>NC_066314.1:40897305-42301432 GCF_022539315.1 Serinus canaria
AAAATAATTTAAATAAGAAACATTTGAAGTGGCTTGTGATGTGAAAGGGAAAATTTTGAAGTAAACTTCCACGTCACTTCTATCTCCACGTGCACCTCATTGAAAAAATGAGAAGTAAAAAATTAATTGTGCAAAACCAATTAAGTTACTGAATTTGATGAGTTCTTTGACCAGTACACATATATCTTGACTATGCCCATTTTTTCCATTGTATAAAAGTATGTATAAACTTGCTGCATTCCTCCAAGTACAAATAGGTGATGTGAGAACACAGGACTATTAAAGAGCACAGACCAAAGGAGAGAAGAGGATTGCTTTCATGTTTGAGGAAGTGAATATAACCTTGCTATGAGTGATGAGACAACATTTCTTATTAACCAAATTCAGCTGCTCTTGAATTCAATGTCCTCTTCACCATTTCTGTGTTTCATTTACATGTACAACCTTTTAAATGAGAAATGATTGCAAACATAAATCCACACAGCTTCAGTAGCATCCATCAAAGAATGTGATGAATGCCCAAGGAATTTCAGCACTAACTATATTCTTTAATATTGACAACAAGGTGGTGTGCTCACTCCATGGAGAAATAATACACATAGAGCTGGAATTTATGAAATATTTAATTCTAAATCCAAATAAGTTTCCTAATGTTAAACTTTTCTCAAAAGACTACCAAGAAACCCCAAGATTATTGTATGTGCAAGATTTTTTAGAAATAAAATACTGATTTTATTAAAATGAAATATTTATAGTGTTTTTTTTCTGTGGCCTGTATTTAAACTACTTTACTGCTGTTTGTTTCATAATTAGGGGGGGTTGCTCCCATAAGGGTATTTCTATGCCTTGTATCAGTAAATTTTCAGGAATATGACTAGAATCTGGGTCAAATTATAAATAAAATGAATTATTTTAAAGGTTTAAAATTACTGTAGCTGAATTAGGCATGTAAGAGCTATTAGATATTGCATAAACTTTCATAATCAGAAGGGTCAAAACCCTCCTCCAGTGCCAAACTTTGTATATGTGGGTTTCATTTTATGGGTACTTGTATAATACTATTGTATGATAATATTCTTTTATTCTGCTTGACAAGAATTTAAGAACTCTTTATAAGAAATATTGAATTCTTGAATTATATCTCAATTACATGTCACCTCTGAAATCTACAAAAATAACCAGTGTTACCTCCCAGAATTTTTCTATTGTAAGTTTTGTACCATACATTTTTCTACTGTAAGTCTACTACAATATTTGCTTAAATATGCATGAAAGCTGATTCTAAATCGTGGCATTTGAGAAAATATCCACATATAGTTCTATAAACAGCTTATAATGGTTTTATAAAAAGGGGTACTGTATTCTAGATTTTTTCCTATGAAATCTCCAAATTACTACTATCTTCAAATATATATATATGTATATAACCACAAGCAGAGATACATAGCTAAATCTATATATGTATTTTAATTTTTTGTTGGAAGAACTGTATATCACTCAGAAAACTTTATTTTATTGAAAGCTTTCCTCCCAGTACTGACACAGCAAAGCAAAAGAGAAACATCATTTGGTTGTATCCTCAGGGACTGTTATCTATTTAAGGCTGCCTAACATATAAATATCCTGAGTAAGCATGGCAAAATATATTGGTTTTAATCTCCCAGACATCTCTAAAGCTATATAAAAGGATTATTATTTTATAAGCTTCTTTTAATACTGTATCAAAATTGATCTTATCATGTAATTATAGAAGATTCCCCTACCCTCTTTTCCTGGGATGGAACGGAACTGCTTCAAAATTATATATAAGTAGTTTAAAATTTGCTTCACCAGAATTGAATGTGCCCGAATAAACCATGAGTTCAGATTTTTTTCAGCTCTAAGCTTTTCAATGTCCTCGAACCCTAGTCACAATGAAAATCCAATTTATTTTCTCTAAGTGTAAAGTAAGAACCAGGGTCAATAAAATTGCTTTCCAACATAGTCACAGACACTGGATAAAAGCAGGCAGAAGGATTTGAATGATTATATTTGCATTTAATTACCATTTGGCAGCCTAGCTAAGTCTCTGATGGCTAGTACATGGATAATGTCAGAACTCCACTTCCAGGATGGGAAACTGCTTCAGTTGAGGTGATCTTCTGTCTTTCCAAGCCCAAGGCCATGACATAGTGTTGAAATGCAGTCAAACCTGCATCTTCTTTCTGGAAATCTGCCATCCTGTTCTGATCTGTTAGCAAAAGTTATCACCCTCCTTCTGCTGCTGGATTGTAATATTTTAGAATAGCATTCCACACAAGCCATGGGCTGGAATTCACATCCTAGGTGAATAAGAAAAAATGTTATATTTTATGGTAATCTTATATTACCCAGTGTATGGTGTGAATTACCAGAGTAAACATATCAAGAGTAAAATGGGAGGAGGCAAGGGGACAGTTGTGACAATTCTTGTTTTCCAGAGCTTTGCTGGAAGACAAAAATGTCAGAAATATCAGCCTGTCAAAGACAAAAATAGGAGGAAAATGATCTAAAGGAAAAAAGCATGTCTTCAAAATTTGGCCTCTTATGAAGCATAGTATCAGTGCTCCAGGACTATGCAGACTGTTTTATGGATTTCACCAGAATTAGGCAGTGCTCCTGACAGCTTCAGGAGCCCTGAAACTTCCTGTCTACACACAGACACAAAGCTCAGCAAGAATCTATCAAAAATAACCATTATATTCTGATATCTGATAAGGTTTATACCTGCAACTAAAATAAAGAAATGCTTGCTAAATAGGTATTAAACATTATAAAAATATAGTTCTACACAAATAAGTGAGAAGGTTGTGAGCTGTTCCTGCTGAGCTCTTCAAAGTGGTAAAATATTATTTTACATTGTCATGTACTTATCTTAGGTGAAAGAAGAAACCAAAATAAATCACACAGCACTTTTGTTCAGAAAATAATTTAGTTTAGTTTAATTTAGTTTAAAATAAATCTATAGATAAATTTTGCAATACATTTTATGCCTTTTTGTTATCCACCATTAATGGAGAAGATACTGAAAGTATAGCAATTGTAGTCATGGAAATGTCAGGCTTTTCAGGTTTTGATTACTGATAGCAAAAGAAGAGGTTTTTTTCCCCTTGCAAATATTAATTTCCATGCATATTGCAGCAGAAAAAAATTTCACATATTTGTTGAGAGAGTAATTTTGGCCCATTCTTTGCTTGGTTTTTATACATTCTATCAATTTCTATAATAAATGTTCCATCATTCTCCCAGGTTTTCAAGTTTACTGTGTACTTACTTACATGCCAAGGTAATTTTTAACTCATGTTGTCAAGTCAATGTACTGGTCCTATATTAATACATATTTTCAGTTGGATTAATTTCAAAAGAAAATGCAGGCATTTCATTCTTCAATAAAAATGATCAGAATTTTAGACTCTGACAGAAACACTGGCACCCAAATGCTGGTAACACTTCAATGATTTCCATTATTAGTTATAAAACTTATTAACTATTTTAAAAGTCTATGAAATTATTAAAGTAAAATTATTTGTGCAACCTAATACCCATAGATTCCTTGTGCAAGCACATTTAAAGATAAACTTTGATTACGCAATCTGTTAATTACATTGAATTTATTTTTCTCTTTTGGCTCTATATATATAGGGCATTGGCCAGGAGCTAGGAGCTCATATGGTTAGTTCCACAAAAATTAAGAGAAATTTAAACTCAGACTTCATATAAGTAGCTGAAAGGACATAAAATACTTATAAATATAGCCTTCATCCCTCATTTATAGCTATAACCTTCTATGAAGAGATGAAAAATGTCATATGTGAAGTAAACAAATGTAGAAAACTTACTGGAAACATCAATAAAAATACCTATGATTATTGACTAAAAGAACTCCTGATTATTATTTTTAAATTCCAGTTGCAAATTTGCTAAAAGCAAGTAATAATAAACACAGAAAGTCAGGGGAAGAAAAATAAATTTCTGCAGTATTACAGAAACAACTCAGCTTTCATCAAGTGAAAAATTATTCAAAATCACCGCATGTTTCATAATCCAAACATTTCCTTTCTACCTTCTTTAGGTTTCTTGAGTGTGGAAAAAATCAGATCTAACATCAAACTCAAGACACATTTGTGAAAATCAGTTTGCAGCTGAAGGATGGGACTGCAATTTGCAGTTCTTTATCATTGCTCAGGAAATAGGCAGTTCACTTGGTTAGGGAGCCTATTGAGGACATTTTCATTTGTCCTGAGCAACTCTGTATAAAACTAAATTACAGAAACTTGTCTGCTGTGCTGACGTGCAGAAGAAACTTATGAGTCACTATAGTTCATTTTCAGTTCCAGGCTTGAGCAGATGAGATGCTGAAGACTGTGGAGATAGATGTCTGCTGGAAATGTCAATTTCATAAAATGTTGTTCTCAAGCTAATGTTTTTTTTTTTTCTTAATTGGAAAAAAATCTGCATTTATGATTCTTACTAATCTTTGTTTCATTGCAAAATTACCATAACATCCCTGTATTCCCCTCTGTCTAATTTTCTGTTATTTGCTTTAATCATATTCTACAAGTTGCATACACTTATTTTTCTACAATTTATTTTACTTCTGATAGAATCTAGGTGCTTGAGAAATGAATTCACAGGAAAGGTGTCTGTTTAGGAGCAGAGTGAAAAGCCCTTTCCAGCATTTGCAAATGTCTCAAAAGAGAAGGGTGACTTTCAAAGGTAATCTTTTATGCAGACTCTAAATCTCAGCCTCCTTGTATGTTTATCTGCAGGTTAGGATTAATGAAAAGCAGTTTGAACAGCAGGATTCACCTGACATAATTCATTTGGGATTTTTTTTGGTTGATGATGAAAATGTGTGCAAAGAAGCATACTGGAACTGCCTATGAAGTACTACCTTACTCCTAAGCCTTCAAAGGATGTTCTCCAAATATTGATCTTCCACTTCTGTGGTTGTGCAAAACAATGTGATTTCAAATTATTTTTTCAATATGTTTAAAATATAAAATATACTTTTAAAGAAAGTAACAGAAATTTTCATATGCTGCCCCTTTACATAATTAAAAGAGGCTAGCTGCTTTTGTTTTTTCTGTATGAATTACAGTCCACAAATTGAATCCTATGATATAGAGATAGGAACAAAGACACAGGCAATCCACTGTTACCCATCTCTCAAATATTAGTCCTTTAAAAATGGGAATTTCTCCTCTAATTAGTCAGCTTAGTCTATTTTCATGGATAGCTTATATTACATGTTCACAGAAATTCTGCCTGGCTTTACACATCAAGTTCACAAACAGCAGAATTAATAAATCCTTCAATTCTATAGATCTACAGTCTTCTACTAATAGCCTTTGCTGATTTACCACTACCTGGAGCTAGTAGGGAAGATATCTCTGGGATTACATCATCTCAGCATTCTGTGGGGACCTTTTATGACAAAACTAGTGTAATGAGCAGGTAAAGAATGAAGAATAAAATAAATACAGGAAATAACTTTACTAGTCTGTGGTTTACCCATGCCTTAAGCACTGTGTGCAGTTCTGGTCCTTTTTTCTCAAAAAGGCTAAAATGGCACTCAGAAAGATCTAGATAGCATCACTGCAAATGATGAAGGGAGGGAAAAGGATTCTGACAATGAAAAAGTAAGCTAGAATTCTTTAGATTGTCAGAGCACCAGACATCCATTCTAACTTCTATTATTTTGTCATTCTAAAATATGATAAAGAATAAATCCCAACGGGGGTAACAGCTTCAATGTTTCTTCTTTCCCCAAAATGACTATTTTTCCTGGAATATGTAAAGCTTTCAAAGCTTTAAAGTATTTTATTTCACTACACCTACTTTTCACACATCAGTGAAATTTTAGCTGAGATTTGTGTAAGCATAGCTGATACAACTCACAGATGGACAGATGCATGGCAGTGTTTAAATGAAACAGGACAGTTAGAGGTTTTTCTACTTCAACTGCAATCTACTCTTGAAATAATAAAAATGTTGAAAAGCCAATGTCACCCTGGTGAGCCTGTGGAGGGAAGAGATGTTTAGAAACTGACAAATTCCATGTCTGCAAGAGCACTGTAGATTATCATGCTTCTATAATGAGTAAATATTTTAAAATTCTCTGCATACATTTCTTTTCTTACATTTCTAAAGTCAGCAAATTAGTTTGTGTAAGAAGGATGAGAGAATTAGGTTAACTCCAGAATTATTTCCTGCTGGTTAGATTAACTTAATTCATTTCAGAGAGCGTGCTTTAGATGCTGATTTTCCTGCCTGACTAGGAATGTGAGTTCAGTGATTTAAAGACACAGCCAGGTAAATCTAGTTTTTATCTTACCTCATCCACAACTACTCTATTCCCAGGCTCCTTGGTAAAAAATCTCTTGACTCCAGTACTCTTCCCTTGAGGCAGTGTGTCAGTTTCTTTTTCTTGGAAACATTTATTCTCTAAAAAAAATGAAGTCTCCTGTTTTAGTTTCCAAAATATTTACATCCCTATTTCTTTCACATTTTTCTGTTATCTAAGATTTTTCATGTGCCTTTTATTCAAGCTATTTAAGCTTCTTATCTTGTCATATGGTGTTTAATCTTTCATTGTTAAGAGGTGGCAGTGAACCTACAATTCTGGATACATCTGCAAGGACTTTGGGGGATTGGGATGTGCCAAATTTTTTTGTCCCTTTGAATGACTCTTGCTCCCCACAGCTTTTGGAAAACCTTCAGATATCTCATCTCTCTCACTGCCTCTAATTAAGAGCTATAAACATTTAATATATAAAAATACACTATAAATGAATAGAAATGTAAAAGCTGTTCTTTAAGAGCCGTAAAATTGTAAAAATATTCCCTTTAGGAAAAAAATCTCATACTATAGTTTTTTGAAACATCCATACAGCCTTTCTCATGTCAACACCATAATGCCTTCTTTGTGTCACTCTTTAAAGAATGGTCATCCTCAGGACAAGCAGCCCCTGAGCCTGTAGGCAGGAGGAAGTAGTTACTGACCTCCTGAGCCACCTGTGCACTCACAAACGTAGGGGGTCAGATGGAATTCAGGAGGAATAGCTCACCAAGCCACCCTCTATCACTTATCATCAGCTCTGATCAACTGGGGAAGTCCCAGATGGCTGGAGGCTGGCCAATGTGACATCCATCCACCAGGAGGGTCACAGGGGGATTCTGGAGAACTACAGGCCTGTCAGTCTGACTCCAGGGCCAGGGAACATTATTAATAGATTATCTTGAGAGCAATTGCACTGCAAGTACAGAAAAATCAAGGGACAAGGTTCAGCCAGCATGGGTCTAGGAAAGGCAGGTCCTGTTTGATCAATCTGTTCTCCTATGACTAGGTGACCCACCTGGTAGATGAAGAAAAGCCTGTAGGTGCTGCCTACCAGGACAGTAAAGCCTTTGACAGAGTCTCTCACAGAATTCTCCAGGAGAAGCTGGCAGCCCATGGCTTGGAAAGGTGAATCCTTGCTGGATTAAATCAGGCAGGATGATTAAACCCAGAGAGTGGTAGTGAATTTTTGTGCATCCAGTTAGTGGATGATCACTGGTGGGATTCCTGAAGGCTCAGGATTTGGGACAGCCCTCTTTAGTATATTTGTTGATGATCTGCCCAAGGAGCTGGGAGGGGACACAGTTGGAGCAGGTGGCCCCAGCAGATCAGAGAGGCATTCCAGACCATGTGACATCATGCTCAGCATATAAAGCGGGATGAAGAAGAACAAAGAAAAATATACAATGGGACTGATGACACTTGTCTTCCCAAGAAACAATGGAGTGTGGTGGGGCCCTGCTCTCCTGGAGATGACTGAACACATGCCTGCCCATGGCAAGAGGTGAAGAAATTCCTTGTCTTGCTTTACTTGTACGTGTAGCTATTTTTTCCCTAATAAACTGTCTTTATCTCAACCCAGGAGTTTTCCATCCTTTAACCCTTCCAGTTCTCTCCTTGATCATTCTGGTGGAGGAGTGGGTAAGAGGTGGTGTGAGGTTTGGTTGCTGGCTAGTACTAAACCACAACACATAATTAGTCATCGTGCTCATTTTTCTAATTCATTGAATTACATAGACAATATAATATGTAATTATAGACAATATAATATGTAATTTTTTACTTTCACCCTGGTTGAAACATTATACTGATGACAAGATAACTTTTGCTCTTTAACCAGATAACTTTTGCTCTTTAACCAGGACTTATCAAAAGTAAAGAAATTTCAAATCTAAATAATCCACAAAAGGAAATTTGTTGGCAATGTGAATATGAAAAGAGATGCAGAGACCTTCTCTTGCATTTACTTTAAAATTCATAATCAATCTCTCAAAATACAACATAGTCTGACAATATTAGTTCTAAAACTAGCAATAAATTTTGATTTAAAATTTCCTCTAGAGGGAGAACAAAAACTGTAATTCTTCCTATCTAGGGTTAAATCTTTAGTCAAATAACTCCCTCCCACAGGAACACTAGAAAAATGTGCATATATATATATATATATATATATATATATATATATATATAAACATGCATAGGATTTACTCATCTTAAGTCTTAGTAATTTTTCTCCCCTTCCTAAATACATTTCAAAATAAAGAGTTAAGCAGATTGCATTTATCATTAAGACGGGTGAGAAGAGTTAAGCAGAAAAAACAATCATGTTCATGTTTCTCATGCTTTTTGGGTAATTTAACACCCATGAAATAAAACAAAGTTAAAACAAAAAAATAACTAAGAACAAACTGTGTATTCCATTTTTGCAGGTTAACATTCCTTGCTAGGAAAAGTAATAGATTTTAAGTGCTAGTAAATTGAAAAAGAGGATTTATTCTTCATTGATTGATGGAAACAAGTAATGGATGGGACATTAAATGAAAGGCCCTACCAGATCCTTTGATGTATCATTCATTGAAGAAACATAGTTTGTTATTCTTCTGATGCAAACTGCTGAGAGGTGATTTAAATTAGTCTAGTTTATAATCTCCAAAAGGCAATTCACCATGCATTTAAGGAGTAATTACAAGTTCCTTTGTTAAACTTATATCTGGCTACATATCAACTGGGGTTATTGGAGCACATTCAGACAAAATACAACTAACAAAATTGATTTTCTCCTCGAGTTTTCAAATCTAAATGAATACAATTTTCTCCAGTGGAGGTAATTTTTGGTAAGAGAAATGTACATAATCTGCACTGCAGTGTACACAGAATACCAGTGCAACAGCCAGTGAGGCATTCCACACACTGCATGTCACTCAACAAAACATATTTTCCATTTTCTTTGAGCGATGGATTAATCAGCAAAGAAAGTGATGGCAATGAAGAAAAGCACTTGGAACACTGTTATTTTTAGGGCCTTGAGCAGACCATGTCTCTGCAGCTGTCACCCACCTGGGCTATGCTGCCTGTGCTCACAGCGCAGTGGAGTTGCCATGGGTCCGAGCACTGGGAGAAATCCCTATGAGGAAGCTGAGTTGGGCACCTTTGTCCTGTGCCTTGGGTACCCAGCACTTTGGCCTGGCTGGGGCTGTGTTTCAGGCATGCCAAGCCCATCCCTATCCCGGGCCTGGCCTGGCTTTGGATGCTGTCTGCTGCAGCTGTGCTCCCGTCTGGCTCACACCAGGCTGTGGCTGACCTTGGCTGTCCCTGCCAGCTCTGCTTCTCCTCGGGTAGTGGCTGGCTAATCAGGTGCTTGATCATTATATGATCATTAAAAATGGAGTCTCTGCCTACAAGAAAACATAATTAAATCACCAAACCAGCTATTACTTTGCTAATGATGATCTTAGGTGGAGTAAATTTATATCTCCAGTCTCATTATTTTCAGTTATGATATGACTCCAATGACACTCAAATTGATAGTTGTAGATACAAAGAATTTATTTTTCAGAGCTGTGCAAGTAGGCACACCCTAAGAAATAATACATTTTTTGGAGATGTACAACTAATTTCTCCACCAAAAACCATGTTTAAAAACAAGTTCCTAAACTAATGCTTAACCTTCCAAAAGGTTTAACTTAGCCAGGATTGTTCTGCAAACAGCATGGTAGTTAATGCAGAGCTAAGAAATTTCACAATTTACATTAAAAATAAAATTAATGGAAATTCTATGTGAGTCTATTCTGAGATTCAAACAACAATTCTTTATTTGTTTTCATTCCATTCATGGGAACGAAAACAAATCTCAATTCTGCTTTTCAAATCTAAATTCTACTTTTTTTCCTAGTATTGGAATCAGTGAGATGATTCAAAGAACAATATTAGGCAAGTATTAAGAAGTGATACCAATTCAGTCCAATATCTTAAGAATTTATTTAGAGTCCCAGATGAAAAGATAGCTTTCTTTAAACTTTCTGTTTCAAGCAGACTTTTACTACTGGAAAGTTATCTCACGATGGATTAACCCTTGTCAGAAACCCTCTCATACTTACATGATGCTCTAACTGATTAACCAGATCTAGACCAGTTGTTGATTGAACTGCTTAATTTGATTCTATCAAAACAGGTAATTTTTAGGAGGTAAACTTTCTAAATTAAATCAATAAACAATAATATTCTTTTCAGTGATGTACCCAACAAGAAATCTATATTAAAGGGCAGGCATATGAAAATCAATCTTTCTTCCTTTCTTTATCCTCCTGAATCTAGTTGACATGAAGATTTCAATTTTAAAGTACTTAGCATTTCCCAAAAAAGGAATTATTGGGGAGTTATTATGCTAATGCATTTGCAGTGGCATACTATGTTTTTGACAACTGTCCTGATTTTTCTTCCCTTCGCAATTTCATAAAAATATTGAAATTTAGAGAAGACAACATCACTGCTCTTTATAACTTACACCAGATTAAATATGGAACCTCCAGGTTGCTTTTCTTTTCTTTTTTAATCTTTTCTTAAGCAATACAGGAGTCTTAAAATTTAATAAAGACATTTTATTTTGGGGAAACACCCACACCCCCATTTTTTATCTAACACACCTCAATATCTTACAATTTAAAGTGTTACATTACCAAGTACTTTGTACTGCTTTTACTGCTTTGTTATAAAGCAGAATGAGTGCTTCTGTCTGTTTAAAAAAAATTGCACTCTTAAATCTAATATGTACTAGCAGCTTTACTTGGAAAATTTTTTATGTCTTAAGTAACTATGTTCTTACTGTAGATAATTACTGCAAATCCCTCTTTTTGAGTGACCATAATCAGAACAAATTATTAAAGTTGCACATAGGAATTCAGTAATGAGTGTCTGATGGGAATTAGTGGTTTTGAAAACCTTTTGAAATCTCCAAAACTGAATTTGTTTTAGGTAAAAGTTTTAAGGATCCATTCTAAGCATGAACAGTTTTGTATTTCAATATGTTCTTGGTAGTCTAGAACTATTCTACTTAAATGAAAGCAATTTATTCTTTTTTTGCTTCATTTTGAGTAGGCAAATTATGATAATTTCAAACACTAGTTAAAATTTCTTACAAAAAACTTAAGTACACCTATAAAAAAACTTAGATAGGCCAAACTTGAATGTTTCCCTTGACTGCAGATTTCAATACTAAGTTAAACATTTTGGTGAATCAGAAATTAATTTTTGTCAAAACTTTAACATAAGTATGAACCTTTGCAGAAAATATTGCATCATAAACCAAAACCTGACCAGATGCATGGTGGACCTGTGTTGATTTTCAACTCCTCTTATTTTAATTGAAATTATATATCCCCAAATCCTCTGAAAAATCAGGTCATAACAGGGGACGAAATTATTCCTACAGGGTAATACTACATCACATACTTAATAGAAAGGTACTTTTCAGAGGTCAAGATTGGGACCAACACTGTTTAACTTGTTTGCTGGCAGCATGGATGTGTGTTTGAGTACACCCCCAGCAGGTTGCTGATGACACCAAGCTGAGTGGTGACGTTGGCACGCTGGAGGGAAGAAAGGACATCAAGAGGGACCATCACAGCCTTGAGATCTGGACCTGTATGAACCACAGGAGTTTCAACAAGGCCAAGTGCAAGGTCTAGAAAGTGTTTTGAGGAAACCCCAAGAACAAATGCAGGCTGGGCAAACAATGGATTTTTTTGAGAGCAGCCCTGCCTAGAAGGACCTGATGGTGTGGGCTGACAAGAAGTTGAGTGTGGCATGACCATGTGCTCTGGCAGCCCAGAAAGCCAACTGCATCCTGTGCTTCATGAAAAGCAGCCAGCAGGTCCTTTTGGAGGCAACTCCCTACCCCAATCTCATGAGATCCCACCTAGAGTACGGTGTCCAGCTCTGGGATCCCCAGTATAAGAAACATAAGGGCCTGATGGACTGAGTCCAGAGAATGGCCATGAAGATAATCAGGGGCTTGGAGCACTTCTACGAAGCAAAACTGAGAGAGCTGGTATTGCTCTGACCAGAGAAGTGGAGGCTCTGGGAAAACCATACAGCACGTTCTGGCACATAAAGGGGGCTTACAAGAGAACTGGAGAGGGGTCTTTTACAAGGCCATGTAGTGACAGAAAAAGGGGAAATGACTTTAGACTCCAAGACAGCAGGTTTAGATTAGATATAAGGAAGAAATTCTTTACTGTGAGGGTAAGGTGTCACTGGAACAGATTGTCCAGAGAAGCTATGGATGGCACATCCCTGGCGGCGTTCAAAGCCAAGTTGGATGGGACCCTGAACAATCTGTGTAAGGAGTCTCTACCCATGGCATGGGGTTAGGACTAGATGATCTTTAAGATCTCTTCCAACCATTCTATGAATCTAGAAGATGATATAATTTTAAACATATAAGATAATTATAAAGGATACCAGAATGTCTTCTTATGTGCACTTTTTCTAAAATTATTTTAGATTGAAAATTGAGAGAAGGAAGAAAGGTGACTTCCCTCTCTGAGGAAGGTATGAATAGTCATATCACTGATCAGATACACAAACACCAGGAGTTTTCAGGCAATTTTATCAAATGACCACGAATACAGTTTTCTGCTTGCAAAATTTGGCAGAGTAAAAAATCAACACTGTGACCTTCTCGTAATTTTTGCATTGAGGATAATTTCTGCTGAATATGGCTGAAAAAATTCAGTGTATAAAATTGCAGACTATAGGTATCCGATCTCATTTCATCATTATGGCACCAGAAGTGAATCGTATGAAGTTCACACTATGATTTTAATTTAAATAGATTTTACTGGTAAATTGGATTTTTTCATGCTTCATAAGAATATATTTTGTAAAGCAAGCTGAATTGCCTACCTTTACAAGTTGATATGGATCAGAAGAGAAAGTTCATTTCATGCAACCTTTGAAATACACAAATGTAAAATTTACTCTTGCAAGTCATCTGTGGATCTAATGAAGTAAAAATTATTTCTTATCTAACCAGATGCAAAAGTTTGCCTTATGTTTATCATATTTGTTTTATCTTCATCTCCAACAACTAGCAGTACCTTAAATATATTATCTGTGCATTTCCAAAAATATTAGTATTAATTTAATTTGTAAATTTGCCTCAATTTCCTGCTTTATTCTTATCTCTCATTCAAGCTAATCTTTTTCAAAGTAAGTTGAAATACTTCTTCACTCATGAGATACTAAGTGTGAACTTTTTACAAAACATAACTCTGTTTTTCTGGAAATTTCAATAAAGCAGAATATTTTTGCTTCATTCTACATTTCCCATAGGATTCTGCATATGATTTTTTGCATGGCTTCACTCGTGCCATAAAACTTATGCTATATGGCATGCAAGTAAACATTCCAAAATTATATAGTATTTTATTTGCATACACATTATACATAAATGCTTTATTGAAGAAGTATTAAACTTGGTATGCACAGGTATCTAATATTCCATATATATAACAGAAACCCCTAAAAACCGAAAATATTTTAGTTATTGGAGAAGTAAACTGGTTTTAGTTTTCAGGCTGTAAAAAAAAATGTTTTCATGCTGTACTTAGAAAACAATACATAAAGAATTCACTCTATTTGCTTAAATTAGTAGTTTCCTATAACCTAGGCAGTATTATTTGTGTTTAAGTTCTCTATAACACTAATATATTTTAGTATATTTTATTCCATTATACTATTTTTAGGAACACTTAATGAATATTTCATGGTATTAACAGTACATTAACATATTTACTTGTAAATCATCTTCTGACAAAAATATTGTAATACTCCCACATGTATTAGTCTGGAGCTATATATCCAGCAAGTATCAAACAAAATTATACTTCAAAATGCCTAAACTGCAGTGTTTTCAAGGTAAACTTTAAAAAAACCCAAACCACAAAAATCAGCTATTATAGGTAGTCACTCCTATTGCTAAGAAAAAACCTGAATTAATTGATATACTTTAAAAAATTATCTTTTACACATTAAATTATGTATCTTAAAATGTAGCTATAGTGCCAGCTAGTCTCTAAATGTTCTGTCCTGTACTATGGTGTTATAAGGGTATCTGCAAGGAGCAGTCAGAGTTGATGAAGGCAAAGGTCAGTCCCCCACAGAGGCCAGATCTCACTCTTGTCAAAGATCCCACGCAGAGCCAGGGTGGAGTTTGGGGTCAGCTCTGGATTTGGGGATCTACAAAGCTTCCAAGTTCAGGAGGACTGGGTCGAGGTAATTCTAAAGCCTACATGTGTCTGGGTGATTTTACCTACACATTCTTCAATGTGTTTTTCCATAACACACTGAAAGCTTTGTACTTAGCTAGAGTATAGCTAGCTAGACTCTAATCCAAAGTTTCTTTTTCTCTTCCACCACACTGGATGACCAAAGAATTTCAGAAAGACCAAATTGTACAAAGAGTCAAACATAGAATAGATTTTAGGGGCATTTTTCTGATTCCAAGCCCTTCCTGCACTAATGATGGTCTTGTAGCATTGTTACGGAGTAAAGCCGGTGTATCTTAAGTGAAGAAATTCTTGCAAATATCTATTAGTTTTGTCTTATTATTATTATATCTGTTTCCAAGGGGATTAAAGTTAATATTTCTCTTGTCTTAAAGAGAAAAATGAAAATGCCTTTTTCTTTCAGAGAAGACACAGAGCCAAGTTTGTGGTCAACAAAAATATTGTGAGTGCTGTTGCCTGGCAACCTTCATGTGAGCAGAATTATATTCCTGAGCACAATTTACACTGTAATATATGATTGTAGGATACCTATAAAATGTTTAAAGCTACAACATTGCTTCTGTAAAATGAACACTGCATTCTATAACATGTAGGCAGTCAATTTTAATTCTTACTAAGAGTATTATTCGTTCACCAAAAATATACAAGCTATATAAATAGTAATTAATGTGGAAAAAAATGTAAAGAATCACATCATTATCACTAGGGAAAACACACTCAAGTCCATAATTATCACTGAGTTCTTATTCCAAAATCTATGCCATGGTGTTTGGGTTTTTTTCCTAAGTAATGATAAATGTTGCTATCTTAAAGAAAGAGATTTTTTTGTTAAAGTATATGAAGTGCATCATTGTATGGCAAAAAGCTTATATGTGTATTTTTCAGTAATATTAAGGCTACTTATTGGATGAATTTTCCATCTTACCCAGCTTCATGTATACACAGGGTGGCTCCATTAGAATGCTAACTGTGCTCACTCTGTGTGAGAGCTTGTTTCATCTTCTACTCCATTTCAGATAAAAAAAAATAGGATAAAAATTGTCAGTATCTTGAAGAATCTTGGTATAGGAAGTGGTATAAAAGTTGATCTTGTCCTCAAGTATAATCAACATATAGAGATTACCTAAGAAAATTCAACACTGCAATTAATGTCTATTCCACATAAAGCAACAATATTCAAGCAATGCTTCTTGAAAAACAAAATCTGATGATAGCCAGTGAGAATAAAGTACCAGAAATCAAATTTCAGAGCATTAAAATTTAAGGGGCATGATCTTGGCTGTCTGAGCAGCCTAGGACTGACCATTCTAGAAGTGCCAGACCCTCCAAGAAGAACCAGGGCAGGATTCAATGGCTAACTATTCCCCAGATGGTTAAGGATTAGGGGTAGTTACTTCTTTTCAGTCTCTAGGTTTCTCTACAAATTCCTGAAAAGTTTAGGGTGTTAGATGACACCTCACACAGGTGATAAAATCAGAAGGAAACTTGTGTTTTAATAGTATGTATAGATATTGCCTGTTTCTTAAATTTTGAAAATCCACCACAGCCAAGAGTTAAATTCAGCTTTAGACACAGGTGGAGGACTATTCCATCTCACTGAATTTTTTCTGCACTGAAAAGCAAAACGGTAAATTTATGTATATATTATAAGATATGTAGAAGATATGTAGATTTAATTTTTAATTTTTTTTTTTACTTTTTTAATTTAAGTGGAAATTTGTTTTTGTATTTCAATGGGATTTTTGAGTGGTCTTTTCCTTCTTAAGCAAGAACAATAAACTAAATAGGTCATGTCACCAGACAGCAAAATTGGAGAAAGAAAAATATTCACTGCATCTCTCTGCTGTCCTTTGAGATAAAACATGCATAGGAAATTCTCTCAATTTTCCAATCTACAAGTTCAGCTTCAAAAGCTTGCTCATGGTCAGGGAAGAGCTGTTCCCAATGACTGTAAATAACCCTTCCCTCCTGTCAGTTCTGCTGCTGCAGTAACACCGCCTGGAGATTTCAGCCTCAAGGTATCTCCGGTACAGAAGCAGTGAAATTTTTCACTGTGAATAATGTATTTTGGCAGATGCTTGATCTTATCTTTTAAAAGTAAAGCTGAAAGTACACTTCCACAGAGTTCAGACATTTCATCTTTTTGAAAAGTTCTCTTTGACAAAGTAATAGATAGCTGGATATCCTGTGTCTCTTTTTCTCTTACTGCATCAAGATGTTAAGCTGTAGAACTGTGATGAGCATGCCATTCCTTTAAAAAATCACAGAAATATATTTCAAAATATCTATTAAAATAGGCTGTCTGCAAAGGTTATCTCCTAATATTTCAGATCTCAGCTAGGTGTTCCATCAGGTTCTGTTCTTTATTTTGCAGCTTAAGAATCCCACTGGAGCTTGAATTTTAGAGCAAGACCTGAATAAATTTAGTATTCAGTAGGTACAAGACTGAAAAAGGGTCACTGGAATTTTAATACTTTCAACATACAATCTCATGATCTCTCCATTAGTGAAAAGAGCAATCACAGGAAAACACATCTGAAGTAAAAAAATATTGAGAAAAACAGAGACAGTACCCTAGAGGAAAAAAAAAAGAAATAGTTTCTGTATAAATGGGTATGTGAACTGCATGTGGAAAGAAGAATGAAAGGCAGAGAAATGAAGAAACACAACCAAAGATATTGGAGGGAGAAGAGATTAAAAGGAAAAATAGCTAGGGACCATTTAAATTGGAAAAAAAAGAAAATTTTCTTAAACATGGGAACAAAAAGATATACAAGAAACTAATATACACTTAACAAAAACAAAAACAAAAAAAAAAATAGAGATGACAAATCATTTATTTATAATGAGATGTGTTTAGGTAACAGAAGACAACAGAAATCATGTGAATTAAAAAAAAGAAGACATTACAAAAAAGGTTAAATAAAATTCAAAGTGGTGAAATAATTTTTATTAAAATTTAGATTAGTAATATATTGATGTTATTATTTTAGGGTTTTCTTCTGCATAAGGACATCTAAAATTTTTAGTTCGGTAGGTTACATAGCCCATTGCTCTAAAAATAAGCAATTTTCAAAAAAGGCATCCCACTAATGCATGGCATTTTAGTTTAAGCTGTGTTTTTTAATTGGTCAAGTAGTAGGAAAAGATTTGAGAAAGTGGAGAAAGAAAACCCCATAACGCTTCTGATGTCCATTTTGGATCTTACAAATAAAATGAGGAAAATATATGTCTAATCTTTTTGTTTATATGCTTAAACGTTTTTAATATTTCATTTGTTTAAGTACAATCTCCTCTTTTGCTTATTGCTGCTTCTTTCTTCTGTAAATTATGCAGTGAAATATTTTTTTATAGTCAATATAATTTCCCACTGATACAGTGTCTAGAAGCAGATAATAATCTTAAGAGGACTCACATCTAGGATAAAAATCAAAACTTTAGCTGTCCATATTTTAGCTGTCCTTGAATCAACTCTTTAGCCTCATGTTGCAGCAGGTGCATTTATAAGTAGGTATTTCTACAAAACCCAATCAAGTGCACATTATTAATCATGCCACTATTCTTCCAAGGAACAGGGGCCCACGCTAAGGCCATGACTTCCCAAAAATGTTTAAGCATCTGCCAGCTGGTGGGAAGGAGGAAGGAAATTCCTGGTTTGTTTGGCTTGCATTCAGAGCTTTGCTTCATCTGTTAAACTGCCTTTATTGCATCCCACAGGTTTTCAGCTTTTCCCCTCCTGATCCTCCCTCCATCCCACTGGGGCACAAGTGGGGAGTGTCTGGGTGGTTGCCTAGGTGCTGGCTGGGGTCAACCCAAACCAATAAAAAACTGAATAGAGCCCTTTGCTTATATAAAAGCACCTATACAAAGATGTACCAGTATTTCATATAATATTCTTTACTTCCAGGAGTCATACTGGACTTTCTGCATAGAAACAATTTCCTTATTCAGTTTTGAAGCAGTTAATTCAAGAACTCCAAAGGCTACATGGGTTTTCTGAAGGTTGTCATTTTCTCCTATTTCACTTTTTAGCATTGCTAGTTCACTTCTTCCTATTGAATATTTGGCTTCCCAAGAACTTTATAGTGCTGTACAGCAAAAATCAAGTTACACAAAACACATCACATTTATTTTTACACAGTCCTAATGCTGTTATTGCATGATCTGATCACTGAAATCTGTGCATAGGCTGGACAAAAGCACAAGTCTCATGGGCAGAAAGAAACGCCTAATTCAGCATTTATTTATATCAGCAAATGACTGCTTCCCCTGCAAGCATTGAACACCTAACTTGATTATGAACCCAGCATTTGACAGCCTGCATGATCTATGAGTCAATAGGTGCAGCAGTACTTTCTGGATAGATTAAATCTTGAAATGGGGTGGGCAGAGGGAGAATCTGTGAAGGGAAAGATAATTTAATGAAACTAAGAAGTGAACTCACAGTCACTGAAATACACTTAATTGAATATTTCTAACTGTTAAAGTATATGTGGGGCATAAAATTACTAACAGTGAAAATTGAACTGACTTCTAGGAAGGTTAGGGTAAGAAATTTTGTTCTCAATTGCTTTAGTCAATTATTCTATTCATTGATGCAAATCAGCTAACTCTAGGATTGCATTGACATAAATGAGGACAAGTAGATTCAGTCATTCAGAGAATGACCTTTCTTTAAAGAAAAACGTTCTTTTTTTTTTTTTTTTTTTTTTTTACAAAGTTAAACCTAGAGAAAAAAATAATTTAACTAATAGAGGAAAACTGAAGTGGATGAAAAAAGAAAATCTTATGCCATTTAGTCTACTTTGAACATTCTATTATATATTATAACTACGTAATAGACAAATTAAATTTTAAATAAATTAAATCTTTTACTTGAATATATATTTTACATATTACATATAGAAAATCTCCTGTACATACCTATATTCACTATTCTTATACATTTTATACACATAAATGTAAGTCATTTTTATTGGAAAAATAATTGATAAATAGCTATTTTTCTCCTCAAATTAAGCATACCTCACTTTTTTTTTTTTTTTTTTTTTTTTTTTTTTTTTTTTTTTTGGAGAGGAGAAAAATCAAATGCTTTAAAATAAATGTTTTATAAATTAAACGGGTCACCAAGTCACCAATGTGCATTTTGTGATAGAAAACTAGCTTGCTGGAGGTGTTTAATACACTTAGGAATGTACCCTTTTTACCAAGTGTAAATAAGTGAAATGTGTCCTTAATATTTAGTCGCCTTAGAGAAGGAATTTTTCTTCAATTCAGACAAGATTGTTAAAATTTTAATCTTCATTCCTTCCTTTTTCCATTAAAAATTCTGGAGAGGAGGTGTGGCATATTTTTAAAACTATATGAGGTTAAAATTCAGTTCATTAAAGTACAACGGTTGGGCATTTGCTGAGTATCAGAAGTATTTTTCCATACCAATGAGCCAAAGTAGAACTTGCACTGTGGAGCCAATCATTAGGCATTCTAATAATCTTAAATTCTTCACTCCATGGGTGCTGATCTGATGGGTCCATAATTCAACACATAAGAATAGGACTACATTAGAATTTAAAAAGAACAGTCTTCATGGTCACAGAGGGCCAGTTTTAGGCCTTCATGAATAATACATAGACAGGGAACAAAAAAGATTTCACTCAGCATTCTAACCTGAACAATTATAGAAGAGTTTTGGAATGAAATTAGTTCCTTTGATTCTATTCAGCTTTAAAGCTTTCACAATCAGCACATTCTAAATTTACTACCAGTGTAGGAATAAGCTATAAGTACTGAATAACTTATTTTCACCAAATGACATTGGTTCCATACAATGTTGTATTACTTCAATTTAATTAAATTACCTAAAGATATATTTATTATTAATAATATTATAGCCACAAAATGAAAAATATAGCTGATAATTATTATTATAGCCACAAAAGGAAACTGTTTATGTGAATTATTAGTTGTACAAAACAGTTCCATTGTCCCTGGAAACTGATTCTGTAGTACCTTGTTACTTCTCCTTGACCCTTGAATTACAATGAAATTTAAATTTTCTATGCTTGACCAAATTGAGAAAGTTGAGAATCTTAGAAGCATTATTCCACCAGTTCTCTGTATAAATGTACAGCTCCAAATCCCATAAAATCCTATTGGGGTTTAGAAAAAGCAATGCTAGTCTCATCTAGAAAAGAAGAACAAGGAGAGAGCGAGCACAAAATAACCCGCAGAGACAGCAGTATGTGAACAACCCATAAAATGTGGTCCTACCCTTTCAGGAAAGTCATTGCAGTGGAAACTTCTGAAACTACTCTGATACCATGTCCATCCATCATCATTCACCTTTTAAAGGGGTCCATGAGGTTATCATGAGAAAAATTACCAATGTATTCATTATTCCAAGTATTTACTTTACTTTAGAACCTGATCAAAACACCAATTTTAATAATGTTTTATCTCTTCTGCTAAAACTGTTTTAGCTTCTAAAATATATACAAAATTTAGTAATCTATTTTTTAAAGAGCAACAACATTTAAATTAAGTAATTCCTTTCATGAACAATTAAGGAATGAAAAAGGGAGGGAAAAAAAATAAAAAGGAAGAAGCATAGAAGTGTCAGTATCAGATCAGCTGCATAATACTTTATTCTCTCCAGAGAAAGAAACTTATTTCCAAAGCTAATATGTGGCAACATATCCTTAGAACTTTCTATCCAATATTGAATACCTCAGAAAAATCATGTTGGTGCTGTGGCTTTCTTTTTGTCCTTTATCCTATCCTAGACCCTACTTCCATTTTTTTCATTTTCATTGGAAAAAGTGCTTGCATTTCCATTTACTCTTTGATTCTGTTATACTTTCCAGGTCTTTGTACACCTCTGTAAAAAATCTCCTGTCACCACTGAGAAATATGTCTGAGAGAGAGACCTGACATTTTTTTAAAGAAATAAGGGGTTTTTTTTCCAATATAACACATCACTATAATATTTTTTGTTAGTTTGCTTTCAGACCAATGTGACATTATATACCTCATATGTTAAATGCCTTATTCTATATTAAAATCCTAAATTAGAAGAATAACATAATACAAGTGATATTGAATATAATCTTTGTCTTGAGATTGTCTATACTTTTGATTTTAATTAAAATTGTCACTTTTTTTTCCTTTTATTTGTAATACTTGTTTCATTCACCCTTTGGGCTGCTGCAATTTTTTTGCCATTATACTACACTCTTCATTTGCATGTCTGAATTTTATTTCTTTTTGATATGAAATATTTTAGGAACAAGAAAATGAGTTCGGTAAGAAGAATAAATTCATTGTTCACATCAAGTAAGGTTGCTGGTAACATCTTGATATCCCTCTGGAACAAAACTGATAAAATAGAGAATGCAGTTTAGGAACACTTTCTAATTGAAAGTAATAGAAAAATGGTTAGTTATGGAAGTCATAATGTGATTAAAAGTTTAGAATTTGCAAGTACATTGGTTTTTGTTCTAAAGAAAATTTATCTGTGGTAAGATGTGAATATGAAATGTACTAAATACCTCCTTGATTATCTCATTCAAAAGACAGGTAGTGTTAATCTGCTTTAGCTTCATCACTTTGAGTGAAGGGAAGAGACTTCCATACAAGAATTTAATGCTCTTGAAATTCACATCATTAATTAGCAGAACTATCCTAACTGTAGAATAGACCTGCCCTAAAAGACAGAATTATCAAGAACATTGAAAGTTGCACTGGGATTAATTTAAGTAGAAGATTTCAGGGAATCTGCTGCTGAGAGGTACTTTACCAGCTCATGTCATTTTACTGACTACTTAGGAAAGGGCAGTCTCAGCACTAATAAAACAACTTTTCAGCAATGAAAAACACTTGCTTTGAGCAAAGATAGGTCATAGAAGAGCAATTGTTCAGAGAAATGTGCATTAAGGTATTAAGGATTCCAGATAAAGTAAAGGGTGAACCAACTGAGAACTAAGTTCTTATTAGCATTTTTATTTTAATATTTTTACTGTTGACTTTTAATTGACAAAAAATAAGTTGGGTTTATTGGAGGCAAGAACAGTTCAAAGAAAACAACTATGTCACCAGAGGTATGTGAGACAAGCATCTGAAAAAAGAGGAGTGAATCCTGGAAAAAAATTCTAAATGGCAATTTGTAAGTGTAATTGCAATAATTAAATATGTGTACACCCAAATGACAATTAAGAGCACTACCCTGAATACAGTAGCAAATAATCAATAATGGCACTTCAAAGGAAAGGCTGGAAAACCAAAGAAGGCTCTTTTTTATTCCCATTTGCTTTCCAACACCTTCTTATAGACATCACAGGAAGATTTCTGTATATTCAATACTCTCATTATTTATTTTTAAATTTTAGTCTGTTTTGTCAAGGACTCTAGAAACTTGAAAGGATGCTGCTGAAACTTCCAATGTACAAGTTAAGACATACTTAAAATATGTTTTCTGTTTGGGATTCATGTACAAAACAGGACTTTACTATTTCCTACATCCCTTCTCATGGATTCTGGGCCAACTGGGGAGGGGGAGATGGGGAAGGATCTTTTTTCATATAAATTTATTTAGATTTTTCTGATCAGGTATGGCCCTTTTCTGCACTCCTGCTGCTAGTTCAGCCTAGCACTGCAGCACTGCCTTTCTCCCATTTCCCTCCCATGTGCTGCCATCCCAACCTGGTCCAACAGGACCAGAGCCAGGGGGGAATGCAGCATCTGGGGGCCACTTGCTCCTCGGACTCCCCTTGCTGAGGTACTCCTGCCTCTCCTTTGGGCCAAGCACATGAGCCACTCTTGGAGGCAGTGCTTGCTGGGGATGGCCAGTGAGGGCAGGGGAGGCTGCTCCATCTCAGAAGAACAGGACACCACCATGGTGTTACGGAATCTGTTCTGCTGCCTGCTGCAGCCTCCTCCATGGGCAGAGGATCCAGAGGAAAAGGATGCTTATAAGAGCACAGAAATCACAGTCCTCAGCCATAATCAAGCCAAATCCAAATTTTGATTTCTTCTTCAAAACAGTTCAAAGTACTGCAGTTCTTTGTATTGTAATACTGTTTAATTTATTTGGAAACAAACAAAACTCTTTAAAACTGGCATAAAACGAATCCATGGGTGTTAACAGTTAACAATTTTTACTCATTATTTTCCATAAAGATTTATAGACACAGATAAAATTAAAGTCTGAGTAATAACTGTATTAGTATCCAGAAATGTTGAGTAAGTCCTATTAAACTGTATGAGAATATTTTGAGTTTTCACAGAGATTGCATACAAAAGGGACTAATTGAAATAATTAAAAATGAGGTTTTTTCATTATTAGTCTAAAAATCTTGAAAAGAGACAAGTATGCTAAGAGTAAAAACTATGTGAAATGATGAAGCTCTGAGACAATTCATGTGCACTGAAGTGAAAAAGCCTCTTGCTCTTACCAGGTAAAAGTCATCACAGTATTCCATCCCCCAACTAAATCATCATAAGAAATGTGAACACAATGAAAGCAAAAAATAATATTTGCAGTTAGTAATGATGATTTATAACTTTCTTATTAATTAATGTCTCTGTCCAAAATTATGCAGAATAGATAAAGGGAAATTTTATTTATTCAACCACTGTGAACAAAGGATGTGACTGTCTTGGTTCTGGCCAGACAGAAGAGATCTGGTTCTGTTAACTTTTGCACTATCCAGGAGAAGGCCTAGTCAGGACCCATGAGATTATTCATGTCATTTGCTGGGGATGGGAGGGACACAAGGAAGGGAGGGATCTCTTCCAGGGAGAAGGGGCTCCTTTAGTTTGAGGTAGCATGGATGGGGTCTGGTTGGGTCAGGCTCTCTGGTGATCATTTTGCATGTGAAACTGAAAGAGCTGCTGTATCAAGGACCACTTCCTGCATTCCTATGATTCTAACTCATTTGAATTTTTAATTTACAAGAACATGACTGACTTTCATCCTAATTACATTCTCATTCCAATGCAGAAATTGGACAAGAGGAATACACAAAAGATATAGCGGTGCAACGAAATCCTTCACCTAAGTAAATAGATAAACACCTGATTATGTAAGGAAGCCCAATTAACATCAAAGTTAATGTTTACCAACTTTGCTGGACTATGACCTTAAAAAAGTAATTTTTATGCTCACAATTTTTTTTTTGCACACAGACAAATGATAAAGCTTGTGAGTTAAACGATAAATCTTGTGAATCAAAGTGCTTTTCTTGAAACTTTATGAGCATCAAGAACAAGGTGGTGTCATCCATCACAGAGATAGTGTCCCTAAAAAAGTTATTTTTTAATGCTTTGCGACTTGCTGTTGTTAGGAATGTAAGGAGTGTCACAGGTCTAACAGCCTCTCAGAAGAATTCATGATAAGGCACAATAAGTTTCCTACTGAAGTAGATATCATCAGACTATCTGACACAGCTCCAGTGAAGCTATGAAGCCATGCAGTTTTAACCCAAATAAGAAATGGATCATGAAGCTCTTCCACAACCCAGACATAATTTTGGATTAAAATTCTGCCAGTGTCTACTAGAATCCTTAATTTCAGGTACAAATTATTATTATTTTTTTGATGCTAACAGTGAGTACCTACTTTTGTATTCAGGACAGTTTACTATATGACTAATATCTAATTTGCATTGTAGAATAAAACTAGACTACTTCTCAAAGTTGCAATCCAGGTAAGAACCTTTTATAATGCACAACAGTTTGCACATTGAGTAAAATCTATATCTGAAAATCTTTAGGAATGTCATTCAAACTGGCATTGTGTTTCTATCTATTCTCACTAACTAATGGCATTCAATTTGTCAATCTTTTGGAAAGCCAACACAAAGTAAATTATTGCAATATCTATTTCCTTTTTAGGGAAATATTCCCACTGTTGATCAATTGAAACTGCAGTATTGCTTTAATAGGAAGAATAGCAAGTTATTGACTAATATCCCTAGGCTTGCCCAAAGAAAGTGGATAGTGAAGTTGATTTTAAGGACAAATTATGAAGTCTGAGAAATCTCTTATTTTGTTTTCTCTTCCTTCTGTTCCATTTTGATTCTTTGTTTTTTCCATGTAATTTAATTCAGTCTTTCAGGATGATGTCCAGTTTTATAAACTTGATTTAGATTCTGTTGCTGTTCATGTGATCACAGGGTGGCATTGATCATTTACAAACCAAGAGAAGTAAAGAGATAAGAAATATATTTCTTGATTTCTTATCTGTGTTTGAAATCCAAATTATTCACTTTTTCTTTCATCACTAAAACACTCAGCAATAGAAAACAGAAAATTTATCCTGGCAATCAAACTGGGGACATGACAGACAATAGATTTGCAAGATTCCACACTCAAATACTCTTTTTTTCCCACCTTCATTCCCATTAAACTTTTCTCATATATCGACACTATCATAAAAAATTATATATTTGAATGACATTATGATTGTAATATAGAAGGCTGAACAAATCCTTAAAAACCTCCAACCAATAAAAACCCCACAAACCCTCATACTTCTAGTGACTTATGACAAAGATTAGGAATTGAAACCAAGTGCTTTACAAGATTGCATTATCTGTATTCCACTTGAACAAGCAAAAGCCATAAAATGGCTCACAATAAATTTCTGTTACAAAAGACCAAGGTAAATCAACCACTCTCCAAAGTGTCTCTCAGCTGCACAATAGAAATCCTAGTTACCAAAAGCAAATGAAAGGCAGAAGACCAATAAATAAAACGAATAAGCCAGCATCTAGTGCCCAGATAGTGATACTCATCCCCTAGGGATTTCAGCACAGACATTAATTATGTCTTCAGCAGAGCACTGCTGTCATTTATTAAAGCAGACCTCATTTCCCACCGATAACTAAAATCTCACTTAAAGAGTGGTAAGTGATGAGCTACATTCTGTTCTGAATTCCCTGGGTCCCTACTGTCAATCACTGCACCAGCAAGTATCAGACATGAAGGTCTGATGCTATGCAAGCATGGAAAATTATGACCAATATCAATTAAGTAGGCTATAATTCCATTAATGATATACATAGTGACTTAAAATTCTTGAGTTCTGACTATGTTACTAGATCTTGCAACAGAACAGAAAGAAATCTTGAGATATAAAGGAAAAAAAAAGAGAAAATTAAAGAAATATGCAAGATACAGTGGTGATTTGATAGTCCAAAAAAGGACTGTCTTAGCTTCAATGGAATCAATATAAAGATGGTAAAAATGTTACAATAGGTTTTTCATTTGATATTGGACTGAACTCAGTCATATCCTAACAATTCACTGAAGTCTTAATCATTCTTTACAGGAATGGATCCACAAAGTTTTCTGTATTGCAGCCCTGAAAAATTGAGATTATCACTCATATGGGAGTAAATGTTGGATGCAAAAGGCCTAAAAGGAATTCATTAAGTCCCCTCTGGCTCTGTTGAATATCTCTTTATCCAGACTAGGAACTTATCATCTACTGTTGCTTCTCAGAATACCATATGCATGGGAAAGAAAGCAAAGGAGAGGGCATCAAGACACACACACACAAAAATATTTTTCTCAGATAAGGTATCCTGATACATGGTGTTAGATAAAGATAGAAAATTCACAGGAGTGTAGCCTCAGTCACAGGAACTGAAACTTAAATTTTAGAATTTAAGGGAAACTATGGTATCTGCGATCTGCATGAATTCCTTTACCCTTTTCAATATTCTGCATTTTGTGGCCAGGTTTTTCTGTGTTTGCTTACAGATTACTAAGCAGTAATCATGAAAAATTGTCACTAGCAAATGAAGTTTCAAAAAGCTAACAAAATCAAAGGTAATTCTGTTTACTATTATCTTTCAAGGACTACATAACAGTTTTGACAGCTATCAAAGCAAATGTGAAATGTCATAAGCCTGTTATCACAACAAAGATTTTCACAGCAATTGAAAATAGTATCAACTCTGTACAATCATGACTATATTTTGAAACAAATTATTCTAGTGCCATTCATCATGACTGATAGTCATGAAAGGATGTAAACCTGGACCACAAGATTGGCTTTGGATCATAATTCACCTGTGGCTAACACATAGCCTCTAACCTCCAGCTAAAAAGGTTGACAATGGTGGATTTTAATGAGGGAGAGGAGAAGGGAAAAAGAGCAGAAAGCAGTGAGAGAGAAGGGAATGGCTGTTTTGAACATTTAAATGCTTTTCTTCTCTGCTGTTAGAGGAACCATGAAAAATTAGCTCAGAACATATCTGCTCTTTTTGTTTCTTACAGAAGTACAAAAAGGCTGCAAATATTTTTGAAGATCTGTACATGACAACTGCAACAGGATTAGGGCAGAATTGCTGAAAACTCCTTGGTGAATTATAGAGACAAATTTGGAGAGGAAAATTTTTGTTCCTTTTCAAGACTCAGTGAAATTTCCATTGTCTCAGGAGATGGGGAAGAGTCAGGTAACTTCATTAGATAAATTAAGGAAACACTCAAATGTCAATGAAATGTAAACTTACTAATTAAATGAACTGCAACAGTATTGCAAAGAGTATATTAAAACATTGGCTAGTAATTGACTGGTACTTTTTTATACAGCATCTAAATACCACACAGTTTCACAAAGATTGTTCCGTCTTTGAAATAAATGAAAGGTTTTGGGAGAAAGAAACATCTATAATAAACTGATTGGAGAAACAGGAGCACAGGTTCTTATCTTCATCTTGACCATAACTAGGACTATTTTGGTCAAAATGCAACAATCATCTCCACACTTACACTCTTTATACCTTAGTACTAGAAATGAAAGCTACTGTTCAGCCATGTTCAAGAAGAACAATAAAATTTTTGAGACAAGCAGTCCTTCTTGTAATTTCCACAAAGTGACCCTGAATTCAAACTATTTTTTCACTTTTTAACAAGTTTACCTTGCTCTGCTATAACCTCTTTTTATTTGCATAACTCTGCATCACTGTCAAAGACATTGGGAGGTGTGCTAATTCCTGCGTGTTCTATTCTGATTTATGCACTTCCAGAGCAAGTTCCATATTGCAGCACATCAAAATGTTTATGAATAGTACCAACCTATTTCACTCCTTCTCTGAACACGACCAACCATCAGCTATAAGCTTTGTTCATCAATACAGCAAGACATTGACAAATGATACTTGTACACAGCAATAGCTTTGGTTTTATTGTCATTTAGCAACTTCTTCATCCATTTTCAGCCAACAGCATATTAGTTTTAGCTCCTTTAAAAATTCATCAAGGAACTTTATGTTTACACGTGCATGCAGTACACCATTAATAAAAGCTATATTATACTTTTCCATGTTCCAAGAAAAACTTATTCATAAACTGATCATAATTTTAGCTTCACTGTAATTGCATCTATTACAGGTCAGTGTGACTAATGACATGTTGATCTATCAGTTCAGATCTTTGATTACCACTTCTGTAGACATAACTGAGTTATCCTAGGGACTAATGATAGCTTATCTATGATGATATAAGGATTAGTGCAGGCTGAAAATTCAACCTAGGCACTTGAACATTTTGCTTGTATTTAGTTTTGTTCAGAGTTGGCTACACAAATTAGCTGCCTCTTTTCTAGTTTAAAATGAATCTCATGGCTAATTATACTCCCATCTACATTTGAATTGCAGGGTGAAAGAATGCTTCATCCCAAACAAATGACTTTGGGAGAAGAAGTTGCAATCCTTACCTGTTTGTTCCTGTGACAAAAACCAGCACAAATGCCATGCATTAGCACAGGCTTCACATACAACTTGTGCTGTGGGCTTTGTACAAACAGCCATCATAGTTGTGTTTAACAGAGTTTAGCAGAGATATTTTATCCCAAGTGATACAATGCTTCAGATAAACAAACATGCAAACTCACAAAAAACCCCAAAAAACCCCAAAAGAAATGAAAGAAAACTGTAGTTTCGCTATATAAATATGTAATGTCAGTGATTTCACCATCAAGCAGTGAATATTTTAATACTGAAATATTTTATCCAAAGCATAAGACTCTATGTAAAGTAAAAAATGAAAATATAAATTGTTAAAGCAAAATTTTCCATTCAAAACTCATTTACTATATAACTATTCTTTTAGATCCCTGCATCAGTGTAACAGGATTTTTGTATGCTCTTTTAGGATAACAACAAGAAATAGAGAATACATTGCCCTTAAGATCAAATCTTCACAGTCAGTACACATCTGAGGTCCTTGCTGGATCAACTAAGAACTCTTTTGATGTGACAAAATATTGGACTCCATCAGTTTCATTTGTGGGTTCATCCTTCTAGAGTAATTTGCCTCACTTAACATAGCAAAAAGATGCCAGCTTGATATGCAGTAGTTTAAACTAAAGCATTCAACAAGACATAACCATCTGGTGTTTACTTCTCTTCTCTTTCCCCTATTCAATACCTAGTATCTGCTGTACAGAGTTCAGATTTGAACCCTCTTAACATAAGAAAATACATTACTCTACTTGAGTCCTTAAATTTGAAATCATCTCTTCAGGGAAAATATTTCCTATATTGTACTCCAGGAAAGAGCAAGACGTGGCATAAACATGGTCATGACTCTCATAGTCATGGCAATTTTATTCCAGTGTAAAATTTCCAAACCCATGAGTAACTTTTCACGGTTTGGACAATTAATAGCTGGTCTTTTGTGCCTAAAACAGGAAAAAAATGCAGGAAATATTAAATCATTTCAGAGAGAAATGGATGGTTTTTGTGTTGCATACATTATATCTAGTAATGACTTTGAATTCAAAAATTTGATTTGCAAAGTAGAAGAAATGAAGGTATTTTACAAATAAATAAAAAAAATTTACAAATAAAACTTTATTTGTAAAGAGATTTCATTCCCACTGGAATGTGATGGCTGAGGGAATAAAAGGATTAAGTCTACATAATTATCTTTGGAAAACCCAATGCAAGATTGATCTCCTACCTTTTTTTTTAAAATACATTTGATATTAACTTTCGTTCACGTTGTACTAAAAAGTACAAAAAAAGTTCCATTGTTTGTTTCAACCTTGCTCACTTCATCGACAAGAAAATGTTTACAATAGATGTATTTTTTGACTCTTCCAGAAATTTTTTGGTTCATATGCTTGAAATATTTAAATACTACCTTAGTACAGAAGCAATTATAGTCTGAATTGTATGTATATGGCTGAATGAAGAAAACAAGGCAGTTAATGGGATTTTTATGGGAAAAAAATCTCACATATATACTGATAGAAAAAGATTTGCAAGATGTGGCCTTTTTCTGTAAACTTCATGTGTAAAACACAAGAGCAAAGAGAACAATGATACTTTTTGTTCATAGACAATTACATCCTATCTGAAAAAAGTTGAAAGGATTAAATATCAGGACAACCCCTAAAATACTTCTTCATTAAAATCTAAATTCCAAATTTTACCAGAAAATTTAAGATTTTTAGTCTCACAAAGTATGTTGGAGTCTGAAGCAAGGCTGAAGCAGGACCAAATACAAAAAGCTGAAATTGAGGCATCTTTGCACCAAAAGGGTTCCCTTACCATATAATTCTCTGTGAAGTTATCAGAACACAAGTGCTGTAGAGATAGCTGCTCACATGACTAATTCCAAATTATGTTTTCTTAAGTCTTACATAGGTAACATTATTACAAGATATCTTCACACTCTGTGTACAGATATGATGAAACTCAAAACTAATTCTTCTCTTCACAGATTGTGTTACAAATCTTCCAAAGTTGCTCCATATCTTTTGGAAATGACATTAGCTGAGGCTACAGCAATGTGAGCAGTCGCCTAACCATATTGATATTTTCTTGTAAATTAAAATGTAAATTTGGAGGAAGCAATAACTATGAGGTCAATTGTAGCCTTACCCTGGGTTCAACAGCCAGTTTCAGGAATAAACTGATCAGGAAACTGATCAGGAAACTGATCCAGATAGACAGCACACTCATGATCACTCCAAGGCTTCTCTTTATATACAGTCTCAACAATGAATTTTATATCAAATGAAAGGAAGAACCTGAGGAAGCTGACTAAGATTACATTTAAATAGGGAACACCTACTATTTAAAATGAAATGTATGTATCTAAGCTTCTAAACACTCAAATTAAAAATACAGTACTGCTTTTTTTGAGCATAATGATGAAGTCTATATACAGAGGTCAGTGTTGGTGTAGGTGTATCTAAAATCATGAGAAAAATAAATTTAATCTTGATAAAGACTTTACAAACATAAAACTATGAGTGTGTATTAGATGCTAAGAAACTACTCTGCAAATCTGGGAATTTTTAGACACCAAGAATTTTAGAGCAAAACAAAAATTTACTGCTGAGAGAGTTGTAGAAATAAAATCCTATACTCTCTCTACAAAATTCATTCATGTACCAGAATCACAAAAAAACTGATGGCTACAGGTCTGTGCATGGATTCTGTGGCTTAAAACCCCATTCAGGCTCTGAGGTAAGAATCATACTCATTCTCAATATAAACATTAAGATAGAAACAATATAGATTTTTCAAACCTCTGTGGAAATAAAATGTTATATATAATTGCCTATATAGAGAGAGTGATAATCTTCTCCTACATTATGAAATATATCAATATTTTCAAAACATATTGCTTCGAATATACATTCTCAGAACAATTTCAATTTGACTGATCATTTCACTCCACTGATGGTTAAAAACCTTAGTACCATGATTTCTTTGACATAAATTTAAATAACACAGTCTTCTGAGCTCATTTAGAAAAGAGCAAATGTTATTGTCAAAATAAAAGAAGAGCCAGCTCTATTATTTCTGCTCCACCAGCCTTTACAAAAGTGAGACAGTTTCATATTTCTACTTCATGAATTTCATTTCCCCTTATATAGATCATTATACCAATAATCTTGTTGATTAGGGAAAGTGGATGAAGGTTGATACACACAAAGCTGTATTCCCAGTTCTCTGTTAGTGGGATATATTCAATTCAAGGTCATCTTGCAATAACAGGGATAAGAAGAGGTCATATGGGAAGCTGCAAAGGCCTTCCAACATGAAGCTTCTCCTGGAGTTCCTCTTTTCTGCAGCAAGAGAATTGGAACAGAAATAACATCCAATCCAAACAATAAATACCCTGGCATTTTCTCCTCCATACAATATTACTTTCTACTGATGCTCAGTTTTTCTACTGATCTTTGTTTCATGGCACAGCTGGGACTGATGTTTAACTGGGTACAATCGTTATGTATGCCCTGGTTGTCTTAAATGTGTTTATTATTGTTTTATATATATTGGATATTAAAATTAATATTTTTTATTATTATCTATTTTATGTTTTTAGTATGGCACAATAATCTAGAAGTCTACAGATAGAACAGTGAAGGAGAAGATGGGAGCATTGTGAGAATCTGAAACTGTAAAGCAAGGCAGAAGGAAGACTGTGGGCAGATAGGATGTCTTAGAGACTGAAAGCATTCCCTTCCTTGGGTTAATCATAACAATGACTCTCAAAGCCACTGCCACAGGACCACTTGAAATTCCTAGCCAATGATTATCAATTGCTCCAGAACAATGCCAGGATGTGGAGGTGACAGCTTTCAAGTGGAAAAACAGACTGAAAGCAGAAATTTAAGTCTTTTTGCAATACAAAATTTTTGTATCCAAATAACAATATACATATTGATGTTTTAATGCATTTCTTTCCAGATTAAAAAAAAAATGTGTTAGACCATCTGATTAGTCGTCTTGTCATGGGAATAATAAAACATATTGGCCAGAGCAAAGTAATAAAAGTTATGACTAAATATGGATGGGGGCTGGGGGGGGGGGGACAGTCAAGTTGGGTGGGGGTGGTTCCTCTGCATATTTAGACACGTAAATAACATGCCCACTTTCAAAACTATCTTAGGAGTATTGTATTTGAACATTAATAAAACATGCCATTTCCACTGTCCCTAGATAGATGCCACTAAGACATTTTAGTCCACAATTATTCAAAAGTATTCCTAAATAAGATATGAAGGGAATAGTGTTGGGGAGTTTTTTTCCTAACAACTTAGTTTTCATTTTTTGCAAGCAGACCCCCTTTGCTACAAGAAAAACACTTCTCAAAGTTCTCATAGAAAAAGAGGGAGGCTGATAAAACTTTCAGGTGACCAGTCCAGTTCAAGTTGACTAAAGGGTGAAACTCAGGTTTCCTATGTACTAAGTTTGTATTTTACTTAATAAGAAAAAGGACACACAATAATGTTTCACATGTCCTAATTGTCACATACCAATAATTTTGAAACTTTTCCTGATTGATATGAATTCAATTAATATAAAAGTCTTTACTGATTAAAATGCAATCGAAACCAGAATAGTTCCATTGATAGTTTTGATTACAAACTTACTGAACTATCACCTGAAAACTAACCATATGGGATAATCATCTATAAAATGTATTGCTTTAAGTATTGTGATTACTTCCATTACATTAAAAAAGAGATTTGTGTTTAGAAATGCAGATTTCATTTTAGCTATTGGTTTATTCATGCTTACATGAGAAAATATGACTCCAAGTCTTTTGTAATTTTACAATGCTGCAGTACCTCGGTGAAGTGAGCAAATAGTATTTGACATTCATTTGTCAATTGTGCCCATTGGTGGTCCCACATATTGCTGTCTTTCTCATCTTGTCTGTCTCACTTCCTAGTTTATTTTCCTCTTTTTAAAACCTGAGTTCCAATTCATTGACTGCAGACATGCACTAAGGCCAGTAGTATATAATGTCAGTACAAACAAAAGCTGACTGCCTGACACTTCATTTTATAAGACAGAATGAAAAGCGTAAAAACAGTTCTCTTACAGATTGATTAGTATTCTTTATTTATAATATTACTCTTCCCTCATAAATAAAGAATACACTTATGACCATGTGGACTGATCTAAAAAATCTAAGATAAATACATGACATTTTGATCCACTTTACTATCTGGCACACGAGAAAGTAAGCTGTCATTGTCCACATCTATACACAGAAATGGAATACAATAACATAAAATGTTGAAAAATCCTTTTGCTAGGATTTTTTCTCCTGAGAAGCTGAGAAGCCTCAGAGGAAAAGAAAAACAATAATTATCTGCTGCTGAGGAATGCAACAGGTAGATCTTTGATTAGTCTCATGTGGTTGTTTTCAATTAATGGCCAGTCTCAGTCCAGCTGTCTCAGACTTCTCTGGTCAGTCACAAGATTTTACTATCATTCCATTCCATTTTTTTTCCTTTCAAGCCTTCTGATGAAATCCTTTCTGCTATTCTTTTAGCATAGTTTTAATATAATATATATATATATATATAATATAATAATAAATCAGCCTTCTGAAACATAAAGTCAAGATTCTCATCTCTTGCCTTGTCCTATGACCCCTGTGAACACCACCACATTTTACTATCTGGCACATGGGAAAGTAGGCTGTCATTGTCCACATGTATACGCAGAAATGTAATACAATAGCATAAAATGTTATTAATACCCCTAAAACTTGAACTGTGAATACCAAAAATAGGTATGGTAATTATATTTTAAAAGTTTATTATTGTGAGATTATCTGACTGATATTGGAAAAGAAGATAATTTGTAATGTGATTTTATTTTAATCACAGAATCAGAAAATCATAGAATACCAGGTTGGAAGAGACATCAAGGGTCATGTGGTACAGCCTTTCTTGGCATTAACACAATCTAGAAAAGGGGGCTTGGCATCCTGTCCAGATGAATCCTAAAAGTGTCCCATATTGGGAATCCTCTTCTTCCTTGGGCAGATATTTCAACTGATTGTTCTCATTGTGAAAAATTTTCCTTTTCTGTTCAGTCAGAAACTCTCCATGAGTTACTTTCACCTATTATCTCTCTTCTTTTTCCTGTGACTTCTCATAAAAATGGAGTCTCCATCTTCTTTGTCGCCTCCCTTTAAATCCTGCAAAATGGTGATAAGGTCTCCCCTCAGTCTTTTCTCAAGGCTGAACAAACCCAGTTAGCTCAGTTTTCTTAGCCTTTCCTCACGTGGTGTCATGAACTGTCATTATAAAAGGGTTTCGTGATGGTTCATGGATTGATCTCAGGGTGCAAAAAACCAACACGGCACAAGGGATTTGCAGTAATGATCAAAACGAATGCACCTTTATTGAATGACCACAGCAAAAATGCTATAAAGGGATTAAGGGAGATAAAAAGATAGAGAAAGAGAGAGAAAAGAGAGAGAGAGAAAAGAGGGGAATATAGCTACCAAAGTAGAGATGAAGTCCTTTGGTCCAGTCAAGTCGAGGATCTGCCTGTTACATCCAGGAGATCCCAAAATCTCTAGCTAACTCAGAGGTTTTTATTATGATAACACTATTGGAAATTGCGAGGGGGGAAACAGATACAATAAAGAGTAGATGTAACAGGTAGCCCATGTTCTCTGCAGTGAGATCCATTGCCTTCTTGGTCCAGTGGTCACAACCTGCAGGCAAATATCTCGGTTTGGTTAGCTTGCCTCCCCCACACACCTCCCCGGTTAGGGGTTTCAGTCCCAGTCCTTGGAAAGAGGGAGGGGGCCTTTTCACACAGGGGTTTCATGGCTCAGTCTCAGATGGAGAGGCTTCTTACATCTCAGTCTCTCTGTCACAGTAGCTGCAAAGGAGTGAGAGGGATCTTTGAGGGACCACCCAGAACTCAGGAGAAGTCTAGCCAGGCAGAGAGGTGGGACATCTTCCAAGGCTATTGTTGCAAAAAGGGCACAGTGCCCCTTCTTCTTCTCATTGGGCTCAGTGTAGCATACAGTAAACACACCTGTGAAAACAATAGCCTAGCAATGCTCTCAGCCCTCAGGGCCTTCAGCGTGTAACATTCTCCTCCAGAGTCAGAGATTTTAGGCAAGGGGGGTCTTTTCTTCAGTGGTCCCCCAGTGAGGATCATGAGGAAGATGAGGGATATTTTGGACAGACTCTCACACATGGTAGGCTTCTCATCCCCCTGACCATATTTATGGTCCTCCTCTAAACCTTCTGTGGCCTGTCCACAGCTATTTTGAACAGCAAGGACATCCAAATATATATCCATATATTAAATCAAATTTATAGCAAATATATATCAAATATCAAATATATATCCATATCCATATCCAAATATATATATTGTGGATATCCACAAGGATATCCAAATCCTGCTGAATAAAAATAACAGTTTTTCAAATGTGGTCTAAGAGCACTGAATAGAGTGGGATGATGACCTCTTTATCACTGCTGGAGATGCCCTTGTTGATGAAGCCCAGCATCCTGCCGGCTTTCTGGGCTGCAGCACTCCTCACCCACACTGAGCTTGTCCACCAGCACACCCAGGTCCCTATTTGGGTAAATCCCAGCCTGTTCTGCACTCCTGGGCTATGTTTCCCAGGCCTGACACTTTGCACTTGGTCCGTGCTGAACTTCATGACACACTTTCAGCCTACCCAGATCTTTATGCAGAGTATTCTCCCTTCCTTAGTGTCCACTGCCCCACTCAATTGGCATCATCAGTAAACTTTATCAGGGTACACTCAATCCTACTGTACAGATCACTTATGAAGATATTGAACAGCATTGGGTCTGATATCAATCCCTGGGGGATCCCAAGGGTCATAGGATGCCACTTTGAAAAGGGGATATTTACCACCGACCTCTGGAATATTTTAGATCAGTTCCATGACTCTGACTTGTAGAACATTAAAAATTTCTGCAGTATTTGTTGTTGGACAACAGGAAAGATTATTAAACTATAGCTTACCTTTAATTGCAGGAGAAATGCTGCTTAGAATAATTTTCAAAGAGCAATAGCAAGGATTAAGGTAACCAGGTAATTACTGTGCTTACAAGTAAGACAGCAGTTAGATTATTCCACCTGTATCTTTTACAGACTTTTACTATGCAGCAAACTGAATTATGCTCAGCATCTGGAATGTTACAGGATTATTTACATGATAAGGTCTTGTCCTACTCTAGAAGTTATTAAAGAATCTCTCAGACATCCCTTTTGAAAGATAGATGGACCAGTCCATCTTTGATAAAGAGTAGCCAGGATTGAAATATGTATGATAAGCTATTATGTATAAAGTGCAGAAAAATTTCTTTCTGATTGCATTGCAGTGCAGTCACTATACAGAATATAGATTCCATACTAAGATTCTTTAAACGACATTTAAAAGTTGTCACAATATTTGTGAAACTATACCATATAAGAAGATTCATATTTCAATATGCCAATCCTATAGATACATAAGGGAAATTATTTTATCCTTCAATTTATAATCAAAGCTACTGCAACTTATTTCAAATTTTTGTTGAGTTTTGTTTCTTTGTTTATCTTTAGCCTTTTACTGCTCAAAGGGAGGAGTATTTAAATTACACAGGATCATAGATGTCTTTAAGAAATATTTACAAGTGAATCAGATTTCTAGTTGTTTGGGAAACATTTTGGAGAGTTGCATATGAAGAGAAAATGAATAGCACTGTGTTACAAATAAACGCAATCTAAACTAAATTAAAAATTAAAATTTATAAATGTTTCTTTTGTGGTTTTGAAGGTTTATGTATTTGGCATCAATGAATTATCCATTCATCACCTCAGAAATTGTGCAGGGGAGCCTAATTATATTCCATCACCAAAAATCATAACAAATCATAACAAACCATAACAAAAGTGCTAATAATTTAATAAAAATGGCAGATTTCAAGTAGCAATTTTGATGTGTCTGTCTAACCAGGACATTTTGACATATCAATTTCTTTAAATAATGTCCTAATAACATTTTTAATAAGAATATGTGAATCTGTATTACAATATCTAGTAAAATTACAGTTTTGAAACTATCAGTATCAGACAATCCAGTTAGCCTCTGAAAAAAAATAATAGAAAGATTTGTTTCTAACTGCTATCTATTCTAAAATTGTCTTTCAAAATTAAAGTATATTTCAGAACTGTTCTACCACCAGTGATGCCAATATGTCTAAGTAACAACATATTCCTATTGCACATTTTACAATGTTAAGGCACCATTCAAATATTGGTAATAATGGTTTTGATGGAACTTGAACATGACAGAGTCAGAAAACAATATTTTGATGTACAGTATAACATTAACTGTGACTATTGTGGACAAATTATTCCTCAGTATTAATATTGGATCAGCATTCTGGAAGACTCATTATTTTAGTGGTGTTATAAAATCACTAACAAAATCAGCATGTGCAACTAGATGGGACATGATTTAATGGTGGACTTGACACTGTTAGGTTGGATGGAATGATCTGAGTTGTCTTTTCCAACCTGAATGATTCTAGGTTTTTGTGTGACAGTAGAGCTCTAAGTTAATGCATAGCTAAACTTACCCATTTGCACTTACCTTGGAAACCTCATCCAAAATTAAATCCTTAGGTAAAATTAAAGACATAAATCATGCTAGACTTTATGTATCTACATTCTCTTTACTTTCCAATATCGTGTTTTAATTAAGATCAAATTAATTTGAACTGATGTGAAATTCTGAGCAATATCTTGTCACATAGTGATGGCATCAAATCCTAAAGCAATTCTTTCAAAACACCTTGATGCCATTTCTCAGGGAATGAATGTCACTGGAAACAATATCTTTGTAAGTTTCTGATGTTTATACAGTCTAACTCTAGCAATGAATTAATCCAAGTAACAAGGTAAATTGCTTTTAAATTTGTAGACATGGTAGAATATATGGATCTATGGATTATGTAAATGAATATCCAAATCCTGCTCAATCTGAAAAAAATGATAGCCTAAAATAACAGTATTATTGTAGTCTCCCCAAGAAATCTCTTATATTAGCATTTGTTGTTTGTTTACTTGGCAAAACTCAAAGAAAAATCAAAGAAAAAAATCTAAGGAAAGGAGAAGCACGAAACAGGACTATGCAGACACTTAACATGCTAGTATTTTAGGTTCCCTCTCTGTTCCTTGGATAGAACTACTCCTGTTTCCGAATTTATGGGTTTTGCTAAGATATTAATGCTCATTATCAGTGCCTTGTTATTGCCTGTTTTAAAATTAAGACATTGGATTGAACAGGATGTTGAGGTCAAAGTTAGTTTTGTAATAAATGCCGAGGAAGGTAGAAAGAGAGGGAGACAAGGCATTGAAAAAAACAGCATCTGGTTAAAGACACATAAGATTGGCCAAAAAAAAATTCAGAGGACTGTACAAGCCAGGGAACAAGGCTCAGGAGTGTATAACGAAGGAAGAATAACAAGACAAAATGACCAGGAGAAAAAACAAAGTATACACACGCCCACAGAAACCCACAACCACACACCCCCAAATCACAAAGAAACAAATCAAACACCTCCTTCTATACCAAACAATACCTGACAATACCCGATTGCATTTTTTGGTACTGTCAGGAAAGTTAATTTTAACAAGTAAGAAGAACATCAGTGTCGAAAAGAAAGACTAAAAGGTCAAATAGCAGGAAAATTGACTAATTTTCCACCTTTTCTGATAATGCACTTCTAAGAAATGCATATTACATTTAAGTGAAAAAATGTTAATTAATTTTAAAATCCTCCCTTTAAGAACATTGTTCTTCCCACATTTTTTGGTATGTTATTAAAGATTTTCTGTAGGACAGGTGCCTGCCTAGAATTCCTTGTCTGTGCTTTTTCAGTCAACTTTACAGTCTAAGCAGTTTTCAATAGCTCCACAGTTACTGAGACCTCATTCAGGTCACATTTATTTCATCATATAAACCCTTACCTACCATGGAGAGGAGGAAATGGATACCTCTGACAGATAATAATTCTGCTGCCATATAATTGTCCCCTTGGAAAGTTTATTCAATATAACAAACTCATTCGATCATGAAATCATGGAACCTGAGCTAGCAGTGAAATGTGAAATAGTGCTATCAAGGTGAGCTATAAGCAGATATTATTTCCTACTGTGATAGAAGCTACAACACACATGGACTTTAAATGGACCTCAAATGCTACTTTATGTATAGTTTATTTTCATTTTAAAAGGATAGTGCAAAATGAGGAGTAAATTAGAAGTGGCCATTTTCATTGCTAAGTAAACAAATGAGAGAGAAGTGCTGCAAGTTATTTTAAATCTGTTTGGGAGCTTTTATCAGTAGCAAGATATGTACAGATTGATTTTGAATTACATTATTTTCAAAGTTTTTTTTTTTTTTTTTCCCTGAAAAAAAACCCAGTGAAACAACACAAAGAGCTTTACCTGACAAGTCTTAATTAAATCCAAGGATCTCTGTTTCCTTGGTAACCACTCATAGCATCACTAGCATTCAAGACATGAGCAGCAGGTGCAAGAAGCCATAAAAATGAAAAATCCTATTTTGCCAATGACTTATTGAAATATTAGATTGAAGTATTTAATACTGGCTTCCTACTGATTTCAGTGACTTCTGAGTACAATCTTCTATCAATCTTTAAAAAATTATGCACTACTGACAGTCAATTTTCTCCTTTTTTTCTTTGACAATTCACATTCTTATGTTGCAGGATAGTGTACTTCTAGTTATTCTTGTAGTTTGATACAATTGCATGTTTCAGAGTCGAGTGAGTACTCCTAATGTTGTGCTAATCTTCGTGATCTTTTTAGTGCTATATTTTTGAGACTTGTAGATTGAAATATGAAAGTATATGGAGCTGTAGAAACTGAGGAGGGGCCATTTACATGGGCTTTACAGAGCAAATCAAACTTTACAGATGAAAGAAAAAATATGTAATTGTAGTGAATTAATAAGTGGAAATCTGTGAGGGCTTTCTGTATTTCAATGGTAGCCTTTCAAGATGTTTTATCTCATATTTATATTACAACACTACTTTTAGTGGAGGAATTTGCTTTACTTAATATATCCACCAAAACAAAGCCAGTTTACATCAAAAAAATTTTTTTAAATATGGGGTTGCTCATCTAGGTTGACTGGGTGAGTACAAAATAATTAAGTTCATCTACTCCTTCTGACTCTGCTTGTGGGATGAATTTGCCCCAAACATAAAGAGATGATCTGACTTAGACATGGCATTTAAGCAGGCATGACATCTCTCTGGCTTTGAATTCCTAAATGTCACAGTCATCTTGAAACTTTTACCTCCTATCCTCATTTTTCTCTCACAATATATTTTCAATAAAAATGTCCTTTGCTCAGCATAAGAACAAATTGCAGTGGCAAGATGTTAAAATGTAGGTCTGCTTCTGTAATGTGCCTAAACTTGTATTTTCAGTGCTTAATAGAGCAGAGTCCATTTAACACATAAAGGATGGCTTAGTAACAGTCAGTCATGCCAGTTGTAAACCTATTGTAGCTTTTTAAATTATGACTTCTTAATATCCTGTCACTTTTGGTAACCCCAACAAACATACTAGATACAAAATGATAAAAGAATAAACAAAGGAAGTGGAGAAGTAGCAGAAAAGACAAAAAATAAAACTCCTTTAAAATTAATAAAAGAAAAAAAAGAGAAAAAAGAACATTTGTTCAAGTAAAACCAGGTATCAAGGCCAACAAAAGATGTTGGTATCTTTTTCCTGTCTGCATACATCCTAATTAAATATTTCCTTCTTGCCAATTCAAAACCTCAGCTTTTACCCTTGAATAAATTCATGATATTAAGTTTCCCTGCAGTCTACAATTCTCTCTTTGAAAGTCCTTGCAAGCATTTATTTCTCAGCATTAGAAGATCCAAGCATCCTGTTCAAGCCTGTGCCAATTTAGCATTTTTCTTAGCCCTCATAGAGAAAGCCTCCCCATATTCACACAACGGCTCAGGGTTTGTGATTATCCAGTTCAGTTCCTCCACTTGACCTGAGAGGAATTAAACCCATATTAAGCACAGTAACTGATGTGTCACTGTGTTACACACGCTCACTCTGGCTTGCTGAAATCATATCATTAATGAGAAAATAATTATACATTTATTAAGCCAAAATTTAAGAATAGGAACTGTTTTTCATCCACTTGTTGGAACGTTCATATGAGAAGGAAAATCCATTTTCTGTTCCAAAAGCTGCTGTAGTATTTTAATCATTCCATTCTAGCAGAAGCTGGAATTGTAAATGATCTGTTCCTCTGTAGATGTTTCAGTCACCAGCTCTGCTCCAACCTGATTTCTTTCACTAGTGGAAGAAATAAAGAGGAACAAAAAAATTCAGGTTAAGCTAATTAAATTCACCAGTTCACTAGCTATATATTATCTAATCAGAACGCTAAGAAGACTAGAAAAATTACAGATTTGGTTTGGTGTTTTTTTTAGTTGAATGAGAAGTAGTTCTGTGGCTTTTTTTCTCCCTGATTTTTAAATTATTTCTCGGGAACTTTGATATGTACTTTTGAAGCTTCCAAAAGGGACAAATTAATTATCACATGAAGAGATAAAGTACAAAGGTGGAGTATCAATAGTGACTGTTAAAATTATATGCCATCATACGCATGGCTCACCTACAATTAATAGAGTTCATGACAAAAACAAAACATTTTGTTCATGTATATACATTTACATAAACCAGAGTCTATTAATTCCTAAAGTTAGTAACCATTATCTCAATTTTTTATAGAGTGATTTATTCACAATAATACATTCAAAAAAACTGAGACAGTATCTCATCTTCTACTTTATGGCTAAACAAAATACAGACACAATGCAATTTTCAGGACAGATCAAACCTCAAGAGAACAGGTTCTAGCATTACTGGACCCCAACAAAGAGAGCTGTAAGTAACTTTCTGGCAGATAAAGGCAAATAGCAGAGACCTCTACCCAATAATTCATTCTGTCTAAAGGTAAAAAGAAAAAACCCAACAAATGGAGAAACTGTTCAGTATTTAAGAAATAGAATATAAATAACATCTCCTATTTTCCTGTCATGTAACAAGTCCACTTCAGATAAACTTATTCCTATATAACTGTTTGAAATAAGTTCTCATGGACAGTTACATATGCTTTTAGCTTGGGTGTGAATAGCAGTCACACTGCTATTCACACCCAAGCTAAAAGCATATGTAACTGTCTATGAGAACAGATATTTAAGGCAACATTTACTTATTAAATCCTCTGAAAAGGAAAACCTCATTACTATGTCATTTATTTATTTAAGGGTTTTTTTTTGTTTGATTGTTTTTAGTTTGAGAAGTCTGGGGTTTTGTTGTTGTTTATTTTTTCATTGCCATTGATGTTAAGAACAGAAGTGACAGACTAAGGTAAAAAGTTGTAAAATTTATTCATATTGTTTTAGGAACAGCCTTCCTAAAAAGAGAGAGACAGAAAAGTTTCCAGTCTCTTCTTTTTCTCTTTACTCATAACTTAACGAAAGCAAATTCTTTTATACAGTGAAAAAATACTTAAACTCTGTCAGCTGCTGCATATGTAGCCATTTATTTTGATGGTGAATCATAACAGGTAAATTAAGAAGAGTAAAAGCTTATCCATAATTAAAACGTAAAATTTATTATAAGAATTGATTGATTACTTAATTCCATCTCTTGGGATCGGAGTTTTGGAACTTCTTGGCTGAAGGAAATGAAAAAGACTGTAGCGAAAAGAGAAATGGCTGACCTGTTTGAGAATTCCATTCATTTGTAATTACTGGGACATTATAGTCACATTTTAATGGAAAGACTATTTAAAAACTGTTCTGATACCATGAGATATTTGGGATTAATATTCAGGTCTACATCCTGGCCCCATGGCACTGTGTATGATAAAAATACATGTGTTCATGGCTCATGTCATTTAAGTCCAATAAATGCAAAAGTATGACTGTATGGGTCTTCCCTACAATTTTTGTTTCTTCAAACACAAACTTTCCATGAATTCAATCAACTGATTTGGATAACAGTGACATAGGAAACTCTTTGCATCAGTCAGCCTAAAAAGAAGAGCTCAGTCACAGTCTGAAGAAAAATGGCAATTACACAATAAAATCCAGATTACTTTGCAAACTACACATAGATCCAAGCTTTTCCTTCAAAAATATGTCATGATCTTTGCATGCTCACTCATATTTCATATAGGGTCATTACTCTTGATCTGCTAATTTCCTCCAAGAGCTCCGTAAAATACTGTGAAGTAGAAGTTTTCATTTGTGCTCATTCCTTTTATATTTCTGAACAATGGATCAATTTATACAAACTGATTTCTTCCTGAATTTAGCTAAATTACGGAATAATAAGATAAGTTTGATAATATTCAAAGGTTTCAAATATATGATTACTCTGTTTTCTTATGTTTTCCCAACTCCTTTTTATCCCTATATTGTCTGTTAGCTTTGATTACTTATAGATAATAATTGACAATCTAATCAAATTGGTGCTTTTATTCTTTATATATTAGCTAGAACTGGTAAATATTTGTACTTACTTTAAAAAATTACAAATGCTGTACAAGTAAATCTACTAGTTCTAACCATACCATTCAGATGCTTACTAGCCTTTTGGAAAATGAAACATGAATCTCTAACAAATAGACTTTAAGATTATTTAGACGCTTAAACAAACAAAAAAACCCAATGAGAATGGATGAAAAGCATTTAGGAGTGAAAACTGTAGGAACCAAACTTGCTCCCAGTGTAGAATAAAGGAAAAACACATAAATTAATTAAGTTTATCTGCTGGCTTGGATATGTATCAAAGTGCAGTAATTACTATAATTTGCATTAAAAAAGCTCCAACAATCTTCTTTGATATTAGACACCTAAAAGAAAGAATACTTTCATTATGTATGCTTTGCAATATCATAAGGGGGAAAAACCAACCACTTGAAAGAACTAAGCCATTAAGTTGGATATAGAAACTCCCTAATAGTTTCTGGCTCCTGTTACTGAAATAGTCTCATTAGTTAAAACTGACTGGAAAAAGATCATAGCCTCTTCTTTGATTTTTAATTAACCCAAACATCCCTTTCCAAGAAACCTGTAAGAACCTGGGAGAAGTGGAGGGTTGCAGATATTACAATGGGGCTGATAAAACTAGAAAATATCCTTAAAAACAAAACCAAAAATGAACTAACAAACAAAACCCCACCATCACCTATCATTAGAGCATCACAGGCACAAAGCACTTCTATTACATCTAACAATACATTATAGTTTACATTATAACAACACGTTATAGTTTAAAGATTTTTGCATCACCTGCAAAAAATGGTAAGCTAGTCTTTTATAACCTTTTAAATGTATTTGTACTAAAAAACCACAAAAGCAAAACAAAAATCCCCAACCAAAAAACAAAAAAGCCCCAACCAACCAACTACAGACACCTGATTCTATTTCACATCTATTCATATTTTTGTAATTATCTGTTTCATGTTATGTGATCTATGTCCAGTCTAACAAGGAGTCTGGCAAACCTTCAACACAAAATAGTTCTAAAAAATTATTAATCCAGACTTATGCATTTGAATTATTGGCATTAAATCTTAATCAGTGCACAGTCATTCCCTGCATATAACTGGTTATTAAACTAATTTTGGACTGACTTACACCCACTGTTCCATTAGAAGGTAATTCCATCTCCTAGAATAAAAGGCAAAAAGGCACTACCTAGCTGACTTCTTGTGTCTGATGTTCTTGAGATTTCTAATTGTCTTTAGCTGGGAAGCACATCAGATGTGCTGAATCTAAGATTTTGTACTGAAGTTTCTGGAGCTGCTAAAGTTCTGCTTCAGCTCCAGGTCCACCTCCTCACATGTAGGCCCTGTGGCTGCATTTCAGTTCATCAGGAAAATCATGAAAGTTCATCAGGAAAATGAAATGGGCTCAGCCACCCATTTACTAAAGAACAGTGTGTCCTGTCCAGTGTTTCCTGCTGCACAAATGCTGAGTAGCTGGCTGCAGACTTCCAGAGGAGATTGCACAGCATAAAATGAATCCATTCTCATTGTGCATGCTGTTTTATCTGTTTACAGACACATGTAATGTCCAGAGATTCCCAGACACCTAAGACATTGCTATTCTGAGCATGCACAGACATTCCTTAGTGTTCACAGTTTTGCACCTGTTTCTTCTATAAATCCAGTTAAAATGAATAGAATAGTTATTCATCAACCAGAGTAGCTTAAGGCAATCTGGTGTGCTCTGAACAGATGTAGAAGATCAGGTTTCCTTTTAAAACAGACCAAAAGGGTTTTTAGAGGTAGAAAATGAGGGCTCAATTATTTTCTTTGCCTGAAATGATGCAGGCTTCCTGCTCTTCTCTGGTAACACTCTTAACACTCCAAAATAACCTGCTCTAAGAGGATATTGCTATGAGCAGGGATTGGCAGTAAAAATTTCTGACTCTTCTTACACAAATAGAGACTAACAGAACCAAAACCATCATGTAAATTACCACAGCTCTCCATCCTAGTGATCAGGATGCTTACCCAGGCTTGTACCTAAGCCAAGTAGTATTTCAGTTTCTATATTCACTAGAAATTGTTCACAAAAACCAAACAGAAACTGAAGAAGAATAGAGCAGAAGTTATATTGTTTTTTTTCTCATGCTATACACCTTCTTTTACTAGCTTCTCTCTTATGTTTTTTTTCCCTCTTAAAAAAAATTCTGAGAATAAGTATACAAATAAAATATATTCAGCTATCTCAGTATTGACCTAGTAGTTGTAATCCTTATGGGTAAAAGATGAAGGTTTATATCAGTTTTCAAAAATGTAGTGGGAAAATTGCATGCTGTGTAATTTCAGTATCCCCTGAACTCTGATATAAGAAGAAAGTCCATACTCCATCTTTCTGGTTGTCATTCGATAGTGGAAGGCAAAAACTACTTTCTGGGTAATGATGGATATTGGATTTATGAATTCTTAGTAAAACAAATGCTTTACTTCAGGAAAAAAATAGTTGTCTCTGCAGGTCCTCTCTGAAAAGAACTGTGCACTCCTTGAGAACCCTTGAAAAGTATACTAATTATATTTTTGAAGAATCATTTAAGGTCTTGTTGCACAAAGAACATTACAAGAGTTAAAGGCTTTAGAGTGTCTGAAGATCACACATTTATTTGGTGCCCTTCTAAATTACTTTGTTTGAAAAGAGGTAAAATTGAGCTGTTAGTTTTTCATAAGGTATGAAGAAGCCTACAAAAACCAGAGTTTGAAATGAGAATATTTGAAATACTTTGTCAGCATGACAATCAGTACAATTATTTGGTGATCATATTAATAATAGGAATCAAATGTTTAGAAAGAGATTCTTTGAATCCTCAACCATTCATGCTAGTTTGTGAAAGCCTAAATGCATAATCTAGTTCTCTATAATTTAAGATAAAAGGTTTAATTTCCTATTCATATAAAAATACATATGAAAGTTAAAGGAAAAACCTTATTGCTTCAATTTTTACGAATTCTACAAAAACTGCTTTCAGCAGTGTGCTCAATCTTTCAGCATTTGCCTCTAGATACCAAAAGTGAAGATCCACAGCTCTAAAGTTTGTAGAGGTTTCAGAACCCACAGGAAGAATTTGGTGCACAGAGGATTCAGACATACTAAACTTTTTGGCCCTTGCTGGTTTAGACGAGTTGAAATGTGAGTGTGCTGAAGATAAGTAAACATGGAAAGTTCTTTGGACCTTTCAGTGTTGAACAGTGACTCACACTGTCTGCATTCTTCACTCAGAAATCAATGTTTACCTCTATTAGCCCACAGTCTGGGGGCATCTGCCATCTTTTGAGGGGCTGATTTAGCTGGCAATATGTAGAAACACAAAATCACAGAATAGTCAAGGTCGGATGGGAGCACTGGTGGGGTTGTCTGATCCAAGCTCCCAGCTGAAGCATGGTTTTCCTAGAGCATGTGGCTCTGTGATGTGCATCCTGATAATTGCCACATTATGTTACCTCTCTGGTGTATGTACATACAAAAAATGACAGCATTAGCTCTCATATTAGAGCTAGTGCAAGGGGAGAGAGCAGGAATTTTTGGAAGTGTGGTTTCAGATATCTAGTGACAGGTACTTAAAAATGACATTACATTTTCTTCCATGGCATTCTATATTTATATAAACTTGGTCTTCTTGCTTATGTTTCAATTTAATAAGTGCAGCTAATTTGGCATGTATCTATAGGTTTCACTTTAATTAGAATTTTCATATACACAGCTTAAAATTTCTGTACCGGTACATAAGCATCTCAGCATCAGCTTTGATTTTTTTCTCATTATTATTCTCAAAAGCCAACTTGCTTTCAAGATCCTGTACTATAAGATCCTTTGAAGTTGTGAACCATGTGATATCTTGTTACCCTGCCCAGTGAGTGATGCTGCATTCATCTTTCCACTGCAGCTTCTCTTTAACGCTTAGTAGAGGACCTGATATATACAGGGGGTCAGAACAGTACAAGTGAAAAAAAAAGACATGGGTTTTCACAGCCATGGGTTGTGAATTTAGATTGTGGGGGTTGGAATTGACATTTTCTATTTCAAATGGGCTGCAATTGATATTTTTTGTTCAGACAGGATCCCTGTTTTCTGTTTCAAATGGGTTGCAATTGATACTTTCTATTCAGACTTGCCTTTTATTCTAAGCATGAGTATACAGATCCCAAATTTGTGATTTGACCCAAATAAAAGCCTGTCCAGAAAAGGTTAACATACAAGTTAACTTCTACAGTAAAACTGGACTCATAAGGTGAGAAAAACTCCAAACTCCAGTCCCAAAACAAAGCAAAGAAAAATTGCTTGTAAGATCACCAGCAACCTGTAAACACTTTCTAGATTAATATTGCTCTCTTTGTAGTTTTTTAGGCTTATCAGTGTCTTATAATCTAAATTTCAGATGCAGAGCAGCTGTTGACACAGATCTCACATGCAAATACATAATACATTTTCTTTTATTAGACTATTGTAGATATTTTATTTTAAAAAATCTTGAACTAAATTATTTTCTATAATTTAGGCTTATTTTTCTTAAGAGTATAATATTCATGCAGATGTCATTCATTTTTCATCATACTCAGTTCTTTTCCTTTCTTCTTAAATAACTTTGTAAGAACATCTGCTCTTAACAGCAAAAGATATAACACATGATACTTCTCAGTGTGCTGATTTAGTCTGAGATTGGGGAGAAAAATCACTGCTAATTTTGACATACAATTAAAGAGTGATAAGCATTTGGGGCTAGCAAACATCGATGTGATAGTGAAGAGATCTAAAAGTCTGACTCTGTAATCTATAGCACCTGAAAGCTTGTAACAACTTTTGTAATTACTGTCACTGATAGATTTTTTTTCCTTGCAATTTTCATCTATCAATTAGAGCCTCTGTTTCTTCCTGGAAAAAGTTCCAGCGACACTTGCATGGGAGAGTTTATTTCTAGTGTTCACAGTTTAGATGGATAAGGAAAATGATTCATAGGCTTAAACTCACCTTTCTGGACCACTGCCACACTTTATGTAGAGAATTTCACTATTTACCAAAACAGCCACTTGAATATGTGCAATTCCTACAACAATGAATTACTTCATGAATTAGTCAAAATGCCATTTTTCATATGTACCATGTGAAATGAACGATCTCAAGACAATTATAAAAGAATTGTTTTAGCTTAGCTGAAGATAAACTATTTATGGTGCTCACTGAACTGCAAGTGAGCGTAGCTGTGAAAACTGCCCCAGTCATTCCAGTGGTTTTGGATCACAGATGCTACCCTGCCAATAGCTCTTATGCCAAATTGTCAAAGCACAGTCCAAAACTGGTGTCTTCAATATATGAAGGTGAGGGACTGTTCTGTGTTACACTCTGTCATGGACAATATAAATATTATATCTAACCCTTGGCTAGTCAGCATGAGCTATAGGCTGGTACACATAAATCTTATGGGGAAAATGTAATCTGTAAAGACAAAGCTTTTTTAAGGTCTAAAAGATTTTGATTTATGTTCATCCACTGAAAAAAAAATCCCACTATCTGATAAATTTTGTGTCCATTACAATTGTAGGTTCTTACAACACGAAGAATACTGCAAACAAACTTTTCTGAAATATCTGTACTTTAATCCATGTTACTAAAATATTACTATTCTGTTCAAGTAATTAATTTGGCAGTCAGATGTACTATTTTTTTCATAAATGGGATATATCAATATCCTTAAGGACTTACAAATTAATTTTGATAACAGAAGAACAAAAGTCTAATTACAAGCATAAAAATGGTATTGTACAGGAGTTCAGAGCTTATGTTCTTTCAATTGACTTTAAGGTTTTTTTCTAAAACCTGATTTCTATAGGGACTTCTGTCTCTGATTTTAAATTAAAAAGTAATTAAAGCACTTATCTAGTATCTGTACATTATTTGGAGTTTAAAGAGTACAAAATACGAAAGATAAAACTGAAATTACAGAACTTACAAAGGGCTGCATGCTGCAGCACTGAGGGTAGCCAACAACTGAGTCAGACACATCTTCAGGAACTCTGTTATTAAAGTAGTTGACACTTTCTCACAGAGCTCTGTGCAACTGCATTTGTTGTTGGGAGCCTTGAAACCTCTAATTTCAGACACTTTGTGTTTAATTAATGCTGCATGTTCTAGCACCAATTTTATTAACAGGCTATTGCTGGATGAATATCTCCCCATCACTAATTTAAATTCATGAAAGCTAGCTCAACCTTGTAATTTCTAAGACCTTCCAAGAGCACATTTTTCTCCAGCAGTTTTTACAGCTTTACAAGAGAGCAATCTCTTTCAGTGATGGTTTAGCCCACTACCATGAAGATATTGTCAGTAAATGAATGAAGTCCCCCAGCAGAGGCACAGTTTAAAGTGTCAAAAATAAAGATAAAATTTAAAAAAAGAAATCTTTCCCTACATGACCGGTAACTCCACCCACTTTTTTTCCCTGCAGTGTAAATTATCTGTATGTGAGACAATTTTACCATACACATAATTACAGCTTTCCTGCACTTAGAAATTACAGGCTTTTTCCTACACTCAATCACAGGATCAGTTGATTTGGAAAAGACCCACAAGATCCTTGAGTCCAACTTTGCGGCGTGCATAGAACACTCCAAGAATAACTCAATACGCCTGAGAATATTGCTCAAACACTTCAGCTCTCTCAGGGTTGGTGCTGTGACCACTTCCCTGGAGTCTGTTCTAGTGCCCAAACACCCCCTGGGTGAAGAATCTTTTCCTGATATCCAGCCTAAACCTCCCTGACACAACTTCAGGCCATTGCTTCAGATCCTGTCACTGGACACCACAGAGAAGAGACCACTGCCAGCCCCTCTTCTTCCCTTAAACTCTCGCTGTAAACATGTCTTATAAAACTTGGAGCAAACACAACACCAATGTTTTGCCCTTTCTTATCACTCTAATTCTAGGTAACTTACTAACAAATAAATCAAATACGAAAGCTTCCTATTTGACAAAGATATCAAAATTCACTATGAAAAGTCCTTCAAAAATTGAGGAAATTTCAGGAAAAACATTTCATATTATGTAGCCTCCACAATTCCGAGAAGGGGACAAAGAGATAGCCTGGAGACATTGTTTTGAACAATGAGGATACTTTTATTCACTAGAATTCTTGTTTCTCTTCTAAATGCCTTTCTGCATCTCTAATTGGAATTCACTGAAACGAAAGTTATCTAATGTCTCTGGAACAAGTCTGTGATGAGACACCAGAAGAAATTAAGGGTTTATTAAATTACCATTATTGGTAATTTGAAAAAAAAGATAGTGTTTTAAATCTTTTATTGCAAAACTATTGCATAAAAGTTTGTTTTCTAATTTTATTACTAATGAAAACCATTCAAAAAACACTTCATTCTTCTGCTTATGTTACTCTTAATGTAAACAAGATCTATATAAACAAGATGCTCATCATCCTTAAACCATTAGCAGAGTGCACAGGGAAGTGTAAAAAAAACCTTTGTATTCATGTAAAATTGACACACTGAATTGAGAATTATACACCTTCTATAGTTTTCTTCTGCAGTTTGGTCCTTCTGAGAGAGGGGAAACTTTTTTGCTCCATCTTTTTTTATATTTTGGTGGTGATATTAAATGTGAAGGGAAGGTTCTGAAGAGTGATTTTCTCCTCCCTCACTTTTGAACTGCAAACTGTCATTATCCACATCAATAAAGGGATGATAGCAACTCAGGTACACCCTGAAGGCAGAATTTTTTTAAGTACTTCTTAAGAATTCTTTCAGTATAAAGTGGAATTTATGTTCTTATATTGTTGATGCAATAAGGTAGTAAGTATATTAGAGAAATACTATTAAAGTTTTTTCACTGGAAAGGAAGACAAAGAAAGCTGAATCCTCTTTAATTGCAGTGATGCTTTACACTGTCTTTTCTGCCCTATGGAAATACTATCTTTAGAATGAATTAGTTCTATTTTCCACTCTACTGGTTACTGAACTTTTTGCTTAATAAATAGAATAGTGTGGAGAGATGTTGTTCCAGACATTATTGTACATGCTTGTTCAGACACAGACTCTTGAAAAAAGAAAACAAATGAAGGGAATTTGGGTTTTGTCCTCAAGTACACCATTAGAGTAGCAGTAAGGAATTATTCTTTTGAATATCCTATGAATTCACACCAAGAAGGAATAATGAGTTTATCTAAATAGGTAAAGAGTTTACAGAAGCACATGGAAGACTGAATTTTAATCTTTTATATCCCAGCTACCTAAACCATAGTAGCTTCTTTTACCTTTTTTTTTTTCTGTCTCTCTCACTCCTCTTGTCTTTTTCCATTTTTCTTAACAGTAGTAATCTACACCTATAACTGCAGCTGTGAAAAAGGTGAATTTTTTCCTCTACCACTTCATGGTAAGACTTTATATAGAGTATTTATTCTCATAAGTTTTCAGAGATAAATTTGCATCTGCATTTGGAGCTCTGCAATCAGTAGTTGGGGAAAGGATAATGCAGTTACCCCATAGGGCTCTCTGTCTGCCACATAATGCAAATAATCTTAGGAATGGATAGTCCTATTTACAGGAATTTCCCTACTCCGGATCAATACATATAGCAGTAAAAACTTCTCACTTTTCAACGAACTTGAAGTATGTTTTTTTTCAAATCCAACTGAATACTGATTTACATGAAGCACTGATAATCCCTATCTTATAAGTGGTTCACATCTGTTTTAAAGTATTTCAGGGAAAAAAGACATTTCAAAAGTGAATCAACAGCCAAATGTGGGATAAAATATGAAATTCTAGATTTCAAATTAACTTCATCTACATGATTTAGATTCATCTCTATAAATATAAAATAATTCTGTGTAGTATGGCCAAAACTGCTAAATTAAATACACTAAAGCATCATGAGAAAAAGTGTACCAATAACGAAACATTTTCCTGAAATGAAGATCTTTGGAAAGGAAGGCTTAGCTAATGAAACTCCATTAAACACTACAGAACCTGACCAGGTACATGTCCTTGACCCTACCCAAACTGCAATTGCTCCAAGGAGCAGAAATAAGATCCATGGTTACAACATCTACTGCAGGGAGCCCAAGACCCACAAAACAATTTATAGGTTTGATGGTATGTAGACTGTTGTGGTGTGAAGCAATATCCTGTCCCGGTTCCTCTCAGGTGTGCCAACCTCTTCCTTCCCCTCTCCCTTGCCCCCTTTCCGAAGTGCTGTCCGTCAAGCTCCAGCAAGGGCGTTGTGTGATTGGCAGAAGTTCAAGAGATGCTTCTCAGACCTGGGGTCATTGGCCTGTCCAGGTGTCATTGTCCCCTGAGACCCTCCCCCTCCCACCTGGTTGGTGGCTCACCTATCCTTTCCCTCCCCCCTCCCTGTGGGCTTAAAAGTCACAGAGACCATGTGGTCGGGATTCTGTTGGAGCTGTTACCCAGATTCAGAGCTATCCTGGAATAAACTCTGGATTTAACCCTCCAGCGTAATCTTCAACATTGCCTGAACCTTTTCCACTAGAGGTAAACTGAGTTTCTACCATGCCTGGACTCATTCCAAGTGCCCAACTGCAAATGCCAGCCAGCCAAAGGTGTCTCTGAGGTGAAACACCACAGCTGCCGCCTTTGGTCCAGCCCTAAGGCCAGATGAGCCCAGGCACGTTCCACCCGGCAATAGTAGATAAAGGGATGTGCCAATTCACCACCTGCTGTTAGGTTATTGCTGCTATTTACCAAATATATGGATTCAGGTTTAACATTCAATAGCATTTGGTGGAAAAAACATTTATTAAATATGCCATGAATGGAAAACACTTCCCAGCTCTCACTCCTGGTTACTCTTTAAAAGAAACTCACCTTTTGTAAAATATTTCTCATTAATATTGACTACCAAGAAAATGAAAACAACTGCATATTTTGTCATGAGTTTTGAGCAAATGCATTTATTCTGATTTCATTAAGGTAATATGTTGAATACCCAAATACTGTACCTAAACTGACATGAAAGAAGAAAAAAAGGTTAGTAAGAGGTATAACTATTTGTGATATAAAGCAATGTGTGCCACGGGATCTGCAGCACTTTGACTGCCCTGCTCAGTAAATTTGTGACAGAGATAAAAAAGAATCTCCCTACTCCATACAGAGTGATTAATTTACCTAATTATGACCCTTTTTTATTTTATCTTTCCCTGCTTTATTATAACTTGCTCCCATTATCTCTACATATTTAAGGCACCTGACTAGCATGAGGGGTACAAAAACAGTTCTCATTATTTCCCCATAATAATTGTAACCTGGACAGAGTCAAAAGAGATAAACTAAATTTCCATATCATCTACACATCAGGACACCATGTGGACTTTAAGTATTTTCATTAATTTGGCTTGAGGAAAAGCATGACAGTTTGTGTAGAAGCTCAGTACAGAACAGGGAGCCTTGGATCCTAAACCAGAAAAGTCATAAGAAAATAACTGTGCAGAAGCCAATTTTCAAACAATGGGTAAGTCAGCACAGTAAGGATTTTCAGTGGACCCAAATATGATACTGAGAGTATTCTTTGTCAATTGGTGCTCATTACCAGAAAATGAAAGCTTTCATTCCTAGTGAGGCAACTGGCGCCCCACAGTGTATTAATGTTTAAGAGAGGACCTTCAAAAGCATCTAAAGGAAATTAGGAACCACAAATGTCTATTTTCTTTTAGAAAAATAGCCTTTTTTGAAGTAATGTCCAATTGGAATACCTGTGGTTGAACTTCTGTTTCTTTTATAGTGTTACAGTTCATCTCTTTGATCCTCTCTGAAGACTTTAAAAAGACACACAAAAAAAGGGGAAATCAGAAATTTATTTTCTGATTATTTTTACCTCCCATTATAAAACTATTATGTATCCTTCACAGCATTGGGGGGTTTTTATGGCACTGGTAATGAGATATCCCATTGCCAAAAGCAATAGATCAGAGGTTTGCAGTGAGAGATCTAATCATATCTTTTCTTCTCATCTTCTTGTTATACTGTATTATAAATTCCAACAGTTTCAGACTCTTCTGCTCTCCTCCAGTCAGCTTCAGGCAATATATTTGAATCTGATTTCTTTGTTGTTCCCCTGAGAATATTTTGTGCCACAACCGACAGAAAATGTGATTTAGCCTGCATTCTTTGCAATGTTTTACATTCCCTAGATAAAGTTCTATATGAATATTTTCTGTGGCAGAAAATTTTCGAGCTAAAAACTTGTATTTGATATCAGAGTTCAGAGTTGAGGCCATAATTAGGTCAATATTTTATCAGTCTCTAACAGAAATACATATTCATCTGAAATTATACTTATTTAAAAGAATACAAAATTTCTTGTGTGCTAACAGTTGAGTACCACTTAAGAGAAGAAGACAAGTTTTAAACCAGATGCTCAGATTCAATGAATGTGTGCTCTCTATCACAATTTATATTTTTTTTTTGTGACAGAGAGAGTCAGTCTAAACTCTGTGTTTGGAAAGTCACAGTATCCAAATTGAGGGTTGGATTTTTTTATTATTATTTCAAACAATATATTATTATACCTTTACTAGAAAATGCAGAATCCATAGAATTATAATGAAAGAATAGCATAAGAATTCTTCCTCACTATTTCTAGCACTCAAACACAAGAAAACAATGTCCCTAACCCCTAATTATACAGTATTTACTGTCAGTCATGAAAACCTAAGATAACAAAATACCGAGTGAGGTCCAAACTCCCCTTAAAAAAGTCTGACCAGAACACTGAAACGACCAAGAAAGTTCCATATTGATTCTTCCATTCCTGAAAATTATCTTTAATGAGAAACTGTCATTAACTAATTAACATTTTCAAGTCAATGACAAAGCTGTATGAGAAGAAATCATGAATTTTGTTTTGTGGTACACAGCATAAGCTATATGGCATTTGCATAGCACAAGCCTAGCATAACAATAGGAAATGATTAATTTTGTATTTAAAAAAATTCTTTTTTTTCTTCAAAGGAAAACTTCTCTATCCTTTCAAATGTTTATACTGGGAATAATTGTATCATTTTTGTAGTAACTCAAAATGATTTTGAGTTACTTTTTAGTTACTTTTGAGTGATTTTTGAGTTACTTTTGATTCTTCTGGTATTGAAAGAGGAAGGAAGAGTTTCTGTTCAGAGTCTAGAAATCAAAATTGAGAACACAGATATGAGGAAAATATTTCTTTCCATATGTGCTAGATTACAGTATTCACTAAGAGTCTGAAGTATTAATTTCCTTTGACTATTTTTCATAAATGCCTCTTTAAGATCTGAAAATTATGAATTTAAAGATACTCTGCTGAAGCAAAAAATTTCAGTCAGGACTACCCACTTATGTAGTATTAAGGGCATTGCACAGATGTCTTTCCTCAAGTACTTTTTAGCTCTCCAGAGTGAAAACTTCCACTTTTTTTCTTTACAAGACAGTTCTTTTTGAACAATTTCTCTCAGGTGAACATGATGAAGCCAGCAAGACAATACAAGAAGCAGTATATTTTAAAATATTGCAATTACTATGCATGATTCACAATTCTTAAATATTCTTCTAGGACGTAATAAAATAAAATGCACATAATTTTATATTATGGTTGCAGTGTTTCTGTTGATAGCTACTAAAGCCCTTAGGCAGCATCTTTTTTTCAGATTGCTGTATTGGTCCCCTCATGACATACTGGCATAAGGGACAAGGAAAGTGATGATACATGCAGATTCTGAAAGGTGTAAGAGCATAAAAGCCATATTTACTTTTGGACCTGCAAATCTATATATTTAGTAAAACCTCTGTTAAGTCATCTGATATGAAGGGGCTCAGTAATATTAAAGTGAAATGCAGGAAAAGCAAAAACAAGATGATACTGGGAAGTATATTTAGCTCCGTAGAGTCAATATTTTATATGTTCCAGGATCTTTCAGATCTTTTCCATATTCTTTAATAAGACCCCCATTATACTATTTTTTCCTGCTGATCAGAATAGTCATTCATACTCTGGCATTATAATAAAACTTAAAAAATACGCAAAAAATCACAAAAATAAGAACATTTTTAAAACATTTTTAAGTAATGTCATCTACCTTTAGAATTTTACCACAAACAAATACAGAAATTCTAATTCTACATATTTTTATTTAACTTTTTAAAGGATAAACTTTTAAATTAAATGTGTTAAATCTAACTGAATATTATATGAAAACATCTAATCAAGAAGTAATGTTTTAAAATTATTTTGTCAAATTCATATTTAAAGTTCTTGTAATTTTGTTGCTTATTGGGTAAAATTAATGTATTTTCAGTGTGAATCCCTAAAAACTTCAGCCTTAATAAAACATACTTTATAGTGTTATGTCTCAAAATTATGGTATGAAAGGATGTACTAAAAAATCTACAAAATTACAATAAAAAAAGAAAGACATTAGAAAGTGTACTCTGGATTAGATCAGTTTCCCTATTTAATTCATTTTTATGGAAGTAACCAGAACGACACTTGAAAATTTGCCACTCAAACCAAAAGTAAACCTTCAATTTCAAGAACACAATTCACAGGGTGAATTGAACAAAAAGAAGTTACACAAGTGGCACAAAATTCAGCTGCATGAGACCTGGAATACCAAACTAAACCAGCAATAAGAAATAATAAAATGAGATACATGAATTAAGTACTTTTTCTTCCTTGGGCTTAGGAATATCAGATTGGGTTTAGGAATAGATGTGCATGCATGTATAACTGCTGCCTAACTCCTGTGCAACTCAGAGATACATCTCTAGAAATCAGCCTTTCAGATACTTTAGTACATTTTTGGCCATTTAAGAATTTTGATATGATTTTTCAGGTTTTTAAGTGTTCTCTTAGGTATAACCCTCAATGATGTTCTTATTGATGCTTACATGAAAGTTTAGCACTTTTTGTTCAATCAGATTTGCCTGTGAATTACACTAACTCATCAAGACAATTTAGTAAAGCAACATTTCAAACTCTCAAAGTATAATGGTGCTCCAGTTTCCCACCACTAACTGCTGCTTTTTCTAGCTCATATATCAGCTGATCCTGCCAATAGTTAATAAAGTTTGAAATTATAGAGTGTTTGAGACCAGCTAAACGAATGCAGAGAGACATAATTGTTCTATCTACATGCAGAGAACTCACCCATACCACCAAGATTTCAAGGCTCACCACAAGAGCAGTTTTGCTGGAGATGATGATTTGGAAGTTCATGGGAAGCTGGGAGGAGTCACAGCTGGGGCAGATGACCCTAACTGACCAAAGAGGTATTCCCAACCATCTGACATCATGCCTGGTATGTAAAGTGGCAGAAAGAAGGAGGAATGGGGAGATGTTTGGGGTGATGGCCTTTGAATTCCCCAGTCACCATTACATGAGATGGGACCCTATTCTCCTGGAGATGGCTGAACACCTGCCTGCCCTTGGTAAGCAGTGAACTAATTCCTGTTTTGCCTTGCTTGTGTGCAGGGCTTTTGCCTTCCATACTAAACTGTCTTTATCTCGATCTACAAGTTTTCCAGCCTATTTCCTTCTGATTCACTGCCCAGTCCTGATGGGGGAGAGAAGGGGAAAGAAAGCAGCTGTTTGGTGCTTGGGTACTGGCTGGGTTTAAACCACAACACTTCCATAGCTTTCCTTTATGTAAAGTGATGCTTGTCATTCTGATGCATTTCTAAGTGTCTCATATTGAATATTTCAAAATAAGCTTCTAATAGAAAAAGTATTAATAATTTCTTCCACTATACACCTCAATCCTAGAAAGATGTGCTCTGCCTCAAGAAAAACAATAACAAACTATGGAAAATGAATGTAAAATACATTAATTTATGCCACATGCTATTCAAGATCATTTGGTGGATATCAGTATGCATTGCTTATATTTCAGACATGCACTCACAGGAAACACTTCCTTCCATAACAAAGTTTTGTCCTTGCAAAAGCCACAATTATTATTGGTGCTAGTACTTAGCTCATCATAAAAAGAGGCAGGTTTCTAAGCAATACCAGGCTAATCACTATCTATTACACCATTATATTTTCAATGGATCCCTGACCTACTGTACCACAGGTTTTCCCTGATGTTACATCATTTTGAAAAAACTTGACCACTATTTCTTCACGACAGGTGAAATGAACACTTATTCCTAAACTTCATTCCTTTTGCCATGGATGAATGTTGGGAATGAAGTCTATAGGTTACATATTTTCAAAATATAAGGGAAATTAATATTTATTGTACTTCTAAGGAAATATTAATCTTGCAAAAAGGAAAACAATTACACAAATAAGTGAGGATTTAGGCTCTTTTGCTTTACTGAATTTTTAACGCTCTACAGTGACTGTGAATCCTCCTTTATTTCTTTCCTACAATATTAAGCACCTTGGTCTCCATATTCATTTTGAAGAAAGGCCAAGGCCTTTAATCCTCATCTATGTCTACCATAATAAACCAGTAAATATAATTCTCCCTTTTTAGCATTATCAAGAGCTGAATTTAGATGCAAGGCTGAGTTCCCAAAGAAAATTTTCATAATCAGTCAACAGAGGCAGAAGCTATTAGGACAGATAATGATAAAGATATATATTGTGATAAATAGTTACTTTGCTCTTTCTCCACTAGTAAATATGGGGTTGCAGAGGTGCAGTCACTTGGTTCAGAGTATCTGCTATGAGGAAGATAACATTTGTACTGAACTGTGCTGCATAATGCTGTGACACACTGCTAAATGCAAGATTGATGGCCCATGTGCTTTGCCAAAGAGAATATCAGAGAAAAATACCACTGAACAGAAGAATAAAGTTCCTTATTTTAGAATCAAAACCAAGTAAAAAAAATTCAATTTTTTTTTCAAAAGCACATACTGAATTTCAAGTAGTTTTCACTATTTTATCTCCTCAAAACATTCTTATTCAGGTTGAAAAAGAGACAATGTATAAGATAACAGAGGTTCATTGCACATTAGAACTCCCATAATGCTATCAGAAGTTTGGCAATTCTTTTTTGCTTCTTCTCACCACTCCATCTTAAAATCACCTTATAAAGAACAGCTTAAAACCCTGACTATTTAACATCAGAAAAAAAGAGCAGTTCCTTAACCCTATCTTAACCCAAAACCAAACAAAACACATCACCATTACTAGGAAAAAAAAAGCCCAACAAAAATGAAACCATTTAAAAACCTAAACAATTTTTTAAAAATTAGCTTCCTTCCTCATTTCATGTTGTAAATAACTTTTGAATGTCAATGATTTTTGTAGATGTGTTAAATTTTCTAGAAATTTGACCTGAACAGCCACCATCTTACTTTAAAGGAGGGCAAGCAAAGTGACACAACTTTATATGTATTTTCTGTCCAAGAAACAGCAGTATCTTCTATGTAACCAGAAATTATTATATTTTAAAATTTCTAGTTAAGGCTGAATTGAAGGCTGAAGTACAATCTACAATGTAATTTGCCTTTCCTTTTCCTACCTGCTTAAAGCAGGAACAGCAAATAGAAAAAAAAAAAAAAAAAAAAAACCACAAAATCACAGTTTGGTAGGAAAGGTCATCCTTCTTTCAATACTCCCAGTACTTGTATGCTTATAAGCTTTCATGTGTCTGCTTAGTTACTCATTGTACCTGACACTTTCCAAGTATCTTTACTTTAAAAACCTGGTTGCAAGTCCCTTCAAACACCTTTTGTGTGCTTGATTATCAATATCTGAACAACTTTTATATTCCATGGAGTGAATAATATCTTGTTTCATCTAGAACTATTTGAATAACAAGCATCAAAATTAGGCATGTCAGAGAATATTTTTGCTTCACTAAATTTTGCACCAGCTTTCACCAACACTGAGTCAAGAACATTTTATAGCTGCACATTTTATGCATCTGGCTTCACAGATAAATTATTTCAGCCAAATTCACTCACTCTAATCTCTGTACCAGGGTGGAAAAACAGTGCTAAATAAGATGTAAAATGCTATATTGAATTCATATGCAGAGAGTGCTTTCAGAACTGCACAGTTCTAGAAATGAACAATCCACTCTTTTGGATGACTTGAATTAATGAGTCTGGTAGTCTACTTTCAGTTTCAGAGAAAGGTTCAAGTTTCAGGGGTTATTATTCCCTGCATTGTCCCCAAAAATAGGGAACAGTTCTGGAAAATTATGCATAAAGTTGGAACTATGTAAATGTTATGTAATGAGGCCAAAATAATCAAATATGACAGTTGTCATGTGATGTTGCAATAGGCAACAGAAAACACCAGAAGGGTAAAAAATCTTAATGCCAGAGAATCAATGGAGGGGTTCAGTGGTGTTCAGAGGAACAAAATCTAAATGTCTACACATGACTGAATAAATTAACTTCTTTTTTTCTTGTTTAGACCACATTCACTATCACTTTATACAGAATTTAAATGTTTTCCCTATTTTTTTTTTTAATTTAAAACCATCACTGGGGTTATTTATATATTACAAAATCTCTGGGAAGTCATTAAGAGATTCAAGACCGGGCAGTTAGACAGAAGTGTCAACCCCTGGCATTGTGCATATTCATAATTTCACACAGAGAAATAAAGAGGTAAATCCACCTTTCTACTGTCTTCATCTTATGCTCTTAAGCACAGGAAATGCTCTCCATTTTTGCTAGCTTGGTAGTACACCTAAAAGAAGATGCCATTCTGTGCAATTTGCTGCAACACACACATACATGGTTCATATTATTTTTTCTTCAATTTTAACCTCTACCATGGTCCATACTCCTGTACTTCCAGAGAAAGTTACTGAAATGTTTTCTGCAGGGCTGTGATTTTACTCATTATGAAAATGTAAACAGATTCAGCATGTTCCCAACCTAAACATGCCTTCAATGTCAAAGCAACTGTTGCTGCTCTGACATCTACAATGAGCACTCTGACCATAAACTTTTTTCCCTAATGTGTTGGGTGCCAAATGACTAGGAATCAGCAAATTAGATACTCACACTTGCCTCATGCAAAGCAAAAATACTTACCAGGAGCAGCATCCTTGGCCTGACATACTGATTACTCTTTGATTTGAAGAAAAAGATATGGCCACAGAGTAATGCCAAGGAGAAACTCTCTGAGTCCAAATGCTACTTCCAAGGACTTTGGTTCAAACACTTTTCAGTCAATTTTCTTGTACAGTCCTATTCTTCAGGAAAACCAGATACAGGAGAGGAATAATACTTTGAAATAATTTCAAAGTATTTTTTACAAATAGAAATTCTGCTTTAATTGCCAGTGTAAATGGCATCAGCAAGATATACTTACCAATGAGTTACTGGAGCAAGATTAGAAAAAATCTAAAGATTTAAGAAAATTATCTTTGAAGAGGAAGACTCAGTGTGCCCACAAACTGATTAAACATTATCATATAGCAGTATCAGAAAAAAATTCTTGTCTCGTTGGATTTGAGATTGTTTCTCAAAGATGTCTCAGAAAACTCCACAGCCCTCAGTCTTGTACATCTTCCCCACAGGAACACAGCTAAAGAATGTTGACTATGTTTTCGCTGCTTGGAGTCACTAAAAAAGTGATGACAGCCTCTTGAAAAATGAAGCCATGGTTGAAAATACACAACAAGAACTTTTATTTATTTATTTATTTGATATGTACTGTAAATAGATTTCACAGATGAAAAACCAGCTTGTTAAAACCATGCATTCAGTAACATTTGTGGACAATCTCTGTAAAATATAGCAGTCTTTTTTTTTTAAATTAAATTATCAAAGCTGAAATGAACTCAACAAATTAATGTAGTTTTAATCCATTGTGACTTTTTGTTCAGAACATTAAGTCTGATCAGCTCTGGTCATGTTCTGCTGCAGACAGCCAGAACTACAGTGTACACTGAGAAGACAAATTTTCATTCTGCCCTCATCTAGAATGTACTTGACAGCAATTTAGGAAAAGCAGCAGAGCTTTGAACATTATAATGAGAAAGGAAGATAATTTGTGCAGTATTTGTAATGTTGAGCACCACCACTGGGCTCTCACCACTGACATAATTTCTTCACTTTGTAATGAATTGTCACCACCACTGCGCTTTGACCCATATTTAAGGTAAAGTTACTGTGAAAATTTTGCACCTTCAGATTTTAATTTCCAAGGTTTATATTTGGAGAAAATTCCTTCTTATCAGCCCAAAGCTGTAAGCTAAGAGACTATAAGAAATCAAAATATCACACATACTGAAAATATAGCAAATGGAAAGAGGGCACAAAGCACAGCTAGTTCTAACTTCACAAGTACTGAAAGTTATTCAGCCATCCCTGTATGTACAGATCATGTTATTCTATTCCCTTTTCCACAAATTCTCTCTCAGGACCAAGTAGCCCCAGATTCCTAATAAAATGCTAAATAATTATATCTAGACTCATTTGACAGAATTTACTGGTAGTGATATATATATTTTGCCTCTTCATTTCTACTGTAAATTTGATTTATTTGAAAGTATGATTGTATCAAAAGTTATAAAACCCAACATATTAAAAAACCTACTAAAACAGATCACAAAATGATCTGCAGCTTTTTCAGGATAAGTTAAACTTCTAGTCTAACTTCTCATGCAAAAAAAAACTAAATTAAGGCTGTCATTGATATTACAGCAGTACAAATATGATGGTTTTATCCTTAAATTTTCATGCACAGTATGTGTTCATATTTCTCATAAATTCTGATTCTTGTAGACCTTTTTTGTTATGCTTAATAAACAGTTTTCCTATTTTGCTTAAATTTTTCAGTTAATATTATTCTCCTAATTCTATTCTAATAGTGATCTAGTTTGGATAAATTTTCTTTACATTATAACAATAATAAATTATCTATTAAAACTCACACATTCTTTCCAATTTTTATAAAGACTCAGTAGAATAAAAAACAAACATAAAAACCAGACAGAAAAGAGAAATATTCCATAATACATTCTGTATGAAAATTCTGTATGACATATTCCATATTATATTCTGTAATAATTTCTGGATCCCCCAATTATTCATCAGATAAAATTGATAGCCACAGTGTTCTTTTCCAGCTACTCTGATCCACTTCATGTCTATAAAACTGCACTTCATGCACTACAACAGTGCATGAAGATGGAAGATTTTTTTGCATTTATACTCCAAAGTACACCACTTGATGTATTTGCAGCAATATTGCAACATTTAGGTATGCCAGTTGTTTGGAAACAATCAATATTTATATGTGATAAGTGCAATTTTTTCTGTATTTACTGATATTATCCCAATCAAAATCAAAATGTACACTACTCCAAAATAGTCCATCAGCTGAACATTTGAATGCACAAGATTAATGTTTAAATTTCACAGAAATAGTGCTGTTGTCTTCACATTTAAGTTTTTTGACAGATAAATTTGTCTTTTTAAATATAAAGCTCTCAGCTCTACCCTTTGACAGAATAACAGAGTGAAATAATAAGATTGCAAGTACTACCTGGATGTGAAAGTCTTAGCAAATGTCCTTGGCAACTGTACGCCAACAAACATTCTGGAGACAGCTTAATGAATATCAGAAGTAGTCAAAGGACTTGTCTGTAACTATATGAAAATTCCCCATGATTGTTTACATTACCTAAGATAAATGTTAATCATATATGCTGGCAGAATTTTTAGTAAATCATAGTTAACCATTTTCTTTGATCATTCTGTGATAGATGCCAGATTTACTGTATTGTTTTTTTTTCTTTACATAACTTTGAATTTGATCCCAGAAGACGGGCCTGTGACCAATCATTCATATGAGCACGTAAAAATCCACTTCCTTTGTTTCTTCTTAAAAGATTTTTTATACTATTTGATAATATTATTTTAGGTCTTTGAGGAGTTTCAACAACTAGAAAATTAATACACAGACAAAGAAATGTAGAACTCTTCGTAAACATGCTCTATAGAATGACAAGATCTGAAACTGACTTATCTTTCTGCTAAATAATATAAAGTGTATGGAAATGAAACAATTTCTGGCTAGATTTTTTTAATGATGTTTGAGCAAACAAACCAACTAAAAATTTTGTCCAAGTGAAATCAAAGAGAATTTGTTGTTAACATCAAGGAAGCCAGAATATAGCTCTTTATCCTTGTGTTCTGGTTTTCTATCAGCATGAGGAGGCTAAAACCACTCTATTTCCCATTCCATTTGGCTGTTTGAATTGCTTGTTCTTCAGCATAAAAATAGTATCTCACTATACACATCAGAAGATACTGATCTTGAACAAAGCTTCTAGTATTACCCCTATGGATAGAGTTCAGAGTATAAAAAGACATAGATAAGTGGAATATATTTTAGTTAACTTCAAAAAGACTGCTCTGAATTTATTTACTAGTACACATTCACAGTAACAACAGTATATATTTTTGCCTGAAGAAAAAAATTAAATATAATGTGTTGTATACTTCTTATGCTCTGCCCTGATCCAAAGCCCCTTTGATATTAATAAATATATGATAGGCCTCCATATTTAAAGTGATTTCTGAAACAAAAAGGAGACTCTATTTGTTTCATGAACATTCAAGAATATTTATGAATCTAAATTTATAAAATAAGATTTGACTTGGGGAAATAATTTAATTTATTGCAAATATAAGAGACTAAAATAATAAGAAGAGGTAATAAGAGAAATAAGAAAAAAACCTGAAAACACTAAAAAAATACCTTCCTCCCACCCCTCCCTCCTTCTCAAGATCAACTTAATTCTCAGCATTTCTACCTTGCCCTAGAGTAGGACAGGAAATGGGGATTACAGCCAATTACTTTATCTCTGTTGCTCCTCCTCTTCATGCTCTTTCCCTGTTCCAGCATGAGGTCCCCTCCCACAGGACTCAGTCCTTTATTCTAAACTGGATCCTTCCCGTGGGTTGCAGCCCTTCACAAACTGCTCCACTGGGTCCTCTCCATGGAGTTCATGGAATAAGCCGCTTCAGCCTGGGACCTGCAGTGGGTCTCAAGTCCTGCCAGCAAGCCTGCTCCAGCATGAGATCCTTCCTCTTCACAACCTTCCAGGAGCCTTCTCCTGCATGGATGTGGGAGCTCAGCACATCACTCCTGATGTCCAGAGCTACCGAGAGAACCCTTGGGGGGCTCAGGAGTCTTGGAATGCCAAAAGCACTTGGTGGCTTGATTTTGATCCATCTAGGGATGTGCCACTGATGTATGAGGAGATGGAACCTGTGAGAATCACTCGGGTGTGAATGGTGAAGGGAAAACATAGTTATAGGGTAAATTACAGATTTTGGGGTTTTGGTACAGGGGGGTTGTGGAGACAAGATGGAGGAATCAGGGCGTATCACAAGACTCTTCTTTCTTCTTCTTGTCGTCCATCTTCTGCTGTGGTGTTGGCACTTGTGGATTGGTCTGGGGTGAGGGTGTACTTGGTGACGAGGGTGACAGGTATTGGGGATAAAAGGTAAATATGATATACGTAGTTTTTGTTATAAAAGATGTTACTGCCTTGGGGTGGTCAGAGTGCCTTTGGCTGCTGTGCTGGTCAGATCCAGGTCAGACAGAGAAGGGACTTTGCAGATAAGAAACAATAAACAATTCTGAAGACCGAAAAATCCTGGAGTCCAAACTCATCTTTTGAGGCCCAGCCTGCCAGAACCATCCCAAGCGTGTGTGGGGACAGAGACGGACAGCCAAACCCCATACATGGACTGTCCAGGCAGCCATAGCTTCCTTCAGGGCAGATTGAGCTGCTCCAGTCTGCAGCTATCCACAGGCTGCAGATGGATCCCAGTTCCCCTGGGGATCTCCATGGGCTGCAGGGGCACAGCTGCCTCACCATGGCCTGCACCACGGGCTGCCATGTGCCGTCTCTGCTCCAGTGCCTGAAGCATCATCCCATCCTTCTTCCACCCCCACCTTGCTGTCAGCAGAGCTTTTTCTCTTACATATTCACAGTTCTCTCTCTAGCTGTGGTATTCATATGCCCTCTAAACAGAGAGAAGCTGTGAGAGAAGCAGATAAAAGAATGATCAAAAAAAATCTTATTTGCTGCCCCTGTGTTCATGCCCATGTGGAATGTGTTCTGGAGATTGTTTACCCAAGGTGATTGCTTGATTGGATTCTGGTGGTGGTGGTTTGGATTCATTGACCAATTGGTGTGTGTGTTTGGACATGGGCAGAGAGTCAAGTTTTTCTTGTTAGTGTAATATTCTGGAATATAATATAACATAGTATAATGAAGTAATTAATTACCCTTCTGATATCATGGGGTTCTGCACTTCCTTCTTCCCAGACGTCGGGCATAATAGCACCAATACTCCAGCTGCTGCTGCCCAACAGTTTTTTCTCCTTAAATCTGAAATCCTGGTGGCACCACTGCCCTTATTAATGGGCTCAGCCTTAGCCCACAGAGAGTCTGTCTTGGAGTCTGCTGCAAATTGCTCTATCAGATGTGGGGGGAGTTTCTGGCATTTTTTCATCTCTCCAAGCCACACTTGGAGTCCCCCTGACTGCATGAAACCTTGTCACAATAGATATTAGTCTTAAAAATTGCATTATTAGCATTTTAGATAGCCAAGATAACACAATTGAAGAACAAACTGATGATTTATCTATTGTAAATGACATTTTATTTTTGTTTTAGAGTACTGCCTTTCTCCTTCAAAATTATAAAATAGATTATGATAGTAATATTTTATGTCTAATGTCAATGGAGCTGCAGACAATTTTAAAATAGTAGTATTAAGAGCAGAAATTTTTGACCAGCAATGACTCATGCATATTTAGCTTCAACTGAGATAGACAGACATGTAGTTATCATTCTGCATTTTTTTTCTGTCCTTTTTATATTGTAAATTTCTGTTACTTATTTCATACTCATGTTACAGTCTAATTGATGATGCTTATCAAACTGGAAATATTTTATTCTTTCTCTGTGTCTCACTTTGGCTTTTATTGCCAGATTTTTCCAGAAATTATGTGTTATTGCTATATAGATGCCTTTCTAATAATGGATTAGATTAAATGGTCTGTAAAGTCCCTTCCAGTCCTGTGCATTGTAGTTTTAGGTTTAGAAAAAATCATTCATGGTAACAGCTATATGAGGTTTGTGCCTATGATAGTTGGTCTATACCAAGCACTCTTGCAGTCTTCAGGCTCAGAGAGTATTAGGAGAGTGCAATTAGACATACATTTAAAATGTTCTAAAAATGCTTTATTGACACAGCATGAGATTTCTGTTCACCTGATAGATATGAAGGAATACTTTGAAAAAAATCTAGAAAAGGAAGTGTCTATAAAATATGAGAAACCTGATCACCCTGGTAAAGATTTTGTCACTTGAAGCAGTCATTTAGCACCTTCCATACCCAGTAAAAAGAAATAGTCACTTCCACACTGTGAGTCTCCTGAGTGTAAAGTAGATCTGTGGGGAAAAAGGAAAAAAAAAAGAAAAAGGAAGAAGTCAAAATCTTTAGCAAAACAGACTTTGGTTTCATTAATTGAGATCTTGATGTCCACACTGAAATCACCAAGAAGTAGATCTAGTGAATCTCATGATAGATAAAAAATCAAAGTATGTCGCTTCAAGTCTCATAATTTACCATAAAGTCCATGTGGGCTGGAGCATGTGAATTTCAGTGGCTGGAATAAAAGTCAGGTGTTGAACTAGTGTAATTGGGAAAAACTGTAATATGATTCCCCTTTCTTTTTATATATTACATATTAAAACTATACATGTGACAAAAGCAACTGTAACTAAGATCATGGCAAGTCTTTAACTCATTAATAACTGCTGTCCTGACTGAATACTCAAGTTAGAAAGGAATGTTCTTTGTGAATGACAAAATCCCTTTTTGATTTCTGAGCATTTCAGGGAGAAAAACCAGAACAAATTAACCCATAGACAGTGTTCTAATCTCTAGTTAATTAAAATAGACCTAGACCCTTGGTGCAATGCAGTATTTTACAGCAACACAGTTTCACTTTTCAAATGTCTTCATACATGTACAGAGCCACAAAATAAAATGACCTCCTCTGAATTACTCAGGCAAGCAAGCAGTTTCAAAATAATACAAATTTTGGCTCATTTTTGCGCCTTTGAAAAGGAAATTATTGCAAGAGTGATGTCTGAGGATTTTTAAGCACAACTCAAAATATCCACTTTTGAGAATCTTGCCAATGTATATAGTGATGAGGTATTCATATGGATGACTTAAAATATTTACTAGATGTCTATTGAAATGCAGTAAAGACTGTGCAATAGAGAGAGTCAGGATGAGAACAAAACTGAATATATTTTCTGCAGACAAATACCTTTCCTTTCACATAGATACTTTCCTATTAGCTGCTACCTCTGACCCTTATCCTTTAAAAATCACCTCCTGTGAGCAATGCATATAACAAGTCTTATGCTGAAATTGCCTCAGAATGTGTACTAGTGTGCCAGGAAGTATATTACTGACTGTAGCTGCAATATTTATATTTAATAAGCAAACAATAAACATGACATTAAATTTCTAAAATTAAAAAGACTAGAAGCCATCCATGAAATTGTCAATTATCTGACTCTCCCTGCAGTGTTGAAAGGATAAAGCAAAGGTTCAAATCACACTTTGCTCTGCATCAATCTCCAATTTATACTTTCCCTCTAGCTCAGCCTCTTTAACCTCTCAGAACCAGTTCTCCCCATGCTCATTATCTTTTAAAATAAAATTTGATCTATATACTTAACCCAATGTAAGTTCATCTCAAATATGCATGTTAGACCAGGTTCCCAACATCTATTATACTCTTTAAGAAATGTTTTCTAGAGTTGCAGGAAATAGTAGGATCAAGGCTACCTAAAATATAAGTATTGCTGTTTAGCTTCTCAGACTGATTCTTTCATTCTTATCTGAGTTTATCAATGCTGAAAAGCATGAATATCTGGAGTAAAAATACAAATATCAAGATCCTCAACTTTCTTTCCTTCCCTTGAGTAACAATGATCTACATACAGCTATTACATATCTGCTTCAGCCTACACAAAAAACTTTGAATAATTAAGGAGCTAGAATTGGACAGATTTTTAGAATTGGTTTTAGAAAACCTCTTCTATTCCAGCATTTGACAACTTTTTTTTTTTTTTAACCTTTTTTTTTTCCAGGAGGGGCAGTGGCAGTCAAAATTTGTTAATTCATCAAGATTAAATTTTGCTGTAAAAATATATCAGTCATGAAAGCTGACTTACTGACAAAGAGTCTCTGAAACCAAGCTGGAATTTCTCACTAAAATAGGAGGAAAAAAGACATGATACACATTAATTTTATTTTAACCACATTGTCTCCCTTCTTCCTTATCTCCTAATAAATGAAAGCATTCCAAAACAAATTCCACAGGTCCAACAAAATAGCTGCTTTTCCTGAGCTTCTGCAAGTATTTCCTACTTCTGTTTGAAGAGTCCTCACAGTAAGGGAATGTTGAAACACGTAAATCATTCCTTGAAAATGCCATAGTGTTGCTAACTGTCTTTCTGGTATAATGTATTTACTACACCAAAGTTAATCATGCTTTTTTTGTTTACAAAGGATTCGTTACAGAAGTCTTTTAGAGAGTATCTGCTAGTCTTTAAAAATGAATAGCATAATCTCAGAGGAATGTGTCTACCTAAGGTTAGATGGAAAAAGACTAATTATCATTATTAAAAAGAATAATTATCCTGAATCACCATTTAGCCATCTGTTATATAAGAAGAGAAATATGACTCATCACAAAAAAAAAAAGAACCTTGTGAGAAAAGTCTAAAGGTGTTTTGATAGAGTACTTAAAAGTTGTGCTATAAACAAATTTAGTTTTCAAGTAATGAATGTTTTCAAGTTTCTTCTCTAAATGTTTGCATAAGGAATGTATGGACAGAGATGGATAGATATTAAATGATGTCAGTAACATTCCATGTTCATTTCCCCTTGCTGAGGAAGACCAGAGGAAATCAAAGCAAATGTTAAACCCAAAAAGCTTCACAAGAGGCTGGAAAGAAATTACATGGGTTTCATACAAATTATTTGATAGTTTATGAGTTCTGGATTAAGTTGCAAGTGTGGGGGGGGGGGAATTTCAATGGCGAATGATATATATTATTTGAAATTGGGTATTTATGTTTATAAACATACATAATATACACAGCATGACTGCTATTCACAGTTGCTTCAAAATACCCAGTTCATCCAAAACTCTTAAGAGTGGCTTGGAACTTCAAATAATTTACAATATCATCTACAATATTTCAATCAAGCAAATTGTAAAATTCACATTTTTATTTCCAGCAAGAATTTCACTGGTTTTCAATTTTCTTATTTTTCTGTGTCAGCTATTCACTATCTCTTACTTCTAGCATGTTAAATTTCAAATCAAAATGCTGAAATTGGATCAATTTTCTCTTTCTGGCTACTGTCTCTGGGGCTGGTGTGAGGAGTGATGTCCTGCTCCCTGACAGTAATTAAGCATGGTTGAATAGAACAAGCTCCTGGACTGAGGCTTTGAATGAGAGAAAGCAGTAAGAACCCTGCAGTGCAAAAGGAACAGCAAATAGAGTTTCTCAGGGCTGCTGAAAGGCTCACTTGTTGGAAAGCCCTGTTTCTCATGACAAACACCCCAGGCTGTGCCTCCAGTGGCAGCTAGCATGGCCCAATAAGTGCAGACCTGTGGAGAAAACTAGTGCTAAGGACATGGTGACCTCAGGATATCTGCTTCATCAGGATTTACTCCAGCTTAAATTTAGTCTGGTTCATGGGCTGAAAGTACCTTAGCAATAAGAGAATATGCTTCTGAAATGCATTTTCCAATTTAATATTATTAAAGAAAAAATACCACAGCTTGCTGAGACCGCTCTGTGAATAAACCAAAGCATTAATAAATAGTGGCACCAGGGAGAGCTGCTCTAAAAATGTAGTCCTGATCCAAACTAAAATGACAATATAGAAGAAAAATCTTTGGAGGCAAATGAAAAGCAATTTTTTCTTAGAAGATAAAACGTGCAGGTGGTGAAAGTTGACATGATGTAGACAATTGCTGGAGAGATGGATCCATTCTACAATAAAATGGTAGAACATAGACAGATTTCAGATTTCTCTATTTCTTTTTTGTCTTCTACAGAAGGTCTCTGTAGGCAGTGTGGCTTCACTGTGGATTGCAAATTAAGCCACCTTGAGATAAGTAAAAGATGATACTGCTCAAGTGTTATCTCAGACCTAGGGGGGAGGTTAACAGCCTGGGGGAGAAGAATCTACAACTGATAGTGGTGGCAAAGGATGGAGAATTTATGGATCACAAGGAAAGCCAACTCAGCAGCTGTGCTGAAATCAGCTCAGACTGGGTAAAAGGTAATTTCAGCAAGACAAGATAGTGACCAACTCACAGTCCACTGACTCAAGAAACCCGCCAACTCAAAAGAAGAGAAAGACTGGGCATGGGACTAATTAGCATTGGAAGTGAGGGAATCTTTTAACCAGTAGAATAAGAGAACTTTGTAGCCAATGAGTATAATTCTTTTATTTGGTAAAATATATAAATAGTGAAAACTTTTCAACATCAGGACCCCTACCACCTATAAGCACAGGGTGAAGAAGAACCAACAGGAGGCCACAGAATCCATAGGTGGTTGACTATCTTCTGCTTGATCTCTCTCTTCCTGTCTCCCTTTTCACAACTATTGCATTTCTTTCCATTTCTCTGTTAAATAACACCTGTATTATTGACTTCAGCACATGATGTCATGTGCACAGCAGAGGCATCTCTCAGGAATCAGATCTTAGCACAAGGCTCCCAAAGGTAAAAGCACAGGATGTTACAGAGTTCTTCAAAATAAAAGCACAGAAAAATATAGAGGCCACAAGACTTTAATTATCATCACAAATGAGTAATTACTCACCATTAAAAGATTACAACTTTTTGCCTAGGGTGAAACTGGTCTTAGGAATCAGACAGAGAAAACACATCAGATATCCAGGATATACAAAATACCATGTGTATAACAAAACTTGAATGAAAAATGAAAATGTGAGTTAATGAAAAGCAAGAGGATTGTGTCTAAAAAAAGAAAAAGAACAAACTCAAGCAGATCCAAAAGTGGGGAAAAAAACTCCTTCCACAAGCATCATACTCCTTCTGATGTTTCTGACAACTGCATAAAAAGAATTTAAAGAATATTTGAAATTACAATGTGGTCTCCACATTTCTGTTCTACTTCAGGTTCATCTGTAGTAAGCTTATCTAGTTCAGCTACAGATTAGGCTGTACCTTAAAATAACAACCTGTACTTGATTCCAGGTTAAAAAAAATTATGTCAATCATTCAAACCAGTTTTTTATTAGGATTTAGTACAAATATTTTTTTAAATGAACTTCGTTAAACCAAAGTCTGCAATGAAATTTAGGTTACTGATAACGAGATAATTTCAGCACTGGGTTTATTATTTGAAAAATGCAGTAGGTCCTATTATACTGTATAGACAGAAGGTGCTGATCAAAACAAATCCAGCAATGTATGGACTAGTATTTTTTTTTCTGCTCCTCAATTGCTTCAACTTACTCTACAACTAAAAAAAATTTAAAATCAAGCCATCTCTAGTATTGTTTGCAACCTGCTTAAAGTACAGCTGAGAATATACTGCTAGGATTGCTTGTTCAGGAGAAAAAGAGGTAATCTCCTGAATAAACCCCTGATTTTTTCTGATATGTGAATCTGAAAGAGCAGAGTGTTTTTCTTAGATGGTTAGGATCTGAACTATTGGAAAGCTGTGCCAAGATAGATGAGAGTGACCACTGGAGTGCTCTGTTCCTGTAGTGTGCCTCCTCCATTTTGCAAGACTTTTAGACAACTGTTTCACTGAATAAAGTAGAATAAGAATGTTTTATAAAGGTCAGATGAAAGACAATCATGACTGTTTTTTTCTTGGTTTTTTGGTTTATCAGGTTTTACTGTATGTCTTTAAAAAGGAATGGTTGGGCAGCAAAGTCAAAAAGATGCTTATTTGTCTTTCCTGGCCTCTGTAATTAAATCAGATAGAAACTTCTGGAAAGATGGAATTTTGTTTTTTCTGCAAATATCTGAACTTTTCAGGGTGAGTCTTCTGATGTGCATATAGAAAATGAGCCAAAGGATACCATGGGCAAGCAGAGGCTGGGAAACCACTGAAAAGAGAAGGACAGGGGTGACCAGCCAAGTGCATAAGGCAATAGGCAGAACAGAGATTCAGAATGCATCAGCTGAAGTCTGGTGGCACTAGCTGTTGTCTTGTATTGTTGTAAAAGACAAAAAGAATGGAACAAATATTCATCCTGAAAAAACAGAGTAGAAAAAGTAGAGACTGTGTACAAATGTCTCTTTCACTCTCTGAGCCAGCAGACCTCAGACTTTACAATTAAAAAATATCTGTTTGTCTCAGTATTCTAAGAAGAATTCGAAGAAAACCGAGCTTTAAAAGTTTAATGATCTCCTGGTATTTTTCATTTACTCTCTTAAGAGAAAGCATTCTCAAAATCCTAGTCAATTTCTGATGTAATTTATGAACACTGATGAAAACAAATATTCGAGGAGGAAATGATAGGAAAAAAATTGAATGAAATTTGGAAATTAGGAAAAAACGTGATGAAAAAGGGAGACATAACATATGGCAAGAGAAAACCTAAAGTATTCCAGATTGTCTTGTTCACATCTCGAAAAACTGAGAAACCTAATTTGCTCTGAATGACCGCATTATGTCCTCAGACTCCCCTGCATTCATATTAACCATGCACTTTTAGAAAACCACTGTGTCACATCATGCCATCATGTTCATCCCACATTCACTATTAGACTGAGTACCTGGGAAGATGAGTGAGCATCACAAACATTGCCTGCATCTGACATTTCAGAGGCTCAGTGCATTAAGACCATGGTTGAAAACTGGACAAACAGCACTTCTTTTTCAGTTCAGGCAACCTCAAAAATGAAAAAGAAATATTTCTATTATTTTTCAGTGCTCGGTTTTTGCTATATAAAATAGAAGCACAAAAATAAGTCTTTTTCACTTTGTTTACTGTTAAATGTACAGAGACCAAGTTAGATAGTACCATAAAAATTTCCATAGGCAAACAACATCAAAAGTTACTCTCATACACAAGCAATGTTACAGGATCTCAATCCTATGATTAAAAACTAATTCACAGCCTGTACAATAAAGCTTCTTTGTTCGTTTTCAGCAGACATACAATTCTAATTCCCTTTTCATTTCCGAGTTGTATTCTTTTTTTTTTTTTCCTCATCCTTCAAAATAAACTCAAATAATGAAAGTAGCCTTAAGACATTTTACCTTGGTTGAGCTACTTGGCTGCATTTGTTTTCTGTCCTCTCATTATTTATAGCACTAGGCTGCAAGTACTTGAAGCTGGAATGTCATTATCCGAAAGCTAGTCACAAAAACACTGATAATACTTCTTATTTTGAGTTCTAAGACACAGACTCTCATGTATTATTGTCTGCTGTTTGCAATTGCCTCAAGATAATGGTCATACTTCATAGGGTCCCCATCACAACCTTTCTCTTCCTGTTTATAATAAAGCAAAACTAAGGATGATTTTGGAATATTAAAAACTTCAAAGGTAACTAAGCTGTATTGACTGAGCTATAAGAGGAATGGAAGAATTCAGAATCATCACTTTCTTTTTATTGTTTTAATCTTTTCTGCCCTCTTGACACAATAAAGGGCTTCATAACAACTGCTATCTGAACTGCTCTGACGCTCCAAGCTATGCATTAATCTTCAAAGCTGAAGCATTTTGAGTTGTATTGCCAAGAATGATAGTGTGGTATTAGTAAATCAATGGTTCCAGTTACATAAACACCCTTATACAATACTTTTTATTTTTGTCCATGACAAAGGAGCATGGAAAAATTTTGTTTGTAATTTTTGTCTTATGCTTCAAGCTTCACCATCATCTGCAAACTGAGATTAAAAAAGATAAGCATCAGATATTTACAGCCTTTTTAAAGTTCTAAAATTGAAATAGCTATCATTTTATTAAAAAAAATTCATGTCATGGTTCAGTACATTTTAATAACTGTTATTTATAATAAGTGCAGTATAGTATTAGACTATTCATAATTTAGATTCATGCTTTACTGACAGGAATAGAATTGAAACTAACAATAAAACAACAAATCCCACTGCAGGCTGACACTATAATTTATTGTAATTTTTTTTTAAGCAATAAATATTTTCAATTATTACTCAGATTTCATTAGTAACTAAATATATCATGATTTAATATGGAGAATAAAACAAAAAATGGAAGATCCTGTCTTGCAAGAGGGAAAAAAAATCAATAAAGAAAGGAAATAATCATCAAAACCTAAGAAAGAAAAAATAATTCTATATGAATGTCATTTAAGAAGTTAGAGCAAAAAAGGAATAGATGACAGAAAACTAGAGAATCACAGCAATGATGACAAAAAATGTAGGAATGAAGAAATAGCTCAATTTATAGGGTATATATTCCTGTGAATAAGACATTGCTGTCTCTAAGAACAGGGTCAGAAACTTTGTATTAACAGTGCAAGGACTCAGGACTTTTTTTGTTTTTCAGGATTTCCAGAGAATCACAGATTTCTTATAAGTAGGTGACAGCTATTGACCTTATATTAGCTTTTACTTAGCTTTGTGCAATTAGATGTTTGAACATTTATTGTTAGAAGGCTATCTATGCATTTTTTGTATCCATTGTACAGTAACTACAGATAATTGTTCTGTGGAGAGTGAATCATCTATGATCTTAGGTAAAAAAAGAGATATCTAGAAGCACAGGATATTACTAGTGTTTGAAAACACAAACACGGCATCATGCCAGAGACCCTAAGGGCTCTAAAAATAATTTAGCAGTAATTGCAGAAAAACAGCCTTGTGAGCTGTGTTAAACTTGGTTCAGGGATGACAACAAAAACAAAGAATTATCTCATACATGTAAAACAATGTGTACAAAAAAAAAAAAAACCACCCAAAAAAAACCCAACATCAGCTTTGTGAGTAAATAAGAAAAGAATGATAAATTAGACCATGTCAGCAAACTTACAAGATGAACTCCAGTTAAGGCCACAAGTAAGGGGGAGGAACATTTTCCATGGATGACATACTTCTTTTAACAATGATTTCATGACACTGTGACCGTACTTTGGAATGAAGGTCAGCACAAAGCTGAAGAAAAGGGTAGAAGGTCAGCATGTAACAGTCTTACTATTTGTTTGTCTGTTTGTTTATATATAATGAGCTGCAATTAATTGGTCCTTAAATGTTCATATCACTGTAAGTGGATTGTTAGCATCTTCTTGGCATTTTTCTTAGTTTGTTTTTTTTTAATTTTTATTGTCTAATAATAAATGTTTGCAGTCTCTGCACATCAGTGTTTCCTTGTTACAAAAATTACAAAAATTTTCCTGGGTGTAGTGCAAGAGGAAGAAAGAAGTTTTCTCTCTCCAGTGGGACTGCACAAGATGGATTTGATATGTTAAGTATTTCTCTCCTTCAGTCATCTACCTGAAAAAGACTTGCAAGAAATTTAGGCACAAGTGAAATTTTCTCTGTTCTACATGAATACAAAGGGAAAACAAATTGTTCTGCTGAGACAAAAATCATCCTGGTAATCTCTTCCTGGTAATCTCTTCCATTCCCACTAGAATTTCTGTGTACAACTGATATAAAAGAAGGAGACACCAGGTTTAATTCTTTCTAGTTTGAACTGACCTACAATGATGCCCAGTGCACCCACTTGCCTTATAAAAAACCCTCATATGCAACAACTGTCCTTGTGGATATGCAATGGAATGACCCTTCTGCTACAATTCCCTCATTATTTAAGGCATCCTGAACTTAAAATAAAAAACCACAAGAAACCATCAAAGCCAACTACAACAAAACTCCTCCAAAACAAAGAACACAAACACAAATTAATTGTGTCTCATAGCTCACAGGTCAAGTTCTCTGCATGTTGAAGACAGAAAACAAAACCCAGGTAAAATGATGGGGCTTCGAAGCAATGATAGTGACTAAAATCTTAGCCGTCCACTGTGTTGAATTTGATGGAGTCTTTTGAAATATTCATCAGAATAATTTGAAAGACAATCCTTATAGTGGAATCTGGAAACCTGGTTTCATGTATGATTCCTCTAAAGGCGATTCTGCTTCATAGGTGAAGAGTAACAGACTTCAGCCAAGGTTTGATGGATGTGAAAATCAGAAGTTTCTGCTTGTTTTGGACACTCTCAGAATACTTGCTTTCCCTTCAGGTGACAAAATTGGAAGAGCATGGATTTAGAGAGGTTGATGTAATCTACTTAATATAATCAAGACTGTGTGTTTCCAAGTAGTGTTGGTTCATGATCAGTGACTTAGCAGCTTCATGAAACCATATATGTAGAATAAAAAAATTGAAAATTTGTGTTTAAAAATTCTGGGGCTATATGGCACCTGCAACTCATTTTGGGACCCTCAGTGTGCCTGCCATTCTGGACAATTTATAAAAAGGAACTGATTTAGATTTCAAAAAGGAAAAAAGATAGGAAATCTATATGAAAGGATTCTACAGCTACAGAAATAAGGACTGAAAAAGAGGCATAAATAAGTTTTGCACTGAGGATAAGGCTACATATTGTTATTTGTATTGTTTCTCACAGATTTGATCAGGAGCATAACGGAATATAAGTGGAACTGTCTGAAAGTAAATGAGAATGCATATATTGAAATGGATAAAAAAATTTAGAAAACTTAAAATGTAAGTTAGAAGCAGATCCTATGATAAAGACCTGAAATATTCAACCAACCAAAATTAGGACTGACTGAAAATATACTTGTCCTTCACAAATACTCAAGAACTTGAATAGTAGGGAGGCAGGATTACTATTTGAGTTCAAGGACAAAGTTGTCACAACAACAAATGGATTTAAGTTGACAGTAAATAATGTTGACCAGAAGTGAGAAGATTTATAATTTTAAAAGAGAAGATCAACCTTGCACTCAAAGACTTAGGAAAAGCCACAGCAAAAGTGAATTTAGCTACCCTATGAAACAAACTTGAGATAATATGACATAATTGTGTTTAGGCACTCAGCTCTATTTTAGATGCTCCCTTTCAAATATTTGTACTATATTCCTAAGGAAAAAAAGACATTTGAATATTTATGTTGATTTCAAATGTGTCACACTTATAAAATGTCTAGATTGCTTCCTTTATTTTTTTTTCTGTCAACCACTCTTTTACCCTGTTTCAGACAGCATTTAACTGATTCAATGTTTTTCAAGGTTTGCTGCTCAGCTTAAAATAAGGTTTTACTGTATTTTATCTGATGTGTTTGTCACCTTAAAACCAGGTACTATATGAATAATTAGCAAAATTTCTCATTAGGTATGTGTAATTGAAGCAAATGTACTGGGTATATGGGTCTGATTATCTGTAAATTTATAAGAATATTTATACCAGCATTTAGAAAAAATAAAAATTTGCCTCCAGATGTGTTTAGGGAAAAAGTGTCAGCAAGAATTCACCTCAGTATTTATATTGGAATTTTAAAAACTCTGCACACAGAAGACATCTATTGTTTTCCTCTACAAAATTAAGATACCCAATTTTTTGTAAGTAGATTGTTTGGATATATGCACTGATATTTTTCCCTCTCTGAGATGTGTCATCTATGTGACTGTCCCACCCTCAGTATGCACTGGTTAGTATTATTGGAAAACATCTTTATTAGTGTTGTCCTTCCTGGTGCTCCCCTCCCTGAGGGTTAGCCATAAACACAGGGCAAAGCTTGTCCTTTCTTCTCAGTTCCTCTCAAAACATGCAGCACTTTAGGTAAGACTTTGAGAGAAAGAGAGAGATGGAAGGGAGTACTATGCTTCAATATATCTTTGAAGCAATTCTCTATATGTTCACTCACACTGTGGGTGACTGAGAAGAGGAGGAACTAACAATTACCTGTAGGAGGACCCTTAGAGTTCTTAATTAAACAGAGATTGAAGGATAACTCCCAAAGGCAGCATGTTCATGGAATGCATCAGCAAGTGCATAATGCTCAGTGTAAGTGTGAACAGAGCTCCAGGTGGCCTCTGCAAATGCCAAGTGTGCAATGTTCCACTGTCACTGCTTAAAAAGGCCAAATGAGCCCTTGCAAAGAAGGGAGGTTCTCTGCCAGCAGTTTGATAGCATTCATTTGCATGTTATGATAACCAGGATGGTACCTTTTGTGAGAACACTGTCACCCCCTGAGGTCTTTCAGCCTTTACTCAAGGACTTTTAGAAACCTCCTGAAGGAGGTTTCCCAGTGTAAAAGGACAGTGAGAATTTATACTCTAGTGTGCAGAGAGTTGTATTTACTGAGAAATCATGAGACTTGGGAGAGGCATGGCAGTCAGAAAACTCCTCTGGTAAAGCCTTGAAAAGCCTGTTCAGGGTTGCTTTTTCCTTCTGGAAATGACACAAGGGGAATTAGACTTAAGACCCTGTATCTGATCTAAGCTTTCCTGAAGAAATCAGAGCTACTGAAAATTCTTTTAATAGATAAATGAGAAGATATAAAATTTAAGGTTAGCAGAGCCTGCACTTTTGAACTGAAAGAGCCCATTGATGTCATACTGGAAAGCAGATCTTTAACTGTAGGTGAAGCCTATTAGAACTTTCAAAAATTTCTCCTGGGGAGTGAGAATGCTGATTAATCTCACCTGAGGACATAAAACCACGATGACTGCTAAATTGGCTATAACAGAAGAAAATTACAGGTTGCACATCTTTAGTCTTGAACTGGGAAATTCACTGAGGCTGGGAAACATGACTTATGACAGTATGCAACTATTTAATGTGGCAAGCAGATGTACTAAAATTTCTTCCACTGTATGTAAGAGTGTTCTTCTCTAGAGAACAGATATGCTCCAAGACAAATTCATCCAGTATTTTACTCTGAGGCAAACTAAATTTTTCCCATGAGAAAGAGGTCTTGAGAAGGAAAAAGCCAGGGTGACAGAGAGGTGGTATCTTAATTACAACAAAAAACCAAAGATGGCAAAATCCTTGCCTATGACAGCCAGAACTCAGACACCAGAAATTTTAAATTGGGATGTTTAATGAAAATTTGACATTTAGTCCCTTGAAAGAGGCTGGGATGAGGAATTTGATAGTGACTCCAAGGGGGGCAACAATTATGCATTTCACCATACCTCCAAAATAATGTCATAATCCATCAGCCTTGTCTCCCAGAAGGTTCATGAAAAGACAGAGGACCTACCTGGAAAATAATTAGTGTGTAAAATAAATAGTGTTGGTGTGGACACAAATAAAGACTGAAACAAATTTAAAGATTTCAAGATGTCCATCAAATGTTTGTGGAATGTAGTTCATGTCAGTACATGCACTAAACACAACTCTTGCCCTTGGAACTGCAATTCCTCAGAGGTATCTGTGGCCACACCCATGTGCTTTTTCAGCATCATTCTTATCATTATGATAAGAACTAGCTGTGATATCCAAAGCAGCAGACCCTACCTACAATTTCCTCAACCAGGATATTTATATTATATATAGATTTTTATATAATTATTTATATTTTCTAGTTGTTCTGCAGGGGAAAGAAAATTCACACATTAAGTTCTATCACATTTTTAACTAGAAGTCTTCCAGATTACAACACATAATCCTAGATTCTGCTTTATCATCTGTGAATGGAAACAAGGTCAAGGCCTAACAGCTAAGTTATCTCCCTTGTGAAGGATGTGCTTCTCACTTCTAATAATTATAATCAGGAGTATAATCATGCCATCTTTCTCTCACTGCACAGTGGAACAGGAAGTACAATAGTAACTTAATTTTTATTTCTTTCTGCAGAGCAGAATGGTTTCAATGTCTGTACTTCAGGTGAGTCTACATTTCAAATCAACAGCATGCTTTCAGTAAAAATTTCTGAATTTTTGGGACAATCTCCAGCACTGGACAATGAGATACAGTATAGCAACACTGATCATAAAACAGAAAAATACTAGCTTAATACAGGTTAAATAAAAAACACCTTTTTAGAAAATAGGGGGAAAAAGGCAATATGAATAAAGAATATTTTTCAAAAGTCATGGGTACTTTGTCAAGGCTGAAGACTTTTACTGCTAGTGAATGTATATAGATGAAAGCAAGGAAATGAGAATATATTGACTCACAATGGCAAGTAACAATAGCAGAAGTACTCTTTTAATAGTTGTTGTGATGCAGTGCATTATGAAGGCAACAACAGCTGTTTCTGAATGACTGCTCATTAAAAGAATGTGTACAAAATTCTATTTTCACCTGATGGGTGCAACTGAGTGGAGAAGAACTGATACCTCCCCCAATAGCTGATAAATACTTCTGTCTTCCCCACAAACTGTCCATGCCTTCCCCATCTCTTCCCCATTCACAACTGCAAAAGGAAAGTTGTAAGTTTTGCAAAATATTAATTCTACAACTGGAAAAGAGATGCAGATGCTAGACCACGGACAGAAATCACCACAAAATAGCCAGCAGTTTTTATTTGCACTGCTGACACTGAGAAGACCTAGACTGAATATGCACTCTTAACTACTGACAATAGCTATTGACCTCAACTAATTAAAAATACTTTCACATTTTTTCTAACTTGTATAGGATTCGCATTGTCCACAAACTCATTTTGTAAATTTCCCAGAGAATTCAGAAAGTTACTAGCTATCCAAAATAGCAAACAAACATGAAACAAGTCAACTTCAGATTTTCATGCATCAATAGACATAAAAACCTTCCTGTCTCTCAACAACATAAGGGCATACTGTGAGCAGCCCTATGTGAGCAGCAAATGTCAACTGGGGGATCTTTTACTAAACAACTAAAGCCACTTTATCTGTCCAGGAAATTGCAGAGGCTATTTGTGAGGTAAGACATGCCCCACAAGTTCAGAAACACAAAAGGCAGGAACTTGTTTATTCCTTAAATAAAAACATCAAATTAACACAGAAATAAATACAGAAGTATTTATTTCTGTGTTAATTTGATGTTTTTATTTAAGGAAAGCTATGATGAAGACTGAGAACTAAAGACAAATAAAAACATCATGGAAAAAATTGTTTGATACAGAATTTCAGAGTTGAGTCAGAATTCACTTGTTTGAGTCAACATGCCAGATAAACTGAGTGTAAAACAAAATACTGCATTTGCTAAAATAAATACTCATTAAAATGAATATAACTATAGATAGCTACAGTGCTTAGAGAAATAAATAAAGCTCAAACTGAAATAAATGTAGCAGATTGAAAAAAGCATGCAACTTTTACAGAACATGATAAAATGAACACTGCACCATTTAAAACTGATTGACAGGTAATGAACTATAAAATCTATATTGAAATGGAAATGACAGAGGAAGAATAGCACAAGGCATCAAAGCAATAGTCACAGAGCTGAAAGATGGGAAAATTTCTGAGACAACAGCTCACTGAAATTAAGCAAATTAAAGATTGATGAAAAATCTTTGTGTTCTGATTGAATTAACCAGTTGCTGCGACACAGAACAGTGCTGTAATTTAACAGAACTCTTGAATGGTTTCTCCTGTTTCTAGCAAACATCCTCTACAGCTGAAAATGAGACACCAGTAAAACACAATCCACATTCCTTCATAGCCAGGCTTTCCTTGATTGTAGCTGCATATCTTTACCATGTTATCAGTTTACTATCCAAGTATCAATAGGGCAAGTGCTTAATGAAGCAAACATCAGTTTACTCTGGACTTTCCATCCAGGACTAATTTGCTTTGCACCTGTTTAGAATTTGTTTTAAAGCAATTCTTCAATCTATTTGATAAGCAAAATTCAGACAGTAGTATTCACTTGTAACATTTTCCAGGAATCCAGAATGTTTTTATTGGTTTCTTTTCCCCTAAGGGTTCCTATGGGTCCTTTCCCGCACAGAACATCACCTTTCAATATTTGTAGTTAGCATTCAGTGGACTGCAATCCAAAGCAGCAGTCTCTAGCTCCAGTCTCATTAGCAGCCTCTAGCTAATCTCCAGAATGTATCACTTTGAAAATGTTTTCCAATAAACACTGTGATAAGAACTCATTAAAATCATGATAAATTTTGTTACTTAAAAGTGATCTGTACATGGCTAAAAGTCTGAAGATAACATTCCAAACCATTCATTTTATAACAACTCTCTGCATTAAATCAAACAGGAAGCCACTTTTTTGTTTGGTTGGTTGTTTTTTTTTTCTGTCTAAGCAGGAAAATATCAACTTGAGAAAAGACCTACCTTCAAGAAAATCAAGGAGTTTATTTCAGAATAGATCATTCTTTATGCATGTTGTCAAAACATCCAATCTGCACACAAGTTGATTTTTACATAAACCTTTGTTCATCTTAATATACTGCCTCCAGAGACAGTCAACAAGCAAGTAGGAATTTTCCTGAAGTCTTAGCAACAAATGAAAGAATAAAAAATATGATATTCTAGCTGTTATATCAGAGGATCTTGATTTCATGATTTTAGTAACTTCAGACACTATTAGCCAGAAAGTTCTGTTCAGTTGGACATTCATAATCTTCATACTATTTAGTCGTGAATTGACATGTACTATACAATTTCCAGGATTTCTCTCTCTTCATGAATATGCTCAAAGATTGAACCCTGGAATTTATCATACAATAACAGAGAAATGTAGATGCTCTGTATCTTAGCATAGTGTAAAAGTCTCACCCAAATAGGTTCACTGACAATTTCAATTATCAATCATCAAGATAGCTTTTTTAATCATAACCCTGGTGAATCTTTGCCTCTTATATCTCAATTTTTTCTTTTAAGGATTTTTAATGTTCTGTTCTCCAACTTCATGAAGATGTAAGTTTTAAATACCAAAGACCATGATTTTCTTTCAAGAGACACTCCAGATAACACCTGAAGATAACAGATTTCCAGTTTTTCTGGCTCTTTTTGCCCTGCATGGTTTGTGGGTAGCAGGAAAAGGAGCTGATTACCCTCATTATTAAGCTCTTCTTTTTTATTTGAAATACTGAAATTCATCTCTGAATCAGATGTTATGTTTTTTTCTTTATTTCCTGTATGATTTAATTTTATATTTATTAGTCATGAAAGACTCAGTATGATTGCATTTTATGCCATTCTTGGAGCATTTCCCCATTTCCATTCATCCTGCACACATTTAATGCTTTTAATGTTAAGCTTATGATAATTTTTCCACAAGTTTAAAGTTCAAACCAATCTCTACTGCATTTAAATTATTTCAGAAAAGTAGCTATTTTGAATAATATATACTTCAAATAAGAAAAAAAAATGCATTTTCTTCATAATGTCTGCTTCAGTGTTAGACATACTAATTTTTCTTTGAAGAATTTTAATGTATTTCAACTCAGATTATAAAGAGAGTAGTATATTTTCTTGAAGAATAGGACACAACTGCAAGAATGCTGAGAAATACTAAAATCCATCTTTCTGTCACTATGTAAGGGATTATTTTTAACTACCTATGTTTTTTTCCTAGTCATTAATAGCCTGAAAATACATATGTCAAATAAACCACTGAATAAGGAAGAATGAAAGGGAACAGATCCATTAAAAAGGTATAGTGAAGTGTGTTCACTGCTCTAGTGCACTGAGAAAAATTTAGTTTGAATTAGTTTTACTACACTGTTGTATTGGAATACTAAACACAAGACTGTAGGCAATTTTAAAAAGTAACTGGACAACATACTGGGAAAAATTTCAGATCTATGTGGACAGATCTCCATCTTCAGAACACTCCTCAGAATAATAAATAACAGCATCTTCAGCTGCTAAAATATCCAGATAGAGACATTCCATCAATTACTGAAGGAAGAAATAAAATGGTTTGTATCACCAAGTGAAATGTAAATCCTTGAAGATTCTGTGCAGCAAAAACTTCACAAGTAGATACAGATCTAAGAATACTCTCAAGAAATGTCAAAATTTTGAACAGCTAAATTGTTCCTTCAGTGATACAATATGTTAAGGCAGTCTGTACAATGGTTTTGTTCAGGAGTAACTTTGTCAAGGACAAAACATAGTATGTGTCTGGCCAGTATAGGAAATTTATAACACAATACTCAAGGAAATGGGAAACATTTAAACTGCTTCTAAAAGAAAAATAAAGGTATTAAACATATATACATAGCCACACAGCTAAACTAAATTTTGATTTTGTACTCCCCAATATGCAAGCTGAAATTCATCCTAAAGGAGTCACTATAAGAACAGTACACTACCTAAATATTAAGTTATATAAATTTCAGAAAAAGAAAAAAATCAAATTAGTCCAGAGGTGCTAGCAAAGATATCTAAGAAAGGCATTTTGCACAGACCAAGTCTGAGCTAGAGTTGTGTGATATGAAGTGAACTGAGATATGTCACATGGAAATTTGGATTTTTTTTTTTAACAAGCTTTTAAAAAAGAAAAGGAACAAAACCAAGTCTTGCTTATTCATCCAACTTTAACAAAGAAACTCAAGATACAATGCTAAGATGGCACCTAAAATACCAATTATTTAGGCTTTTCAATCAGGAATTGACAAAGATTTTGTTAAAGGAAGAAAGAAAGAAAGAAGGAAGATGAACTTCAGACATTAATATAGGGATAATGGAATGGTAAAAAGAGAAGCTCTGATTTCCTATTGTTACAGCATCAGTCATTAACTGCTGGAAAATTACCTAAACAGCAGCACATAGGGAGCGTGAGATGCAGCAGATGTAGAGAAACACTTCTTTATATATTCTTAATTTTGCATGATTTATAAATAATGGCCTCTGGGATTAATATTTTCTCACAGTTAATGGCTTTGGGGCAAACTCCTCTGGATTGTCATTAATTGTCAAGAAATGCTGACCTCAGAGGTCATTCTCATGAAAGTGCTGCATAATGCATATAATAGCTATGTAAATGCTGAGTATCAGTGCAATAAATATTCAGATGAGGTGCTTACAGAATGTTTATAGGTTATTCTTGAGCAAATGCTTTGGCTGGATGTGGGAGGTGGACAAAGGGAGGGTGTGTGAGCACTTACACACACCAATGGCAACCAAGGCTAAATGTTTTTATTCTCTGATAAGATGGATCTGGGATTAAGGTTTGGTACTATCAAAGATAAATGATACTGGGACTGCAGGATAAAGTCCAGTTTGGAGCTCTGCCCCTTATGGTATTTGGCTGTAGTCAGAGGAATTTTGCATTGCACTGCAGAATAAATAGAATCCACTGCCAAATATTCTCAATGTGTCACAAAGGCACATGTTCAGAATCAGAGCATTCTGTCCCACTCATCCTCCTTAGATGTGGATGGCTAGTTCAGACACCTCCCTTAGGAGCACAACCATTATTGTCTCTAGTGAAAGCTATGCATCATCAAAGAGTATCCCTGAATTTTAAGCACTGAGCCTCCTTCCGTTTGCCAGCAGACATTGATGGAGGAGGAAGTTTTCCCTCATGAATTTAGACAGCAGTGAAAGAGGTTGCTATCAAGTGTGTCTACTCTGAATTCAGAGCTCTGGATTCTGCACTGTGGATAGACACAAAACTACCACTAGTTGCAGTGGGAAGCTGTCTTTTTGAAATTATGATGTCCGCAGTGTCCACTTTTTGCACAATAATAGCCACTAAATATAGAGAGCACATGTTGGAAATCAGTGTTCATGGATCATTTCCTTCCTAAATATGAGAGGAATTCAAATTACTTTACCCTCTTCCCAAGTATCCTGCCTTCTAGATTATAACATAGACAGGACTACAGTCACTGACCACAATTCTTATAGAAGCAAGAATCCTACTTCCTGCAGAGGCAAAACCCCCAAGAAACTAGTCCCTAGAATTCAAATACTTAGCCAACTCTTCGAGCTTTTAGGTTGAACATTACTCATGAGAAGAGATGTTTGTTTGTCTGATCCACAACTCAGGTTCTGTTCTGGTTTCTGTGTTAGATCAAACACTAAATAAAAAAAGAAAATGCATGGAAAGATCTCCCTATCTCAAAACCTACATTATTTAGGTGCTACTTCTGTGAAGAAAAACACTGGCCTGCTCTAAGATGTTTGGTGTCTGCTCATAATTTATCTGAAATGCAATGAAGTTTGAACAAAAACAATACCACATGGTAAGAGGTTTCTTACCATGATGCACTTCTGTAAAACATTAGACACTCCTAAACACCTCAATTGGGTCACTGCAGAGGCTTAATTAGAAAACAACTGAATATCCAGGCCTTCAGGATTAGGGTAAAAATATCCAAGTCACTAAATTACTTTGATAGAGGCACAACAAACCTGTTTTATGCATCAAATAACCCACTTCTAGATGACTTAGGGCCAGCTGTCCCAGCTGTGTGCCCTCCCAGTGGGGTGGTGTGAGGCAGAAAAGGCCTCGACTCTGTGTCACTGCTGCTCAGCAATAGCTAAAACATCCCTGTGACATCAATGCCATATTCACCAAAAATCCAAAACACAGCCCCATACTAGCTACTATGAAGATTAATTCTTAATCAGCCAAAATCACCATATTGCCATAGACTTCAAAATTTATCCACAGTACACATTAAGAGGGATCAGCCTTAATTACTAAGTCAATTTGCTTTGCCAAAGTGAAATAACCCAAACTTTAATTGGATCAAACAAGACCTATATTGATTTTGTTTGAATTTCACAAAATAAAATAAGAAAAAAAAATTTATTTAAAATATTTTTAATTAAAATAAGATTACATACTCAATGTAATTGTTATGAATGTAAATCTTTGTAACATTACCAAAAATTAATAAACTTATTCATTATTTTATAATTATTGTGTATTCTACTTAAATATATATTAATAAATATATTATTAAAACATGCAGCACATCAGTGGGGATAACTCATTACTAAAACCAACCTAGTATCATTTTGTTTGAAAGATAAGGTTGTCTGCAGGAGCATAGCCCATTGATTTATCTCTGGAGTTGTAAATCATGTTTCACAGAGGAAGAGTCACTCCATGAAAAAAGCAGCAACAGCATTCCTCCCTTTCCTTCTGACAAATAATTTTCTATAGCACCATAATTTTAAATGCATCATTGGAATTTATGTTTGAGTGTTCCTTAAAATTCAACTCTCAAAAAAAAAAAAATTAGGAGAAAATACGACTGGTGTTCTGTCTAGCTAAACAATCTTGTAATTTTTGTGAAGATAGATTACTAAATCCACAAGTGAATAAAATATTTCAACTAGAGAAAAAGCCTTGAATTGGCACCAAGAAAGCACTTTTGTTTTTTCTTTATTTGATTTAGAGGATTGACAAGTGACAAGTAGTAGGGCAAGAAACATGGAGAAGTTTTGAGAGTAGATCTTGACTAGAAGTTAGTGATACAATCAGATATTAGAGAAGCCAGCAGACTTGAAGGGCTAGGGATTGTGTAGATGTATGCAGATGTAGAGGAATCAAGTTACTGATTGAATCAAGGAGCAGGTGGGAAGGAGGGAAGATCTCTACTTTTGTGTTAATCCTGCAGAAGACTTCAAACTTCCAGCTGTTTGGGACAGAATGGAACAGAGCAGTTCTGGGCTTATAAATCTGTCTTATAAATACAACATTTTAATATAAATCCTTGTCTCTCTTACAGAAGTCATCCATTTTGGTTTTTTGACATGAGACAGAGCTTTTTTTCTGTTAGATCAGATTTCTTCCAGTTTGAAATTTTAAATCCATTTACAAAAGGATAAAAAACATTAATGCTAGTACAAGAAAAGGAGAAGGCACTTGCAGATGGAGGTGGAATTGCACTACAGAGTGAAAGTAGGAAGCAGCTCAGACTGATTCAGACTGTGTTACAAGTAATACTGACTAAGCTAGTAAAAATGCTGTCTAGTTTAAGACAGTAAAATCTGCCTCTGCTGGCTCCTCAGCCACCTGTCTTAAAAAGTTGCCATCAAGGCTTTCCTAAAACCCCCTGAAATGCTCATGCTCTGGCAGGTTTTCTCTCTGGCTGAAAACAAAACTGAAATGCACATTTGACTGACAGGAGAATTTTAACATTGACAGGTGATATGGTTTTAGACCTCAGTCAGTACCTGCGAGTGCATAAAAAAGAGGCATAGATAGACCAGACGATTCTGGTAAAATCTTGGTGCTGAACACATGCAAGGATGGTGGAACAAGGCTGCCATGTAGGGAAAGCATCACACTACCCTCTAACATTTTTACAGACTGATATCATCAATATATTAGGTATATTTAATAATTCCAATCTTTAAAAATTCAATTTTCTGCCAAAAGTGCTGCAAACAGTAATAAATATTTTACTGCATGACTCATGCTGTCTGGAACAAATTTTAATGGATTATATCTTAATGCTGCAATTCAGGCATTAAAGTTGTGATTAATGGAATTGCATTTTAACAAAGGAAAAATCGGTCTATAAAAAAAGAAAATAATGTTTGTAATTACAATGACAGTGGCATGATAATGATATTGTACCATCAAACATTTTCTATTAATAGGAAGATATAGAAAATATGTTTTATGGAAGTAGAGCTGAACCAGTTACTTTTGAAAAGCCATACTTGATGCACTACAGAGTAACGTCTTACTATTGTCACTGCAATAAAAAGGAGGAACAAATATCTGAACTAAGTACATAGAAGTTCTACTTGTTAAAGAAAATACAAACTGTTAGGGCATAACTGAACTACACAGTAATTATTTCAGGAATATCGAATATTTAATATGTTTAAAACTTTTTTTGTTTTCAGTATGAAAACCCAAACCATTAAACCGGATTGTTTCCACATTTGTTTCATTCAGCCAATGAACCAAAAAATGAATTAGTTGCACAGCCTTGTTGTGATGGTACTTTTCTTCTTGACTAGTCTCAGGGAGATTAAACAGCATAACGATCCAAAGAATATTCTACTATCATAACCAAATAAAAGTTCTCAAACTAAATACATTAACATATACAGACAACCCTTACTTCAGACTGATATCTTCTGAAGATAGTTATTTATATGTATATGACTGTGGATCAACTGTAATTAATTTTCTTTTCATCACTTCTAGATACTTTGAAAAGTTCAAACACAAATCAAACTATATCCCATCTCCAGCCTAGAGAATTACGTGGATTATATTTCCAGAACTTCAATTAAGTAACCATGCAATTTATTTGTTGTACTGAAGAAAAATAGAGGCTTAGAAATGAGATTTGAAGTATTTTATCATTTAGATCTAAAAGACTTTTGTCATGTGGGAAATGTGACTTCAGATTTGTGCAAGCCATCCCTGAGGATTAGTTAGCTGTCACCGAGTAGAAGTGCTTCTCTAATGTGTCCTGGTTTACTCTTTACTTTGTGATTTGCTATCAGTCCTGTTGCTGTGAGGGAGTATGGAGCAGAGTACACACACAAAGACACAGACAAGGGCACACTCTTTGAGTCCTTATTTTCATAGCCTATAAATAATTTAACACTAATTTACTTAATAGCAAAAGATAGCAATTTTAATTTTACTAATGAGTCTGCAGTAATAAAATGTGTTTGATAGCAAATTAAAAGCAAGAAGGTTTGGGGTTTTTTAATCTACAGAAGGTGACAGAGATCCTGCTACAAATAAGTAGCAACATTACTTTTACAATCATTAGAAAAGTTAAGGAACAAGAACTAGATTTACTACACCAGAGTTTACCAACTATGAGGCAGGTATTTGCATATTGTTAGAATTATTATTCACATGAAATACTTGTAGAACAAATTTTGTATTTTAAAGAACTATAAAGAAGATCACAAAGACTTCTTGTTAAATTTAACAATAAACTGTGTATCCATTTTTTCTCAAGAACAAGACATGAGCAACTGCTTTGGCCTTAACAGAGGGTAACAATAACTGAGGATAATTTTACTCCCTCCTAGAGTACAATGCTAAATCAAACCAGTGTATTTTTTTTCCATATTAACAAACACAGCTCAGAATCACTGTAAAAATGTGCTGAACATGAAATGCATGTAAACAGCTACTCCATTAGTGAAGCAGGTCAAAGGCAGAACCATTTTTGTCTCTAGCTAAGCTGTTCAGACACAATCAGTTTCTGATACCTTAAGGTCCTGGCGCGGTTTCTATGCAGCTGAGCTCAGTGCTTGGTGAAGAAATCAAATTAGAGTTTTTAGGTATTTAGCACTAATTTTCCCCATCTGACAATATTAAAGCAATACATACACCAAACACCATACTCATAGAGAGTGCAAATAAGCATCTTTTCTGTGTTGCCCTATAAAATAAAAGAATCAACAATCCTGTAAGCATAAAGTTACATTTACAAACAAACCCCTGCTTTCCTGAGAAAGAAAAAGCTCCTGAAATCACATGTGTATGTATATATATATATAGATATACACATAACTGCAAACAGACATATATTGTTTTAGCAGTACCATACAATTACTAAGGTTTCCAAGAGAGTACCTGTTGGTGTTTTCTGTGGGTAAAAATTTATCCTCTGCTGTGCTCTGTGAGAAACATCCTGTTCATGGCCTTTTTTGTACACATATTAATTTGTGTTAAAAAGGTATTATTATTTTTTGCAATTCTTACAAATATTTACATCAAATTTCACTCAGAGGATTTTTCATCTTTTTACTTTTCTTCTCCTTTTTATTTCTCCTCCAGTCTAAGGCAGAAATCTTGACATAACAATGTGAATTTTTTTTTGGTAACTTGACTAAAAAAATTGATACCATACTCATTGCCTCATTTTTTTAAGATCCTGCAGAACTTTGAGTGCATACCATCACCAAAATTAGAGACCACTTGCTGACTCATTCTTGAAATTACACAGTAACTTCAGTAAAGTGAATAAAAACAACACAGCCTTTAATTTTTTTTTTCTTGAAAAATGCACATGGTGGCTGTTAGCGCCATTCCATAACTTCTTTTCATAATTATCACACAGATTTTCAATACTTTGGATTATTTAACAAAATATGTCAAAAAGAAGACTGTTGCCATCTTGCATTTTCAATTATCCTGAAAGCTTGGCATCATAAGCATCAGGACACAGGGAGTTTGTTGTCAAAAACAGACACAGATTTTTAAAGTACTGCTAAGCTCATATTTTGAGTTTCAACACAGAACACTTATCAAATCATCCTGCCACACTGGACTTTTCCCAGCAGAAATCTTTAACACAATTAAAATTATAAAGCCGACAAAGAAAAACAAAATTGACCAAATGCATGTTTCTCTCCCAGCTGATATTTTTGCCTTGTGATCTACATTTTGCAAACATAGATTTGTTAAATTTGCCAAGTGATGGATGAATTACTCAACATCTTTAATGCACATATGGCCAAAGAGATGAAAAATGAAGAGGTGAAAGCATTTGATTTTAAAACATGAATATTTACATCACTATTTGAATGTAATGAATTTTAATTTAGAGTTTCCTCCACTTAGCACAATATACTATCCTTTACCTAAGCTTGTCATTCTTTTTTAAAAATTATCTTTTAAACCAATCAAAAAAGTTGAGAAAAAGCTAAGATTAATGATACCATCACTCACATTTCTTTAATTTCTTTTATTTAAATTTGGTAAATATTCTTGCTGTTAGCATTTTTAAATTGAATTAATGTATAACCATTTACTTATATCAGTTGCACTGTTTAAAGGATCCTAATTTGTATACATTAAAAAGTTACCATTGAGGATAAAACTGTCAGCTCATAACCACATTGTTGCTATAATAGAAGCATTCTCTATCTTATGCTTCAACAAGTCAATGAAAAATGTTGCAAGACATCCCAAATTAATTCCTTCTTTCATTTTGCCTTGTTTTAAACAAAACACAGACAACATCAAGCAAATAATTCAAATGTTTGAGGAGCTGTCCTAGAAACCTTCATCCACAGAATTGCAAAAAGATTCATAGCATTGCACAAGTGTGTGATGTAGGAAAAGGAAAATGAAAAAAATTCTTTCTGTTCAATATTTCTCTGTGGTAATTTTTAAAAGGATTTGCAGCAAACCTATGTGGTCTTTGCAAGAGAGATTTTTTTTTAAGATTTCTTTTACCACAGAGCTTTGAAAGCCTGAGACCTCTCCAAGATTTATTTGTGCAGTCTACCAGAGTCCACATATCCCTAGAGAAGGGATCTGTCCTTCACTGTATTCAAAAGTTACCCTGGTGGATTAACCTTGTCTGGCTGTCAAGCACCCACTAAGCTGCTCTTGCATCCCTCCTCAATGGGACTAGAGATTAAAAATCCACATGTGGGTCATGATAAAGGAAGTTTAATGGGGAAAGGGGAGGAGGGAGGGAAGAAAAGGCTGAAGCAAAGCAAAACCAAAGGAGATTTATTCTCTACTTCCTATCAGGCAGCAATGTCCAGCCAGTTCCTAGGAAGTAGGCTCTCAGTATGCAAAGTGTTTGGAAGACAGAGAGGATATTTCTTTTGCACAGCCAGTTTAGCACATACCAAGAGGAGCTGTGCTTCAGTAGGAACAACTTCTGAAATGGCTTTAACTCCCTCATAATGTGCTAGTATTTATCTTCTGTTATGTTAGTGGGCTTCAAAATATTCCTGCCTGATACTGAAGGAATTGAAAATACATCTTGTGTACCTATTCCTTTGACAAAATCCCCTGGTGCCCTGAAGCCCCTTTTGATTTTCCTATGGCTTCTTCCTTCAATCTCATCACTACCAGCTTGGATAACTAATAGAGAGTAATAGTCAGAGGGCCATACCAGATCAGAGTTTCCCAATAAAGTCCCATACCCAGGCCTCAGGGAGGCAGAAAACTTTCCTGTGGATGTGTCCTGCCAGTAAGCTGTGCCCCTCTGAAGGGAGTGGCCTATGACAATTACCCTTCTTTTTGGCTTTGTAAAGCTGGTTGCAACACATGGGCTGAGCTGACTCACCCTAGGCAACCTCCAAGATGGTTTCTCTCCTACCTTATCCTTTTCCTGGCTTCCAGTTTCCAGAGCCTCATATCTTTTCCATAGGGGCAGCCAGTGTGGGAAGGGAGACCAAGAGGGGATTTTTCTGCTACCCCAAGCAGGGATCTGCCTCCACTCTTCCCTGCCTCTTAGGTCCCCTCCTGCCTGTGAGCTAGAGCAGAGGGGATCCTCTGTGTCCTGAGGAGCAGTGGGCTGCTACCCCCGCCCCAGGGTTGGTACAGAGCAGCTCCAGCAGGCAATCCTTCTCAGATGCCCTGTTACTTCTTAACCTTTCCATTTCCTCTTGAAGTTGTACCACCAGGGTGAGTAGAGCATCAGCCTGCCCACACCTCACATCCTGCTTCCTTTTGATACCAATTATACATGTAAAAAATATAATATACATAAGAAATAATTGTATACTGAAGAATGTACAAGAATGAACAAGAACCAACTGTCTGAGCCACACTAGAACATCAGAACTCAAATGTGTAAAAAATATAATATACATAAGATATACATAAAAATATAATATACATAAGATATACATAAGATATGTATATAATATAATATGCATAATGCTCAAATGTGTAAAAAGTATAATATACATAAGATATACATAAAAATATAATATACATAAGATATACATAAGATATGTATATAATATAACATGCATAATGTAAAAAATACAATATACATAAGAAATAATTGTATACTGAAGAATGTACAAGAATGAACAAGAACCAACTGTCTGAGCCACACTAGAACATCAGAACTCAAAATTTCCATGGGCTCCTCTGGGAGCAGAGAGCACAGTGACCAGTCCTACTGAGAACAGAGTTATGCCACAAGGGGAACTCGACCTTCTGAACTGACCCTCTCAGTCTAGGGGAAGCACTGTGGGACATGGCATCAGGAATTATGAACAGCAAAAATCACCACCTGTGCCAGGAGCCAGCTGCTCTCTTATGGAGTAAGAGCCTGATGCTAGAGAGGCTCAAAAGCACTATTTAAGAACATTTGTCTCTTGAAATCTTCATATACTTCGAAACAAGGAAGCCAAACTTTGTCTTCTTTGTATTGCCCATAGATAGGACAGGAAGCATTGGATCAAAATAAGCAGCTCAGATCAGGAATCATTTGGTCTGAGTGAAGGAAGGAAGCAGGTTATGGATTTTATGAACACATACATTTAACTTGTAGTTGCTGACAAATGACTCAATTCAGACTGTTGGATTTATGTTCCACTAATTTCTTTTCCTTGCGGAAATAATCGGTAAATGTAAGACATTATTTATGGAAAACAATTAAATTGTTTAGAGCAAAAAACAAAGTATTTCTATTTTTGTTGATTGTTTGGGAACATTCTTGCTTACAAATTCAAATAGCATTAATGCATGGGTGACATTTGTAAACAATAGTCACTGTTAAACATTCATAATAAGCATTAGCACTATTGTGTGGTATCACATATAAAGAGAATAAAAAGAAAGGTGACTTTTCAGCATTTTGTGGAAGAGTAACATTTTATTTACACTTCCTAAGGACATTTGAAGCCGCATATCACACAATTTAGTCAGAAATCAAAGGACATGATTTATTTTTATTTCTTAGCAAGACATTTCCTGCTCATTAGCAATACAGCACTGAATTATTCTTAGATCATTCTTTCTGTTTACTGAAAGAGATATAAAGGTTATGTCTAACAAATTCCTCTTTAAAATGAGGACAGTAATTTAGTGGTACATAGGGATAGAGGTAGAAAAGAAATAATTAGAGTTAGTGACATTGAAACCTAACTGCATGAGGCCTCTTTACTTCAAAGAAACTGAGCATCACTAGAGAAGGGGAGGGAAAAGAAGATGGCAGACTGCCAAAGTGAGTTTCTGCTGGGTGACTGTGAATTCCAAACTAGGAAAATGCTTGTTACTTAAGCAAATTTGACTGTATTTTTTTTTTTTTTTCATTTTTGTCAATATGATGTATATTTTACAATAAAATCATGTTAAAAGGTGTCTCTCAGTAAGGTATGCATGTGTCATTATAGGGGCCATAGCCAGTTTCACATTACTAAAAAATTTTTCCTGGTTCATAAGTACAAAAGCTGATATAAAATATTTATATATTTTGGAGAGCAACTTGAACTTTGTTTCTTTTGAAATTATTTTGAAAGGCAAATGTTGTGCTTCAATTTTTTTTTTTCCTAACAATGTGGTTTCTATTTGAATGCTCTCTTTTTGAAAGTATTTTATATCTAAAAATGTAAAAATGTATTGGTGGGGAATGCTGCATTAGTGAGACTGCTACCATCTACACCTCCTTCAGAAGCAGAAAGAAAGAAGTCCCAGCCCAGCGAGTTCCTCCTCTCCCTTCTCAGCAGACCATGAAATGCATGGAGCTGAACAGGAACAACATCTGCAGAAAGTTTTCTTGTAATAAATATTATTAATTTTAAACAATTAAATAATATTTATTCTTACTATCAAAAGATTTTAAGAAATATCAACTTCATTACAGTGTGTTTGACTAGGTTAAGTCAACAGAAGGTCCAAAGACATAAACCCTTGTGCTAAAAGATATTTTTCTCAAAGAAATAAATTTAACTGATTGTTTGGCTTTAGATTTCCCTGAAAAATAGGGACAATTTCTACCAATTTTGTTACATTTTTTCTTTGGTCCACTTCACTTTCGATTTCATTGGACTTTGAAAATCTTGTGTACAGAAATAGAATAAAAAGGAAGAATCTTTTTCTATGAACAGAAAATTTTTCACTTTTGCTGTTTTTTCATAGTTTTTTTCTGGTTTTTACCTGTTATTCAAATCAATCCTAAGATGTCCATGACATAAAAAAACAAAGTATCAAAGCTCTCAAAGTGACATTTTAATGCTCATATTTACTGAAATATGAAGGACAGTTTAAAAATTAGTCAGTTTTGCTTCTTAACTCTGTTGCATATATAGTCATCTAATAATATTATAGGATTCTGCTCAATCTGCTCATTTCACTAATCAGCCAGCACACTTTTGTGCATTGCTTATTTTAGTATTTGAGAGCATGCATATTTCACCAATTCAGTTACAGATTTCATCAATCCAATTGAATGTTGCATGGATCCACCTGCATGTGAAAATCCAGGTAGATGCAGAGCTGATTAGCCTGTAGTAATATTTTAAGGGCTTTCTTTAAGCAATATTTTAAGGTTGGGTTTGTTTGGATTTTTTTGTTTTGTTGTTTTTTGCTTCAAGTATTATTTACATACAAAATACTCTGGGTATGGACAGTTTTTCTCACCCCAACTGCTGCAAAAGTTATCCCTATACATCCTAGGGCACTCAAGTTGGCTTGGAAGGGACCTTAAGATCATATAATTCCAACAATTTCAGTAGCCCAGATTGCTCAGAGCCCCATCCAACCTGGCTTTGAACACTTCCAGGGATGGGGCATGCAAAACTTCTTCAGAAACCTATTTCACAAACCTCACAGCAGAGAACTTCTTCCTAATAACTAATCTAAACCTATGCTCTTCTAGTTTGAAGCCATTCTCCCTAGTCCTCACAACATGGTTTTGTAAATAGTCTCCATTTTCCTTTTAGGGTCCCCTCAGGTCCTGAAAAGCCACAATTAGGTCACCCTGAAGCCTTCACTTTCCCAGGCTGAGCAAGCCAAATTTTCTTAGCCTTTTCTTGTAGGAGAGTTGCTCTGCTCTTTGGTTTAACTCTCTGGCAGTGTGAAGCAGTCAGTACTGTGCTGTCAAACCTTTGGTGCATATGATAAGTAGTATAAAGGCATCTCAGGGAAAAATTTTCTAATTTTTATATAAAGGCAGTCTAGCCAATTTGTGCCTAAATTACCAAATAGCAGACCACTAACTGAAGAACTGAATAAGTTCTGATGAAGCACTGAATAAGTTCTGATACTTGTAAAGGAAGAAAGGAAGCAGAAAGAGACTGAGATATCTGCACAAATTCCCTTAAATAGGACCTCAAACTTTTACTTTACTTAGGCAGATTATGTACAGGAACCAGAGATTACTGAAATCAGAAAGGCAGACAGAAAGGCAGACAGAAAGGCAGACGTATTCCCCATCAAACACAATAACAAGAAGGAACTGAAAAGTTTTGAAAAGGCCAACATACTGACACTGCCTGCTGTCTTATCCTATGAGGGGACAGGATTTTGAGAGTCATTATGCTTTATTGTATGTACTACTGTCCTACCAAAGCTGGAAGGAGAGAGGAAAATACAGACCAAAGAGGAAGGTGAGGAGAGAGAAGGAGCCACTGTCCAATGGAGGATAAAGAGAACTTCTTGCAGGGAAGAACAAGAAGGGACTGGAGCACAAAAGGCCAAGATAACAGTTTGATAGATACTGAAACACAGCTAGCAACAAAAAGAAATACCAGTGCTAGGTATGTTTCTGGAAGATAATAGGTGGTAAATCTCAGAAGGCTATGAGCACAGGCAAACAAGAGCAATGTGTTGTAAAGTTCAGATTGTTTTTTTCCTGTAAATACTTGGGAGTTTGAATCCTAAATTATTCTGGTCACGTGCAGAAAGAAGGGTCAATGAAAACCTTGCAGGTGTGTCATTGCTATACAACTCTCATTATGGTCATTTTTACAGAAATTACATTTTTTTGATGCAGCATTTTAGTTCACAGTCCTTGAATTATACATCTGCCATCCTGCCTTCCTACAGAGTATCCCATGGGAATATATTTTGGAAATATATGAAAATGACTGCATTTTATTTCTACTAGTGCTGAACTGCTGCACTATATTAGTTATTTCTGAGTAGCAAACAGCTATCACACTTTCACTTACACACACATGTATATATGTATATCTCTGCATATATATATATATATATATATATATATATATATATATATATATATATATGCAAAAATAAATGCATGGGGACTTTTGGGTTTTGTTCAGCTTATCCCTCATTTCTTGACAGTATTTCTGAGTTTTCATACAACCTTGGTCTGAGTTCAATAATACATTACTGGTGTCCATTACAAAAGGAATATTTTTGTTAGGTTTGTTGTTCAGCACAAAAAAAATCCCATGAGTAACAGTAAGCTAAAGTATAATCTATTCCTTGTAAGACTGAAACGAGTGCTGAGCAAGTTACTTAAAACTCTACATGAATAAAGCATTGGAAACAGGCCCTAAGGGAAAGCTAAGGTTTAATGGCTGTAGGGATAATAGTGATACATTTCCTGACACACAGCATTCAAAAGAATAGGTTCCATGATGAGTGTTTCTAAAGGGCTAGATTAGTTGGAGCTAAGCAAAAATTGGTATATTTTTATGACCCTTGCTATTTCTTATGGGAGGAAATCCTACCTTGGAGCTAAGTATTAATCTATGCTCATAGTAACCATCAAACCTGCAAATGAAAAGCAAAGTGAATGAAGACTTAAAAAACCCCACGTCCTTAGTTTCTTTCCACTCTAACTATAATCAAATAGTATCCTGGAATTTTAATAAAAAATATTGTGAAAATAATTGCTTTACAAATTGTTCTTTGGTGGCAAGGATCACCACAGCACTAGACATAATGGAAACTAAGGAAATAGAATTTATTTAAACTTTTGTTATTGGGTTTCATAGAAAGAATTCTTTCCTTCAAAAGGATTGACTATTAAGTAACTGACCAAAGGCTCCTATTTAACATAAAGCTTCCATTACTCTGGACTTTGAATTTATGCATGTCACACATGTAAATTTGTCTCTACCTTTATAATTTAATCTTTAAATCTTGTTATATAAAGAAATCTCTCATACTTTTTTTTCCCCTACTGCAAGAAAAAAATAATAAAAAGCCAAGATTTTTTCATATAAATTGTGATTTCATATAAAGTGATTTCATATAAATTGTGATTTCACTAACAAAAAATTTTTTATATATAAGCTTATTCTGTTTCAGCATTTGGCTAGTCGAAGTTGATGGGAAAATTTTACTGAGTACAGAAGTGGAAAGGAAACCTTCAGAATATGTTTGAATTCCACAAATTCTTTCTAAAAATCTAATCTTGAAGTTTTTTTCTAAAAATACAGGTTTAAAATGAATGAATTAAAGAGGTAAAAAAATCTTTGCTGCTTTAAGCACTGGCAGAACTTATTTAGTAGTCATATTGCACTGCTGATAAAATAAAACTCATCATTTCACTTTTTAATTATGTGATAAACTGTATTAACTTGAAGTTTCAAGTCATAGAATATCCTGAGTTGGAAGGGATCCATCAACTTCAGAGTCCAACTCCTGGTCGGTGCAGGACAACCCAAAAATCACACCATGTGCCTGAGAGTGTTGCCAAATGTTTCTTGAGCTCTGTCAGGCTTGGTGCTGTGACCACTTCCCTAGGGAGCCTGTTCCAATGCCTAACCATCCTCAGGATAAAAAAAAAATTAATGATATTTAACATAAACTGCCCCTGAATAAGCTTCATATTATTCTAGGGATTATTGTCCTCTCTTAAAAGTTAAATTTTCATTCAGATGTGAATGATTTTGTTAGACCCACCACAGGGATAAGTGAAAACTGAGGTTGCAATATGAGAAACTCAATTAGGAGACAATTTTAAATTACCACTGTAAAAGCAAGGTATGTTTCCTATTTACTTTTCATTTATGTGCAAAGTAAGTGAAGGACTGCTATTAAAGATGATTCCAAAATGTGATATTATCTCTGTCTCAGCAAGAAATGCTAGAATCAAAGAAAACTCACATATTTTGACATTAAAAAAAGCTACTAAATTAAATGTGTCCCACTGTTTTATCTATTTTGACTGCATGTAGTGTACTTATCCACTTGTGTTTACAGATGAAAATAATTAGTACACATATTAAACCTTCCAACCCCCAATGTTAGCAGTCTGCTTGTAAATAACCCTTTATTTTCCATGTTTCCATCTGAACCAGCCAGTATGGTTCCCAAAACATTTTTATAGATCAAGGAGACACAATATTCAGGGATCATCTCAAAAAAAAATCATAATTATTTTTCCATTTATTACAGATGAGGTACCAGTGATGGCCTTTTACAGGTACTGCACAGCAGCATCACAAAGTCCCTTTGATCTTTTCTGAAACTGAGTCTATGATGGAAAGAAGTCCAACATGTGTTGTTGACTTCAGTACCCTGACAATTCCTCTGGACCACTAAGGTAGGGCCATTTTGACCATTTCAAACCATTACAGGTTGAAAAACACACTGTGCAAAGGAAGTCCAAGAGAAGCAAGCCAAAGTAGTCACAGTACCTCCCAACTGCTATGGAAAGCAAGCCACCTTCCAGGTTTAGCATGGAATATCAAAATTCTGCTCCAGATTTAACCCCCCCTTCCTCTCTCTCTCTCTCTGCAACAGGTTTTCTTCAAGATGCTACCAATAATATCTTCACACACATTATGCAAATATTCCAATATTAGCAACAAAAACACAGTATGAAGAACAATCAGTAAGATTTCTTGAACAGTCACTGAAAGAGAGAATCAACCTTACCCTGTGATAAGTTACATGGGTCTTCAGTGTCAGCTTTATTCTGTGAGAAACAGCAAATAGATTCTTCCTTCTGACCTGAGCACATAGAGGACTGTTCTGCAGCACAGGTCAGATGAACCCTCTGATGGGGATAACATGATAATTCAGTTGTAAGAGCTGAGGAGGTTCTCTCTCATTTATAAATTCCATCTCACTTATGCATCAAAAAAAATTCATATTCTGGAAATAACTGTTTGCTATTGAGGGATAGGCAAAGAGGGAATTGATAAATATCACCACAGCTGGTGGTTTAAGTTAGTTCCATAATTAATAGAAAATGAACACTGCAAGATGTTTGGAGTTTAAGATTTATCAAAGTGAAGAAAAATGTAATGTAATCCATTCTACTTTTTTTTTTTTTTTGGTGATCTGGAGCATGGGTTCTAATAAAAATCTGTTTATAAATCTATCTGTCAATGGAATACAAACTGAACTATAAAAAATTCTTTAATTTTTTCCTAGATTCAATTCTATTTTATGTCTCAATCTGAGAGTTTAACATTTACTGCTGTTTATTCTTCTTCCTTCTTATTTTCCCATTTGCATATTTTTGAGCTTTTTTTTGAAGGTACTCCAGCACTCATCAGTCCTTTTATTGATCTGATCCAACCTGTCTGGATAGGAAGAAAATAGCCATTGTCAGGTTCTTTTTTGATCATTTTAGCAAGCTCTTTCATTGTAGGGTCATAATCCCTCCAGAATAAGAAAAGGAGTCATGATCAGAAAAGACAGAGCAAGAAAAATATTTCTGATATACCAGTAAACTGTCAGATTAAAAAATGGGATTAATTTTATCCTGAATCTTTTCTTCAAAGTTGTTTTGCACTCTGTAAAACAATTATATCTCTATCTGTCTAAAGAAGCAGAATGAATATGCTGGAGCTTAGGGTACTTACTGGTCCTCAGTTTCAACCTTCTTTCTGATTTTTCCATGCAAATTTTCATGTCTTGTCCTTCATTCTCCTCCTTCCAATACTGTCAAAGTGCTCAGGTACTCCCTCTTTTGGTATACATCATTCCTCTGTCTGGTTGTCTGACTCCCAGACCCTGCATCACTGATGAGCCAGAGCCTCACAGAAGCCACACAGCAGCTTCCAAGCAGAGCCCTGCTCAAGCACAGTTTTCCAGATGACTGCAGCCACAGTAAGGTGGAAAGTGTAGACACATTGCATTGTCTCAAGCTCTGTTTAAACACTAACAGCAGCCTTCCAACCAAACACCAGTAACCAGAGTCATCCCTGAGCAAAGACTGCTCCTAGGTTAGCAGCAATAACCACTGTCACAAGGCTCTTGGAAAACTCAAAGACATACAATGTCTGCTACAGCAGAACTTAGAGTGACTCACAATTAGTAAAGTACTGATGATCTGAGACAATGACAGAATAATGAAATACTAACGCAGCAGTTTTGCCTTGGCAACACACCTCTAGCCAAGGTAAGAAATATAAGTAGTAGTGAATATTGTTCCTTAAAAAAAAAAAAAAAATCAACATTAAATCATCATTATTAAATTGTTTCCTATAAGATTCAGAAAAATTGCAGAGAAAAGTACCAAATAAAGAATCAAAGTTTTGTTTACCATGTCAGTTTTTTTCTCTTCTTCAGTGATATGGTACTGACTAAGAAAGTACTTTCAGAACAGTAATTCTACCTTAGGCAGTTTATCCAGGATTAATTTTCAAGCAAGATCCTGACTAAGGACTCAAAATGAGACAAGAACTTAAAGAGAAAAAAAATCCAAAGCTAGGAAAATGATAAGTATCTAGAACAACCTCCCTGTTGCTGAATATGAAACGCTGAAATTTTCCAAGATAATCTAGCTTCAGATATGTGCATCATTTAAAGACAACAACAAAAAAGTATTAAATAAATTAAACAGTTTGTGTTCTGTATAGCGTAAGGAATCATCATCATTATTAGCCACAAGAAAGAGCCAGGAACTTTACACCAGAATTTTTGTTTGTAAGAATTTTAGATAGAGCTCTTTTAGAAAACCAGCTAGAGGGTATGACTTAAATGGAACAATCTGTCAGCACACTAAAATAAAGAGACAAAAACTGCACTACTTAGTGAAAAAGAAACCAAACAAACCCCAAGCCAACTGGAAATGTGAAATTGTATTCAGCTTCAGGTAAAAGAAAAGGTTGTGTTAACAGGAGAAGAATGTAAAAAAATGTAGACTGTAAATGCAAAATGTGAACATAAGGGCAGACAACTTTGGTAATTGAAAGCAAATGAAAACAATCTAGTCTAGTTTTAACAGAAGTTCTACAAATCTATCTAAGCAAATAAGCATACTTGTTGAAATACCTTTGATGTCTTCATTTTGCTGCCTTCTGTATTTTAATGTTGTTTCTGGTTCTTCCCTCTGCTTTCAAGATACAACATATTGATTTGAACCACAGCAATTTGTTAAAAACTTACTTAATATTTCATTGAACTCTTTTGTAAAAGCACATATCCTTAAAACAATATTATTGTGGTGCCAAGATTATTTTCTGCCTTTTCATTTATGTATCCTCCGTATTCTTAGCATGCATACTTGTAATTCCTGAAGTTTGATAACTTAGTAAAGTCCTAGATTCTGTTAGACCAGGAGACCAAACATCCTAAAGATCTCATAGTAAGAGGCCAGAAAACTCTATCTTGGGAAACCAAGGTACTCTCTAGAACCAATCCTGTAAACTAGAGACTTGGCCCATCCAGGGAGGAATTCCATGGCTGGGGGAATATCACACCGTTCATCCAGGCTCCTGTTGGGGCATCCTTGTTAGATATGATAATTTTTAAGGTTTATAAATTGTATATGCCATCCATCATGGGGATGCATTGTGATTTATTCCACCTTGGTGAAGTGGTGTGCCATAAGAGGTTCATCCTTATTAAAATACAAAGATAAAAATCTTTTATCCCTTAATTGTGTCTGGCTCTCAAGTTTTCAGACCAGGAAAAGGCATCAATTGCAACTATTTATATACATCCTGTAAGTTTTCTCCATATTTATATACTCATCCTTATAAAAGATGTGGTAGGGATTCTGTGGGGAACTGTATTAACATCCTCAGATGTTATTCACCAGAAATTCGTTTCAGGGCTGACATTTTAGACAGAGTCATTGGGGCAGCTACAACTCTTAGGAGGGATTTCCTGTCCTTTCACACAGGATGGGTTGCAGAGAATGCCTGTATAAACAGAGCCTGGAGAACCCCAAAGAGCTAGAGGGCTACCAGATACTCTATAAGAGAAAAGAGGGCTCAGAAAATATCTTGATCACTGTAACTTGGATAGTACTAAAAAGCTACTGGAATATGTTCTTGCTGTCTGATGCTTTCCCTTTTTCAGGATTTCAGTTATCCTTTCAGGAAGAATATTAGTTTGGTTGACATGTTGCAGATAAGTCCACACCACCCCTTTTAATAATCTCATTAGGTTTTAGTGTCATATGGATTATTCATTACTTAATTCAAAATTATCTTGAAAAATCACTGACACAGGCAATTAGGAGTAAAGGGTTAATGTTCTTGGAATAACAATTAGTATATTTAGGAAAAAAAAATGTACTACTTAAGTAGCTCTGTTGGAGACATGGAGATACTGGACAGATTCCAGGAAATGACCATGAAAATGATTAAGACACTAAAGTATCTCTCCTATGAAGAAAGTTTATCTGAGACTGTTCAGGTTGGAGTGGAGAAGGCTTTGGGAAATCCCATCAGTGCATAAAAGAATGGAGGGAAGTTGAACTGAGGACTGTCAGGTGTTGCCTAGTGACAGAACAAGGGACAATGGACACAAACTGAAATACAAATGCCTGGTTTCATCTGAGTTAGAATTTCTTAGTAGCTGTGAGAGTGCTGTGCTTTGAATTTAGGATGAGAATAATCTTGGTATCAAAAGAATGTTTTAGTTGCTGCTACGCTGTGCTTACTCTGTGTCAAAGACTTTTCAGGTTCCTACCCACCCCACCAGCCAGTAGACAAGGGAGCAGAGGAAGCTGCTGGGAGGAGACACAGCTGTAACAGCTGACCCCAACTGACCAGAAGGATATTCCATACCATATGGCATCACACCTCTTATATAAACCAGGGAAAAGTTGCTCACAGTGCTGCTAATCAGGGACTGGCTGGGCACCAGCCTGTGAGCAATTACATTGTGCATCATTTGTTTTTAATATTCTAATTCTTTTGTCATTAATATTGTATTTTATTCTGTTCTATTAAAGTGTATTTATCTAATTCATTACTTTTACATTTTTATCCTTCCAATTCTCTCTCCTATCTGACTGTGTGGAGGAGTGAATGAGCAGATGTGTGGTGCTCTAACTGCCTGCCAGGTTAAATCACAACACAAAGAGGTTCCACCTGAACATCAGGAAACCCTTTTTTTTCACTGTGAAGGTGACTGAGCATTGGCATTTGTTGCCCAGAGAGAGTTTGAGCTCTTTCTTCTTGTTTCAAAAACCATCCAGACACGGTTCTGGGCAACTACTTCTGGGTGACCCTGCCAGACAGAAGAAGTTGGACCAGATGACCTCCTTAGTCCCTTCTAAACTCACACATTCTGTAATTCTGTCTGTTTTATTATCAACTAAACATATCTTGAACCTTGTTTATCATACTTATTTAGCTCTTGTTGCAACCAAAACACTAATTCACCAATGCATAAATTGTATATATCAACATAAAGTACACTACTACTCTTGTATATCCTAATTCCCCTAGTCCTCCAGCATTTCAATTCACAATTTACTCTTCTGCTGTTAGTTATTTATTTTCTTTTATATGGAAAGCTTATGCTGGAGTTCTATTAATAGGAAAACTTCTCCAAAGTGTTCTTGAAAACTATTGCACAAAATACAATTCTTCAGCACACAGGCTTCAGAAGAAAAGATTAGTTCTACAGAATTTGCCATTAGTAATTAGATTACATTAATCGGCACTAAATGGAAACTAAAATTTCTAATTTGAACTGAAATTATATGGATAAGTTTATTACAACATGACATTTGAACTATTTCGCAGTTTGGGAAACTGAAGTGTCTCCGGATTTGAATAATTTGGTTGTGATCACAGGGGAATATTGACAAGTACAGAACAAAGAACTAGTAGATTAACTTTCAGATGGACCCCACCTTTAATCAAAGACTGGCCATCACTTAGATTTCATCTTATTTTCCTCCTCTTTTATCACTTGCTAGTCAATGAAATACCAAAAACTACCAGTGACCTGATGCTGAAGAACAGGTGCACTGGTAGGAAATCTTTATTTTTCCAAAAGAAAAGTGTATAATGTCTTTCTTGGAATTACCAGAACTAGGAATCACAGATTGTTTGAGGTTGCAAGGGACCTCTGTGGGTTATCAGCTCTATCTTCACTCCCCAAGCAGGGACACTTACAGAGAGTTGCTAAGGACTGAGTCCATATGATTTTTAAGTATTTGCAAGGAGGGAGTCTTCACAACCTTTTTTGGCAACCTGTTCAGGTACTTAGTCACCCTCTGAGAAAATGAGGGTGAACAATTTTCTTTAACTTTCACCGAATGAATGTTTCCTGGATATTTTTGGTACTTCAAATTACTTCAAAGAACTGTTAGCATTTTTGTCACTCTCAAATTTCTGTGTTCTTTTTATTTTCACCCCTTTCTGCTAATAGCCAACATAGTTTTTCACTGCCTAACCTCCCTCTCAAAAGCTTCACCTATCGAACATCCTGACAGTTCTAAGAGAAGTTTGATTGGATTTCCAAATCTTAAAGGCACTATTTTCAACTAAGACTCTGTTATGCTTCTGACAGAGGCAAGCATTGCAATTTCAGACGGAAAGGAGTTGTAGGTCATACAAATAAAATGTTCAAAATAATTTGTAAAACCTACAAAGTTTATATTGCTGTGGATTAATCATTCATATAGTCCAAACATCAGTGAGATCATCAGAACAGCAAGGCTTAGAACTACAAAGTCTTGCTTTTTTGTGTTTCTTTTTTTAAATAAATAATCAGAGAAATAAAGAAATATTCAAAGAACATATCAGAGGAATTCACTTTTAAAAAGGAAGGGAGAGACCAAGTAATTGATAGCTGATTACAAAACCAAGATTGGCACAGGATTGATGGGTTTGGGTTTTTTGGGTTTTTTTGTTTTGTTGTGGGTTTTGGCTTTGGTGTTTGGTTTTTTGGGGTCTTTTGGAAAGATATTTTGTTTTTATTATTGAGTCCAGATTTCTAGGACATTGAGTGATTTCTCTGTAAAACACAGGAAAATGTCTTTTTTCTCTCTTCTTTTTTTTTTTTTTTTTGACTGAAATCTAGCAGCTCTGACTGTTGACAAAGATGGCTTCTCAGGCAGCCAAGATCAATTGCATTTGTGCCTGTTCCAGTCATGAAAGCAACTAGTTTCCATTATATTTAGAATAAAAGAGAACCCAAAATAACAAGTATCAAAGATTAGCATTTTAAATTCTGGCCACTAAATCAATTGAACATGATTTACATTTCAAATCCTCACCAGTTGTCATGAAAGACACCATGGTGTTTCTGTTTGGCTTTTTAGTTTGTTTGGCAAGTAAGAAACAGCTAGATCCACTCCTTTGGTTGAATTCCAGTTTAGCAATTAATTACATTCTGTCCACTTAACTGATCTTAGAAATTTCATGGGGAAAAGCCCCTCCTCCCTTCTTTCCTAAATGTAACATATTGCTGCTTCCTACTGTTCAAATACCAAACTCATTATATCCCAATTCCATGTTTGAGTAAACAGAATGAGTTTTCTAAATGGAACTGTTTCACAGGAAGGGCTTAGGGATTTCTCTGAAAGACAATGTTCTAGACATGCAGCATGAAATTGCTATCACTGGAAAATAAAAAATTTTACTTTCAAAAACATCTTGTTAAATATGTTCAGACTGTCTACTAAAATGAGTCTTATTTATTAAAAGGTGAATAAAGCTTAAAGTATGCTAAAATGTAAAATAAATTCTGAATTCTGACTTTTCTGACTTTCCTATTTTCTCTGTAATATGTCAGGTTAACAAAGATGAAAGTAAACATAAACTTACCTAATTGCTTTGGTTCCAGGAAGAGTTTTGTTTTGAGGGTTTTTTTTTTGTAATTTATCAGAAGGAAGTCTTTGATTGTTGGTAATCTGAATATAGAAAAGACCGGTGAAGGAGATTGAAGTCAACATCAAAACAGATCAGTGATACAGTTATATTTTTCTCTCTAAGGGTTCTTTTGCCCCTTCAAGAATCTTGCTCCCTACTGTGTTCTGTGTCCCATAACGAGATGAGCCATCTTATAGATGTAAAAGATGAAACATCTAAGGTACAACATATTCCCAATGCAGAACAACAAATGAAACCTTTCTCATCAATGAGAGAAACATGTTTCAAGGCTACAGAACTGGTTATGCTTTATTTAGAGTTCCAGCTCTGGTCTCCACAGTACAACAGAGACATGGACATAATGAGAGAATCCAGCAAAGGACCATGAAGGTGATTCAAAGACAAGAGCATCTCTCCAAAAGGGGCTTAAGGAGCTGGTACAGCTCAGTATGGAGAAAAGAAGGCTCAGGGAGCTCTGCAATGCTTGCCAGAACACAGACAGATTCATTTCAGTGTGTCCATTATCAGGAGAAGATGCAATGGGCATGAAATGAAACACTGGAGAGTCTCTCTAAAAATCAGGAAAAGTGTTTTTACTCTGGCACAGGTTGCCCAGAGCAGTTGTGGAGCCTCCTTCCATGGAGATATTCAAAATCAATTTAGACACTCCTCTGGACAGTCAGCTCTGGGAGACCTTGCTTGGGGCATCCATTCCTGCACAGGTGATTTCCAATCTCAGTCATTCTGTGATTATTTGAAGTTTTCACCATGAATAATATATTCTGAAAAATCTGAAATACAACATATGAGTTAATACAATGGAAATTATCTTGTCATTTTTCTGAACACTTTATTAGTTGTGATAAAAAGTATAAACCAAACCCCTGCAATTTTACTATTTTTCTGTTGTGTAGTATTCACATTACTATTTAACAACACCAAAACACTTATGAATGTCCTTTGTCAATTATAGACAAAAGAACTCCTCTCATGCAACATTCCTTTTGACTCTAAATTTCTATGAACCCTGTTCTTTCACCCTTTTCTTTCTCTTTCTGTTAGTCTTTTATCCTTCACACTTTTTTCACTGAAAAACTGTTTTAAGTTATTTTATTCCTTTATGTACTCAAGTACTTTTCAGAAGGAAAGAAAAAAATTAGTTAGGCATTTGCTCATTTAAAATAAAATGCTTTATTCTTAGAAAGTGGAATCCCAGCTCTTTTAGATAGTTCTAAATGCTTTATAGGCATGAACTTTAATTGCTTCTTGGTCCTTTTTCAGCTGAATAATGCACATAAAATAAATGGAAGAGTATAATTATAATATCCAGTTTACTTCGTTTCTTTTTCTATGTGACATAGTGAAACAGTTCACTACATATACATATATTTATAGATAGACATAGATATTTGTATCATCCATAGGATTTTTTTTTCCTTCATTTCTTTGCTGAATACTTCCATATGCACACATTTTACCTAAGAACACCTTGCTATTCAGTTTTCTTCCCTCCATTATACATTTGCAAAGCCATCAAGTGATAGTTTCTCATCCAATGTAATCAAACTGTAAATACAGATGCTCTGCTTAGCATTGTCTGTTCACATACATTCCTCTTGTTTGACTGGTGTTTCCATTCTTCCTACCTATTTTCCACACTATTTCCCCAGGGTTCTGCTCAACTGATTTTTTTCTGGCACACATTTTCCTTGGTCTCTGTTTTCTTACCAAGATAGGAGTCAAGCAATCCATTCCTGTGCTGAGCAGAGTATGTAATGCAAAACAGAGTCCACAAAGGAAGGTCCTGATGGGTGAGTTCCTACTGCTGCCTGAACTAATAGAGAAGAAGAATGTGTTCAGACAAGCAGAGAAGATAAAATGCAGCAGACTTGTTCAAGGATGAAGTAGTACCAAATGACTGCATCCACTGAAACAGAACAGAATTGAAGCTGCTGGGAATGAAACAGTGGCTGGCAAAGGAACAGAAGCTGATGAGATTTGAAGACATTATTTCCCAAGACAGAAACAAGAGGGCTTTCTTTTAGGGTCCCTTATAACAGCCACAGTGACCATTTAAAAAGAACTACTAAAATCTCATTTCTTCATTTTCAGTACACAATGCAGAATTGCTTTATCTTTAGAAAGATGAACTAGACTGTGCAACCTGACTGCTGCACATTTTGCTAAATATTATCACCATCATATTTTGTGAAACATTACCATAATCACTTTCAAATACTTGATAAAAATCTCATTGAAACTAAGAATGAGTATCTTGGCCAGTTTGTGCAACCAATTAAAGTCTGCAGTGTCATTAATGTGCTGCACCTGAAAAAGTACTAAAGTAGAGACAATGAGATGAAATTTTCAACAACTGAACCTTATAGTGATTTCATCCTCTCCTTGTTTCTGAAAGCATGAGAAAGCTCTGTCCCTCGTGTTAGGTGGCTGAATGCCAAACCAAAAGGGTCCTTAGTCATTTCTCTATGGAGCTGAACTGCAGCAGCACCAGTTCACTGCCACCTTAGCACAGTGGCATAGTTTTCCTTTGGAATTGGCTGAGAACTTGCTCACATCCACAAAAAGGAAAATCCTAATAAAAACAGCCATGTGGGCTAATGCAAATCAAAACTGGTAGACTCCCTTGTAAAGTAGCTAAAGCATCCATGTACAAGCTGTATTTTTTTTTCCTCCATACAGAGATACCAACTGCAACCATTAAATATATTTGACAAAACAAGTCAATATAAATTTTGCCAAATAATGATAAGGGAAATATGAGCAAAGGAAGTGACACTAGCTAAGACAACTCAACAGCAAGAAATACAGAAGTACAGTAAACTGTGGACAAATGACAAGAATAAGCATATCCTGGTTGCAGAATAGTTGTACTTGCTAAGATTACTGTATTCTAATTATTATAGACTAATATTAATATGTATCTACGTGACTGCCTATTAAATCTAAACTTTCAACCTCTAGATATGAAACTCTAAAAAAAAAAGTAGCCTTCAAAAGTGAAATAAATTTTCTCCTTAGAAAATGTATTGCCTATTTGTTTTCTTGGAACTTCAAATGACAGAAAAATTCAGGTCTTATTTTTTTCTGCTATTTCCATAGTCATTGTACTGCATACATGATTTGTCTTATGCACCACTGGGATAGTACTATTATCTTTTTCTCCAGTTTTATTCAAGAATTCCAACAAATTTCTGTTAAACTTTACTTTTCTGAAACATGAAGTTTTTTCATACTTCATGATCATCCTTTCATCAATTTTTAAAAAACAGGTGGGCCAACAGTTTAAAAATTATCCATGCTTCTGTTCAATTTTGATGTGGAGGGAAAACCTAAGTACACATGTGATCTATCTTTAGCTTGAAATTTACTTCAGTGTGGCTGGTAGTTCAGTAAAAACAGAGATTACTGGAGGTTGTGTTGCCCAGCTACTGAATCTTTTTCATTTGACAGAGTCATTAACTCTCAAAGTTTTTTCTAGTGTGGTGGAAATTGTTTTACACTTCAGCTGTATCATTTAAGTTTTGGGAAAGAGAAAGCAAAATAACCCACCACTTCTGAATTTCACCAAATATTATCTGTCCACTTTTAAAAATTCTGCATAAATATTTATATTTCACATCAAGTATGGTCACCAGTTTTAAATTATAAATTACATTCAAACACCTCAGAGTGCCTTTACTAGCTGAAATTCTTTATGTTGTCATAACACATGACCTCCACAAGCTTAGCAACCAAAAAAAAGATGTGTTGTTATGTTCACTTACAACCCTGTTGGAAATTGCACAGATGCAATTCTTATTGTTAGCTTTTTCTTCTTCATGAGAGAAGCATTGGTTATGCCAGCCACCTGATAATGCCAGATTTCTAGAATCCACTATTTTGAAAATGAGTGGAGAGATTGAAGCAGCACATGCTTCAATTCATGCAGCAGCAGAGATGGCCACTCCAAGAAAAAAGGACTGGAATATCACAGCAAATTATTTTCTGAAAAATTAATGGACTCCTCTCAAGAAATTACAAGGAAGAAGTTATTTATAAATTTAAGCTGCTTAAGTTGCCAAATATTTGAGAGGAGTGAAGTTATTTTACGTGATCTTCTGCAAAAATGTCAATGAAGTGAGTTTTTACTATGTTCCAGCTAAAAAAGAGTGGGTTTTGATGTCTACATATTGCTAGTTCAGTCACAATGTGAGTGCAAATAGGATCACTCTAAAAACAGCATTCAGCCCCAGAACAATATAAAACACTTCCTCACAGTCAAAATTTACTTACAAGACCTTTATTTTTCTCACAGTGTGACTTCCTTGGATTAAGGACCCACAGTTTTGAGTGTTTTTAAAATGCCTAGTTTTTAGAAATAATACTATAAATAAAAGCATTTTCCACTTGCCACTTTGAACAGCAATTGTGCAAGAATGGCTTTGGCATGACAGTCAATACCTCTCAAGAATGCAATAAGGAACCACACAATATCCCAAAAATGCTCTATGGAATTCTTTATACTAGAAGTGACAATGTTTATGTTTCAAAAAACTCCAAGGTTTTAATAAATTTTAGAGCAATGAATACAATCTTCCTTTTTACATCTTATTACATTAACAATTAACATCCAACTAAAGAACCTAGCTATAAAAATCAAAACAAGACCTAATTTTGTCTTTTCAGCAACCTAATTTATTCATTATTATATTTTGCTGTATTTTCTGCTGGGATAAAGATTTCACACAAATATGCTTTCAGTATGTGTCAAAGGGTTCAAAAGTAAATCAGATATCAGGCAGATTTCATGAAGATATCCGTTTGTGCATTTTGAAAGAGTAACTCACACAAATATTTGGATATCAGCTTTATTTTGTTCTGGACTCAGGGAAGTCCTTGGATATATCCACAGTCATGGATGTAGAGTCTGCTTAAATGTTTGCATAATTAAAAGCCATGACTAAGAAATAAAACTTTTAACTGCATTGATTCAAGGGTGCTTTAAATCATCAGGGTTTTGTATCTGTGGGCACAGAAGAAGAGGTACTAACACCTCTCCATTTTTTTTCCTGCAGTGCCCACAAATTAATTTGATTTTTACCTGGCATTTGCACACAGGCTGAGCAATATAGCATGATTTTCATTGTTTCTTTGGAGACTCACAGTAGGAAATGTGTCTCTGCTCCTCATATGTAATTTGGACTATGTCTCCTTTTTATAGAAAGAGACCTTATCCTAATTTTATTCTTTTGATCTATGCTATACAAAAGTAATACAGTTAGTGTCAGTATTTTTAAGAAGTGGAAAATATAGCAATGCACAACCAAAGTGCATCATTTATAAAACAATATGAACAAAATAGCTTGCCAATATGTTAGCAAATATTTGGATGTTATACTTTAATATCTCTACCATAAATGTGTCAGCTCAAACTAAAAGTGCATTGTATACTGCTTCATTGCAAGGACAATGAAAATGAATCCATCTTAATTTTCATTGTCCAAATGTGCAATTAAACCCTGCTGATGTGGTAAATATAAAGCTGTTTTGTTGCTTCAATGTGAGTTGGTCATTACAAGGAAGCCTCCCAGTTTGAGTTTAAATGAGAAATCAAATTGATTAGCATATAATTAGAGATAAACAGGCTCATATAAAAATCTAACCTCATGCAGGCATTGTCTGTTCAGTTAATTAGGGCTCAAACTGAGCTTTCCATTTATAAACATAAATTGGACTTAGTTGAAAATTGCTCTGTCTCCTGGCTTTCAGTGATATGATTCAACATATTTGATAGTCTGTCATCGTGTGGTGACATTTAGAACTCTGAACACAAATATGCACTGCACCAAAGACTGCTGGACTTCCCATTTGTGATTCAAGTTTAAGCTTCACATCTGCTGTTTAAGAAGAACCTTGATGGCTTAATGGATAAGGTGCTGATCTTCCCCAGTCTACCTTCTAAGCAATAGCACATGTAAAGTGTTATTTGTGCCTAATCCTACAGAAGCAGGAGGCAGCAGCCTGCACAATCAGCAACAACTTTTCAAAGACAGATTAAGTAATGTTTGCACCATGTCGCTCTAAACCTATTTTAATGGATCATAAATTATTTTAACCATATAATCAAATACAACAAGGTTTATAAGTGCACTCTTAAGTATGTCAAGAAAAAAAACAAGAAGATTTCAGACTTTAATTGGAGACTTTTTTTCTAAGTGAACATGACCAAAGAGGTGTAAATAGATTTAAGAGACATTTCCCCTTCAGGGGAAGCTACAAACAGAGAAATGGATTTAAACTGTTACAAAGACTGATTTTTCTTAGTGTTCTTGTGACTTATTTTGGAAAACACTTGTTAAAATAATCTCTGCTAGATCTTATTATAATATATGAACAGAACAAGAAATAACATTTTAAGTCGATATATTTTAAAATAAAATTGCTGCTGCTCACATGGGTCCCACTGGATTTGCAGTCTTATATTTAGCCATTATAAAGAGAGAGATGAATCATTCAAAATTTTAACTTGACCATTTTAATTTCTTAGATTTAAGATAATTGGTTTTATTACACCAAGAAGTGGGAAGGAAGAATTTTTTTTGCATTCTCTTTTCCTTAAATATGTTTCAATGCTTGGATTGTCAAACACTGTTACTAGCCTGATGCAGATCATCTCATACTTTTTAACTTTTTCTTTTTTCCCAAGGAATTACCTGCAGGAAGTATATAAATATGGCTTGATGTCTCAAGCAAGTACCATAAGTACACTGGATTAATACTTAGGGTGGGGAGTCACTACGTGAATGACAACTTGAAAACATTGCAGACCATTTCCATTGCAGGTATTTTACAAACCAAACACCATTTGCTATGGTAAGTCATAATCAAAACTTGATTGGAAATTGATAAACTGAGTTCAAATTAAAATTATTTTTGAGAGAGAAATGCAAAGTATAAGCAACACTCTTAAAACCCCACTGCATTGAAAAAAAAGGATATTACCCTAGAAAGGGTTTGTACTGGGGAACACAGGCCTTAAATTGAATTAAAAATTTAAGATTTTCTTTGCCAACAAGATTTTCTATTCAAGATATATGTCACCCAAATCCTTCTTTGTTTTGCAACAGATTTTTCTGCATCTCCATAAAGCATTTTAACTTTAGTGTCTCTACAGACTACCCAAAGAGCTTATGCTGTCACCATTTTTATAGGTTTCCAATATCTTAAAATTCCTTGCAGCCTGAAGGGATATTTCTTTTATGTGTCTGGACAATTCCCTTCTAATCATAGATTGACCTGAAGAGAATTATAGGATAGACCATTAGTGGTGGGAAAAAACTACCTTAATTTCTGTTAGCTTTTTAAAAATTTTAAAAGTGAAATGAATGACAAAAACTCTTCGCTTAAACTTTAGGTTTCATTTGATAATTCCTTTTCTGGACAGTGAGTTAATACTGACATCTCCTTGCTTAATCATTTAGACACTTGTGGCAGTGCCATCACAAATGTGCACCTGAACTTTTTAGCCAGCTAGAAAGGCCAAAAAGCCAGATTCACTGCTACATCCTTTGGAAAACACCAATTCACTGTGAGCTCTCATAACTGAGCCTGCCTTTGAACAAAAAAATGCTTGCCTTTCCCTACTTTCATACTATGGAAGAGAAAGACATTCCCTTGTCTTCCAATCATGTTTCCAATGTTTTCATCATCTATTACTTGATTTTCCACTTCAAGATTTCATTAAATTTCTTTTTAAGTTTTGTATAGAAAACCAAATCAAACAAAAACAAAAAAAAAAGCCCAATGCAAGTAAATGTTCAAAAGAGCAAGGAAATACAAAAAAAAAAAAAATTGCATTTTTCAGTACAAAAGTAAAATTGATGGTCTGGGAATAGAAAATAGTGCAGCAGTAAATGAAATAAGAAAAGATCTCCTTTTGTGAAACTGTTGTTTCCTTCTCAATCACTACAGAAATTTCTGAAAAGGGCTGGTAATACAGTGAAAAAAAGCTATCTTGTCTGAAATAGGTGATAATCTTCTTTTCATTGGGAGAATAAATAGCCAGTAAACAACAGGAGACCAATTTCTGAGCTTTTGCCCACTGCCTTCAAAGGGGATTTAGATTCTAAGGGACTGTCTCATCATAAAGAATGCTGTGCAACACAAGGATAGCTGAAGAGAAGGTCTGTGCACAAAGCAGTGCAGCACAGTTCTGAATCACAGTGAAAAGAATCTGGCACTGATACTCTTCAGAATCAGCACAGAATCACACTAATAAACCCTGACAAGATCAGCATAGTCCCAGACCCCTAACTATCAAAGTTCTTGCTAGAAAATTCATGAAAATGAATTTTTATGTAAAGATCCCCTGAAGAGATCCTTATGTAACTAAAATGTTATCTGGATTTCTTCTGGACCAAGCTCTGACATCCAGACATCATTTCCTCTTCTTTTGTAGGCAATGCTTCAAAACAAATTTCATTTACAGAACTTCACGTGTTAGGCACCTAAGAATCTTCACATTTAAATAAATTTCCTAGGTATCTGATAAAAAATATTGTGCTTTGCAGCTATATATGAGCTGTCACTCAAAATGGAAGAATGTCTATTTTGTTAGTCTAAGTGCTTATTTCTCCCTTAGTAATTAATATTTCAGTGGAGCACATAATTGTCTTTTTTCCTTAAATAATTTTCCCTACAGTCTTAACTTTAACCAATACTCATCCTTTCAGTTGACATTTTTGAATGTGTAAATTTTCCCCAAGATACATACTGTAAAAATTGTTGACCTCTGCAGGACTCCACACTTGGTGATAAGCACAACAAAGCAGCTCACCTATGCATTCTGCCACAGTTTATTCATTTAAGTAACCCAAGATACAGGAGTCAAAAAGTAATGGCACAGGTCATTCCAAGTTGTGCAACCCTTCCTAATTAAATCCAAACACCTCTCAGTCTTTGTGCGAGTTGCTGCCATGCCTCAAGAGGGACAGGTTAAAGGAATCCAGGCAGAGCTGAGATTTTATTCAGCAGAACTATTATTCCAGTGTAATAAAAAATATTTAGCCAAAGTCAATTAAAAAGTAAAATACAAAGGTTTAAAAGTTATTTCTGAGAGGAGCTTTTTTGGTTTTTTGTCATTTCTATTGCGTTTGTTTGTTTTACACTTCCTTGAAAAATATGTTGTGATATCCAAGGAATAAATGACAGTAAACAGTTTTATTTCAGAAAAAAAAAGTGATTACTTAAGTTTTATAGGAGATTTTGAGTCCTCTTTCTCTCCTCCCACCTTCAGTTTTCTGTTTTACCAGAATATGTTTCTAAATAAGCACTGAAGAGATGCTTATTGCCTGCATGCTGTTGTGTTTCAAATAGCCATTATTGAAGTGAGAAAGAACAAAACAAACCAACTGCTGTCAAGTTTCCACATATCATCAGTCATGCTGCATGCCTAGAATAGAACCAGACATTCTATCACTTTGTTCTCCAAGTCCTCTTTGCAATGACAAAATAATATAATTGTAAAATGTTTGTCACTGGGATGAAGTACTCAAGATATAATAGCTGAATAAAAATTCAGCACTTCTACACTTATGACAGATGAGTCGTTACTGCAAACTCTTTAGGGAAGTACTTACAGAATCTTCATATTCTAAATAAAATCTCTGTTCTTGAAGTATTTCCCTGACATGCATTATTTCCTCTTTTTCCTGAACTTCCTGTGCAGCCTTTGATATCACTACCTTGCAAGAAAGTGCAGAGAAAAAAGTGAAGAAGTACAAGTCTCCAGACAAGCCTCCACACCCACTAACATCATACTGTGGTATCCTTTCTGGTTCTTGTATTAATCCATTTGAAAGCATGCAATTTCTGGTCATTTATTTACAGACAGTTATGCTCTAGGTAATTTACCTAAGCCTGTTGTGCAGGCAAAATTCTTAACCACATAAGATTAATGGCAAACTGAATTATATATTTTTAATGAATTTCCAAAGACAATGACAAGACAAAACCCCCCCTTTGTTATTTCACAGTACAGATCCATGAATTGCTACACCTTGAGCACTGTGTGCAGTTGTTCTCACTCACCTAAAGAAAGAATATAGCACAGATAAACATAAATTATTCAAAGGAGGGTGACAAAGAAGGTCTAACAGCTTCCACATTTTGAAAAGGGTGCTGGTCAAGTGCTTCTAAGGTTAGAAAAGATATGACTTATACAGTATGTGAGCGAAGTTCAGCAATCTCAGAAAGGACAAGGAGTGAATTAGACAAACTCCTCTTTCTGTATTATTCACATGGTCTTTGTGTCTTCCATTTGTTCAGACAGATCATTATGTTACTGCTTGAGAAGTTAAAGAAAATACCTTACAGCACAATTCTAATGATCTGCTCTTTTCCTCTGTGTAATCACACCACTTTCTATGCATCCTTCTATATTGAAAATACTGTTCAAGTTTTGTCACTCAGTTCTTTAATTTATAGCCCAGAATGAAAGTTTAGGAATTGCCTGTCAGAGAAATAGACAGAGAATTACAAGACATAATCAGATATCACAGGGTCAGAGAAATAATAAGGAAAAAACACTAGCAGTCAGGAAAAATTCCATATTTGCATTTTTAATGTAATTGTTAAAACTATGTATTCTCCTGGAAAAAGTATCCTGCACATAATATGTTTAACCATACATGTGGAAGGAAGTTGCACTGGACAGAAAATAATTTTCTCTAAGAGAATTTGAGGGAAAAGAAGGTCAGACTTTTTATATACCAGTGTTTCAGAGAGAATTTTACTGAAATATAACTCTCTAGTGAGGACATTTAGGAAGAAAATTATTATTTTTTTGGTTGTTAATTTTATTTCAAGGGTTTTTTTTTACCTAATAGATTCTACAACCAGTCTTTACTAGAGTAGTTATCACAGACAGATCTGAGTGACAGAATAACAGAATCATTGAGGTTGGAAAAGACCTCCAGGAGCAGAGTCCAAACTTTGACCGATCACCAGCTTGTCAACTAGACCATAACACTAAGTATCCTATCCAGTCATTTCTTGAATAACTCCAGGGATGGTGACTCCACAACCTCCCTGGCAGGTCATTTCAATGTTAAACACTTTCTGTGAAGAAATTCCTCCTGATGGCCAGCTTGAACCTCCCCTGGCACGTCCTGAGGCTGTGTCTTCCTCTCCTTGGTTGCTTGAAAGAAGAGGCCAGCTCCCACCTGGCTACAACCTGCTTCCAGGTAGTTGTAGAGAACAGTGAGGTTCAGATTTATCATAGAATATCCAGAAGGGTCTCATAAGGATGATTCAGTCCAACTTCTACACAGGAAAACTCCAAGAATCATACCATGTGCCTGAGAGCATTGCCCAAATGCTTCTGGAACTCTAGAAAGAGTCCAGAGAGATCCCATCTACATTGATCTTGGTTGTGGTGTGCAGCCTGGACCTGAGAGACTGACAATCACCCACAACAGCTAGTGATACAGGAGTAGTGCAGTCAGTCCCTTCCTCCAGATCATCAATAAAGATATTAAACACAACTGGGCCCAATACCTTGGGAACACGAGTGATCATCTGCCAGCTGGATGCAATTCCACTCACCACTGCTCCCTGGGCCTGGCCATCCAGCCTGCTTTTGACCCAGGGAAAACTGCACCTGTCCCACACATGGGCTGCCAGCTTCTCCAGGACAATGGCATGGGAAACTCCATCAAAGGCTTTGCTGTAGTCCAGGGAGACAAAATCCTCAGACTTTTCCTCATCCACTGTGTGGGTTATCTGGTTATAAAAGTTCAGGCTGGTTAAGCTGGACCTGCCTTTCCTAAACCCATGCTGTCTAGGCCTGATCCTCTTGTTCTCTGTGTGTTGTGTGATGGCACTCAAGATTATCTGTTTCATAACCTTCCCAAACACCAAGGTCAGGCTGACAGGCCTGTAGTTCTGCAAATACTCCTTCCAGCTGTTCTTGAGTGGACATCACATTGCCTAACCTCCAGTCATGTGAGACCTCCCCAGTTAATCAGGGCTGCTGATAAACCATGGAGATCTGCTTGGTAGCTTGGAGGTGAGCTTTTATACCAGTTCCCATGGTACTCTTGGATAAATCCCACCCAGTCCCCCAGACTTGTGAGTGCCTGAGTGGCTCAGCAGGTCACTAACTTCTTCCTCCTGGATGGCAGAAGCAGAAGCTCTCTATCATTCTGCTCTCCATCCCTATAGACCATCCAACATTCTGCTCTCCATCCCTATAGACCATCCAACATTCTGCTCTCCATCCCTATAGACCATCCAACATTCTGCTCTCCATCCCTATAGACCATCCAACATTCTGCTCTCCATCCCTATACACCATCCAACATTCTGCTCTCCATCCCTATAGACCATCCAACATTCTGCTCTCCATCCCTATAGACCATCCATCATTCTGCTCTCCATCCCTATAGACCATCCAACATTCTGCTCTCCATCCCTATAGACCATCCAACATTCTGCTCTCCATCCCTATAGACCATCCAACATTCTGCTCTCCATCCCTATAGACCATCCAACATTCTGCTCTCCATCCCTATAGACCATCCAACATTCTGCTCTCCATCCCTATATACCAGCTCAGGGGGATTGGTTGTCCTGAGGGGGGATTGGTTGTCCTGAGTTATGTTCTCCCATATGAGATATTGGATTAAAAAGGATTTTTCTGGAAGGGTTTTAAGAGAGAATAGGTGGACAACGCAGAGATAACTGAAAATTTATGGAGTCTTGTTTTCTATTATTATTGTGAAATCACTCTATATATCTCAGTAGAATGCTACAATATACCGTGTCTTGTGTAAAACTCTTCTATCATATTTTTTTCATTTTATATTTATTAAAATGCTACAGGCATCTGCTACACAATAAAGACTGAAAGTTCCCTTTTTATTTCCTGCTCACTGTGCCTTCAGGAATAGGCTCTGTACAGAGACAGGTACAGAAACCCCTAATTTATGACTCCCACTGCAGTTTAGACAGGAGAGAGCTTCCAAACAGATTAGTGTTGTCAGAATTTCAACTATCTGTTCATACCCTGTAGCAGAAAATTAGATATCTATAGGATTTTGCTGGGAGAAATTTACATGCCCAAGGAATTGAGCTTCTTTCATCCCAGACAAGGATTCTGAGGATCTACAATTTAGATGTTATTGCTGAAATTTCCCAGAAAAGCTGAACAGCTCTGGTGTTTCTGGATTTACAAGAAATTCATATCAAGTCAAATTTCCATAATTTTTCAAATTCCAAATTGACTATATATAGCTAAATATGAAAGGAGAACTCACTAAAGTTTTGTAAAATAGATCAGTGATAATAATTGGCAGCAGAATATATATTATATTAACTCCTGGCAGATTCTTTCCTTTATTTTCATTTTACTACTTAGCCTAAGAGCAGATCCTGAATAAGACTTTTTCTCACTTAGCAGTAAAAAATTGGTAAAAAATATGATAAAAAATAATTTAGGACCTGCTGTAAAAATACCAAGAAAAGCAGTAGCTTGTCCCTCAGAAAACACATTGAGTTCCACATTAAGAAAAAAATGTTGATCTTTTTCTACAAGTCAGAAATTTATTTTAAAAGACATTGAAGTAACTACAGCTCCCTGTAAAGAAGGAAACCAAAACACTTAATGTAAAGAAGATGTTAGATTTTAATAAAGCAAAATACAAGAAAGTTTGACTTACTCTGAGGTACAGCTTACATTTGTAACCTACAATTCAATTCTAATTGCTATTCTCACGTTAAAATACATTGAAACATCTTTTTTTTTTCTTTTAAATGCTTAAATGTTGGAGGATGAAAAAGTAATATGGATGAGTACCTGGTAAAGCACCAAGTTATTTGATATTCAGGAAGAGATGCCTTGGCTGTCACGAAAATGTATGTAGCTTTCTTTTATTTTCTAAGAATAAATTGAAATTTATGTGCAATTGCACTCACTCCTAATCTCAGCTTCTTCTGAGGCACTTGTATACAAAAGTAATATTTTATAGTTATGATCATCTATTATAAAATGCTGAGAACCCCAGGTCAATTCCCTTTTACTTCACACCAAAATAACGGAGCCATTTTAGTAATGGCATGAAGTTTACATGAAATTTTATCCAATTTTCCCAGTACAGTATATTCAAACTCTTCAATAAAACACGAATTGAAACAGGAGCTTTAGAAAAATAATAATTTTTTACTCTTCTTAGACACAGCACTGAAGAGAACTGGAAATACTCAGTATGAAAACAAATCCCACTGTGTCGAAGGTTTGAGATTCTAAATACTGTAACTTGACATCATTCTTGCAAGGACATTTTACTTACTAGATTTTTTCAAGTGAAGGTGTGATATTGCATGTTTCTTTCTGCTTGGGATGAGTTATTTCTTAAAGGCTAAAAAAAGATATTGCAAATAGATGGCTCCTTAAATGTGCTTTTTAAAGGCTGCATAAGGCAGAGACATCAGTTGCATCAGTTATGAAAATTTGTCTCTACCTTGCAAAGTCTGAACTGCAAAACCTCTGTTAGTTCATTAATTTTAAACCTAACTTCTTCCAGCATGAAATTGCTGCAGACAGTGGGTCGCTTACCTTAAGTAACTATCTTCCCATATCCTTAAAGTTTTCCTTAATTTTAAAGTGAAGGTCTCATAGACTTTCTTTCTTATATATATATGTTAGATATTAACACTTGGAAAGCTCAGTATAATTGTTCTATAAAACACTACAAGGAAAATAAACCAATTTAATAAATGCTGTTCTGGCTTAATAAAAAATCTTGACAGTGTTCAATGATTATTAGCATGTAAGAAGGTCTTTTAAAATATTTTCTTAAATAAATTCTTTAACATTAATAAGAATTAGAATTAGGAAAATAAAATTTTCCGTATTGCAGTTTCTTTATAACTTCTAAAAGTCAAATTTATCGGTCAGTAATGTAAAATAGCTGTAGTACAAAAAAAAAATAAAACTCATAGCTGGTGAAATAATTTGAAATGCATTAAAGAAAAAAAAATCAATCCTGTCCACAATGTTTACTGCAGAAGAAAGAGAGAAGAAATCAGAATTGCTGGGGTCTATGTCTGGCCTGTTTTATTCTAAGGGACAAGAGGAAGAATGACAATTCACAGATACTGAGAAAATGTTAATGCACGTGCTGAAGTTGATCAGTTCAGGACAGCCTAAAGGTACAACCAGTGAACTGAATAATATTTATATCATTATTTGCTGTATATTTTCTATGGAAATAAGACAGTGACTAAGACCAAATTGGTGTGATTATTAAATGAGAAGGGAAAACCTTGAAAACATTGAGTTTTGCAGCTCAAATAAAGAATTTTTCCCTTGAATGATCATTTTACAAAACTATCTGACCGCAGAGTAAAATTTCTACATGCACAACAGTGTCTGCTTTAAAACATATTATTATCTACTTTGTTTGCCATCTCTTTATTAAACTGCTTCAATCAATAGCCAGTCTAGAGGGAACAGGGAAGAATTAGAGGATTTAATAAAGATGAAAGTGAATAAAAAGCCACTGAGAACTACCATTTGTATTCCAGTGGTGTATATACACAAGCTCAGATGAATCTTTTCATTTTTCATCCATGCTAAGGAATAGGAAGGAATCTGCAGTGTACCATACTTTCTTACATCTGTATCCTGAGATTCAGGGTGAGATTAGTGACAATATTGATGAAGTGCCTGTTGTTTCTGCAGCCTAGCATAATACATGTCCCTGTAATCTGCTCAGTGAAGATGGGCTGATTACAGCTGTGAAAGAGCCTCCAATAAATCTGGGATATACCCTTTTGCAATTGTGTCTAATTTTTGACAGCATGAAAACAAGCGTAGTTATATAAATATTGTCACTACCCCCCCCTTTTAATACACACTTTTAAATACCAATAGAGTATTTTTATTCTAGCATTTGCTTTTTTTATGTATACATATAAATATATGTTGAATTAAAAGAAAGTTAAGATGACAAAAACCCTGCAACTAAAGTATAATATAGTATATGAAGGTAATGGAATAAATAAAGGATGAACCCAGATCTTCTACACATTAATCAAAACCGTAAAGCCACTCTGATATTTTTAGAATTCAGATAGTGTATCACATCATTCTTCTGTCTTTCTTATGCTCAAATCTTACAAAATAGAGATTTCTATAGATTTAGAGAATAAGATATATAAGGAGACAAAAATTTGTAGCTAATTTGTAAACCTATTTGATGATTCAGAGACCTCTACTGATTCCAGCATTCTCTATATTCCATTTATCTCAGCTTATGGAATACATAAGAATTTTTGGTAGTGATGTATCTATTTTCTGATGTTGTCATCAGATATGTACTTCTACATTTTATACCAGCCTTTCCATAACTGGAAGTGGGAAATATTTCAAACTGGTAGAGAAGTTCACCAAAATGAATGCTAATTATTGTTACCCACTGATCTCAACAATTAAGGTTTAAAACACCTGACAGATATCCAGTATTCTTAAGCACGACGCCCAACTGGCCTTTAAAATTAATGCAAGTAACGCTGAAAATCTGTGTTTTCAAACACATAGTTTTAAATTTCCTAGACACAATACTCCATTGCTGTGATTTGAACAGCAGTGGGCAACTAATCTCCACACAGCCACTCACTCACTGCCCCACTTCAGATTGCAGGAGAGAATGGGAATGATAACACTGAGAAAACATACGAGTTGAAACCGAGACAGTTTAATAGGCAAGGCAAAATCTCCACACAAAAGACAAAATTAAGGAATTCACTCACTACTCCCCAGCAGCAGGCCACTGTTCAGCCATCTTCAGGGAAAACAGGACTGCAGAATGGTTTTATAGAGACTTGGGCTAAGACAATTCAAAGATCCTCCCACTTCCTTCGTCTTTCCCTAGTTTTGTTGCTGAACCAAGCATTGTATGGTCTGGAATATCCCTCTGCTCATTGGGGTCAGCTATCCTAATTGTGTCCCCTCACAGCTCCTTGTGCACCCTCAGCCTCCTTGCTGGTAGGGCAGAGTGAGGGGCACAAAGGGCCTTGACATTGTCAGCACTGCTCAGCAATAGCTGAAACATCCCTGTGATACTAAAGCTGCTTTCAGCACAATTCCTACCACAAAGAAAATTATCCTAATCAAAACCAGTACTGCCATTTTAGTCACTAACATGATCTAATCTGTAAAAACCTGAACAGCCGCAGTTTATAAATTATCCATAGACATCCTATTATAAACACCTGACTGACTTTAACACTTCAACGTGTCATTGCAGTCCCACTGATGTCATCACAACAACTAATTTATTGAGAAATGCATGAAACAGATCCTTCTAGAAGCTATGTTAAGGCACATAGAGGAGAGGGAGGTCATTTGACCTCAGTCAGTATGGCTTCACCAAGGCAAAATCCTGTCTGAATAGCCTAGTAGTTTTCTATGGTGGAGTAACTACATCAGTCGATAAGAGAAGAGCTACAGATGTAATTTATCTGGACTTCTGAGAAGTTTCTGACACGGTCCCCCACAACATCCATTGTCTCCAAAATGGAGAGTGATGGATTCAACAGTTACACTGTTAGGTGAGTAAGGAATTGGTTGGGTGGTTGCATCCAGAAGGTAGTGTCAACAGCTCACAATTCCAATGGACTTCAGTGGCAAGTGGTGTCCCTTGGGGGCCAGAGTTATTCAATATCTTCATTAAGGACACAAACAAAGGGACCGAGTGCACCCTCAGCAAGTTTGTGATGACTCCAAGATGAGTGGTGCCTTTGACACATCTGGAAGATGGAATGCCATCCAGAGGGACCTGGACAGCCTATGGAAAGTTCATGAGGTTTCACATGACCAAGTGCAAGGTGCTTCACCTGGGTCAGGGCAGGCTGGGGGATGGACAGATGGAGAGCAGCCCTGCTGAGAAGGACTTGGGGGTGCAGGTGGATGAGAGGCTGGACATGACCCAGCAATGGCACTCACAGCCCAGAATGCCAAAGGTGTCCTGGGCTGCATCCAAAGCAGCGTGGGCAGCAGGGGAGGGAGGGGACTCTGCCCCTCTGCTCTGCTCCTGTGAGACCTCACCTGCAGGGCTGCATCCAGCTCTGGGGTCACAGCACAGGAAGGACAGGGATCAAACCTAGAGGAGGAAAACTCAGTGCATCAGAGGGAGGGAAAACCACCCCTGTGAGGAAATGCTCAGGGAATTGAGGTTTTTCAGCCTGGACAAGAGAAGGCTTTGAGGTGACCTAACTGTGGCCTTCTAGTACTTGAAGGGAAATTACAGGAAAGATGAGGCAAGACATCCAAGAGAATGTGGGGGCAAGACAACGGGGAATTTGTTCACATTGAGAGTAGGTTTAGATTATTATCAGGAAAAAAAATATTTTTGAGGTTGGTGAGGCAATGGAATAAAATAGCCATGGAATTTGTGGATGACACATTCCTGGAAGTGTTCAAGGCCAGATTGGATGGGGCCCTGAGAAAACTGGCCTAGCAGAAGATGTGCCTGCCCTCAGCAGAAACACTGGAACTATATGATCTTCAACATACCCTTCCAAACCAAACCATTCCATGATTCTATGAAGTGCAACTGTTGATCTCAATTGTAACTGGATATTTTGCAATATCCAGTATAATTCTGGCTTAAATATACAAATACAACCCCAGATAATTCCAGTATCCAGTTTCATGGTAACATTCCTTCTCTGCTTTATTCTACCACAGTTGTAAAAACATAAGGAAAAGCACCTTGGAAATAATTGGGCTAGATTCCATGTGTTATTTAATGGGGTTTTTTTTCTGTTAACTCCTCATGTTTGGACAAGAAAAATACATTAGATCTTGGCACAGCTTACCTTCATTTGAATTAGCACTGTCTTCCAACCAAATGGCAAGAAAGTCCTGACCTACATATGGAATGACAGTATGAAATGTGAAATCAGATATTATCTTCCTGGAGGTAGACAGTTATACAAGCATAATATAAAACCTCGTAACAATTTACCTCTACAATTTACTAATTCAAATATTTCCTTCCTCCATGTTTCCTTAGCTTGCTTTTACTGAAATTTGGATTCTTTTTGAAAGAATAATGTAGGACACCAAACTGGTAAAGTGATGGGTGCTAATAAGTAATTCATTTAAGCCCATGCAAATGTCATTTTTGTTGGAATAAGAATGAGTGTGGGTTTTTACACAGGACAATTGCCATGATCAAGACAGATTTAGATGCATTTGAAGCCTTCAGAGAAACAAAAGGGGAGAATTTTGTCACTCTTAAAGATAAGACAAACATCCAGTTAAACTTTTACTTTACAGAATTCAGATAAATGTAAAACCAGAGCACTTTATTATTTCAATTGAGTTGTTAACAAAGTACTTATAAAAAGATCTGATTTGCTTAACCATGCTGTTTGGACAGAGGTAACACTGTATGCCTTGCCCATTTGTACAATTTAGTGGTGTAGGTAATTGTGTTCTGTCATTATCACCAGGAAAAGTCAAGAATTTTTTCCTGATTTTTTACTTTTTTATCAGACCTATTCTGGACCTTACAACCTCACACTGATGATATAACATCAGAAATAGTTTTAGAAGTTCATTTTAATATGACACTTTAAAGTACTGCTCTGTTTCAGAAATATCAGTTCTCCAGTGGCTGTTGTATTTTTTGCCACAGAATCAGCAATGTACAGAGCAGGCACTTATAACCATAAGATATGTTTAAACTTATAATATTCATTCTTGTCTGCATGTCAGCACTGAAACATTACTTTGTTGGAATTATTTGAATTGAACTATATGTGCAGCAAAATTTTAATTTTTTAAATTGATTTGACAGTTGGAACAGATTAATTCCTATGACCAGAAAAACAAGTTTGAAAATTAACTGCTCTCTGCAAAATCTGTGTTAGCTACATTTAGTTTCTAAGAGATATATCAATATTTGCAGCAAATTTTCAAAAATGTAAATGCACCAAGTGTAATTTATTGATTTTGGAAGTATATAATTTTCATTTTCATACAAAAATATATTTTAAAAGTTACTTATTCAATAACAGTACACACCAGAATCAGTAAAGTATACTTAAATTTAATGTTTGAAAAGAAATGTATTAAAAATAATTTTGAAAAATAAATAATGTTTCCTTGGCTGCTGGATATTCATACTTGTATTTTTGATTAACTGAGATTTTACCTTCCTAATAAAGTACTTAAATAATTACAAAAATTTGAGTCTCACAGAGGCCTATATAAACAAGAATTGTCATAGAGAGACAATAAGGGTTAGAGATAAATTAATCTGACCAGTAAAGATGGAATATCATTTATAATCCTGAATTTACATGTCTTTAAAACATTCAAAATGTTTTGTTTGCTTCAGAGGTTTATGACGTCACTTTTTTAATACAAAATTATTTTGTCTATGAATAAAGTTTAGGAAAAGGACAGAGCAAGTTAATACTTGATGGTATATTGTACACTTGGCAAATTAAAATGTGATATTTTGAAGTATCATGGAAATCATGTAGTCATGCTCCACTCCTGTCCCAGAGAGTAGTCTAAGAAAAAGAAAGCCCAGACTTGTGTTGAGAATACTTTAAGCTTTTAGAATGTCTAAACTTAAGCTATTACTTTTCATCCAAAAAATTATTTTAAAGGTAAAGATTTAATCAAATGACATAACCCATCTATTATGCAAATCTTTTAGGTGTGGTACCTTATTTATTACTGAAACATATAATTTTAATTTCCCCACAATGACATTTTCTATTTTATATGCTTTATGATAGAACACTGTGAAACTGATGGAACTGATGGAAATGGGAACTGATGGAAATGTTGGAAGTTATTAAATGCGTTGTACATTATATTTATTAAATCCATGAGCTTTTTCACTTAGTGATATCAAATTTTAAAATACACAATAAACTGAGAAAGTCTTATAGGTATTCCTGGTTTGTGGACAGAATACATCTTGATTAATACTGCAAACTTATTGGAAATAGGTCATTGTGTTGATCAAATTAGATAGATTGCACCTGATACAGGATATTTAAAATAAGAAGATATTCCTCTCTGGTTTTGTGCTCCCGATTCCCCAGACTTTCTTCCTATTCTGAGCACAACACATTTTCAGGTTAATTTCCTCTGCCCTGCAGATCACACAAACACCTTCTACAGAGTCTGACTCACACAATCTGACTTTCTGAATATTAGTCCTTTCAGAATATAACCCATTTACTTTGAAAGCCCATACAACAGAAAACCCACAGTGAATTGTCTCAACAAGAGGAAAGTTGGCAGCATTATAAACTTCTTGTTCCACACTTCAAATCAGCAGTCAAGCAGAATGCTTGAGAAGAAATACAATATTGCAGAGAGAATATTGCATGAGTCAGAAAAAGACACTTTTCTGGTGTTTTTTCCTTTTCCATGACTTTCAGCCTCAAAGAATACAGATCAGTGCTGACACCTTTGATACAGCTACAGACTTTGAGTACTTCTGGCTGTCTAGTGAGGTATTTCCATTCTATATTGTTCTGAATAGGAAAAAGAAAAAGACACAGACACTACTGCATATACTTGACCATTCCCAGCTGTGAAAACAACATGATTCTGCTGCATACTACTGCTTTAGTATTTTTCAATCTGTGTGACTCCCAAGAGTGTCCCCCAGTCAAACCAAAACCACAGTTCAAAAGAATGCAGTCAGTGGAAACCTGTTCTCATTCATTAATGCTGGTGTTTCTCTAGGTGTCTTTGGACACTTTCATCAAACCCAGTCAACAAGACTCTGAGAACTGCTAGAGATGAACAGGAATCATTCAGTATGCAAACAATACACTGAAACTTCTAATTATAGAAATAACACAAATCAAAACTTCTATTCATGAAGAGCTCATAAATGACTCTTCTTAATGAGTCTAGAACCAGACAGGCAAAGTCCTAAAGAAGCAGACACAAAAATCTCATTTTTAGGCTTAAGAGTAGAATTTGAATGACTTTTAACCTAATGAGAGAGCTGAGTTTGAATAAGTTAAGGATGCAAAATGAGTTGGTAATTTGCCTCCCAACACAAAAAATTCCCTCTATCTCCAGCTTTGAACACCGCTAAAGAAATTGCATTGAAACTAGAAGAAAGCTTTTTAACAAAGGAAGAAAGTTTTTAGCAAAATCTTTTCTTTCTGTATGTGTGTATAATTCATTACAAAGGCATTGTATTCATGGCTCTAGCTTTTCATCTATTTTTGCATTGTGCATACTGCCCATGAATTTTAACACTTTAAATAACCTTTAGCTCATTGATTTCTCAGCCAGATGATGTTTAAAAGTTTAAAATCTGCGAAATTTATATTAAAAAACTTAATATTCTTTGGTTAGAAACTGGTGAGTCTTAAACATGTTAAGCACTACAATAAATATAGCACAGAAGACCTGAGGCCAATAGCCTCACTATGATTAAAAATTATTTGAGGTATTGCCAATGTAAGATTGTATTTCCATCTCTGCCAAACCTCCAGGATTTTATGTGAAAATTTTCACAGTGCACACTTTTATCTGTGTCTTTGGCATTTAGTATTATCCTAGGGTGAGGAAAATATTTGTTGTTTTCTCTAAAAGTCCCTGAAATTTGACTCAAAATATCTGAGCTCTCTTTTGAATAAAGGAAACAGCATTAAATCATTCAGAAATTTCACTCTACAGACAGTAGTGTCATTTTGGCACACTGTTAAAAAAATCTCTTGATATTTTTTAGGTATTTACCAGATAGTTCAACTAAGCTTGCTATAACTTCCCAAAGAATGAAGCAGAATGAACAATGTTAATCAGTGTTAAAATCTCCCTGTGTCTCCTTGAAAGCAATCACGCTACACCTTCAAAAATTCCAGATGTCATTACTCTTACAAGGTGAATCAACAGGAACAGTTTACAACACAATTTTATATTCATAAGCCAGGAATATAATGATAAACGTCTCTCTGTCTCAGACAGACAAATTTACTATTTGAAAGTGTCCATAAAGATCTGTCTGCCAAACAAAAGGTCTGTTCTTTATAACAGAAGAAAAAAAAATAATTATTAAAACATAAATAAAGAACTAATTAAATTATGCAGAGTAGTAACCAGAAACTGTTTTTGACAGCACTCAATTCACACTTAAAATGCAGGTAACTTATTCACTAACAATACCTTTTTCACCCAAGTCAGTTGTTCTATGGTCATGTTGATTTTGACATACAGGTTTGTTGTAATTTCTGTAGTTTTGCCAATGCTCTGAGTTACAGTTGAAAAAAAAAATGTAACTGTGTGAATTTAAAAATAGCATTTTATTAGTTAGACTTGAAACTCCAATGCAAATTGACAGACTAATCAGGAAAACTGGTTAAGCTGTTCAAACCTATTTAATGCAAATGAATTCTCCAAACACTACTTTTATTTCTTCTTTTTGATTCACAGTATGCTCTCACTGAAAATTCTCTGAATTCCTTCTATCTACTTCCTAGAAAACATCCTCTATTTGTTCTTAAGATACTCTTGATAACACAATAGTTTCTTTTAGCCAAAAGGGAATTCAACTTGTTTGTTAGATGAGTATCTTACTTTCAACCTGAAGAAACTGCAAAACCACCTATTTCTTTCTACAGTTTCAATCCCATCATAGACTGCAAATCCAGTGCCATTGTGTATATTTTGTTGTTGTAGACTCAAAGAGCCCTTTAGTCATTTGTCAATGATTACAGTTTCAGTCACAACTTTAAATAGCTCACCAGATACTTTGAATTCTACCATTGTATTAGATATTAAGGCATGGCATAAAAGATGACACTAATACCTTTGGCTTGCTTGGCAAATTTATGCAGAGTTTTATCTTAGCAAGCTTTGTCCCATTTACTCTCTGTATACAAATGTATGCTGTACTTCTGGCTGTGCCACTGTGTCAGCTGAAGACCTTGGTTACTTTGATTTTTTTACACTGTGAAAAATGTAGGTTGTTCTTATTATCATATGTCTCCAAAAAGAAATCACATCTGCCAAATCCATCTCCAAGCTTGCAGTGACATTATGACAATGCACTGCTATTAGAACATCTTGTCAGAAAGCTCTGCTAACTGAATGGTAATTTGTACCAGAATAACCCTGTGTGTCAGGCTTCTGAGTGAGTGAGCAGTGAAAATGGAGCTGCATTTAATGGAGCATTCTATAATTTCCACTCCTTACCGTTCCTCTTGCTACTCCACTCTTCTTCTAAATATGCATTCCTAGATTAAACCAATGGCACCCAATTAAAAGAGACAGACATTGCTAGAAATGTTGTTTGAAAGGAATCCTAAGAGGCTATCTTTCAAATTTTCCCAAATATGAAAGATATGTACCCATGGCAGTATTTGTAAAACTCTAGCAAAGAAATGCAGGGATCAATCTCTCATACAATTTTAGTGACAGAACACATAGGCCAGGAAGCTCCTCACTGGACTAACATTTCCAAGCAGGTCTTTCTTAGGAGCATCCCATTCAACATTTCCTTAACTATTGCATCAGATATGTAAAAAAAAAACAGGAGCACAGATGATTTCTCCAAGGTGGGAATCTTGGTTTTTGACCACCTTCCCAGAAATGTGATCAGTCTAGATCAATAAAATTATTTCTTTTAATCTAAAAGTCTACTTTATATAAAATCTGAATGTCAGAGTGCTATTAACCATCCTTATCCTTCAAGCATTTATTGTTTCTTACATTATTTAACACAAAAACCATGTTAAGACAAAACAGATACATTTTCTGAAACTGAGACTAATTAGATAACAGATTATTTCTAACTTGACATCACTCTGCATTAAGGCTGGGAAGGGGAAGGCTCAAAGTATATTTGGGTCCTTTCTACGCCAAATCTTGAAATCAAGATATAAGGCCTATATACCCTTTTAATAAAAACATATAATGGACATCTGAAAGTATTGTCTCTATTTTCTAAACACTTTTGCTTTGACATGTTTACACACATAACACTATGTTATGTATTGAAAATCCTCCAGTAATTCCTTCCAGCAGAATGAAGAGTTTGGATAAGATTACAGACTCAGTTTATAGTAAAATTCATTTCAGAAGTATATTTCTTCTTTCTTAATTTCACCCATTGCATAAATTCTTAACATGAAACCAAGTTATCTCTGATTCTTTGCAAATTTCAAAATTTTATCCAGCAAGAAAAGATTTTAACTGCCCATTTGAACCAGGCAAACACTGACAAACCACTCTTTCAGCAGACTTTGTCAAATGTTCCATTTATCCTTTCAACACTCTTTCACACCTATGGTCTGCAATTTGGCTGCATATTTCATTAAAGATTATTTCAAATAAAGATATAGAAAAGCCTAAGAAAGTTTAGCCCATATTGACAGACATAAATATTCATGCACTTCCAGCCAGGCAGATCAACCTGTGCTGCTCAGAAGCACTGTCCTTGAGCTAATTGTACAGTGCCTCTCAGCAGGAGAATGACAGTCCATCTTGTAAGTGGAGAATAAATGAAAAAGACTTGTTTTGCCTAAAAAAGCAAACAGTGAGAGAAAATATGACTGCCATCTCGAAGCACACTTAAGCTGAAGGGCACAGCTGGCAAAAGAACAAGTGAGTAAAAACTTACCATGAACGTGTTCAAGATGCAAAACAAGATTTCTCTCCAGTAGAACACAGAGGTTTCTATTTGTTTTCCAGCAGTGTTTTCCACTCAGTATTTCTAGTTTTATCATGGCAGTTCATAAGTTTATGGGGGATCCCATAAATTAGATGCCCACTGTAGTAGTGGTTGGACTGGATGGCTCTTTGAGTTCTTTGCTTGGCAGATGTGTAAAAAAATTATCCCATATTATCTGAATTATCCCATATTCTTACATGCCATCTTAGAACCAGCATATCTACCTATTTTTGTACCCTGGATCTGACTTTGAACACAGACTGCAAGCCAAAGAGGTATTCAAAAAATATAGTTTAACTGCAGCCTGCATCCTCTTCCCACAGAAATGGCTGTCCAAGCTTTTTAAGTCTTAGTTCATTCAGATTACCCATGCAATTTGAAAAATCCTTTACTTATTTGTAACTGGAAAGAGTACCATGCAATCAAGCTAACTGTATTTCTGAAGTACATGTCACTTCCACACCGTGATGTGCTGATTGGACATGTTCAATTGCACTCTTATTTAAAGCAAATTGAGAAAATGAAGCATCATCAAACTTTTGACTTCAAAACCAATGCACCATTTAATAAAAGCAATTACCTCCAAAGAAACACTGTCATTTTGCCAGCAAATACTCCTAAAAATTTGGCACTAATAGATTTAGTGTGTAAATAAATAGTTGCAACTAGAGGATGCAAATAGCTGTTACTATTATCTTCAGATTAAATTATCTAAATGGAATCTTTGTTTTGTAATGGAGTTTTGTTTCCCAACTAAATTGATGGCTTTTTAATTTTTTATTATGGCCCAAAAAAAAAACAGAAAGGAAAAGGAAGCTATTTCCAAAGAAAGATTCAGGTCTACCCTAGGTGTCCTGAAATTTCCCTTGAAGATCTCTCTGACCCTTGAAACACTGATGGATCATTAGACCTGAATAAAATAATTTTAATATTCCCTGAATATCAAATCAAAACTATTTCCACAGTCTTAGTCCAGCCCAGCTCTTTTGGTTGTTTTCACTCACCTGCTGCTGTGGCTGGAATAGTCTGATTTTTCCTGTAACTCAGGTACTATTTTTGCAAGAGCATTCCATAGTTCTGCTGTGATTTAACCCCAGATGACAACTAGGCACCACCCAGTCACTCACTCATTTACCCCCAGTGGGGTGAGGGGATGAACTGGGAAAGACTTAAAACTCTTGGGTTGAGATAAAGACAGTTTAATAGGTAAAGCAGAAGCTATACATACAAAGTAAGGGGGGAAAAAAAAGAGAATTCCTGCACTGGTGTTCAGTCATCTCCAGGAAAGCAGGGCTCTATCACATCTAACAGTGACTGGGGAAAACAAATGCCATCTCTTCTGCTCGACCCCATACCTTGAAGTGGGAGCTTTCCAGCACACAGGACCTGAAATCTGGCAAGGAGATAGTAAGGACATCAACTCTCTTTGATTTCCTAGATGGTGTGATACCTCTTTGGCTCAGGGAATCACTGAAAATTGCAAAGTGTGTTGTATAAGCATTGCTTATAAAATATATAAATAAAAGGCTGTCTATTATTTACTCCAACTCAGAAAATACTCAAAAAAACCAGTAAATATTTATTGCTGATATAATTTTCAGTAAATTGCTCATTTACAGCTTTAGAGGGACTTCAGTTAATTTCTTTAGTTTTCTATAAATAACTGAAAATATTTTGCGAGAGACTGGACTAATGATAAATAACTCAAAACATTTTCCCATTTGTGGAGGTGGCAGTGTGCTTTATTGAGGCCAGGTTTGTACCCCTTGACAGAGGTAAGGTTCTGGGTGTGCAAATTATCTCTCTTCTTTCCCCTTCTGCATTTTCTTAACTAATATTTTTATGCTTTCATATAGCTGTAGATAATAAGAAGTGAAATGCCTACATACCTGCTTTCAATTGCAAACAATTTTTTTCTAGAATAAACCCTAAATATATTTATTTATTTATTTATTTATTTATTATTTATTTATTTATTTATTTATTTATTTATTTATTTATTTATTCCCAAACACCAATCATTCAACATCATTTCACTCTAGTCAGCCCCAAGGGAGCTGGTAACATATGTTAGAAAGTATTTCATTAAATACTGAACAGTTGGGGAAAAAAACAGATGTTCCACTAAGGTTAACAGAAAGCAAGGTGTTTTCCTCTTCAGATGTAAAATGAGTTATGCACAATTGCAGATCTGAATAAAAGTAGTAGCACTTATAAATTTTAAAATCTTGGATTTAATCTAAACCCAGTCAGACTACCAGATGGTTCCTTGCTTAGAAAACAAGGATTTTTTGCTAGCATTCTACAAGTACAAACATCTCTGAAGAAAGTTTTAAAATTTATTTCTCTAAAATTTCTACTGGTTTTTTGGATTTAACTTTGCAATTATAGATAACTTTCTGAAATATTTCTGCAGTATTTTGTAGCACTTCTCTTATCAATTTGAAATTATTTATTTGTTCATATATAATTTTTTTTACTTTCTTCTTTACCTTGTTCTAAATCATTTAATTTAGGGGAAAAAAAATCTATTCAAGAGTTTCAGAATAATGACTAGCATTCTGCCTTGGCAAATTTGAATAAGAGAGAAAATGTCCCGAGCTATGCTCAGAGATCTGAAAAAATGTTTTCAATCACAATTTAGCCTCAAATTTGAATGTACTTCCTTAATTTTACTTTTTCTCATTAGTTCTCATGTGTGATACAAGCATCTACCTGAAGGATATTCAAGCACATTAATCAATTTTCCATGGGTAACAGATATTAATAAAAACAGACTCCAAAAGGAAGGAGACTACTTTTCAGTGCAATGAGAAAATAAAGATTGTGTGTGTCCATTGTGACAAGATCTAAATCTTATTTCTGCACCAAATTTATTATTCTTTCTAAAAGAAACAAAAATTCCTCTTTCAGTTCCTATGCTTCATCCTGTTTTCAGAGCGAGCCCAGTCAGCTGAGGCACAGTCAGAGCAACAGACCACTAAGGTTTCTGTTATCCAAAGATGGAATAACCACAGTACAGCTGGAACAAATATCTCCTCTGAGATACATACAGGTCCTTATTATTTAAGTTTAAATCACAAAGTCACTTTCCAAATGGGGCAAATTGAGGAGATTTTTCACATTCAGTAGAAAACTTCTAGATGGAAAGGTAATGCCTTTTACCTACTTCATGATTCTTACCAAAATAGTGTTGTACTTTCCTTAAGAATATCCTGATAAATCAGACAGCTGAACACAAAAAAAACAGTCCTCCAGATTATTATTAGTGATATACTTGGAATGCAATATTCTATCTCAAATTGTTAGAGTTAAGCAGATATTTATAACCTTAACCTTGTAATTAAAGGTATACAGCCATATTGATAAAATTGTCACTGGAATATACAAGTAATTTTTTATTTCATAAAGGACTTCATTAGCAAAAATATTTTTACATAGGAAGTAGGTAAAACAAGCAAAACTGCTTTGAAAAAGTGCAGGACACATAGATCTGCCTTCTAAATTAGGCCGTATTTTTAAAATTTTGCTAGGCAAAAATGATACTATTTTCTTTTGTGATATTTTCTGAATGTAACTGCCATTTATCTATATGAATAAATGTTTGGTATAAAAAAAGTAATTCAATAGTGATACAGTGTCTAAAAAGAACTTTAAATTAGTTTTCAAGCTATACATCTGTTTATTGCTTGAAGAGTATCTCAAGTATTGAATTTAAACGTTTGGGATTTTTTTTCCAAAATAACACTAAGCTGTAATATAAAGCTGTGTTGCTTGATATAATGTGGTAAATTTAAATACCATCATTCTGATCTTATATGAAACTTCAGTTGCATTCAAAGTATAAACATGTAAAATATTGACTGCATTCCAACTTCCATTTAGACTTTTTCTCTCTTCTTCAGAGCAGTACACCTGAAAACTGTCTGACTTGGATTAACTTTGAACATTTAAAAATTTAACCTAAACCAGATGGCTGAGAAAATGACTAAAAAACCAATAGAAGGATGTGAATTGCAATAGACTGTATCAATCACAATGACATTGCCAATTACTCACTTTAACAGCCTATGTCCATTTGGCTTTTTTTCCAAACAGATTTGATTTAGAACATCACTGCATTGGAGACAACATACACATATTGAGACAGGAGGTGAGACTGAGCCCATCCGGTCTTCTTCCTTCTCCTGCCAAAAAGCAGTCAGAAAAATCTCCCTTTTACTCTTCTGATTTGGAGCAGCATGGCTCTAGCTTTGTTTTCCTTCCCACAATTCTTGTAGACAGATCTCATTCTGCAGATTCAATCTATTTCAACTATTGACTTTTGGGTTTGAGGAAAAATTTAAACTAAAATTGGCTTAGACCAGCATGATAGAATCTTGGCCAAAAGAATGGTTGCTGGTTTTGGCCTTTGTTGTAGAACAGCTTCACAGAAATGGAAGTTGATAAATCATCAACATTAGGAGTCTGACAGAAATTGATAGCATTTTAGAAATGTTGACAGAGAATGCTGAGACTATTTTTCTGCACGCCTACAGGTTAGTGGTGGAAAGAGAAATTTGACAGTTTAGGTCAATTAATACAATTTTACATCACCATAATAATGGTATGCATATATTAAATTTATCACCAGTGAACATCTTAACATATTAACTAGAACAATAGAGACATTTTGCAAATATGTAATCAAATATGTTTAAAAAATATGTAATTAAAATGTAAAATATATATGTAAGGGGGTGGTTCTCTCAAATATTTCCAAGGCTGCTGTTTCTAGCCCTCATAATATCATACTCCTGCCAGGACATGCTAAGATGAACAAGGTGAAAAACCAATTTGAGTTCAGCAATCTGGCCTCTACACAAAAGCTCCGTGATTTCTGCTTGAGTGATCTCCTGACACTAACTAAAGATAACATGAGTTAATTGGGCCCTGTGCTGTCTTCTTTAGTTAGACAAACAATACCACAGGCAGCAATTTCAACTTTTAGCTCTCAACCATCACCGATTTTTACAGGCATAAAAATTACAATATTTGCTGAGTTCTGTGTGGATGCAGCCAATTCTTACATTCCTACATATTCTCTGTGCATAGTTGTGTTTGTCTGTATTATCATCTAAACTCATTGTGTTCTCTTCTCTGAGCTGCTGCTGAAGCCTTCAAAAGAATTTTACTCTTAATCTCCGCCAGTCTCACCTAAATTGCATTGACTGTTCTGAAATGTACTCCACTGTTTCCTGCCAAAATATATAAAAAAGGTCTCCTCAGCAGTAGTCAAGCTTCTCACCAGCTCACTAAGAAGTGTGAAGTCACTAGTGGCAATACTTTGCAGAGTTGTCTCCATTTGTACGTGAGCTGCCAAAAGCATGACATTTCTAGGAAACCTGAAGGAATAAAAATAACTACTGAACTTGGTGTCTGTCCTGTACACTCTGAAGGCTTTGAGAGAAAGAGAAAGCACAGTGCACACTGAACAATACATTGGGTATATTCCTGTCCACAAATATCTAAACTGACTGTCACTGAACCATGTATATGACAAAAAGATGCACGTTTCTCCACTTTTGTAAGCTGCAATCTAAGTGGCATGTGTTGAGACAAGACAAGACACATTATTTTCTCATCTTGTCAGAGAAGAGAAACAAATAAATGTCAGGTGCAAAACCAATATAAATAATATGTCACCCACACTTTAAACATCAAGATGTGGAATTACACAAAGATATGAATGAGCTATGGGGGTGGAATCTCTTTGGGCCAGCATAATATTTGAGGTTATTAACTTCTAAAATACTCAGTAAACTGGTGCTTCAAATTTTTAAATGTATTGCTTCTTTTGAATAAGTCAAAAAGTGATTTTATTAATATGCAGGAAGAAAAAAAGGAGATCATGGACCTTACAGCTGATGCAAAATTGGGCCTCAGGAATTTTTTTTATTATTTTTCTTATTATAAAGTGTCCTGCATAGTCAGGCAATAAAATTAAATTTGAATCAAGATTGGAGAGTTAGTTGATTTATTGGCTATTCTGACTGACAACATAAGTTTAATTCCATTACTAAGGGATTCTTTTTATTTTAAGGCCAGAATAGCTACCAACATGTGACAGAAGGCTTACTAATGAAATGTGCTCTGTCACCAATGCCAGTAACTGCATATTATAACCTCTGAGATGTGTGATCATTTTAACTGTCTTTAATTTAATAACATCCTGTTTGTCAGTCTGATGGACTCTCAATTAGCATTTAAAAACTGCTGAATTTTGCTTCTCTTAGGTGAAATTAAGATATTTTAATAAAGAAGAAAACTTGGCATTATTAACGTCATGCAAGTGCAAAATCTGGTTTCTTCAGATTCTCAGAGTTGATGTATTATTTATGTTTCCTTCATGGCAGAAAAGGAATGTTCATATTGAGTTTCTGCTCATGTAAATCTTGTAGACGTATATGAGTAAAAGGGAAAATCTCATATGGAAGTGCACAGGTATACATAAAACTTGGCTCCTCAATTGAAGAAAATCTTCCATTTGACCTAATTGTATAAAATAGCATCTGCTCATGGAGTGAAGGTGCCTAATTTGGGTTTTTAGGCTAAATTAGGGGAGGTGAAATGTTCATTAAGGAACTGGCATAAGTGAAACTTTCAAGTAATTTGATCTTCTTTTGGATTATGTTCTCTTTGAAAAATATTTGGCAGATGTGGATGCTATGGCCTAGAATATGGATAACTTCTCACTGCAAGATATTTATGCAGAGAATCCTCCACAGAGATGTTCCCCAATGCCCATGACCACCCCCAAATGGATTCATCAAGTGAGCAGCCTAGGTTTGAGTGGGACTTTTGTTGGTGGAAAAGAGGTTGAAAGGTTTCAATCTTTCTAACCTTTCTGCTGGGGAATCAGGGGGTTTAGGATTGTGATCCAGCCTGTCTGTAGAGTTTTTGCTCAAATAAGGACATACCTTCACTGACTTGTTTAAAAATGAAGATGGTTTTATATTGACTAGCAAAGATACTTATAAGTCCAAAATACGAGACATTCCAATGATGGTATTAACAGGTGTTATGTGCCACTATTGCAATGCAGTATTGCTGAACTCTCCAAGGAGATAAGAAAAGTTTTCACCATGTGGGGTCAAAATCACCCCAATGACTTCTTCCTTCACTATAGGGTTTACTGCTGGGTTTTTTTTCTGTTTACAGTTAGACCTCTATGATGAATCAACTGAAGGGTGCACTACAATTTGTGTGCACTTGTCATTTTGACAGACCTTGCTCTTCTTCCTTGTCCAAGCAGAAGAAAAATTGAATACCTGCTCTACAGAGATAATTGCTTATTGCAGGCAGATACTGCAGAAACAATCTTTATATTATAGAAAAAAAAACACCTTTTATTGATATGCAAAGTTTAGGAAGAAAAACAGTGAGCAGAATGAAGAAAAATATGCCACTTGTCAAACAGGAGAACATATATACACGTATGAGTCTGTATAAAATAATTTAGATTTTAATAAAGGCCTGTTTCTTAGATATCTTTAAAAAACACAAACAAAGTGTCTCACACACAATCAAAAATATAATTTGCTGCAATACTTCTTGTGGAATGACTACTGAGAAGGAATGTGCCACTCCTGCTGAGACTAGCATCTAAAATTGTACATCTAAGTCAAGTGTATTTGGTCTGATTGCATCTTTTTTTCCACACATGCACTTACTCTCTCTAAAAGCCTAACTTAAAATTATTTTTATTAACTCAAGCAGTTAATTCATACTTAGACATATTTATAAGTTTATTACACAATTTTCTATGTTTACTACAGCATTAACATCTTGTAAGTCACTGTTTAGGAGATCATTTGCAAATTTAATGAAGATGATTGTTGCACGTTAGGAATGCTGAATAATAGTAATCTTTTAGAAGAGATGTATATATTTACTTTATAAGGAAAGGCAGCTATAAAACACACCTATCTATTTTAATTTTCATTTTCTTTGAAAATTTCTCCATGTATTCAAAGAAAACTAAGCTGGTTTAGGTTATGGAAAGTGAAGGGAATAAAATTAGTAACCAAGTGAAAAAGTTCTTTTTCATCATGCATAAGCAATTTGTGGAAGGAAAATGTTATAGATAGTCTAAACATCTTTTATGGATGTAAATTCTCCTGTGTGAAAGCTGCAACAGGCAAAATTTTATCTTCAAATACAAACTAAAGTGGAGCCAAGTGCCACATTATCTGCAAACAGAATTACAAGGACCATTGAATCATTAAACCATTAAAGTCATGATAAAGCACGGACTACAAAAAAGTTAATAGAAGTTCATTTTCTTGAGGATCATGAAGCAAACCCTCAGGTCCAGTTTCTAGCTTTTTACTTAGAAAGGAGAAGGATTTCCTGTTCAGCCAATGTGCCTACATAGTTTACAATGCCCCAGAGGGAGCTTATGGGGACAGGTAGCAGGCAGTCATTACAAAGATTAATGGAGCTAGCACCACTTCTTCTGCACCCTGATAGGGAAGGTGCCTTTACTGCCTTTTCCCTCCTCTTCCAAACACTAAAGTTTTGTTCTGCCCTCCATTCAGGTCAGCCATTAAGCCACAGACTTAGGCACCAAATTTGTAAGGATCTGCAGGACCCCAGAGGAGAGTATTTTTCACAAATGGATATCAGCATATTGGAGGTCATTATTTGCATCTCTGCCTGAGAAGATTTATTTAGCTTTTTAGTAAATCCTTTAGTGTTCCTGTAGTCATCTCTCTCCAGTTCTATTGAGTTTCAGAAAGAAAAAAATCAAATAAAACCTCTCTATATAATGTGTTCTCAGATTCTTTCAAAATACTGAAAGTCTTTGCTGTCTAACAATCTGAAGATTAATTGCATATACTTGCTATACTAATACTTTTAAGGAGACCACAGAGACTACTTCTTTTTGGAGAGGTTGTAGATAACAAATTTGAGCATCAAATGCTGGTTTTTCAAAGGCCAAGTGTTCCCTCCCAGTTCAGAATCCCTTGATCTCACCTCTAAACTTGCTACTGCTGCTGTGCTGTAATTTCCCATACATCTGTGGAAACACCAGCAGTATATGTGCAAGGGAGCAATAAGCTTTAGAAAGATTCCCAATGGGTCCATCAATCCAACTTAGTGGCATTCTACCTCACAAAAGGACATGGAAAAGTAATGTGGAATGGCTATGCCTTCATTTTATAGCCTGACTGTTTGTGTAATTTAGGACCAACATGCTAGAGCTTCTTCCTTACTTCAGGACAGACAGACAGTTGCATTTTTTTTCCTTTTCCTGCCATTATATTTCAGCTGATTTCTCTCTAATAGTCACCAAAGATTTACATTCAGGTGAATGGATCCTCTAGTCTCTGCTCAGCTAAAACTTATATCCACGTTTACAAGGACATTTGGAAGTCCTGTACTGAAATTCATTAAAAGATAAATACACATGTTCAAACAGGCATGGTTGAGATATTTCCTTCCAAATTTAGCAAAATGATTCTGTCCACAATTGGTTTCAGTGAGACTACATATGGAATGATGTACCACTGGCAGCAGAGGCAGGTATAGTGTATTTAAGAGCTTCAGGGTCACTCTTCATTAGACTGTCACTGTGTAATACCTTCTCTCCAGCAGGGTGTTTAGTAGGGGCACACTGGTGTGTGGGTGTGTGAAGATAATCTGCAGTCCATATTTCCCTCAGCTTGTATCTGAGAACATATGCATTATTCTTATTTTTAATTTCTCAAAATAATGAAAATTATACAAATATGAAAAAAAAACCAATTAATTTTTAAGTAAACTCTAGAGCAAAATTCTTATCTCAGTTTTAGAAAAAAACATGAATACTGAAAAAAAATAAAAGAACTTGTGAGCTTTCTGAAAATGCTACAAGTGATTGAACAGCTTCAGAATGCACTGTGGTGAGAAACCACTGAGGTACTTCAAGACATTGGTGCCTTTCCATGAATAGACCACTGCAACCCTTGAGATTTTTCTCATTCTTCTCCTATTACTGAAAAAACTGTTCATTCATTTGACAGAGTTTCTTGACTTACCTTCAGAACAAGTTAACTGATATACTATTTTTACATAAATTCTTCTGATAGTTGAGACCTTAGATAATACTAATGCTGAAGTTTAAATTAATGTGATTACCTAGTAATTCAGTAATTGCTCTTTTCTTAACTCTTTTTAGAATTTTATACAGAAAAGTAGTCTGTGGACTCTAACAGTGCTCTACAATTATTATCAATTTTGAAGAAATTGAATAAAACAATAAGGATTAAAATTACACTTTATAGAAAGTCTGATATGTGGGGGAAAATGTTTAGAAAATTGAGGCCATATTTTAAATTGTAATGCTTTTATTTTGAATCTATTGTTAAGTGATTTGGGAAAAGAAAAAACAGAACCAATTTTTAGAATTGAAAGTTTATGTACTTCATAATCCCTTCCACAAGTAATGAACTAAAATCTGATTTGAAACTCAGAAGAAAGTGTGGCTGTCAGGTTTTATCTTGTGATGTTGATGTCAATAAACCCTGCAGAGAGAAAATTTCTAGCAGTCAACTTCCTCCCTGAACTGCTCGTATGACTAAACAGAATTTAATTATGATCATAAACTTTGGTTGGCAAGAGATGTTTTCTTTTTTCATGACATGGAAGGAAAGAGCATTACCAGGTAGTAAAGAAAAAAAAAATTTTTCTTAGACAGACAGCATGGCTAGAAGCAGTCAAATTTAGAGCTTGGCAGCTTGTCAAAAACTGTATGTGTGCTGCAAGACTGAATGAAAATATCAGAACTCACTGACATTGCCGCTACTGCTGACTACAAGAGCACACAATTTTGTTCACTTTTGTCTTGTTTTCCCATGTCCATTACCCTCTCTATTAAAACTGCTGCCTTGAGAGCAGTCAATCATAATTTTCCCAAGGAATCGTCATATAGACAACAGCCAAGTACACTGATAGCAACAGTAAAGTTAATTTTATTTTATTCAATTTAAAAATGCAGCCATGGTAGATTAGACCATTTATTCACTTAATCTGGCAGAAGCTTCTAGCAATGGGTAATGTCTGTTGTAAAAGAATGTTCTCATGCTGCAAAAAGCCAAGTGTGAGTAACTACACTCACATCAGAAACAATTCCTTCATTACCAGCACCATGATTACTCTCTATCTGAAAGAATAAGATTTTAATGTCTTTGGCACACACTCTGTGTTCTTCATCAAGGAGAACTAACTTATAATTACTGCTTGACCTAACAACCAGCTAACACAAATTTAATTGCTTAGAAGTATGAAATTAAAAACTGTGATAGGAGGAGAAACATGAACTGGCATCTACCAGGCTTTTACTGACTTCTAACTCAGAAAAAGCAAGTGTGTGAAGTTATACCAATTCTATTTGAAAATGCTTGCAAGAAAGAATTCCCTGTGATGCATAGAATATATTCTCCTGAGTAAAGAAACTTCATATTTCACTGTTTTGAGAGAAAACTGTGCTCTAGGTTAGGCATAAACTGCAAATCTGACTGCCAGATTTCTTATTGAAAATAGCTGGAAACTCTAGCCTTTTAAGCATGTGGATGCTGCTGCCACTCAAATTCAGGATAAGCAATTACTAACAAAAGCTTTCTGCCACCAGCTGCTGTTTTAACTTCCATCTCTGTCCTTCCCACCACCTGCTTCTGGAATTCCTGCTTTTCCATCACAGCAGACAGAGTGAAGCAGCTGGGTGACAGAGATGTGAAGAGTTGGACAGCTGTGGGTGACAATTCCTTTCTATGTAGGGACTGCACTTGCAACATTAAAAGAGACTTTCCTTTGTCTCAGAAAAACTGAAAAATCATTATGCTGTATGACTTTTAATAAGGAACATGGGGTTTAAACTTGCAACAAACCCCCCCCCATATTGTATGGTGCTGCTGGAAAATCCAATGGAAGGATAACCCACAGATGATGATGCAAGAGAACTTGAAGAAACTTAGAAATACTATAGAGAAAGTAAATTTCATAATCTGGATTTTTCTTATAGTTTTGCATCCCTGTGCTCGCTGAACAGAGGAACAATATTGAAAGGAAAAATTGTTTTACAAATCCTATCGCTGCATTTATGTTTCTGACTTAGCATTAAAAACATGTTTAACCTACACAATAAAAATGATACAATGAAAAACATTAAAAATTTTATCACCTGTTTTCTGGACAAAATAAACCTGAACCAAATATCCTAAATTGTGCAAGAAAACCTAAAAATCTTTAAAATATGGTATCTTCCTTTATAAGATAGGTTACCAAGGAGAGTAACCCATCTTATTAATATATTTCATGTAATGCCAAAAATACCCTTATAAAAATATTTTCCAAGTTCTAAAATTACTTTCTGAATTTACATGCAAACATTAAAATTTCTGTAGCAGTGGACTTGATATAAAATTTGGGAAGATCACATAAAACCATTCTTTATCAGTTCCTGTCAACCTTTTTTAATCACAAAGCTTGTTAAAGGATGTATATGGCTTTCCCAGCAAGTTCTTCCTGTCTTTGGATGACTTTAAGGACATTAAATGACCTTCCCACTGCATATTTATCAGTATATGCTAAATTCCTCCTTGACTGTCCTCTATTACTTTTTAATGCTCTTTCTCCTTACTAGAGCACTGCCTCGTGTTTCTTATGCATTTAGGAAGTTAATCTTTACTGTTCAAATTTTCCACTGGAGTGCAATACTTGAACAATTGTATATGATCTCAGTACTCATTCATTTTAAAGAACTTGACTACTGCAAATGAACTTTTGAACTCAGATGTTGATTATTTGGGAACTTTTTATGGATATTAATTGCCTTTATAAAAAGCTACTAACAACATTTAAATAGTAAAGAGTTTCTGCAATAGTCTGATCAGATAGTTTTAAGACAAAAAAGTGTATAAAACCTAGGATGTCATACTCCTAGCTTAACAAGCAATGCACTGTCTACTATTTTCTTTCTTTTCTGTTCTACTGATATTCTTTAGTTGTTTTTGCAGTACTTTTCTGACAGACAGCTTGCTTCTCATTTCTGTGCTGACCCACTCAGAATGACACTTTTGGTAAACTGGCAATTTAAACTCTAATATTATCTTGCATTAGACTGCTACAGAATGCCAGTCAGATATTGTGTTTTTTTTCCATCCAGCTGTGCTGAACTACAAGTAGATATGAAGTAATTGACCTTATTGTTCAACGAATTGTACAATGCTTTGCTACCTACTGTTTTGTGCCACTCACTTCACTCCATGTATCTTTTCAAGTCATGACCTTTACAGGGGATAAAACTCTCCAACATAGACAAAAAACACTTTTACAAAAGGAAAACATTACCCACGATCAGCACAACATTTAGGCAAGGGAAAGGCCAAGCAGACCTTCATTGTTAAGATTAGAGATTCTAGATATGATTATTTCTTAATGTGGGAAAAGGAGAAATATAATTGCTTTTATGAAGAATCTCCAGTGGATGAGTTAATTTTTCCTATTCTCCCAGAAAGACATGTTGGTTTATTTTGTAGTTGGAAAAACTAGGCATAATGAATGTACTACACAGAACAATTTTAAAAAAAATAAAGTGTAAAAGCAGTTCAACTGGCTAAACTCTATAGATTTCATTTGACCTCAGAGAATTGTTAATCCATTTCAGTAGTATAGACAGCAGGTCTGCAAAAAAGCAGAAATCCACAGATTTTTCTGAGTTGCAAGGGACCCAGAAGGATGATTAACTATAATTGTTAAGTGACTGGCCCACAAAGGGATTGAACCCATGACCTTGGTGTTACTCTCACCTTCGGGGTCCCTTGCAACTCAGAAAAATCTGTGATAATATATTGTTATTAAATGTCACAAGTAAAAAAGAATAATAATGCTAAAAAGACACTGTCATGTTTTATCAGGATAGTTTTATAGAACTTAAAAAAAAAAAAAACCAGAAATCACACGTTGCATAAAAATACAAAGAGAATTATCCATTTTTAAACTTTTAATTTTAAAATCAGTTTAGTTCATCACCTCAATAAAATATTTTAAAAAAAGACAAAAAATACTTTTCTTGTTCGATATTGATAATTCTATTGCACTGCAGATTCCAGATAAAGTCAACTTAGTCCTTCATGGTCCATGAAGTGTTGAAAGACCTACCTTATATATGGCATGCTAGGCAAATTGGTCATGCTTCATTTAAAGAAACTTGAGGGAGAGTCAAATCACATAAGTAGCTGATTTTTCTTTATTATTTAAATAGGAAAAGCATCTTTAAAAGCTCTTTAGAGTGATCCTTTAAATAACATACCTTGAGATTTTGGGGTTTAGCATAAAACTGCAATATTGGAAGGAATAAACAGATAGAACAAGGAGAGGTCAAACTGACTTAGGTTTGTTTTTTGGCACAGGTAATTGGTGTTTAAGACTAAGTGTGTCACCCTGTCTAGGCTAGATGAGTGTTCATTAAGTTTTTAGATTTAGAAAAACCCTCCAATCCTTTGTTATTATGGCTTGTTGCAAGAAAAGGGGAAGAGGATTCCTAAAGTCTCTTAAAAAAAAAAAAAAAAACCAAAACAAAAATGGAGCAAAAAGAAAAGCAAGGAAAAAAGAATCCCAGGGGAAGTAGGTAAGACAGAACTAGCAAAGAATACCATGTTAGATTTCCTATTCATTACAAGTTTTATAAGAGAACCTAAAGTATTCATGTGTACTATGAGAAGGATTGCCTGAAGCATATTTCCACTAGAAGGAGGCAAAAGAACCTTGCTCTAATATTGTAGGTTATTCTGTCTTCACAGACTATCAGATCTCAATACTCACAAAGCAAAATCCAATGCACAATTGTTCCACGTTACATGGGACTATGAATAAGAAAGAGCAAGGCAGATAATTAAGTGGCTCCTATTCCAATTCTCTCTTGCAGGTGCTCTCCAGGAAAAACCACCTGTTTCTCAGTTCACACTTACCAAACATTACTGTGCAGAAACATTCCATAATATCTAGGGCTCTGCAATACCTTTTGAAAACAAAAGCTCAAGGTTTCATTTATTTCTGTGCTCTAGTCTATAATCCAGCGTATCAAAATCACAGAAGCACAGAATATTCTGAGATGGAAGGGACCCACAATAATCTTCAAGTCCCACTCCTAAGGGAATGGCCCATACAGAGGTCAAACCCATAATACTTTTCTTAGAATAAGCTGGTTTTTGTTCTTATTGAACACTTTAAACACCAGTTTAAATTTCTTTAAGATTTTCTTCTTTTTTTATCTGTCAATTGAAAAATATATTTTCTGTGCAAGCACCAAATTTATGAGACAGTTTTACAAGTTCATCTAGATTTGTTCCTTACAACAATATAAAATTTAGTGGCTTCATTTTATTTCTCTCCTTGAGGGTCTTGAAGGCTCTTAAACTCTCATTACTAGTAAGAACTTCAGGGCAAACTACAGAGATGCAGCTAGTTACTGATCTTCCAAAGATAATGTCATTCCAAAACTGTCTGGGACATGACATGATTTATGATAGCAGCAAATAGCTTTCTGTTATGAACACATTTCTGCTATGAAATCTGTACTTTATAACAGTACTTTGTTTATAAACAATTTTACATATAACTGCTTGTACAACAGTTATCTGCATATAACAGTTATACAGTACATTTACCTGTACTGTACAACAGGGCAAACTGACACCTGGTCAATCACAAGAATTTAAGAGGTCAAAGAAAGACTCAGTTTTAAGATATTGCAATGAACAGTCCTCTTCCTATTTTTAAACCTCTGCCATAACAAATTCTTAACAGTAAAAGACAAAAATTTTCATAAATTTTTAATTTATGAAAATCTCTATCTGCAACATCTAAGTGCCATTAAAAATTATAGCGAACAATACATTTAACCAAATATGTATTTTCTAAATGAAAGTACATATAAATGCAATGGGATGTTATATTTCTTATGCTAAGAAATATCTTCAAATAAAACACTACTTTTGAATGGTTCATAATCAGTAGTGGTATAAGTTTAAAAGATCATCACCCACCAACCTAACAAGAGTTAATAGAATTTTATTCCATATCTCAGAACAGCAATAACATAACAAGAAACAAGCAACTGATATAAACTAATACACCCTAATGTTTTTCTTACTGAAATAAGGCAATAGAAACTTAATCTTAAATTTTCTTTGGCTTCTTGGAATACTATTTCTGTTCAAGGAATGAAGGACTGTGGTCTCACAGAAGGAAGAAGCCTAGGAAAGGCAGATTATGATGGTTCTGAATAACCACCAACTCTTTAAGTTGTTATCTTTTTTTCTTAATTTAACGGGAGAATTGCTTACGTCAAAGAATGTGTCATGTGCTGCACTTAATAAATGTTAATAAAATGCTTAGAGTCTCAAAAAATTCCATCTAAATGCCAAGCGTTATGATAAATAGCATTTTTCATTTTGTGCAGAACATTATATTCAAAAACTCATTTCTCTCTAGCACACTGGCACATCCAATTTCTAGGCTAATAGTATTCTATATGGAATTCATAAGTGTTCCACAGAATAAAACAACATATTATTCTTTTCCTTTCAAAATATATCACACATTTTTACAATAATTTTGACAGAACTCAAAGGGTTAGAAACATAACATACTTGACCATCTCCTTCTTATCATTTACCACATGGCAGATTTATCTGCTCTGAATAAACAGATCTGACGTTCCCAAAGAATGCAGACATGAAAATAAATTAGCCTGGAGTCAGCTGCTGCATAGAATAATAATGTGGCTACAGAATGATCCCAATTTTAAAACGAAGGCATCAATTAAATAAAAATTAATGGCATCTTAAGAAAAGCTGCACTCGTTTAAAATGACAGCACTAAAACTGCCTGGTAGTAATATTCACACAATGTCCATCATGTTTATGTATGTGAAGTACAAGGCTTCACAGAAGCATCAAGTACTTCCTAATATCATTTGTATGTCGTTCCTTTTATTTTCAAGGTTTTAAAATCAGTTACAGACTTATACTTTTAACATGTCCATAGGAAAATTTTTCAAAATCACCCATAAGATTACCAGGGTACTAGTTTTCCTTTGAAATCTTTGGTAGGATTTTATTCTGGGTTTCTAAATGATGCTCCAGTGGGGAAAAAAAAAAGGAGAAAAAAGAGGTAATATACTTTTAAAATTATTTCTCTTGGAGGTCCTGAAAACTTAACTCTATAAAACCCTGGAGATAATCCTGTCTCTCAGAAAGATTCAGTGAGATCTGCTTTCAGTATGTTTTACAGTTAATTTTCTAGGAATTATTTCCTGTAGGAAACAAGTTTTCTTTGAGTCATTTTAGGTGTCTATTTATATACAAGGAGGTTTATTAGGCTTAGTGAAATATTCAGACAGGAAGTCAATGGACAGTAGCGTGAGCACCTTATTCAAGAAAAGGACTAAAGATGAGGGCTCATTCCTGTCTTAGTTCTTTTGCATCCAAATCATGGTTGGGCTCAAAAATGTGTCTGTGCATGTGCCAGGGTGTACAGGGAACAGGAGACATGCACATCTCATTTATATTAAAAGTAAGACATTATTTTCCTCAAATATATATTCCCCTTTCAGCAATTCCTAAGCCTGAGTGTTTAGACTTACACATGAACTAAAGATTAAAATTCAAACTTGATTTGAAGAAGGAAATCCACTGTAATGACGAATTTATTAATGGGTGATTTTGCTCATTCTCATAATGTTATTATTGTACTTGCCAAGAAGCTTTCCTGAGGAAACCAAACACATGGTACAACAAAAAAAAAACTATAGGTAAATAAAGAGGATTCCCACAGAGGGGAATATCTAACTGGGAATGCACTTTTATCCCCTTGACTATAGTTTTGGAGATAACAAAAGGCCAATTGATAGGATAATTATGATTTCCAAACAAAACTTATAGAATTTTTCTCCTGAAAACCATTCTTGGTCATATTCATTTTTGAGTTCTAAGGCAACAAGGATTATCCTCTAACACAGTACTCTTCTGCAAAAGATAGATATAATTAAATTCCTCTATTTAGTGAGGAGTAAGGGAACCCTTTTTCACACTCTAAAGCACTCTTTGACAGCACTGCAATTGAACAATGAAAATCATAGTTGTTTCCTAAAACAACTTTAGGTGGACTAAAGTAACTGCTGAATTACTCCTGAAGATCAGGTAGCTAGCAGCCTAGAGATAAAGAATACAAAAAAGTGAAACAGAAGTTGAAGCGCTACTGTAAAAAAATGTTTCCTCTAAAAGTCATCTCTCTTCTCACAAATGCCCTGAAACCTTTCTCCTACTCATCTCTTCCAGTGCATGAAATTTTGGGTCCGAATTTTTTGAACGAGCTAAAGCAGATGATGCTGTTTTCCCAGCATGTCATCCTTTAGTAAATACTGTCTGGCATTCCCAGCCTCTTGCATTATCCAATGTACTAACCAGAACTTCTGTTGAGTCAGCCTGGATGTTACCCCTATTGAATTTGCCTGAATATGTAAATAATATGTAAAAAAGCAAGGTTTGCAAAAAGTTTTCTTTCATCAGTATTAATTATATACCTATCATAACCTTGCAGCCCCATCATACACTCTTGACAATGTTAATTAAGAGATTGCAAAGTTTACACCCTCAGCACTGAGGTTTGACAGACTTTTTCTCTTTAAACTTTAGCTGAACTTCCTGATTTAGCAGGTTGGCTTTTTAACAAATCTTTTTTACCTAAAAATTTGCCAGGTGTTTCTGGCTATCTATATGTCAATACCACAAAGGTTTTATGACTGACACAATGCTGCTGTGATGAGAAATATAGTCTTGGTATCAGAGGTGATATCTTAGGAAGGGAAGACCCAGGATGTGGCACAGAGGTGCACCTGCACAGGATGATGAGTTGAGACACAGGGTGGCACTGGAGACATGGCTGTAAATGCTCATGCATGGTCAGCTATTGACTTCAAAACATTAAGCTGGAAAAAAACACTGATCTTTAGACTAATTAAAGAAAAAATGAAAAGAAATAGCTATTGACAAATGTAGATGTCAGTATACATAGTAGGTTCAGATGTAAATTCCTGATGCAGGCCAGTGAAGAGAAGGGCAAAGTTAAAACAGCATTCTAGGAAACATAGAAGCAGATCCTAGACTGAAAAATAAGAAGACATCAACATGAACCAAGAGTAGAGCTCCAAGTGCTGACAAGTTATCACAACATTCACATCAAAAACATGAAAATACAGGTACAAATGAGCTCTGTAGTACTGCATCATGACAGATTCCTGGATAGGGATTTATGGAGAAATAGCAACAGGTAGTTAGAAACAAGAATAAAGAAATCAATTCCTTTATTGAAAAACAAAAACAATGAATACACTGAAAACTAAGAATAGAAATTTCTGCTTAGGCTAAACTCAAGTTAGCAGACTATTTTCCCAGTAAAGTATTTCCAAAAATTATAAAAAACATGTCAAAGTAGAAAAGAGGATTTAATCTCTATCCATAATTAGAAATCTGTGAGAACTCAACAGTCCTGTCCACATCATGTCCTGCAGTCATGACTATTGAGTCTCCCTCAAATGGCATCTGGTACTAAGATTTAGGCAACTAAAGGCTGCCTCTACTGACAGGACAGCAAAACTTTCTGGAAGCTGCTGCTAGGTACAACTGCCATGACACAGGATCTTCAAAAAACCTACAGCCTTCAGTAAAGACTGCTGGAAATGGGAGGTATCAGCACCCAAGGACATTTACAGCAGCATTTGGCACTGATGTAAAACAACTGAATTCTGCCATGAATGACCAGTAGCATAAGATGAATAGCTCTCTATTTGGGCCAATAAATATACATATTTTATTCTTTAATAGAATTTCACTAAGGAAAATAATATTTGCTTTAAATAAGCCTTTTTTCCTTTTTTTTTCTTTGCCAAAACTTGTGTTATTTATGGATTCATTAGTTTCTCTGCTCATTCTTAACTACAGCTATGATCATACATAGAAAATTGCAATTCATATTAAAATAATTGACAATTTACATGCGAAGGAACATGAAAATACAGGAAGAATAGCTTCAATGAAATAACTCCATTTTCAAATTCACTTCCCCAGGTGGTTTTTCAAGAAGTCTAGCACACAGGCTGCAGCTATAGTCCAAACAACCAAACCAAAGGCATTTTCAGCAGAAACATTGAAATAAATCCTCAAAGAAACTGTAATTCATTGGATTAAAGCTTCCTTCTATACAAAAACCTTCTGCTGAACAAATCTTGACTATAAAATCAAACACTGGAGAAAAATCTATGCTATAGCAATCAGGTGAGGGATGAGTAATAACTACATAGAATGTGTGAGCACATTTTGGAGAACATTTTCTAGTCTTTCAAAGATCCTACAGACAGTTCAGCACAGTTTCAAATATGTAAAATGTGTTTTATGATTGGTTGCATTCTCATCCAGAAGCAGCATTTTCCTGACTCAAAGAGAAGGATGATCAGAACTTTCCTAGCAGTGGATCTGAATTATTAACTTGCCTTATGCAACAACTCATTCATCCAAACACTTATTTAGTTATAAAAACTTTTTAGACTTATTGCAAAAGGAATTGCCAGATTTTAGAACCTATGTTACAGGGCATTATGAATACAATTGATAGGTTTATTTGTACTACAGAAATTTGTATGTTTCCAGAAAAATGGGTATGTTTCCAGAAAAACATGAAATAGTTCCCCCAAAAGACTAGCAATTAAAAAATAAAGTTTCAGCTTCATCTTATTATATCTGAAGAAGTTTCTGAAGGCTAATTCAAGTACAAAGGTAAAAAAAAAATAATTTGAAGATTCTAGTGTACATGTGAAAAGGAAAGCAGAAGGGCATATTTCAAGCAAAATGCATTAGCAGAATACAAAGGTAATATTCTCATCTGATTGTGCATGTTAGTGTGATGCAGAATCACATTAACTTTTTTTATGTTTCTCTTTTCCTTTCAGGAGAATGATGATGAGCTGAGTTTGTGTTTATAGTTTGGCTCTTAACTCTGGAGGCAAAGGCTGTTGATGACAGACATGCCTGGGGAACTATGAGCAACTAGCAAGCAGTTTTCTTAGGATTTTGCTTTATATGCATATATGAAAGGTCCAAGTTTTCAACATAATTTAAAGAGCTCAAATTTGTATCTATATTGGATATGTTTGCAAAAGGATCACATAAAAGAAATTTATTTTAAAAAAGAAAGGACAAAGTGCCTAACACAGATCTGCATGCATAGGCAATAGGGAATAACCTCAGTTCTTGCTTCCTCACTTCCTCAGAAGAAACGTTTAAGGGGGGTAACTCCCATTTCCATGGTGATTCCTGATTAGGAACTGGACCAAGATGCCTCCCTCCTTCATTTCAAATGATAACACACCTTTTTCTTTGGAGAGTATCTCTCCACTCCACCTGAAAAAAGACACACTAGATGAGGGAAAAAAAAGTTAATCCCAACTTAATCCTCATTATACTGTGACCATTATTACCCAGAAATTTGCTGCTTAGAATCCATGCTCTCTGACTGCCAGGGAAGCAGGATGTTTTCCAGGACAGGCACTAACAACTAAATAATACATTAAAATTAGAATCTATTGAAGAAGAGTAGATAACATGACAGGTCATATAATATTTTTACATTAAATATCAAAGCATCCATAGATATCCAGAGACACTGTTAGACACCTTTGCCCTCACTTGTTTGGATACACCTCAGTAACAACATAACAGTGACATAGCATAACAGAAGCACCATTTCACTTGATAGGTTAAAAATTGTGAAGTGCTTTAACTGAATCCTTTCTTGAAATACTGTTTAATTAAGAGGTGAACATTTAATTCAGTTTTCTTGCTCTGTGATGAAATTTTTAAAAATAACTCTGATTAAATTCTGCTTTTCCTGCATTGCTGTTAGAAAGGCTCAAAACAGAGTATTTTAAAAGGTTTAAGAGTAGGATTCTACACTGGAGAGAGTTAAGACATACAACAGGATCAAATCTCTCACATTCATCAGCAAAAATATTTCAGATAAGAAAAACCAAAGGAAAAAAAAAAACCACCCACAACAAAAACCAAGCAAGCAATAAATCCCCAGAAAATAAAAGACAAATGCATGACAGTCCTACCATTTTTTTTTTTTTAAGGAAGTAAAACAGCAGACAACAATACTGTTTGATTAAAGCTTAAAAATCCACATTCTATTGTGAACCCATAACTGCAGTAATCCAGCATAGTCCTCCTAGGGTAATAATCATAATTTTTAGTTACCATGCTGTACATCAATGAGAAGTTTCACACAACTCCTTAAGTTCTATCTTCTAATGCAAGTTACTATTTTATTCAAAGTATTGATACTGCAGATAGTTTCTTCACAAATAAAAAGATAAACAAGAAGACTCTCCCTCCTCTAAAATCATACATGAGCTGCTAAGATAACAGACCTCAGGCAGTGAGACAAGGTGATTGATAAAAGTACCTTTAACAAAAATGTGTCCCTGCCCATGGCAGTGGGGCTGAAACTGGATGATCTTTAAGGTCCCTTTCAATCCGAACCATTTTTTGGTTCAATCATTGTCAAACTTCTAATTATCTCCACTAGTCTAAGATTTTAAAAAAACAAATAAACTGGATTTTCTGCCTTCAGGATTGTTTGCTGTGCTTAGACACCGGTGTTCCCCTTTTTTCAAGACAATGTTGACATAATTACTTAAAAACAAAGTTTGAATATTACTTGGATATGTCTATTTTTCTCATTTACATGGGATTTTTCTTAGTTAAAGATAAATACTTCTATGTACTCAACCTGTTTTATTCCATATTTACAACAATCTTTGTTAGAAACTACAATTTTGGAAAGTTGTAGTCTACCTGTTCCTTTTCAAATTTTAATGATTTTTTTTCTCCAGGTGAGAACCCATTTTATTTTTAGGTGTCTCTTCTGGTGAATTAGAAAGACAATAAACACCTCCCATTAGGGAAATATTTTGTTTCAGTGGATAGAATAATGATTAAAAATTAGAACCTCAAAATACTAGAAATAATTATCAATTACATATTAAATATTATTCCAGTAATAATTATCTCATTATGGTTTAGCTCTGCTTTTAAGTGCTCATGTGTAGTAATTGGCAATATAAAATAATTTGTCTAATTATGATTCCAGTAGTTTCTTCCTTGTATCATTTCATTTAGACATTGCCAGATATCACACATCTGATTTTTCATTTTAGTATCTTTGTCTTAAATGCAAAAGTCTTTTTTTTTTACTGAGTATATTAAAGAAATTGAAGATACCAATTTTTTAGAAAATGTCAACATTTCAAGGTTTTCTGTATTTTCTGAGGAGTACATTAAAAAGCATTCTGTTAATGAATGAAATTAAAGTGATTTCCAATGGAAATTAGAATACATGTGTTCATTGTTACTGCCATTATCATAGACTGTAAAAATAAATAAAAATATGTAATAAGCTCTTTTTCTTCAGCATATTTCTTCCACTTTTCTCAGTGAACTCACTAAAATCAATTTTGTGTCTGGCCAAGAATCTGACTGCAGCAAAATATTTCAGGAGAACCTTTCTGACCAGCTCTAACACAGTAACAATACATCCCTGAAAGCAAACTACTGTGCACTAGATAGATGGTCTGTATTTAAAATGACTGATTTTCCATTTCACTTCAACTTACCTTTGAGATTTCCTGGCAAAATATAGGAAACAGGCTCACAGTTGGAAAGCAAGCAGGGATGAAATCCTACACTGCCTGGCAGAAAGGAGACCTGAAGCTCCCAGAATCCAGAGCAGCTGAAGTCCTTCAGCCTTCAGGCACCATCTACCACCAGATTCTTGGCCATATGTGTCTCAGAAAGTTTGTGGGTTATGGCTACAAAGATGCTATTATTTCCTGATACTAATAAAGTTTATTCATGTGGTGATGAAATTCAGATTACATTGTTCCTAAGCTTACCAACTTTTTACTTATGCATAATTATAAGCCAGGTTCAACTTACTTTTAAAACAGGCATTAATAAAATTATGTGCTGCCAAAGTAGTCTTGTTTAATCAGTGAATAAAATGGCATCAGCTACTGTGAAAAATATTTTTAAAAGGGCAAATCAAAATGACTTAGGGGGTTATTTGAGAAAAAGTGTAGCTTATTATGAATCTTTCATTATGTGATGCATAAATCATTGCAGAAAAGCCTGTACTGTAAGCTAACTCAGGGGATGTTGGAAAGGTTAAAGCCTAGATAAGTAATGAATGAGTGAAAGGAAAAAAGGAAACCTTTTCCTTGGTGAGGTAAGGTACTGCATCATGACAGATTTTGCATAGAATAGATTTATTAATGCCTTCAAGCAAAATTTTTTCTAAGGATCTTAGTCATTAAAGGGGAAAAATGGACTCGTGCTGTCATCACCTGCTGTTTCTACAATTAATAGATGTTTCTTACTCCAAGGTTTCTCTAGATGTCTACAAGTGAAAAGTAACTCTATAACTTGATTTCCTCTCTTCTTCCAAGTATTCTTTCCTCTTGGTTCCCCTTCCTCCCCAGGAAAAAAAAAATGACATAGCTCAAGATTTCAGCAGAGTTTTAAAAAGAAGTATAGAATCATTCTGCATTATTCTTATCTTCCCAGTTCAAGTCATTGAAAAAAGTTGGGTTTTTAAGAGATGAAAGAATGGCTGAAAAAGAGCCCTTAACTTGTTTTTGCATGTTATTTATTAGATATGTCATGCTTTTTTTTAAAGCAAATAAGAACAATTCCCATAGACTACAAAAATCTATACAAATCCAACAAAATGCTTTCTGCTGCCTAGAATGTGATCCCCTTCTCAACAGTTGTAGTGGGGACACTCATTTTTGATAGAATGAAAAAAAATATAACTGCTTACCTCTGTCACAACTAGAGTAAGAATATTGATATACATTATAAAAATATATTGATATACATTTTTATAAAATTACACCATTTTAATACCTCTTGTTTCAGCTGAAGTATTTTGAATTCATCCACCTTGGAATGAAATTTACATGCAGCCAAACCAAAATTTGATCACAGAAAAGATAAGATTAGGAAAGGATTTTAAAATTAAAAATAAAAGGAAAATTAATGAAAATACTGTATATTTTCAAATATGGTGAGAAAAATATCCTAATTATAAAAATGATTAAAAGAAAAACACACCATCCTTCTAGGACATGCAGTGGTCTATACTGGACATCTCTCTACTGCAGAATTCAGTGCCATATCGTTAAGATGTGATATATTTTACTTGCTGGGTCAACTTGAAGGTTTCAGGTTGATCTTGTGGCCACACTCATAATTTTATCCCATCAGGTACATGACACAATCCAAGCAGCTAAAATCCATGAAAAGTGTCGTTCAACCGCAGTCATACTCCAGGATCTCTGTGTGTGATTTTGTTTTCTACTCTGACTGGCCTAAGGTTACCTCATTCCAGCCTCCTACATTTTTGTTAGCACCCCCAAACTGCCCTTAGTCTTTCCCTTTGTTCCCCTTCTCTGTCTTGTAACACAGATAATGATTTTAAGCCTGTCTGTGGGCTAGGCTCTCAATCCAACCTTTTAGCTCAGCCTTTTACCTCATTTCTTCTGTAGCAATTCTGCTTCATATCCTCGTGTTTTCCCAGCTTTTGCTTGCCTTACCTTAAGCACTATGTCTTCTCTTGTCAGCCATCCCTAGCTCTTGGTCACTCTCTCACCTATCTTGTAGAGATCCCTCTGTTTGTATATTCCATCATTTGGAAGACCATAGAAACCCTGGACTTCTATTTTTTTTTGTTTTGTTTTGTTGTACTAGAAATTCCCTAAATGCACAGGAATCCATAATCCAGAGAAGAAAATCACTTCAGAGGTGTAATGCAAAGTATCCAGTCATCATGATCTCTAGTTATTTTGAAAGCAGAGATGGATATAGGAAAGAAAAACTATTTAATGTGTTGTATTGCAGAGATTCTGTAGAGGTACCCCAAGCAGATGGGCACTGAGTCCTAGAGTGTGTGTATGGTGGGACTGCCCTATTGAACAGAACAAAGCTGATGGCTTCATTAATTTACAATGCTTTGCAAATGGTGCAAAACACCAGGTCACCACATTGGACATGTCAGTGCTGGGAATGCTTTAGGGAGAAAATGAAAGAGCTGCATTATCACTGAGTGTAGATTGGTTTTGGAGTGTAAGACAATATATAGTAAAATATTAAGGTTTCAAAGCTCGATTTTTGAGTTCTAGTTGTCCTACATGACATAAATCTGTTGTTTACCTTTGGCTCAGATATTAATTCCATAACCTGCTATGTAGACCATTCATTTCAGATGGCAAAGAACTTTGTTCACAATCCAGCTTTGAATCAAGTGCACAAACCCTTGTGCATAAAATAGCTTTCCATCACACATTTCCAACTTTTAGTGGCTGCCCCATCCAACAGGCTACAGTTTCATCTGGGTCCATAATACCATCTTAGGGACACTTCTGTGGGAAGCAGATATGTGAAGAGTGAAATTCTTCCTCCATTTTGAATTCAGTCAGTTCTAGAGACAGTTTTCTCATTCCATGAAAAGTAACATTTTACTCAATAGTAAGTGAAGACAGAAAATATTCCTTCATTTGGTTGGATTCTAGCTTTCACGTTTATTTTCCATCAAACCGTGGTTGTTTTGTTACAAAGGCATGCAAATGAATGTATGAAGGAGCTCTCAGAGGTTTAGCAATTCATTTGCTAAGAATCCTTTCCCCAAACACTTACTGGAGGAATATTTTATGTCCATCTAATGATCTAGGTTGTACAATTGTGAGCATTAGAATTCATCTTAGGTAATCAGATATATTAAGAAGTTGTGTCCTGTTACAGAGTGCAGGTTGAAGCCTTTGCAAATTCAGCCTTTTCCCACAAGATGTTTATATTCATCAGTGCAGACATGCCAAACAGTCAGGCTAGTATAAATATTTGCTAATCCATTTTGATAATGCCAGCATTATTTAGGTTACTCAAATCATTAGCTAGACAAAGCAGGAACTGCAAACATGTGGGGTCTTTTTGCACCCTGATTAATTTTCTTAGTACTTAATCTCTGAGGTTTAAGAGAACATCTCTGAGGTTTAAGAGAACCTAATTCTTTTCCTTTTCAGTGATTAGAAATACTTCATTTAATATTTCTTTACTTCAGCATATTTCATGCAATATGATGACTTCTATTTATTATGTATTGTAACTCCCTTTTTATAATGCAAACTGTCAACTTAGAGCTCAGTTATGTCAGCATCTCCTGACAGAAATGCAAACCTAGGAGTGTGATGAAGCTGATCATTGTGGGTAGTAAAACTCCCACTCACAAAATAATTGTGGGCACACCTAAAAAATTTAAAGTGCTTGAGGAAAAACAAAAAGAGGGGAAGATCTGCCACTTCTTAATAAGCAATAATAAAGAAATAAAAAAGCAGTAAGAAACATTAAAAAATGGTGAAAATGTGGAAAAACTACAAAAAATAAAAAAGTGGATGAGAATTGTTAAGCAACTTTATGATGGGACAATTCTCTGAAAGATGAAGTGTTAGCACTCAGAAGTGCCATGTAGCAATTTAGCACTTTCTCAGAATGTGAAGTCTCTGTAATGTGATTCTCCAGGAAGACTCCTAGTAAGAAGATTTTGAAACCAAGGAAACTCCTATGAAATCACCCAGTAAAAGCATCAGAAAATGACAAAGATGATGAGCATCCTTTCTTATCTAACCTTTGGAGAAGGTGGGGTTTTTTGGGTTTTTTTTTTGTTGTTTTTTTTTTTTGGTTTTTTTTTTTGGTTTGGTTTTTTGTTGTTTTTTTTTGTTTTGTTTGTTTGTTTTTTTGTTTGTTTTTTTTTTTTTTGTTCCTAGTTTTCTAGATCTGAGCAGCTTCAAAAAACTTAATGGGATCCAAAACTAGGTGGAGAGATGCTTAAAAGAGCTGGAAGAATCCAATATTGTAGACACATCCAAGTATATTAAATACCAAACCACAGAACTTGTTTACTGAAAAGAAACAGATGCAGTCACTCTAGGAAAATAAAGCTAATGGTGTTGCTGGTAGTGTACCCTAAACATTTTTAAATACCTGAAAATAGCATCCTGGATTTTCAGCAATGTGCAAGTTTAATCCAAATGTAATAGTCAAAGTTTCAATACAGATTACAATATAAGATATGCTGTTTTGCTAAGATTACACCAGAAAAAAGCTAAATTCTTAGACTCAGCAAATAAAAATACTATATCACATCAGAAAATAAGCTCATATAAAATATGTATGTTTTTTATTAGCAGAAAAAACAATGATTACTCACCATTCCAGAAGATATCACATACATGGGAAAAAATTGTTATATTATCTTATTGCTTCTTAGAGGAGAAAATAAGATTGGTCTTTGGGCAGCACACAAAGACTAATAATGTAAAATTACTTAGGTCAAAGATCCATTCTTCTTGTAAATCCATCCAGGAGTATAAGGGATAAATCATATATTAAGTCTTTTTCTTTGCAGTATTGAGTAAATTAAGGAAAAAAGTTTCTGAAATAAGATCTCTCTATATTTTTCCTCCTTTGGTTCCTCTCAGTATTAAGGCTTGAAGTCAGTTGTTTTGTGGGGGTTTATTTGTTTTATTTTTTTGTTCACCTCTATTATCTGGAGAGATATTTCATCCTTGCCTTGGATGACTCCAAAAAATAGATGTTCACAGTGCATAGGAAATTCTGATCACTTGCTACATGATGTCATGTTTCAGCAGTAACCTCAGTTATGTGCGAGGCAGGACAGACACAGAGAAGGTCCAGCTTGCTTTCAAAGTGTGGAGTTTGACCCTTGCCCACTGTAACTGTCACTAAATGCTCCATCATCTCCTTTCTAAGCCACTGACACACGAAATTGCCACAAGCCAGGAGGGTTAAAACTGTTTTCAGCTTATCTACTCTTTTTCCCCCCGAAATGCATTGGGACACCAGGCTGTCAGACAGGCTGTGGGTGACTGCACTCGCCAGAAGCCAGGGGGCAAAGAGAGTGCTGAAAAATCTCTGAAAATGGAACAGGTAAGGATGAAATACAGATGTAAAATAACATATAAAGACTGACAAGGCAAGAAATGGGGAGAAAAATTACAATAGCCAACTTCCCATAAGATGCAAGAGATCCACAATGATCACGACTCTATTATCTACTTCAATGTCTCCACAGATATTTCCTTCCAGAATTCGAAGCTTATCCAGAATAAAACACAAATTGATATTAGGTATTTAAAATGAAAAACAGTACTATGTGGGTAACAACTGGTTCAATTTAGCAGCACAAAACAAATCCACAGACCTTCAGAACTGCAGATGTTTCTGAAAATTCAAGCAAAATAATTCCATTTATAATCAAAGTACTTAGCAGAAAGACACACTAGGATTTCCAGCTGAGATGCATTAATATTTTAATCAAGTCTTCCATGGCATTTAGTATAGCATGTATAATGCAGCATTTGAAAACTTGCCTGACTCTCTTAGGACTGTAATTATTTCTGCAATTTTGAAACCTTGTAGGATATGGGTAAGGGCAGAAATTATAGGCCAATTTTCTTAATTAATTCAGTCTGCAAAATACTCACACAAGCAATAGCAAAAATTATTAGAATAGATTCCTACCAAAATTAATTCATAAAAAGAGATATTCAACAATAACATAAGACTCCCTCTTGACCTCATTAATGAAATTTACAATAAAATTAATGAAATTATAGGTATAGTATCACTTAGAGCAGTGGGACCAAATTCAAAATTTAATAGTGTAATATTTAATAGCATTTTTACCAGAGTACAACCAGACAATGAAAAGGAAAAAAAGAGAACTGATTTTCTGGTAACATATTTTACTAATTAACTCAAGCTACTACTGAGATCAAAGGTATTTATCAGCAGAACAGAATTCTTTGGCTTTTTTTCTTTTTGTTTTTGACAAATAAAATCAGGTAATCAGAAATTTCCATTGTCCTTGCTAGTTTTAATTCATCAGGTGTACAAAAGTTTTAAAAAAGACTGAATAAAAATAAAATAAATCAAATAGAATTAAAAGTTGGGAATAAGAGTTATAGTCTTTCCCACGTCCTACAGCCCTACTGAAATTACCAAACAGTTGAGATCATTAGGCCTGAACAAAATTCCACTGAACCCAAGGGGATAAAAAAAGAAATAAATTTTACCATAATTCCAGAGGGTTTTTGATCAGTATTAAAACTGATATGTCCTGATTTATTTGTGTACCACTGTGAATATGACTATCAACATTTGTTATGGAGATTTATAATATCAGAAGTAGCTGATATCTAGTGTTATTAAAGAAAAAGATCTACTTATAAAAGATATGAAAGGAAATGGAAAGTAACAATATCTGAAAAATATCTAACAAAATATAGAATTCTAATTTGTTGACCTTCTTTCAGTCTCATTTGCTAAGAAACAGCAATTCATCTGATTCTGTATTGACAGACACACTATTGCATTAGAAATAAAATTTCCTGAGGGAAAATAAAAGTTCAGATGGCTTCATAGTTTGTTTCCAATTGAGCAACAAAGCCACTAGGAAAATGAACAATTTTCTGAAATTTTAAAAGTGGTTCCATTTTTTATTACAAGGAAACTTTTTCTATTGGCAGGTACCTCTCTCTTACTTCAGAGTCCTATGAAGGCAAGAGCAACAGATTATGAAACTTGATATAAACTATTACACTGGTAAATAAAAATATAATAACTATTGATGCAATCCTAGAACAAGCATTAAAACACAGATGCACATCTAGAGATCTGGTATTAGCTAGGACAGATTGGTTCCACTTTGATGCATTTTGGATGGTTATGCTGGCATGAAGTGAATTTAAAATGAGTTCAGAACATAACATGCAATTATCCAGAACTAGTAGCATACAAAGTCCTAATCCTACCTTACCAAGCACAATATATTACCACTGTGACAGCAAAGCTTGAAGACATTTAGAGATGAGAATTTTGTCTTTAATTGTAACTTAGGTTCTTGGAAAATCACTTTCTGACTCCTGCAGACCTCTCTTTGTCTGAACAGCTCAGGGAAAACTCCAGGGGAAGACAGAACCTGTGACAAAGCCATCCTCAGAGCAGCTCTATTGCAACTGCAATGCTGAGATCAGCTCATCCCAGCTCGTGTCCTGCCAACAATATAGGTTAAATACACCCCTGCACTTTTTCACTTGCCAGAGCCTAAATGGGTACACAATATGGCTTCACTTGAAACTGCCCCAGGGGATGCTCACATTTCACACTAACAAGAAGTTCTTCACTGACAAGGTGGTCCATCACTACAACAGGCCTCCCAGGAAAGTGATCACAGCACTCACGATGCTACAGCTCAAGGAGCACCTGGACAACGCTTTTAGTCATATGATTCTATTTTAGGAAGCAGTGTGAGCAGCAGGAGTTAGATCTTATGGTGATTCTTATGGGTCCCTTCCTACCTGAGGCATGCTGTGGCTCTGCATAATGCCGAGATCCACTGCTGAAACAACATCAGACTAATCATGTCTGCCTGTTGTAGCCACATTGGGACATCTGGAATAAAAGTCTTCTGAGAAACAGCTAAAGAAGCTGGGGATGTTTAGCCCAGAAGAAAGAAGGCTCAGGAATGACCCTATCACTCTCTGAAACTCCCTGAGAGGAGGCTGTAGCCAGGTGAGGATTGGTCTCTTCTCCCAGGCAGCCAGAAATAGGACAAGAGGACCCAGTGTTAAGCTGTGTGGGTGGAGGTTTGTTTGGACATTAGGAAGAAGTTCTTCATAGAAATGGTGATGGGCATTGGAAGGGGCTGCCCAGGGAGATGATGGAGTCACTGTCTCTGGAGGTGTTTAAGAAATTATTGAATGTGGCACCCAGTGTCATGGTCTAGTTGACGAGGTGATGTTTGGTCACTGGTTGGACTCTATGATCTCAGACATCTTTTCCAAACTAGTGGACACAGAATAGATCTGATATTTAAGACAGCATCAGACTCCTTCACACATGACAATCATCATGTTATGCTCATCTAGGAGATTCCCAGTCCATATAAAGGACCCTACAGCTGTCCTACTGCATCAATAGACTGGGAAGGCCAGAGTTAGGTATAGATACACTCTTAAAATTCCACATTCATAGTAGTTCCTCATTCAACAGTAATGTACAAATTGCTTCAGCACAAATTGTGGGAACTGTATAATGCATTTTTGTTTGGCTAATAAGATGGGAATTTGCATTATCCTTTCATTGTGATCTATAATTAGATACAAGTCGAGTGGAATTTTTTTAGTTTGGTCTGTCAAAGGACAGAGGAATATATGTAGTATATTTACTTGTATTTGTCACTGTCATTTAATCTTGCAGGAAAGACATTCAGCAGGAAAGAAAAGTATTTATGCTTTTAAATTTATGATTTATTACAAGGAAGACCTAGGAGCTGTCTCCAAGTTATTTGCGAAAGTGAAAAAAATTCAAGTTTCAAACTGAAACAAATTCTCCATAATCAGTATTTTAATGTATGATTGTAACAGATGACCTAATAAAGATCAAGTCCACAAGGCATTATTATGCAAACTAACAATACAGAGTTAGGAAGCAAAGAGAAGTCAGTCATGGATCCTGTGCTATTTGCTCCCAGTGGTTCCCTGTATGCCGCCAGCTCCAGGCTGCTGGAAACAAATGTAATGATGTTCCTGTGCTCACCCTCTCAGATGGACTATGCAAACAGGGTAATGAGCACATTTTAAAAATTCCATCAGAGTGTACTAATAAATAAATAAAAAATCTTATGCAACAAGGCACTGTCTTTGAAACTTCCCAAGCTTGTCAAATCATCTTGACAGCACATCATGCCCTGTTACACTGGCTTGTTAGCTAAGGGTGGATGCCAAAATAAAAACTCATGACAGGCAATTATCCTGGCCTGGGAATCTTCATAACTTTCAGTATTTCTCCAGTATAATGAAATGGTATATCAAGTAAGTACCAAAATGGCATGTATTTATGTGCAGCCATGGAGGAACTTATAGCTCACACAGATTAGAATTTATTTCTAAGAGTACCAACCTTGCATTTAATTCCAAAACCTGTGAGTTATAAGCTCTGAATGTACATGAAGCATAGGCTGATTAAATTTATTTCAGTAATGATTTTTTTTCTGTTATCAGGAATATCAAAAATAATTACTAGATAAAACATGCCATAGCACAGATAACTTGTGATGTTTTTTTCCAAAGGCTTTGAAATTGAAGGATTTCAGCTGAATGAGGTAAGTGAAGACCTATCAGTAAAGACCGTCTTAATTCTGTCTTTAACACGTTTCTGTGACACTGTAAAAGAATTTTCTGCATTAAATCCTTGCCTAGATAGTTCCCCTTGGTGTGAAAGGATAGGTAGTCTCTATTCATCAGTATTTTGCCCTGACATTCTCAGTCACATTTGACAAGGCTGGGCACTAGCAGCATGGTCTCCCTGCTTCCAGTGGATGGCTCAGGAGCCATTCCATTAAGTGGAAGGTCATTAGTATCAAATACTTGCTTGCTCCAGCTGCCTGCATTCAAACCCATGCCAGTGCAAGATGCATTGAAAACGAGACATATGACAACACACTCCCATCACCATAGCAATGGTTTTCCATCTCTGCCTTTATGAAAACGTGACTTTCTGTTGAATCTAATTGCTCCTCTTGAAAATTAATCCTTCACACAGGAATACCAATTAAATGAAAATTTTGACTTCTGAAATATAATTTATATCATAAACAAACACCCTCCAAAATATGTGCGCAGAGATCCTGAACCCTGAAAGCTTCTTTTATTAATATTCAAATCACATCATTGCTTAAACAATGTGCAGGATTAATGAATGCAAAGAGATTCAAAAGTTAATGACAAACTATAATTGTATTTGTATATAAGCAGAATTAGAAAAGTATTGAGAAAATTTGAAAATGAATCCCTAACAATAGCAACCTACAACAAGAGAAAATGAGCTAATTATAATCTTTAAGACTGATGATGAAAGAACAAGCATAAAGCCTCTTGGGGTTTAATGCTTAAAACAAACAAAATCTAAACATGTATTTCTTATTGGAAGTGACATTAGCAGAAATTACTACTAAGTTGTTTACAGATATTCAATTCTAGGAATCTTCATTTGCCCTGCTTTCAGGATAATTGTTGAAATCTTTGTTTCCATTTCCAAACTGGGAGATACTATTCAATGATATAATACAAGCATTGATCTCCCTGTCATTGGCACCTTCAATACTTTTGGAGTAGTCTGTATATTAATAAATACATACTTATGTTCCACAATTCCAGAGATTTTTCTAAGCCATTCCTAGTATGACTGAACTACTGCACAAGAAACTTTTTTTTAGATGAAAAATTGCTGAACATTCACATCCCATAGGAAAAACTGTTAAGGTGGTAGCTCTTAATAACAAGGACTGTTGAGTTGAATCAGCAGCACCAGATAACACATATATGCTTGCAGAAGAGGAAAGCTATAAACTCTTGTTTCAGTGCTTATAGAACCTCAGCCTTAAATTTCTAAAATCATGGCAATTCTTAAAATTCCATTATTATTTGCTCCAGTCAACAGGATGGAGAGTTGATATCGATATCCACTCTATCTGCCACCCAGCAAAGTTTGGAGCTTGAGTTTATAGAAATACTTATAGAATCAGTCTACCTAGCTATTTTTTTCCATAATGAAATAAGACCTACTGAGGTAAGGATTCAAAATATTAAAAAAACCTATTTGCTTCAGGTTAAACTCATTTCTGAAACTATTAATTTCAGTGACATTTAAAGTTCAACACTTGTTTTGAGTACATTGCTGAGCTGGAATTCCAGGTCAGCCTGCTAGCATCTATTGTGTATATCACATGGCAGCCAGGCATTCTTTCCTGACAATTGCTCAGTCCAGTGTTCTGAAATATTAGACATAACAGTACCATGCAGTGTGTACCTCCATCTTAATGTTAAAAACATGGAAAATTTCAGGATCAATTTACAATTGTCAATTTGTCTTTCTAGCAGCAACATATACATATTAAGACACATAATGAGTTTCCACTATTCTAATGAGTTTTTAATGTTGAACATGAAATATTGCCTGAGGTCGTTTCCCTAGCATATTTCTGTTTCAGATTTGCAATTTTCTTCAATATTTAGAAACAAGAACGATCACAAATCTGTCAGCTTTTCAGAACAACCTACGACTGGGGAAAACTGTCAGTGTTCTTCAACGCAATAAAAAATGGTCTAACATTTAAAATTATGATTAACCACTTGACATTATTAATTAATACCATTAACATCTCTAGTTCAAACACCTAGGCTGTATTTGTAGCATATTCTTCATAATGAGCTAGAAAACTGGGTAGCAGTCACATAAGAGTGAGGTCTGGCACTCCCCATAGCACATAGCTCAGTCATTTCTGCAGACCTGCTGGTATCAGATGGGGTTCCCAGCACCAAATTATCTACTGCTGTTGAACCTCTTCAGGAAACCAGTGGAAAAAGCCAGAATACATGTCTAATAGATTCACAGCCTTTGAAAAGTCACACTCAAAATACCTGGTTTTATTAATACTCACTATGGCGAGACACGGAAATACGTCTTGCTTTCTATCAAGTATTTTGTTTGCACAGATTTCATAATGGTAAGTTCAGCTGTGGTCTTCTCCCTAAAGACCACAGCTGAAAGTATCCAGAATGACACAGCACTGGTATCCACCTTTGGAAATTTTTATGAGACTAAGAGGTAGGAGTCTATTTCAGGTAGTGAAACATGGTCTTTCACAGATATGTTCTTGTAGAACTGCCATAACAGAGTAAATAGTACAAATTTAATAACCTTACAATATCTTTCAAGCACTGTGTTGCAGGACAAGAAACTTGCCTCATTTGAAGGCATCAGAATCTGCACATTTGCATATCATTTAGGAAAGTTCATCAGTGAATGCTGTTGTAATTCTCCATCCATTCTGTGGTGATGATCCCTGTCCAAACAGTTGCCTCCATTTATAAGGCTGGAAGTTAAGAGAGAAGCTAGCTGAGGTAGCAGAACTGCAGTTCTGGTTTCAGCTGGGATAGAGTTAATATTCTTCCCAATAGCCTGTATGATGCTGTGGTGTGAATTTAGCTTGAGGATAATCTGGTGACAGACTGATCTTTAGTTGTTACTTGGCAGTGCTCATCCTATGTCAAAGGCTTTTCAGTTTTCCATGCTCTGCCAGTGAGCAACAATTTCACATTTTTTCTCTCATATTGTATTCTTCATCTTGTTCTAGAAAACAACATGTATTTTAATCTTCCTATAAAACAACAATGCAACACATCTACTTATGAAAACATACTGTAAAAATTAACAAAATCAAACTGAAGTTTCTAAGTTAAACATTTACTTTAGGCATATTTGCATCAAGAACTAATAACAGAGTATAAAAATTTGTTATTTTTTCAGCAGAACAGATTAGGTACTTAAAAAATATAGTGGTTGTCTACTTCATAACTCTTTTCAAAGTTATTTTTTAAAAGAATCTAAGTAATTTTTTACCCAGATGGAAGAGTTACAATGTTTCATCCCTGTCTGCACTACAACTGCTCTCTTTGGGCTACTTGTTAATGGTTAAAATTCTTTCAAAATAATTACATAGGTACCAATCAATTTTAAAAAACTCATGCCTTATTGAAGGGTGCAGTGGGGATGGGCGGGAGGAAGAAAGCTTCCCCTCAAAGAATTCCTCTTAAATCTCACAGAATAATTATTAAAATGATAAATCTAACTTGCTTTTCTGTTAGTTCCTATGCAAAGCAGATTACATTAAAAAAAGGAAAGAACATGAGTAATAAAAAGTCAAAGATTACATTAGAAAGGCCTTTTTCCTTTAATGTTACAAAACTTATTTAATAGATAGGTACAAAAATAAAACATACTATGTGACAGATTAAGTGAAACACATGTTAAAAGAATATAGAAGCAGTATCCCTCTCTCCACACCTAAGAAAAAAAAGGCACATTTTAGATCTTTTTCTTAAGCTAGTTTTACATAATATAATATTATTATTATTATTATTAATAATAATAATAATAATATAGTTTTTCATACTACTTTTTGTAGAAGCAAGCATTCAGTGTACTTTTATCCAAGTTTTTGTTCTATTGCTGACTAAGGAAACCACTGAAAAGAGTATGCAAATATCAGAAAGAAAAAGATAATTTTTCTTTCTTTTTAAGATTTGGTATTGAGGAATATGTAAGTCAGCAGCAACAATAGTTCTGTGGGTTAGGAGGATTATTGAAGCGTTAACCTTGAGATTTGAGAGTAAAATGAAGAGCATTAAAATTCCAAACACAGGGAAGAGATAATGTGCATTCAAATGTGTTCTGATTTTATTATATCCAATTTTCACATTTAGTATAAATTACAAAAGCTTACACATAAAATTTTCTGTAAATTTATTGACAAATCAAACATTTTATCACATAAAATATTTTTATTTTATAACAGTTTATTTCAGAGTGAAAATAAGGGAGAGGAATGGGAAAAATATACATGAAAAATATTTTAGTTTGCTTATAAATATGAATCTTCTTTGGAAAATTCAGAAAGAGTTTAGGCCTCAACTAGTGGTTTGAAACCAATTCTAGTAATTTATCCAAAGCATAACTAGTTCCCACTGGAGACACAATAGGTCCCCACCTAAAAGCAGGTCTCCTACAGGCAGCAATTGTCAGCCCACATCTGTGCTTGAATCAAAACTCCAAGCCTGAGCAGTCAGAACGTGAAATATGGCAGGGAAGAAAACTTCAGCCTGCTGTAGCTTCGAGAGTCAGTTTAAGCCTGACTTGACCTATCTCATCAGCTCTGGGGTGTCAGCTCCCTGGCCAGCTGATTCCCTCTGCACATGCCATTCCACACTGGAGTCCTGTCACAAGGTCAGAGCCATTCAGAGCTGCTGCTGTCCTCTGCAGCTGCAGGGCAGGGTGGAATTCAAGAAGTACACTGTGCTGCAATATTTACCTGTAAAGTGTAAAAACAGCTGCCACAAGTAACTTCACTATGATAAATACTGATTTGTTACCTCCTGTTAGTCAATGTTACAGCTAATTATGGAATAAAATTCTACTAAATCTTTGACAGAGAGGTCTTCTCATCAGATTTCCCTTTGTTTGGTGTAGCATTCTACATCACAGACCTTATTGTACTAAGAGGAGAAAATGATCACAGCACTGACAATGAATATTTGAGCAACAGAACCAAAACCAGGGCTCCTGCAGATTCATGTTTCATGAAGAGATCTGTAATACATAAAATTATGTGAGTTCTGGGTGAACTTTTTTATAGGTGAAGCATTTATAGTATTGCTCTCACACTTGACACAAAACATCTAAATTGTCACGGACATGTTCTATGAAAAATCCTTTCCTTAGGATTTTTCCCTCCTGAGAAGCTGAGAGGCCTCAAGAACAAAATGCAAATAATTCTTATCTGCTGCTGTGGAATGCACCAGTTGGATCTGTGATTGGTCTCATCTGGTTGTTTCTAATTAATGGCCAATCACAGTCCAGCTGCCCAGACTGTCTCAGTCAGAGACAAACTTTTGTTATTCATTCCTTTTCTATTCTTAGCTAAGCCTACTAGTGAAATCCTTTCTTCTATTCTTTTAGTATAGTTTTAACATAATATATATCATAAAATAATAAACCAAGCCTTCTGAACACGGAGTCAACTTTCTCTTCTCTTCCCTCATCCTGGGACCCCTGTGAACAATGTCACATCAAAATCTCTATTTTCTTTATTATTAGAGGAAATGGAGAAAATACCTCCCTTAGGATCATTTGTGGGATTTCAGAAACAAGTCATCTCGAAATAAACTTGGTCGAAAAAAACAAACAAACCAGTCTCTTACTGAAGAGGATGTGGTGCATTACGAACTGCCTTCATTACACATTAAGCATCATCTGAGAAAAAAAGGGAAAAAAAAATCCTCTGTTGCATAGAAATCACTTTAGATGTTTTTTGGAAGATATTCAAAAAAAGAGGTCACACTTGATTAGAAAAAACAAAAAAAATTACAAAAATCATACTGGATTAAAAATGCAGCCAAATTAAAAGCTTACCCTGAATGGCAGAAATTATAATTTTAATGAATGCAAATCAGGAACTACAAATTCAAGAAAAAGAAAGTATAAGGGCACAAGAGAAAAACAGCTCAAATCACATGTGAATCTGAGGAGGGTGTTTTGAATGTACACATTGAAAAACAATAATCCTTATGATTGCATTAATATACACCACAGCAGAAAGAGTGGATATGATGGGGCAAACATTTCAGTTTTCCTTCTTGTGCATCCAAACACCACCTTTCATATAATTTTAGTAAGGAATATTTCCCTAGTATGCTAGTTTACACCATCTGTAATACTTTCACAGCTGTAGCTCTCAGCAATAGTTAACCTTGTTATGGATATTTGCAATTATAATATCCTTAGGACAATATCTGCAGTATCGATTCTGGAGTTTAAGGGAAGTGAGCAAGATTGACAGAAGGATTATAATCCTGGGCTTTAGAAAAATCAATTTTCAGCCTCTTCAGGTATCTGCTTTTCAGCATCACACTGTAAACTGCCTCAGGAGGCAAAGGTGTGCAGGCGACCTGAGTGTTTTTCACAGTCCCAGAGCAGAGGAATGGTCCTTTCCAGTGAGCAGGAAGGCAAGCAAGCACTTGCAGAAGGCCAGCACGGGTGCAGGCAGAGCGAGTGCCTGCAGTCAGACAGAGATCACATGTGACTTAGGGTGAAAGCAGCAGCACAGAGGCATTGTCTGCACACGTAGGAACAGAGCCAGCAAAGCCAAAGGTCAGCTGAAACTGAAATTAACAAGAGAAAAAGAGAAAAGCAGAAGGAAAGGTGTGTGCATCAGCAGCAGAAGGAAAGGGAGGCAGAATGTAGTTGAAGAAGAGGTGGGTATCACTTAATCCTCCTGGATATGCAAAAGTCTCAGGTATCACAGGTGCCAGGAATTAATGTTTTAAGTTGCTCAAAGAATCACTGAGAAAGGTATCTCTCCTAAATGAGAGCAATAATCCTAAATATTATAATTTCTGTATCACATTAATTAATTTATGGGAGCTAAAATTTTTAATGCTATATTAAATTAGGTTTCTTATAGAGAAGCATTAGGAGATCCTAAACAGGAAGAATTTCAGATCTGGAGCAGACAGCCCCCATTTCAAGCTGGTCCTAATTTGAAGTCAAAACACCTAAAGAATATTAAAAGACAGAAAAAATCATGATGCTTATAGTAAAAGTATAAGGTGTTTCCAGCTGGTTCTGTTATGCTTTGCTAATTTGGTGTATTCTTAGGAAGACTGGAAGATTAAAAATGTGTAGGAATACTAACATAATAAATGCTACTCTTGCTTCCAACATTGTCTTTTTTGTTTTAGTGAGAACATCATATCTCCTGTATTCTCTCCCTTGATCAATGAAATAAATTTCCAAAGGTGATATTTGCATAATTACACATGCAGAGCAACAAAGATAAATTACTGCATATCTAGCAGAAGTGTTCTCTACTCCCACTGTTGCTCTAAACTGTTTGGCAGAACTAAATAGGAATGCGGTAGCCCAGATGTTGCAGCAATGACAAGGTTCTCTAAATTCATTTTAAATTTAATAGGCAACAGTAACAGGAGTTCTTCTGCACTTATGCTTGCATAGCTGGCAGCTGTATGAGATGACATTTCTAAAGGAATGGCAGGTTTTAAAGAACAAGAAAAAGAGGAGGCTGTATAGGTTCTAGGTAGCATAAGGGTTCAAAAAACAAGTAATTTAAAGGAAGCTCTAAAAGAATGCAATGTTATAAAACAATTCTCTTTAGAATTCTGAAGTTTAAGAAGAAATTCAGTCAGACACCTGACAGAAGTTAAGCATGTAATCTTTTAGGGTGTTGTTTCATTTCAAAGTCAATTCAGAGGATTAGAGAGCTCAGGGTTACTTGGTGTAAGTCATCAAGATGAAAAGCTGAGAGCAAACATTTCCTCACAGATACTGCCCATTGTTGCAGACTCTTCTAGAAGTATATCCTATGTTTTCTTTTTTTGCATGATTTGTTCCAGTTCCTTTCCAATAATCTGTGAAATAACTTGTCAGTATTTCTGGACACTTTGGAAGGTGATGGAAGAAGATGAGAACTGAAGTAATTTAGCTTGTGTTATCACCAGCAAGAGCGAGTTAGCCATGTGTGTAAAACACTTAAACTACATCCTTACATCTCTGCTGGAACTCCATTCTACACCACGGCCTTACTCATGCACTTAATTTAAAATGCAAATATACTGTTGGCTAAACAGTTCACACTTTCACTTCAGAGCAGTAGCATTATTGCCTAAAGCACTGAAACAAACACCAGGTCAGAGCAGTTCAATACATATTTGCAATGTGTACAGATCCACACGTGAATGTGCACAGCAAATGAAATATTTCACAAGAACAGAGCTCTTCCAAACCAAAAATTTTTTGCCAAAATGGTATTCACAAGAACATGCATGTGGTTAAATATAGCCATACCTGTTGGGCACACTGTTGCCCTAAGCCAGCTCCTAGCCAGAGAGCTCAAGCTGTAGCTAACACAGTCCTGCTGTCTCCAAGATAATGAGCCCATGGAGTGCTTGCAGGTAGGAGCAAGCTGCTTTACACATGGCCAGTCTGAGCTCATTTCATATCCTGAAAATAAATTTTCAGGCACTTTTTAAAAGAGAAAGTTCTATGCTCAAAACTAGTGCCACAGATTGTGATACAATTGAATCAAATCTCCCCAAAACAGCAAATAACTCCTACAGATTAAGCTGGTGCAAACAGCCCCACTTCACTGAACTCAAGAAACTAGGATAATAAAAGAGATTCTTCATTAAAAGTGCCATCAGTTGAAAACAACAAAAGGTGGAAATTCATACATTTTTACAAATGCAAATATAATGAAGTAAATAACATTCAGAGACTAATTTTAGTAGAAAAATGAACTAAAAAATGCATACAAATGATAGGTGCCATAGCATCAAAATATTCTGTTTACATGAAAGACTTCACAAAGTTACAATTTTCTAGTGTATCTGTTACAGACAGAGTTCACTAGAATATCATAGGGTCCATTTCAATCCCCAGACTCATATTTAAAGAGATGATTTGAAGACCCTGACTCCTTTTCAGATAAAAATTTCGCTATAATGAACAGCAAGCTGGTAAAATTATTTACAAACAATGATTTTTATATTTAAGGTTTTTCTGCTGCAAATTTTTCTCCCCTTCTCTTGAGATCAGTTTAACAAGAGCTGCATTTGAAGCCATTTAAAATTCGAGGTGAATGCCAAGTTTCATCTCAAGCAATTCCTGAATCTGTAGGTTTTCATTTCATATGTGATTCTCTCCAGTCAGCAACTGCCATACATATGAAGATAAGAAAAATATATATGGTTGGATGACTTTAAAATTTGTTTTTCCTACACTGAAAAGCTGATGTGTATCCTTAAATGCTTCCTTTTTCATCCTTGAAGAAGGGGGGGGTTTTTTTCCCTTTTAAAATAATTTTTAAATTGACATTTTGTATTCCTGTCACTGCAGCTCCCTCAGCCTCTAACTGTTAAGATGCATTGCTAGAAAGAAGAAAATCACAAAACTCTAAAAATTGAGCTGATTTGTATTAATTCTTCTACCTAATTCATGGGGAAAGATGTTCTTTATTAACAACTTCTCTGAGGAGAGAAATGCCTCATTAATTTTAAACACATCAATCTGAAAATGCTATCCATGTCAGGTAGAATAACGAGTGACATTACAGAAAGCACAATAAACTGCACAGAAAATACAATCACTCATTACTCACTGTCATGTGAATTTATACTCATGTGTGTAAATACACATGGTTTTTTGTACTATGAAAGCCTTGAAAAGTAGAAATTTTAAGAGTAACTGGAATGCAGGGGAACAGAGAGATAAACAACATGGATTTAGAAATTTATATTGAGACTGATGAAATACTGACTTTTACATATCTTTGAAATAATTGATGCTCTCTTGCATGCCCTGGTCACCCTAGGTCCATAGACCAAGAAGTCCCTTCAGAGAGCACAATCAAATTGGTCAGGTTTGATTTATTCCTGGTAAATCCATGCTGGCCTGTTCCCACTTTCTTGTTTTTCTCATTTCTGGAAATGACTTCCATCTAGCTGCAATGCTATGTTATGTTACTGGTACCAGTCTGTTAAGCCTATCTAGCTGTCCTAGTTAATTTCTGAAATCTGACAACTTCAGAAGTGCCTTCTTTCTCGAGATTGCTGTGGCAGAAGTTGCCCTTTTGCTTTTTCCTGCTTGCTACACACGGCATGGAAATGCACAAACAGCCTGAGTGATTAAACATCTGATTGAATGGAGTGAAGGTGGGGAAACAAACAAACAGGAGTTTCATAATATATGCAAATGTCAGCATAGCAGCTCTCTGAATGGATATGAAAGAAACAATCTGTCAACATATCTGTTCAATCACACCCCCACACCACCTTTTTGTAGTCCCTATGGAAGCTTGCTCATCTCATCCAACATTAATAGCCACATTGTGTTACTTGATTTATTGCAACTAATTTAAGTTGAAGGTAAAAACAAAGGGGGTTAAAAAAATCTAATCTGATCACTTAGAGTATGTGAAAAACAGAAAAGAAAAAAAGAACAAGGTAAAATATGGTTTATGAGAGGAAAAAAATGCAGTACTGTTATGAGGTATAATACGCAAGTTACATTTGCTGTTCTGCAAGCACGAGTCATTCTTCTAGTCTTGCCTCAATATCTACTCATTTATTAATTCATACTTCACAAAAAGAGAGTTAGCCAACCAGTCAATTGATATGGAGGAAGATTACAGAGGAAAAGACTTGACTTACTAAAGACTTATAAATTGCTATCAGTCTTGTATTAGCTATTACAGCTCTATTTTTCTGTTAACAGTGGTTATCACTTCTCAGCAAATATAATCTCTAATGCCTGACAACTAAGGTCTATTCAAAAGAACTTCTAATGCAGATTTCTCAAATAGAACCTGTTATCAGGCTAAATTACTGTACATGACTTTTCTCTCAAAGGATATCTGTCCCTATACGTGAGAGACTAGATCCAGGAGGAGTCTAAAAGAGCTTTCAATTAGAAGTGTTCATTCATCCTCCTCGTACTGGGATGGATCTCTCCTTTCCTTAGTTAATCAGTATTTGTCCATGTTCTAAATTCTAAACTCCAGGCAAGATACAACATTGGTTACAACATTTATGTGTGGAATAAACAAAGGCCACTCTAAATGGATATAATACACTGCATTCCACAATTGGTGTGATATTTGACCCTATTTCGCAATAATGTGAGTGACTCTGAAGTCATGACAAAATTAACAGGTTCCACAAGTTCTACTAAATTATCTTCTCTATTCACTGGCAAAAATTAAATCAATTTTTGTTCAACTTTCTTCTCCCATATTATTTTTTCCACACACCTTAAAGAAAAAAAATGGTGTGGCATATTCTGCAAGTAGGTTGACATTCAGTTTGTAGCCTGACATCACAATTGTGATGAGGCAAGTGTGGAAAACCCTATGCTGACACAACTGTTTAAAGCAAATGATTGCATCAAAGCTACTTTTATCAGAAATCCACTATTCTTAAATGTTTTAACATAGAGTGTTAAAAGAAAAGGCATCAAGACTTAAAGATGCAAAGAAATTGCACAAACATTGTGCCAACAGAAAATTCACATGTAGATATAGCCCTTTTTCTTACAAAGAACACTTCTCTTAAATAATTTCCAAGACGCTTCCCTGGATACAAAAAGCAAAGCAGATTAGGTAGTAGTTCCCTCTATCATTATTTTCATTCCTGGAAAATGAGTCCAACATTTGAATTTTTGCATTCATTGGGGATTCTGTCAATCTACACATCATTCTAAAAGTACCAGGGATCTCTGGCTTGATCAGCTTCCACGGATTGTTGTCCTCTGCGTGAATTCTCTGTCTAGGCATAAAAATTTTTGGAACCTTATAGTGATTATGTAGGCAAAGGCACTGATGTCTCTACCTTAACTGCACCCTCTATATCCCTGAGTGACTGACCCATTCCATCACAAACCCACATGCTCACTTATTCTCTTACTGCTCATGAAGCAGTAGAAGATCTTTTAATTGCCTGCAACTTCCCTTGTCACCTCAATTCTAAATAAACTTTGGCTTTTCTGACACCACCACAGACCCAAGCAATGTTTCCAAGTTTCTGCTGTGCACCCTGTCCTCATTTGAATCTCTGATCCACTCCCTTTATGGACTGGAGCCTGCTCAGCCAAGATACTCTCCTGATACATATCTGCACATTTTTCTAAGTGTTAGGATGACCCACTCTTATACTTGAAGATGTCTTAATTGTGTATGGGAAGTCTCAAAGAGGGGGATAAAAAAAAAAGAAATCGAAACATTACCCAAATTTAGCATCTTACAACTCCTTTCTAGTATGCATGTTTCACCACCTCAGGGCTAGGATAAATTTTACCCAAGATGTATTCTTCTTTTATTTATTTCTCAAACTTACTGCAAACTTAACTTTCACTAAATATAATCTTGTAGGTCCTATAATGTTTGTAGGTCTGAATCCAGTATTTATGAAATTGACTTCAGAGAATGTCAGACGGGAAACGCAAGTGATGAACAAATAATAAAAATATTTCAAGCAGGTAAAATATTAGGAATTAAATTATAGGAAAGATATAGCAAGATATTTAGGCTTCTTTTAGTTCAAATATTAGAAGTATTATTTTCATTTACAATAAAAAAGCTTTTGCTGGTTGTATAATTCCCAAAGAAAACCTAAACCATAAAATTTTTAACAGTGGTAATATATTCACAAATTCTGTTTAGGGTGCTATAGAGAAATAAGAATAAATAATAAATTCTTTTTCTAAATCCCAGAATTTTGTATATTCTGTTCATCTAACACTTGGTTTAAAAGCAAATAATTTGTAACAGGTCTCTTCAGTAAAAATTGAAGAAAAATTGATAAAACCCTCTATGCTATGAATATTCCTAGGATCATCTTCATCAAGAAAATCCTTGATCTTTTTCTTTTCTTTTTTTTTTACTATCAGTTTTCCTTAATTATTTGGTTCCTACATGTTTCAAATCCTTTGGATCTCACTGCAGTCAATCAAGTGAACATGTCATCTCCAGTGCTTCAATTAGTAAGCCTGTATTTTATGTTAGCTTCTTAGCAGCAAGCAGACATTCAACTTTGCCTAGTATAATACATTAAAAATCAAGACTAAAGTTCAATATCTCAGCACCTGATCTTGTTCAGTTTTCCCTTAATAGACCTAAGTTAATGGACCATAGCTGAAGTCTTACTCATTGATTTGCTTTCTGAAACTCCAGAACTGACACAAAACTGCTTTCAACTAGATTAATCTATTCTGTCCCTTTTCCAAGTAATTTGCTAGTGCTTTTTGATATTGCCTAGTTGATAAAATGATGCTTTGCCTCAGTGAAACAGTCACAGGATTTAGCTTTATGAAAATTATAAATAAATTTTATTTTCCCCCTTTGGCTCTTTGATTTAAACAGAATTTACAGATAAGCATCAGCAACACATCTGGTTATTTTCTTGAAAAATACCTGATCAGCTATTTTGCCTACTACTTGTTCCTCGAAGAAATTTTTGAAAAGTCAAGCAAAAAAAAAAAAAAAAAGGAAAAAGATTTAGCTGTTGAGTTCATCCTCCCCTGTAGAACTCTTTGAATTTCATTTCAGATAAAATAATGGGTATATAGCTAGCTGATCTTTGTATGTTCATATAGAAAGATTATTATCCAGAATTCACATTTCATAGCTCTTTCAGCTCAGAAACACTCTAATGTAATTCACGACATATTGATTTTAAATAACAATGTTAATATTCAGAAGTATTGTTCACCAAATGAAACACACCATTAAAGAAAAGGAAAAAGAACCTGTATTTCTGATTATGGGTTTATGCCAGACAAGACAGTAAAAGTTAAACAAAACAAAACCAAAATACCCCACATACACTTTAGAATAAAGACTTCTTTTTATTAGCTATCTTACAATAATAGCATCTCTAAAATGGAGATGGTCTTTCCTCAGGAGATCAAAAATGAGACTTGAATTTAGCCTTTTCACCTCACTGTTCTGCTCCTCATAGGGATAATAGATTCCCCTGCTATGTTAGTGAAAACAAGAGCCAGGAGCTACTGCCCAAGATTTCTCCCCAGCTGAGGGAACGATCAAATTATGACAAACCTTTTCTTAATGGTTCAGTGGGGCAACCTCTGGGCAGCAGATAATGAACCTCTGCCAGCACTGCCTGTCAGAAACTGAACAAATCTCACTGTAGGATGTGAAAAAAGGAAAGATTTGAAAAGAAATACCATTTTTTAAGACAGACACATGATGATAAGAAACATTAGTTGGAGATGCTGTATCCCCAGAAAATATTTCCATATAGAAGTGGAAAACTGGAGAAAAATCAAAAACATCTTTTTTTCTCTCACAGAACTGTAAATTGTTTTTATGTCATTTATATACTTGTTCATCTAAAGTGTTCCTTTTGCAAAACAAATGCATGCAAGAACTTAACCTTAGCAAATTATCTGGTAGGTAATAATTAAACTGAAATCTCCATCAGTCTGGTGCTCTAATGGAATATTTAAAAACCAGCTTTGGGACCATTATTTGAAGTTAAATATCACATGGAAGCACTGAAACTGCATTCAGGAAGTTTTTTCCTTGCTCTTCTCTCTCTATCCAGTGGTTTTGCCCTCTCTTAAATGAGTTTGCCCAGGGGTAAATCATTTAAGGAGTCCTGTACACCAGATCTTGCTTCTGGAGGTGTATAGTGAAATTTTGTCCAAAGACAATGGTATGAGCCAAATATACAAAACTATCTGAAATACACCCACCTCAAACTTACTGGTTTTGAAAGCCTTTGTACAGTTCAGCACTTTGACAAACATTCTTATGAGCAGTAATGCCTTTCTATTACAAAATATTATTAAGCAGAATTTTAATAGTCTTTTTTTGGAAAGATGCAATGCATACTTAGAGAGACACTAAAAGTATGTTGTATTCAACACTTAGAATTCACAACACTAACTGAAAAAAAATTATTGACTACAGGAGGTTTGTAACCCCAAGGATAGTTGAAGTATCCTGCAAAGGGTCAACAGAATTAATAATTACAGCTTTAACTGTGGGTGATGAACTGTAATTAGTCCTCTTCTAAACAATAAAATGGTCTATAATCTACAGAAAAGCAAACCGAAGCCCTGCTACTGGATGCAGAAATTTTGGGGTTTTTTTTTAAGGTGTCACATCCCACAGTTTTCTATGAATCCACATTAATTTTCTGTTCTTCTTCAATGCTCTCTTATTTGGTCTGTACCTTGGGTATATAAATGGAAAGTCAGTTATGTGTACTTATTTCATTCTGTTCATCTTTTCTCTCCTAGTTACTATTAAAGATCATTAATTTTCAGACAAGGCAAGCAGAATGCCAAAGAAGAGACAAAACACTGACAGCATGACTTGTCCTTAAGAACCAAGATCACTTCAGAACCTCTCACAAGTGTTAATCCTGCTCACTGAAGATAGACAACAATTTTAGCCTACTGGACAGCCAAGAACCCCATGTAATTGTTTCAAAATGTCCCCATGAATTTTCTAATCACAACCCAAAGTAATCCTTTTGAAAACACAAATGCATCCTCTAACTTGCCCATTACTTCTGCATTCCTTCAAGGCTGACTCCTAAGGGCTCTTGAGAGCTCTATTCTCCAGACAAACTGGCTCCACTGACAAGCTGATCTCATAAACCAGAGAAAGATTTTGCTTGGAAGGAACTTTAAAGGCCACCCGGGTTCCTCCCTTCCTGTCACAGGCACCTTCCATTGATCATGTTGCTCAGGACATAAACACCTCCAGGGACAGGGACGCCACAAGCTCCCTGGGCAATCTGTTCCAGTACCTCACCACCCTCCCAGTAAAGAATTTCTTCTGATATCCTATCCAAGCTGAAGGCCACTTCTCTTTATCTTGTCACTACATGCTCCTGTGAAAAATTTCTCTCCAGCTTTCTTGTAGCCCTGTTTAGGTACCAGAAGGGGCTATAAGGTCTTCCTCAAGCCTTCCCTACTCCAGGATGAACAAACCCAACTCTCTCAGATTGTGCTCATAAGAGAGGTGCTTCAGCCCTGTATCACCTCAGCAGCCCTCCTTGGACTCATTCAGGCAGGTCCATATCTTCCTTGTGCTGAGGATCTCAGAGCTGGATGCAGCACTCCAGGTGGGATCTCACAACAGCAGAGCAGAGGAGCAGAATGCCCTCCCTTGCCCTGCTGGCCACACTGCTTTCCATGCAGCCCAAGATGGAGCTGGCCTCCAGCAAGAAATTTTCCAGCTTACAAATGATTAATCTAACTGAACATTAAGCACTGGAATAAGTAAGAATTAAACAAATAAATATAATTTGAAATTTCCCACAGAAAATGAAGGACATTCCCAATAGTCTGAAGGACACTGTCTAGAATTTTTAGAAACCTACATGAAAAGAATAAGAAGTGGCATCTCCTTAATAAAAATTTCTTTCATGGAACAGTTTTGTACACTGGGAGGATATTTCATGAGACACACATACTAAGACTTTGTTGTGTAGTTCTTTTCCATACCTTTTCCTTAGCTTCCTTAAAAAAATCCATATGGATACATCTTTAAGCAATGTGTCTATGGCTGCTTTATAATTTGCCAAAACCCCAGATTTTTCTGTTGAAGATCTTGTTATATTGCAACACATTTACTTACAAAAGGAAGCAAAATGGAAAGATAAAACAGCACAGCAGATATAGTACAGAAAAAGAGATGTTCAAAAAAAGGCAGAGAATAGTTACAAAAAATTATCAAATATGTGATAGGAAGGTAAATGCAATATGTCACATACAGGACTCAGCACATCCATGCATGTGCTTAACTTCTGTGCCTCTGATACTTGGCTGAGTTTTCAGCTGTAACCACATAGACAACTTGACTGTCTCTAACCTGTAATGTTCTGGAACTTAATTGGGAAGTCACAGAAAAAGATACCATCAGTTATCTCTGGTCCAGAAATAACCTCATCTACCACTGGCATGAATAGTTAACTTCAACAAAAGCATTTTATTTTAAAATGCCTGTATAAAGCAGCTGGAAGTTCCATAGAGTATTTATTAAACAGACAAATATCTAAAAGTTGGTAACTTGGAGAAGAAAATAAGATGTTTATTTTGAAGAGTAAAGTGAGTTTACAAGATGAATCACAGACCTGCACATTCTCATCAAGCCAAATATCAGAAGCTGGAACAAACCTATTAGGAGACAGAGACAAGTGCAGGTCACTTCACCACTGCAGTTTAGAAGCCACAAAACCTGACATGCTCCAGTCAGAGCCTAGCCATTACTTAAGCAGAACGGGACTGTTCAGTACTTCCAACCTAAATCTCTGCTCTGGGAAAAGGATTTTCTAGTAAAGTATAATACTGGCACGACATGACACGCCATGTTTGCAAACATCCAGCTTTTCCTTGAGACCCTACATAGTGCAGAAGGGCACATGTGTCCTTTGGGTTAGGGAAAGGGCTTGGTGGGGACTAAACTGCTGAGGCAAAGAGGTTTTAGGGCTGTGAAGGGCAGCTAGCTGTGAATTAAAGTTCTAAGACTTCCACTGACCTGGCTCAGCATTATCAGCAGTCAGGTTTTCTCCCATAACATGGCAATATCACTTCCCAGGTTTTCAAGTTCCTCAGCCATTAGAATTGTTATATCTATTTTGTTTTTTCTAGACTTCAACTCTGCTCTGGATATTTTCCAAAGATCTGGTCTCCTGTATGTTCAATAGGAAAACAAGTTTCACCTGAAGTTTCCCTCTACAAACCATTTTTTTATATTTCACCTTTCTCAAAGGAAAATGGCCAAAACCTTTGAGACTAAATTTGATGACACCAAGAAGAGAAGAATAGCTCATTCCCTCTGAAGCCTTATTCAGAAATGACAAACAAGTGCCCAAATTTCAGTGCTTTAGCTCAGATTAGGAGTGAGCTTTTGAAGATCTCTCAATCATCACTACTCAGAATACATTGGCTTGAACTTCAGAAAGGCCTTGAAGGGAATACACTGTTGTCTCCTCTCTGAAGCCATATCAGAAAACGCAGCCTACTAGTGGATCTTCAAGACCTGAAACCTTTAGTTTCATCTTTGATCTTGCCTTTGCACATGAGGACTACCGTTTGAGAAAGTTCAGAAAAATACATAGGAAGGGGTTTTTTAATCATTATTTTCCTCTGGCATTTAAAGATACTGCCACAGGTAAATTTCTATATGCAGAAAAATTAATAGCTAGATTAATAGCAAGACTTATTCACATAAGTCTTTTCATGATCATGAGACAGACTCAAGAACATACAAAAACCATAATGCACTATGAAGTGGAATGTGATAATTAATCAGAGATGCCTTAACTTCTTATAAATGCATTTTTCAAGATACATATAATGACTTCTTGATTAACGCCAATCCTAGACAAAGCAGAAGTAATTCATAGCAAAATTATTAAAAAAAATCAGGTACTTCCCTATAAATGTGCTATTTACAATGTTTCTGTTTATCAATCAATGAATGAAATTATTTAAATTACTTATTTTCGAAATCCTCCAGGATACTGTATGAATATGATGATACCAAGAGATATACTGGTTACTGAAGCAATGTAACTCTCATACACTAAGGAAAAAAACTAAAAAAACTATATCAGTTTTTATGCACTTCCTATCTCTTATGAACCTTAACAAACATAACAGACACTAGCCACTTTTCAGACTGAGATGTTTCTGTTTAGATATGAAAGCTAGATTTTTACATTGCAATTCCACAGAAACCATAGTTATTGGTTTATCTTCACTTAATACATGATCCAATACAATAGCCTGCACCTGAAATTCAAATCAGGCTGGCAGGAACACCCAGAAATCAGAAAAAGGTAGTAAGAGAAACTGACTGAGCAAAGTCTAAATTGAAATTGGAATGGAGATAATCAAGAACATAAGTAAAAAAGTAATTATTTCTTCTCTCCCCCTCACAGGACAAATTATGACCAGAGAAGGATACTAAATGTTAATTTCACCACTGCATAGTTTCAGCACTTTGGTTGTAGGAGCTCTTTGTAAGGAGGACCATGGGTCAGCCATCTACAAGGCAGAGCTGGGAGATGTGTCTGTTTATAAAGTTCTGGAAGGGCTGGCACTGGTCCTCTGGGCTCTGCTTAGTTGCCAGCTCTGAATCAGCTGAAAGAGCTACAAAAAAAGTCACCTGCTTCTCTACCCCTCCTTTTCTAATCTGAAACATGCAAGATCCTGCAGCACACAGTCCAGTGACAGCCTAATGAGTGCAGAGAAAATTCACTTTGTACTGATGTTGCTGTTTTGTGCAATCAGCAGACCTTCTACAAGAGAAATTGATTTAGCTCCTCAGGTCTAAATTACAGGATGTTGGGCAAAGAGGAACAGCTCACAGGAGACTGCAGCCAGGCTCTCAACATGTATTCTCTCTGGTGATATCTAGTACACAATCTGATGGACTCTGACTCCTTTTTACTCCACCTATACTCTCTGCTGATTAAGGGTATTGGTCAGACCCATTAGAAAAGAAATTGTACTCATGACTTCCCCATGACGTTTCAAGGAAATCAAAACAAGAAATACTTAGTAAAAGGTAATTTATTTCACTGTAGCATTAGATGGAAAATTTAACTCACCTGTGTTCCCAAGGTAAGATGAAGCTTTCTTTAGAAGTCCTAACGTTCAAGTCAGCAGTGATTCAAAGAACAAAGCCTAAAAAACTGAAGTGAAGAAATCAAAGGGAATAAGGAAAAGGCTTTCAATGCTAAAATATTCAGCATTTTAGTTATATTCAGGGAGATAAGAAACTGAGCTAAGGACCAAAATACAATAGAAACTCTTCAGGAGAGGACAATTTTGTCCAGAAAGAGCTCTTGAAGGATAAGGACTTGAATTTTTTCTCTTTTGCCATTATGTATATGATTTAGGAAAATTGAAGGGATTTTATAAACATAACCATTGTTATGACTAATAAAACACTGATTTTATTCTGTTTAATATATACTGATATTTGCACAGTGCAGACCACTACGACATATAACATCCACCCATACTGATATTGTCAAATGGCAGGTCCACATACATCAAGATATTCTTGTTTAGTTTTAGTACTCCAGGAAAAGTGGCCAATATACCTTTCAGGGCAAATACAGAATGTTTTACTGGAAAAGCATCATTAAGCTACAGAGCAGATCGTCTGTTCTTAATTTTTGTGCTTAATCCACGTTTATTTCCCCTGCTATTGATCTGAAAACTATCATTGCAATATACCCTTAAAGATAAGACTCCTTTATTAAATTCCCAGTGAAAACATTTAAAAAATTATGTTTCATTCTTTTAGTCATTCTCAGTTCAAAAAAATTCATTGTAGGAAAGAGAAACAAATACAGATGCAGGATCTGTGCCTTTCTTCATTCTGAGCTAGGTGTGGGAGATATGGGGAATAAGGAACAAGGAATAGCTGCATTTTCAAAGATGCTGAGGTTAGGTATTCTTGTCCTACAACCCTTCTCACTCGTCAGTCTAAAGGGGGAAATTTTAGACACCACAGCAAATGAAGAAGCCATCCCCAGCCATGAGGTACAATCTAATTTCATTGCATTTGACTGTAGTTGCACTATAGCTGGATGAAATATTTTAAGCCATTTCTGAACACACTCAGTCCATTTCTAAGCAGCGTGATAAATTGAACTGGTAACACTTAGTTCATTAATTCTTTATAAATACATAACAAATGTGATGTTAGGATAAGAATGAAAAATTTCACAGAAGTGTCCCCATCTTATCAATCTTCTCATCACAGAATCTTCCATAACCCTCACAGCAAGAAAAAAAACAAAAGAAAACCACAACTAGAGTTGCATTGGAAGAACTCTTCACATAAAATTCAAACTATAATGTCACAGCAAATTATCATCTATTTCAGCTATCCAGCTGTCTTTTTTTGCTCTAGATTTGCTAGTATCAGTTAATTTACATACTTTTTTCAAACATAGGTAATTATTTGCAGTGCTCATTGTTATGTTGTGAACTCAGTAGCCAGATGTTGAACATTTCACCAGTGGAACTTCCACGTCATTAGATACAAAGAGTATCTACCTTCTACCTTTTTACACCACTAATATGAAGTTAAATATGGAAATGACAAGTCAGATTTTGCCTTTTCCCTGGTATTTTAACTTTTTTCCATTATGGGTTGAAGGACAGGATTTATGAAAAACTTGTAATAATATAATCTGTGTTGCATATAGGTAAAACCTTATAAAAGAAAGGCCTTGTAAAATCAGGCTTTATTGCTATTTCAGCTGAATTAACAGCTACCCTGTTGAGTTCCCATGAGAAAGAATCATAAGAATGAGAATCAGTTTGCATAACAATCTATTCTTGTAAGAAGGCAGTTTGCATCTGTTAAAAATAAGAAGCCTATCCCATGAGAATCCACAAAAGAAAAATGTGAACACCTGTGTAAAGAGAGAGCCTTAGAAGGTGCTTGTGTGTGTAGGTGCTAACCAATGCATTGAGTGGCAAAAAAGTTACTAACCAATTAGAATTAAACGTGATAACTTGGAAAACTGGATAAAAAATAAACATTAAACACGAAAGTGAGGCTTTTGCCACTGAAACTTTGAAGTGTTATGCCTGTTGTTATTTACCATTATTGTTATAAATCTGTATAAATCTGTGGTAATCTTTAATCTCTCTGATTGTCAAAGTACTAACCCAAAAGAAGCCTCTTTCCCCCCTGCCTCCCCCTCATTAAATGAATATGACACTTCTAAAGAATGCACAAACAGATTTGGGAAAATTACATTAGTTGTAACTTTTATTAACTTTAAATTCATATTCTGGAAAACAGTTTTTCAACCAAAGAACTATAATTTCAAATCTTATTTTTTAAAGGTTTCTTCCAATTTTCCAGAGCTTGCAAAAAGAGAACCAACATTGGATGATCAGGAGAAACTCTACAGAAATGTTTCTTGAAGGAGGAAAAGAGCACCCAATGTCACAGAATTATAGAACGGACTGAGCTGGAAGAAACCTTAAAGATCATTTAGTTCCAAACCCCCTGCCACAAGCAGGGACACCTTCCACTAGACCATGTTGTTCATAGCTCCATCCACCCAGCCTTAAACACTTCCCAGGGTAGGGCATTCACAATTTCTGTCCTTGGAACTAGGTTAATAATTTTAATTTTCTATTAAAACAAAAAAAAAAAAATCCAAAGTAGAAGTAATGGAGGAATTTAACAGCAAACTGAACTGAGAGTTTTCAACAGAATTGTATCATCTGATACAATTGCTCCACCTCAGGGGGGGCAAACAGACACAGTTACAGTGGGATCTTGAGATGATGGAAGGAGGGAGCTGCTCCGTGTGCTTAGTGAGATGGCAGACAAGGAGAACGAGAGATCAAAGTACAATTTTGAGAGTGTCCAGAGCCATGCCATTCTGGAAAGAAATACACTAATAACACAAGAAAGTATTACAGATGTAATATTCCAGGTTCCCTGATGTCAAACTAACTCCCTAGCTGGCATAGGATGCTTGTATAGAGAACCGAATGAGAGCTTTTTTTTTTACCTACCATGAAGTGAAAATCTAAGGTATACAAGTCAAAGTGCAGCAACCATTCACATTTTCAAACACAAAGAATAGTAAAGTAGCTGTTTTCTTACGCAGTGCTCTTGATTGGTGGGCTACCTGGAGTAGCAGTCTATTCTCTGCCTCTGGAAATAGAAATGTTTATTTTGCAGTTACTATGACTTCTAGCCTTCACAGCTGAAGTCTACAAGTGATGCTTGCCCAAACTCAAATGTTTCTATCCTTCTCCTGAAATCTCTCATCTCATGGTCTTGTGAAGTTTTATTATTCCCTCCTGTATTAAGAAAATACAATGGAAAAATATTGATTTTTATATATGTTTATATGTATATATGCAGCATAAACACAGAGACAAATCCAAATAATTTTTCCTCATCGAAATCCTTTTTCTGCTACAGTATACCATAGTTCCCTACTCAGAAAAATTTAAAATGTAATGAGGATTTCTACTGAGTCAACATGAAATTTTATTTAGCTATCTAACCACCCAGTCAGTAGTGACTTGAACCCTTCCAAGCTGCCACAAGTCCAGCATACTACATAGAAGCCAAAACTTTCATAGTCCTGGTCTTCAGCTAGCCTGTCCCAGGCAAAAACTTACACATACGACCTGGAATAAATAATCAGATAGACATTTCCATTTTAGAAGAATAATTATTTTTTGTTAACGATCTCATGCAAATCTGTGCCTGACCTACAAAATTATTTGCAAACCATTTACACACACTACTCCATTTTTATTTGGAAAAAAAAATAGAAATATGGTGATAATTGACTATTTCAAGTTGTAGAATTGGCGTAGGGAAGGAACACTTAGCTTAACTGCATTTAAATAATATTTTAAAGCTATATGACATGTAAAACCCAACAATTTTATAACATTATCAGATCTTTGATATAGGGTATAGCATAAATAATACTTGTCAGAGAATTTGAACAGCCTACACTTTCTTCAAAACATTTTATTGTATCAGTTTTGTACAATTAACATTCCTATGGTTGTGGGGGCACCTAGTGGCAAATTAAGCATGTTTATATATAAAGTAGCTGATCCTCAATTATCAGAAACCTGATTTTATTTCAGAGAACTCTTCTCTTGCTTGAATAAAAAACCCTTTTTGTGTAAGATTAAATTCAACACGAAGTCACATTAAGAAATACCAGCTGGACAGAACACACTGGCAATTTCCCTGCCTCCCCCTCCCTTCCCTGCTCCTGTTGGATATGTGTCTATAGGCGCTGAAAAATAGACCTTGAAAATAAAATCCCTTTTTATCCTGTATTCCCTGTCAGAATTCATTACTCTCTGAGCAGCTTCTCTTAGACATTTCACATGAGAAGGGTTTAATGTTTAATGCTAAACTTACTTATTTGAAGATATTTCATGCTACACTGGATTTTGATTTAGCAGAGGGATATGACAGAGCAGTGAAATCACAATACAAGCAGAACATAGCAAGTAGGATCACAATGCAAATATGATTCCCATTACTGGTCCTTATATGTTTGTTATGATGGCACTGGGTATCCCGAGTCACCAGGAGGGAATATTTATATTGAATCTAGCTCAATCCTGTTTCTATCTAAGTTCATTTGGTTGCCTGTCTTTTTATACCCTATTGAGCAACTTACACCCCTCCTCCATACTAGTCAGGCTAGCTTGGGAAAACACATTCCTCACTAACTTGACAAATATATAAAATAAAGTAATCAATTTTTTTCATTTACATAAGTTTCCTAAAAAAAAAGATATTAAAAAAAATATTTCCAAATTTCAGAAATCAAGAATTTTATATAAACAGTGAATGCCTCTCTGGAGGTTCTATGGTTTGTTTCATCTATTCAAATTTCACATGCAGCTTTCCAGCAAGCTTCCTCAGTTGTCTTCCTTAAGGCTTTCTCCCTGATCAATTGAGCAGATTCATCTGTGAAATTGTTTTTCCTTTTTCTCATTTCTGTCCAAGGCCCTTATGAAGAAAAACAGGCAAGCAGTCTGGCTAAGCCTTCATTCTATAGAGCAAAATCCCAGTGTTCCCAGAGATGCACCATACAAGGAAGTTTAACTTGCTCCTCACAGAATCCTTGGTGCTAAGTTTTGTCCTACGCTTTATTTGATGGCACATTCTGGGTGCCAAAGACACTGACATTTTGATTATTAATATTTTAAGACTCAAAAGCTTCATGATCTAGCCATGTAATTTCAGGACTCATTCACAAATTCCAGCTTTAGCTAGGTTTGTTGGGTTGGTTATGTTTTGGGGTTTTTTTGTTTGTTTGTTTGTTGTTTACCTTTGGGGGTTTTTTTGGGTTTTTTTTGCCTAGATATATCCAGCAGCAAGCAATATCTCCACGCTATCTCCACTGGGCTGTGCAGATCCTGAACAAAGTCTTCAAGGCTGGTAATAAGCAGTGCTGCTCCTCTCTAGAGAATTGGAAAAGAAAAAAAAGAAAGCAGATTTTTCCATGGGACTACAACACAGTTTTATCATGCTTAGGAAGAGAAAAAGCAAGGCAAACTTAGAGTCTAAATCCAAATACATATCTACCTTTTGATCCTGTGCTGGTGCCTCATGGGGTGCACCCCCAGAAGCCAGATCCTTCCCCAGGAGTCAGTAACACCTCCCAGCAGCCACAGAGTTCTGGCTGTTCAGCCTGCTCCTCACAAGAGAGAAAGAACACTGATCCTGCCATCCCCAATGACCTCACGTAGCTCAGGCACCAACATCACTTTGACTAACAGCTCTTATCAGCTGGATCTCATTATCAGCTACAGAGAAAGTTCACTGAACTCATTATAGATAGCAGATAGGAATCACTTGTTCATCTTTTTGTCAGGATGCAGAAATGCTGTGCAACTCTATTGCTGTATTATAAGTTTCTCTCTCTGTAAAACTGCACTTTTTGACATGTCTCACTTAAGCTAACAAAATTTTTTTATGTACAGAAATGGATTCTTTTGTTCAAATTATTCTATCAAAACTATCTCTCACCATTACACTGGAGCATTATAAAGTAGGATTAAAATAGTAGAGAGTGAGCTGGCCTCTGAATCTCTGGCACATTCTGGTCTTGCAACTTTATCTAGGACTTTTCTGGAAAAACTACCTGCATTTAAGACTGCTTAAAATCACCAAGTCAGTCTTTTCCAGCCCACATTAGGAGAGCAAACCTATTAACATAACCAAACACAGGAAGAGGTTAGTCAATTAGTCAACCTGATTTTCAGTGTTTATACAGCTGCAAGGCAGTAATTTTCATGCATGGATGAAATAACTAAGATATGCTCAGCCAGAGAGAGATGGCCATAAACGTACAAAATACAAATATTTGTGTGAAGATTTTTCTATATTTTGTATATATGAAGACACTGCATTGCCTCATCTGTGACAATTGGGCTGTTTTTATTGTATCATTATTTTAGTGCTGAAAAGATAGAATTACTCTCAAAGTAACATGAAAAATACTTGCTGTACAGTCAAAGCATTACAATTAACTCTTTCCCAGATTATTTGAATCAGAGAGATATCCTTTCACAATGGCAACAGAAAAGGGAAGTATTTTTTTTACCTATTATGATGTGCAAGTTTGAAAAATCACAGGAAATGAAAGCTATAAAACAGATGAACAAACTTAGAAAATTTACTGACATAGCACAGAAATTTCAAATGTATTTACAGGGTCTCTATCCACTATCACTAAAATGTGTTTTGTCATTGTCACTTTTTCAACTTTATTTGCCCATATATAGATATCTTTTCTCTGTTTAAGTGATGTATCTCTTCTACATCCTCTTTATTGTCCTCATGCTACAGTCTTATCATTTCAATACTGAAAGCATACAAGATAAAGTTGACTTTCATCACCCAGAACTAGGATACCATGAATTTTGCAGACCACAGATAAAGAAGACATTCTGGTAAGAATTATTTTCAGCACTGAGGAGTTATTCTGGAGCATTCATTCACACATGAACCAGGTTATGTCCTAAAATGCCTTCAAACAGATGATGGAACGTTACTTTTCTCTCATGAATAGTCCTCTGTATTTATTTTTATTCCAGAAAGTCCAGCTAAATTCACCCATAACATCATAAGTACTCTCCAGGTGAGGGAATTTGTCCACCTAGCATAGTATTCAGACAATGAAAACAGGAGATTTCAGGGAAGGAGACAAGCCTAAAAACTTTCTTATGTCTGCTTTCCCTCTACTTTCCCAGAACCTTCAACAACAATATTTATTATACTAGTGGGTGAACCCTTACCTATTCTCTTTTTTTTCCATTAGAATAACTCTTTTTTATAAATCTGCCTTTTTTTTTTTTAACTGATGATACCCTCTGCTTCCAATGCCTTCAGAAGTAGCAACTTTCAGAAAATCACTGCCTCATGTGTAAAGAATTGCTTTCTTCTACCTTCTCAAATCAAGCTTTTTTAGTTAAAATGCCCTCTAATTCTTTTACTGTGGGTCTTAGAGAACAACATCTCCAAATTCAACTTCTTTCTCAGCCTTCTCTGAACTTCCTCTCTAAACTGAGGTCCCTGTCTTTCTTCATTGCCTTTTTCTAACTCATCTTTTCCCCTTATGGAACTTCAATTTTGTCTTGATCTTCACATATTCCTTGATGATACTCCACATCTTGCTGACCATTCTGATTGCTGCTGCATTTTAACACAATGATTTCAGATAACAATCCAAAATGACTGTAAGATATTTTCCTTAATTGTAAGCATCAATTCAAAATTTGATACTGTGTCAACCTGGATGTGCTCCTTATATTGCTGACCTTGAAACAGTTCAAAGTGAACCTCAGCTGCCACATTTTGTCAAATCTCTCCTTTTTGTAACATCTTACTTGAAGCCCTTGCCACTGACATGGCATTTGGCTGTCCTGCAAAGTATCTACTGCACTTTGTACAATAAATCTAGCAGCCTTCATTATGCTGGGGGACTTTTAACTGCTTATGAGCTAAAAATGTATTAGGTTTTGGGATTTCTTATTAATTTAATTTCTCCTTTGAAACTATGCTTAGGATTACTGTGCTCTTACCCAGCCCTGCACTGATTAGGTTGGCTGCTAATACATGGGACATCAAGATCTGATCACATCAAAACAGGAATAGGCTGATCTGAGTAGTTCTGGACCTTCACTAACAGTTGTTCCCAGTGCAAACTGCCCCTTTTCTGGATCTTTGTTCTCACCTGGGCACAGGAAGGCTTCATCCCTTTAAAAAGGTCTTTCTAAGCCTGCTCACACAGTTTTTGCATAGCCTTGAGAGGCAGCAAAGGCACACAGCAAGCCTTCAGATATTTGCCTCTAGCAAATTTGCCAGCTGCTCTTCCAAAGTGTAGGACTGCTACCAAAGAATCATCCTGTGCTCCCAGGAGGTATATACTCCCTGAGATCTCCTGTACTTCAAGGAATTCTTCCTTCTGTCCCTGCTGTGCAGACTGCCTGGCTAGCTATGGTTTCATCATCACTCAGCTACTGCTTTTTATCATTGTCTGAGCAAGCTTAACATTTCCCCTTGGAGGGTTCATTAACTCAGAGACAGGGGAGCCTAGTTCCAGCTATCACTCCTTACCTGAACATCTGCCAAAAATTGATCTCAGCTTTGCCATTTAAACTAATTATCATTAAACAGTTAAGATAATTAACAGAGATATAAGCAATCTACAGCCTGAAGCTGAGCTGACATTTCAGTTTCTATACCTTCCTTTCTGGGCTGCGTTAAGCAGTGCCCACAGTCAGCCTAGCCCACTTTGAAATGTCTTTCAGACTAACATGATTCACTCAGCATTGTCCATGTGATCCTAAAATAAGTGTTGAAAGTTTCCTCAGGATTTATGTCAACCAGGGGCCAACCATCAGTTTCTGGCTTCCCTTCTCCCACCAACACAGACTTTTTCTAATCAGTAAATACCTGTAATCCATCAGGTATGGATTCAATCCAACCTACAAATCTGTATGCCTGTGTGACACATTGTCTTCTTATAGCATCTTTTCCTTCTGGCACTGTACATGTATGGAAAAGGCCAGGATGAAAGATGCAGGAAGTGAATTTGCAAAGAGAGAGGAGTATTATTTCAGGGAAGAAGTAGTAAATGTGCACTAAGACTCCTTTAAGCATATTGTAAGAGAATAGGTAGGGTCACAGAAAACTGCTCTCAACAGCCCAACCTGGGAGTAGAAAATAAAAACTCCTAACAAAAGATGCCATTTCAAGGAGGTTTTAGTGAATGCAGACCAATGGAAGATTACAAAACTGCCACAGACAAGTTTTACTAGAAGAGGATTAGAAATATCAGCTTGGCCAAAGCACATATTCACATCCAGAGGTAAAAATTCTGCAGTCAGCCATTCAAAATATGTGCATGTGTCAGACAGAGGAAGAACATGCTTCCAGTTTCTTGCTTATAATCAGTTTTTGTCAAAAACTTAAACACCCAGATGGATAGTAAAGTGAAGTAATCTGCTACGAGAAAGTAAAGGCAAAATATGATCCCTAGGTCCTTCATTGCTGACATTCAACTCCATCCCTACATGTTTTCCTAAATGCAGTCCTGAGAAGGACTGAAAATGATACAGTTCAACTTGCACATGGGCATGTAGTATCAGAGTTATGCCATTGTTTGAAACATTTAAAGTCTAATTGAAATTCTATTATTCATAGATGTTAAAAGAGAAACACATAATCTTAATATGAAAGCTCCTTAGGGAAAAAAAGTATAATCTTGAGAATATATTTTTCACTAATTTAGGTGAAGAGAGAAGCATAAAGTGAGGAAAAATAAGTGGTTATTTTTCCCAGTAAGCATTACATTTATGAGGAAAAATAAACATTGGGTTTAGGTTTTTCTTTTTTTAAGAGTAAAAAACAGTTTACTTCATTTTTTTTTAACTGATTTTGAAATTGATTGATTATCAAAGTCATATGGTTCATTTTGTTCAAATATATAATTTCATCATAAAACAAAACTTATTAACAAAGCCTTGGATCCTGCAAAGATTTATGTACATGCTTACAGTTCCAGTATTTGGCTGTTCTCATTGATTTTGATAAATCTTTCCAATATCCAGGGTTTTCTGTGTCTACTCACAATATGTATTTCTGTGTGTGAATGTAAACTTCCTCTTCTTGCATCTTTAAATTTTCTGCCTCTCTCCAATGTTAATCTTTCCAATACTGAAGCTGGATAAGTCTGCGCATCAATTTTTTTGCTGCCTTCTAAAACAATTCCAGAAGAACTAATGTAAATCAGACAAGTAGCAGACAACCAAAAGATCATTTCTCTGACACTGACAATGGTCCAAGAATGCTGCTACCAATTCCTGTAGGATTAAACCATGCTTGGTGAGCAAATTCAGCAGCCTAATCATTCTGTCTCAGACCTAAAGCTGCAGCCTCCTTAGTTATTTGTAAAACAACTACAATCCAAACACAAAGAATTTTGTCCTGACTTTTGCAGTAAGATGTGGATCTATGGTAGTTAAATATATGTACTATATACACTTTATAAAATAATTAGATTCTAGTTCAATTTAATTCAAATCAATTTAGACCAGATTACAAGAGGACTGGATTTTGAGAAGTGTTTGAACAATGCTCTGAGGTCCATGGTGTGATTCTTGGGGTGTCCTGTGCAGGGCCAGGAGCTGGACACGATGATACTGATGGGTCCCTTCCAACTCCGGACATTCTAGGTCTCCACATTTCTTTTTTTTTTTTCTAACTCTTGGTCTGACATGCAAATTCTTTATTTTTTATGTATAGTACACAGAATATCTCATACAGAGCAGAAAAGATGGAAAAAAATATTCTCTCTTTAAATGTACAAGATCAAAATTAAAAAGGTTTAACAAGAACATGGATTCTTTTTAAAGATTTCCTTAATGAAGTTCCGTTTAAAGACTTTTTACCACTTCTATATTGAGAAGTTTGCTTTTGTCAAGTTTTTAAGTGGCAAGTACAAAAATACGAGCATTTAAAAATAAAACCAGATTTTATAACACAGTACCTCTTGTATTCTTTGCTATTCAAGGTATAATTCTGTATCTTACCTTCTCATAATTCAAACATCTTCTACATAACAATAATAACACCACCCTAAAGATCCACACAAATATTTGGATTCATCTTCTATCTAGATAAAGACATTTTCTTCTTTTTTACTTTCATACTTTATTTTATTTCATTCACAATGAGAGATTTTGGGCACACATTATCTTCTTTGAGAAAGAAGGGATACCATGACTGAGTCATTTCTGCAGTGAAAACTTTCTAAGACAAGGTCTGTTCACCAGCCACTTGTCTTATCAACATTCTTTGTGGGTTACTTATAGATGAGGCAAGTCAGGCAGAACCATGGATGTTACTGTAAATACCCTCAGCCACTGCAATGGATCTCATGGCAGTATCACTTAAACTAATTTTTAGGAATTCACATAGCTGCAGTGAGTTCTAGTCAAGTTCAGGCTGCAACACAAGGATAACTAGATGTTAATTTTGATCACTAGCCCTACACACACTCTGTGGGGTCTGATAATAAACTTCAGCTGAGTAAGAACAGCAAAATTCACTCCAACAAGATGAGCAGGGTCACAGTAGCAATACTCACAGTCATATCTGTAGCTCTCCAGAGCTTTGATTTATATATGTCTGATTATTTTCAGTAGATATTCAGGCTGAAATATAGCAAATTGAAATGAACTGATAGTTGTCTTGCTCTGTAAGTTGTCCTTTATATGCTTTGAACATGGTCTCTGATGCCAATGCCTAAGCAGGAAGACATCCAAAGCAGTCAGTGTTACTTTGTCAGTGTCACAGTTTGGGCACCTTGGACATAATGAAGAGGCTTAACCTCTAAGGAGTTATGATTACCATTAGCATCTGCAGGGAAGAGACAAGAGTCATTGTTCTTCATTTGCTGTATGAAAAATTGAAATGGTGTAAATACTTCAAAAATAGAAAATTATTGCATCTCTTTTTTTTTTTGTTTTTCAAATTGTATTACAGTGACTTAGTGATATAAGAAATCATTCTGCTTCAGTAGGCTGGTTTATAACTGTCTATTTTATCTGGGATATTGTATCTGCAAAGTAATTTTAAGAGAATAAAGAAAGAATAAAGGGCCAGAGGGGGTTTCTTTTTATTTACTTCAGTAGCATTTGACAATTCACTGGGCTGCTTTTTTTATGTACTAGACCTTGCAGACCACATCAAGGCAGCTTGCAAACATCTCATTTTTTATTTAGGCAATGTACACTCAATGACTTTAGTATCTGAAGCTTCATCTGAATTAAATTTTGTGTAATGCCAGCCTCGGTTTCTTTTCATTTGGAATCTGGCAGAAAAGAAGTCACAGAGGGGAAAACAACAAAACCCCACATTCTTGGTTTATGTCCTTTCTCCCAGCCACGTTAGAAGCAGACTATGAATTAATTATGAGTCCATATGAAGCCAATAACTTGGTGACTGAGGATTTTTATGTGTTCTGATATTTTAAGAAAATATTATACTCTGTGATTGTATTTCCCTTGGTTTTGCTTCCATTCAGACTTACAAAGATCTATGTGCATGTGTTTCTCAGGGGTTTCTTAAACAGATGAGTTATCTGAATGCAGTTAATTTTAGTGCTAATATGTTCATTTTTCAAGCAGTTGCTCTGAAAAAAAAATTAGTAATATCAAAGGGGAATGCTGAATAGCTTATTTAGACCAAAAAATTACTATTCCCCTGGAGGTCCAAATGAGCTATGGGAATTAATATTTTTTTATCTCTGGAAATGAATAGAGACCTGTGACATTAATTATGGATATGTCTTTATGGAAAGTATGGATCAAAAGAGAGTATAAACAAATAATTATACAGCAAATGTATTCAATACCATCTCAGAAACAAATGTTAATCATTCTGTAACTTCACAAGACAGCAGTAAATAGTTAGAAAGTTATTGTTAAAAAAAAACATGAATCACTGAATAAATGATCACAGGGCTACAATGTTTGTTAGAACACAGAGAAATACTGGAGACCTGTGTCCAATAACTCAGATGCAGGTTACATGCTTAGTTTACAAGTCTATTTACTCAGAAGGGTTTCAACAGTCTTATAAGGAACTTTCTCATGACTCACCAAAACATCCTCTAAAAGAGGTAGCAACAATTATAAAAGCTAACAAAAAGAATATTGAGTTTACATGGATATCATCATGTCTCTGTAAAATCCAACACCACTCAGATTCTCTACTTTGTCAGTTCCTCCTAGGTGAACCCTGATACTGTGACTGCACAGAGCTTCAGCTGATTGTGCTCAGCCCAGGCTTAGATCTGACAAGAATACTGTTGTTAAGATGAAATAAAGTCAGTGAGCTAAAGTCATTTCAGATAGAAAAATTAAAAAGGGAGTGTACTTATTGAGATAGTGAGTGGCTCAAGGATTCAGGAGGAAAAATACTCACATGAAAGCATATAAAGCTCTTCAGCCCTGTTTCTGTTTTTATTGTGCATGGTTAAAAGCTTCAAACAAAAGTGACCTAGTGAGTTGGATTACAGATAAGATCCTGCCACAAGTTATGTAGGACTTCAAGACTTAGAGAGCATTTGGGTTTGATGTAAGCTAAATGTAAAATCCAATATCTGTCATTGAGGAGGTAAAACTACATGATTTAGCAATCCTTTTTGAGCTGAATTTCATAAATTTAAGTTCTGTCTCAAGGAAAGGATAGCTTTGATTTTTAAAGAGAACCTCTAATAACATTAGAATGCCACAATGCCTAAAGTAGCACCCTGCTTAGCCTGTCAAGGACCATGCAGCAGGGGACAAAGAACAGCTTTGTGAATAGATGCCATGAAAATACAGGATTGTGCTTGATGGTGGTATGAAAGAAATTTACACTGAAAAATACCTAAACTGTCTGAAATGAAGAGGATTTTTTCATCCAAGCTTAAAATGTGTCTGTATATTACTTCTCAAAAGTCACAACAGCATGCCAGAAGATTCAGCTCACAATAATGTTTAGGTGGCCCCATGTGGCAGGACTGAAGGGGGCAAAATTTCATATTTTGGCAAAAAAAACCTTCCTGGTTGACATATTTGATTTTGTCAAGAACCTTTGAAAGTGAAAATGAGCCACCTACAAATTCAAACTCTCAAACCTTTGAATTCAAAAAGTGACTTAGAAGTGAGCTAGAAAGAACTTCTTATGAAGGAATTCTCAGAAGTGCAGAGATGGGACAGCAAGGAACTCAGCTATTTATGAGAAAAATACTAAGATAAAAGGGTAAAATCTTCAAGGGGAGAAAAAAAAAATAAAAGCAGAGAAAAAGACAGCAATTCAACATGAAGAATTGGGCTATACAAAAGGACTTATTCCTTCCCCACCTGAGAGGCAAGTGCTGCATTAGCAAACTCTCCTCATTGGATGTGGTGAGTATATTAATACTCAGCCTTCTAGCCAATTAATCTTAGCTGTCTAGCTCTCTCTCTTGATGAATAAGCAATTGGGCAGATGACTGGTAGAAGATCCCAAATTGACTCAAAGTGGGTGGAAAGAGAACTCTCAGCAGTCACCTGATACAACTTATTTTCTCTCAAGCTAACTCTGCATTATTTAAAAAATATGAGATAAAAACGTCATATTGTCCACATCCTTTTTTTTGCAGGTGTTGGGAAATTATTTGAGAAGAAGTCCCTACATATCCTCCTACAGCAGTCAGGCTTTGAAAATTGATTGATTAGCTCTTATCAGTCCTTTCAGAGAGTGCTGAAAAATGGTTGTGGATTACTTTCTAGGTAAGATTCTACTTTCTGAAATTTAAACAGAATCATGTATTTTTCTGAAGAATGATCTGAATTCAGCACCAAAGCTCCATGGAGTAAACAGAGATTAGATGTATTTATTGTTTCCCACCAGCTCTAGATTTGGGCTCCAACAAAACTCGTAATTTTTTAATTTCCTTTCTGAAGTTCTTAAGTGCCAAGCCTCCCAACACATGGTAGAAAGATATTCATCAGCCTTCATAGTCTATCCAACACCATAGCATTTACAGTTTAGCATTTTGAGTGTGTGAAGTTACTGACACGTGCAGACTGTCTTACCGGGGGCTTGAGGAGAGCTCCAAGAGGAGAGGCTGAGGTCACTTGGTCTGCTCAGCCTGGAGGAGAGGAGACTGAGGGGACACCTCATTTTACACCTTCCTCATGAGAGGACAAGGAGGGGCAGGCACTGATCTCCTCGGTGGTGCCCAGTGACAGGACCCAAGGGAATGGCCTGAAGTTGTGTCAGGGGAGGTTTAGGCTGGGGATTAGGCAAAGGTTCTTCCCTCAGAGGGTGGCTGGGCACTGGAGCAGGCTCCCCAGGGACATTGCTGCTCACAGCACCAACCTGACAGAGTTCCAGGAGCATTTGGACAATACCCTTGGACATGTGGTTGACTCTTGGGGATGGTTCTGTGCAGAGTCAGGATCTGGACTCAAGGATCCTTGTGGATCACTTCCAACTTCCATATTCTGCCATTCTGTGATTCTTTTGGACACAGAATCACTGATAGATTTTTCTAATTTCAAGGACAAGCTATCAACACTAAGACAAATATATATATAGTACATATTAAATGTAAATAGATATAAATGTCTTGAGAAGTATTAAAAGTCTTCTTACTTCAAATTACAAAACCATGAAGGTAAAATTAACAAACAAACAAAAAAAAATGTAAAAGGAAAAAATAAACCAAATAACACCAAAAAACCAAGTCAACACTCTTTATTTCGTAGAAATCTTATACATTTATTACAAATTGGTAAGATTTAATCACTTGGGGAATCAATAATTAATTAGTAGAAATATTTCAGATACCTTATAAATATCAAAGGCTTTTAATAATTACTTTACAAATCCAGATCAGCAGAAATCATGAAGGCTTTAAACATTGTGGGAGGTGGAAACAAGCTAAGAAGTTGAGAACTATAAAATTATCACAAATGAATCAAATACTTTTTGATCCTATGCTGTAGCCTTGTTATGGAGAAAATTAATACTAAAAGCATGATCCAGCATGGATTTTTTGATGCTCACTGCAACTAACAACAAAGCTTTCCCAGCTTTAATGACCCAGAGCCAGAGAAATGTCCCAGTATCGATCATAGACAGTTCAAGTATCTATAATAGCTCTTCAAAGCAAGGAAGAGCAGCAGTTGCCATAGGAAAGTAAACTTGTTTTTGAGTCTTACAAGAAAACATATTAATGATTTCCAAAGCACCATTTTATGTGAGCAAATTAATAAAACTCTGTATTACTAAGTTCGAGTTTAAAAAACTAAAAAAGACTCCACTCCATCCCAGGAGACTGAAAAAAACCAACAATAAGCCTCACCATGTATTCTTAAAGAAAAGCCCACTGTTTCAACTTTAAAGTCAACTTTGGCCACTTCTAACTATGAAAAAAAAGGCATTAAAAAAGCATTTAAATTAGACAGTTTTTCTGATTCCCTTGTTCTGACATCTGTCTTGTAAGCAGAGTATACCTATGAAATTTTTTTTTAACTCTATGCAAAAATAGAAGTTTTCATTTAAATTCAACTGCTGGATAAATGCTGTGAAATTTTCTGTTGCCATTCTTGATATTGATGTTTACATAATGAAAAACAAAAATTCCCAAACATTGGAGTAGAAAATCTTGTCCTAAGTTTGTTTTCTTAAAAATTGAAACTAAACAATCTTTAAGGTTCCCAACCCAAACCATTCCACGTTTCCATGAAAAATAAGCATGTATAGCCCCACTACTCTCTCACTGGCAGAAGACAGAGAAAAAATTGCAAATAAATAGTTCATTGTTGAGTATGTGATTTCTTGTATTATATGAAATATGAAATGTGAAATGTGAAATGTGAAATATGAAATATGAAATATGAAATAGAAATCCTGTGAAGCTGTGACAGCAGGAATGGATAACAGATGGATTTGCACCAGAACCAGATGACAAACAGATCCCTAAGAACCAAAGGCATTATCATCAATTATCCCTCAGAAGATACTACAATCCTATACCCCATCCCAAGTCAAACAAAACACAAATATATAACTTTCCTGGTGTTTTGTGACACTTGCCTTTTTTTCAGACATCCAACAGCATAAGCTATGAGGCTTCTGAAAAGAGAGGTATTCCTCAGATAAATCATACACTGCAGTAAGTTCAGCACTAAGTTCACCTTTGATCTGTGCATACTTAGCTAACCTGAAACATCAGACATGCTCAGCATGCAATAAAGAAATCCTCAGAAACTGTGTAGTACATCTATCCCAGCACATAAACACCTCCAGTCAGTAGTCAACAGGATTAAAATAGCTGGGGGAACAGAAAGGGGCTGGTAACAAGTGCAGTGAAGTGCAGAGATACAGAAGGTTGGGCATTTATTCTAACCTGGACAATTCAGTCTATTGTCACTTTATTCAGTAGCCAAAAAAACTCATTACTATCAAAACATATCTTCCTACAAAAGCATGCAATTATACATATCACTTCTTTGCTTGCAAGAGGAAAAGGCAAAAGCATTTTTCTCTACCACATACTGTTACACCTCAGTAGTTTCAATTTACACCTAATATTTAGAGTTTATCTACATTTCTTCATGCAAAATTTGTAAGATGTTAATAAATGGGCATATAATTTACACTGCATGCTGTAGTCTGCCATGTTTAGTTAAGAAGTGAAAGCAATTAACTCTAGTATATAGCACAGATTCATCCTGTGTATTTAATAGGAGGAAGAAGAAGAGAAAATAGAGCTAAACTAAAGCAGCTGGATAGCAAGAAAAATCAATCCTGGTCATATTACAGCAGTGGTACAGGATGGCTCTAACTCTGATTATTCAGGAAAGCCACAGTCTGTGGCAGTCACCATCAATACTGAGGGAGAAAAGAGCACACTAAGATGTTCAATGTATCCATGCATTTAAGAGGCAGGATTTGACAGTGGAGTTCCTGCTGGCAACCCCCCACAGCTACTATTTCTTGATGAGAAAAGGTCACTCTGTTGTAGATCTACATCCTGGTTCACAGGAATAGGTGGGTTGTCCCTACCTGGTACAGCATGCACTGAATCCTTTGTCTGAGCTGTCTCTGTTTCACCAAGGAGGATGTAATGTGTTCATCACCTATTCACTAGGTGGTTTTGGTTTTCTTCACTCTGACCCATTTCCACTTCTATTTTCTCTTCATCTGTATTTTGCAACAGGTCAAGCACAAGCATCCTGCTTTTTATCTCCCCATAATTCATTAATGCTGACACTTTCATTTCTAGCACATTCCTTTGCCCACTGTGGATACCATGCAATGAAAATTAGTCTTAATCTTCCTAAACTCTCAAGCTGACATGATATAATGGCATTCTCCTCATGAGTGATTCATTCATAGAGCAAAGGCTGGCTGGACAGAAAGTAATATAATTGCAATGACTGCTTGCAAGACCTCAAGAGGCAGAACCTCACAAGACCTGAGATTTTAAACTCAAAAGATATAGCTGAAACTCACAGGAGATCAGGCAAGGCCAGAGAGGATTGGCCACAAAAGAAATGTCTTGATTGTTGTTTAACAGTTATCTTTTTAGCAAAATGAAGATTATTTCTCATTTATTAAGTTCTGAAGTGATGGTGACAGCAGAAATTTGCCAAAAGTTGGGTACAATAATGCTTTCTCTACTTCAGTACAGATTATCAAGGGCAAAGTATAGTGAGAAAGAGTAAAATTTTGACCACTTCTTAGCATCTCAAAGTGATTATAATTGCAGGACTTGCTTGCATTCAGTGACCAAAAATTATAAATAAATTTATATTCTGTTTATTCTGTTTAATTTGATAGCTACTCTCTACGATTTGTTCTAGCTTTCAATCTCCTTTCAGACAGAAACCAGCTCCCAAAAGAAATGGACACATCTCTTTTTCGATTTTTGCTACCATCTTGTGTAAAATACTGTTTTGACTGCCAAGAAAGTTGCAGAACAAGAGTCTGACAAAATATCAAAGTTCCTGTAAACACTGTGAAAAAATAGGCAAGCAACTACAAGGGGGAAAAGACACAAACTCCTTTGCCTAATTCTGTCTTCTGTTCCTAAGTCACAATAAGTACTTATTATTTTCACAGAACTCACAGAGCTCCTCAATCTCAGAATACATTTCCAGGAAAAGCTCTTTAAAACCTCAAGTTGATCCCAAAGCTGAATCCAAAAGGCAACCCACAGTGCTGAGATGGAGAAGACACTTCCAGCTTCCGTAATAGGCACAGAAGCTCTGCTGCTTTCTGGGCATTCCATACCTTACCAGATCCCCATCCAGCTGCACCTGAGGACTTTTCCCAATGTATTTTCACTGCATCTACATGACATCTGATATGCCTGTGGGTGGCTCCACATCACCATGCTTGGACTGTGCCTCAGAGAGTGACTGTTGGATGCTGAAGCCTTTTGTCCTACCTTGAGTTTTCCCTTTGTCTAATTTACAGCTCACAACATGAAGAAAACTCTTAAGACCTGGACAAAAACAACTGTCCTCCCAGATACCCCTGAGAGTGATATAGATTTTCTAAGGGAAATTCCTGGGGCCAGGTGAGAGAGGAGAAACCAGAGAGAACAGTGTCACCTTACAGGGAAGGTACCAGTTACCCTATCAGCTTCACATTTCTACAGTTAAATTCCACGAGATAGAGAAAATCTTCTGCAAAATAAAGAAGTCTTGTGCATTTACCCCCAAAACAGCAGAGAGGCTGAGCAGGGTGCTGTCACTTCTCATGCTTCCATAACAAGTTTATTTTTTAAACTCTGCTAAGGTATACCTCAACAATCTGTATGCCCTGGATTAGCCATGGTGCTGTCAATAAATTAATCAGAAGAGTGAAATTTGCACAGGAGCAATAGAGAAGTTAATTTGATTCCTTCTCAATTTTTAATATTGATCATTCCTTGGGAAAGTAAAATAAAACAAAAAAAAATCATATTTCTGGACACCTGGCTGACAATTTAGTGCCAACAGTTTGTAAGGCTGGGCAAGGGGGAGTTGTTTTTTTTTTTAAATGGGCTGACCATTATTATCAGATGATTCAGTGGTAACAGTTTTATTTTATTTACATCATTTTGCAAAAGTAACCAGCAGGATGTGTAATCAGGAGGAAGAGTGTCTTGTGACACTTGCTTTTAATCATCCTTATAGGGCATGACTGAGCAAGTTATGGTGAGCAGGCTCTCTCCTGGACAGTACTCCTCCAGGAAGTAATTGAAAGTTAAACTGCAGATTTAACTTGTGTTACTATTGAGTTATAAATGTATGCAAAGAATCATTTCTAGTTCAATGTTTTAGTAGCTGACAAATTTCTTTTATAAGCAAGTACTGGCAAGAATTATTGAGCAGGGAACCTGACAAAAGGCAGGTGCTTAATCTGCAGGAAAAAAAAAGAATCTAGTTTAAACCTTGTTATTTGTTTTACAAGCAGGAAAATGTTACACTGCAAAAGCCCAAGAGGGGAAAATGATCTCTCAACAGTTGCCTACTAAAGGTAGAAAAAATTCATCCATAAAATCTAGATAATTTATTCATTTAAATAGTTTTCCAAGCTGACCACTCTAATATTAAACTTTCTCTTCATTTTGGTGGAAAAAAAATTCAAAACCTCCGTTTTACCATACATGTTGCTTTTTTTTCCCCCTTGTGTTATTTGTTCTTTGTATTTGCCTGTACCAGATAGCCTGTGTTGGCTGTTCAGTGTGCTCAGATCCCCAGCATGGTGTACTCAACTCACAGGATAGTTTGCAGAGAGAAACACCAATTAAAAGCACATATTAAAGAATAACAAAATCCCAAAACACTGAGCATTTTGACAACAGTCGTGAGGTTAGTTTTCAGGAAGCCTTCAGTTCCCTTAAAAATAGAATATTTAAGCAAAGGCCACAGACAATTTTATCGGACTGAGATTAGCAACATAAATTAAGGCAGTTATCTTGCCAGTTCTCATCCTAAATCACAGTGCTCACCAGCTGGGTATCTAATTTTTTTTTGGGTAATACTAATATGACTTCATGTAATAATTTCTTCATACACTAAATCTGCAGAAAGCTAAAATTCTGAGGCACAGTTCTTTGAGAGAGCTAAGGACACGTCACTTTCTCCTTAGTATTTTCTCCTCTGATAATCTGCAGCTGGAATGAGTAATTGTGAGAGCCAGAGGTGGGGGTCACCCTGATGGTACAGAGGACAGGTCTCTGTGGGGAAGGCTTTCCACACCTGTGCTGGACAGCAGCTGGTGCAGTGTGCTTGCAGAGTCCCAGACCAAATTTCAAGCTGTGCACCTTGGGGGGAAGCCTGATTGCAGCACTGTCTGTCTGCCTTGCAGGGCTCAAAAAGAGAAGCTAGTGATAGACATTGGGAAGAATAATCTGACCAACTAATGCACCCTACAGGACTCCAAATTATCTGCAAATGCAGAGGGGAATAAAGGACTTGGATACTTCTGTGAACCAGTCAATAACAGTCTCTGCTCAATACATGGCATTGATCAAAAGAACAAATGTTAGGATGCAAACAGAGTAATGTCAAAAACGGTACTGAAAATGAACACCATCATAAAAATCAATGAGAGAGCTTCCTCTGAAACACTGTTCAGTGCTGACCACTTCATCAAAAAGGCATCCAGCAAACAGTTTACAAACAGACAATAAGAATGAAGAGATGCTTGGGTAAACATTGATTATGTAGTGAATTAAATGACTGGGACAGTTCAGCTTTGAGGGGTACTATTTAGGGTGTCATGAATAATACATTCACTAAATTGAATTTACATAGGACTGGGAATGTTCTAACAACCTGGTTCCAGCAGAAAATATGAATTTGTCAAAACAGAAGTGTTCTGTCAAAATGTACCATTTCAAAAAAACATTTCAAAGGAATAACAGCCAAGATTACTTCTTGTCAAGGGCTTTTCTCCCTTTAAAAAACTGATTCTTTTCCTCCAAGTGTGCTGTCTGGGATCCCAACTTACTGTGGCATATGTGTGTCACAGACCTCCTCAGACACAGAGCAAATGATAATTTAGCTTCAAGACTCCAAGGCAAAGCCACTGTAAGGACAACCAAGAATTTCCAACTCAGTATTTCCAGTGCTCTGGAAGCTCTAGATGCAATAACACTGGGTTCATAGAAAGGCAGAAAATCCCAAATCTCCCCAAGCTGAATCGCTCTGGATTTTACAAGTATGAGTTGACCTCACAATATCCTTCATTTTTTATTTAGCATGTTCCTCTTCATAAAGAAAACCAGGGGGCACACACAGACCATAATTCTGTGGTGAAAAAAGGAGAACCAAAGTGCACAGGCACTGAGCCATCATCCTGAACAGTTACTCCTGAAAAGCATTTTGGTTGAACAATGACAAAGTCATGGGGCTAATTTTTGGCAGAAGGTCTCCACTGTGCACCTTCCATCCAAAGGTCTGCCTGTATTCATCTCAGGTCACCCCCCATCCTTAGGAAAATGTTGCCCCACAAGTTGGACATTGCATCATATACCAGACATGATCAACTAGTGTTTTCCTGTCACAGAAAAAAATCATGTTCAACAGGTAGGATTTCTACCTCATGGAGCTGTGCTGGCTGTGACCAATGACTGTGTTGTCCTCCAGGTGTATTTTCAATACTTCCCAGAATAAATTTTCCATGGTTTTCCCAGGCACTGAAATAAGACTAACAGGCCTGTCATTTCTGACGTCCTTCTTCTTGCCCTTCTTGAAAATCATGACAACATTTTCCAGCTTCCTGTCAGCTGGGACTTTTCAAGATTTCCAAGACTGTTTAAAAATCTCAGCTCAGGGCACTGAGACTCCTTTGGTCCATTATCCATGTTGAAGACAGAGGCAAAGAATGCATTAAACACCTCTACCTTGTCTCTGTCCCTGTTTGTAAGACAACAATCCTCATCCTGTACCATCATGATGTTATTTTTACACTGCTTTTTGCCAATAATATATTTGCAAAAAACCCTCTTTTTATTGTCCCCCACAGTTCTGGCCAGCTTCATCTACAACTGAACTTTGGTGATGCAATTATTTTCCCTACAAGCAGCATCTCTGTATTCTTCCCATGTCACCTGACCTGGCTTCCCCTGGGAATACACCTTCTTTCATTTCCAAATGAAACCTGTGTTCAGCCAAGCTGGCCTTCTACCCCATCTGCTTGACTTACAACTCTTGGGAATTGCTTTCTCCTGGGATCTTAGGAGATGATGTTTAAAAAGTGAGCAGCACTGATGAATGCCAGCACCAGCAAAAATATTTTCCCAGAGGATTTCACCCACTAATCCTCTGAGCAGACTCAAGGCAGTTCTCCTCATATACAAGTGGAGGGTTGAAGTTTTCCTGGCATGTTTCCTCCCGCCAAAAGGGATTTTAATCTTGGCAACTTTGTGGCCACTGAAAGGAAGGATGCCTGAAAGCAAGAATTTACTTTCAGGAAAGAGAATGAAATCTTGTCATTTCAATGAGGATCAATTGGGCAAGCTTTGCTCCATATTCCTGCATTTCATGTCAATCCACTGGCTTTCCTTGTTTTCATGTCATATCAGGGGTTATTTTTGAAATTTAATTTTTTCAGTCCCTTCTCTGTCTCTTTGTTTCCCTTTCTTCACAGATTTTTGGGATTTCAATCAGAATAATTTTGGCAAGTTTTGGTCCTTTTCACTGCACCCAGTTTCATCTCAGTACAATTGGTTGTAGTCACTCCATTTAGAATTTTTGGGATTTTTCAATTTCAGTTTTGATTCAAGAATTTTCTTTCAGGAGAAGGAATGAAATCTTGCAATTACAATGAGGGTTAATTTGGCAAGCTTCGGTCCATATTACCTTTTCAAATGGCCCTGTCAATTTACTATGTAATATTGCTTAACATCCTTTTTTCTTAGGAAGTAAAAAAAGGAAAGAGGGAGTAGGATTTTAAGCATAATGGTTGTGCTTCCATCTGCCTCAAATCTTACATATCACAGTAGCGTGTTTCTGTCATTATTTCTGCTTCTAAAGTACACCAAATATGAAATGAAAGGCATTATAAACATGTAAAATGTTTACAGACGGGAAAGATTAAAGGAGACTCTCAGTCTGGAACATCTCTTTTCAAAGACCTCTCAGTTTCCCTGAGAAGCTTGTGGGGAGAACTGTCCAGAACAGGAGATAACAGAAAACACCTTTGGAAAGTGTGTAGAAAGAGAGATAAGTAGGGTTACATCACCACTCTGTTTTATGAGGAAAAAAAAATGCTATTTAGCAATTTTGAATGTAGGTTGTTGTAGTTCTCCCCGAGCTGGCCATTAAGTGGCCAATAAGGCTACTGTGGCCTTTTCTCTGAATGTGAAGCCCTTGCAGGACAGGGGTGGGAAGGTTTTGGCTGCGCAGGGAGCGAACGCAGCGCCCGCCAAGAAGGGAGGGTCCTGCTGGGCGCTGTTCCAACCCATTCCTGGGACTGCACCGCCCCCTGGTGGCCGCAGGCGCAGCTAAATAATTCACAGACTCGGCTGGTTTTTCAATAAATTTATATTTTTACATAATGTATTGCTGTACAAGGGAGCTTTCATCAGAAAATATCTTTATTGGGGAAAAATGTCAAAATCCTTCTTTTTAAACAACTTCTACAATTCCCAGGGACATTTTACTCTATTTTTATTTTACAGCAACCAATGTTTTTCTTGTTCAGGTGCTAACTTGAGATGGACTTTCCTACCTTAATTAATAAACAGAATACTTAAAATATCAGTGCTGATGAGATACTGGGAGTCAATGGTATTAATTTAGCCATACAGGTTTGTTAAGGAATGCAGGTTCTCAGACTGGAGGCTTTGCAAACTTTTGTCAAAATACAAGCGGTAGCACCGTTATTCTATTTACTAAGGAATATGATTCACCTAGATTCCAAGTCTGATTGCTTTTATAAGTATCATTTGGAAAAAAAATAGCATATTTTAACATGTCTGGGGTGAAATCAACAAATCACTTATTTCCCCTGGGCCTTCCAGTTCAGCAGCAGATTATGGCCATGCATACTTAATATCAGGGCAAGTTCAACTCTGCTTCAGTGGCCCTCGACCTCTGATCTTTGGCTCATTATCTCAGAGCTTATTTTCAACCACTATAAGTGTAAATCAGTGCAGGGGGGGGTTTGTCATGCAGTGATTATGCGGAAGTACAGAAATGCAATCAATCTTAAGGGCCTCACTGCATGAAAAACTGAATATTCTCAGTTTCCTTTGGCTCCTCTCTGGGGTTTTAATGACAGAGAAACCCAGGGAAGATTAAGAAATATAACAGGGAAAGAGTCTGCGATCTGGAAAACAAAAAAGTATTTTTATTATTTTAGAGCATCTTAGTGTCTTTGAAGCCGTGTAAAGGAAATCTTAATTAAGGATTTGATCACACAAAGCACTTGATCCCTTAATGTTCTTCTTATTTCTGTCAAGAGCAGCTAACATCTCACAGGAACTGTAAATATCTTGTTGAGACATATATTTAATGTGCAATGCTGAGATATTTTTTGGTATCTGTGAATTCCTGGGTTGAGCAAGTTATGACTAAAAGAACAGTACTTGTAATTTCTCTACAGGAAGCTCCAATGAAAAGAGTACTGAAGCTGAAATTAAGGATCAGCTCAGTATTACCCTCTTGACCACATCCTTTTCTTTCTGCATTTCCCTGTGTTTGCCTTGAGAAGAGTCTGACACTTAGCCCAACCATCTGCTGGGATATTCATATCTTAAGTTGCTAGAAAATTATTTTCTTTTGGCTTTGGTTTGTTGAGGTGGGTTAAATTGCATAAGGAGGTGCCTTGTTCTTTATGATCCCAGCCAGAAAGGTGCTCAGATTCTATAAAAGACCTCTTAAGATCATGATTTTTTGAGACCACACTAAAAAGAAAAGGAAGATAGTAGAATTAACCCTTCAGATGCTGGGAGCCTCAAGCCAAATGGGGCCTATGACCATAGCCCAGCACACCCTGCAGATTTCACCCGTGGGAAATTACCCTATTTTGGTCGCTCACAGGATTTTCCCAAAGAGGCCAACTCTATTCCTCATTTCTACTGTCAAACAGAAAGGATGCCCACCTGAGAACTTGCTGCACTGCTAAATAAAGGTGAGGCCCAGCAGGGAGGTAATCACCTGTACCAAGCAGGAGGAGCTGCTGATTTTCTCCTGTGGTAAGGGACCTGTGTGGCAGCAGGCAGCACATGCAGCACAGCACAGCACAGCCTGCACTTACAGATCCACATAGTAACAATGTTAAACACTTGCACAAATTGAATATTGAAATCCTTTTTAAAAGAATGCTAAAATCAGACCAGCATAACAACATTTGACCATGCCTATTGTTGGTCTTACCAAACTTAATACTCTAAATTGTGGCGACACCAGACAAATAATAAATGTAACATTTCTATTTCTTTTATGTGAAAAAAAAGGGAATTAAATGCCTTCATTGAGATATTAAAAAATAACTTGATACAACAGCTCTCTGAAATGAGATTTTAAATTGCCTTAGGCAGACAACATGTGAAATGTTGCTTCAAGGCATCATGTGCTACAATTTGAAACACCAATGTCTAATTAGAGGTGGAGGGAATATTTCCAACACATCTAGTGCTTGATTTTAAAAACACGCCTCTTGTTTTGAACATGATTGCTTGGCTAAACCAAATCCTCTACCAAACCATTATTGCAAATCCTCTACGTTCTTCTATTCTTCTCTCAGTTAAGAACAGTGATGCATAACTGCATACATGTCTATAATCAGTACAGCATGTTCTAACTTAAATGATTAAAAATTAAATTTCAAAATAAAATAAAAATTACACCACTATTGAGATAATCAAGTAGGGCAGAGAAACATATGACTATATTTCTCATATAACAATAGAATTATTTCAGGTAGAAGTACCCTGGAAGGTATCTGATCCAGCCTCATGTTCTAAGCAGTCACAGAAGAAAATGCTCCAAGGTGGTAAAATGCTTTCATTCTCACAGTTACAGGGGCCACCAAGATAATTACTGGATCCTAGTGTTACAGAAAGAAGTTTGAAGGGCTCTTTACAAAAACTGATTATGTTCTAAGAAGGAGCAAAAGTCAGGCAAATGCAAAAAACTGAAGAAACAGCTGAGAAATAGGTATGAAGCCATGTATATGTAACACTTCACTAAGAGGTTTGTTTCCCCAGAGAGCAATATTAAAGTATCCTTCTTATCAGTCTTTATAGAACTCTTCATATTTTAGTTTGAAACACATTTCAATACATATCTCAGTTAATTCTGAGTTTTCTTGTGAATTTCATTTAATTCACAACACAGTTATGAACTGCTGCTCAGTTAAAATTGCAAAATCTCAAGATCAAATTCAGAGTGAGTCCCCAAGCATGTGGCAAAGCAGATAAACCATGTAGGAATCTGGCTTTTGTACCAGCAAACCACATTCTAGAATGCATTCCACTATTGCTGTTTACATTAAAAGTCCTCTGAAACTGCTAAGTATAACTAATAGTATTTATTCATATTAGGAATTATTCCTTAAAAATCTATCAAATAAAATAGGGGAAGACTCTGCTTAGGGATTTTTTTTTCTCTATGAACTATCAGTCTATGGTGTAGAGCCGTGGTCTGTAAAAATAACTTCAAGTGCCAAAATTTTATAGTAGATTAAACATAGTGGATATAGATCTTTATATGTCACCATGCAGAGCATACTTTTAAGAATTTTTAACCAGTTTTGAAACACTATAGTGTGCTTCCTTCCTGCACCTTCTTTTTGGAATTTGTAGTTTCTTCATCTCTCTTCATCTTCTATCACATCCGAGTTGATAATTTCCTTATTTCCCTTTAGATGTTTCTTTTTCTCCTTTTTTATTCACTTCCATGTCTTCTTTACTCTGCTGTCAAAACAGATATACACAAAATTTTGAGCATAATTTCTTAGAGTAAAACTACATGCTCCTTCAGAAACATTTTAAGAAGTAACATTTCAACGTGAAACACGAGATAGAGGTTCTAATCTCAGCTTTCAAAGCAGCTGTAAGATGCAGGAATAGTCTTTAGGGAATCTTGCAAACATTTAGCAGCCTGAGTCCTTTCATGGCTTCAGACCTCAGCTGGTTATTGTTCAGCCATTGCTGAAGCTTCAAGAACAATCCAGCAGAGAAATAGATCAAACTCATATGGCCTCTACTGTGTTTGTCTGGTGCTACAATCCAAAACTTGCTTTTTGTAGCACTTCACTTTAGAGTACACACTTTGCTTTCATATGAGCATTATTGTTGAAAGAAACAGAAATCAAGGTTAGTTATTCAGGCAAAGGTACATGACTGAAAACAAAACAATTAACTGCTCTTTCAGCTACTCAACATTGATCAGAATCTCACAGATTTTGAATGAGGAAGTTATACAAGCACTTTTACATTTTCTAGGTGGGCCAATTCTCCTAAGAAGGCTGAACTGTAACCATTTCTATCAATTACCTGAGTGGTTATTTTAAATTTAGAGAATGGTTTTGCTTGTGGATTTCTTTTCCTCCAAGCCGGTGAATTAGAAGATCCTGAAGTATATTTGCCTGTAGGAAAAACATACACATTGTTTCCTAAATTCAGCCACAATTTCAGGAAAGAGTCCCTTATTCTGATATGTGAATTAAATATTGCATTGGCTGAAATTTCAATTAATGTACCAGATGAGTCAGACATTGCCTCTGAAACACAAGCTAGTGTTAAAGGCAGACTCTCTCTAGAACTTAATGGACAATTTGCAATATTGTAGCATTTCTATGAGACTCATGTGATCTTCCAAAAGAGGAGATTCTGCTATCAACATCCTTGCTTATAACAAAGGGAATGTTCCTGGGCTAAAGACCTTCCCGAAGACATCAACAGCTTCTGTTTTATAGGGCTTGTGAAAGCCCTGTATATACAAGGCTATATTATGGCTTTTTGATAGACATTTGATTGTGCCTCAGAAAATGCTGCCTAATCACAAGCCATTTTCTAAGAAATTGATTTAAAATGAATATTATTAATATCTTTTTTTTAATTCCTTCTTAATGCAATTAATTAAAATTACTAATTTTTAAATAATCCTACATTTTTCAGTTTATACAGAATGTGTAAATGTTACCATAGTTTTCTGTTTGTGTCCAAAATCTCCTATTGGTGTCAGGCTGATTCTTTTGTTTGGAGCCTTTCTGACCATAGGACTCGGGTACTGCTGAAAAGAAAGGCAGCAAAAATTTGAATGATTGCTCTTACAAGAAAAATGCTGATTTCCATTTTTTCAAAAATGTTTTATCCTTTTTTAACCTGGAAATTTAATAAAATGCATTCTTCACATAAAGAATGTTCTCTCTACATAATCTCTATACCACCTGGTCCACATTTAATGAAAGCAAACATTCAAAGAAAAAAGAAAAAAGACACACCTATTTGTCCTCAACACAAAGCACCAATGCTGCAATTTGTTTCACTTTACTTTATTCACCTTAAAGTAGGCATTACTCTGTCTGAAGGAGGTCCCTGTTATTAGAAATTAAGACAGGGAGGCACCTCAAAATGGAGAATAAGCCCAGCTTAAGAGAGATGACTGAAACTGCCACGATGAAATCACTTTTTTGATTTCTGATTATTTAAATTATTTACCACTAAATCTGTTGACAAAGTGACAAATGAAAAAACAAATAAGCCAGAGAAACCATGAACAGAGAAACTGAAAATTCAAATAAAGCCCAAATGATGTACCAGACTGGGTAAGGCTATATATATATTAGCAAGATAAAAATAAAGTGAGAGGTGTAATAAATCTGAAGCAGATTGCCAGAAAGAAAGATGCAAGACTCAGAATCCCACCTGTAGGCTTCTTGTCAAATTAATGACATAGCATGTACCATCAAGAAGACAGTAGAGTAAGATGAAGGAAAGTACCATCCTTTATGAGCAGCAGAAAGAATAGATTCAGTCCTCTGTCCAACATAATTAATGTGAAAAAAATAATACTAATGTTAAAAAACAAAGATTTACACTGCATTTGAATTGATACAGAATTGTGAATATGACCCAAACCCTTGTTTATTCAAGACAAAAAAATAATCCTAAATAATGAAAATAAATACAAATTCATAATCATGAAATCTCCAGTGAAATCACAGTTATGGAAATATATGCTGCAAAGCAAGCAGCATATTTCCTACTGGGAAAAATAAGGTTGAACAAGAAACATTTCTCGAGACACGACTGAAATTCTACTGCAAAACATACTTCTACTATAAGTAGTTAGAATAAAATAAGAACTTAAAGGTGGAGTTTTTAAGGTTTATTAAATATTTGAAAAGAATAAATCACATAAGACATGCTGTAAAAAGTAGGGATCACTATATTTTTGACCCCCACTGAATTCACTTCATTGCATCCATGAATTCCTACTGTAAAGATGGCTCAATTATTGCTCATGAATATTCTGTCTGACAAACTGTAAAGCTTTATAAATCTTTACATTTCTGCCTATGGATATGGCTGAAATCTACTTGTGAAAATAATGCTTGATCAAATTTACTCATGCCTGTATTTAAGCATAAATAACTAATTCAGCTGCCGGCGCCCAATTGAGAGCAGCACAAGACAGACAGGCATTTTAAGAATTCTGTGTACGAAGGAACCCACCTGTAGGTCCATTGAATTTTGGTTTTTGAGTGACAGTCCGGTAGACTACATAAGCTGATCGTCGAGGTTCTGGAGAATTTAGATGAGTGTATCTTCCAGTGTCTCTCCCATATGGACTGGAAGAAGCAGTTTCATCCTCCTTACTTTGACCCCTTTGTTGATAACCTGGTTTTACTTTGGGGTCCGGAGTATGAATTCCTAAAGGAGAAAATACAACCAAAAAGGTTGTCCTATTATTCAAAATTTCACAGAGTGCATGCAACTGAAGACCAAAAAGATTAAAAAAATGTTCTTTGTAGATAGATCAGTCCAAGTACGGGCTGTCCATATTTGACACTAAGAACAGAAATTTACTAGACAGTGCTAAAACATCTCACAGTTTTGTAAATAGAAATAAATAAGCTGATGATTTTTTCAAAATACCTTTGCCAGTTAGTGCATTAACTGAATTTCTTCGCTCCTCAGAAATCCTTTTATTTTCCTTTACTTCCTTAAAGTGGTGGTTCTTTACCAGTTCAGTGTAGTTCGTTTCTGAGAGATTAAAATAACATGTATTCACTTTTTAGAAAGCACAAAAAATGTTCATAGCCAAAAATACTGTGGTATTTTTATTTTATAATCTCCTAATTCATAATAGGTCCCTTGGGGTGGAACATAGTTTCAGATGTTAATTATTTTAAAAGTGTCATTCCCCAGAAAGAAAGCAAAAGTGTCTATATTTCCTCTAACAGAAGAAATCTTGAAGACCAACTCAAAAATTAACTCTAAATGCAAAAATCAGGTCATCCTTTCTCTATGTGGACCTCTAGAACACCCATGGCTGAACCCATGGAGGCCAATCCATGCATTTCAAAGGATGCCTGGCTGAACCACGAATGACTTCTGCCTGTAGCATCTGGATACACCCTGGACACGTGCAGTGCATGAACATAACAAAATGCTACAAATGATGGAGAGAAATTTAAACAGCATTTGAATTTTGAACCTGGTTGCCTAGGTAAGCCCACTTCAAACTACAAACTGAACTTCACAGGGAAAGTTGCATATTAAAGTAACCACAGTTCTCTTCTCTTGGCCCTGCTACTCTTTGGGAAGATGGGGTTTTGTTCTCCTTTTTTTCCTGCTAATGTAAATAAGCACTTTTGGTTCCTGTCATTTCAGGCCAAAATGAGGCAGAGATGCTCTACTCTGCTTCAGTTTACGGGGTAGTTTAAAGATCAAAATCTGTCCTTTTTTTTCCCTTTTATTCTAAAACTGCAAAGAAATAACTGGATAACAATCTACTCTCAATAATATTTTGTAAATTGACAAATATATTCTGGAACTCTCCTGTGAAAAGGATGAAACTTATCATTAAGGTCTTTAGTGTAGGTATTTTAATTTGCTGTACATGACTAGTTTTTGATAAACATACTCTATCACAACTATTATGCTCTTTCCTTAATTATATTTTTACTGGTTTTATTAAGTCCTGTGTTCTGTGAGATACTACCTACAATCAAATCTGTTTTACTTGTCCTGAGTAGAAAGCACACAGCATTCCCCATGATCTAATGTGAGCATCAAAGACTTTAGTAACTCAGGGACTCATAACTGAATCTATCAGAGAATGCAAACTGGCTGAAAGAAGCAGAATTAAACCATAACATACAACAACTGCTGTCATCTTGCAGTGAAAGAATTCACACTGTTAATGGAAATTTCACTTCAGATTGGTTTTACACAAAATAAATAATGTTCAACACACTTGCAGAGGAACAAAAGTAATCTAATCTAAAAATTTGCAAATATATAATAATGAAGTACCTTTCACATTGGAATACTTTGATGTAATTGGTTCTTTTTCCCGAGGTAGTGCCTCAAATCTGTTTCCATCAACAAATGTGCTCCTCTGCACCACAGAACCACCACCTCCTGTAGGAAAAGTCTCATAGTTATCTCTACTTGAGAGCACCCTGGGAAAGGTGAACAATGCAGAGTCTGCTTTTTAAATGGCATACTTTCAGCTGAAGTGAGTTGAAACCAAATATCTGATTTAATAAGGTCCACAAAAATTAGAGAAAATAGTCTGCTAAGCAAAGCTGTTAAACAGTCTGTTAAAAGCTTTAAATACATATAATTGTGAACAGAGATTCAATTATTGAATTGTGGCTCAGTGGTAACTGTTTATACAGACATAAAGAATATCTAAAAAAGAACAATACTTTTGTACATAAAGATGTCAGGAAAAGATGTAGAATGTAAGATTCATTTCTACTGAGCAATAGTTCTGGAGCTAGAAGACACACACCAGTTTGCTTCAAGATGGAGCAAGCAGCCCTAGCATGGTATTGCACTATTTTGCATTGACAAACTAAGGAGAAAAAAAGACTACAATTATTGCTATTTTCATCATTAATAAATATTTAAGAAAAAAGGATTGAATATCACTAAGTATTAAGCGAATTCAAGGAGAATGGGGCATTCTTCAACTTTAATGACATGATTCAATACTGAACTCAATCGCTCAACCCAGTTTATGCAGAGGGATCGGATCCTGTTACACAAGTTGCAGGACTGCAGCTTTGCTATTTTTTCTGTATGATAACAGAAAAACACAAAGCTTATTCATCTTATCTATGGATAGTGTCACGAAAGTAAGAGTTTTTGGAAGCATTTTGACTTCAGACAGTCACAGAATCACAGGCACAGAATATTCTGAGTGAGAAGGGACTCACAAGTATCATCAAGTCCAACACTTAAATTAATGGCCCATACAGGGATCAAACACACATCTTGGTGTTACTAGCATCAGGCTCTAACCAATTTGTCTGCATCTCTATGCTTGCTTTTTCATAACTCCACAGAACCTTTTCTTCCCCAAAATCAACTGTAATCTGCATAAAGGATTTTTTCCACTGCAATCCTAAAATAACCATAATATATAATCATAAGCAATGTTTGTGGTTTATTGTTATAATTAATGGTTTAGCATGAGAATGAGTGTCTAGAACATAAAGAACATATAATAACTCAAATGCAAAATGGGGAAGTTTAATGCATGCACATTTAGCTATTTTATTTACCACATGATATTCAGCAATAAATAACTGATGCTACAGTACATTACCTCCACTGTCAAAGGATTTATGATCTGTTCTGGGAATACTCTCTATTGACACTCTTCTTTCTGAATTCTCCTTTTCTTTTCTTGTATTATTAAATCTTGTAGGAATTGTGTTACCATCACCTGGAAAGGTAATAGAAAGAATGTTTAGCTGTGTGTAAGCACAGATAATGGCACTGACATTCTCTTCCTCCCACCCCAATGAGCCATTGATTAGTTTAGTGCAATTTCTCTCAACCTCTCATTTCATAACCTTCTTTCTCTTTTATTAATTATTTTAATCCTGTCTAGTGTAACCGATGTCAAACTTTCATGCTCAATAAGAAAATATCATAATTCATAGACTAAAGATGGCTCCAATGTAAAGACCTATCTATAAATCACCTGCTTGTTCATGAGCTTCTCACTTCCCATGAATTATATTTCTTAATCCTATCTAATGGAATTTATGGCATTTTCAGAATGCATGTCATCATAGTACCTGAAGCCTCAGAGAACTCAATTGAAAAACTGTTTTAGAGAAGCATATCAATCTTTTTCTATTAATGCATCTAATGATAGATGACACTAAATAAAGACACTTCTTAAAAGGTATGTTCACACATCTGTCACTGAGCCTCTCATCTAAAGACTAAATATATCTGTGTATTTGTTAGAAAGAATTTATCAAAACTATCTTAATAACAAACATTCCAAATTTAGAAATTAGAAGAGAATAGTAAATGATGAACAATAAGAACTGGGGTAAATGTTTATAAATTTGTATTCCTTTGACCCTAATTATGTCAGAAAGTCCAGAATTCAAAACAAAATGTAACTCTTTCGTTCTTCTCTTTTACAAGATATTTGAAGGAGGCATTTAATCTAAATTTAGTTTGATAGAAAAGTTTGACTTAACACTACATTTTGACATCAAGACACCCAAGATAGCCAGCAGAGGTCATGGAGCGCCTCTGGAAAAGTGGCTCATCTCAGCCTTTGGCACTGCCTAGTGATTCAATAAAAAGGAGATTCAATGGAGTTCCTGTCTCTCGTCATTTTCATGAGAGAGCCTGGATGAGAAATTTAAACTACATTCCTAACCTTAGGATGGTTAAAATTAGACTACATAAATCTTTATCTTGAAATTATATGAAAAATCTATGTTGTTTATGTCAGAAAAGCTTGGGTTAATAGCCCATTTCTACCTTTTCCATCCACAACTGATGCAGGTCATCAGCACAAGTGTGACTACATATATGGCAAAAAAGAGTGAAGTGTTTGTGTAATTTGCTGACAAACAGAAATATGTTTCTGCAATATTTTATTTTCACTAAATTTAAAAAGAGGGAAGGAAGTGCAAACTATGTAATAGTTTCTCCCTGTTACAGCAGTTTTAGAAGTGGTAAATACAATCCAAAGAAATCAAAATACTTGCCTTTCTGCAAGTTTTGTTCAGTAGTTTCCAAGGGTAATAACTCATCTTGCCATGGTGAAGACACAGTTTTTGTTGATTGGTGTTTGTAAGGATTCTGAATCCCATAATACTCTCCTACACACGCCCCAGGAGGGAAAAAACAAAATCACTAAAGTTTACTGTATTGGAAGCATTGCTTTTAAGGAAAAAAAGATTAATTTCATATTTACCAGATTTATAGCATATATCCCTTATTGCTCTTTCCTCTTCAATATCTATAACAGTCTTAGGCATCCAGCTAGAAACATCTGCAGGAAATGTTTGTAAAAGATTACAAGGTAATCATACGAAGACCTTCAACAATTCTTAATAATAAAATAAGATAATTAATTTAATTTTGTCATTGGTTATTTTAGGTTTTGTCTGCAACCTGTGCTTCTAGACTGAAAAATGATTACTTAATATTAGATATTTCCATGTAGAATGGGATTGCAGTTAAAACACATTTTTATAAGCAAACTTTTGTTAATTCAAACATATCTCCAATATTCATTTTCAAAATAATCTTTCATTTATACCCACAAGGAAATCTCATTCAATGTCTCACCAGAGAGTGCTTGTCACAAAACCTCTGCCTAAAGTTACAAAGCCCTGTAATGCCTGCTGGCAGAGCTGGTGAAATGAGTGCTCTGGATCTCTCTCAGGTAAGGCTATGAAGATTAGCAAAGCCCTGCTTTTCTATATTGTTTAAGTGGCATACTCAGGCTGAGACCAAGTTAGGAAACACTAACAGGCTGGTCTGCCAGCCAACCTGATGGGCAGTGGGAAAGTGAAAAGTGGGTTGGGCAGCACAGTAATTTGCTGAATGCATCCCTGAAAGTAGGTCATTCTTTCATTGTTCACTCTCCAGGAATATGACATTTGTTCCATCCCTATGAGTCTCTTATCTCTAAGTGAGATATGGTCAATGGTTTAACTGTATTAACATATATGCACACATAAATGTCAAAACATTCAGTTCAACTGCTGGAGAGTTTGCATCAATTGTCTTTGCTAGATTTAAGAATAACTTTTTCTAAGAAATTACTGCCTATAGAGTTTAGTAAATCAGCTGAAAAAATTACTTAAGTTAAAGTCACACAACTATCTTTTGTAAAAAACTTGTGACTTCACCTTCACTGATGAGTGCATACAGCCCTTGTTCAAAAATTTCTCAGAAACAAAGTACCTTCTAAACTTGTAATTTCATCCCAAAATTTTGAAGAGTTTTTGATGGCCATTTGAATTGGATTGCAGGCTTTAGAAAATACTGCCATGCTCACATCTGGTGACTACCAGTCCCAAAATTTTAAAGACTAGCTGAAAACTATCTCAAAAAACTTTTCAACTATTTTCTAAAAATTTCCTGGTTATTATAATAAGCCAGTTGTGAGGTACATTGCAAGAGCTGACAAAACCCATACAACTTGCTTATAAAAGAAAAAAACTGCTTACAGTTGTCTTCCTCGTCATCATCCTCATCATCATCCTCTTCGTCATCCTCTTCATCACTGAGGTTTATAATCAGTGGAGGATGAATTGGTACTAAAACATTGTCTTGATTTCTGAGTGAGTCCTGACGATGGGCTGGATGCAAAATGCCTCCTTGGACATCCTGTTTCAATGGGACATCTGCAGACAAGAACATTAAACTTCTTTTGTTAAAAGGAAACTAAAGCATCACATCCAGCTTGACAGCAGCAGGCATACTTCTGAAAACATTATCAAGATTAGACATTATTTTGTGCAGAGGCAGGCAAGAGAGCACCTTCCAACTCCAGGAAGTATGAAAAACACAGGTGCCAGCTCCTCTGAATGGACATGGGCACTGCTGTATAGAGACTTTTGAAAAGAGGAACATTTTCATCACTGCACTATTTTAAAAAGTTGTAAACATGCTGTATCAATCCCTACAGCATCCATTTTGAAGAATTTAGCAATGCCAAGCACAGGATTGCTTATTTTAAATTTGAAGACTTTTTTTTTAATAGCAAACTAAATCTCAACTCTCATTACAAGGTACAAAAATGTAGATTTTGTAAAGGAATGTGAAGTACACAAAAATAATTTACACTGAATCAGAAAAAAAAATTAGAAAAATAAATTATTTTCCTAAGGAATTTATATATTCATTTCCTAAGGAATTTATCTCCACACATAATATTTTCATCAAAATGGCTTTAGTACTGGGATTACACATTCCAAGAGCCGAGAAATACAATGGATTAAAAAGAAAAATTATAAAAGATAATTTGACTGATTTTCAAACACAATATTCTGCACATTGTATTAAAAATATTTAAGTTTGATAAATTTTCCAGTCGAAAAGAAAGTGTGGGAATTTTTCTATTATTCCAGTTGTTTTTATTCTTGTGCATCTCTTGCTTGCTTATGAGCAGCATGCATATAATGTCAAACCTATTCTCATAACATGATTGCAAATTAGATTTGTTGTACCTCATGTAAGAGATGTGTAAGATACAACACTAACTTGATGGAGCCTTTCTAAGAGTTCAGAAAAGGCTATTTTTAGCTCCATGTAGAATAAGCCAAAATAAACTTATAGTTTAACAAGATTTTTAAGCATAAGAACAAAAAAAAAAAAAAAAAAGAAAAAATCACAAAACAAAAAAAAAAAAAAAAAGCAGGAGGCTTGGTATCTGCAATGCTATTGTGGCACACACAGGCTTTGAACTGGTACATATTTCAGTAAAAAGTAAAAGGGTTTGGTCTGTTTTCCAGCTGTGATTGTCAGACACTGCTCTTGCACAGGATACCCTTGCCCACAGTATCTTTTGGGTACAGTCTCTGACTTCCACCACAGCCAAAAGTGTGCTTTGTAAGTGGGAGCTGTGCTGAAGGCAGAATGGACACTTGGAAAAACAGCACTCCAGCTCTTGCCTTGATCCTGTGTGCTTAGTTAAGCTCCACATACACAGATATGACAGGTTACACTTTCCTGGGCAATTTCAGGAACATCAGGTTTCATGGTGACTTGCTTTCCTCACTCCTGCTTCTGACAGCTGTCTTTGTTGTTTGCCCTGGACTCTTATCCTGCTCCAGGTTCCAGCTGTCTACCAGGATTTCTGGTATTTAAGAGTTCCTCTTAGAAATGGTTGAGGAAAAAACTCAACTTGTAAAGGTGGTGTTTTCCACAAGTAAGAGTGCTGCTTTACACACTGTAATATTACTGTACTTCAGTAATATTTAACCAATGTTCAAGCCCCAGATTTTTATTCAAAACAACAAACTGGGAATACATCTGCACAAACAGCTCTGTAATCTGATATTATCTCCACAAGGGGTGTCTCATCCACACATGTTGTGCTCTATCACAGATATTGGTGTCCCTACCAACCTCCTCCTCCCCCCACACACTGCTTTTGATTTGTCTTAAATCATTACCTGCATACTAACCATTTCAACTACTAGAGAGGTTTAATCTATCAGGAATTCAAGTTAAGCAACATTTTTATTCCATGGATCTCAGAAACCTAAATGTGACTTCATTTTTTATATCACTAATAGGTATGAAGATTCTTAATATGACAGCTAAAATAATTCACGTGGCAATCTTATTCAAATTTCTTTCTTTCCCTTAAACTTGCTGGGCTAGCAGATCATACTTGATTGATTTGTCATGGTGCATTTCTTGACCTCATTATATATTACATAAGAACAGGAAGGATGTTTTTGTCTATTTCATTACTCTAATGAACAAATTGTTTAGAAAATACTTTTACTCACTGTTACTAGGTGGCAAATAAAGTCCATTTATATTACGGGGTTTTCTGTGAAAGAAGTCACAGCTTATCCTTCTACAGCCTACGGGCTCTGTCTCCCAGAAACAGGAAAACTTGCTGTAGTTTTGCTGCAGGAGAAAACAGTTTTCAAGTGTTGAAAATATAACAATCAAAATGAATAAATGAATTAGCACATGATGTGTGAACACAGGATTGAATAAATGACAGTTCACACTGCTATAAATGTATGACCAAGATTTTGTGGGACCACATTCTTATAGTTTATAACATTTCAAATTATCTTTTATTACTTTTGTCATAAGCTCTAGATAGCTCTAAAGTTACTGAGTTAAGTCAATGGTGTTTGGTGATGTAAAATTGTTTCTAGATTAGAATAGGGGTAAGACAGTCTACTTAGTTTACTGCAGACTTTTCATGAGCTGGTGGGAAGGAAAAATAAATCTCTTGAGTCATTTAAGTGATATGTGGCTGAGTTTATTTTTCTGCACAATGGAAAAATCAGATCAATCTCCAATCAAATGTGATGTACAAGTTAAAATCTTGTGCTTGTACTGCCTTACTACAAAAGGACAGGAATCTATGGGAAAATGTGGTAAGAAACAAAACCCAGAAAGATTCCCAACAAAAACTAAAAAATTTGGGACTTGATGTTGGCACTACTGCCATTACACTGCTCACAACATCTTTCAGCTTCAGCTGTTTTTAAAGATGACAAACAAAAACCTAATGGGACTAACAGACTGTCTACATGGATTTGTTTAATTATAGCTTCTTTACTCATACATATACTGCTGCTGTCCCTCTATTGATCAGTGTGGCACCAGCTAAAAAGTCTACACAATATAACAGAGATAGTACTTTCACAGTACAAGTCACTTCTTGTACTAACTATGGATAATTGATAACTAACTAATTGAATGGATAACTAACTTCACAAGTTAGTTATCCATTCAATTGTTGTTCCACATCTCCATCTTATCAGAGCTCATAGATTTTAGCACCATGTCTGATGAAGCAATTCACTTATCCTTACAACCTGAGGTATCTTTCTCAAACATATGATAAACTTGTAATTCCAAAGAGTAAGGGCTCATGAGATTTACCCTGAATACGAAAACTCAGGCTTATATCCTGGATGTGAATGGCATTCCACCTAAGAACTGTAAATGCCAGGTTGGAGGTTATTTCAAAATGAGTTTCTGAGTAATTTTTTAAATTAAAACAAGGCCAAATACTTGAAAATATTGGAATATTTGGAAGCAGGTTTCTCCCACTTCCAGACATTAACAGCTATGTCTAAGAGCACCATCTCCAAAAACTTTTGGATTGTAGTCAGTACAACTGAGCCACCCCCTGGGACACAAAGCCCATCTCCCAGGCATTAACACCTAACTCCCTGATCCTTAAAAATGGATGGAATAACCAAGGGCCCTAAAACCATCCCTGGATTTTTACCAGGCGGAATGCAAGTACTTCTTTGAATTAAAGTTATCAGCAGCCAGGCTAATCATCTAATCCTGAAAACAGTTTTCTTCCAAATGCCAAACCTTCAGATGACATAAAACTCAGTGGGATAGTGTAGCTAAAACAAAAAATAGTTGAAGGAAGCATGTGGTACCTTCTCCATGTGGCTGAACTGTTGAACTGAACGGAGAGCAGTTGTTAGCCAGGATGGAATGTTACATTTTAACAGTTGCCAACTGCTCTTCCAGCTTGGGACACCAGCATGATGCTGCTACATGACCTGTCCAGGCTGAACACCTTTCTTTCTCTCTACTGCATCCAAGTAAAATACAGAATATCACATCGTTTCAAAGAGTCGCCCATTCTGGTGCTTTTTTAATGTGAAATAGAACAAGCCAATTTAGCGAAGCCAAACTTCTTGCTGAAGCGACTGTGGTCTTAAAAACAAATCTCTGATACCACAAAGATACCACAGCCTGCTGGGCAACAACAGTAAGAGGGAGGAGTGAGAATATGTGTGAGAGAAAGAACCCTCGGCCACCAAGGTCAGGGAAGAAGATGGGGGTGAAGATGCTCCAGACGCCGGGGCAGAGAGTGTCTCCTGCAGCCCGTGGTGAAGGCCATGGTGAGGCAGCTGTGCCCCTGCAGCCCAAGAAGATCCACGGTGCAGCAGAGATGGACCTGCCGCCTGTGCAGGGCCTCACGCCAGTGCAGGTGGGTGCACCCAAAGGAGGCTGTGACACCATGAGAAGCCCGCGCTGAACTAAGCTCCTGGCAGAATCTATAGACCCGGGAGGCCATAGGAGCCTACTCTCGCAGGAGCCGGTGCTGGAGAAAGCGCAGCTGCCCGGGCCGGGCCGGGCGATCGGAGCCATGGCGCCGCCGGGCCTGATGTTAGACGGGAGGCGGCCCCGCCCCGCGCAGCAGCAGCGCCCCGGCGGAGGCCGCGGCGGACTCCATTTCCCGTGGCGCAGCGCGGCGAGGCGGGCACAGACGCAGGCACGGCGGTGGCGGGCGCGGGTGGCCGGCCGGGGCCATGAGGCGGCGGGGCGCGGTGCAGCGCAAGGTGCCGTGTCTGTTCGTCACCGAGGTGAAGGACGAGCCTTCGGCCAAGCGGGAGCGACAGGTGGCTGGGGCAGCACCGGGACGGGAGGACGGGGGGCAGGCAGATGGGGCTGGGCCCATGCCCGAGCCCAGGGGAAACCTCTGGGCCGCGGCTTGGAACAGCACGGACCCCCAGGCACGGCCGAGTGGCGAGAAGGTCGGCTGCAGATTTAAGGGAATCTCATGGGATAGGCTTGTATAGGGGTCTGCAGCTGAAATGCAGAGAAGAAGGCCCGTCTGAGTGCCGTGTGATGTCAGCCCCACGCTTTTCCTGGCAAGTACATACAGGTGTTCACCCTGATGCTGTGTTTGCTTTTACTAAGTGAAGGCCACTCCAGCATGGCCGCACGGGGAGCCTGTGTGAAGCCGTCCTGTCATTGCCGCCTGTGAGCATTCCTCAGGAAGAAAAATGAGGCTGTGAGATGTTGACAGATTGGGGTGGCACACTCACCTGTCTAGCTGCAGACCTCCAGCTTGTGTTCCCTGATTTTAGTAGCAGCTCTGTGGTGAGATTGAATGCAGCTGTGGGTGACCTTCTCCCCTTGGTGATTGGCTTCTGGATGAAAGAGCTGAAATGGTTTTCAAAACAACAGTAGCATAATTGTTCGACTTAGAGTTAAACCATCTCAATAATGGTAATATAAGGGTACCTTCCTACACTGGTGATTGTTTGCACAGAAAAACCTAACAGGGTAATAGATTTGGAACTGGCATGTGCTATTTTTGTTTGGCTGGTTTTGTCTTGGGGATTTTTGTACTTCTTGTTGTTGCTTTGATTTGTTTTGTTTTTTTAAAGTTCAGGCAAGAATAAAACGTGGTTATGACTGGTAGGGAAGAAAGGGGGTGGTACTGGTGGTAAAGCCAATGGGAATGTTTTGTCACTACCCTGAAATTTTTAATGTAATCTTCATATATGCTGTTAGTTATGGTTAAACATCGTATAATATGAAACAATTATGTCATGTAACACAGGTTCTCATTTTATGAATTCCCCATTCTGTTTCAAGACTTTTGCAAGACAAGGACTTGCTTTGTGTTTTGCTAGCAGAGCGAGTTCAGATTAAAAGACAAAGCTGACTGGGGAGAGAAGAGGGGGGTATGATAATTACAGAGAAAAAGATTTGAATCCAGACATCACTGACTGCATGTTTGCAGTGAAACTGTTAGAGAAGCTGTACAGAAGTTCTAGAAATTTGTACTAGTTGGCTGTTTAAGATCCACAGATCCTGTATTTCTTTGCTCTTTTGAAGTGCGAAAATGTTTAACTGGCATTGCTGATACTAAGTGTTTAATACAGGATGCTTTTGCTACCTTGCAAAAGCACACCTGCTCTGTGTATTGCACTAATATGGTGGTTATTGTCTTTCATCTCCAAACTGAAAGCTGGGGAGAGCTAGTCAGGAGGAATTCCTATTGCAACCCTAATGCAGGAAGATGAATCTCAAAATGCTGCTATGCTGGATGGGAACCCTTGTAGTTTATATGCCCTGTTTAAAGTGGACAGCAAAATCATCTCTAAATAATAATCAAGAATGGGAAAGAGGGAGAGACTTTACAAACAGATTGCCCTAGTTCTTCTGTCTTAGAGAACTTTGCAAACTATCAAGTTTTGAAGAAATTATTAGAAATCAGCCCTATAATGTGTAATACTTCAAGAGCTGGATTTATAGAGGCCAGCTGTAAAAGGAGCAAGGATCTGTACGAGAGCAAGGCAGTAACATAGCCACTTGTCTTCTTTTCAGCCATTTAAAGTTTTGGCAACTGACACTATTACTGGAAAGGCATTAGAGGCAGATGTACACAATGCAGTTCCTACTGAAAAGGTGGATGGAACCTGCTGTTATGTAACAACGTATAAAGGTAATAAGGAAGATCCATTTGTAGATTTCTCATGCTGACTAGAACTCGTTTTTCTTAGTTCTCCCTTTTTTTGTATGATTTATTTACAGCTGTTGTGAATTCAAGTGTCATTAAGCATCTTCACCACAAAGTGATGTTACCATAGTTACCATAGACTTAGAAGGTGTTTCTAAAGTTGTTCTATCTAGCATTTGTTCTCTAAAATATCTCAAGTATGATTTAAGTGAATATGAATATCCAGGAACTATTCCAGCTTTTTAACTTCCCATTAGTAAGTCTTCCTTGCAAACTGGGTCATGTATAATAGAGTGCCTACTTTCCTTGGGGAAGATTTATAGAAGTACAGAGGTTGGGAGGAAATGAGAAGACTGTGGTTCATTGACTCACTCAGGGGCTCATGCCTTCACCTTCTGTATTATGCTAGGCAGGACTGTACACAGAATCCAAAATAGATTTGGAAATTCACACAGTGTACTTTGAATTTAAATAGTTCATGGCTTTGCTTATAAAATTTCTCTAGTGGCAAATGGGAATTTCTATCGTGCCTGTTATGTAGTTGATTTCAGTACTCTGCAGGGTATGGTCAGCTCAGTAAAGTGCTGGTTTTGTCTTTGGAATCTCCTAGGACAGCCCTACCTGTGGGCCAGGTTGGATCGAAAACCCTCCAAACAAGGTGAAAAAAGGTTTAAACGATTCTTGTATTCATTGGAAGATTGCAAAGGTTAGTGAAGATTTCTTTCCTTCTTTTGGACAATGTAAGTTATCCAGTTAGAAAAACAACTAGGCTAACAAATAATCAGTTATCCTGCTCCAGTTTTTTTGACATCACCCTTTACATTGAAGAGCTTTAAACTGGAATAGGTAGCTACATTTTTAATCCTAATTTTTGAACTTTTAACTTCTTAAAGACTAAGTGCATCTTTAAACTATCCTAATGGTAAACCACTTGAGTGTGACAGATGTTGGTGTTAGTACAAAGTAACTGGGACTACTGTCTGTAACAAACAAGGTTTAAATAAATTGTATTTTGATAATTGCATTGAATGACTACTAAAGCAAAGTTGGTTAATGGTTTACCAAAAACAGAGTATTGCATTTATATGTCTAGAATTTGTTTGGAATATTGAAGAGGATTTCAAGCCTGTTCCAGATACCTGGATTCCAGCGAAGGACATAGAGTTCTCTAATGGCAATCCTTTGCCTGATGAAAATGGACATATGCCAGGTACCTATGATGCAGCACAGGTAAAACTGGGGAAAGGTGTGTGTGAATGTCTGAAGTAAATTAGAATTAATTCCAAGGTTAAAAATAGTAGTTAACATATTCAGAAAAAATAAAATTGGAACGTCATTCATTCACTATCCAGAAAGGCTTTGTTCTTCTGACACATGGAGATAATTGCAGTTTGCTGTACAAACTTACAGGCCTTCAGCTGAAGGCATAATTGTCACATTTGCATTCTTCTAACATACAGCAGTTTTTACTCTTTCTGTTTGTAGTTAACCGTAGGGTTTTTTTATAATGCCTGTAATGGTTTCTAGTATGCATTTAATAACTTCAGATATTTTGGTAAAATGTGTTTTCTCATAGGTTGGGTGCCTGTAGAGAAGAACAGTAAGCAGTATTGCTGGCACTCATCTGTTGTAAATTATGAGGCTGGAGTAGCACTGGTATTGAAACACCATGCTGACCCAGGGCTTCTGGAAATCAGTCCCGTGCCATTATCAGAAATTCTAGAACAAACATTGGAGCTTATTGGAACTAATATCAATGCAAATCCATATGGTAAGTTTATATGGACTGTTCTTAAATGCTTTTTTCTTAAGTGGTATTTTTGAGTGAAATCAATGCATTTTCTTTGTGTTAGTTTTTTAAAAGAGTTTTCCAATATCAACTTTATTAGAAAAGAGAGAAAGGGCTGGCTGGAGGAACTCTCACCCAAAAATACTCAACCTTAGAAAGCGGAGTTGTCATGGGACTAGTTATATCTATTAACCTCAGTTACTATAAAAATGCATTGCTGTTGTCTTTTAAAAAATACTTTGACTGGAAAAACTGTTGTAAATATTACTGTTAAAATACTAGTAGAATTTTTTAAGTTTGTTTCTTGGAGCCTTCACTTTTTTGCATACTCTTTTGATGAATTGAAGTAGAAAACTTTATTCAGCCATTTTTTGGAGTCCCTAAAGTTGCAACTTTTAAATCAAGAAATAGGATTTTTTTTAAGGAAATGTAATTTAGGCTAAATTTCAGTTGTGGCTTCTTCCTTTAAAGGCCTTATAGTGAGAAACCAATTACATATGAGCACAAGTGAGCTCTAACTTTTGTGCTTTGCTGTTAAGATAACTTGCCAGGATAGAGGGGAAAAATAGTCCTACCTGGTCCTAAGCATTTCCTCAGTACATACAAGAATTGCAACCAAAAGTTCTAACAGCTGTGTTCTTAAGTGAAGAGTTATGTTAACAGGAAAAGGCAATGCAGTTGTTAACAGCCCAGTTTTAGGTGTTCATGAGAAGATATGCCACATTTTCTGGAACTAAGGTGTGTGTGCCATTGATTGTGATCTAAAGTATGAAGGATTTTGCTGGTAGCTGTATGGTGACTGAGGAGGTGACCACAATGGAAAATAGACAACTGTATAAATCTGTGTCATGTTTATTTTATACAAAGGAGGATGAGGTTTTAATAAATATAAATTAAAATGTGAGGAGAGACAGCTGAATTTGGTACTTGAACATTTAATTAACTGTTCTGTTAAAGGCAGGACAATATTGTAGTATCTAATAGAAGTTTACCTTTACGGAGTGCTTTTAAGATGTCCGCAATAAAAAAAGTCAGGAAACACTTTTAACTAGGAGGAAGGTATTTGTTTCTTTAAATGTAGGATTGGGAAGCAAGAAACACCCTGTACATCTTCTGGTCCCGCATGGAGCTTTTGAAATAAAGAATCCACCTGCCTTGAAGCAAAATGACATACTGTCTTGGTTTGAAAGCTGTACAGAGGGTAAAGTTGAAGGAATTGTGTGGCACTGCAATGATGGGTGTTTAATCAAGGTAAGTATGTGGGTGAACATGTGGAAAGCTGTAAGAATTCATAAAATGTGATGTACTGTATTCATTTTTCTTCTTTTTCTCCAAATTCCTTAATAGTAAATGTTCTCCAACAAATGAGATGACAGTACAATTAGTAAAGCCACTGAATCACTACAATGGCAACATAACATATTGAACTTTTTCATTCCCAACTTGAGAACATATTTTCTTGCCTCTTGGTATAGAAATCATTAGTTTTTAAGCTTAATTCCTCTATTTAAAAATTCAATTCTTGTTATGTTGACTAATAGAACAACTATTATTAATAAGAATGTGATTTCTGATTAATTAGCAGGTTTGTATTATTTCTGAAACTGTGGAGGGCACCTTGGTTCTGGTTTGCCTTTTGCACTTTGTTGTTGTTCATGTTATAGAGAGAACTTATTCATGGTTTTAAGTGCCCTGATGCAGAGGATCCTGGAATCCACAGATACCTACACACTTCCCAAGCTGGGAATTTTTGCACTACTCTATCAAAATGGCTAAACTGATCTTCTTTCCTTTTCTTTTAGCTCCATCGCCATCATCTTGGTTTACCTTGGCCACTTGCAGAGACGTACCTGAATTCTCAGCCTGTTGTAATTTCTTTTAATGGAACTAAATGTGACTATGACTTTGAACCAAAGAGTTTGTTTCACCATTTTTCAATGTTGGATGGACAGAAATTTGACAGACTCAAAGATATCAAGTTTGATGCTTGAAATTATTCTTTGCTTTTAAGCTAATTGTTGTATGTTCTGCATTCCTCTTACTTGTGTCTCTCACAGAATTCTTCATGAATACTCTTCTAGCTTTGGCAACAGCCCAGGTACTACTGTATCATTTGAAGTTTATCCTAAATGACTAAATAACAGAGATATGACAGCTAGAGCAGAGATCTAGCTTCCAGCATGTTTGTTTTATAAAAAATCCCTAACTTTTGAACACATTCCTGGAAACTGTTAGCAGTAAGTGTAAGGAAGTATGTTTTCTAACACTGGCTGGTCCTAAAAGCTTTACTAATGAATGCGATCAACTGGAAAAGTTATGTTGGTTGTGCTTCTACAAATGTAATTATTTTGACACTGTTGTATGTAGATTTGAGACTTAGCATAAAGCTTCTTAACAATAAAAAGATATATTTCACTTGGGACCAGAATTAGTCCTAAAATCTGACAATTTTTTTTGAAGCTGTAACTGTTTCTTATGGGGGAAAAATTCCTGGTATCAGTTAACTGTACATCTGCAGCATTATGCTATTATTTAAAAACCCAGTTAACCTGTTTCTTACAGGCACTTGCACTATTTTGGGACAAAAAGAGTCAATAATAGAAAATAGTTTTATTTTGGAGAGTCTAGTAAGTAGAGAGAAACATGACTTGGCTTAGTAGTTGTAAATGGGAATTGTGTTTCAATAAAGAAACTTATCACGGGCATATTAAGATAAGGTATATAAATAATAAAGGTGAGACTGAATGATCATTTGAGTTGGCTTTATTTCATCTCTGCTATAAAAGTATACATCCAGCAATATAAAATAAGCAAAATGAAAAATCAATTATGTACAAAAATACTAGTGGTTTGGCTGAGATACTATAGCTTCATTTTCAGTTCTTTGTTCTTGGATTTTTTAATATTTAGGTAAAAATAACCAGGAATAATAAGAACAGACATCCAGCACATTCACCCTGAGTTCAGAGTTAAACATTATGGTTGCACAAGACAACAAGAGCAAATTACATAATGTTACTGATCTGGGACTTAGTATACTTCCTATGGTGACAGTTTAAATGTTTATTGACTTTTAAGAGAAGCCTAGTTTCAATTTCACCTGACACCTCATTACCCAAATTAACTGTTCTTAATTAAAATATAATATTGCACAAGAGCTGGGAGAGGTAAAACTCGCTTCTATTTTGACTTTTGTATATAAATACTGACAATGAACTGTTGAATAGTCCAATTCTGCCCTCTTGGGTGTGTGCAAACTAACATAACTTTAAGAGACTTGTATAATTCCAAGCTAAACACAGACAATTTTATTTTTTGTACCAATGATGAGGATACTGACCACTACCCTAATCAACAGAAACATTGCCTGGACTATCCTGAATGCCAAACTCTTCACAAAGCTGCTTCAATCTCTCTTCCAAGATAACATTTTTTTTTACTTCTTCTTTGTAGTTATATTTTAGATCCTCAAGTTCTTCAAAAAAGGAAGGATTATAGGTTTCTAGTTCTCTTCTCAGCTCTTTTGTCTCTTCCTATTGAAAAGAATGAAGGAGTATCACCTTTATTCAGAACTTTGTTAATACCACACAACACCCTTTTTTACCTTTGTCTTGGGGGCATAAAATGATATATGATAAGAGAATAACAATCTTGGCTAGAAGCAAAAAACTACCCATAAACACTACCTTCATAAAAACAAAATAGGCTTTGTAAACAATGTTTAAGAATTGACTTTGTCATTAAATATTAATTCAGCTATTAAACAGCTCTTTCTAGCTAACCATAGTTGTGCTTGTTATCTTGCCTAGGATGATCCTTGCAGCTCACCTTTAATTTCTGTTTTTCGAGCTCTGAAGCCTGCAGTTGTGACTGGAGGTCATCCATTTCTTTCAGTAGTTTGTCAATTTTATTCTCCATACTTTCATTATGTCCTGCAAAAAATAAATATTTTTTATGAAATAATCTTGTTTCAATAATTCTGCATCTCCTGAAAACTGAAACAGGTAAATAAAACCAGTTGAGATCACCAAACAAATAACCCGGGGAAAATCATACAAAGTTTACAGCCTGTTGCTCAAAATAATTGATTATCAAGATTTCTACTGAAAATTCTCCTCAAAAAGCTTGTATATGTACTCAAAAATCCAAGACCTTAATCTGCTTGAGTTTACGCTACTTCAGTATTAATCTACTTCAAATAATTCTGTAGATTTATTATCACTTTGCACACACATGTTAAGTAGTTTCAGACCCTAAATACAAGAAGATCATTATTTTAAGGTATTGAAAATTATTACCAGCTGCAGGACCTTCACTTGTAGAGGTGTGTCTTTCATTCTTATAAGCCTGCATCAGATGCACTAATTCTGCTTTTTCTTTCTCTAATTGATTATTAGTTAATCTGGAATATAAAAAAAAATAGATTGTTTTCATTAGCAAAATATTTTAAAACATAAAAATATTTAACTAAAAATTGCAGTAGCAATTTCCCGATCTTCTTATTTCCTGTATGTTGGCTGAGGTGTTTCGTTAGTTTAGAAGTTCATTACCTTAAAAGCTGAAGCTCCTTCATGATGTTTTGCTCTGTCCCTGCACCTTCAGGAAGATGTTTAAGATGCTCAATCTTAAAAGAAAAATTAAGGAAGTTTTATTCTTGTAAATCAATATCCATGGCAATGGAGTTCACATAGAGTTCTCTTGAATATAAGATTAAAAAAGAACGAAAATAATAAAAAGGATGTAATCAAACATTAAGCTATCAGAAAAAAATAAATTGTTCCTGTACATTTTCTACACACAAAGCTCATTCTTGGCAGTCTTTCCAAAGTTAGTTCATATTTCATGAAGGGTGAAGAAATATTATGTTTAGAATTTAGACTTACAAGGAAAGTTGGATACATAGCTACACCAGCATACTGTATACATGTGCATAAGGAATTCATATGCCTAAATAATTTAAATGCTTTAAAAATATTACACGTGTGCTTATTTGCACATGGTAGTCCCAGTTCATTTTGAAAGAATGTATGAAAACCCTGTGATTTGCAATGACAATCCCAAGGATAGTACACTGACTAGGGGTGACCTGCAGTTAAGATAGAAGAGGTCCCTGACCAGAGAGGGAGGGAGCCTCTGAAAGAGATGCCTGGTAAAGACGCAGGAGCACAACAGTTTAAATAAGTGATTAAATACAGGTAATAAATGCAGTGACAGTTCAGGAACTCGCATGAGGCTACTAGCAATGATAGGTTTTTGTTCTGTTACTACCTAACATGGTAAAGATTTGTTTTGGTTTTTTTTACACCATCAGGTTCAGGTTTTTGAAATGTAGTTAACTTTGATCTCATCCCTTCATCAGTACTTGAGACATGAAAGAAACTGTGTGTTGCTCCCAGAGTAATATAACAAAATGAAAGACTTCTATCTCTGTGTTAAATCTGCTGCTGGTATATACTTCATGTTAATAACACTATTGTTAGAAAAGGAAAAATGGGAAAACTAACAAAGTAATTGTTTTACAGGAATCAATTCCAAGTTCTATTTATTGAACACATCTACTTCCTTAGGTAATATATATATATGACTTCCCAAATTGGAAGTTTTATATTTGATACCTTACACTGAGAAGGGTCAGTACCAAGTGCCTGGGGAAGAAAATCATCTGCATGTAAATAAATGAGAAGATTTAGCACAATTCTAGGACTGCACCTCTGTACTTAAATCCAAAACATGATACATCTTTGCCTGAGTTAAAAATTCATTAACTCTTCCACATGTACAACAGTACTTGTAAGACTACTGGAGACTGCACATAAGAGGTCAGACTGAAAACAGAAATGAGGAGCCTGTTTGGGATAGCGAATTCAATACACTCCTGCCCACCACCAGAAAAACCAAACAAGGGAATAGGGAAATCTCTGCAGCAAGCTCACTGCAGAACAAGCTTGTAAAAAAGACTGTAAGACCTTTTGAAGCATCTGTCTACAGGATTTCATGTGATCACTGAAACTACAGTAAAAAACCCTACAGAAGAACACAGAAAAATAATTGTTTTCCTCAGACTGCAAGTCAAGAATATATATTGATAATATGTGGTAAACCTTATTAATTGGCTAAAATATGTAAATTAGCACCTATGACTGAATAAAACCTAAAAAGTAAAAGATTGGAAAAAAAAACAAGTATTCTGCCACTACAGACATTACAAAGATAAATTAAGCATTCTACTTTCAGAGTTATCTAGCTTTTACTCACTTGTTGTTTTAGATCTTGTAGATTTTTATCAGCACTGTGTTCACGTTCTGTTGCTTCCTGAAGCAGCCGTTTAAGGTTAGCAATGCTTTGGGTTTTTTTAGCAATATCTATTTCCATTTCCTTCAACTTAGTTTCCTGCATTCTGGCAGTATTTTCATTTAGAAAAAATAAGAGCAAAAGTTTATACTTATGCAGAAACAGAGCTTAAAATATCTTTAAGAGAACAAATGCTGTAAAATACACCCTAAAATATGTTTGGGGCATTGGCCTTGAAATAACCACTGGCCTTATAAATACAGTTTGCTGAAAGAAGCATCATGAGAAACACATCTTTAATCCTTGAATAAATAAAGGCTTTTCTAGATATTACACTTCCGTAGTTCTCTTTTTATGCCTACACTTTATTAAAAGGGGACAGGAATCTTTTGATGCTACTGCACATAAACCCCAAACACCTGCTGCTAAAAGTGTACATACTGGTGCAGTATGTACACTAGCTGGATCTTACTTCAGTGTTATACCTTTGAAAGTATTTTTTTAATGATTTAGTAATTTATGGAAAATATACTGAGAAAAGGGCTAATACAGATGGAGAAGATGAAGACTCCAAGGCCAAAACTATTCTGCAGTAAGTTGTTTACCCTGAAGGAAGAGCAATCTGAGGAAGATTCCATTTTGCTTTGAGCTTTACAAGGCTACAAAAAGGTTTGTGTAGAATTTGAAATGTTGTAAGGTACCTCTAGAGGTCACATAGCCCAGTCCCCCATCTGAATCCATCTGGATTTTCAGATAGCAATACAGTGTCCAACACCTTGCTACCTGCCAGTCTTCTGAAGGGTCACTGGGATGACACCCCTTTGTCTGCCCTAAGAAACACTTACTGTTATCATGTATATGCATTGGTAGATGTGCTGGTGAGGTGGATTGCATGTTAAAGTTCCCCAAGCAGCTTCTCTAGGCTAGTAAGGTCATTATGTTATTAAATTACTTTAAATTCATGTTAAAGTAAATGCAAATAGAAGGCTTTATTCACATGAGCTGAAATAGGGAAGTACAATTAAACATGACCACATATTTTGTACCTGTACATAATTATGTATCTAAATAGAACCAAGTAGAAATGTTTTTCAAAAGAGGTGAAGAACAAAAAGAATAAATGTATGAATATTGCTGTGCCAATATGCCAGCTGTTAAGAGCCTATGATCTTCACTGCATGCTCATATCCTCTCTGCTGCAGCCATTAGCTACTTCCATCCAGTCCTGCAGTCGGTTTTGCCCTCCTTCCTTAGACAAATTATGGTTGTCATCTGGCCTTAGAGACATTTTACCTCACTGGATAGTTCAGGGGAAGGTTAAAAACAACCAAATGGCTTTTTGAAGTCTCAATGAACAAATGGCTCAGCAATATGTCAGAGTAGCACTAGACCCTCCAAGGGATCCTGTGGGAGTGCCAGACCAGGAAGGCAGTAAAATCTGGGACATCAACAATGATCTGACCTAAAATGAAATTAGACAAGTCTCTCTCCTGTCCATCTGATTTTATACCCTACCAAGTTTACTGTCAGAGGTTCTGATTTTTGTAGATACCTTCCATTTTCTGTTCATTAAAGAGTACTTTGCAACACATCAACTTACTTCACTCTAAAGTCATGCAGGAGCCCAGGACTAAGTATTTCTTACCAAAACTTGCTCTCTGCCATCCTTACTCAGGACACAAGTTGTTTATTTCTCTTAATTGTATCATTTTTCTGTCCTCTTATTACATTCTCAATTCCTACCTTGTTACAATGGACTTCCAGTTTCTGCTGTCAGCTCCATCAAATTGGCTCTCAGCCAAATTTAGCTTCTTAATGGTTTCCTCCAGCTGAACATTTAACTTCCCATTTAATATCTCCAAGTTATTCTTCTCTATTCGTAGCTTCTCTATACTGTCAGCTTCCTGTTATTCAATAAAAGCAAAGCTTTATGGAATACTTAACCTCACAGGAAGCATCTCAAACAACAGTGAGAGAGGGTCAGTGCTGCTGTAGAGGAAAACTGCAGCCAAGACTACTAGCACAACTTCCAGATTTGGTCTTGGGCTGGTCCTTGGATATCTCCTCTCCACATTTATTTAAATAAAACTGTCATAGCAATATCAGTGTTATATCAACCATGAAAAAAATAAAAACCATATACTTACCATAACCAGTACCTAGTGGAAATAAAGGGATGCATTAAAATGATCATACCTTTTTCAGTTCTTTACGCAGTCTCTCATTTTCAGTAATGAGTTTTTCCATTCCTTTGGTTTTAGATTCACAACGTGCATTCAGCTGCCCCTCCAGATCAAGTTTTGTTTTTTCCATTTCAGACTAAAGATCAAACCATTTGTTAAAACACATTTACATCGCTTAGTAGATTTCAGATTTCCATTTTTAAAGCACAGCATAGTTCAGCTACTTAGCACAGTGAACATTTTATCACAAAGTTAAATATATCCTGAAGGTACAAAGTACCTTAAACTGTGCAGTATATTTTGCTAAAATGAAGTTTTGCCTTTCTGTTCTATATATTTCATAACAGTTTTGTGCCAGTCAGTATCAACAGGCTTGCTATTCCATTTTGTTACTAACTTGCATATAAACTGTTACCTAAATATCATTACTGGAGATAAATCTGTACCTTTAGCCTCTCATTTTCCTGCTCAAGACCAAGTAATTTCTCATTAGAAACCACAGCTGGAGCTTTTTTCAGTTCTTCATTTTCTCTTTGGACTCTCTCTACAACCTTTTTCATCAAGCCAATTGTTTTTTCCAGTTCTGGGACTGTCTTTCCACTTCTACCACCCTACAGAAGGGGGAAGAAAAAAAGTAAAAGTGAGCAAATAGTTCATCTTAATGTTCTGAGATACTCCAAATCTTACTTTATTGCTTATCTTCCCATTGCAATTCATATTATAGGAAAAAAGTATGCTTTATTTTGGTATGATTTGAACCCTAGAATTTCTAGCATACTTACCTCTCCAAAACATCTAATGTTTTATTAATTCCCCAAGTCAACAAAGCAACTCCTTCGTTTTCTACGTTCCCCTAAAGGCCTGCAGTTAAGTCTCAAAATCTGCTGTACTTATGAGTTAAACTGAAACATTAGGAAAATAAATCAAAGAACTACTTAATTTATTTAGCTTTTCTTGTAGAAAAATTCCCCAATCCAACAGACCATGCAATTGCTGTTATGGGCATTGGGGAAAAATGCTGGGCTGGAAGCTTGAGGGAAGAAAAGAGGGCCCCTTTTTAGCAACCCTTCCTCTGCTGACTTAAAGCAACAGAAGAAGTGATTATATATTAAGAAGTGACTATATAATATAATTAAAGTGACTACATATTAAAGCATAAATAGATCTCCCTTTACAAAGAAATATATTCTTCTTGCAAAATGATAAATAAATAAATGTGGGGGAAAATATTGTAATTTCTCTATTTTTCTCTTTTTACTACATTAATAATGAGTTTAAAAAATCTGTTTAGTCTTCAAATCCATTTATTTTCTTATCCTCTTTGTAGCAATTTCCTCAGCAATCATAATTTAAAGATGCTGCTGATTCTAGTTCTGGGGCCATAAGGTATCTCATAAGGAAAATGGGGAGGATTTTACTCCCTGGACTTCTACATAAAGGTATATAGCGACCAAATTTCATTATTAAAAAGTATTTATTTTTCTTTAAAATAATTGGAGGGACTAGGACATTTGTGTTGATACACAGCAGAGTTAAAGAAAAACCTGTCATATCTTGCTGCCTGTGAATGGAGAAAGATTTAGAATTTGCTTTCTCCTCAGAACCTTTGAGTGAAACAGTTGTCTAAACTGAATTTTCTTGTCCAAGAATGCTGCATAAGAGAGACAGGTACACAAGCAGTCCATGCAAAGCATGAGTAAAAAAATGAAAAATATCTGATTTTTTCCAGGTATGCAGAAGCAGAACCCAATTCTCCTTGCATACTAAGCTCCAAAGAGTTACAAAGTCACTTAGGAGCTTTTATGAGTTTGTCTTTCTCTAGAAGGTCACACAAGTCATTTGATAAGTGAGCTGCACTAGACACACTGCTGAGTACTTTTTTCCTTGTAGCTTTGGAAATACTGTTCTATTAAGGTAGTTGACAGTAGCTAAGGTAAAATTTAGCTGTGTCACCTTCCACAGTACAACAAACAAAGACCTTCACTAATAGTAACTTACCCTTTCTACATCTGCATCAAATCATTTACATAAATACATGAATATAATTGTCATTATTATGGTTGTAACTGCTATTTATTGTACAAATATGCTTCTGAAGGTAACTAATCCAAATGACTAAATAAGACCATGATAGTGCAACTATTTAATAGTTATTCTAATGGTCCTGTTAACTTAATGTCATTAATTCATTATTGCATTTTGTCAATAAAATAAACAGAACAATTTATGTTTGACTTTGGTTGATTCCAAATGATTTCACTTCAATAATACTTAGCATTTCTTTTGCATTTTTTTTCATTTATTTATGGTGAAAGTGCTGTTAAAATGCTCACCCCTCTAATGCTGTTCAGCTTTCGTTCAGCTTCTGCTTTCTCTTTTTTGAGAAGTTCACACATTTCTTTTAAGTCCTCTACTTGGTCCTACAAGCCAAAAAAAAAAAAAAAAAGTAATAAACACCTTAGATCTCAAATTGAGGTGAAAAACCAGTGAACAAATTGCAGTCGTTTTACTTGGAAAAATTTTCGAGAAAGCAATCTTCCATCTCAATGATATTTTCCATTTCAACCAACTATTCAACCTTATCTTCTGTAAAAACATAAAAATTTTACAGTATGTACAGAAAAAATGTCCATTTCTTTTTAAGCAATTTCCTGACCAGTGTGAGGGTAAAGGGGACTAAAGTAAGAAGATGTTACCTTTAGTCTTGGCAAATCTTTATTGGCCTGCTCTAGTTGGAATCTTAGCTCAATGTTTTCAGATGACAATCTTATGTTTTCCTTTTCTTGTTCTCTTCTATACTGATCACTTGATCCTGTTCCTGATGTCTTGAGAAAAAAGGGGAAAAATTATTATGAAGTGATAATGTACTAATATAATACAACTATCATTTGTAGCTGATTAAGAGCAACAGAAAACTAGTATTTTTCACAGGAATTAAAAAAGAAAGCATTATTACAGTTTTGATCTAATCTGCTTTGATTTTAACAACTGCATTTCTTAAACTTGCTTAACCTTTAAGGGAAGTTTACTGATCAGTATAAATCAGTAAACATTTCATCAAACTAAAATTACTTCTCAAACTATTCTGTAGAAGTAAACCTCAAGGACTAAAAGATAAAGAAGCTACTGAATGAAGTAAGCTGTGACACTGTACCTGGAAATAGCACCTGATTTTAAGGGCATACTCTGATAGTTTTTTAAGTAGCACATATATCATAAGAAATTTCAATTATGTCAAATGGATCAGAGAGCAAGCCAGAAATAGAAGAATGCAACTCTCATTGAATCTGTTAGTTCCCAAAATCTTAAGTCTTTATCCATGGAGGACAGTGATTTCAATTACACAAAGACAGCTTTGCATACTTAATAGTGCCAACTGAAATCAGTGATGCAGTAAATTATTATGCCTGACTAGTAAAGAGTAAAACCTTTTAATAATTTAATAATCAGTGTTTTTTATTTATGTAATTTGGGAATTACCTGATTAATTACTTTATCACTAACTAGAGCAATCAAGTATTTGCTTCATTAAAGCAGTTGGTTTTTTTAGTGTAAATAATAACATATCATAAGTCTTTTAAAGAATGGAAGATATCAATTAGCTCCTAAAACTGTCTGGATCAAAATTTTAGGATTGACAGCTTACTTGCAAGCTGACATGCATGCTATCATGAATGGACCACTTGGTGAGTACTTCAATACCCCTGCAGACCATGCTTAAAGCACTGCTTTATCAAGATCAAACAATTCTATTTCTACATCATTTGTACTGAGGAAATGCTAGAGGGCCACTACAGTATCAAACCTCAGGCATTTCACAAAATTCTGGGGTAGTTTCAATTCCTTTTGTACAGCTTCGGTCATTTTCCTGTTTACTCTCTGCAATGTGTTGATTCATTTCATTATTCATATTTATTTTCTCTGCTTCACAGTCATTAGCTTGATTAGGAGGCTGCCCTGAATCAGACTGATTGCAGCTCATTTTGTCAGCATCAGGCTCCTCCAGACATTCTTCTTCATCGACATTTGCTTGCTTGAAGATTTCTTGCTTCCTCTCTTCTTCTTCACATTTCTCATTAACTTTTCCATTTTCAGGCTGGGTTATATTTTCTTCTTTTGCACCACAGTTCTCTTTACCAGCTTCAGCTATAATTTTGGTTTTCAGTCCTTCCCTAGAAATCTCTGTGTCCTTGCATTTCTCACCATCTTCAGGGTGCTCTTCAGGAGACACTTCTCTGCTTACAACTGCAGCAGCCTCCTGGACTTCACTAGGCGTGATGCATGCTTGCATGTCTGTGTCCTCATCTGTTTCACTGCCATCGGTAACTCTATTATTAGTCTCATGTTTAATTTCAGCCCTATTTGAAATTGATTTCTTGTGAAGGAAATTTAGATACTTTTGTTTACTGACAGTGATAGGAACAGACTTGGTCAGTTCAGTCTGGTCACATGTACTCTGAGTCAGGTTGAAGACAGAGTGAAGCATGAAAGGAAAGCAGAACACAGTAAAAGAAAACAGGAAATAAAGGAAAGTAGAATGTACTGCTAAGTCTATTCTTGAAAGATTAAGAAAACTTAATAATGCAAAATTTGCAAAGTAAGCAGCCTTGTGAAAATCAAAGTGGGACAAAAACACCTAATGTAACTGAAATAAAGCTCAGTATTTCCCCAAACTCTGTGCATCATTAATTTTTTAATAATTATGTAATATAAAAGTAGTCTCTCAGTTGCAGACTCATGTTTAAAAAGCTATTTTCCTTATTTCTCCACATATGCTAGGATGCTGAATATTCCATCTTCTACCTGTAGGACACAGAAACTTTAAATTTTGGGGTTTTTTGTGTTTGGTTTGTTCGGTTTTTTTTACAACCACTAAAAGTTGAGTATATCATATCCTGCTGTTGGATACTGTCATTTAAATAAAACCAGCTAAATGACATAGAATACCAAATAGAAAACACATACTTCTCCTAAGTAGCATTCTATATACTATGGTTACATAATTAACTTACAGAGGGTTTCAAAAACGTCTCTCTTGAACATTGTTTCTGCAATGCATGAAGTTTTTCCTGCAGGTATTGATTTTTGAAGTGTAAATCTTCTACAACAGAGTCTCGTGGGATTGCTTGCAGTGTTCTACATAAAAAAACGAATCAAGCCAAAATAAACAAATGGCTACTAATTCAGAAAAACATCCCTTCATGTAAAAGCACTGTGAAATTCTGGATTTCTACACTGGACTTTCCCACTGTTTCTAAGCTAGTTATTTTGAATCAACATTGGCCATATTTCAACTAATCCCAATGAATGGAAGATACTTGCTTTGGCAAAAGGAATCCACTCTTTTCAGATGTATACAGTTTCTATTACTCAGGTACATTATACACTGTGATAGTGGACAACTGGTTAAGCACTTCCTAACTGCACTTAGCAGTTCCAGTAACTTTCACCAACTCTAAACTGGAGTTACAATTTTTCACAATAAAAGCCATATGTTTTTCATATTCTTTAGCTTTTTAGAATAATGAACCAATGCTGCATATTTTCTGAACATGCATAACTGCACCAAATACTTTTAAGTTTGGTAATCATGGACTCCAAGAAGAAATTTTAAAATTCCTGTTTCTTTTTTTCCTTCTTGAATTACAGTTTGCTTATTAGAGACTATCTCATTCCACATATTTTTTACTGATTTAGATTTTTCACTTTTTATATTCTTTTAAAAAGTCTCCCACCTCAAGTGTGCAACTTCATTTTCTAACTCTAGATTCTGTTTTCTTAGTTCTTCCACTTCTTTTTCAGTTTCTGTGGCTCTTACTCCAACAACACGGTCAACAGTGACACCAGTAGTTTTCAGTTTCTTCTGCAGCACAATTTTCTCTTTTTCACTCCTGCAACATCCAGTAAATTTACATTTTAAAGCTTATTTGCTAAACTGCTTTCTTGAGTAGAAAATATTTTCTGTCTTAAAGAATCACATTTGGATTTAATCTGCCAACTGAATCACACCCCCTTTTCTATTTAATACGGTTACTGTACAGACAGTAAAGCCTTAACAAAATCTCAACTCAAAGCCCAAAAAAAACCAATGGACATTAAGTCAGAATCATGCACATCATAAACCAGTTGTTGGTGTTGCCTTGTTCTATGTGAAATTCAGGCAAGGCTTGCTAAGAATAAGAGCCAATTTGAAGCAGTTTCAAATCACAGTTTAGTAACAGCTACAATCACCACCATATCTTTTATCAGTGAAATCTTGCCATTACTTCACTGAAGTAAACATCTGCAGAGTGTATGGACAACAGTTGTTTCCTGAAAAGGCTTCCAACTCATAATCCTAGAACTGTCATTACGGCAGTAACACTGCAAGTATCCAGTCCTAGCAACCAAGCTAAATAACACCACTGTGAGAAACAACCTGTCTTCATAAAGCTGTTATTTCCTTTATGAGAATCACAGAATGCTAAACCAGGAAGCTTAAAAAAGGACTTAAATTAATTTTATCTTGGGATACTTTATTCTAATAAGGGTAGTTGAGAAAGTATACTATCCTTTCCCACAAGGGAAAGGATACTAGAAGAGTCAGCAACCTGCTCTTGAAAAGTAACTAATCCTTTTAGTCTCAACAGCAATGTCAAATTCTCACCATCAATTTTATAAACGTAACAAACTGCAATAATTACTGTATGTCAAACATATCTGGATTTCCCTGATGTCATCATTTTGTAGCTGAATCAATTAAAACCAACTCACTTTGTATAAATTTCCTTCAATGTATTCAACTGTTTGGATAAAGCATCTGCTTCTTTTTCCTTTTCCCTTAGTTTGTTCCGCAATCCTTCCATTTTGATTTGCCATTTTTTACCTTCATCCCATCTAATTATCTCCTCCTTGGAGGTCTGTGAGGAACATAAATAGATTCAGTATTTCCCTTTGATTTCTTCTCTTACAGCAAAACAAGCAAACACTTTAGAAAACTAAGAATGATATCTTCTTCATTCATCAGTTTAAAGCAGGAAGCCATAGCAGGCATATATTATTTGCCATAGTTAAGTAGCAGGTTCAGTTGGATACACTGCTGTGATTTGAAGCTAATGCAATTGATTGCTCCTACCAAATTCTTCCTTAGATTTTAATATTCATTTTACAAAAAAAGAAATTAAGCATTTAATGAAATTAGAGGTACTAGTGCAATGTCTCCTTTTACTTCAAATTACACATTTGATTTTAGACAAAGTAGGTTTTTGTATGGCAATTTACAACAGATCTGTCTTCTACAACTCACCAGGGGCTTGCTTGCCCCTGCTGCACAGCTTTTTTTCCTACAAGAAATAGAATCTCTACTTAGAGTTAATACCTCAATAACTATAAATTATACATTGGTTAAAACCCATACCTATAGAATCACAAATGGCTACTGAAAAATCACAGTCAATATTCCTGTATGGAATTTTTGCTTTGGTTTGGGGTTTTCTTTGTTTATTTTTAGTTGCAATTTTTCCTTCTCTGGTTATTCCCTGTACTTTATTTTCTGGTTTTGCTCTAAACAGTTACTGCTATGAAGCGATGGAATGAAAGGAAAATCTTAGAAAACAGGAAAAATGCATGCCAAGTGTGAGAAAAATACCTCTAGACACAAAGCAACAGGTATTTAAACATTTCAAATTATTTGAAAGCACACATGCAGTTGTAGAAGAATATTTCACATCATACATCAATCGTCTGACTCTCATTACACAAGAATGCTATAATATTCCAGCATACTTTATAATTCATATGAGCAGCCACTAATTAGTTACTGACATAGTAACAAGCAAGAAACCAGCAAAAAACTTATAAATTAACATTAACATAAATTAATCTGAGTGATTAACATAAGAAGTTGCTGCTGTTTTTCTGATCAAGTTTGGCTGGTAGGTTTTAGAAGAAACAGGGAGAGGTGAACAACTCTGGCCTCAGCTTTGACCTCTTTCAAAGCCATTATATAAATATCACATACCTTGTCTTCTCTTAGACCTTTTTTTTCTGTTTCTTCACGCTTTTTCTCAAGTTCATTTTCCAACTTTTTAATTTTTTTCTGAAGCACATCTGTCAGATTTTGTTCATCAGCTTTGCTCTGAAAAATTACAAGTTTTTACAGCTTCAAGTTCAGTGACCACTGAGGTTTTTCTCCAGTCAAAAATCATTTTAATTCTAAATTAGTAAAATTAGTTGAAAACTTAAATGATCTTTTAAAAATTATTTTTAAATTATTAAAATATTGAAACTTAATTTTTCTCTGAACTGAATAATCAGCAGTGAGTAGCTGAATTTTAAAAAAAAGATAAGATGATTCTTCTGTAAATCCCTTACTTTTCTTCTAAAAGGAGAAATAAGGAGAGCCAGGAAGAAGACAAAATACCATTTTTCCAAGAAGCTATGAAAGTGGTTATTCAACTCAGACTCTTTCAAACACATTTCAAAAAGTATGTAGTTTTTTTTTTATTATTTTTAATTTTTTAGCTGAGGCAAAGAAACAAGCTAACAGCTTACGTGTAACCCAGCTGATGAGGAAAAAATAAATTTTTTAATCAAGTGTAAGATACTTAAATCTTTCCTCCCCCCAGCCAGCTCACCTATACAGAAACTTGACCAAGATCAAACATAGTTTGAAAAGTTACTTCTACCTGAATGCTACTACTTAGCCTCCTAATCCGGTTCTTCAGTTCTTCATTTTCTTTTTCTATTTCATTTTTTTCCCTCAATATTTTAGCAAGCGCTTTTTCTTTCTTCTGAAACTCTTGGTTTAACTCATCCCTTTCATCAGACAACAAAGCTTCCTTGTTTTTACTTATTTTAAGGTTCTCTGTAAGTTTTGTAATCTGATTATTCAATTCCTCTATCTGTGTCTAGAAGGAAACAAAAAAAGTCAGCAAAGGCACCAAAGCAGGTTGAAGTCCTTTTTCCCTAATTGCGGTAAAGCACAGCAAAGCAGTACAATGACATTACCTAGTACTCACCCTAAGCCCCTTGGTTTCTCTGTCAACCACCTCCTGGACATTCATATATGCCTCTTTTTGTGATGCAGCAGAAATAATTTGCTGTTCAGCATTGGCAGTCATTTCTGCTCGAAGCTCTAGAAGTGCTCTGCTCAAAGCCTGAAAAGAATTAATTCAATTTTTTTTGTAAGTGAAGATGCTTCTACAAAACAAGAGAAGACAGTTATATTTTACTTTGGCATGTTATGCAGTTATATTATATCTTCTGCTCAGCTATACTAAGAATTCTTATGCATTATGAAAAATTTAGCCTTTAAGTGACATAGAGATTAATTTTTGTTGACTAACTTTGTGCTGGTTCTCTTTTATGGCTAACTGGCTCTTCAACTGTTCCACCAGGTTTTTCAGTGTTGCTGTGGGTGCTCTATTATTTGCTTCTTTTTGGACCACTAGTTCAGCTTTAACATTTGCTAATTCCTTCTCCTTCTGAGACAATATGTTCCTTAGCTCATTTACTTCTTCTTTGATTCGCTCCACATCAACTGAGTGCTTCTCTTGAAGCCTAATAAAAAAATAAGCATTAATAGGGTATAGTGTAATAATTAAGGTAGCAAACTCTAAATAAATCACAAAGGACACAATATATTAATTTTACTATTATTAAAGAAAAAGACACTTCTATTTCGAAACAGCAAAGAAAGACTTCTTTAAAAAATGCAGCCCCCATTTAATAAGAGAATTACTCATGAAGGTCAGCAAAATGACATTAGAGCATTGCTAACTTTCATTCCTGGCCCCTACAGGTAAAGCAAGCATCCTATTTTTCCTTTTTAAACATTGGTTAAACTTTCATTAGTTTAAACTCGTTCAGCAGTAAACCCAAATGGATGTGTCATGGGGAGAAAAATGACAGAACAGAAGCCAGCAAATAATGCAGTAACTTAAGAACAACTTTCTTTTTCATTAAATGGCACAAAGCTAACAACTAAACAGCATTTTTCCAAATCACAGTATTAGCCCCAGTGAAGGGCTAGAGACTAAAAATAGCTCACAATTGCCCACAATAGTAATGCTTCTGAGATTTTTTTTTTCAGCTAAATCCTAAAGTCAGCAAAAACATTCTCAATTTGACAGATCAGTCCTGCAGCAGCAATACATAATTTACTTGAACCACTCCAATGTGCCTTATATTAATAGCTTAAAAACTTACTGGGCTTTGATTGTCTCAAACTCATTGATTTTCATCATCGTAATTTGTTTTTGTTTCTCCAAATCAGATGATGTTTTCTTTAATTTTCCAACAAGTGAAGCAAGAGAATTATCCTGTTCTGCTACAGTTTGCTCTAAGTGATGAAAATATTTGCTGTTGGATAGGGACATAGAAGTCTTTTTCCCTAATTCCTGTAAAACACAAGAAATGCAAGTGATAAACATTTTAAGCTTTAAGCAAAAGATAAGCATTGCTGATGCATTTTTAACTCATTTCTAAATATAAACAAGCATTAATAGCTACCATTTATTTACTGGGATGTGATTCTTACTTCATAGAGAAATGGGTCAGGCTGGTTTGAAAAGAGCTTTGTACATCTAACGATCAACAGAATACAGCAGAATACAAGCTTCACCTTATCATAAGGTGCAGGGAGGAATTTTGAATTGAAATGGATTAGCTCAATATAACCATACAATGAATGAGAAGACTAGAAAACAATATATAACTTGCTCCCCTAGAATTCTCCATGAATTAGGATGATATGCAAAATGCCCATATATACTGAGGTCATAACTGTTTTTTTACAGTTGACTTCTAATGCCTCTCACGTGAAATCTCCCAAAAACAATGCAACAATTATAAATCAATCACCACTTCATTTTTCCTGTCACCAGTTATTACTCACTTTTGACTGCCAAACTGTTCTTTCCAGCAATAAAGCAAAAAATATAGGAAAAATTTCACAAATTCAACAAATACATGACTCACCAAAGCAGTTGCTTTGAAGTTATTAAGGGAATTTTCAGTGTACAAATCTAACTTCTGGTGTAGAGTTCTTATGTCTTCCTCATGCTTCTTTGCTATTTCCTCTTGTTCCTGTTAGTTCAAAATAAAACTCTAGTGATGTACATTATCACAAAAAGTCATAACTGCAGTGCCTTCAAGTTGTTTGTTCACTCATTGCTCAATAATGCACCCCAGATTTTTTCCTCTAATTCTGTAAGTTTTTAGAATTCTTTTCTTCTAGCTATAATCAATGATTTTCTTTTTTCCTTTTTACACTTTTTTGGGGAAAAAAATTAACTCTTGTAGTTTTAAACTATGTAGCAAGTAGCGTGGTGTAACAGCACAGAAGCTGGAGAATGAAACAGTTGGTGCTGGTTTTCACCAACTGTGACTATCAGTATGGGCAGTAATATTCATACCAGGTACATTTCAAGTTTATGTACCTTGGATTAGAGTGAGATCCCATGGATGGAATGCTAGCACACAGAGCACAACAGGCTCATTTTAAGATTGCATCTTCTGGGTGTTTTCCAAACAAAACTCTTTGATTTCTCCCAAAAGAAATAGCTCCATGTGTAAACCAAAGTACACTAAGAGAAGATGATAGAAAGTCTGCTTTGGAAATGTGCTTCTGATCTAAAACCAATGCATGTTTGGTCTTGAAGGACCTCTTTGACAAAACATTTATGCTTTAAAATGCACTTTATGGATATAAAGAAAAAACAATATTAATTATGCTTAAATAATATAAAGTATGCTTAGACACATTGTTTATGCTTTAAAAAATGCTTCAGTTTAAAATATGCTTTAAGAGCATATTTTTATCCATAAATGTATGTCTTTCTTATACTTCCCAAACTCACTACCAGATGCAATCCAGATATCTGCTGCAAATACTGAAAAATCCCGAAGAAATATACAACATAGACTGAGACCACATCAGCAGAATTTTGATTTTCTTCATGTCACACTACTTTAATTCCTAGACAGACATTATACATATAACCTCTCAGCTAAGTAAACCTACTATTCTAAAAAGTGAAAAAATTCTATATGAAGGTTCCACATATAAAGTAAGTAATTGTCTCTGTTCTGTGTGAGATCAGAAACTTTTATTTTTAGATTTTACTAGCAATAAGAGCATAAAGAATCAACTAAAACAACTTGAAAATAGAAGAAATTTCAGAAAAAAGGATTAACTACCTCTCTTGCTTTGGCAAGCATATATTGGTATCTTTTTAACACTTCCTCCTTTTGATTTAATCTTGCTTGCATATTTGCAATGGTTTGATGAGCAATTTTAATGGCATGATGGTACTCTGAGTCATCTTCTTGTTTGCTTAATTCAGCCATTATTTTCTCTCCTGATGTTGCAGGTAATCGAAGTCTTAATTCATTTATAACTTTGTCTCTTGATATAACATTTTGTTCAGCTTTCCATAGAGCGGTCTCCTTTTCTTCTAATTTCTACAACAAAAGGCAATTTCTGCATTTCCAGAATTCAAACACTGCAAAAGATCTTATTTATCAAGAAATGTACCAGAAAGATTTGTCTAAAGGTACTCAAAAACACAAAACACTTTGTACTGGGTTCTGTCTGTATGGGATTACTATTGGATGAAAATTTCCTAAAATATAATTACTATGTTTTTATGTATCATTTGCTTGGCTCACGACACTTAACCCATTTTGTCCTACAAAATGAAGAAGCTGGTGTTTTACAAATTATTTAAGAACCACAAAATCTCTTCTGTAGCAATTTCACAACCAAGATAAAAGTATTTTGTAGCACTTGCTAAATTTAACTACACATAGTCAACTGAATTTTGTACAGCAAGAGACATCTTCAGCTACTAAATGAATTATAAAATTCTCCTGTATGATTTTTTCCAATGGAAAAAATATTTCATTTTACTCATGGTCTGATTATATTATTTACATTTTCTGAGTGTTAAGCATGTCTAAATGACATTTTAAAAAGGATATTTTTCATGGGGAAAAAAAAGTAAAGGCATATGGGAACACAAACTTTGTCACGTTAAATCATAATTTATACATTAAATTACCTCCTCCAGTGATCTGCAGGTTGCTCTAGTTTCCAGGATTGTTCGAATATGTTCCTGAATCTTTCTTAAAGCCAGCTCAAGCTGTTGTGGGATTGGCAAACTGGGGTCTGGAACTGAACCTGTAGCGTCTTCAAACTGCACAGAAAGATTCATATTCATGCAATCTGACAGCTCTGAAAAACAGGCTTATGTGCCTACTTTGAGTGCATGTACCTTTAAAGCTGTGCTAAGTATTTCACTTTGTTGATGATCATACTGGTCTAACTGGCGCTGCAGTTCTACTTCTCTCTGGTCCCAAGACATTTGCCTTTCTTCATGAAACTGTAACAAATGTTTGATAAGGTAGTTTATTTATTGCAGGCAATGGGAATTTTACAGAAAACTTCAACTGAAAAAATAGTTACCAAAAGGAAAACACACAAACAAGCTATTAAAAAGGATTATAAAACCAAGATAAAACCACCTGTGTTAAAAAGCTATTAGAAAATCAATCAGTAAAGTAAGGAATAGTATATTTTTTCAATAGCATGCAGGAATACATACCTTGTTCTGCTGTACAATTTCTTCTTCCAGGTTACTGATTGTACATTCATATTCAGAAATTATATTACGCAAATACTTCACCTCTTCTTTTTGCTTGACTAATTCTCGACTGAGTTTAAGTTCCTGCAGACGGAGCTCCTCCATTTTCATGTGCCATACAATTACCTTGCAATGGATAACACACAGTATATTATAATTTACCACAGGCTAACTAGATTCAGCTTCACTCTTTGGCTTTGAGGCAGGATGGAACTTCTCAAACTAACTGACACATGTTCTGCCTTTTTAAGCTTCTTCACTTTTCTTGAGAGAGGAAGCATGACAAGAGTATGAAACTGCAAGGGGAATGACTGGTAAGTACTGCAGCCAACTGGAGAAGCAACAGGTTTCCCTTCCACTGATGAAAGTGCATGGCAAACAATTTTCAAATGATTCAAGTTATACCTTATGTAGCTGTCCAGACTGAACAAAAAAAAGTATGCAAGAAGTTTGGTTCGTATTTTCTAAAAGAGCAAGAGAATTCAAACCATTAAAAACTGTATGTATCCCAAAAAAAGTACATGTACTAAGAATAACAGACATACTTATGTCAAAATGCTCTAGAAAAATGTTTGAAAACTGACTTAAAACTATAGCATGCCTAGAGCATTACAAACATTGCTTACTTGCAGACAACTTCAGTGACAACAGATACAATCATATTATCTAACATACAGTGATCTTGAAGAGAAGTGAGAAAGCATTATTAAGATTTCAGGGTGACATTGCTTATGGTTGCAAAATATGCTTAAGCAGAATTTGCATGAGCATAGTAACATTTCTAACCACGCTGTCCAAATTACTGCCCCTGAATTTTTTTTTAAAAAGACAGGGATCTGGAGTGAAGATTTCACTGCAAGCCCATAGAACAAAACTTCAGAATACTACTCTGTATTTAATTTAATTTATTTCATTATTTAATTATATTTGTAATTTAATTCAATTTAATATAACTGCATTTATAGTTAGGGTCTAGTTTTCCTATGTGCCTTATTTGGCACAAAAGAAGATAATTAGTACATATAACTGCACTGACTTTTACAGAAAACAAAATAGGATAGCTGTCATATTCTAACAGTGCATTTTGAAATCAGTAAGTTTTACATTAAAACATATATCTAGAAAACAAACTGAACTGTAACTTACTTTAAATGCAGATCAGATAAGCAAAGCTACTCAAAGCTATAAAATCACAAACCTTTTGAGCTCCTCTTGTATCCTTCAATGCATTTACTAATTCTTCTAAACTTTTCAGTTTCAACTCCAGCTCTAACGCTCTGTTTTCTGCATTTCTACGCTCCTGCTGGGCATACTGAACTTCTTCCAAGATCTTCAGTTTGTCATTCTGTAGCTGAATCATTGTTTTAGAGAATTTTTCTTGCTGCGCTAAAGGAAGAGCACCACTAAACTGTCGCCGCAAAGACTGAACAGTCTGTTGTAGATGTTTGGCTCTATTTCTTCCTTCAAGTCGGGCAAAATATAAGGCTTGATCTCTCTCATCAAGCTTCTGCTCCAAACGTAGATTATGGATCTCCATCTTCTGTAGTTTCAACTTAAACTTCTCCAATTGGTCTACAGCAACAGATTCACTACCTTGAAGGGCTACGATATCTTGATGCAGTTTTGCAATAATTGCTTTTTCATCTGACTGTGCCTAAGAACAAAATTGATAGAACAAATTTATTTTTTCATTTTAATGTAGAATATGTTAACACAGATTATATGTAAAAATAAACAAGTTATTTTTTAATATATATGTGTTACACATTGCATGTATTTTATTCCACAGAGAAGAGTAAGAATCAGCCTCTAACAGGCTTTTAATTTTTCCACTATTGTTTCTACACCCACATTTTAGAAGTACACCTTTTCAGATACTGATCTTAAAAATGGTCTCTTTCCAAAAGAGAAAGAGAAACTGAGGAAGAAATATGTACCTAAACTCAGAAAATATGATAATGTGAAAGCTGACACAAGTGTTGGGTTTAAGGTCTCAAACCATTTTATAATGTGAAACCAAATTCCAATAAATTGTTTTAGCTAATAACAAATCAAAATAGTAAACCCATTGCAAAACTTTAATATCTACAAGTAATTTCTTGCCTTGTGAAAAACAATCAGACTTTCCTCACCATGAGTTTTTCCTTTACCATGAGTTATTGATGATACAAGAATGAATATTATGTAAACAATATGAAAAAAGGTCAGGATCTGTAATAGCTGCACAGCTAGAAATGGAATAAATAGAGAAGGGAATAATTAATGTAATATGAAACTTTTGAAAGGGTAAGGGCACTACAAGGACTAGCTTGCCAAGATTCTTCTGAAATACTTTCGCAGTTTTCTCATTCATTGAAAAATTACTTCATTTCTTCTCACTCCAGGGAAAAAAGAATCCAAACTGAGTTTTAATAAAGGCTAAACTTTACCTGATAATCTAAAATTTGCTTTCTAAGATATTCCACTTCTTTATCTCTGTATTGTTGGCGTGCCTCCAGAGCTCTAACTTGTGTTTGTGCCACATCAGACAGTTCTCTTAACCTTCCAGAGAAAACAAGAGTATTGTGTCACTTGAAACCAGTGAATAACCTTTCAAGCTTTTCTACATAGAAGATACTAAGAAAAAACATTTAGGTATGTTTCCTCATATCAAAACATTTGGATTTCATTCTTTTCAGCATACTCTACTACTTAGAGTTCTGTTTAAGAAAACTCTTCTATATTGCCTCTCAACTTTTTCACAGGACATTTTCCTATATATTATATAGAAGTTTGCTAGCAGTAACCTACTCCAGAAACACAATGCCATGGGTTTTTTACCTGACCTAATCATCTCTGTTTTCTATTTCCCTCCTACTTCAAGACATAAATACTCAACATTTTCTAAATGCTCAAAACATTTCATTCTCGATTCCCTTCTCTGCTTCCCCAAATCTTCTAATTTACTTGCAGTGCCAAAAATCACTGCAAGTATCCCTATAGATTTTGCTGGTTTAGGCATATAACAGGATTACATTAATTACTCAAAGACCAACACGGCTAAAAAGCTCCATTTTGCAATTTCTGCAAAGTTAATCTCTTCTAAGTAAATGGAAATCCGCCCTCCTACGCTACCTTAATGTTTGAGATATGAGTGTTTCAAAGAAAGAGCTGCTTTCCAATTAGTTCTACGAGACTTTCATACACAGAATGGGGGTTGTGGCACAGAAACAAAATCAACCTTAATTAGTGTAAAAATACTAGTATATGTATCTAATTGCACACTTACCCTATCAATCCCAGCCAGCACTTAACTCCTTGTTCAAATTAAAATGAAACAAATCACATTCTTTATAGTCAGGAATTAAATGCTTCATTTTCCACACCAAATTTGGCACGTATATATGCTCAAAAATACAGGCATTGAAAATTGCATGCTAGTGATACACAAGTAGTGTCATATGTAAGACTAGTATGCCTGAATTTTCACACAGTTCTGAACATACTTAATTCAAAATGTATAAATTCAAGACTTACTTTGATACTTCAATCTTGAGCTCCATCTCACGCTTCTCTAGGTCCATAATTTGTCGTCTATCTGCATCACTTACTGCCTTACTTACACTCTTTGACAGTTCATCTCTTAATTCCTGTTCCACTTTCTGTGCCTCAAGATTGATTTTGGTGAGCTTAAAAAAATCAAAACCAGAAACAAACAAACAAAATGGTATCCTAAGCACATAACTGCTCAAACTCAGCAATGAAATAGCAGCACTAAAAGTATTTTTTCTTCTTCAGTCATTACAAAACACAGTTCAGCTGTGATGAGGTTGTGTTCAAAAACCAGTTTCCCTTACTCTCTGCTTAAACATATTTTTTTGTTTGCAGGATTCCATGCACATAGCAATGGATACACAGTTTGGCATAGAAAAGGATTCTAAACTAAATACAATTTTTATTAGTGAATTTTCTTAAACCATTGCTGCAATAACCTGCTCCTAAACTAAAATGAAAAATAAAAGCAAATTTTAAAAAAGACTTTAAACACTTTGGGAAATGAACAGTCTTACATATTTATATACTGCTTTTTATACTGGCATTGGTAACACAAATAGAGGTTATAAATGGCAAGACTGACAATAATATTGTGTCCTTTTATTCATTCTAAAAAAACCTTTCTTAATTAAATTATATTCTTTCAAGCAGCCTGATTTCTCAAGTTGATTATCCAATACTGAGTAACCAATATTTCAATTCAAACCAAAAAGCATTAAAAGAAATAATCTTAATCTATCTTAATCTTAACACAGAGAAGTCCCAGGACTTAATCAGTGCATACGGTTGTGGGCCATTATTCTGATACCACTTCTTCTTAATAAAATAACTGATTTCCTAAACAAACTAAAAGAAGTGCAGGGTATCCTCACGTATCTGGAAAACTAAAAGTAGAATGCTGAAGTTGATTTATGACTTAAAAAATGTATAGTAGAATTCTAGTTATCAGTTCTTAAACTGGTATTACTTACAGCTTTCATTAATTACATCTGCACAGTCTTGCTATCTCTTTCTCAAACAAAAAGCAAATATACCAGGTTAGGAGGTACTGATAATAGGAGTATATGAAACAGAAAATATATGTCCTGGAACTACAGAAATGGGGGAAAAGAGGGATACAGAGGTACTAATAAGAAAGAATGGCATTAGGAGTTCATCAACTCTGAATGAAGGAAGACCATCAGATCTAAAGTATAAAAGTATCACAAGACAAATAATATATACATAAGAGAATATGAAAAATGTGACACTAGGGTGCATCACCTAAAGAATTCCTTATAGAAATAGAGAACCCATCCCATCAGAAAAGGCTTTAGCAACACTGCTGCTGAAAAGCTTTATACACTTTCAGTTACTCCATCTCACAGATTAAACAAAATCAAAACAATGTAACAAACATTACTAAAAATAACAGAGAACCAGGGAGTCACACAACAGCAATCTAAAATAGACTACACTCTAGCAAAGGACAAGGAGTGGAAATGAATACAATCTATCAGCATTCCTATCAATTATTCTCTTTCTGCCCTTGTGCTTAAATTATAGACCAGTAATGTCACAAAAATAAATCTGTACAATTCCTATAAATAAATTTATTGTAGAAACTATAATAAAGTCTCCTAGTAGAAAAAAAATTCCATTAAAAAATCAAAAACTAATAGTGCAGAGAAAAAAATCTAACAAGTTTAAGACTATTAGGCCAGGTATACTAAGGTTCATCAGCTTCAATGGCACATGACTTCTATTTCTGTAATACAGACAATGTATGGTACAGGACATAGCCAGTCTGTAACAGAATCACAACACTATCATTTGCATTAGGGATGTAAAGTTCAAACTTTATTTTGAATAATTGGTAATTATAATGAAAAAATTATAAGAAAAAGAGATCATATGGATTAGACAAAAGAAATAAGTTTGGAACAGACTTTTTCTTGCAGTCTGCTTGCAAAACTAGGAAACTATCTGTCAAGATGCTCATTGTGTGTTTTATTATCAACTAACTTTAAACTACCAACGAATTAATTAGTTCTATTTTTACCAATGTCTTTCATATGCAAAATTGCAGCTCTTAAAGGCTACAAAACTTTGTTTTGCATCATACGTTTATTTATACACTTATTTGTTGACACAAGTTGATATTATTGATATAAATAATTTTTGAAAAGCTCAAAAATATGTTTTTAAGATGTATCAAATTAGGTTGTAAAATCTCAGCAGATTTACCTCAGCAAATTTTGTTTCCAATTCAAAATTACGTTCTTCTATTTGCTTTACAGTACTCCTTAAATGTTCATACATTCGTTGTGAATGCTCTGCTCTCTGTCTTTCATTTAGTTCCTTCATTTCCAGCATTGTGATCTTCTTAGAAATGGATAAAATCTCACTGTTTGTTATTGCTTTTGTGGCTTTGTCCATGGCATTGTCATCCCCTACAAGAAAAAATATTTAAATTAAGAAATACACAGACTGACTCAACTATGAAAATTATTTCCACCATGAAATTGAACAGGAGTTTTGCTTTATCTGTGTCAAGTAAACTTTAACACAACATCTGTGCACCTGGATGCATGGTTATCTTGCCTTACTACATGTTTGAAAAGTATGTAATTTGAATAAAATACTACTATCAATTATGAATGCATGTATCTGCAACCACGATTACTGAGACTGATAGATATTTTTAATGTAGCCTTTCACCTTATGCTTAATACAACTGGCAAACCTTGAGGAAATTTAATTTAAAATCTGTAAAATAAGCGGGGCTGAATAATAGGAATGAAATCTATACAAAGAAACCCCACCGATTAAGAAAGAATACTCTGTTACAAGGCATGATACCAGCAAAATGAACTCCTTTCTCAACCAACTCTGAAACACTATGACTGACATATTAAGAAAAAAAATTCAGGTAATGTTGTGTTAAAAGCTTTTAGATCCCTGACCCAGTAACACAAGAAAGTCAAAGTGGAAGAGTTTCATGAGAAAAATACTAAACTTGCTTTTAGTCAAATGAAACTTACAACAAAAGAAATTCAACACAAAAATGGACATCACTACTGAAAGACATAAAATAGTTCTGATTTAATTTTCATCATTTTAAGACACATCAATTTTAAAATATTTTAAAGTATTACTTTTATACAGGATGTACCATTTGATGTTTAATGTTGCAATATAATTTTCATACTTGCCCAGTTTAGTCATCTGCTCCCAAGCTTGTTCTACAGTGTGAAGTTTTTCTTTTGTGATCTCCAGTTCCTTATTCAATGAAGTTATCTGTGATTTCAAGGAGTCATTCTCACGCTATATGACAGAAAAGTTGCAACATAACAGCAAACTATTTAATTGTAGCAGATTTCATCTTTAGTAACTACAAAATCTTTTAGACGAACAGACTTTACTTGTGTGTGACCCATAACCTACATATATGGCAACAGAAGACTGTAGGTTGGTAAAGTGTGTATGTTTGTAAAATGTAAAAATATTAGTCTTTGACCTCTGTATCTTACTGTCACAGCAAGTGAGTACTGTCAATATTTACCAGCAACTGTGATTCCTACAGCAGCTGGAATTAGATCAGAAAATCTTTGTCATAGTGACCACCTCATTAACACTGGGAAAGAAGTACTTCTGGAGTACTTCACCCACAAAGAATACTTCATCTTCCACATAAACAAGATCTCTTTGAGACAGATCACATTTCTTTTAGTTCTTTTAGGCATCTACTATGATGCCAAATGTTACTTTTGTAAATGTTCCTTCAATCCTCCAAACAGAAATACAAATTTCCACATTAACCAATAAAACAAATTTAATACTTTATATTAATTTTCAATTTTAGTTTTCTGGACACATTTTTAGTTGATATATTATTCTCTAGCTTTATGAAGTTGCTGTAATAGGCAATGCAAGTTTTCCTACTCACAAAATACCACTAAATAGACATAGGAGTCCTTCATTCTTTACCACCCATGAAAAGCGGGAGGTAGTAACATATCTTTGAAGCCAGCTTCACAGCTCTTGAGAAGAAACTCCCTTCTACTTCAGAATAAAAGTTTCATGAGAAGAGTTAAATATTTGCAGCACCTACAATATTTTGCAAGCACATTACAAACAATCTTTGGCTTCTTTTATGGAAGTAAAATCCAAAGCTTTACTCTTTTTGGAACTAAACATTTCATTCCTGTGAAAGCTGGGAATTAGTAAGAGCACATACTTTGAGAGAAAGCTTTCAAAAGTGTTTACATTAATTCTACTTTCCTTATGACCTCCAAAACTGAAGATGATAGTAAATATTCCTTCTGCTGATCTCATTTTAGTAATCAGAGAACTAAGAAGAATTTCTGAGAGAACATATCCAAAGCTTAGTTTAAAGAGCAAACAAACAAATAAACAAAGAACCAAAACGAAATGCTTTTCTGTCTGCCCATTTAAAATGGAACATAAACATTACCTCCATGTGTTCCATGTTTGTTGTCCGTTGCACAAGCAAATTATCTTTTTGTAACATCTCTCTGTATTTAGCAGTTAATGCATTGTACTGCTTATTGGCCACTTCGAGCTCAGACAACGGCACACTACTGTCCAGCACTTTTTGCAGAGCTGCAATCTTAAAGCAAGCCACTTCCTATGAAAATAAACAACACAATAGGTTACTAAGGTCACTTAGAAATTTAAACATAAAACTACTCCACATAAAAAGAATAATACTTAATACAGTGCTTTAGATGTTAGTTTATTTTTCTAAATTACTGTTCATCTTCAAAAATCACCTGCAATAAACCTTGACAAAAGTTCTCTGATATTCCAACTCTCTGGTTAATTTTATCAAGAGCTGCTTCTCAAGGCACTGTCAAAACATATCTTGTAAAATGAATACAGGCCCTAGCAACCTGCAAGACCAAAAGGTAAGATTCAGTTTCATACGATGATCATAGAATCATAGAATGGTTTGAGTTGGAAGGGCACCTTGAAGATCATCTAGTTCCAAACCACTCTGCCATGGGCAGGGACACCTTCCACTAGACTAGGTTGTTCAGAGCCCCATCCAACCTGGCCTGGAATGCTTCCAAGGACAGGGCATTCATAACTTCTCTAGGCAACATGTGCCAGTGCCTCACCACCCTCATAGCTAAGAATTTCTTCCTAATATCTAATCTAAATCTACTCTCCTTCCTTTGAAGCCTGTCCCCCTTGTCCTGTCACCATATACGACTGTCAAAAGTCTCTCTTTATATTTCTTGTAGGTTCCCTCCAGATACTGGAAGGCCAGATTCAGGTCACTACAGAGGCTTCCTCATTTCCAGTCTGAATAATCCCAATTCTCTCAGCCTTTCCTCATAGCAGCCACACTGCTTTTGATGCAGTCCAGGACACGTTTGGCTTTCTGAGCTGCAAGTGCCCATGATGGGTCATGTCCAGCCTCCCATCCACCAGCACCCCCAAGTCCTTCTCAGCAGAGTTGCTCTCCATCTATTCATCCCCCAGCCTGGGTTGGTACCAGGGGTTGTTCAAACCCAAGTGCAGCACCTTGCACTTCATCTTGTTAAGATGGACCCGCTTACTGAGTTTGTCCAGGTCACAGTAAGTACTGTGACTTACATAAATACAAAGAATATTTCTACAAGATTTGTAACAGCAATTAGAAAGCTTTTGGAAAATGCATTCAAGAAACTAGTAATAACTCCATTTAAAAACAAAGGGTATTTCTTTTCCAACTGTAAAAATAAAAAATGTGTGCTATTACTACTATAAAGTATACCTTGAATCGCTGCAAGTTTCCAATCTTCCCTGTAACTGCAGTCTCCATATGTGTTATTTCACCCTTCAGTTTATCATTTTCTTTTCTCAGGTGCTGTTCCATTTCAAGTAAAGTGGTACACTGCCTTGTTAGTGATTTTTCATTAACTCGTAAAACAGTTATTTTTCTATTATTTTCTGCAAGTATTTTCTTTGTTTCATCAGGATCCATCTGAAGTGCATCGAGTAAATTCTGAAAAACATTTTTTTAACAAGACCCTTTTACAGAAATATGGTAAAGCACAGCTACATACAGGATTTCTTGTATATTTTTTAGTCTAGGTGGAAAAATTCCATTAATTTGTCTGAAATAATTTCTTTTTGCTAATAAAATATATGCACACAATCAACATATGCTCAAACATACAGTATTCTAAGAAAAAGATGAATCTTCAAAACCAGTAGCTAAGTACATTTGACTGACTAACTGCAATTTTAATTAATGCTGACACTTTCAAAATTTAGAACAAGAATGGTTCCCTGCATTCACTGTCATCAGTCTTCCTGTTTACACTAGAGAAAAAAATTGCATTGGAACAATTTTCTAAACAATACAGAAGTCCTGTGGTTCCAAACAAACCCTAATAATTTCCTACTTTGAAGATCAAACCTGTATTTGTAAAGTAAAAAATCAGAGGATTCCTTCCATAGTAACATTTATGTGCATGTGTGCACACACGTGTTTGCATGCATGTGTAAAAAAGATGAATTGCGTCCTGTTTTCCTGAAACACTGATTCATACACATTAACAGCTACATATAATAAGACACAACTGAAAGTAATAACTTTAGTGTAAGCAAATGTGTTTTTCAAGGGCTTGTTTGCACGTTCCTCCTCCTCATCAAACAGCCTAGGTAACAACTGCTGTTCAGAGAGCAGTGTGGCTGGAAAGAGTGTGTGTGAACAGAACTCCTGCCTTAGAAGGCATTTGCTCAAAACTGATAAGGTTGAAGAGAAAGATCACCATTAATCAGACTGAAAAGTAAAATTAGAGACTTCTTTATTTGAAGTTGTCAGCTCAAAATTTATTTGCAGTTGTCAGCTTAAAAACTGGCATAAAAAAAACATACAGACTTCTAATAGCAAGGGCAGAAAGAGTTATAAGCACTCAGAACCTAGTTCAGCTGCAGAAGCCTCTCCACTGTCCCTGTATCTTCTACACATTTGAGAGTGACTCTTCCCTGCTGGACACCACGCCTCAGCTCTCCAGCTTTTGGTCTGGGGGTATTAAAAGCAACAAAAAAATTAAAGACCCACAGCTCGTCAGGTGTGTGATGTGTCCTCCTGGGGTGGTTTCTCCCCAGTGCCTGGATTAGCAGACTGCAGGAGGGCCAACAGGCACACACAACACTGGAGCACCCCCATGCTAACACAGCACCCTGGGACAGGCACAAGAGGTGTGTGTACACATTTTACCCGTCTAACAAACTAGAGCAGTGTATTAAACCTCTGTTCTATGTCCTAAAATCATTTTGAAAATTGAAAATAACAAAATTACTTACAGAATATGCCTTTATTTTCGTAGCATCCTCTTCTTTTTGCTCTTCTAGTTTTTTCATTTCCTTTTTTATATTTTCTGATTCTTTTTGCCAGCTTTCCTTTTGACTAAAACAATACCGAATTTTCATTTATTATGATGATTTTTAAAACTGTAACTTCGAAAGCAATACTGAAATATTGCAAACCAAGGTACTTAATTTTGCCAGTAATATAATTTGAAAAGCACGTGATAAATTGTAGATGGATTATTCAAAAACAATATCCTCTGTTTAGCCTACAGCCAGGTAAATGATGAAAATAATTCTTCAGTGTCTTATTTGTTCTTCAAATGTATATTATAGATACTTAAAGGATGCAACTTCCCACCCTTGTTTTGTTATTTCAGTGAAAACCACACCCAAAACATAAAAAGATTCAGCTCATTCAGCTTCACTTTGGCCCTACTCTCCTCTATCCATTTTTATTTATTTATTTGGGAGAAAAAAAAAACCTATGATCTTTCATACATGTCTAATAAGGAAGTTCCTATAGACTATATGGCACAGTTTAGGATAGTTTAAACAATGGTTCATCACAGGTATTTTAGAAGTGGTATTTTCTCTCCAAAGAGGTACCTAAGTTTCTTAAATAATGGAGTAAACTGGAGGAGACTTAAAGAAAATTCTTTGAAAGTGACTTTAATGGGATGCCAGGTCAAAGAATCTCCTACTGTAACTTCAGTCTGTACTAGATTTAGAGAAGGAATCTTGAATCATCATTTTATCCTTGTTGGATATTGGAGATATCTCACCTAGTAGTAAATGAGGCAGTATATTACAGCCTTCAATAAAAACTGTCTCTTTAATGCCTAAAAAAGATAACATTGTCTGGGAATCTCACTTGATTCAAAGAACAAACAGAAGTTTCTGAAAGGTTAAGCCTTTATTCCAGAAGCCATCTGGGTGCCTGCTCATCCAACCCAGAAAGTATCCAGCTAATAGTTTGTTAATTGAAAACTCCAAACTGTCATATTCATCCCTATCCTCCCAACAGATGAAAACACCTTTTTAATTTTTTTGACCATAAGAATAATTTTATGGAATTTAGTTTCACTGAAGCATATAGAAGAACTAGGAGTCCAAAAGAAAAGAAAACACAAAATCCCAACAACCTGAAATTTTCAGAGATCTCTGACTGTATTTGGACAGCAGTTTGCTTTTTTCCCTCCCCTCCTCTTCACTCCCAAAAACCTATTAGAACCCATACTTGAAAGCAAAAGAAAATGAGGCTAATAACCATCATACCAGGTTCTAGTAAAGTGCAAGATATCAGATGCAGAAAGCACAACGAAATCCTCATGATAAACATGCAAAATGAAAAGAGTCCAGCAGAAGACAGTTTTGTAGGAGTTTTCTGAGCCTTTACAAGACTAAAGAAAATGTATAGAGTACATATCCAAACATGACAGCACTTTTGACATTAACCAAAGAACTACTTCAACACAGCAGCAAATCTTGTTTCAAGACTGTCATATATTTAGATAATTGAACTTTCATAATTCAGGAAAGAGAGCAATACCTTTGATATTCTTTATACAGCAAGCCTTGTTGATGACGAATTACTGCAAATTTTCGCTTGTAGTCCTCCACTGCATCTTCTAATTGTTTAAGCAACTTTTCTTTGTTTTCCAGTTCCTAATTATTATTTTCCAAATAAAAATACAGAAATTATTAATGTAGGTTTTAAACATGAAACAAGCAATTTAATCAAAATGGCAGTCCTTTGTGTTTTCATGATAGATGCTTCAGCCATGAACTGTGTGAACTATGAATATGAAATATGCATTTTCTTTAGAAGCAACAGATGAAAAAAATCCAATGAGCTTCAGCATTCACATTAATCAGTATGAAAGAGCACAACTGCTCTGCAGGTTTCAGCCCCCAAAGTTCAAAATACTATGACCCGTTCCTAGCTCACAAAGAATACTAACTGAATGTCTAACTGGCAAGTGGCATTTTCTTCTCATTTTCTCAAATACTCTTCTACTTTATAAGCACACAGAGTTGAAAAAATATTTTCTAATGAAAAAGTGAAAAAATTATCAAAGACAGAAAAAGATAAATTAACAATATTAAAAGGTAACTTTTTTTTACTCCAATTCTGAAACAGTTCTTCATTACTATATGCCTGTTTGCTATGCTTCCCATAGGAATCACTGGAATTGGTTTCAATGTATTTATGCCTTTATTTAAAATTGCTGATGTAATTTTGACAAATAACAGAATGAAAAATCATATAGTAAATTACTAGAGACCTTGGCTCTATAGGGAAAAACTGTTCAAGTAGGATTTGCACATGCAGACTCAGGTGTGGAATCCAGACAGCAGTAAGAGAGAGGTTCTCATAGAAAGAGTGTAACTGTGGAAGTAGAAGGAAGAGTGGGCAAATATTTAGATCAAAATTCAGATTTAAGACATAAAAATCTGAATTGCTGTCTAAAATTTAGTTAGCTATTACCTTTCAGGTTTACAGCACATCAAAATTACAGCTTTAAATTACAGAATATCCCAGAGAATTTAGTAGATTTTAGAACACCAAAATAATTTTGGAGACATCTCTCATGTCCATACATGGCACTCTACTGGACTTGAAAGGAATTAGATACATGTCACAAATACTCTTTATTTCAATGAATATATAACTTACCTGTGTAAGATGTATTAAATATTCGTTCAGTGAATTAATTGTATTAACACTTGAAGGAGCCATTCCTTCTGGAAGATTCACTGTTTGGAAGACAATATTGGCACCTTCTGACTGATGTAGTAAGCAAATTTCATTTTTCATTCGTTCAATCTAAAGATAAGACACAAAACTCTCATAAAGAAGTAGCTCTTGCTATTAGATTAAAAAAACTTATGAAAAATATATTGCTACATCAGTTGTTATTAATAGTCTAATAATTTTCACTTATATTCTAAAACACTCTAATACTCCTTAAAACAGCCTTTTAAAAATGCTATGATTTCATAAATCAATAAATGCATAATAAATTAAACCAAATTTATCAAATTACCCCAGCAATCAGGGCAACTACACATATCCTCACAGTTTTATTCCAATTGTTTAAAACATGGTGAATTCCTACTCCTTTAGTAAGATTAAGTTTTGGAAAGAATTATTGCAGTGGTTATTTGACAGTTTTTTTTAAATAAGTCTTTGCATATTCATTTAATTTTAAAAATTAAATGTCTGGTTTTTTGACACTATTTTAGAGGATTAGTTTATCACCAAAGCTGTGATGAAAAGCCTACTTAAATTTAGCCTCTTATAAGATAATATTTCATTCATCATTCTGTCCCTGGAAGAACCATTCCACAGACTAAACTGTACAACTTAAAACAAGATATAGAACTGTAAAGACTTAATTTCTGTCACATATTTATAAATAAAAAATGTAAGACTCCTGGCTTTTTTGAAGAAATAGATCTGTGAGCTTTTTTGGACACAGCTGTCCCCATAAAATAGGCATGTTTGCTGTTTATTTAACATGATGGAATATTGCAAGGACAAAGTAACATTAAGAAGACCAAGATCTGAAGCTAAAAAGGACAAATTAGTAGGTCCATTACATAAAATTCAGTAAGATTTGTACAATGACACTGAATTCACTGTCTTATAGATCAAGTGGATTGTTCTAAATCATCAGAACAGCCACTTTTGAAGCTGAAAATAAATTATATAAAATAAATTATATACCTTTTCATTGGCACTTGCCAGCTGATTAGACAAACTTGTTGCCTCCTTCTGAGTCTCCTTTAGCTCCTGTCTCAATTCCTCATTTCGTCCTGTAAGCTGGTCAACCTGGGCTTTCAAGTGTACACTAGCATCAAAGATCCCCTCTGAATTCTTGGACTCCATTGCCTAATGCAGTTAATTAACACAACAAAGAAAAAGTGTAAAAAAAGCTTTAATTTCTTCAGAGTAAACTGGAGCCCTCAAGTTTAGACTACATGAAATTAGCAAAAAGAATGACATATTATCCCTGTAAATCCTACAAAGGTAAATAATAATTTAGAAGGCAAGCTTACATGAACTAAGCGATCCAGACTAGGGATTTTTAAGGCTGTTTCTCCTCCCTTCATACTAGAATCCTTCTGCATTTCCTTGATGGCTTGCAATATTTCTTTCATTCCTTGTTCAAGTTGTTTATTCTCTTCTAATAACTCTTTTACTGTAATAAAAGTTGTAAATCTGTTAAAAAACACTGAAAAATGATTTAAGGTTGCCTAGTACAATTCATCATGATTCTTGTTGATTTGATAAATTAAAAGAATACTCACATTATACATACATAGGCATAAGCAATTATGAAATTAGAATCAAGAGCTGCTAGGAATACCTGGGAGATGTATCTTAGTGATGAAATATCAAAAAAACCCAAAAAAATTTAAATGCTTTATGGGACTCAAGTGACTTTACTGAACCTTCCAGTCTTCAATGTTTACTTCACTTTAAATTTCTTTAGTAGCCTGTCTGACCTTTACCAGTTCAGAAACATGGTCGTGTTGGAAATGTCTGGGTGTGTAACAATGAGGTATCTAGGAACTGTCTGAATTCCTTCTCCAGAATAAGAAAAAAGAGCAATTAAATTATGTGGCTGTCAAGGAGTCTCAAGACTCCTACCACCTGTAGTTTCTCAATGAAATTCCGATTTCCAGGAAAAATGAGACGTCTGAAAACTGAAAAAACAACAACAAACCTGTCAGGACATTCTCTGCATTCAAACAGTATCACTAATCATCCTGAACACCCAGGAGTGAGTTGGATTACTCACACACTTAAAGACTTTACTAAGTCTGAATCAAGAAGGAAAAACATGAGCTAATATTTTAATGTATTTAATGTGAATAAACTATGTTTCATATACTATCATTAGTTTGGTATCATCATAAATGTATATTTACACATAGGTACAAGGATATACACTAATATAAACACAATATTTTTTTACAAGTCAGATATTTATGATCACAATTATAGAAACAGAACAACTAAATAAGCAAACTATCTACAGGTACTTGATAATGTTCCCTAGTTTTAAAACAGGCTGCAACTTACATTTACATTGAAATTTGGCCATTACAGTCCTGTTCTTCTCCAAATCTCTCTCTCTTTCACGTAACTCAGTTGCAAGATATTCATTCTAAAGAAAAAAACAAAGTTTCTCCTAGACAAAAAAATATGCAGAATCTAATTTTAGCAGTTTAATATTTTAGTCTGACTTTTTCAAATTTGAAATAGGCATTCATGAAAATTTCCCCATCGACATACTGATTTCTTGCCTTAATAGGAACAGAAATGGATTCACTGGAATAGTTACAGGAGGTGTATCCCATTTAACACTGTCCACAGCAAAATATGACTCTTGGGTCATGTAGCAGCTGGAATAGTGGTCTGGTACAAACCAGAAGTCTGTGTGGCCTTGTTAGTTGTAGCTCTAGTGATATGAAAACACCAAGAGCTTCAAAATTACATTTGTGTTTAACTAGCTGCCACTCTATCTCATAAAGGAACCAAAAAAGTGGTTTTTTCCAAGTGATCTGAATTCCCATGTATGCCACAAGTTTTTCTAAGATTTCCCACAGCCTTTTTGCTATATTTTTCTCCATCTTCAGAATTTCAGCTGGTGCTATTCTATCTGCAAGTGTGTTTCTCCATTACATGAGCTGCCAGGATGTATTTACAACAAATACAGATTATTCACCTGTCTTCTAAAATATATTACAAATTATTCATTTGGGGATTTTTTAAAAGCAGTTAATAAAAGCCCCCAGAAAAGTATTTTAAGAAATATTTACAAAATAGGTGGTTTTAGTTTTTGAAAAAGAAATACAAGAAATGTTCATAAACTTGCTTTTTGAACCTACTTTTGCTTCTACTTCAGCAATGTCATGTCTGTTCAAGAAATCCAACTTCCTCGTATTCTGTCCCTTCTCTTCTGTAAAGCTATCAGTCATCTGCATATTATCAGCATCCAATCCTAAGTGCAAGCAGATGTAAAAGTAATAAATTATTAGGAGATTTTAACTGGTCTTCACTCAAAAGAATACACTCCATTTGTTATATCTGAATTCTAGTGTTCTGCCTTTCCATCTGAGCATTATGGTACGATGAGCAGAATGGAACTGAAATTTTAAGAATTTTGAAACACATGAATTATGTAGATTTACTGGAAATTTTGGAAAGATCCTCCTACACCTATTGCAAGGCAAAGACAGAAGGCCCAGAGATGCATTCCAAGTCATCACAACTCAAGAAGATACCGGGCTGTAAGATCTGGAAATCCAAAACCAATCACCTCTTCCTACAGATTCAATGCAATGTATTAAGGCCTTTAATTTAAACAAATGAGTAAGCATAACGTAGCCACAGTAACTTTAAACAGAATTTTTATGCCTAAGTATAAACAGAATGTTTTTGAAAGAAGGACAGTTTTTATCAAAAACATCCTACCTATTGTTGCAACTCTTCTTCCTTTCTCCTGAGCCAACTTACGAATGTGTTTTTTCAGTTCAATTCTTTCCTCTTCTAGTCTTTCAATCTGCATATTGTTATACACAGATCAGTATTCCATTTTGTTCAAATGCATTTTTATTACGTAGCTTTTACATAAAAGTAGGATTTATCACCTACCTCTTGCAAAAGAATCTGGTTTTCAGCTCTATATTGCTGCTGCTTCAGTGCTTTGCTGTTTCTGAATTCATTTAAATCAATCATTGTCTTTGGCTCAAGACCTAAACAAAATAGATAATAGTCATTTATTAAGGAGGAAAATTAATGTTAGTTAATGCAGTTAATTTATGTAAGAACATAACTAAAGAAGCAGAGTTAAAAAAATAATTTGTTATGTAACTATCTATATAACATAAACACACATCTTATACTCCATGTATTAAGAGCAGAAGAAAGCTTAATTTTACTCAGTTACTCAAAACCCAAAATAAAATAAAGTGGCACCTCAAATTAAATTTATTTACACTTAAATTCTTTTATTTAAAAATAAGCCTCTCTGAAATTTTCTCTGTGTGTTTCATCTAGCATTACAACTTCAGGATGTTATGGTTTCCAGATACCATATTATGAAGTTTATTAGGCAATGCATGACTGAAGAGGAATCAAAGCCAAAAAAGAGTAGAGAACCTATTCTCCTAGTTTGTTCACTCAAAGGAACCAGTAAGCCAAGTTCATTCATGCAGTTTGTCCAAACTAATTAAAACTACTTGGAAATATTAGCAGAATATAACAAATTATTTCCGGTGACTTGGTACAGTAAAAAATTTCCATTACGGAATCCTATTTGAATTTTTACACAACAAATAATTGAACATATGCTGGGTATAGCATACCTAAGCGCTCTCTGAGTTCTTCATTTTCATCAAGAAGGTCATTTATTTTAAGTTCAAGTTTATTGATTTCCTTAATTAATGACTCAATCTCATGTTCTCGTATTTTGACTTGCTTTGTTAAACCTTTGATTTCAGCAACAGCTTCTTCCAAACCATATATTCCCTGTAAAAACCCCACACAGGAAGTAAGAACAAAACAAGTAAGAACAAAATAACCAATAGAAGACTTACTAAAACAGCCATGAATCTTTCTTTCATTATTACACAGACAAGAAAAAACGTTTTTCAACCTCCATCACTCTTCTGCACTATGCTTAGTGGAAATGATTACTGAATAAAAAGTAAATCCTTTAAATCTGTCTTTGACTACAGAGGAGCTTGCATATTTCAAAAGTGAGTCCTCCAGCTACATGATCCTTTGAAGAATGGTATCTTGAGCATTCAATTACTGTTCAATAGGGAGAAGAAGAACGAAGGGGAAGGGCAGCAAAGTAATTTATTTAATTTTTATTTAGAACAATTAAATAAATATGGGAAGACAAAACAATCTCCTAAAAACATGATTAATATCCTCTCCACTCTTACAAACTGTTTACCAGTTCATAGTCTCTCATTCTTTTCAAAGTCTCAACAAGCTCTTTGTCTTTTTCTCTAGCATGTGCTTCTGCCAATTCTGCTGATTTCTCAGCCTCCATAGTTCTCTCTTCTAGCATTTTAAACTTTTCTTGCATATCCCCAGTTTGGTTCGGCTGAGCAAGAGATGAGTGACCTGGAAAGAAAAACTTTGATGTTTACAATTCAACTAGGAACTCTTGCTATCTGCTATTAATCAAGACAGAAACACATCAGAAAACACTTTAAAGGAGATTTTAATTTCCTGCTCTTTTTAATTAGGAAATTACAAGACACTACATATAAGAGGTTGGGTTCTCTTCCCCCTAACATTTCCTTCAAACAGTATTTATCATAAGTGAGTGCACAGAAAGGACACCAGAATTTATTTGGAATTGCAAGCTATTACTCCCTTTCAATTCTTCATGGAGCTGAGACATTATATTTTATGCTCTAACTTTTACAGATCAGGAATAATTTTATTGCCCATCAAACCCACTGAGGTAATCTGGATAAATTCAAACTCTTCATGAATGTTTAATAAAAGAAAATTAAGAAAAAATATTAGAGACTAAAATTACTCAAATACTGCAATTTTTTTCCCCTGTGTTTTTTAAAAAAATAAAGAATGCTAAGTAAATTTGTGGTTTCTGATTTTCCTGATTTTTACATTAATACAAAACAGTCATTTTACCTTTATCTTTTTGGAGATCATCTTTTAATTTCTCAATAACGAAGGCATTTTTCTCCATTTCTTTGGTATACTGTTCAACTTGCTCAGTGAGCAATCTTATCTGAGCATCTCGTTCTTGAACACCCTATGCATGCAAAATAAGAAAAGAAACTCCATTAAAGGATCCTTCTTTACTGACAGGCAAACTAGCAATACAGAACACCACATGGGAAATGAAGAAATTACATGTAGCTAATACAAAACAATTTACAGAACATCAAATATACTATACTCACAACAGAGAGTTAAGATATTATCTAGAAGTTTGGCATATAAATGTAAAGCAGGAAAAATAAAAAAGTAAAACTAAAGCACTCAAACACAGCAAAATAAGCAGCATTTCCATATAATGACTTTAAATAAAAACAGTTCTCTCAGAGTTTCCCAGTGTTAGAGGAAAAGTTTTGGATAATACAGATTTCTTGGCAGCTTCTTCATAAACAACTGCTGCCATTGGGAACTGAGAGATACAAGTTCAAGATAGCTAGGACTAACAATCCATCATACATGACACATGAATTGCAGACAGTCTTTCAGCAAGTCATCTAAATGTTCAAAATTCATATTCTATCTTGTTTTGGATGCATATACATTCATAGGTACACACAGACTGTGAACATGACTTCGGTGTATACTCTCCTATTTCTGTACTTGTACATGAACTTCAGAAACAACATAGAAATCTTAATGTAATTTTTTCTGTGGTTAATAAAAAGTGGTAAAAGATAAAAAAGAGACTTGAAAAATATTTACAGGCATTAGCAACAATAAAATAATAGTAATAAGGTAACAATAAAAAGACAAAAAAATCTCAATATCCTTACTTTATATCAATGTTCTGAAAAACAACTTTTAGGATTTCTTACAAATAGAGCCTAAATTTGAAACCTAAAAGTACAGAGGTTAGCAATTTGTAAAAGCTTAAATACAACCCTTTAGAAGATAAACACACATTGAAGGATAGCAAGATCAGTCCCTTTTGAGTAAAAACCAGAGCAGTAACTTGATTAATTTTTAAAAGTCTGCTTAAAATACATGCTTATTTACACAAAACATTACAAAATGCCCTGCTAAGAATGCCCCCTCCTCCCCCCAGCCCCCACAAAAAAGCCTCTATAGCCATCTCTATAGCCATCTAATCAGCTAAAACCAAACAAATGCTTATCAAAGTTACTTTCAGCTGCTTTTCTCTTCTGAATCTTAAGGCTGATTTGTAATTTAGGGTGTTTTTCTCTTGAGAAGCTATCTGTCTCTAGGTTTGGAAGACTGAATAAATATATCTCACCACACTGCTCAGTTTACAAGAACCCCAAATGTCATTAATAAATGTCATTACACATTTGCTTAAAAAACTTGAAGCAAGGCAGGAAATCATCCTGGAATCAGAGAGTATGCTTTCCAAAGAGACTATTTCTGGATTCCTAATGGGCCACATTATTCTGGGGGGACGGGGAGGAGGGTTATGTTTTTAAAGAAAGTGGAGACGTTCAAAATGATGAAGAACTATGTAATTTTGTAATTTTGAATATGAGAGATACGCAAATTCAGACAGTTCTATCATATCATCAACCACAGAGTTAATGAGACAAACGAACATAAAAAATAATGTACTAGGTAAGACCGTTCCTTTACTAATAAATTTAGTGGAAGCTAAAGCCGTATTTTAGAAGCACTACACAACAGTTTAGAAACACTACATAATAATAAAAGATAAATATGAAAGTAACAGAGCCAGCCATCAAGAGTTCAGATCATACACACATACATAAAGAGAAGTTTCCTTTGTACATTTTCTATTAAGCTAACTTTGCAGTGGAATGAATCAACTTATCACTTAATTCTCAAAATTAAGTATTTTGTATTTGCAAACTACGAAAGACTAAATACATATTTGGTCAATAGCATATGTGATTAATGGTGATTTCTATGTGTGCAATGTGAATGAACTGTACCTGCTGAAGGGACAGTATACTGTTTCTGTCCACATCAAGTTGGACCATTTTCATTTTCTCTTCCAAGTTAAATAACATTTGCTGATACTCTAGGAGTTCATCATCTTTTGAAGCTAAGATTTTCTGAAAAGAAGATAAAATAACATCAGAACACTTGAAGTAATTCCTAGAAAGGACTTTAAAAATACTAAAAAATACCTTCCATTCTTCAACTTTTGCATTTACAGCTGCCATGAGTGGATCATCTTCCTCGTTCTTTGCTTTCAGCTGGTCTGAAAGATCCTGAACCTAGACATGAACATCACATTAGGTCCAAAAAGGTTTGGACCTAACAAATATATATGTACAAACACACTACACCAAGGACATAATACTTAACAGGTTAGTATTACAACAGCAAGGGAATGACTTTTGAGAACAGTGCATGACTAACATTCTATATAAAAAAATTTTTGTGATCTGCAGTAAAATTTTAAAATCTATACCACATTCAAAGATCACACTACTTTTAAAGAGCATTACTTTAGAGGAGTGTGTGGTTTTAACTGCATATACAGAAGGTTTTAACTTAAGCTAAAATATGAAAACAGAGTAGAAACCTAAAAAAGAATTATACTAAATCATGAGTCATTTCTTACTTGAAATTTGTATTGATCTTTCTCTTTTCTCAACTCATCCATAATAATATCAGACTGTTGCACAATTAGTTTCATTTTGCTATATTCATCAGTCATCTTCTCCATTTCTTGCACTGATTCCTCAAGGTTTTTCCTCATTTCTTGGTTTTGAATCTCTAACTTCTCATTAGCTTCAGTCAAATTCTGCAAAAATAAAGAAAAATCTGCTTTTACAAAGTGCCCATCTTAATACCTGAAAAAGAACTTGAAAGTCTTATACAAAACTAGCACAGAATAGAGTATTTCCCCTCCAGTTTATCAATTTTAACAAACCCAAACAGCAAGTAAGACATAGTTCTCTCCCTGTCAGTAATTTCATTACCTCTACCAAATTCAGAGATGCAGACTGTATGAATGACTGTATCCTTATTATGAATTCCCTTACTCCACATGACTTTATCTGTAAACTGACATAAGTGCAATGAAACACACTATGGTCAGTAAAACTCCAATAGCTGCTCAATACAATGCATAGACTTTCACCTGAATTTCATCCAAATACTGGACAAGCTCAGAGCTTCTTTTGGACAGCTGTGATGTGTAATCAGATACCTCTCCTCTTCGTAATGGAATTGCTTCTTTTTGAGAATCTATTTGCCTCTGATAGTCAACCACATCCTGACGCAATTGTTCATTCTGCACAAAAAGCAATCCAAACTTAAATCCATTTCTAAGAGCTGAGGACAAAGTTGTTGCATTTCTAGCAAGCTAACACATAGAGCTAAGACACGCAAAACCCATCCAAACTCCTACAGTCTGCTTTTAGAAGACTTAGAAGCCTCACCTTTTTCTTTATGCGCTTTTTCTTCATATTAAAAAGGAGAAAACAAGACCAAGAGAACAAAGCATGGAAAATATTAGAAATTAGCTTTGCTTTTGGAAGACTAAATATTAATCAATATAGAGACAAAACAAAATAGCTTTTGTTATACCTCTGCAGGCATATACATATATACAGAAGGGTATTTTGACAAATGATTATCAAGGTTTTACCCCAGGACAATAATGAAACAAATTTACTAGGAAATAATATCTAACAAAAATTTTAAAAACTCAAAACCCAAAATCCAGGCAAAGCTAATGCACAGTAGGACTGTTCAAATTGAAATGCAGAGACTTCCTGACCTCAATTAACTACATTTCACTGGAGCAGATGTACCACATATTTACTTTGCACTAGTACTCAGAAAATGTTCCAAAATTAAACACCACACCAAAAATTCTAAATACAGAAATATAGTAGTATATTTATAAAAAAAGTTGAAAATACAGTAAATCAGCAATAATTTCTGCTAACCTCTCTCCTGAATCTGATGTTTTCATTTTCAGCATCTTCAATTCGAAGAGCAAGCTACAAGACAGAAAACCTTAATATGCATCACTGACACCACAAAGAACTCCAGAAACAAAAAAAGAAATGCATAGCAATCCTGTCATCAGTGCTTTTTTTTTTTTTGCATTTCAGATGCGTTTTTCAGAATGCAACTTTTCAGAATATTTGACAGAACACTTCTAGAGATGTCAAGCTCAAGTCCTTCATACCTGTTCATTCACTTTCTTCTCCTTTTCCAACTCTTTTTCTGTATCTGTTAACTGTCTCTCTTTTTGTTCCAATTGCTTTTCCAGTTGGCGAATCTCATCACGCAAAAAACGAGTATCACGACCACCAGCAGATTTTTGTGCCATCTAATGAGCATTAAAATAAGATTATAAATATAGTAGATATTCAAAGTAGAAACAACTAAAAAACCAAAACAGATACTAAGACTAAAATAAATGGGATTTCAAGTGTAAAAAACTCATTTATTCATCCAAGAGTGGTGCATATTCAAAAAACATAAAAAGCATTTGCTAAAATGTAGGGCTATTTCATGACTTTCCAAGACTAACTACTAGTCTAAAATAAAATAATTAGAAGACCCCACCTGAGCAGTCTATGCACTAACAAAATTTTCAAACATACCTCTAATTCATTTTGAAGTTTCACCAGCTTGGTTTTAAAATTATTTTCTGTTAAAATAGAACAGATACAGTGAATTACCCAATAAGGTAAAAAACACATAAAAACATACATTAAACCAACTGTCTTCAGAGCAGTTGGTATTTTGTCCAGCTCTCTAAACCTTACAAAAAGCAACAAAACAGCAAGAACAAAAACCTAAAAGCACATTTAACAAATCTTTTAAGAACAGTATACAAAAGCTTGCTTACCACATTTGGCTTGCTCCTCCCCGGCTTTTTCAACTTCTTCTAGTGCCAGTTCTACCTCTTGAGCTTTCATCTGAGAAAAGAAGCACAGCAAGCAAAGAAGAAATATTTACTACTACCATAAACTAAAAGATTTTTCCGTAGACCTTATGTTTAAAACATATTTATTTTGAGAAATTTATTTCCATTTATCATCTATATAACTATGTTATTGCATTTCACTTCACTTCCCACTGCTAAATTTCAACAGCTACACAAGAAAGTGCTCTGGTGCAAGCAGGAATTTGGCATATAAATTACCTTAGGAGTAAGCAGTATTTTCAGCAACAGGGGAAAAGAAGATCAATTTATACAAAAAACGCCAAACAAACAAACAAAAAAACAACAACAACAGAAAAAACCCACAAAGCAAAAGAAATGCATCTGCAAAATTGAAGAAAGTAAGCCTTAATACAAACCTTCAGTAGTGATTGAGTAATTTTAAAAAGGTGTATCATTTTTTCTGGAGTTTCAGTTTTTAACTCTTTCCCATCAACCTAACAAAAGAAACAAAACTGGTTTTACACTAATATCAATGAAATACACAAAATAAATCTTTCATGTATTTGAAGGACCAGAGACAATTTAGGGAAGAAGGTATGACAGAACCCTCATGATCCCTTCTTCTCCAGCACCTTGATCATGATATCCAGCAATTTGTCCGCTAGCTCCTCTTGACGAGGCAGAGTATCTGGATCAACATTCATGAGTTTCTTCCAATCTAAAACAGGTGCCATAGTGATTGTATGACTTTTTTTTCCCCCTAGAATAAAGAATAAAATAACAGTTATCAGGTATTATCAGTGCAAACCAATTTTAGGTCAAATGTTTTAATGGAGGATGGCCACTGAACACACCAGATGATTCTAACAACTGTAACACATTTTGATCTATTGCAAATTAGCAGTAATATAATAATAATAATAATAATAATAATATAATAATAATAATAATAATAATAATAATAATAATAATAATAATACCATTTTTTCTTTATGTTAAGAATTACACCATGCATACTCAATAAATTCTTAGAACTATCAGTGAAGATTAGGACACTCATGAAACCTGTACTTTAATTTCAATATCCTTGTTTTCTTCCCCATCTCTTAATGTGGTATTTTTATGCCGATGAATAAACACAAAAATCATTACTTCCAATATTCAAAACACAACCAACACTTTCATACTGTGAGCACCAACTTCTTGACATTGTATTAAACATAATTTCTTTTTGATTAGAATACCTGAATTGACAAAGGACATTAATCAACCTGGAAACTGAGAAAAAAAGGAAGTGGTAGAAAGTTGTTTTCTACTGCTTACCTATTGGTTGTTGTGGGCCACAGTGATTTCTCACATACCTGAAAGTCAATGCAGTATCTGAAAAAGGCAGAAGGGATTGGAAATCTTGGATTATTCTGTTCTTTGGAGCTGTCTCTAGACTTTCTGATCAATATTTCAAAAAGTAAATTCTGCCAAGTTTAGAACAGAACATTTTTAATCTACTTATTGCCCTAAATTATGACTATAGCACAAATGGTTAAGAAAAATTAAGAAAGAAATAAAGCTAACTAGAATAGTAAATGCAGTATTATTCAAAAAACGAATGACACAGCAGGGGTATGCATTTTACAGAAAAAAAAAAATCAAGCTCAATCAATAACTTCAGCAATGCTGTACGCTGAGCACAGTATTTTGAGATCTGATCCATCATGCACCCTGTTCCTCATTCAGCAATTTAAAGACTCAACAACTGACATCTCCTTCATTAATAAAAGGCTGAAACTCGTATTACTTCCAAAACTAACATGCCCAAGCACTCTGAAAGAAGAGCTGTCAGACTCAGAAATACAATAGTATGCTTAAGGGAAGATAAAAATTACCTTCATCCTTTCTGAATACGTGAACTACTTGAAAGGTCCTCTATATTTACTATATTTCTTCAATGTTTGCTAACCATAAAGCATGCATTACATTGAATCCATGACTTCACAAGGATGACACCTTATATGCATTATTGCTTTTCTGTTTTGTTGCAATGGCAAAGGATAATACAAGGACAGTACTGGCTCTTTGACTTACTCAGTTAACTGAATACTACTTGATTTCAGTAACATACTTGTCTAAGGATCAGAGTTCTTAAACATATTCATTTTATCTGAAGTTGTTTGAAGTTTGAAATGCTCAACAATCAAAACTATTCTGAAAGCAAATACATAAACTTACTACTGTCAATCCTTTCCCACCTTCCATCTCTCATTTATCTTTTTCCCTTAACTTACAAAATAATGTCCTAAGAAAATATCAACCCTAAAATTTTATCCAAAAGGATAAAACAAGTTGGATTGTACAAAAACAACTGAATCCAACTTGTTGGGAGACCAGCTACAGTAAGGTAGGGGGCACAACCTATGCACAGAGTATGTTCTACAGTATGTACATACTGTGAGAGAATTTATTTAATTGAAAAGTTTTTCATCTTCGCTCATCTGTTGCCAGCAACTAAAACCCGTGGTTTTAGTAAACAGATTATCCATGAGGTGAGATGTTGAGCTCATGGTCTACAAAATGTTTGAAATAGATGGGGATTTGGTATTAGTTACCACAGATTTTCTGGACTTACTCAGGGAATTAATCCTACATAAAACGGCCAGATGTAGTAAAGTTCAGCAGCCTCAGCTGGGAAAGGAAGTCTGGAGTACTTCCAGAACAATCATACTACAAAAGTACTACCAGAGCAACCTTGCCCTGGTCTGACTACAGGAAAACACGCAGAGGCAGCCAAGCTCACATGGCGACAGCTTACCATCACAGTGAGATCAAGCATCACTGGGAAGAGCTGATCTTCTCCCCCCAGGGTGAGTATAATGGGCACCACAGAGTCATGTGCACACGAGGGGGACGTAACATCAAGAAGTACCAGTCACACGGGAGATGCCCTCTGCTAACTCCGCATTTGTTTACATGGCGTAATCCAGTTTAAACTACTTTTGACTTTCAAATTGCATTTACCCGGAGTAGTTCCGAGAACCACAAGATCTTAATTACAAAGCCTCAATCAAGAGAGAACCTTCGCAGGTTCCCATTCTCTCCTCTTTGGCATATCCCAGGCACAGGATATAGTGACAGCCCAGGATCCCTCCAGGATGCTGCCGAGACAATTTTGTCCCCGCTTCATACCAGCTATGCTGAACTAACAATCTGCCTTACTCGGCAGCCGCCTTCCCAGCGAGGCGGAGCAGAGGCAGCAGCCGAGCGCAGACCCGGCGGGGCGCTCCCTCCCCGGGCTCAACCTGAGCCGCCGCCGGCGCCCGGACGCGCCTGCCCGGGACCCGCGGCCGGCCCGCAGCAGCGGAGCGGCCCCGCCGCCCCCAGCCCCGCTGCTCCCGGCGGAGCGCGGGCCTCTGCGGCCGGGGGCACCTTTGGTCTCCTCGCCCGGAGCACCCCCCGCCCCGTGGCCTCACCGCTCCCGGAGGATGACGGCGGCCGCTGCCAGGCGACGCCATCAGACTCTCCCGCGGACCCGGATACTCGTGGGAGCAGGGAAAGTCAGCGCTTCCGTGGCACCCACAGACAAAGCCCCACGGTGCCAAGCGGGCTCTCCCAGTCCCGAAGGGCAGCCAGGCGCGGAGGGCGCGACCCCGCCCGAGAGCGCCGCTTCGCCGGGGCAACGGCCCCGAGCACCACCCCCGCCACCGGGCGGGCTCCCCGGGACTACAGCTCCCGGCATGCATCTAGGCTGGCCGCCCCGCCCACTTTTTCCCGGCAGCCTCTGCGGGACGGCGCGCGTGCGCCGTGTGCGGTGGCGGCGGAGCGCGCGGTGGGTGGCGGCTGCGGTGGTGGGGCCGCGGCTCCAGCCTTGGTGCCGGCCACAGGTAGGGCGGGCACGGCGCGCTGTGGGCCTTGCTGGGGAGGAAGGGAGGGAGGGAGGAAGGAGTGGGTCCTGTGTAGCTGCTGCCCGCCGAAGCTTCGGTTCGCTGGCCGTGCCTGCAGTGCCCGCCGTGCCCCATCGGTGAGCCCCCCGCGCCTGCCGGGCTGCGGTGCGGCCTCGACCGCTGACTGCGGCGCTTGAGCGGTGTACGGGACCGCGCCCTGGCCCTGCCGCCTCCGCCGCCCAGGCTGCCCTTGCCTTGCCTTGCCTTGCCTTGCCTGCCTCGCCCCAGCGCTGCGGGCAGCGTGCTGGGTCCTGCCCGGCCGGCGGGAGGGCTGCGGGACTGCCCGGGTACGCGTGTGCTTTGGGGGTAGGAAGGGAACAGTGGAGCCCAGAAGGCACGGGGGAAATCACACCTATAAACTACTTGCATCCGTTGGGTACTACTAGCCAGCAAGTTTGGTGAAGTCTGGTAGCCGAGAAAGTTTGGGATCCTGTGTTTTAGTTAAATGGGTGTGAAGGCATCTTTTCAAATAAAAAAGGAAAACTAGTAACCAACCATTCCAGGCGTGTTTATCTCTTTGTATTTGTTTGTACAACAGCTCTGGAGAGCTGAAGTGGATTTGTTTTTGTTTTTAATGGTAAAAGAAAACGTTATAACCATCTATCTTTGTACTTTTGTCCTATTTTGGATTAATAATTGTTTTCATTATTTTGCTGTATCTTGATCAGTGTTGATATGTAATGGAGACTGACAAGATACAAGATGCCTTGCACTCCTTATAGTTATGCAGCTTTTTCCACTCATAGTACAACTCCAAAGACTTCTATATCTCAGCCAGGGATTGGTTAATTATAGTTCTATATTGGGTGCAAAAGGCAAACTGTAGTTTGGGAAGGGAAGGAGACCAGGTTATATTTAATGAATGGGTAATGTTACTAAAAATAAAATTAATTATGGTTAGGTGTAAAACAATGATTTAATAGTAGCAGGGACTTTTTTAGGTGTAGGAAGTGACACTGAAAATAATGACACCTTAGCCACAAACTAAGCCTTCAGGAAATGAATCCTTCTCTGGTAGAGAAAATAATCCACTGATGCTGCCATGCTGCTGTATAGGAGGCTTTTTTTAAATCATCTTCATCATCTTAACCAGCTTTTAATGCCAGTCTAGCTATTTAATATGCTTTATTTAATATACATCAACATTTTTGAGTGTTCTGTTGCAGAATCAGCAGAAAACACATTTACTGGTAGTGAAACCATAACTGGGTTGTAATTGTGTAGTGCAGCTAGTAAAGACCATTGGTGCAGAAGTAAAAGGTATTTGGATTTGAAGTGGGCATGGAAACTCCAAAAGTGAAAAAAGAGTAAAGGGAATTGAAGTATTAACCCCACACAAAATGAGAAAACATTTAAAGTACAGCGTGGCTTGGACCAAGTAAATTAGTATGTTTTGCATCACCTCACATGATGAACTTGGTGTAAGTGAATCTTCTTTTAGTGGGAATAGATACTTACAGTTCTGGAGGCAAGAAATCAATTCAGCTCCATAGTAAATGGTTTGACCTACTCTGATAGAAGAGTTAGGCATACATGTTAAATCACAGCTTTGATAACAGTGTGCCCTTGCAAAGACCTAATAGAAAAACTGCACCATGAAAAGCCTAATGGAATGTTATTTAATGTACACAAGAAATCTCATGCAGACCCAGCATACTAAGTAAGGACAGAGTAGCAGAGTCTAAAGGCTGTGTTTTCAGCTTATACCTCACATGTAGCTTTTGCATACAGTTTCTGCTGTTGCATTTCTGGAACACAGAGTGGTGATAAGTGTTATTTTAGAGCCACTATTTTTGCATCAGTGCGGCCACAAAAGATGTTTTGTGTAGTTGCTCTAAATAGAATGGAAGTTATTTTGCTACTGTTTGAGTGTAGCAAAAACCCCTAAAGATTTGGAATGTGAGATTCTGTTACTGATTTAAATTTCTAAGTTATGAAGTACAAGCTGGACCAGTGTGGTTTGTATTTCAACTGGAGTGTACCAGTTGCATTGAACAAATTGAAGCTAAACCGCCAGGTAAACCAGGATCTTCATCTCACCCATTTTAAATTGTGTTACATTTTGGTCCTTGCTTGTATCAGAGTAACCTAAAATGTCCCTAGTGTTAGTCCAGCCTAGCTGCCAGCAAGTTCTTTCCCCATGGGAGATGTTTCATCTGGCCTGCAGCACGTGTTCTGACTTTGTATCAGAACTGCCAGTGCTCCTCTTGTTAATCCTTCAGAGCCATGTGAAGAGAGGGCTGGAGGCCTAATGGCTTTCTTGAGTAGTGAAGAGTATTTCCTAGTAGTCCCACACCTCTTGAGCTGGTAGTGAAAACCTTGCAGAAGGTTTTCACAATAAAACTTTTCTTGTTATATGTATCCTGGTCTAGGATTTCAGCAAGATGAAAAGGAAATTCAGGTGTTTTGTATTATTTATCCTCTCATCTTTCCAAATACTTCTTGCTTTCTAGATCAGATTCAAGTCCAATCATTTAAATCTCAGCTGTGCATCTAAGTTATTTCATATTGGAGTTGTACCTTGGAGTGGCATGAGTAGATAAAGTTTAAGGCTTTGTTGGAAAGGCAAAACAAAAACAGAATTATGATCTCTCTCTGTCAGTAAACACTTGTACTAAATAAGCAGAAAGAATGTTCAGTTTACTCAGAATAAAAATAAACAGGGGCTAGCTAGTAGGCAGTACAATTTCGGACATTAGTGGAGCCTAAAATTAAATTATTAAATGAATTTTAAATGCTATTTAAGTGGCTGCTATGTGCTATTGGTTTGTATATATCTGCTGATATTCATCAGTTCAGCTACCAACTCTTAGATGAACTAGTTGCTCACCTGTTTAAAAATAAAAATAACCCTAGGAGTGGTTTTAACAGCTTTTCACTTTCTTCTGCCTTTGAGAATTTGAATGTTTTCTCTGTGAACTGTAAGTAATGTTCTAAACAGTTCAGAACCTTCAGTGATTAATAAAGTTTCTGTCTCTAGTAAATAAATCTCTAGTATTGCCTGATTATTTTTTAGTAAATTGGCATAACACGTTATTAATGCTTTTCAATCAATGCAAGCGCCATTACTCTGTAGAAGAAAAAAATTTAAATGTATGTTTAAGTTTCTAAAGTTTGATAGTCAGATGTGTCTAACAGACAAAAACATATTTCTTCTGACAAGGGTCTTTTAATGTAGGGTGGCAGATAGCTAATTCTGGAATGGTAACATGTTTCTGGGATTGCATTTGTGTTCTTGCCAAGATACATGCTTGCCAATTTTTTCTAAGTTCTGATGGACAGAAAATGGCTTCTGCACTCCCAAATTTCCCAACTGAGGATACTCCTAGAACATCATTATGCATTTTTTATTTGTGACAGAGGTTTTCTTATGCAGACTGCTGCATCTTGCAACATGTGGTGTGCTAAACCATCTGTAGTGTCATGGATTTAGTAGCAATCGTTGAAAAATACTGTTGTTTTCTTACCTGCTAAAAGTACTTTGGCTCTTTTGGTGGCTGTTACATGGTTTTTTGTCCATGCATTTTTTCAGTTTTGTGAGACTTTCCTACATTTTACTCTTGTCTGTTATTCTTGAAGACTGGATGAACTATTGGAGTGATCTGAAGAAGCTGGAACAGGAAAACTATTTACTTTATGAGCCAAATGGGCTTGAGAGTTCTGGTTCTCTTCTGTCCTTTCTATTTAATGTCTCTGTACAAATGTGAAAATGGTGTGGTGCCAAGTGCAGATTTCTGTGCCAAACAGCCTAAGAGATTTAGTCCAATGATAGGCTGTTTTGCACAGCCTGGGTATTCTTTTTTTTACAGTTGTCTCTGATGACTCCTGTGCATTTTTTGACTCTCAAGGTTTACCTTGCTGCTTATTGTTTTCAGCTGTATATTCTTCATGACATGGTCAGATATTGTTGTAAATTAAAGCATCCAACAGAAGTCTTTGTAATAAAGTATGTGAAGTATGTGTCTGTCCTGATTTCATCCAGTCAAATGGTAGCTCTGTGGCTGTACCCTAAACCGCAAGCTGGCAGTCATACAGCCCAGGGGTTGGTTAAGGTATCTCAGGGGCAGTCTTAGTAGCTGTGAAAGTAGCAGGAAGGTGAGATGAAAAAATAACCTGAGGGATGGTAAGTCTGTTTGCATGTTTAGGACTAGGCAGTGATGTGGCTCTCCCTCGCAGCAAGTCTGTTTTAACAAAGAAGTTGTTAGGCAGCATTTTGCAGGTGTTTATCAAATCCATCCATCACTGGAAGTGAAGTACTGGCACTTGCAAGACCATACTTGGGTTGATCAACATGTCAGTTGGGTAAGAAGGAGAATATATCCACTCACATGAGCAGCCCAGTCATGTCAGGGCTTCAGCAGCCTCTTGCACATCTGTGATTTGCAAGGTTCTCAGTCTTATATACTCCTTACATGGATTCTTTCTTTCCAACATCAAACTGATAATAGATTAGTTGGCGTGAAAGTAATTTTGGTTGTCAAGAAGCAGTTGCTGTTTTCCACTGAGTTTAAAGGCAGTCATACTTTTGCCTGGCTTACCAAGTACAGATGATCTTTTACAAACCTCTGCTTTAGTTCTGCATTCTCAACATGTTGTTGATCATTGCAGGTTTGGAGCTTGGAGTGTGAGGGTGGACCCAGCTACAGTAGCAGATAGGAAGTAGTAGTTCTGATGGCAAGACTTGCTCAAAATCTGCATTGTTATGCTAACATTAAGGACTGCAAATTTTTTATTCCATATTTGTGCTTTAGGTCAGCAAGAACATTAAAAGTACCCTGTAATCAGACCAGGTGAAAAAAGTAATTTTCCTAACTCTGTGTATCTTTACAGTACATTTCAGGAAAATAAGACCTTAGAATGCAAGTCAGAAGTAGTAAAGTACCTGTACTGCAGTTTTGTGCAATCTACAGGTTTTATATGGCCTTATGTTTTCGGTTTTTTTTTCTTTGTGCTTAGCCTGGAAGCAGTGTTTGAATATGGAGGCTTTACCAGATTGCCATTATGCCTCCCTGTATTCAAGACCTAGTGCTTCAGCACACAGCTAAAATTTGAGGGGGGTATGGTGTGATGCTTTAGAGGTTACCAAGTTTGATACAGTTTGAGCAGGGTGACTTGCTGCTAAAACCAGAACAGGGCATTTTGTTGCATATAGTCATTTCTTACAGTTAATTTAGTAAAACTGTTCAGGATTTCCTGGAGTGTCTGTGGCTGAAATACTTGCCTTGAAAGACCAAGGTATAGCCATGTATTCACATGTAGTTGTGATTGCATCTGTGATTGAAATGTGCCTGTAAAAGAGAGTGTGAATTGCAATAAAAGCTTTCAGTGTTAAATGTGGATATTTTCTGGAGTTCTCTGATGGTGGGCTAGCCACTAAAGCATGAACTTTGGATTTATGTAATATCTGAATTTATTTCTGCTTAAGAGGTCCCTTTCATTCAAATAAAAACAGTATTTTCCCTACAGCTGTCATGTAGGCAAGTGGAGTTCTGTCAGGGGGCAGCATGGTCAATAGTAGTATAGAGTGTGGAGTTCTGAGTGAAAGGAATACTAGAAATTCAGAGCAAAATGAAAGGCTTGTGAATAGCATCAGAATCACCTGGGATTAAGGGATAAGTATAGTGGATGTTTTGACATACTTTTTCACATGTGGAAAAGTGAAAACCTACTTAAAGTTGAAAACGCTATTAATTAAGGCTGGTTAAGCTTTTCATTTTGATAAGATGCAGTACTTAGGAATCAATTTTGGGTTTTTTGCTAGTTGGGTAATGGTAGCTGTTTCTGAATAAATGTTGTTAAAGAATTAGAAGTCACCAAGACCCTACTCACCTAACAAAGCCTTTTCTTAATGGTTGAATTTAAATAAATTTTACTGTTGATTCTGTGTGGTAATATTACTATGTCACAGTATTTAAAATAATAAAGGCTTGTATGTTGGGAAATCCTGACATGTTTATTGTAGATCTTTTTCAGATATCACTTTTTTCAGTAGAATTGAAGTTCAAGAAGAAGGAAGTGGACTCTTTAGAACTTGTTGCAAAAAAGGAATTTCAAATTCTGGCAGGGTAAAAGCATATGTTTCATATCTACCTTCTTTGAAGGGGGATCTAAAAAAGTGATGAGTTCAAGTTCCAAAGTGTATTCCTGTGGCATGCTTTGTTTTCTTTTTTTAATAAGGTTTCTCTGGCTGCCAAGAGGACCTTAGATATGTTCAGTTGTAAACTTATCTTAGTGTTTTAAAGTACTTAGATCGAGCCAATGGCAGGGGGATTAGAACTAGATGATCTTTAATGTCCCTTCCAACCCAAACCATTGTGTTGTGATTCTATGAAAAAGGTGTAGCACCATCCTTCAACATTGTGGTGGTTTTTTTACTTATTTTTGTTAATTACAAAGGTGGTGGCAGCTTTTAAAAGAGGCTTTCTTTGTTGGAGTAACATAAATAGCAGTGTTCCAACTACTACAAAAGCCCTTAACTGCCATTATGTGAGGAACACCAAATGGTTTGGTTTAATTTCTTTGAAATTAAATGTTTTAAGTTTAGCTGCACCTGCATCTTTTTGCACGTGTATTCCTTCCTGTACCTACTGCTCCTTTGCTAGTAGTTGTGGTGGTGAGTGATTGTGAGCTCTCAGGTCCACGCTGCAAGCTACAAACAGGATCACCTATCCAGATCTTTGTGGCCTGTATTAAGAGTTCAAGTGTGGAGTATTAAGAGTTCAAGAAGCATTTGGACAACACTCAGGCATGTTGTGTGATTCTTGCGGTTGTCCTGTGCAGGGCCAGAAGTTGGACTCAGTGATCCTTGTGAGTCCTTTCCAGCTCATCATGTTTTATGATAAATCTGAACACAATTTTTAAAAAGCCCAGTAGACCAAAGAAAACAAAATCACCAGGATTTCAGGGTTTAGGACATTAAAGCAGACTCAAATAGCTTTCAAATAGCTCATCAGCTTTGATGTGTGAACTGTGATAAACATAAGGCTGCACTCATTATGTATTAATGGATCCACATTATCTAGCTAATATTAGCTGCTCTGTGTCCTTAGAGATGCTCCCCCTCTGCAGTTCAGGGGGGAAAATACTCTTGTTCAATCATGTCCATAGTCTCAAAATGAAGTCAGTGTTCAACTGTCTGTAGCTTTTCGGTATCTTCAGTCCCAGCAGTTGGCAGTGATCTATGCAGGATCAACTAGTGGTCAGAAGAAATACCTTTGACCTGTAAGTTACCTTCTTATTTTTCCGAGGCAGAACAGTATTCTCGAGCAACCCAGTCCACAGTGATCTCACCTTTTGATCAGTTCACCCATATAATATTATGTAAATAATCATAAATAATCATAAATAATCAGTCATAAAGCTGCTGATTAATAATTTCTCGGGCTTAGGAAATTAAGCAAGAATAGAGAAATTAATATATGATAAAGTTAATTTTGGGGTTTTTTTCATACTATTTTTTTTAGACAGTAGTCTCATGAACAGTCAATGACATCAGAGGAACTGGCAGAGTTGAGCAAGAAAAAAGACCTTTTCATGAACTTCTACAAAGAATGCAAATGAGGCTAGTGTGACTTTCAATGGTAAGTTTAACTTTTTTTTATTATTAATGTCAAAGGACATTGAACCCCTGTTTTATGAAGTTCTACAAGTTTCCCGTTTGTTCATCAGAATGTTTGAAGTTTGTTTTAGTTTTAATTGATTTTGAGATATTTTGAGAAAACCTTTAAATCTAAATCCCATAAATAATTGACTCAGTATCTGCCTCTTTGCTAACTTAGAATTTTGTGTGTGTTAAATTACTCGGGATTCCAGAGAACTTATTTTTCATAGTTTATCAGTTCACAGCACTCTCTTGAACTGCCATAGCTCTCTGCTGAAAGCAACATCACAATTTATTATCAGTGCTTTTTTTTCTTTGCCCGCAAGCAAAGCATGAGAAGTAGCAGTGTATCCACCTTTTGTTAGGCTTTTTAAGGGTAAGATATTTTAATGACAGTATTTACTTTAAACACTAAACCCTGTTACATGTGTGACTTGAGGAAACTTTTCTTACTGAGTTATAGCTATGGAGTGTCATTAACTTTTAAAATATTTGATGTCTAAATTTGACTTTTTTAATCAAGTTTAGTAAGTAAAACTACTCAAGTTTCTCTACATATATTTCAGCTTTTGTCCATGAAACCTCCTTGAGAAGATGGCTGATGTAAGCCTAAAGGAAGCAGCCCTTATTGTTGGTGTGGTGGCAGCCTGCTACTGGAACAGTCTCTTTTGTGGGTTTGTTTTTGATGATGTTTCAGCAATTTTGGACAATAAAGATTTGCATCCTTCTACTCCACTAAGAAATCTGTTTCAGAATGACTTCTGGGGCACTCCAATGTCTGAGGTAAATGGTTTGTGAAATGCTTTGAAATGTTTAGGAAATGAGAAAAAGACCTTGCAGAGTGTTTTTGCACTCCTTTGTCCTAGTGTGGTTTTAACAGAATAGCTAGGATTTGTGGAATTTGGTGGTGTTAGGGTTTTGTACAATAATATCAGGAATACACGTAGCTTATATTCTTTCCCTTTGTTCAGTAAAAAAAACTGGTAAGAAAATGAAGATGAAAATGCATGATGTTATTTCCTTGTAATCACAATATCAAAATTGATCAACTCTGACCAGTTTCTTTTCTCCTGCAAAAATTAGATATTGCCATGCAAGGACATTTATTTCTGGATGCAACCTGGAAGGAAAAATAACACTTAAACAACATAGCTTGGAATTAGGATATTGATTCCTTTAAATTTATTTAAGTATATATATATAGATAAATATGAATTCAGAGTTTCTGATTTGTAGCCCATATAGGGTGGCTATCTATTATCTGAAAAGCTGCACTGGCATTGAAGCTCTTGATAAACATTGTTAAATGGCAATAGCTAAAGTATTTTGATACAATTTTAAAAGTCATACATGGTGTTATTGTTGAGTAAATGAATAAAAATTCTCTCCCATTCATACATTCTCTGCTTATCAAGACATTCCACTTTATAATCTTTTGTTATGTTCATAACCTCCAGGGTTAGTTCCTGGTGACATACTATTCTCTAGCTCTGCAAATAGACTCTGATACATACTTTTCATATAACCCTGTAACCAAAGTTTCCAGATGCCATTTAGTTCTGTATTCATTGAGGGTTAAATAGGTTCCTAAATTCTCTCAGTGAAGTTTCAAATAGCACATTTTTTATTTTTACCGTTTTCACTGAAAAAAATCCTTAACCATGTGCAGTGGAAAAGAGCCCTTTTTTTTTTTTTTTTTTTTGGTTGGGCCACTGCTTTTCATATCTTTGTTTTGAAGGTAGATGCCTGACAGTAGAAGGGTATTCAGGTATGGATAGGTGTTTAGGAAGGTATTTTAGAGTGAAAGTAATTTTGTAAGTTAGTGGTGACTGATTGTATTTGTTTTCTTTCAGGAGCGGAGTCATAAATCTTATCGTCCCCTTACAGTTCTAACGTTTCGCCTAAACTACTTGTTCAGCGAGTTAAATGCAGTTTCTTACCACTTTCTAAATCTGGTCTTTCATGTGGTGGTGTGCATAGTCTTCCTCAAGGTCTGTAAGCTCTTCCTGGACAACAGGAGCAGTGTAGTTGCATCCTTGCTCTTTGCAGTGCACCCAATACATACTGAAGCGGTAGGTACAGCTGTGATGTGCTTAATTTGGTTGAACTGTGTTAATTAAACTTAAATTTCCTGGTGTTTGGATCTGCTTGTATATATATATACCTTCAGAAAGTATGATTTTATTCATAGTTACTCTTTACTTTGCAATGACTGGTGGAAGTGGCAAATTTCCATGCTCAAGTGTTGTTTTATATTACATGCAGCTACTGGAAAATAATTAAAGAAACATGAATTTAGTTGCTGAATAATTTAGGCCTCTGCTATGCACATCGGCTTTTATGACTTCAGTTTACGTAGAATTTGTGTTCTGTGTGATTCATACAGTATCCTATTTTGCAAATATTATGAATGCCTCTTAATTCATTTCCAGAATCCCTTGTGGCTAATCACCATGCCTATTCTGTCTACTTTCTTTTATGTCAATTGTCTGTCTCAGTGGGACTTTGTCTAGGATTGTTGTTCCTATACTATAGCCAGCTTAGGCCCAATTCTGTCTGAACCTTCCACTTTTTTAACAGATAGGATACAAGGAAGAAGAAAGACATTTCTCTCCTCTCTTCTTTTCTTTGATTCTGAAGGACTTCTTCACTGCTATTTAAAAAAACTAAAAAGCTTTGTTTGTACAGGTTTCTGATTATTTACTTTTTAATGGCCAACCAGGCTTGCAATGTTGTGGAGGAAATGAAGTCTTGTGATCACCATTCATTAGATTTCTTTCTGCCAGAAAATCTGATAAAGCAAATTCGTGGCATTTTCTGCTGTTAGTTCTGCTCCCCTTCTAATTTACTTTCCTGGATTTTAGTACACAGCTATTGCAGAGTCCTGTCTCTTTTTTTTTTCTTTAATAGTATTAGCTTATTTCCAGAAAACTGAAAATGTTTGAATCTTTTGCTGCTTTGGAGATTATACCACTTCATTGAGTAAAAGGTGGTTTTTTGGGTGGGGGAGGGAGGAGTAGAGTCTTTTGATTTTAATAAAATGAGGGGGCTTTATGTTCTAATTTTTTTGGTCCTGATTTTGGGAGTAAAGAGTTTGCATCTACCTCTTATTCACTAGTAGTACAGTTCCCTTTAAGCAGTAATTAAGAAGCCTGCATCCTTGTATTTTGAGCAAATTTTACAGGAATTGAGTTGATAAAGTTGGCTGTTACTTAAGCTACTGATATGTCCTTGCTAGAAGTTAATGGAATGTTTAAAATGAGGAAGTTCGGCACCTAAAAATTCCTGCTTGCTCCAAAGCACAAACTGCTATAAAAACTTGGGTAAAACATGAGTTAAAAATCGAAATTCTTTATTTAATTTGGTTTTCTGGTTCTTTGAAAAAACATGCTTTCAATTGCCAAACTTGGCTTTACCTCTTTGTAGTAAATGGGATAGGATCTTTGCAGCAGTGTTAGCAAGTTGCCATGACTTAGGTTAGTGGCTCACAGGTTAGATCAGCCAGTGTAATTTTATCACTTTCATTCTAAATTTCAGTGATTCTTTATTATGCCTGAACTTTCAGATTTTGCCCGAAATAGCAAGTAGCACAGATGCTTTTAGTCCTGTGCATCAGTTAGTAAGAAGTGCCGTGCAAATCCTGCAACCCCTTGTGTAACCGAAGCTAGTTGTGTAAGGCAATGTTCTGGAGCGATTTGGCAGAGCGTGTGTAAGGCCTGGTGTCGGCCACGTGAGGGCGCTGCAACACAAGGATCGCTCCAACCTGGTGCTGGCCTGGAAACACCGCGAAACTGCAATTCTAGTTAAATCCCCCTGCTGTTGTACTCAGGTACTCAGTGAAGAGTCAGATAAGGGCTTGCTTTCTTCTTACCCTCACCTCTTTCACTATGTAAAAAGAACAAATGGAAGCTTCCTTACACAGAAAAGAGAAGGTAATAATTAGATGTATATTAGGACTAGGAATTTTTGTATCTTTTATAATTATAATTAAAAGGTCTCTGGTCTTAATTCCTTCAAATTAATCTCCTACTTATTGCTTATTACTTATAAATCATCTGTACAAGAGTTTGAAACAGCAGATACAATAAATAAATATTTCAGCATTTTGCCTATCTTAAGATATAGAGATTTTTCCTGGAAAAGTTATCAGAGCAGGATAAGTAGATTATTTTCTGCTTTAGTTCAGAAAGAAGCTAGGCTATTGCAGTGATACATCTGTTTTTCTGAGAAAGACATTTTTAGGAAATGAGTTGAATAACAGCATCATAGTTGCATTTGTCCCTGCCTTTTTCAATTCCAGTTCAGTCTTCCTCGCTACTTTACAACTGTTCTGGCCAGAAGTATGTAAACCACCTTTATTGCTACAGGATGTCAACTAACCTTGTGAGTGCTGGAATTTTCTCTCATAAGTCACATTTGCATCCAGAAATAGAACCTCTCTTTTGTTGGCAGTCAACTGTGGAGGTACACCAACATGCTTTATTCATGTTCTCTTTCAGCCGATCTGCAGATAAAGTTCTCTTTAATGTCTTAATACTAGACAGTTTTGGAATCCAGACCAGGAATGTTTGAAACATCTTAAGATATTTTGGAAACAAATACTTAGATGCTCTTTAAAATATTAACACAAACCTGAGGTGTCTTACTAAATGTGAAACATGCTTTGTCTGTGCATGATTCAGTGAATCTTTTGGTAAACATACAGTTGTCCCAAGAGAAATGCTAGAGTATGATTTCAGATGCAGATTAGAATGCTTTTCTTTACACTGTGACCTTGGATACTGACTTACTTTCTCATTTTATGCTGTGCTGAATCAATCATGCTTGACCAAGAATGTTCTAGTAATAAAATTTCTAGCTGGGTCCAGATGGTAAAAAGTCAGTTTTCAGCATCATCGTAGTTAAATCATGAGCTATGCAGTTTCCTTAGCTAAATACGACCATGTAACTCAGGACATGTCACTTGCTTCAGCCATGTTACTTGTAAAAATTTGGAAGCAGTCAGAGGCACTACAGAAGAGGACAGGTGAGGAAGAATGGTAGTCCTAGGAGGTGGTATAGGCAACACAGCAGCTTCTGCAATAACCATGAGCATAATGACCTATATTCCATATGCAATTGTTGTTTTCACTTTAGCATTTTTTAAAAACACTTCTTGAAATGGGAATGAATCTGTATTTCTTTGGGGATTTTGAAACAACCCTTTGCCCTATGCATTTTAACTCTTCTCTGAATTTCATAAAATCCACTCCTCTCTGTCTCATCAAGGGAAGAGAGGTTGCGACTGAACACTGAGGCAGAAATATTGTAGAGTACCTCAGCCTTCTCCTTGTCCATTGTTACCAGTTGTTCAGCACTGCTGGTGTGGCGAGGTACACCTCTGACATTCCTTTTCTGGTTAACCTATCTGTAGAAACCTTTCTTGTTATTCTTTATGTCTATTGCCACATTCAGTTCCAGCTCTGCCTTGGCCTTCCACACCCTATCTCTGCACAACTGAGCTTTGTCCCAGGTTTTTTTTCCCAGGTTACTGCTCCTTGTTTCCACTGCCTGGGCATTTGCTTCTTTCACTTTAGTTTGACGAACATCTTTCTACCCAGCAACACTGACCTCTCACTTTCTTTACCCAATTTCTTGCTCCTGAGGATTGGGAACTCCTGTGCTATATGGAATACTTCCTTAGAGATCTGCTATCTATATAATAATAACTATCTAGTAATATATAAATGGCATAGCTAGATTATTAATAAAAACTCAACAAATGCTATCTTGAAATATCAAATAATAATACTTAATAATAATTACGGTTTTTCTTCTTTTATTTTTCCAGGTGACTGGAGTTGTGGGCAGAGCAGAGCTTTTATCATCTATTTTTTTCCTAGCTGCTTTTTTGTCATACACAAAGTCTAAAGGGCCGGATAATACCATAGGTAAATGATTGACAAATAGAGATATAAGTTAGTTTGTTTACCACTGATAAAAATGCTCTTAAAACCATAATAGGGGTGAACTGGTTATTCAGCAAGCATGTACCAAACCTCCTTCAGAGCCAAGATACCCACGTAATACTACTTTCCATTATAAATTGCATTTTTTCCCCAAGACATATGCATTTCTTTAATTAGTTTTATAACACCTACCCTAGGATATGCTTGCACTGACTTTTATTACTGCAATTTAAGTGGAAGTGTGCTGAGTTGCCTCAGATGATCAGTCACAAGTAAACTCCAAAGTTTCAATGCAGATAAAGGAGGCTTCCATCTTTGCCAGAGTCAGATTGACATAGTGAGAAGTCATGACTCCCTATAAAATATTCCATTTGAAAAAGTGCTCTGGTGATTTAGGAGATACTGAGTTATTTTGTTTTACTTATTATAAATCAGTTTTTTACCCTTCATTTATTTTATTCAATTTAAGGGAGACAGTTTTAACATTGATGCATGTGTGTTATTTTCTGTAGAATAAATGTGATTGTCTTTCATAAAACATTACATATACTAAACAAGTTTACAAGACATGGCATATTCAGATATGAGGAGCCAAAGCCTTCACTTTTTAAAGTAATTTACTCTATTAAATGTGTTTTTTGTATGATGGAACATTTTCAAAAATATCTTCTTTATTTGCAGTGTGGACACCAATTGCAGTGACTGTATTTCTAGTAGCTGTTGCAACACTGTGTAAAGAACAAGGAATAACAGTGGTGGGGATATGCTGTGTGTATGAAGTCTTTATTGCTCAAGGGGTAAGCTGTTGAAAAATAAAGTGAATTTTTTTTATGAGACATTAAGTACTTGGAAGCATCATATTTCGGCACTGATCTTTCTCAGTTAAGGTTAACCCAATATATTTGGGTTATATTTTCTGTTTCTGTTATATTTTTCAGATTTTTTTGGGTCAGTTCACTTTTGATAGTTGACAGTGAGGGAATCAAATAACTTCCAAGTTGTCCTTTACATGCCATGCAGAGATGTTAGCAAATATCCTCAGTAAAGACTTGACAGGTCTTAATGGAAGCCTATGGTTTAGGTGACTGAGGTTTGCAAATCCTAACTTATAACAGTCTTGATTAAAGTTTTGAGGTGCATAAAGGTGGAGGATTATTTGGTTTTAATCCATGTAGTAAAAATAGAGAACATATTATATACATATTCATTTCATCATTTTCTATTGAGTAACCAAATGCTTTAGAGTAGTCCTATTTGAATAAGCAATATTACTAAGAAATTTGTTGTTCTAAGAATACTGTTATCTGATATATTTCATTTAAGCCTTTAAATTAATAGTAACTTTTCCTTAAAGAAACAAGAGTTTCCTGCAATTGAATAATTCTAGACTTTTTAATAACCAAAATAAATTAAAAATTAAAATGGAGCAATTAAAAATGTAGCATTCCATATTTTAAGAAAATTTTATAGTTATTATTCCTTAATTGCTTGCAGAAAATTTTGCAAAAAATGCACCAATAAAAGCTGAAAGATTGTCTATCCTGGGGACACATAATCAAGGCCGAAATACCAAAATCACATAGATGTCTTTGTAACTATTGCCTTTGCAATAGTTAATTAATAGGTCTAGTGAATTAAAATACTGTTTTCTAGCTGGATTTCTTAGGAAATCACCAGTACGTGACCGGTTTTTAGCTCACTCTTCTTTTCTTTTAGTAACTTTTGATCTGATCTTCAATTTCCCTGAAGTTTAATAAGATTATGTAAGTCAGTTAAGTAGGAAAGATAAAATGCAAACTACGGCTTCTTCTGAAAGCACAGGTGTCACATGAACTTAGAGTTTTACCAGTCCTCAAAAACCTTTCAGTTTCTGTAGTTTAGCCAGCCTGTATATGAAAGGCAATAAATCATCACAGAAGTCAGGAAGACAAAGGGAAAGAGGTACACTGAGAAGAAATTAGCTTATGTAATGGAAAACTGTGCAAGATGATGATGTTGATGAGGCAAGGAGGGATGATTTACTGCAGTAGAGGTATAAAAAAGAAAGCCAGGGCTAATCAGGAAGCAAATAGTATTTCTGTCATTCGTAAGGGATTTTGTTTATAGGGCAAGTTTTCAGAGGGGCTGATAATTCTGAAAATAGTAATTTTTCTTATTGAGAGTTCCTTTCATTTTTTTGATTCATTTGTTCAAGCCTCTGAAGATGGTACAATTTTTTTATCTGTCAGCACAAAATAGCTGCAGGTGTACAGGTTCAGCTGTTATAGAGTTAGCAAGAATACTTGACTAGTTTATTAGAATGGAGACCTTATTTTGAGGACTTGTCATGAAGGCATTAAGAAGCTGAAGTAATTAACTATTGGAAGCAGACGTTTTCAGAAAACCAAAGAAGAAAGTATTAGGAAGCTCATATTTATCTAAGGAACTAATGAGTACCCTGTCTGATTATAAACAATTTTTTAATTTGCAGTACACCTTGCCAGCATTATTGGACACAGCTGTACAGATTCTTCGAGGAAAGGGCAGTATTCCTTTCTCTATGCTCCAAACACTGTTGAAACTCATAGTCCTAATGTTCAGTACACTCCTGCTTGTAGTTGTCAGAGTCCAGGTTATCCAGTCTCAGCTTCCAGTGTTTACAAGGTAATAGTAAAGTGCTTCTTATTTTCAGTTGTTTATAAATAAGATGTGACTTAATGAAGTTGGAATGAAATGGCCAAAAATATATGAACTTTAATGTTATTCACCTGTTTTAATATTATTATTCAGTGTCTGTACAATATTGCATTTTCTGTGAAATTGCTAAATGATATACTTCAGCAACAGTTGAATAAAATGTTCAAAATATTGAGGTATCTGAGCAGGCAGCCATTTAAAAAAAGTTTACAGTTGATAGTTCATCTTACTAATTCAGAAATTAAATGTCTTATTGCTTAAGTATTTTTTATTGTCTCTTTATTTGAACCTTGTCCGAATTCTACAAACCTCTTACATTTTTCCTCTTCTACATACAGAATATATTTTATATTTTAGGTATGTACTATGCAGAAAACATGGTTGTCTTCAGATAGACTACTTGAAGATGTATATGAATGATGTTAGAACTGAAAAACTAATTTATCTTAAGCTTGAGCAATGTAGAAACACAAGAATCTAAAACTGTCCCTGAAAAAATGAGACAAACTATTAAAAACATGAACAAGGACCACTGAACTCAACTTGGGGTGTAAATTATTCTGTTTCTTCAAACTTATGTTGATTATATCCCAAAACAGTTTCATAAACATGGGGGAGGCTCTGTCCCTCTCTTCAGTGAATCACTGTGCATGGTTTCACACCTGACAAATGCAGAAAGATTAGGATATTATACATGTCTGTAATTAGTAGTTCTAGCTATGACTCTAAAGTTTGCCACAAAGTGAATCAAGTTCATATCTTTCCTCATTAAAAGTTCCTTTTTCTCCTTTCTTTTGCTTTAGGTTTGATAACCCAGCTGCTGTTAGTCCATCCCCAGCAAGACAGCTGACTTTCAACTACCTCCTCCCTGTAAATGCTTGGCTTCTTCTCAATCCCTCAGAATTATGCTGTGACTGGACAATGGGAACTATTCCTCTTGTGGAGTCTTTGTTAGATGTTAGAAATATTGCCACCCTTACCTTCTTTTGCTTTCTGGGATCTTTGATGGTCTTCAGTCTCCGATACCCTGGAGACTCGTCCAAGACAGTATTGATGGTATGAATGATGCACTGTTTTTGTCCTTTTGTTAACAGTAAGTGCCTCAGGTTGTATGGTGACACGTGTAATCTGCTGTGACCCAGAGATACTATGTGTGTCTCCTTTTAGGCTAGAATGAACACATAAGAGAAAAATTGGCTAGCAACAAAACTGCTAAATTGCAATTAAGTATGTGATTGTGTTAGAGATGAAAATAAATATGCCCCTTGTTATGTATTTGTAAACTGTATTGCAGCCTTCCTCAGATACTCAGAGCTCAACTGGCACATGGGGGCTTTCAGTAGAATTTAAATATGTTTCAAGGACCAGAATGCATTTTCATCCTGCAAGCTGTCTACTTTATTTAAATGTCAGTAGTCGTGATATGTGTTTAGCAAGAGATTTGATTTTCTTTCTTATAGGTGTAAAAGAAAGGACATATTTTTGCATTTAGGAAAAAGTTTCCACTTTTGTTATTGTTGTTTTGTTTTTCTTCTGTAAGTTGTTTTCATATTATGAAAAACTAGTTTTGTCAGGCTGTAAGATCAGTTCCTGTGTCTGTTCACTATTATATATGATCTTAAAACTGAGATGGATTAACAGAAAAGAATATTTTGGAAGAAATAGAAAGGATCAAAGGAGCTGGTATTTTTGAAAAAAAAAAAAAAAAAACAGTCATCAATTATTGATCCATTACAAATTTTCACAAGGTGAATGATAACCTGATACCATATTTTTTATTAGTTCTGTGGTGAACTTATGTGTACAACAAACCTGCATGCATTTATCTTAGTCTGCTTCAGAAATAATGCATTTTTTTAGTATGTTGATCAGCGAACAAAAGTTTCAGATGGGTGGAAATATTTATGCATAACCTAAGGTTTAAGTAGTTCTTTGCTAAGCAGCTGACAAATTTTGATGCTCCTCTAAAAGACCTAGCATTATAGTTCTGACTCACATGTTTTTTCTTGTCTTGTCACTGGAGCAAGGCAATATATTTCCCTAGAAGACCAGTGAAAATGATATCTAGTATTGCTGATGAAATTTCTTTTCTTGAATTTGGAAACTGTGTATGAAGAGAAGAAATTATTGATATCATAAATGTGCAAGGTGACATGCTTGGAAAATAAGTTTGACAGCACTTCAAATATGCAGAGTATTTGCATTTTCCTCCTTATATAAGCTGAGGCATAAACTTTTCTCCACTGCACTGTTAGCAGGAAAAATGTGTGTGGGGTGTGGTTCACATTTTTTACAGGACAGCTCCTGAATTTTAAGGCTGTTTATTTCCTTTCATTTCTGTTTATTCCCTACCTGGTGAAGTTCACAGGAGGACAGGGTTAATGGGTTTCTTAGCATATGTTGTTGTAAGTCAGTTAGTTTTTGTTTGAGGGTGGTATTTTTGCATGTGTTTTTATTATTCCAAGTGAGTTTTATAGGAAAAGATTTTCTGAAATCATTCACTCCAGCCTGCAAGCCTCAATGTCACCTGACACAGTATAGTCCTGGTTTAATGCAAGTTGTTTTCCTTTAATCTATATCTAGGCTGTGTATATGTTGATTTTCTTCAGCATTGAAATGCCTGGAAGCAAATTTCATAGGAAATGGGAATGCAGTCTTTTATATTAAATATTAATTATGTGCTACAAATGAAACAATATGATAGGCCAAAACCTATTGCTGCATTCCAGCAATCCATTAATATCCCCAAGTAATCAATGTATTCTGTATGTTGGAAGGCTCAGTTGTGTTTTTGTTTTCATGGACCTTAATGGAATGCTGTGGATCAGCAGGTGAGCTGTGTTAAAGATCCATGTGCATATTCCTGAAATATCCTTGAAATATGAGATAAAATCTTACTTGAAGTTTTAAATCAGTGTTGCATTTTTATATATGTAATCCTGGGCTGATTTTCAAACTGGATTATTTAACAGTTTTAGCATGGAAGAGGCAGTTAATGTCATGCTTAACTCTAGACAACCAGTTGTACTGAATGTTTCTAGAAAATTCCTCTTTCTTCAAAGAAAAATTACATTTCTGTAGGTATGTTTTTGTGGGGTTTTTTTGAAACTTGGAGGCCAGATATTTTGAAATAATTATTCATGGCTTTCCTGGAACCAGAGATGGGAAATCTGCTACTTAACAGTCATCCAGGACTTAAAGCAACTGATCATGTCCACTTTCTTTGCAACAGATGGATTTCTTTGTCACTTACTAAACACAATTTTTGATAAGAAGTCAGTCCCCAACCTAAGAACTATTATTGTGCAGTTCTTAAGTTCATGGTAATTTCAGATACTTTGGGGAACTCTTAGCACTCTGTCCAAAAACTGGTGTTTATTCAGTGACTGATGCTGATTTTGCTGTTCACATTTCTTACAGAAACACACAACTAACTCTGTTGTACTGTAAAAATAGCTGCTTTATGCCTCAAATAAGCTGATGCAATTTTTTAATTGTCAGATAATGTCCAAGGTTTTTACACTATCTTGTTTCTGTATCTGGAACTCTTACTAAAACATTGTTATGAATTTAATTAATCTGTTGATCCTATTTATTTGTCCTCTTTTTGTAGTATAGTAAAGCAAATAGATTACCAAGCCCTTAAGTAAGGTATAGAATCATTTGCAGGTTACTACTTGCCATATTCAGTGGAATCTCAATGTAAAACAGATCTGAATATTAAAGACCAAATATCTACTATTTATGTCTGGTTTTATGGGATTATTTTTTGTAATTTGTAACTTGTTACTTGGGTACAGTTTATCACTGTCAATATCTTGATTACTAATTTGTATTTCCTTTCTAGGCTCTCTGCTTAATAGTGCTACCGTTCATTCCTGCATCAAACCTGTTTTTTCCTGTTGGATTTGTAGTAGCAGAGCGAGTGTTATATGTTCCTAGCATGGGATTCTGCATTTTAGTAGCGCATGGATGGAAGAAATTATCAACTAAAAGGTAAATAAATTCAAACTGATAAAAGCCCCAATGGGAAAGCTTGCATAGCCATAAATATAGTTATCTTCCATGAAAATCATAGATGAGTATAAGTCAAAACTGGTTTACCTTTATTCAGAGTTGATTACTGACTGAAGTTTATACAATGCATGTGCGTCAGCCAGTTAAAGTTGCTGAAAATTTAATCAGTAAAAAATTAAATTTTCAGAAATGCCGTGCTAGGAGTGGATATCAAAGCCATTCAGTATTTGTTAAACAAAACAATCTTTTGGTTAACAATTTCTCCTTAAAAATTGTGCTCTAAAAGCATGTTTTGCACATGCTTTTGTGTTTTCTGGTATCTTCTGTGTTGATTTGGATGTACTCCCTCTGATGTGGATGCTTTACCCTTAGCCCAGTGGTATCCTAATGCCAGTTCAGACAAATGGAAAGGCAGCAATTTGCAGTCTGTGTTGTCTGCTATTGTTAGAGATGAGGCCTTGCGGTAAAATTTACACTAACTGGTGCTGCTGAAGCTGACAGCACTGGATAATGAGAAATTAGTGATATATTGTGGGAGTGTGGATTTCTCACAAATCCCACTATGAGGCAGTAAAAATAGAAGTGATGTGAAAGAAAGCAAGGAACCAAAAGAGCATGGCTGGGGAGAAAAACTAGGCAGCTAGTGTAATTTACTACAATGATACTGGAAATCAGTTCTTTAAAATGAGAAAGAAAAGGTCCTTGCTTTAGAAATATGTGGAAAGAAGAAAACGTTCATAAAAGCCTGATGGGTTTACAGATTAGTGTGTATGCTGATTCTTATTGATCACTTTGGTAGTGTTTTAAAATTACTCTTTACAGTTCCCCTTTTTTTAGTATTTTTAAAGCCAAACATGGTAGACAAAACATGCATTTTATTTATCTTAGAAGTGGATGAGGTGGGGTGAAAAAATCCTTGCAGTTTTTAATAAACCCTTGTGAAGTAGGTAGCAGAGTGAACAACTGTTCCGTGAGTCAAATGTGAGAAATAGCAATTAAACATGAACACCTGCATGTCCACTCAAGAATGAGATTTTTTTTAAAACAAATTGTATTCATAATTGTGGGAAGGCTATTGAATGTTTGGCATCTTTTTCATAATTGAATTAGAATCCAAAATCCAAATGATCGGCATGTGAATGTGTATGTTTTATATCTGTCATGTTTAAATTCCAGAAAAATAAACTGAACAAAGTGAATATTATTCCTGACAAACTTGTCACAGAGAGTGGCCTTTGCCCCAGTTTGCAGCTTTATAAATATAATTGCTAGAAAGGCACTAAACTTTTCTCCTACTTAGATATTACAGTAGCACTAGGATTACATTTGGGTAGTCTCCACAGACCTCTCCATTAAGGTGTGTTCTGCAGTGTGGGAAAAGTTTGCAAAATGTGCAGTGAAGAATATGTGTGGAATTGTCTGCTGTGAAACAAAAGTATGAGAGAATTTTTTTAGTTGCTTTTTTCATTTTTTAGCATTTTGTGTAGTGTTTTGGAGAGCCTCACTTTTTGGCATCATATTTATTGTCCTAAATTACAGCTAAGTTTTAAGAGAAGTAAAATTTCTGTAAGCATTTTATACAAATTCTGTTGTGTTGTGTGAATTTGGCTTGTTCTTATTAAAGGACTTGCATGGACATAACAACGAAAGCAGGTAAACAAATTAATTTGTAATCGAACATTATTTCCTTTCAAACTCTGGAGTGTGCTAATCACAAATTTGGTGCTTTGTTTGCCTTTTAGCATATGAGATACTTATTCTAATAAAAATTAGAATTTTTGGTGTGCTTACAACAAGTCTTTGTTTGTTTTATTTAATAGTGTGCTAAGAAAAATTTCTTGGGTTTGTTTGGCTGCTGTGCTGTTCACTCATGCCTTAAAAACACTGCACAGAAACTGGGATTGGGAGTCGGAGTACACTTTGTTTATGTCTGCTTTAAAGGTACTGTATTCTGTTTGGAAAGGCTTATGGGAAGTTCTTGTTGCTGTTCTTAAGAAGCTGCAGTGGAACATGATAAAAACTGACAAAAATGATGCTTGTTTCAGCACATTAATTTCTATATTGAGAGTATTGGCATCTAATTAGTTGCTTTTGGGAATCCTTTAAAAGCAGCGTAATGCACACATAGAAGTTCATACGCAGAAAATAGATGATAATTTTTCTTGTGTCAAAGCAGTTGAATTTATTCTCTTGTCTGGATAAAAGCCAGATATGTTTCAGTACAAAAATCTACAAAAAGTTTGAGGCATAGAATTACTTTTTCTCAGTTTATATTGCATGATAATGCAGTTTGCAAAATGTCCTGTAACAGTTAAAATGAATTTTAAGATGTTTGGTAATTCTAGGAGCAAATAACTAAAACAAATTGATGTTGCACAACAGGATGAATGTAATCATTCTGTAGGTAGTGTTCTGTTATTCTTTGCATATAGAAGCTTGATGAATTCTGTCATTTGCACTACATTTTAATGACTTAAGATATTGTTAAGAGAAACTCAATTGTTAAGTAATTTCAACTTAATACCTTATGCTGTGGTATCTTTTTCTGGTTTTAGGTAAATAAGAACAATGCAAAACTATGGAACAATGTGGGGCATGCATTAGAAAATGAAAAAAATTTTGAAAGAGCTCTGCAGTTTTTCATACAGGCCACACAAGTGCAACCAGGTAAAGCTTTGACTAGTTGCCATCTCTTCACTCCTGGTATTTCAGTATACTTAGCTTACTAACAGCTTCACAATGGACTATTTTGCTTCAACTGAACATCAGACATAGGCACATGATAAGTTAATTGGTCCAGGGTTTTTGAAAATAAACTAAAAAAGTCCTCTAGAAGAAGTTTTTATCTAGAAAAAGCTGCAAATACTTTCAAAACTATTCCTTGTATGACATTTTTTATGTATTAACTCGAACTGTGATTTCCTGTGGAGTATAAATATGGCTTTATTTTTTTATTTAAAACTAATCAAGTGTGTAAGAAAATTTTAAAAACTTGATAATATCAAAATGCACATTTAATCCATTTTACATATTGTTACAAAAGAAGTTCTAGGTAGTACTGGACAATCCTTCCTTTTCAAAGATTAATAAATAACCTTCCATTTAAATGCCTCTATTATAGCAAAAAATTAAATACAGGGAAGTATGATAGAACCTTAAACTTTTTACTGTGTTAATTTTATGATCCATCTTTTAGCAGCTCCTGGTTAAATTATTAGCTTCATAATTAAAATGAAAATTGGTAGAATTGCTTTCTTCTTTTGGTGATTGAGATGTTTCATCAGAAATATCTGTACTTCATGCTACTCTGAATGCAGAAGTGTTTCATTTCATGATACTCAGTGCATGGAAATGTTTTAAATTTCATTCTTTTCTTTATTAAGATGATATTGGTGCCCACATGAATGTAGGAAGAACTTACAAGAACCTAAACAAAACAAAAGAAGCTGAAGAATCATATATGATTGCTAAATCATTGATGCCACAGGTAATTAGTAACTTCATCTACCACCACAGCACAAGACCTATATTTGTGATACATTTTTGGGTTTTTTTTTTTTTTCCCTGTGGCTCTGTATATTTTAGTTTATCAGTGTTCTTTTAAAAGATATCTATGAAAAAAAATAGGCTGTATACATTCATGGCTGTTAAAAAAATGCTAACTTGAAACTCTGCTACAACTGTTTTAATTTACCTTTTATAATGCTGTGTTGTGTTTTGGAGTTTGGTTTCTTTTCTGAAATTGAGGTTATAAAAGAAAGCAGCAGCCAAAACATACAGTTTCTAGTCACAATTGGCTTATTTTCACTCACAGCTAATACATTGATGGTGACTGAGTTTCATTTTTTAAATTATATTTATGCCTAGGAAATTTTACTTGATCAAGCTGTTTAGAGAAAAAGAGAATAGGATTTTGAAGAATATGTGGAGGTAATAAAAGTTGTGGTGAAAATGAGACTGGCCACAAAAATGAGCTTGTTGAGTAGAAGCATGGCATTTAGAAGTTTGTTCTGTGGAACAATATGAAGATTCTAAATGGATAAAGTATAAACAGTTCAGCAGTTGCAATGTCATAGTATTTTCATCTCTCCTCACTACTTTTCATTTTCTATATCAGTTGGCAAATCATTGGCTGTAAAACCTTATTTTCACTTTCCTTAGGCTGAAGGATCATAAAAAGGAATTAACATGTCTGACAGAATGTCAGTTTGGGCTTTTGGAAATATCTTGTTGACTGGGGAAAGTTTTGCAAGGTCCGTTTGGTTTCAATTGGCTATCTACATGAACCAAGTGAAGTAGTTGCAGAGCTTAAATATTGTACAAGCAATACAGCTAAGTTTTGCAGAGCTTAAATATTGTACAAGTTTTTTATTCTTTATTTCTGTGAAAACATAGATAATATTATATTTATTTTCTGATATGATTTTTCTAGAAAAGAATTACTGTTCTTTGTCATTTTCAAGAGCCTACACGATAATGTCCAGTAGTACCCTAAAATAAATGCGGCAGAGTGAAAAGGAGTTCTATACTGATCATCTTTCATATTTTTCCTTGTCTGTGTTTGGTACATATATTGTCTTTGACAGATTATTCCAGGGAAAAAGTATGCAGCAAGAGTTGCTCCTAACCATCTAAATGTTTATATCAATCTTGCAAACTTAATTCGAGCAAACGAATCTCGCCTTGAAGAAGCGGATCAGTTATATCGACAAGCAATTAGTATGAGGCCAGATTTCAAGCAGGCTTACATCAGCAGGTATATTTTCTAATTTTAGAGATACATGTTCTTGAATAAATTATTTATATTTGTAGTACTATGAACACTATTTAGCTTGTACAGTTCAATTGGCTTCTGAAATTGTTTCATTTCCAAGTGAGAAGATGAAAATTTGGGACAATAATCACTTATTTGCTACAAGTCCTGTTCTTTTAAATTCCTGCTTCAAATCGCGTATTTCCATGTAGATTTTATAAAAAGACACTTCCATTAGATTTCTTTATGAATCTCTAACTCTTAATTTCCAACCTCATAGTTCAGTTTTGAACTAAAAAGCTTTTGGTTAGTGTGAATCATGGAGCATTCTTTATACTTTTTGTTAAAGATGGTCCAGAAAATGCAAGTACAAAGTAACCATTTAGTTGACATTATTGCATTTTAGTTAAGAGTAATGTGGATGTGGGTATTGAGGCTTCTGTCCACTGTTTTGTTTGTTGTGATTCCCCCTGGGATGTTCAAAGATGCCTGAACTATAGCTTTGCCTGTAATTGCAGAGCCAAATCAGGCACCCTTCATCAGTTCCTTTTTTGTTCTTGTCCTGCTTATACATTTGTTGTATACAGGTTTTTGAGAACTGAAAGCTTTAGGAATAGACTGTAAAATAGTGTCTTGTATTGTTTTGTGCTTAAAACTAAATAAAAAAACACTGTAATCTGACACCTACTGTCTGTAGGAAGTCAAACTTTAAAAAACCTGTCAATTTTCATATGGGTAACAAGAAAAGTATGTTTCTTCAACAGGGGAGAATTACTTTTAAAAATGAACAAACCTCTGAAAGCTAAGGAAGCATACCTTAGAGCTCTAGAACTAGACAGAACCAATGCAGACCTGTGGTACAACTTGGCAATTGTTTACATTGAACTGAAAGATCCAACAGAAGCCCTGAAGAATTTCAACCGAGCACTAGAACTCAACCCAACGCATAAACTGGCATTATTCAACTCAGCACTGCTAATGCAGGAATCTGGTACGTTAATTGTCCCTTCTGTGCATATTGCATATTTGCATTTACAGGATCCATACTGTTTCATTTTTTATTCACTCTTTTGGTTTTGGAAAGGAGAAGTACATTGCATGATCAAAAAGGAATCTATTTATTATAGCTTTGTAATTTGTAGTGTATGGAATTGGTGCAAAGTACAAACACCTTAGCTGATCAGCATCTTTATTACAAGTGCTATTTTACAATATAATTTACACGTATAAAGAATAGTGTTACGCAAGCATCTTCAAAATAATGCCTGTATAATCTTTAATGATCATAGTTAGTAAAATACTTTTAATACCTGATTTGCATTTATAGTGATTGATTTAATTATTGACTCAATCTAGCTTAAGTCCTGGGTTTAAATCCTGCTCTAGAAATATGAATGTCTTCATAGGTTTTTCTGTGGTACTGCTTATTAGGATGAATTCAGTTAGATTTTCATGAGTTTGTTTTTTCATATGTATAGCTCAGTGGATAAGGGTGAGCCCTTAGTGAATTAAGGCTGTTGAAAAGAGTATTTGGCAGGTGAGCTGCTAAGATTTGTTTCCCTTTTGTTGAGTTGGTAAACTGTCCCCAAGAAAGATAAAACAGAGTTGATTGAAGCTGAAGACACTTGATAATTTTCCATCTCTTCTCACATTGTAAATTAGGTAGTTGAAGACATTCCTTGTTCCTTGTCTGTAGAAGTACAAGCAGAAGTATTAACTGTTTAGTGCTCACTTATTCATATTAGAAGGTGCAATATTGTTTCAGGGCATGAAAGAGGGCAGATGAAAGCAGCTCCCCTATCCTTCAATAAGTCTGTGTCTGGAATTCGTTACTAAAATATGTTCACTGTATTATTCAGTAAAATAGCACAGACCACAAGCATGTCTAGCTAATCCTGGGTTTGTCAGATAAAATGGTTTTACTAAATCTTTTTTAAACTTCGATGCAAATTAAAATATAGCGTTAAGGTTTTATTGCTTTGGTGTTAGAAGATGTCTTAGCCTAGCTATATTAGAAGTCACCCTATATGCTCTTTGTTTAAACTCTTTCAATCAGTCTTTAATACAATGAGATCTTCCACTCAACGTTTGCCTCTGTAAGAGCTGGTTTGTCAGAACTGATGTCTGCTCTGCATTCCATTTGTTCAACTGTGCATGAAAATAATTTCTCTTAAGCTTGTAGAGACACTTCTTGTATCTGTTTTACCAAACCTAAATATCATTTAACAGCTAATAGAGTAATGATGCTGAATTTGGCTAGAAGTCAACTGTATATAGTTTCATTCTATAAAGAAGGTAGATAACATTTGGTTTTGCTGTTACACAGCTACAATGAAAAATAGCATTTTAAACCCTTTCACTTTTACAGTTGCATTATAATTTGTATAAAGATTAGCATTTTACAGTCTAAAAATCCTTCAGAATAAATGTTTCAGGAAATATCTTGAGAATTAAATGCATTTTTTTCACTTAGGTGATGCTCGACTTAGACCTGAAGCCAAGCAAAGACTGCTACATTATGTGAAAGAAGAACCGCAGGATTCAAATGGATACTTCAACTTGGGTATGCTAGCAATGGATGACAAAAAAGACATGGAAGCAGAGGCATGGATGAAGAAAGCTATAAGGTTACAACCCAACTTCCGAAGTGCTTTGTTCAATTTGGCCCTGCTTTATTCTCAGACAGGAAAAGAATTGATGGCTTTGCCTGTCTTGGAAGACTTACTGAGATACTACCCTGATCATACCAAAGGTCTGATTTTGAAAGGTGATATCCTTATGAACCAAAAGAAGGATATTGTTGGAGCAAAAATGTGTTTTGAAAAAATTTTGGAACTGGATCCCAACAATGTACAAGGAAAACATAATCTCTGTGTGGTTTATTTTGAAGAAAAAGATTTAATAAAGGCAGAAAAATGTCTGGTTGAAACACTAGCACTGGCACCTCATGAAGAGTATATTCAGCGTCATCTAAACATAGTTAGAAGTAAAATTGCATCACTTGGTGCTGTGGAACAATCATCACTTCCATCAGATGGGACTGCAGCTACAGAAGCAAAAAAAAAATCAGTTCAGAATTTGAAAGAAGCAAAAAGCGAGAAGGCAACCACCCAATCAACAGCTGATAATAAAGAGCACTCAAAAAACAAGAAACTAACAGAGAAAAGCAGTGTGGACAAAGAGACTCCCAAAAAATCTACAAAAGAAATTAAAGACATTGAGAAAAAGAGAGTTGCTGCATTGAAAAGACTGGAAGAAATTGAGCGTATATTAAATGGTGAATAGTCTTTACCATGTCACAAACAAATAAGGGGAGAATACTATTTTTAATTATTGTTTAATTTGTGAGCCAACTGGAAAGTGTTCTCAGTGCTTTGAAAATAGAAATAATGTTGACTGCATATCACTTATCAAGCAGCAAAAGGCATTACAATGCTCTATGTGAGAAAACCACAACTTTTAAATATGATGGAGGGATGGGTGGGAATTGAAGGATAAAGGGTTGAGAAAAATCTTCAATACAGAATCCTTAATAATGAAAAAATAGCACTCATAAACGTCATTGGTAGTCAGGGATATTAAGTAATGCTACTTTCAAAGATTCAGTAGAAGAATTGAATGGTGAATTAGTGGGATAAGCCAGACACTCCTTCTTTCCCCCAACAAATCTGTTTGTATTCTCATTATCTACATTTCAGTTTAAAAATCAGCTGAAATTTTCCTAGACCTCTGCTGTAGAAGAAAAACATTTTTTCTTTACATTATTTGTTTCCAGAACTTAACAAATTCATCAAAATGCCACTGGGTGTAGTATAGGAGGATGCAACAACACACTAAAATTTTCAGTTGCATTCTAAATATGGAATGATATATTAACTCTTAGATGTTCTTTATTTACAGTGCTAATGGTTTGTACTCTTTTACCTGATAAGAAGTCTTATGGTGCTTTTAAGATCTTTAGACTCTGCTTTTTTATTTTAAAGGAAATGTGTGGGGTTTCTTCAACTGTCAATCCTCTGATTGTTTTTAAAAATTATATTGTAAAGGGTGGTTTCTTCCCCAGTTCATTGAATGCTGATAAATGCACTTTGGTACAGTAACCAGTATGCTATGCAGTAGTCCATTTTGTTGACTTTGTATCAATGGCTGTGGATTGACTCCTTGATGTAGTAAATTCTTCCTTGTTTATAGCAATCTGGTTTTACTATTTCTGTCATTGCAACAGTATTTCTATTCTCATGACTTTTTACAACACTAAAATAAGCAATGTTTGCTCAATGCAGTGCGATAATAATTAAACCATTGAATTTAGTCATGTTTAACACAAGAGAATGTAGGTAGTGTCCTTTCAAATACTAAGTTCTGTTATTTTGATACTTTGTCTTGGGTGTGTGGTTTTTATTAAATATTTATTTTGACTACTAAAATATTCCCATTTACACTTTTTCACTAGTGCATCATTTTAATTTCTTACACGAAATAAAAATCTTTCAAATTTCAGTACTGCTTTTATCCTTATGCAATGCATATGTTTTTGTTTAAATATGCTACAGATTACCTAAACCTGATGTTTTCTTTAATTCTCAGAAAGAAAAGAAGTGTAAGAGATGAGTTCACTCATAATTTTCATTGATCATTAAATCTAACTCTTACTCTTCATGTTTTGTCTTATTTCATGATGTGGAAGTATTCCTTAACAATTCTACCATTTAAACTTAATCCTTTCCGTACCTGCTCAGCTTTCTGCCTCAGGCAGTAATCCAGCTGTAAGATGTATTATCTCTGTGGGAGAGATCTGAAATAGGTAAAGGGCTTCCTTGCACAGACCTTTTATTTATTGCTTATCATTCTTAATGTTAGCACAATAATTGCTTGCGTGGTAATAACTGGTGTGGGGGGGGTAAGTGTGTTTTTAAAAATGTTTATTACAAGCAGCTGACAGGAACAAGTATATGGTGTGCAGCTGTTCATCATACAAAAGAATATTTCAGTGCTGCTTTTAAAGAAGTGCTCAAAGGGATCTGTTGGCCACACCTTGAAAATCACTTGTCTGTGAATAACTCAGATACTTGCACCTAAAATAGAGAGTCTGTTGACTTTTATAGAAACATTAACTTGCATATAAAGTCTTCCTCCAAATCTTTGTTTCAGAAAAGGATTAGCCATTGTTCTGGGCAAGACGAAGGAACATTCATGTGAAAATGGCAGGAACTGCGTAGTATGAAAAGGTATTCTGATAGAGAAGGTCAGGATTCTCCACTCTTCTATATGAAGATCTATTGCCCATGCCCCACCATTTTTATTTGGTGTGTAAATTGAAGAGGGGAGCAAAGACACAGTCTCAGTCTCTGCATCTGAGCCTCTGTCGTGTCTCATCTTGACCATCCAAGTAGCTCTTTAGGTACTAGCAAGAACTGTTAGATTTATGGGTGCTAAGAAGTGCCATCAGGTTGAACTAAAATCATCAGATGGATGGAAATTGGATGTTGCTGGATGTCTTTTCAAGTGTGTTCTCAAGTTGTATTTCCCCCTTTGTCTCTCTCAAAGAAATGTTAGTAAAAACAAGTATTTTGACTAACAAGTTGTATTTATCCTGTTAGGATGGGTCAGCCATTTTAAAATTAGGCTTTCACAAGAGAAATGGTTCATTAAATTAAAGTGACATAGCTTGTGAAAAACTATCAAAATAGCATTTACACCTAGGAAAACTGTCAGAAAGAGTAATTTTAGCTTTTTCTGCTTGCAGGTAGAACAGAATAATCAACAGGTATTTTCCCCCTTCTAGTTCAGCCCATCTTTTCTCTCCCCGCCACCATCATGTGCAAAATGCCATAAATATCCCTTTTCAGAATTCCCCAATTTCACTAAAGAAGTAGGAATTCCCCAATTTCACATTCAAGAAGTAGGAATTTCTAAGAGTGGGACAGACATACTAAAATAATTTGTAGCTCTCTATTCATACAGTGCAATTACTGTGGTTGCTGAAAAATGGAATGGATGTCATATATCATCTTTGCATGCATGTGCAAAATTTTTCCCACTTACACATACAGCTGCAGAGTAAGCATTTTAAGTATTACACGTATTTGTGCATTTTAGGTATTACACATTTGAGTACAGATGCATATATTTATCAGAATTTGTTTTGGATCTTTTGCAGGTGAGTATATACATAGATAGACTCGTAAGCATATGGATTAATTGGATATGCATGCATATAGTTGGGACACTCGGATACCTAGAGGTTGTGCAGTTGCAGAGGAGCAACAAAAAAGTACTTTTGTTACTCAAAAACTTTTTCCTTCACTTCCCTTAATTCCTCCTGTGTCAAACTGTGACAGCCTTGTAACTCACATGCCTTCTTCAGGGGTGTGGACCTTTGGGCTTAGAATGCAGCTATTTGTGCCTTCCTGGAATTTCTTATGGAAAGATTCGATGAAGATCAAAGCAATTCAGGGAAGTTTTCAGCCCATCCCAGTCTCTTGCAAACTTTGCATTGCACAAAACCTCCAGGAAGGGTCCTCGTTTGGGTGAGTGTATGTGGCTAGGCTTTTCCTTGCAAGTTCTGTAATTCACTTCTGCCTGGCACAATGTCTGGAATTGCAGCAGAACCTGCTGTTCCAGGAAAGTCCTGCTTCACCTGCTGCTATGTAAGCAAAACTATGCTTGGACTTTGAGCCTAGGAATCCTGCTTTGCTTAGACAGAAGCCATGAGAACAGAAAGGCTGTAAGACACCTTCCACCCATCCTTTTCCTCACTTCCTTCCCATACAAAAATACAACACTGTGCAGTGTTTCAACTCCAGCCAGAAGAATCTGTCTCCCAAATATCCAACAGAGCTTATAAAAAGATAAGTCATTGCTTCTTTAATTCAAAATAACATAGTATGTTACAAATATTGCAATGCTATGCTTTGTTTTAAATAATCTTAGACAGATATGACATTTTTATAGCTCTGAGTGGTAGTGCAGTTAATATTCTTAGAAAAACTTTAAAACTGCTTTCTACAGTCTAGTGCCTGTCTACAAACTAGTGGTTCGTCATGTGGGTTATGTGTCCCTTGCAAACAGCCAGAGGAAATCACATACAGATATCAACTAACAAAAAACAATAATGACAAAACCAAACCAGGAAAAAAAAAAAAAAACAAACAAATCAGAGAACTTAATACATAATTATCCTGGTTTGGGAGCAGCATAATAAACTGTATTTCCTGGGCTAGGAAATCATCCCAGAAAAACACATTTAACCTCTGGCATGGTCATAATTTAAAAGATTGCTGGAAAGAGAATTGGAATTTATGGATACCATCAACTAAGGAATTCTGTTTAGTATAAAATTAATATCATGTTATTACTCCAGCATAATGTGAAGAACTGTTAGCTTCTGCATCTTTATCAATATAAGAAAGGCACTACCAAAAAAAAGGGAGTAAAAATTCCTTGTTCAGCTTGTGTCTTCACCAGTGCTTACAGAGCTGTAAATGTCTTTTGCTGAATACTCATACAGAGGCGCTAACATTACAGCAAATTTATGGGTTACTTGCATGGGTGAGTTCAGTCTTTTGTAGTTACGGACAGAAACAAAGAAATTTAAAATTGGCTTGGGGTGTTGCATGCAAGACTCCACCTTGGCATTGAGGAAAAAATGTATATATACTTTCCAAAATTTTAGTTACTCATAGATCACTGTAGCAGGCAATTTGGTGTATTTGATACAGTTTTTTTGAGGATGATACAACTTAGAAGATTTATATGAGGCTGTGAATTTGTAACTGTAGTGAATGTGAAGCCTTGAAGGACTCCACATCGTACTCTATGCATTGGAATAAAGCATGTTGTTCAGATATCCTACCCCTATTTAGCATATATGTTTGTTCCTCACATGTAATTATCCAGGGTATTGTCTTTTTAAATAGGCATGGCAAGGTATTTTTAATTACATGAGTATTCATCTGCTCACAATGAGAGTAGGTGGAGGAGGAAAATACAACAATTACAGGATGTCTTACCAAAAGCAGAAGTCATAAATCCTGATTTTTAAAATACCATCTAGAACATGCACTCACCTTGATTTCATTTGCAGTTGTTAACCCAGCCTGACACTTTAGTTGTACGTGAGCATCACTGGAGCATGGTCTGTGGCGCCGACTCCCCAGTACCGAGAGCTGGCAGGAGATGGTGACATTGGGAGCTGACAGATTGGGGGATTAGCTGTTACCACTCCTCAGCCTCCAGCTGAATAATCAAGGTTTGCTTGTTTGCTTGGGTGCACTGCTCATTTCATCTGCAGGAATATCAGACATTATGGATGATTGTCTTAGTTTGCAAGATACAGTAATTTTTCTGTTGATAAAACAGGCTTAAAGGGAGCTTCTGAACCCCCTTTCTACCCCTTGAACAAATTTTGAACAGTTCTGGGATACTGGGTTTCCTTCAATTCTATGCATATACTTTCATCAGTTTTCAAGTGTTTTCAAGTATAAATAGCTGCAAACAAATAAAAAAAAAAAGAATGGGAAGGAATGTGACAGCTTAAATCTCATGCAATTCAAATACTGGGCAAAAACATAAAAGGAGCTGAATTCTGTACTACTTCTTTAGATGTATTTATATGAGAGGGTTTTCATGAAGTTACAGTATGATCTGTAACACTGACTACTATTTGTATAATTCACACTGTATTTCTGCCCCTTACTTGGATGAACATAGTCAAAGTTTTAGTACAAATATTTAGGTTTAAATTTACCATTCCAAGGATAATCCTTCAGATGGTTTAACAGATATTGCCAAGGAGCTAATTTGCATGTTCAGGAAAAGCAAAAATAATATAACTGAGTTTAGGGAGTTTTTCATTCTGATTAATATAGATGAAAAATTATGTGTTTGACCAAAAAAATATATGTATTGCATGAAGATAAAAGCACCACTGACATTACAAAGATGCATAAAGATTTTTCAAAGATTTGCCAATTATCTACAATGGTTTATCTTGTACTAAAAAGGATCCTTCTTTCCATTGGCTTCCTTTACATTCTGATCATTTAACTGACTGTAAGGCTTTTTCCCCTAAATAACAGCTTTATTAAAAATTCTGAGTATAAAATTGACTGATGATCCTTCAGCTTACAAACACAAAACACATTGTGACTAGAAAAAGAGAAAACCACATAAAACAGAAAGCAACTGAAATGCAAAAAAACAAATGGGGGAGTTTAGTTTAAAAATTAATAACAAAAAAACAAACACTGTAATCTTAGGCTGTTTTGTGTCTGGGTGTCTTAAAAGCCTTCTGGCTTATGAGGAAAAAAAGTAAAATTTTAACTCATCAATTACTGACAATCTCAACTTTGGAGTCTAAAAGCTGTGTCATTTTGCTGTGTTTTTAGTACTTATGCTGCTCCTCCTTCAGCTCTAGATGAACCTACATAAAGGGATTGGAAGTGAGATTGAATTTCAGTAGCACGGTCTCTGTATTGTTTTTGATGTCTTTATGATCTCTTTCCTTTGTTCTCTTGTCTTTTTTTTGTTTCTGTGGCAGTGTTACTTTCTCACACTGCCAATGTTCCAGGACAGAGGGCTGAAAAGAGATGGTAACTGAAGGATTAAAGTCTTTACATATAGCTAATAAGCATCTTCAGTGTTCTGTTCTTTGCTTTTGGTTAAATACATATGAATATATGTATTTATAAATGTGTATAAATTGCATATGTAAGTCTCTGCTAAAAAAGTGGAACACAAATATTTCAACATTCACCATGAAAAGTGCTCATTTTGCTATATTATTCAAAACTTTCATTGTTGTCCTTGGAACAGCAATGTAGAAAAATACCTACAGGGACTGATGACCAAGTAACTGCTTCAGGTTATTACCCATTGTGAGGCAGCTACAGAAATCACACAAATGATCAGCTAAAAGCAGAGGCTTACATAAACAAATCAGCACAGTTGTATAATATATAGAGCAGAACACCATGTGGCTGATTTTTGCTGTTGTGTATTGTGATTGGATTTCTTTTGCTCGTGATCTGGCAGGGTTTTGAGAAGGTGGGAGTTTCTGCTTCCAAGGGCAGCAGCTGTTCAAAGGGTTGTTATCTGCTGTTCATTATCACTTCAGAGGTGAAGGCTGCTATCTTTGTGCTTTGTGGTAAGTATCTCGTCAAAATGTGAAACAGAGGGTTCATTCAACAGGCTAAACTAGAACACGATTTGCAGAAGATCGTGATTGTGTCACTCTACATATGAGGACAAAATTAGACAGAATTGTTCTGTGTTTCTGTCCTGAATTCACCTATTTACAGAATGTTTTCTTCACAGTCCTAGTAGCAACTTTTGTATACCTTAGGCCAGTAACTATAAATCTTAAGCAGCAATCCAACCTATGTTCTCCATGTGACTGGATAAATTGCAGTGCTCTAAATAACACTGCTGTAAGATGTGGCCTCTGACCTGAGAAGCTTATCATCATGGAAGAATGTGATGATCTAAACTAGGAAATAAATAAAAATGGCATTTTTGTTATATATTTAGGACTAGCAAAAAAGCATCTAGGGTCTTACAAAGCGTCTTAATTCTACTGAAATATGGAAGTCTTCATAGTATTTTTTGTTAACCTTCCTCCAAGCCTGTGATTTTCTTCTGAAGAATTTATTGCTTTTCTTCAACTGCTTAATTAAAGAGAAAATACTAATTTGCTTTTAAATGTTACAGTCAATTTCCCTATCAAAGTTTTCTAGTTTTAATTCAAGATGATTATACATAGATCCTGAAGCTTATGTACATACCATAGCACCAAATAGTGAGACAGCTGTGAAGACCATGTTTGGAATATTGCAGGTACAACATGACTGGAAAGGCTTAAGTGGAATAATAAAAATTGAATATGATTTTTGTGCACAAAAGTACCACCAATGAGTCAAGGCATGTATACTCCACAGATTACTGGATGCTTGAGAATAATATCACTTCCAACTTGCTTTACACTTTTGCTAAGCATTTGCTTTCAGATGCTGACAGTGGGTTACATAGACTGGTTTCATTTGGTGTGGCCATCTGAGAAGGAGTTCTGCAGCGTACCCTAGGGGGCCAGGGGCTGTGGCATGTGATGTGTGAAGAGAAACTGAAACAGCTGATTCATTTTTGCCTCAAGAGACAGGATTTACAGGGGCTTCTTACAGCCACCTTCAACTCTGGGATGTTATTTGCACAGAATCAAATAATTTGAAAGGTAATGAGCACAAGCTGCAGCAAGGGTAGTTCTAACTAAATGCAAGAAAATAATTGCTCTCAGAATTTCCATTTGCACATGATCCCGCTGTTCAGAGGCTGGTCATCCCCTTGGGATATTGCCTTGTTCAACTCCTCAGCAGTCATGCCCTGGTGAGGACAGCACTGTGCTGGCCAACCACTTCGGCAGAGCCAGTGAGACAGTTTGCATGACAGATACCACTGGAGCTAACTCCTGGTGTATGTGATAGAATTCAAAAATGTACAGAGAAAGATAACAGCAACTAAATTAATGCAGAGGCATTGCAAAATCATGCATTACTTATACAAGGATTTTCCAGGGAAGAATCATGCAACTTGCAGTACAGGTGAACAGGAAGTGACACACACTATTCCTCTTAACAGCAGGCCGAGTGACTTAAATGGATGAAAATTTTATTGGTAAAAATAATATCTTTACAGAGCACAAGTTTTGTTGTTTGTTGCAAGATGTTAGGATTGGTGAGGTATAAAAGATGACAAGAGTCACATAACTGCATTCATGAGAATGAAGATCTGTAAAATGCCATGCAACTTTTGATTTAGGAAGGTATTTGTGTGCAAACTCCCAAAACGTCATAGGACGTACCAAGAGAGGAATCTACCATGCACAGTTCCAAAGCTTGTTCCTAAACTCTTCCCCTGACCTTTTGGCAGTAGAAGCAGTCAGGGATTCCATAAAGATAAATGGACTTTAGGTCTGTCCTATGCCATAAAAAATATTATTATTAACTTCAAAACCGTTAGAGGAAAAAAAGTTGAAATGTTTCACTTGGAGTAACATAGAATGAACAATTATCTGTTGTAACCCAGCTTTGGCTATATCAATATAAATGAAGGTCTTGTCTGGAATGTTTTTGACCAGAGAAATGTTTGGGAACTTTGACTTTGCAGGTACAGACTGGGGAAAAATGCTGGGAAAAAGACCTGGATATTTGTATGCATACTGACCAGCCATTTTTTAGTTAGGTTATGAACCTGCAGAAAGTAGCATTATTTAAAATGATTTTTGATAAGAAGTAGAGTATTTACAAGATTATGACTGCAAAAAAATCCCAGCATATCAAAACTGGACTTTCATGAAAAAAAAAAAAAAAAAACAAAACAAAGGATTAATTTAAAATTAAATGGAATTAAATAGCTGCAATCCATGTCTGTATCTGCAAAAGGAAAATTTTATGCACAGATATACTGAGACAATTCAATGGACCACAGAAAAATGTGGAAGTAAAACACCATAAAGTTCGCAGTCCATGTAAATTGAGATGCTGTTTTTTGGTTGATTTAACAGATGAATAAAACACTTGATACAATCTTCCTGAAACTGAGCTCAGGAGAAACTAAGAATTAAACTACAAATGACAAGAATTAATGGAACTATTAGAAGATGGATGAGAGCTTTCCAACAGGGAAAGACAGCTCTGCAATATCTGATAGCACAGTGGTTACTAGAGATGTTCTAAAAATAACTTGTCACTGAACTAGTGTAATAATGTCAGCCATGACCATGGTGGAAATACAGTAAAAATACTGATTGTGTTTGATGATGGTACAAATATGTAAGCATTGTCAATAGAAGGTATGGTATTGTATAAAAATCACTTTTTTCACCTGGGTTAATAGAAATCAGACTAAATTCCATAATAAATAATATAAAGTGAGGCGCCCTTCCCCTAGAGGGTGGGTCATCACAACCCTGCTACTGGTATCCCACTTCTGTTGAAAGCTAGAATTTAGCAAAGAAATAAGGTGGAAATGTACTTGGCTGTCCTACATAACTGCAAGATTAAAAATTAGTGAATTAATTTAGCCCAAAAATGATATGACTGTATCAGAAAGGCAACTCCAAGAGAAACAAAGACTCTAGTGATGCTTATCTGGAATACTTTCTTCGTTTAGATTGTCTATGTCCAAGATTAATAAATTAAAACTAAAATAATTACACAAAATCTCTGCTGGATGGATAAGTAAAGAAGGAGGAATGTCTTCTGCAAAGAGCCAGAGCTTGTTATCTGAGGCTAAACAAGTCAAAAGGGCATGTCTTTGTTAAGATATTCAGTAGGAGAGTTAAAACTGGAAGAAATATTGCCATTTAGGCTAAAAGCCAATGTTTGTACAAGAACAAAAAGGGAGAAAACAATTATAAATACACTCAAGCTGGAAATGAGGCAAAAGGCTCAGTCTACTGGAACAATATATTTTGGGACTATCTTTGAAGGAGAATGGTTAGGGAAGGAAAAAAGTTATTTTAAGCTAAGGCTATGAACAGTTTTGAAAGTGAATTCATCAAATGCTACCTGTAATAGTAAAGAAGTAAATTTGGTGATCCAGGAAGTTTATTCTAATTTTGTCCTTCCTTAGAGCACTCTAAGCTAAGAAATGATAGGAATTTGCATCCTAGCCTCTGTTTATTTTAAAGCATATGTTTAAATTGGAGGTACTCTTGTGAAAGCAACAATGCCTATTGCAAACTGATGTATTTGACATATTTGTCTAAGCTTGTGTGTTTATTGTCTTCTGGAATTATTTTGCCATCTTATTCCTTTGTACTGAGATGCTCTCTCTACAGGTTAAATAAATGACCTTTTAAAGAGCCAACCCAATGATGTTAAGACAAATCCCTTGATGTACAAGTCCCACAGTTATGTGTGCCAAATTACTGGTGCAATTCATGTGTAGAAAGAGGTTAACTGAAAATTTGCAGTAGAATTCATTTTTTTTCTGAAGATGCAAATAATTGCCTTTTAATGTGTATTAGAGATGGTAGTGAAAGCCCTACAAAAGATAGGAGTGAATCAGTATTGTGAAGGTAGAGAAGAATATGCAGTTCTCTGCCTTTCTATTTTTGCTTCCATGCCTTCTACCTGGTAGGCTATTTTGCTAAAAATATTTATATAATGAAAGGTGCTTATTCTAAATAATAATAATATAATAACAATAATAACAATAATAATAGAATTATGATTATGAAAAACTGGTTGTAAATTAAAAAAAAGAAAATATATTATTAGTGCTGGATTATATTCTTGGTTTCTAATACAATTCTGACTTTATATGAAAAGTCAATTATAGGCACAGAATTTTTTCCCAGAAACATTTTAACTACTTAAGCTAAAAAATAATTACTATGCAATAGTAGAATTTACAGTATTCTGTTATTCAAGAAATAAGGGAGAAATTGTTGCTAAAGTAATTTGTTACCTTTCAAAACCAAAAAAAAACCAAAAAAAAGACAAACAAAAAAAAGAAACTCAGAAGAAGAGCAGTGAAAACAAGTCTAAGCTCAGAAGTCAAGGATGGCAATCCCAAAGAACATAGAGAATGTATCCTTAAATATAAAACGTTGTGCCTCATTTAAAATACTCTTCCTGAGCAGCAGAGGTTTAATCCAAAACCTAGGAATGTGTCCCAGTATTCAACCCTCAGTGCCTTCTTGGTGTATAAAAACCTCTTTTCCAGAGTTTACTTTCCTCTTGGCACAGGTCCCTCTGTGTCTCTACCTGCTGTGCTAGAGTCAAATCCTTGTGCATCTGTATTCTAAAAAAAAATGGATACAGGCACTTTGTCATCCATGCCTATTCAACAAATTAGTAAAAGTAAATGTAGCTTCATTTCAGATTCTTATTACACAAAACCAGTTAACTACACAGTTAATTTAACAACCCAAAGAGGCTTTTTTGGTGTTTCCTCTGATATTGTAGCTTTTCCCACTTTTTTCCTCCCTTGAAGATCGTATTCTCCTCTTACCTGAAATCATTCCAGCTACTCTTGGCTGCCTTCAAATCTTTTATTTCCCAGAAGATTCATGGTTTCACCTGTTTCTGAGCAATTCTGTGCATTCATGTGCTAGACCTGTGAGGTGCTTAAATGTCTGGCATGGGGGATACAAGGCTGAAGGGCCAGTCCTCAGTAACCCTGCTCTGCTGCCCTGCAGAGGTTTCCTTATGCACACACCTCAAGAACACCTTTAGCTCCTGCTTGTCCAGATCTTTTGGGGTGATGTTTCTGTCTCTTGTGTGTTCCCAAGTCCTTAAAGGCACCCAAGTGCTCAGTTCTTAGCCTGCAGGGGGTGGAAAGAGGTGAGCTCATGTTCCTATGGACTCTTGCTCCCTTGGCCATTCTTAAAATACATTAGGAAGATTCAGCTTTGCCCAAAACATAAGTCAAGAAAAACGCATTTAATTTTTTTACATCAAATCTTTTTTTAGATGTTGGGTTGTTTGTTTCTTTCTTTGGTTGGTGCTGGGGTTTTTTTGTTGATTTTTGAGGGGTTGGCTTTTTTGTATCTAGCAACTGTCAGTACAAGTTTGGTTTTTAGGCATAAGTTTGGGGTATAAAGGTAGACTCTTGATGGAGACTGGCCTCAGTCTGCAGAGGGGCTGTGTTCTAAGGCAAGCTTCTCATACTCTCTGCCTGAGAATATTCCTTTGAGAGAAATAGGGATCTAGTTTAGTTCTTCATTAGGACACAAGCTGTTAGGAGTCAGGAATTCCCCTGACACTGGACCTATTCACATTACATCTGAATTCTTGCATCATCTTTCATACTGCTTTATCTCATCTTTATTGAAAATGACAGTTTGGGGTTTGTTGGTTTTGGTTTTTTTTTTATTTAATTCTCTCTGTATTCACAGAGAAGATCTTGTTTGTGTGGATTTTTTTTCTAGCTAGAATGATCTATTTTGTAAAGGAAAGGAAAAGTAATTTTTAAACTATTTAATAGAAAACTATAAGGATTTTGCCTCTTAGATATCTCTGAGTTCTGACCTACAACAAAGTGCTCAATTATTCTGCTTTGTACTCAGACCCCAGATATGTCTCATACATGAAAAGAATCTTGATTAGATTTTTCCCCCAATCTGGGATAAATGAGGCTAGTTATGGGAAAAAATGTTTCCTCCTCCTCCTCCTCCTCCTGTCACTTCTATTCCAGAGTAAGGTGGTTTTTTTTGTTTCTTTGTTTTGTACTATGAATATGGTGAAGAAAAACTGTTTTGCTTTAATTTTCTTTTCAGGAAAAATGTCTGCTTGTAAGTTATCTCATAATGTAGAAAACATATTCAATTAACCCGGGAAAAAACTGATTCAATTTCAGAAGAAGATCTTGCATTCTTCTATAATTATAGAAAAACATATGAAGTAGAGAGGGAGAGATGGATTGGATATGGGCAGCCATAATCACTGAACACATTTTATTAAGGTTAGCATCAATAGGAAATGTTAAAGGTAATACAAGGATAACCATAATAGGGCAAATAAGTCTCAGGCAAAAGCAACTCTCATTAATCTATTGAGCCAGTTTTACTTCCAAAATATAATTGGAGTGTAATTTGAAAGGAATATGTTGAAAAGACCCATGGGAGTAAGGAAGAGGGGAAATTATACATATATATTATATATGTATATGCAATATTTGTATGCACCTACATATGCTATTACACATTGGTATATAATACTGTCTACTAAAGATTATATATTATATAATTTATATGACTTAAAAGTTTTCTGGCTGTTTTACCACATTGTTATTTACAAATTTTAATGAGTTTCTTAGGAGAGGCTACGCCTGTATGTTATTTTTCATAGCTCTGTATCCTTTTCTGAATCCTTTTTTTTTAAGGCAGAAAGCACATTTGATCAGATCCTGGGTGGGGGTTTGAAATTTTCAGAAAGATTTTAACTGGCCACATGGATAAGCTATGTTATGACTGAAGTAGAAAATCTAGTGTGACTGAAGAAATTTTTGCAGTGTGCTCGCCCCATCCTATTTAATTGTGCCCATGTCTTCTTTCCACAGTAAATGAAAGGAGTGTAACCCTAGGCTGAAGGTGGCAGTTTCCAGTCAACTAATGCATCACAGATTCATAACCTGCCTTTTTCTCACAATAAGGGAGTGAGAGCCAAAACAGTTTTGATTGCACTGATGCTTGAATTTTGACTTTTGTATTTTCTAGATTCTGTACTGCATATAGTATATAACTCTGAACTTCATATAGAGTGTTAGCAAGTTCTCTTCACAGTTTAGTTAGACTAAAACAATCCTTTTCTAGCCTGAGAACCAAGGAGAACCTCAATCCACTGTTATAAACAACAGTGAATTGAGGAGAGCAATCTGGGAGGATGGGACTTCAAAGGGATTGTCAGCCTGCCATATCGCTCAAATGAGTCAGTAAATAAACTAAAAAAAATTACATACTACTTTGATTAAGTGGAATTTTGTGTAATGAATGTGGAGTTTTCCTTGTATTCCCTATTCAAATAGTATTTCCAGAAAGATTTCTTAAGTCATTATCACAGCTGTTCTCACAGATGTTTTTTACTATGTAAACACATTGAAAATATTTAAAATGGAAGCTGTGCTTCTGCTTACACTTTGGTTCCTCTTTTATTACTCTTGAGTAATTACATTTGGAAATAATACTACCCAAATAGAAGAACTCCTTTAATAATAGAAATTTTTGCACACATTTTCAGGTAACCTGTGTAAGTGCATCACACAGAGAGATAAATGAAATCAGATGTGGAAGAAAACTGTGTGGGATCTAGAGCAGGAGGACTTGGAAGAAAAGAAGGTCCTGGGGTTAAATCTCCTCTTTCATAACTCTGACATGCTTATAAACTGTTCTGCTCTTAAACCAACCACAGTGTTTGCTTGGATTTTTAAATGTCTAATGAATTAAATACATGAAAAAACACATGAACTCCAAAGAAATTCATGTGGGTTTAATACACTCTGACTATTCAGGTACCTGAGTGTTAAAGTCAGCAATGAATTCATTTAACTTTGATGTAAAATCCTGATTAAAGATTAAATTTTTCATGAGATTTTAAAAACATAAGCAATGTGGTGGAGGGAATATAATTTTGAGATGGCTAATCACAAATTCTGTAGACCGGTACTTCAGGATGTGAGATCTTTGTTGACAGCAATATTTTAAAAAGAGAATATTTGTAAAGACTTTAATAATAATATACACACTTTTCTGTGTATTAGAAGGTACATACCAGAAACCAAACCTAACAGACTGAGAATCTGAGGAATAGTTTTCAAAGTGACCTGAAAGATGAATGCTGAAAATCTGTTGGTTAATAATTTGTTGCAGTTAGCCTGTTAATAATTAATGCTGCTAATAGCAGGTATTTAACAGTATGCAAAATGTTAAACTCCTCAGAGTATCTCAATAATCCCTGTGTTTATTTGACCTTACTGGAGATTTAGCTTTTATTTCACATTTGTAGAGGTCAGCACTTCTGATTGCAAACCAGACCATTTTTTCTAGTAGGTCTATAATATCTCATGCTGTTGGAATAAACTCTGGGTTTTCTTTTTCTGCGTGATCAGAAGAAAACACTGAAGATGTGACTTTTGGTTTTCTTTCTTTTTGCATTTTTATATGACTAAAATAAAAATTCTTAGCTTTTAAGGTCAAAAACATATTTAAAATTAGTATGAAATACTGCCCTCCATGAAAATTTTGGTGTAATATTTTCCAGTATACTTCTTCTTGAAATGCTGGGTAGTGAACTGAATGAAGTGCAAATTGTCTATATATTCTGAGCAGAAATTAATTCCATGTACATATTGTGCATTAATTGCACAATGGCATTGAACACTTCAAAACTTGTACAAAAAATGAAGTTCTTGTGACTTTTGCTTCAATGAATTTTCAGAGATTAAATTTTTCCACTCAGAATGGAACTAAGGATCAAATAATTAAATTCCAAAGAAATCTCTGTGGTGTCAATTACCACTGGTCTTTCTTTCTTGGTGGTAGTGATGTATGTTTCTATCTCACAGGACATACTATGTATGTATTCTAAAGTCAGGTTTTAAAATACTCTGTTTTGAACCCAAGACACCAACATTATTACTGGACCACTGCCATCATACACGAGCTAGCAGATCAACTTAGGAAAGAATCATTTAGGAAAATCAGTAAATAAAAATAAATAATCAAATTGGAATAAATATTCCCATTTAAAATAGATATTTGTATATAAATTGTTTAGTAATTATTCCCATGCTTCAGAAAATTTATGATTAAAAGGGGAATTAATTATATCAAAGGTCGTAGGAAAATCATTTATGCTATTCCTGAGTCATATTTGAGTGGTTCAACAGTGTACTGGATAATAAATATTCTTAAGTAAAGCATTGTTGAAAAAGCAAATTTATAGAGCTTCATTGTGTATTGCTCAAATGAGCTTTTGAGGATTCAATAAATTCTGGGCAATGTTGACACAGCAGTCTCTTTGGGATAGAAAAATCTGCCAGGATGTTTGGTGGATGAGCAGCAGGTTGAGAAAAGCTGCATTGCTGGAAGCAGCGTGGCCACCAATCTTGTAATGACCTGGTAATTGACCCTGTGAGTAATCTTGTAAATGACCTTGTGACTTAGGTCTTCTTAGGAGATTTGCTAATTCTCTTAGCAGTGAGGTAGCCAAGTACATAGGAGGAGAGTCAGGGCCAAAATCTTCCAATTTACTGGAAAGTACTTTCAAAAAGTAAACAAATTCTGTCAAAGCAGAATCCCAGTCTTCAGGGGCATTGTATGTTTATTAGAAATACCATGTGTGAATATTTTTTGCCTTCTCTGAGAGATAGCCCTTAGTTACAAATCTGAATTCTAAAGTGCAGTTTGAAGGCACTCGTGCTTCTCAGTGCACAAAGGTTCTTTGTGAAGGCACACAGGTTCTCACTGCTGTGCAGTAAAACATTCATGACTGAAGTATCTTACATAAGATCTTGGTAATGTCCAGCTTGCAAATGAAAATACTTTTTGGCTTTGTAAAAGGTTCATTAGTTTGGGTTACATTTGACCTTCTTCTTCTAAAGCCTGTCAGTCTGAAAAATCCCAAAAGCAGTAAATTGAGTTACACTGAATTGGGCCATTTGCATGGTTAACATAGTAATCAGTATTAATTATGCTATGAATATATGTATAAAAGTACAGTCATTCATTGTGACCCAAATCTAGAAAAAAAAATTAAAAACTAAAGAAGAAGGAAAAAATCATCAATTGTGTAGCTAATGAGGATGAAAAAATATTTGGGAAATATTTCCATTTCAAAAATTAAGGTTAAATAGATAAAAAACTTCCTATCTGTGAATGTAGGTAACAAACCTGCATCGCTTCTCTTGTTCTGTTTATGATGTTTTGATTTTAGTAGTCATAAGAAATTATGGCCCAGTTTCTTCTGAAATAAACCCATAATACCCTGCAATACTATCCGACCTACAGAGTCAAAGATCGTGGCATTTGCCAGTACTTGATTACCTCTCTCTTCAAATCGATATTATTATATTTATTTACAAGTATTTAAATGTAAAACTTTGTGCAATAAAAGCCTGATAGCTCTTTTAAGTGCAAATTAGTGGCTGATGTGCAAAGATAGGAAGATACTTAAGTACTCTAATTAATTATCACTAAGAAAAAGATAAAGAAAGACTTTTACATTTTTTTACATTGAAATATATTTATTTCTTGGTTCAAAGAAAGTTTTTATTAGTATTACCTCCCAACAGAATTACAACACCAATGAACCAATATAGCTAGAACATTAATATTAAGGACATTTAATAAAACAAAACAACAACAACAACAAAATAAAGCAATGAAGTAGAAGATTTTGTATTAAGAAAACTGAAGTCAAGAAAACAGAAAAGTTTATTTTGATTACAGTTTTGAAAACTGAAAAACATTGAAGGCCATTACCTGTGTACAACTAAGTCGAGAAACCTCCTCCATCTTTGGTGAGACCTTGGAGAAAGATGAATAATTATTCTGGTTTTGCTTCCTGATTTCTAGTTTTCTCTACCATACAATTTTTTCTCGTGCTCTTTCAGCACTGAGATCAGTCTTCATTAGCAAACTGTAAACAATAGCAAAACAACAGAAAGGAGGAAAGAACCATGGTACAGTACCAAAATCAACATTTAGTTTAATGGAGCATCTGGAACATACTAAATTTACTGAGGCTTTCTTATTAGTGATACAATGTTCAGCTTAGTGCTGTTACAGACATACTAATTTTAATTTTTCTATCAATAATTATTAAACAAGCCTGAAGTTAGTTTTAATGCTCAAACCTTTTAATTTGCTGCACTTAGGTAAGACCTGCTATGGGTATGGAGAAATAAATTTTGATCTTCTGTCTTTTGTAGGAGATCAGATTAATTATTGTTCTGACATCCTGAAACTGTGATGTTTGTTGGTCCCTTTGAATTGGACAATCAGAAATTATCATTGAAGTGTTAACTAAGAATTTGGGAAGTTTTTTTCTATGTTGCAATTTTATTGCATTTATTTAGATTGTTTCCTTTTTTAAATTATTTTCATTAGTATGGTAGCTATTTTTAAGAGGTGTGTGTAGTTTACTTGTCTTTGTGCTGCCTCTTTTAAATCAGTGTAGGTGAGGAGTAGTTAAGAAAATTAATCCACAAACATCAGAGGTTTATGTCCAAAAAGGAGACAGAGGAGTCCTTTTACTTTATTTGAATAAAGGGAGAGGTCATGGGGCATTCCCCTGGGATCTCTCCAATTTTTGGAGGACACAGCCTCCTTTTTATCCCAATTTCCCAGCTGCATTTCCCTTCTCTCTTTCCCCATTGGCTGAGGTACTTGAGAGGTACAGACTCCCTGATACCAAAGATTTCCCTCTAATGCATAACCCTCCCTTTTTAATTTTTAATTCTTATGGAATTTAGGGGTTTTTCTTCCCCATTGTTTCTTTCATCTCTCAATGTCTAATTTCATATACCAGCAAACCTGAAGTTTATTTGTTAAAGCAAATATCTTTTTCCATTTCTCAATCAGTGGAATCCTACCAGTTGTTTCTTTTATCTAGTTTTATCCACCAGCAGACCCATAGCTTGTTTGTAAAGAAAAATCTGCTATTCCTCTAAGAGTGAAAACTCCCTGACCAGCTCCCAGTAGTTCCCACTACCACACTATTTTCAGGAAATATTTGGATGGCCTTTTCTTTTCCTGTAGCCTATGTATTAGTACAAATCTGGGGGACAAAATTACCTGGTGCTTATCAGCAAAAGTCACTTTCTGATAAGTGACTGATGAGGCAGATCTGAGAGGAAGCTGTAGCCATGGATAGCATGGAGTGATGATATTTGTAAGAGAGAACCTGGCTCATACTCCACTTTTACAGGAAACACTCAGAGCATGACAGGATTTGTTTTGATTCATCTCCCAACAGATGTGAAATCCCAAGTTTTGCAGATGAAGCTCTTTTCTTTTTTTGATAAATATTTATCTTTTGAGTCGCTTTAGGCCATGTATCTCTACCCTCTTTCAGTAGAAATTCAGAAATTATAGAACTTCAGTTTCATTCTTCGAAAGATTTTGCTATATGAATTTGGAAAATGTCCATTTCTTTGGCTGTTCTTATCCTATCTCAGCTTCTGGATGGAGCAACCTTTCTTTTAACTAACTATAATTCTATAATTTTTTCTTTTTTTTTTTTTTTCTTTTTTTTTTCTTTTTTTTTTGTGAGAATCCTATGCCTCAGTTGAGCAAATCCATGATATTGTTTGGTATTGTTTTCTGATCTTGCTTTTTCTACCAATTCTGCATGTGGTATATTTAACTTTATTCTGCTTTTCTCTTAAATGTCCTAGTCTGTTTTAATTTCCAGAAGTACTTTTGAATATCTTTGAACTTTTATTTATTTTAATGTATTTGGGTTTTGGGCACTGAACAAACTAAATACACCAAACATCAGAGGTCATCCATCTGGATTTCTACTCTGTTCTCTGTGTTCTGTACAGCTTTAATTCTGTGCAGTTCTTAAATTTTTGCAACATATATTAGGCCTATTGATTATTATTGACTGAAGCTAATAATTTCTACTTCAGACAGTCAGTGGGTTTGATAGACTTTTGAGATAAGGTGACCTTCCTGCACAGCCCATTAAATCAAGCTGTGTAATTTATATTGATACTTAACAGAATCAGAATATACTATTTACATTTATTACAAAGCATTTCATAATGTTCTGCTAACAGAGTTTGTGCTCTGACTGAAATATGGATCAGAAGTTCTAACTAAAAACCCTTTAGTTCATACCAAAAGCAGTAACTATGTAGTTCATCACCTTAATTTTTGTGGTTTGTATGTATGTCAAATCTGTCTTATTGATGTAAAAAGTGCAGGTAGAGTTTAGACAACTTTCTCAATGCCATGTGCTGTAACACCTAGTCCTGCTAGAAATCAAAACTGGCTGAGTTTTCCTGGCAGCATTTCACTGTGCTTTTAACCATGACAAATATTTTTTGCAAGATGATTGTTTTTCTAGGGAAACAAAGTACTTTCTCTGTAAAATCTGAATTAATGATGTGAGTTCAGCAGGCATAATTTTCTGATATCAGTAGACAATGTTCAAAACAAAAGAAGTTGATATAAGTTGATGAGTTCAGTGTTCCACATTCATCTGGTATGAAGGATGAAAACAAAAATTCTCAGTCAAATACCAAACAATATTAAATATTGTGCAGATACTAGTTCAAGATCCTCACTTTGAGGTCATGTTCCAAGGAGTGTGTCTGTGTACAAGGGATAAAGAGGAGCAAATATCTAATTTCCTCCACTCTTAGAGCCAATACAGAGCCAGGTTGTTTTGATGGCTTGCTCTGCTCCAGTGCTGTGGCCAACACGAGGACATCCTCACTCCAGCTTGATTTTAACCTGTCACAGCCTTTTCCCCTTTCACCAACAAGCCTAAATTTCAGCCCTGGCAGATTTAAAACACTGAGGCCTGCAAACTGAGGGAATAGATGGAGTAGGAAAAGAATGTCTCTATTTCTTGCATTGTGTCCTGTGTGAAAGTGTTAGGTTGAATCATGGTGATTCAGCTGGTCACTACCTTCACTTACCATAAACGAGACCAATGCTTGCTGCTAGGGAATGCTTCATTATTTCACCATAAGCAGTCAGTGGAAAGGGGATTAGAAATCACCTTTCACAGTCACTAAGGAGTTCATCAATGCAGCACATTATTACCAAATTGTGTTAAGACTGTTCAGATAAGTTTGTTTCAAGGAAATTTTAAAGAAAAGTAGTATTGCAAAACTACCCGATCTCGCTGAATTTTACATTCTAAAGGAATCAGAAATTTATCTGATTCTTAGAAAGGTCATTCAAGAGTGCTTTTTTTTTTTTACTGAACAATTAATTAGGCCTGAATTAAAAAGCAAAAAAAAAAAAAAGATTAATCTGCTATATAGTTCTAAAGAGAGCTACTTCCTGTAGGCCACAGTTTCAGAAGATGCATAAAACCCTCACTAAGCATGAACTGGGAAAGGTTGGCACTGCAGCTGCATAACAAACATACTTCAGATTTATAATTTTCTTCACTAAGAAAATGTGGGAACTGTGGAAACCCAGGGCACCAAGAATATTTCTCTGTCTGCTCTGGGGTGCCCTGACCCCCAGGGGAGCACTGACTTTGACCCTCATTCATGGAGAAAGTTTCTTAGACTTCAAGATAGACTAGAATCTACAAAAGTAGGAAATAGATTATAGAGAGTAGTGTAGGTGTATCACTTGGTGAGAAACTTAGGGTTTGGGATTTTTAGTGTGTTGTGGATGGAAACAAGATGGAGGGCACTGGATGCCGTCCTGAATTTCTTCTTCAAGCTTCTTCTTCCTTCTTCTTCATGGGTTTGGGTGACATTTTGTAATTGGGCAGAAAATTCCTCATTGCGGGCTCTTTGGGATCAGTTATTGGGTTAAAAGGGAAAATAATCCAGGTGTCAGTTCTTAATTGGATAGTTTAGTCTTAAAAGACCTTCTAACAATTGTGAGCCATTTTGTGCCTTCTAATGAAGAGCTGCCAAACTCACAGTAGTGAGACTGTTTTACTGATAAGAAATAATAAACACCTGAGTCCGAACATGAATTACTGAACATGAATTATCGTCTCAAGCGCCTTCAATCCAGACCTGGAGAAACCACAACTGGTACCCCCACGGGGAACTTCAGTACTTGCAGTATGTTGAGAGTAAATTCTTACAGCAGACTGTGGTGGGCTTGCACACAATGACCTCCCAGAGATGAGCAGATTGACAACAGAGCTGAGACTGCTTTGCATTACATGTTAATTATGCTGTTGAAGTCGTTCCTTATTTTTAGAAAATGGAAGATAAATTTTGCTTTTCCATGCTTTGAAATAAAAATGGGGTTTGTATTTCTGATCTTAAACACTGTACTTTATTAAATACAATGACACAATTTCTTACTTTAGAGTCTTGGATTTTATTTTTCCTTTTATTTTCTATGTATCTTACCTTTTTCTTGCCTGCTGCTCCTCTCTGTAAACATTGATGACTTGATGTGTTTAAAAAAAAAGTAATCACGTGTAATGTAATGTATTTAATCAAAATTGTATCTGATGATCTTGTTAAAAAATCTTATGCTGTAAATTAACAAGACATTTTAAAAACAGAATATTTGTTTTTCTGAACAGTTTTCTGAATTCATTTAAAATGTTAGGACTGCTTATCACATAGGCTCCATTCTCCTGAACACAGAGAAGATATATGACTTTTTCAGAAAAGCTGCACTCTGACACACTCATTTATTGACAAAAGAAAAATCTCAGGTAGCTATGCAGATGAGAGGAAGCACAAGACTTTAAATTACCTTTTCACATTCAAGTGCTGGCTTAATGAATATTATGAGAACAGAATAAATTGAAATAAGAAGAGATGTGAGAAAAAATTCTTGTCAGAATTTTTCACTAATTATTACCAAAAGGAAATAATTTGAAAATCCTTTAAAAGCCCATACCTGCTTTACTTATTATTGGTTAATTTTTTTAACAAGGACATTAATCACTTTTTCTGACACTGCTAAATTCTTATCTCTTGCAATCAAGGGTCTTTATTCAGTTTTTAATAAAATATGCACTGTCCTTTATAATAACAAATGTTTCTGCATGAAGACACATTACAGTTCTTTTGTTTGTTTGTATGATTTCCAGGAAAAAAAAAAAAAAGAATTTATTTTAAAAATCAAGACTTAAGAATTATTGAAGCAATATGATTCTATGAAATTAAGAATTTGTAAACTTAAAGATTCAGCACTGTTTTTCAGGTAGGTGTTCCTGTGAAAGATTTTAGGGGATTAGATGGATGAAGGTGCACTGCCATGACTGAGTCAAAGGCAGAGTGCCTTAGCCCAGCTAATGAGAGCTTTATCTCCTTCAAAATGACCTTTGCCTAAGAATTACAATTTGATCCTCTTCTTAGAAAACCTTAATGAGGTTAAATTAAGTTAATATTAAATTAATATTTAATTAAATTAATGACATTTAATACTTGCCTTAACCTGTAGTTATTTGTTGTACTGGTTTTTAATTTGGTTACTGGGTCAGTCTTTAAACAAAATTAAGCCTCTGTTTCACTCAGAAAAAACCAACCAAACAAAACAAAACTTAATATGACATCCAGATTTTTAGAATAGTGTTAGTAGCAAGTAGTAGAACTAGAATTAATGATCAATAGGTCAAGGCAGGTAATTCTCCCCCTCTTCTCTGCTCTAATGAGTCCCTGCCTGGAATAGTGTGTCCAGCTCCTGGGCCCGCAGCAGAAGGAGGACATGGACCTGCTTGAGCAGGTGCAGAGGAGGGCCATGAAGCTGATCAGAGGGCTGGAACTTGTCTCCTGTGCAGACAGGCTGAGAGAGTTGGGGCTCTTCAGTCTGGAGAAGCCATGGGTGCCCCATTCTTCTCAGTGTTCAGGGCCAGGTTGGATGGGGCTTTGAGTAACCTGGTCTAGAGGAAGGTGTCCCTGCCCATGGCAGAGGGGATGGAAATAGATTATATTTAAGGTCTTTTTCAATCCAAGCCATTCTAGAATTCTGTGAACCTCTGTGTATTACTGATGTTTGGGTGTTTTAATGGGAAGGTGGTATGAGAAGTGGATGGTAGAGCTGATGTGTTTTGAACATACGAAGCAGTGTGCAGATGAGATATGTCAAAGCAATTAAATCAGATAGGTGTCATGGGAGAAGTGATCAAAGCCCACAGTTCACCTGAATGAGGCAAAATTTGGTGGCTAAACATTGCTCTCCAGTGTCTCTGTTTGAGTTTTAGAGTCAACAGTTGTCTAAATGTCACTTCAAGAAAAGTAATTTTCCCCTCAATGTTCCGTGCTAAGAAAGGACAAACAACTTCAAGCTGCCATGTTTGTAACCTGTCAAGTCATCAAATCACACAGACCATTCTATGATTCATCATTCTTTGATTACATCAAATAAAACACTAATTTTCTTTCCCAAATTTGTCTAGAAGCCATGCTAGCATGATCCCATTACTGTCAACAAGAAAGGACATCTTTTTAGAGAATGGAGAATAGACTAATTGCAGAACTTGAAGCATTTTTAATGGTTTCCCCTTTAAAGAAAAACTTTCTAGTAATGGGACAACTGAAAAGCAAATATAGACCTCATGTGAGAATTAATCCAAATAATTGAGATGGTAGGACTTCTATTTTGAAATTACATCCAGATATTCCATGGCCAGATATTCCATTACTTATGCAGAAGCAGTTACACAGGCAAGTGTATATATGTGAATATATTTGTTAGGAGTAATAACAGACCAACAGGCAAATTAAAAATATCTGAATTAAATGCAGGTTTTGTTATTTCCAGAAGGTAATTAAAATCTTGGCAAGATTTGGCAAGATTTTTTTCTTTGATGTTCTATATATTATTGTTCTTTAAAAATGGATACTTTTGATAAACTTCCTAGAATTGTCTGGCATCTTTAAAGACGCAGTTAGTGTAGTCAGTACCTTGTCCCCTGTTCTAAAAGTTAACATTGCCTTTGTTCTTTGAACGCAGAACATGTCCGTATTGTCACTTCCAATTTCGATTTAAGCTTGCCAGAGAATTAAAACAGTTTGAATTCTGGAGCAAGTAGGTCTTTCATGTCAAACTGCATCAAAGGGTCATCTTTACCTTATATTTCATCAACCTATATGTAGCTTCATTCATATATCATCGTTAGATTGCAAAGGGATGCTCTTAAAATTTAGGAAACATTCGAAATAAATTTGCCTTTGCAATATTATGTCAATGCCCCTTTTGTACATTGCAGTTTTAATTCTATCTTTAGCTTTAAGATGTGCTTACAATTAACTTTACAAATACTTCTTTGCTTTTTCTGTAATCATTCACTCAGGCATAAAAAGATGGACCTGAAACAGAAGGTGCAATAGAAGATAATTGACTGAAAATTTGTCTGGGGTATTTGAGTTAATTCACATACATTTTATGCTTTAACCATATACTTAACTCTTATTTTAAAACATCTTCAATTTCTAAAGAGCTTAACGCTAAGCAAGAACAAATTCAGCATATATATATATATATATATATATATATACACAATACACATATATTATAATTCTCTTGAGTAAAAGTTTTTCTCGTAGTGAAGAATAATCTGGTTATAAAGAAAATATATATGTATGTATATATTTGTGTGTGTACAAATGTTTGTGAACTATGAAAATAGATACAGAAACTTTTTTAAGAACAAAGAAGGAGTAATTTATATGAATCATGGCATACAGAGACTTAAACATCAACACTGATTTTATTGGAAGTTGTAAGAGATGTCCAACAGATCATGGCTGGCCAGCTGAAAGAGGCAGCTCTATTTTTGACTGTCATGTAACCCTGACTCAGTTCTCAAAGTTTTAGTTAACTCAGTAGAAGACACTAATGGTTTGGATATGCTAGATTTGGCAAAACCAAGGAGTACCCACCAAGGCTTATGGAAGACAAAACTATGCCTTGCATCTGACTAAGTACAAGTACTTTCAAGGCAGGACCCTCTGTTTGTGAATTAACAGGGCATGCTCTAGCTGAGATCTGAAATGACTGGACATTGAGGTGCTGGATCATGCCAAAATGTATTGGGTTTATGTGACGAGGTTTTGATGGTGAAGGAGCTGCAAGGGTGGTGGCATCTGTGAGAAGATGTCAGAAGCTGCTCCCACATTGGACAGAGCCAGATGCAGCCAGCTGTCCAAACTGATCCTGTCAGTGATGCAGGGAACATCTTCGTGATAGTGTTCCAAAGAAGGGGTAAAAACACACTGCACAACAGCAGGTGAGAGAAAGAAGTAAAAGTATTTGAGAGAAACAGCCTGCAGACAGCAAGGCCACTGCAGATGGAGGAGGAGGAGGTGCTTTGGGTGCCAGAGCAGAGATTCCCTGAAGCCGTGGTGAGGCAGCTGTGCCCCTGCAGCCCATGGAGATCCAGTGTGGAGTAGATATTCCCACCACACCTTTATATAGACAATCTCTCTCAGAGAGTCTTAGTTTCTCCTGGTTTTGTTTTCCTTGGCAGCTGGCACTGTAGACAAATTTAGAGAGGGGAGGATTGCTGCAAGACTTGGAACTAATTCCTAAAATAAAAAAATAAAGTTTCCAAGCTATGAAAATCATGAGTGAATGAATACAGCAGCTTGAGTTATTGGTATATTTAAAGATTAAAACAATAGAAGCTGAAATATGCACATTCCTCCTAAAGGAGCATGTGAAATATGGACATTGGTGAATAACAACACATTTAAAGAGATATATTGTAGTACAAAGAAAAATAGCTGCTGGCTCCTATTGGACTGGCCAAGCACCAAGGTCTATGCTATTGTCAGAAGGATATCCTCATGGTGGGTTCAGGGGTTCAGGACAATTCAGTGGTTAAAAAAGATCTCCCAGAGAACAGAGAAACCCTTAATATAGACAAAAGGGAGCTGAAAGAAATTAAGACAGGACATGCATACATAGGTCAGAGCACAGCTGAGATCACCACCAACGTGTCTGCCTTTACTGGTGAGGAGAGTGTCCATGACACAGATTATTCTTGAAAATTTTTATTCAGTTTTGTTACTTAAGCTGGTGTCTTGCAAATGCTGTTGAGCAATGTTTCTGTGGAGAAACATTGCTCAAAGCATTTGCAATGAAGATAAAAGACTGAAAAAATGAAAACTTACAAAGGTTTAAATTCCCAGTCAGAACTATGAAATTTAGTTCCCCACAGGTACTTCCATGGAGAGCTATAGTTCTCTTCTAAAGGATTAGGAGCAAATGTAGAGATTTAGGAATTTTGAGCACTAATGACAATTGAAAGTATAATTCATCCTAAGGTATTTATTATTGTACTTTGAAACCTCCACTGAAATGCTTCTGTCTGTGTTGAACAAGATGGCCTTTGAGAAAATGGAAAAGAACGGGAGGGATTATTCTTCTTTATTTATTGTTTATTAGGATTTGGTCATATTGCACCTACTTTAAGTACCTCCAAATACATACATACATATATATATATATATATATATATATATATATATATATATATATATATAAAGTTGGTTTGAACAGATGACTCAATGCAAAGTTTCATGTCTTTAACTAAGTCTGTTTGAATCAGATTATAAACCAATGCTGCTGTTTAAAACTGGATCGAAAATAAATGCATGTCGCAGACACAATCTCTAAAAAAACTTGCAAAAATGCAATTAAACAAAGTACAAAGGTAATTTTTACAGCAGCACGTTGTAAAATGGAGGTGGACACTCCACAGCCCAGTGGGAATGGGGCCTACAGCCATGTGATATGCTGTGAGATATGTGGTGATAGGATTCCCAGGGACATGGTGGCCTGAGAGGTTACCAGGTGGAGGCTGGACAACCCTGGTGGTGTCATCAGCCAGCTGGATGAGGCAGTGTTACTAAGATGTCACAGTTCTGTTCTACCCTTGCACAAGACCCACAGCCTTTGTAATCTTTCTTTTTCTAATATTTCTAACATTTCTGATGGCAGTAGCAGAATATTTGACTACAGTCTCACTTTCACTCTCCCAAAAGTATAAATTGGAATTTGAAATCCTCAGTGGCAGAGGATGAGCATATGACCACCTACAGGTAAGCTGGTGGGCTTTCTCATCTCTCCTCCATAAACCAAGGACACCTCTTTGGCAATATTTGCACCTCCAACCACATCAGACTAAACTCAGGAACACTCGTGCACAGCACTATACATTTAAATTTTGCAAGTCTAGTGAATTTATCATCATCAGTCTAAAATAAACTAATCTGTTGCTCCTACTATCTGAGAATCTGTTGAACTCAACCAGACTTAAAGTGTTGAATTGGTAAACCACACTATATGTGAACCTGTGGTCATGAATGAGAGCAAACATATATAGTATAATACACACTATTGGGTGCATCTGGGATCTTAGAGAATGTGATTGGATTTATGGTGTTGAATGGGTTAGAATGTGCATCCCACCTGGCTCAAAGGTCTTAAGGATGTGCTGCTTGTTTAAGCATCCCCTAAAATTGTTGTTACTTCACAAAGGGTCTTTGTTCCTGATTTTCTCACTTGTCTCAGGAAATTTGGATTACTGAAGGTTAGTCTAACTGGTAAAGACCAAGCCAAAGAAAACATTGCACACCTCAGCCTATTCCATGTTCTTTGTCACCAGGTGTCCCACCCATGTCAGCTGTAGGTCTGCTTTCCTTTCTCTTACTTTACTGCTTATCTCTCTGCGGAAGCCTTTCATGTTGTCCTTCATGACCCTTACCAGATTCAGCTCCTTTTGGGTGTTTCATAACACCATCTCTGCACAGCTGGGCAGTGGTTTTGTATTCCTTTTGTGAGATGTGATCCTGCTTCCATTTCTTGTGTGTCTGCTTTTCAAGTTGGGATTTTTAAAGGTTACTTGGGTATCTATGAAGGCCTCCTGCCACCCTTGCCTGATTTCTGACTCATCAAGATCGATCTTTCTTGTTTCTGTAGGAGATTATCCCTGAAAATCACCAGCTCTCCTGAAATTCTCTTCTTTACAGGACAGTTTTCCAGAGGAGCCTTCTAAATAGACCCTTCTTCCGTGCAGGGCAGAAGAAGGCCAAAGTTCACTGGAGTGGTTTATTTGACAGCTTCAAGATCACAACTATTTAGTTATTAGAAAATCTGACCTTCCCTGCATACCAGTTAATATACAGCACTAAGCATTCTTGGTTGGTGGTGAAGAGAGGTTGCAAGCTTTTATAGTCTCTCTCCGTGCCATGTTCTTTTTTTTATTCCATCTTTCAGTAGTGTATTCATCCCTAAAACCAGAAATGTTGAGGGAACTTGGTCTTTTATATATATACCAAACTGTGAGGAAATAAAGTAAATATGTATAAACAGGTTTGAATTCACCTAATTATTCCTTTACTTTAATTATTTTCCTTCTATTAGATAAGCAGTAGATAATGTGTTTCAGTTTCTGTTTTTTTCAGTCTTGCTATATTCACAGGGGTCTATTTTTTGAGAGATTTGGGCACGATTTCAGCAGTTTACAATGAAATATGGATTTAGATATGTAACTGCTAGTGCTTATAACCCAGTGTCAGAGGTTGACAGAAAGAAAATACTCACACTAATAAAATGCATACTGAAAAAGAATACAGTCAGACACAGATCCATATTTAGTATGGTTGCCATGGAAGAGCACAGATTAACATGTTATTAGCCACTGACATAATACTCAAGAACTGGGAATTAAAGGGAAAAAAAAAGAAATGGACAGATAGGACTTCAAAATTACTTATATAATATTGTATTTCAGAAGAAAAGTGCAGGTGCTAGAGATGGTAGGAAACAATGATTGCCAGACATTGGAACATTAAAGTTGTTGTTATACATGCACCCTAGTTAGACTCATAATGGAAAGGATTTACTGACATGCTTCCTATGTTCAGTTGGTGAGGCAAAAGAACATTTATTCTGCACTTTTTCCTGGGAAGAGACATCAATTTCAGACAAGTAAATAGCAGGACATGGTACTGTTATAAGAAATTGCTTTTTCCATCTCTCAGCAATACTTAGAACAAGAAGTTTTCCGAGTCCAAAAGGCAGAGGAAGGTATGTCAGAGGCTGACTGAACAATTTCAGAAGGCCTTGAAGCCCTGTATTACATAAGAGCTACTGCTGGTGCTATGCTGGTCTGGCAAGTGAAGCTGTTACAAACAGTCCTTGTAGCAACTTCACTTTGAAGACAGGATGTCTGGGACAGACATTGGTGCTTTATTAAAACAACTCTCGGGAGATAAATGAAACAGAACTGTGTCATTTTTAATTAAGCTGTTCCCCTTATGCAAGATCTTTGGGTTTGATTACAGGTGTGCTACAGTGGGCCAGCCCTGCCATTCAAACAGCAATTGCTGGTACAAGCACTGGGAGACTTTCTCAGCAATGTGTTTTTGTCAATAAATATGCACTTCTGTATTGTCCATGTTAAAACAGAGTTCCTGGTATAGAAAAAACAAGGGCATATGTTATTTTATTCATTAGGAAAAAGATTTGCCTGACAATTGTTTCTTTTTAAGCAGATGATCCATAAGGTAAAGAAAATATCAAAAGAATGTGGTGACTGCATAATCTGAGCATATATTGTTGGTGTCTTGGTCCTAATGGTTGTTTGTTGTTCACATATTGCCTATTACTTGCAAAATTCAGATAAGCTGTATTTCAGTTGATTACTTGGAGAGGAGAGGCCGGCTTTTATACTGTTAGATCTTTGTATGCTATACTTTTCTCTTTTGCCTTAAATTATGGATGCATATAATACATAAACTAGAAACACTGAAACTCCTTGGACATCTTAGGCACATCACTAGACCTTACACTTTAGGAATGTCATGGGACATTGCCCTCCTCCCCTCACCCCCAAACTGTAACATGGCCACCTGAATTTGTCACTCAATAATGTATAGGAAAAAAAAGTAATTATAGAAAAAAAGACTGCAGTTATGTAACTTTTCAGAGTATACTAAAGAGGAATGATTTTATAAATGTTCATTCAAACTGGTTTTGATATGATGCTGCTCTTCTTATCTCTTCCCTTACAGAGAAGCAGGAAGAGACTCCTGTTGCATTCATGTCAGGAAACAATGAATAGAGGAAGTCTTCAACAACAGAGGTTTATTTTAGTTCAGAAAAGTCAGCCATAACAGCGAGATATGCATGTATATGACACTTCAGAACATATTTCTTACTACATAATACTTTTCTTGCAGTGATCATTTGTTAGAGTTTAGTTTTTAGTCAGAACTAGCTGCTTTCAATTCCCATAATAACATCTTCCTTTTACATGAGTTTTTCTCCTGCTTTGTAAGAAATTTTAGGAATAAATTGTACACTGCGAACCTGGAATGATCAATATGACCAAGTAGCTACTTCGAAATGATGAATGCTGAAATTTAGCTAGCAAGATTTGCAATAAATATCTTTAAGAAGGTATTAACAAAACATTCCAAAGACAGGGGACATATTATTCATGATACATGAAACATTTCATTGCTTCTGTCTTATATTTATGGGTTTGGTATTCCCTTTGAATTTGCTTGGATTTCTTAGAAATGGTTGTGATTTTTGTTGGGTAAACAAACAATCTTGTTGACAGATTATGAAAGGATAAATGTTGTACTGACAACACAGTTTTCAGTCAATCTACACTGTCTGAGGGGTATCTAGGTGATCTCTTGTCAAAGATGGTATCTCAGAATGGTTGCAAAGGGTAAGGTTTAGCTAACAGTAGCGGTAATGAACTTTTCCATACTAATTCTGGTTTACAAAAGGAGTTTATTGCTTTCCCCAGTTGTTTTGGAATCAAATTAACAAACCTGAAAGTTATAAACATTTATTTCTGGCAGATAAACATGTCAGTGCTAAATAAGTGCTACTAGTCATTTAGCTTCAATTTTGGAGACTAGCTAGATCTTCAGCTAGAAATTCTACTACTTTTCAATAAATCAGGGAGCAGAAAATTCTGATAATTTCGTTTGCGAGATTCCTGTCAAAGTACAAAAGGAAAAAGTCAACAAACTAAAGAATATAAATGTATCTAATCTGTACACAGTATTATTCCACACACAAATATATTTATGTGCAATTCCTATAATGCATTACCTGTGTTGACTATGTATTAGCCCACATATATTTAAAAACATTATATATGTATAAAATATACACATCGCATACATGTAATGCACACACACATCCATATATATATATATATGTGTGTGTGTGTATATATATATATGTGTGTGTGTGTGTGTGTGTATATATATATATATATATATATATATATATATAAAAAATACCTAATGGTTTCTTTGAAAATAAATAAATGCAAGACATGAAATGCAATCTTGCCTTAATTAAACTTGTTAACTGCTCCTAAAAATGAAGGTGTAATTTAAAACAATTGGATGTGTGCAGAGCCCCAGATATTCAGTAAGTTGTAGTTCATTATGAGCCTGGATGGTAAGGCAAATGAAAGCAATGGGTGCTTCCCCAGTGCAGCAGTTCCACAAGTAATGCCAGATTATGGGCTTCCTTCCTTTCCCTTTCTTTGGCCATTTATTTCTGCTCCTGCAAGACAGTTCAATTCCTCTATCCCCTCCTGAGACACTAATCTGTTTTGTATTAACTGAGAGAAAGCCATTGCACAAGATATGAGGCAAACCATGAATATCATTGCCCTACTTGTGCCTGGTTGCCTTTTCTTGTGTGTTAGGGGGATCTACTGTCTCCAGAAATCCCATACTTTTGTATCAGCACAGATTCTAGGCCATTTTTGCTAATATAAGCAAGAATAAAGATTCATGAGAACACAGCTATTGTCTCTCTTTCAGACTACTGGAAAAGCAGGCTGTTATTCACAGCAATGTTACTTGTAATGTGCAGCTCAGTACTCTGCATTTCAGCATATCTCTCTGAGTGTAAATGACAGGAGCTGGGTGCCATGAACAGCCTGCAGCAGTGTGTTTGCTTCTGTACTGTGCTGGCACTTACCTGACAGAATATCCCTGGTATTTTGTGTAATACTTTTTTGGTTTTTGTTTATTTGCTTGGTTTTTTTCCTGTACATCTTTCCTCTCCTGAAAGAATTTTTGGAAGGGAGTAACTGAAGCATGCCTAACTGTCCCAACATGCTGAATGCTTCTTTACACTGCAGAGTGTAAATAAGAGAAAAGCAAGGTAATATATTTAGAGGGATATCAGATTGCTTTATGGACCTGACTGAAGAGTGCAGAAAACATACTGACAAACTGTTTTAACTGCCAGGGTTACTTTCTTGTGAGTGAGCCTGAAAGGAAGAAGTCAGATCCCTTGGAGATTCTAAAACAATAAACAAAAAGTGAAGAACTGCTTCAAAAACTATTTCTTTCATGTCTGCATGTAATTAGTGGTTCCAGATAGTCATTATTTTGTTTTATCAAGCCATGAAGCATGGCAGCACATCAGATGTAGAAAGAAGAATTTAAATGTGGAGCTCTCTTTAGGTGGGTGCAGTATCAGTGATCCCAGCAAATGCCACTGATGATGTGCTCAACAGAGATGAGGGAGAGCACATGAAGTTGAAAGGCTGATGTGCTTTTACAGCAGGTGGTGGAGGGGTGCATTGGAAGCTAAGGATTAGTGTCTTTGGAGCCAGGAACAGATTTTAGGGAAGAGAAACTGAGGGTCAGAAGTGGCAGTACATCTTTTTTACACTACATATGATACCTTCTGCTTGTTATTTGAGGAGCAGTATTTGCCCTTGATTATGACACATTGGATTCACATTCAAAACTTGGACACACCAAGCTACCATAATTCAAGTGAACATAAGAAAGTCCTGATTGCAGCACCTACATATGGTAACTGATCATTATTGTTTTCTGATGTGTTTGATTTTAGATTGTCACACTTTCTTCCACTGTATTTTTAAGGTTTTATTGGTTGATCTGATTAATCAGGCCAGCTACTGACAGGAGATAGAAATTTTAGATATACTACTCATAGGCCTACATATTTGTTAAAGAATTAAAAATTTGTAAAAATGTAGATGTAAAAATAGTAGATGTAAATATTCACAGTTGCACTTGAGTGCATGTGTGATACTTTAGCAATGGAAAAGTTCAGTGAGCTTATACAATGAGAAAGCACTGCAAAATAACAGATCTCGTGGGAATGGAAGATAAGAGCCTGGGACTTGTCTCCCAACCCACCAGTAGCCCTTGGCTGTGCCTGTGCTCTGAGAGCATCAACAGAAGCTGTGTGATGGATATGGCAGGGCTGCAGAACCCACATGTCATACTTACAAGCTATTTTCTGCCTGAAACCTCTTGAGCTTTATCTCTGCCAGTGCAATTCTACCTGTCAGGGGCTTTTGCAATTAGAGATGTCCATGTCCTCCCACAGCAGCAGGCATTATGGATCCTTTTAACCAGGTGTTGGAATCTGAATTCTTCATTCATGGGGATAAATAGGGTTGGGAATTCTGCTGTGGTTATAGGAAACAAAAACTATTTCTAATGTTTTTTAAATTCTTTTTCTTTCCCAAGGTACTTTTTTTTTTTTTTTTTTTTTTTTTTTTTTGTGAAAAGTTAGTCATCTGAGAGATCTTAGCCCAGTGGTGCTTTCTTGCTTCTTTTCTTCTTCTTTGTAGATACACACCAGCACAACCCCATCCAACCATACCTTATTCCACAGCAGACACATTCCTATTATTCTACAGTTCCTTTGTTTGAAAGAACACGTGACAGGGATTTCTATTCAAGTTAGAAATTATCAACTTACAGCATACTAAATAAAACAAAGCAAAAACTTGAACACTTTGGTTTCTCCTGTAGAATTTACCCAACATAGAAAGAATTATCTCTTAAAATATATTTTAAAATGGTGTTTTGAGCCCACAGCTTGTAGTCAGCTCTGTTAGGAACAGCAACCCATGTAAAATTCTAGTGATTTCTAGGGATTGACATACAGCATCTTCAAATCAAAAATAAACCTATTTTCTTTGACTATTCAATATTACAACTGTTTGCATTTCAGTTTATGAAAATTATTAAGATAAACAGAAAATCCTACTGAGTTTTGACAGCGCACTCAGTTCACTTAAAGCTCAGAACTTGCTGTTGCTCAGAACTTGGAATGGTCTCTGTATTTCATCTTGAGTAGTTAATTATGCATCTTATAAGGAAAGAAAATGACTAATAGAGGAAGAAGCACTTTGAGTGATGAGTGGAAAGTGATTATTTATAATGCAGTAATTTGATACATCTTGTTCAGGTTGTAGCTGAAAGATATTTTAATGTGCAAAAGGTAAGATAATATTTACCAGCAGTTGCTCATATGACTGCTCCTCCCTTTACTGGAAGTAGAGTGCAAGCAATAATAATTCTTCCCTAGACTTCCTTCTTCAGTGGATCTGCAAAAAACCCTGTGAAAATCAGTATAATCAGTATAAGGTAGACATGGCCCACGACATTTAAGGCAGTAATTTCATTTTGAGAAGCATGTCAAGAAATAAAACTCAAAGAAAGTTTTAGGTTTTCTGTCTGTAATGCCACCAGTATTCAGAATTTCTCAGAGAAATTCAGATGGTCAGAGAGCAGGAAAGATATTATCATTTCTCTCAGGGTGGCATCCCAGGGACATCCAAGAACAGAGCTCCATTGTGCTAAACAGTATAGAAATGCATGAGCTGACATCATGTGCCCTGACAAGGATGCCAGGAATTCCTGATCAGACCTAAGTGTTGCTCAAAGTTGTGGGGTGTGTCCTCCTGAAAAGGGAGGCAGTAGGCAGAACTACTAGCTTTAGTCCCAGAAGTGATAGTGCATCTGTGGATAGCAGGATTACCCTCCAGGAAAAATCTGAACCTTGATCTATGTCTCATTAAATATTTCAACCTGTTGTTGCAGCAGAGTTCAGGGCCAAAAATGGTATGAAGTTGTATGGTTTTGAGAACAGAATATGAAATATACAATCTGGATTCATGAAATAACATGAAGGATTTTAAAGAAGATTCAGGGAAAACTACTAAAAACACTGTGAAAAGGTTTTTTCATCAAAGAGCGTGGGACCAAAGTCATTCCATGACAAAAGACTTCCCTTAGCTAAGGAGACAATTCCATTTTCTCAGGAGCCTTTCTATGATGTCCAATTCTTATCAATCACAATACCAAATTCTTGTAAAGTTTTCCCCCTTGTACTCTTCATTTCTAGGATATAGTTAGGAGCCATTTCAGCTGTGTTAGAGTAAGAAACATCTGCTGTAAGTAACAGTGTGCCAGTGATACCAGGGTTGGCTCTCCAACTGAATTTTTACTAGGCATTACCTTAGCAAACATGCTGTGCTTGTCAGCATTATGTAAAAAGGGAATCATCTCAGGTCTTTCTGTAATAGATCTATCCTTTGGATTGAGAAAGTTAAAAAAAATGTCCTAAGTGAATATCCTTGTAAAAGCAACCCTATGCTTTTTACAAACATTTTCAATAATAGGTAGTAAATAGAAAAAGGTGTGCTGCCTGTTACTTATTTTGTGTGAAGCCTACTTGATCTTTCATCTCTTTGTTTAAATCCTGCTAAAATTGATTAATCAATTCTGTTTTCTGCTACAATTTTTTTAAAACAGATTTAATTTTTTTTTCCTAATAAAGCCTTTTTTTTTTTCCCAGTGCATTTCATTTGGCAGATATAATTTCAGTTATATGATGGAGATGGCATATTTATCTCTTGCTGATACTTTCTCAATAACTTTTGAACTTACTGTGTAATTGCAACCAAATTTATCAGAGCAGTAGAGCTATCAAAATTACACCAGACAGTATAAGCTTTGTAAAAAAATTGAAGTTGGGCAGAGAAGAGGTTTATTTTTCTTTCCTTTTTAGGAAAGGTTTCTGAAGGAGAGCCAAAGAAGGGTTTTACTGTGCTCTGATGTGCTCTGGCATACAAGGAAAAAGAAATCAGAGCAGCACACCGCCGTTCTTACAGTAACAGTGGAATGGGATGTGCGTGGACAGTGGTCACATCCATAATCCAAAGGTAAGGGGGAAACATAGTGGAAGAGTTGGAGCTCCTGCAGAATGGCTCATGTGCAGAGCTGGCTGCTTCTAGTGCTGGGGACAGCACTGTCATAAATCAGAGGAATAAGGCTTTGTAGGTCTTTAACCCACTGGAGCGGAGTTCAGTTTACAAATCCTTGGCTCCTACTGCTGTGCCTCATTTCCATACTTGCTAAAGTACAATATTTACTGCAATTGCTACTACTGCTACTGCAAAAATAAGTGAGCAAATAAATAAAACCCATAGACTTTCCACTGGAAGCAGCATGACCAATCCATCACTTTATTTCTGAGTGGTAATGCCAACTAACTGCAATGTGATCTAAAGCTCTGCTGTTCCTCTAACATGTGGATCCCAGGTGTTGAACTGCTGCATTTGCTTTGCTGCTGGTCATTAAAAGTGCAGGATCAATCCACATTGGAACTGACAGGGAGTTAGCATCTATAGCTGTCAAATCCTTAGGCTTAAAGAAGAAATCTTACACATCAATGATATCCACGTCACTTTTTTAATTTAAGTCATAATAAGTTCCTTGTAACAATAACAGTGAGAGGAAAAAAATCTAGTAATTTTGTGTCCAGGATAAGAACTGACCCTTAAATTTTATATTTTGCTTGGCTTTGTTTTTGACTGCATAGGAGTGAACAAAAAATTTTATTATCTCAGCTGTTTTTAACCCAGGGGTTTTATGCAGAAATTTATTTAAATTATTTATCTATTTTTACTAGCAAGCAATTTTGAGTAAATTTCTTATCTTCAAATTTCTCATTATGCGTTTTCTAGCTTATACATCTTTCTCTCTAGCTAACTTCCATTTTTATTTCTGACTTGAAATTTGTTTCAATAAATACAGAGATGCACTGCTTGGTTCTGTGATTTTTGGATGCATTATTTTCATTAGCAGTTCTACATATTGATCCTAACTTTTATTTTTTGGTGCAGAAAAAACATTTTCTGTCTGTACTGTAAAAATATTTGCTGCAAGTTAAAAGATGCAGTTTGTTCAGATGATCATTGTTGTTTCCATGGAGTTTTAAAACTCGCTCATCCCATGAAAGACCAGAAAGTTATAACCAAGCAAACACATTTTTATTTAGATAAATAAAATAAAAATTCCCTTGAAGACTCTGGGGAAAAAAAAACCCAAAAACACAGGGTCAGAAGTCAGTACTTCTCTACTGCTCTTATTTTGTTTCCAACATCACATAGGAGAAATCCTATTTTTTAATATAAAGGCATTGTCTGTAAACATTGATAACAATATTTTCAAAAATAATTCATTTGCAGAGCCCATTTTGTAAAAAATCTCTGCTGATTTCAGCCACGATAAGATTGCGCAAAGTAAATGGAAATTGTATCCCAGATTTTTCTTTTATTACAAAGACTGGGGTTTGTCTTTGTGTATCTGCAGTTGCTACTTTATATGGGGCTTTCCTTATGGTATTATAGGGTGTGAATTATTAGTTACAGTCAGCATTTCTCAGGAGTAGCTTTTTGCAAACAGGCTTAAATATATCACAGGTGCTTCTCCTTCTAATTAAAGCATCTTCTAGTTCTTCAAACTCAAAGATAACATTTAGATTTAATTTCTGTTATATAATGATCTACTGTATCCACCTGGAGGTTAATGAAGAAGTGATGGCTTTCATAAATGTTGCATTTGAGACGGAACAATTTAACTACATGGAGTCTCCTTCCATGACATTTGCATAAATTGATGGCATTAAGCTCCCAGTGGTGCTCTTCCCATCATACACAAGATCAAAGAGCTATTATGCTCTGTCTGCAGCTGTTAAATGCTTTCAAGGGCTGCTTTCAGCCTCTCAATTTTTCAAGAGTGTTTGCCATAGGGGTGTATCGGCGTTCCCACTGTACTCGAGCTGTGATTTTCCCAAAGCAGCGCTGTGTTCGGGGGACTGCCACGTTCAATTGCTTGGGATTCAGCTGTGGAGTCATGTAACACGTGGCAGGCCATGGTGGTGAAATGTGGTCTCTTTTTCTCAGGAACCAGAGCTCCCTCGGGAGCTGCCTCCTGCTGAGGGCTGCTAGCACCTCCTCAGTTCTCTGCGTATGGAAATAATGACTTGGGCAGCCAAAACAGCGAGGAAACAGGATGCAAGGACGTGCATGTGTGCATGGGAATGTGAGGGAGAGGGACTCAGATGAGGAAGAAGCACATGGATGAGACTCAAATTTAAATGTTTTTGGCTCTTTTCGGTATGGTGTCAGAAACTTAACTCTCAGTGCAAGGCTAGTTGTGCTTTGAACATTGTAACTAGTGTTTATGTTGTAATAAACTGTCTTTTCTTATCCTCCCATTTCCTGGTAAAACAACTTTTCATCTTGATACTAAGTTCAGAATTTTCACAACTTATCACACAACATTAGGCTGCTTAAATCCACAAATTACAATCTCCCATAAAATCAATCACTTTGCAAATTGCCGATAACACAGAAGACTTGCAGACGAATTATCAAAGAAGTAATTTACTTTTGAATGACAAAGGTAGTTAACAGAAGAAAGTACTTTAAGTGATACAAAATCTTCCTTGGCATTTTAGGATGTGTTTAATATTGCAGCCTTTAGTGCAATTACCAGGAATTCTCAGAGGGCTTGTTATGGACCATTCTAGAAGCAGATGCCTATTATACAAAGAAAAGCTTTCCCTGGGCAGATCTGCAAAAGATGCATGATAGCATTATATAAGTTAGCACTGCTTGTTCATCCCAACATTTGCATTTTAAGTTTATTTTTTACCCAGCTCTCAGGCAAACAAACTTACGCTTCTTACAGACCTGCAACAGAAACATTGAGCATAAAAATCACCTGTTAAAAGTTTTAGTCAAACATAGTGGCAGTGGCTGAGAACATATGCTCATATGCATGGCAAGCTCTAGATGATGCCTCTGTGCTAGTGTTTCTTCCCACTCTCCTCCTTGTGCTTATGCCATGGAAATATTTTCTTAAATGTGACTACAAGACTACAGCAGGTGTACCAGCCCCTTGTAGTACTGAGAGTCAAAACCAGCCTGCTAGGGGAAGACTGGATGTCAAGCCTTGACATTGGTCAGATCCATCAGAAACATCATGAGCTCTTTTTTTAAATCAGAACAGATTGACAAAAGTCCTCACAAAACCCGTGTGTCAAAAAAAACCCAAAACAAACAAACCCAAATCAAACCCAAGACACCAAAACCACCTTAAAACTTTTCCCAAATTACTGCTAGCACAGAACCTGGAAGACACTAGTGTCCCCAGTTGGTTTGATGGCACTGGCAGACGGACTGCCCAAGGGTCTCTCCTTGGGGAATGCTTCCTTGAGTAACTGCTCTGAGCACCAGCACTGGAGCTGGGGGGCTGACAGACTGGCAGCACAGGCACTGCATGAATATGCACTGTGTGAATGTAAATGCACACTGGCAAATAAAACATGCCTGGGCCACCAGGCCAGCTGCTCCCTTTGGGATGAGGGGTGGAAACAGCAGGGGTTCACACGGAGCAGCCAGGGAGCATATCTGACACATGAATGGCAGCCAGGACTGACCTCCAGTCCAGATCAGTAGTACAGTGAGGGAGTAGGTCTGAAGTCAAGCCTGGAATTCAATCTGTGGATCAGGATTGGGTCCAGAAAAAGCCTGACAGGCACATAGTGGTGAGGCAAGGCTCAGTAAAATCAGGGAGTTAGCCTGCAAGTTGGTGCTGGGTCAACATGGTCACCACCAGCCATGACTTGGCTAAACCACCCACCAGTGCTTCTCTAGCTCAGGGCCAGGTCTCTTCTGGACCCATGGCTATGGGTATCGTCCCAGGTGAGGCAGCTTCAGAATTCTGGATTTTTTGAGCACAACAGAGGCCAGAAAGAGAAAGCACCAGAAAGAGAAAACCAGCTTGCTGGGGATAGTGAGGAGAAGAACCATGGGACAGGCATCCCTTTGGCTAAAACCTCATAAATTCAGGCTATCAAAAAGCTGGTTTGTTTTCTAACCAGTCATGCCATCACATGTTGTCTTATTCTGTTCATGCTGCAGACCAAGTCCCCTCATGCCTTGGCACCAGCTGAACTCATGGCAAGTTTATAGAGGTGTGCCCATCGAGGGTATCTGGCAGCTGTAGATCCCCCCCTGTGTCTGGCAGGGTGAGAGTCAAGTGTCATTAGGAGGAGCCCCTCGCATCAGCACAGAGAGTGCACCTCGAGGCACAGCAGCCCACAGTGCAGGCAGCCTTCACAAACCTGCAGGCAGAGGACACTCTTTGTGGAAATAACCTACCTCCACAGAACACTCTTTGCTTTGTTGATGTAAGACAACAGAATAGTTTAAATATCACCTGTCCTTCACAGTTTGGGCGACCAAGTGCAAATGGAGAACAGTCTGCCTGGACGCTGTAGTCAGCGTCTTTGCCTCATCTTGTAATTTCTCAGTGTGATCACAAATAATTATGGTCATACCATCCTTTTCCTTAAGGGCTGTTGCCCCACAAAGATCAGTATGGGCTCTGAGAGAAGGAAGACTTCAGATCTGCATCATTCCTGTATGGGGTGTTTGTGTTAGGCCGTCTGCTTTCTTTTAAAGGATACTAGAAATACACTTTTCACACCTCCACTTTTAGAATACATCTGTTGCATGAAGCAGTTTGTAGGGAGTTTGGCTGTTGAAAGATTTAGTACTTGTTCCCAGTTCCATCTCATCTAACTGCTTTTCAGGACAAGAATTAGTCTTTTTATTTGGTTGTATTATACTCAAATCCTGAAGTCCAGTGTACTTCTGTATAGCCTACCTGTGGGCAGGCCAAAAAATTATTGCATTTGCCAAACTCCTAGTAATGAGATCGATTTGATATAAACCGGACATTTTCTTCCTTTTTTTTTTTTTTCTTCTTTTTTTGGTGTGTGGAGGAACTTATGAGAGCTACTGTTAGTTGCTAATATAAGATGCTAATGTTAGATGCATCTGTTCGCAGCCAAGCACAACAAAAGGTACCCACAGATGGAGTTTGCAATAAATATTATGTGCCTGAGAACCACTATAAAATCTAATAAACAGCTATCTACATTGGACACATTTCCACAAAATAGATTCTAAACTACTACTGGCATTGAAAATACTTTTTTTTAACTCAGCAGAACAAATTTAGTTCTACGTGAATGCTCAGACGTTACCCAGTTCTAGGGTTACAAAGAGAATTGCAATTGAACCCTCAAGCTGCTCAAGTATAATGATAACTCCTTTATTCCTCCTTATTTTATACTTAAAATGTGAAAATTTAAAGAGATTAACAGTGTGAATTCTTGGTATATATATTTCCCTTTTGTTCAGTCTTTATCAGAAGCAAAAATCTTGGATAAGTCCTGTTTACTTTTCACATGAACTGAAGTAGTTTTCTCCTAAAGCCCTAGTCTGTTTTTTTCATATTTCAGTAAATTTTAATCAGCTTCATTGTTATTTGAGAAATTCAGTCTCTAGAGAGAATTTTTGGTCACATGGTGAATACTAAACTAGTGTTTGATTCCTTGACACCACAAACTCATTAAATGTCCTAGAATCCACCCAAATTTCTAGCTTTTCAGTGCCAGTTCTGAAAATACTCTGTTTAATTCTCATGTAGATGATAACTGTGGGCAATTTGCAGGTAGAGCTGGTACATGGATGCAGAACTGTTACAAATTGTGGTATACATTTTGTATTTTCTATTTCTGAAGAACTGCTATAAAATATCTTTATACCCTTCCCTTTAGCATACAGAGTAACACAATATATTTTGAAATTTCAGTCGTGCCTTTCTACCACTGTTGCTACCAAAAATGCTCTTCAAGAAAAACAAAACTTCCCCTCTCTTCTCTGTTACTCTGCTGTGTCTGAATTCAGTCTTGTTTCTGGAGACATCTCAAGTCATGTGGACTTTTTTTTTTTGTAGTCATGGCTGCTCTTACACTCTGATTTTATATTTTTTCTGATTAATTCATGTTCTTAGAGTATTGAATTGCCAACTGCGAGAAAAAGAATATTAATCTTCTTTTTTTCTTTGGATTAGCACTGAAAAGTATAAAATTGTAGATCAAAACCAGACTATCAATAGAAGCCTGGTATTTCATACCTCAAGCAATTTAATTTTTTTTGCCTAAATTTAAGAATTACAGATTAGGGGGAAAATCATCCCAAGTTTGTATAAGTTTTTAAAAATTTCTTCTGATATTATATCTAAAAAATAGAACTTTAATATTTAAAATTACAGAGTAGTTCATTTGAGGTGTCATATTAGCCAATGTCTGATTAAGATGATGTGCAGTTGACTTAGAACTTCTATAGAGCAATAATAATAATAATACACTGATGTTCCTAAATCAGGAACAAAATAGTTTTTACAAAATCAGAGGAAAGTTCAGGTTGGAAGGCAACTCAAGAGATCCTTCTTAAAGCAGAGTCAAACCGTATTGTTGAGGGCTTTAACCAGTCTAGGTTAAAAATCTCAAAAATGAGACTACAAAAGCTTCTCTGAAAAACCTGTTCCAATGCTTGACCATCCTCGTGGTAAAAAGGTTTGGCCTTATATTATTTGCCTTATTTGGAGCCTTTTTTTGTTTCAAGACTTGATTAAAAATCGATTTGAGCCTTTAGATAGATGGCAGCTTTAGACATAAACTATCACACTGGTATTTATTCATATGAAAGGACTTAAGTTACTACCTCAATGTAAGTAATCAAGCTGTGACAGATGTCATCAAGTTTTATTATAAAATGTGGATTTCCACTTCTTAACTGAATAACTTAGCAGAAACAGCAGTTTCCAAAAATCTGTAATGAGCTATGAGCATACCCTACAGTTCTACTGAGCACATCTGCCATAACAAACCTGCCAAAACTTCAAGAAATCAATGGATCTGTCAAGAATGGAGAACTGCTTTTTCAATCCTTTATTTATAACCAAGGAAAACATTTGACTACAGCCTCCTCCCTGCTGGGATCTTCTTCTGTCACTAGAAAAAACCTGCAGCAGACCTTTAAGCCTCTGTCTGATGAAAAGTCTGTATTATGCACTCCTGATATGCTAATAGATCAGCCCAGTGAAAAATACTTGAGCTGAAGGACATCTCTGCTTTTTGAGAGCTACCACAGAGCAAAATGAGGAATTTTCATCTGAGATACAGATTTCTTATGCCATTCAATCAAACATTTCTTTCCCACTTGACAACATGGACAGATAATGTCAAATATAGGATATTTTTCAGAACTATTGAATAAAACTTCCCTAAATCATTATGCTGCCAGAATGAAACACAAAAACAGAAACTTGAAGACTGAGAAGTTTTCCCATATTCTGAAAAACAACATTTTGGAATATCTACAATTAAAGGACAAACTACTGTATTTGATCCAAGTACTAACGTTACTTGCAGCAAAGATCAGCATGGTTAATCCCTACTTATTTTTGTCAATTCATTTAGCCTGAGAAAAACTGCACAAACATCTGTGAAAACTTGGTCTTTTAATTCTGTCAAATAAGGATAAAACAATATGGACCAGACCCCCCTTCAGCTATCCATAAAGAAAGATGAAATCTCTTGGTAATAGCAACTTTTATTTTTATTTTTTAAATAAACAAGTTATAGGAGATCTAGCTGAAGATGAAGTGAGGACATAGTTGAATAGTAAGTCTAAATGACTAATATACAAATAAAATAAAATGAAAGGGCAGTCATCCAGATATTTCACAAGTTTCTTATGTGACTAGGAAGTTTGGGGCAAAAACCCTCAAAGACTGGATACATACCCATATTCCCTGTTGGCTGTTTTATTCTCTGTAAAAATTATTGCATAAACACATAATTGACACCCTTGTCAAATATTTTTATGGATGTTTTTCTGATGCTTTCATCCAAGGCAGAAGACCTCTGGCTGATGAAACAGCAATTATATCCAAAAAAATTTATAAAAAGAAGAATTCAATATTCATGCCTTATATAAGAACTACTCCAAATATCTGGAGAACGTGAAGAATAGCAGGTAAAACAAACAAGTTACATCTAAAGTCATGCAATGGCAAAAGTTTTTTGTGACATTTAAAACATTGCAGCACTTTCTTGACATTTCTGTCCTAGCTCAAAAGACAGCTGAGAATTCAAATCAGTAAAATATGACATAGAAGAATAATTTAATCTAACAATCTTAGCAAAAAAAAATTAGTAATAGTCAGTTAGATCTCTGAATGTAAAAAAATACATCTGGTTTAGTTTGATGTGAAATGTTTGATTTTGAAATTTGCATATTGAAAAAATGAGCTATTAATAAGTCATGATTTTCACATTGAAATATTGTGAAAGGCTACTACATGTTATCCTTGTATTAGGTATGACCAATGAGAAGAAAATATTCCACTTTTACCATAACAGGAGATAAGATGAATTAAATCAGAGCAGACAAAGAAAACTTCTGTTTCAAACCTTGTGCATCAGATGGGGCAGATTTTGAAGAGAAGATGTGCAGGAAATAATACCTAATATGCCAGAGGTTAGACAAGATGTGCTAGTTGTGGTTTGATGATGGCTGATGGATGTTGTTGCACATATTTTACCAGCCTGTGCTGCTACTAATAAAAATGCAGCAAGGTTTGCTGCATGAGGTTTCCTTTTATTTACCATCAATTGGCATGCTATTCCAGAGTTCTTTTGCAGTATATTGCAAAATGTTTAGTACTTTAGACAGTTTAAGTAATGCAATGTAAGTATCTTCTGGTTAATATAAATATATATATCTACGTTCACATTGCTTTGTAATGAGATGCTGGGTGTTTATCAGTGTTTCCATTTATTTTCTATGACAGGTTATGTGTCTCTTCCAGAAGCTTGAAGTCCGACTAACCTCTTAAGAAATTCATCATAAATCTGCCTTTTGTTTTTGTTCAGGCAGATGGATCTTTCCTAAAACCACATTAGAAAAACCAACATTAGTTATCCTGTTGCCTGTGTAACTGGTCCAACTTCAGGATGATCAGCTTTGGTGGATGTAGCCATGCTTGTTTAAAAGCTTGTCTACATGCAGTTAAACACCACAGACATGGCATGCCTCCACTTACATGGGCTTTATATGGAAATAGGCTCCACAGTTTGAAAAACATGTGATTTTATTTTACAGGGATTACCAGCAAGAAAGGATACATGTCTTTTAGCTCAGCCCTTTTCAGAATCATGGGAGACATTAATCCACTGTTCTCTAGTCCTCCAATAGGCTGAATATTTCAGACCCTGATTTCAGCTGTCAGCACTAGAGGAAATGCTTTTATTTTGGGGATTATAAAGTCCTCCTGAAGGCTGGATGTTAAGTTGGCAATAGAAGCTGTCACACCTTCATCAGCTGAACCATTTTGCATCTGAGAAAATGTTGATGTCTCTAAGCCTTAAAAAAATTTCTGCTGCAATAGTAGCTGAAATTACAAATTTGCCTAATCTGGGAAGAAGGAACTGGTGTTTTGCTTAAGGTGTTGAATTTTTCATTCTGTATATTTGAACATGGTTCCAGATGTGTTTGTTCTCAGGTATGGAAAGTAGTTTATCCTTTAAAGAAACCATAGATCTCTTGCAAAAAAACAGTACATTTGAACCATGTCAGACTTGTGTTTGCATGCAGAAAAGCAACATTCAAATTAACATTTCTCAGAGCTCAGACCACCCCGCCTCCTCCTATAGAAGCCAGTGACATGATGCTTCATTAATTTTTAAAGATTTGTGATTTAAATAGCCTTCTAGCTACTTTGAATTCTCTTCAGATTCTGCAGGGCTGTACTGATTCTGGCTGGGATGGAGTTACTTTTCTCTATGGCAGCCCTCATTTTCTGTGGTGTGTGTTGGTGCTGGAAAGGTGTTGATAACACACCAATGCTTGGCTACTGCTGAGCAGTGCTGGCATGGCACCAAAGCTGTCTTTCCAAACTGTCCCCCCTCCAAAGGACAGTAGGCTGAGGCATGGGCAAGAGTTTGTGAAGAAGCATAGCCAAACCAGCTGATCCAAGCTGAGGAAAGGGATATTCCATTCCATGTGGCACCTGTTCAGCAATAAAAGCTGCATTTGTCTTCTGGAGGGCTAAGGCCCTACTTGCCAGGAAGTGCCTGGTCATTGCCTACTGATGGGAGGTAGTGATTAAAATCACTTTGTTTATTTTGCTTCCATGCATGACCTTTGCTGTTTCTTCATCAAAATGCTTCCACCTTTGTTGTGGTGTGGGTTCAGTTTCCATTTGTATTGTTTTCCCCGTTGATGTTGTTCTCCGCATCTTATAATGTTCTCCCCATTTTGCATCCCTAAGCCTATGTTGATGGTTCAGCCCTAGTTTCCCCCTCTCCCTGAGTTGGTTCCCTCCTGTTCTGAGAAAGCTGCCAAGCCCTTGTCTCCACCCCCGTTCCCTTAGCAACCACCCCACTTGTTACATTTTCCCCTCCTCCAGAGCCCTGTCTATCTCTCGGGGCCCTGCCCATTTCTCCAGAAACTTCTCCCTTCCTCAGAAAGTGATTTGGCAGGTGCCTCGAGCCCCTCCCTAGCTTTTATATCATTACTTCTTGTCCGTGTCAGTTATATTCAATTCCCCTCCTCAGTTTCCCCCATTGGTTCTTGTACCTATGTTACACCCCCTTCATATACTGCTGTTGCCCTTTGTTCCCTGCCTTTTCCCGCCTGGATCCCCTGGAAACAATGAGACATTAAATCTCTGGATTGCACCAGGCGAGTTATAACCCTCTTTTCTCTCTGGCTTCTTCGCTTTTGCCGCTCCTCTCGATACTGCTGCCTCTGCCGAAGGCGCTGCCCAGACGTCCCTGACAGATCTGGGTAGTGCCCCCCACTGCTAGCTGCTGCTGTGCTCCCAGCTAGCCGCGGCTGCCTCCCCCCCCCGCTATCAGGGGATTGAAGTGCACTCGACGCAGCAGCACGGCACACCTTGACCCACAAGTTCTTTTTTCATCCTATTTTCTCCCCCCCATGCTGCTGAGAAAGGGAGTGATGAAGTGGCTTGGTGGCCACTTGGTTGTCAGCCAAGGTGAACCACCACAAGGGATGAAGGGGAATCTAATATATGCCAGCTGGAATGATCTAATCACAGTCAGGATATTAGAGAAAGTGAACTAAGAAGAGGAGCGTTTTCCTTTCTTTGTGCTCCCCACTCCAAACTGTCCTTTTGGAAATCACAGAAAACAGAACTTTATATTTTTCAAGTTACCGACTAGAAAAAGCTACTCCCCAAAACATAACCTCTTCCCCTCCCACCTGCACAGCACAGTCCCAGTTCAAAACACATCTTATCTTTTATCACCTTGGTTAGACAGGATAAATGAACTTTTCCTAGTCCTAGATTTTCTTGGGAAATCCTCTTTATCCTCACTTCAGTTCTTTAGGACTTCTACACAACTTGTGTGGTTTTAAGTCCTTTAAGTCATTGCCAAGAGGAAATGTACCTATGTCATATTTCTATACAAACTTGGGGTGTAAAAGCTGTTGCAAATTATTTCTTTTATCTGGTTTTCTATTCCTACAGCATTAGTTAAGGAAAAAAACACCTTCAGTGACTCTTAAAGCATACTACCAGTCTTATTAAAAAATTTACCCTAGTAGTCATTCTAGGATAATTTTCACCCTGAGTAGTTCAGTCAGCAGCCCTTAAGGTTTGAGTCCTCTTCTGTAAAACAAATTTATGATACATCAACCAGCTGGTAAGGATTAGTATTTTTTTACCCACCTTCAAATTGTGTAAGCACATAATTTCCCTGTTAAAATGTAGCTAGATCAATTAATGGAAATAAACCTTTTGCTCAGCTTTTCACCTTGCCATATTAATAATCTCTTAATCACATGTTAGAGGCTTTCAAATTCACCTGCACATTTCTATTTACTTTCTCATATATAAATTTAATATTCATCACATACTCAGGATTGTGTTGTCATAAGAACAACTCTGAGAATGCTTGGGCATTCTCCTTCTCTTTGTGACCTTAGGGCTGTCAAGTTCTGCATTTTCAGAGTTGCATGATTGGAGACCTTACTAACTTATGTTAGAGCTGTGAATTATAATGCTCTAACAGTGGACCAAATGTCCAAAATTCACCTTATATGTTAATCTACACAGCAAAGTGGAATATCACAGAGATACCAGGCAAGTGCAAAGCTCTCTCATTCAGTCAGTGCTAGAGAGCTGTGCATATCTCTACAGAATTAGATCTAAAGAAATGAGTTTTCTGACAAATGACTCACCACAGCCAAGGCAGAATAACACATTGGAATGACTATCCCAGTTTCTCTTATTGGAAATGTGTTCTTAGAGTTAACTTAAGTGTCCTCATGTAGTTTTGTCCTTTAGATCTGTCTTGCAGTACTTTACCATATCCACTAATAAACAACTTCACAAACGATTTTTGTTTTTTCATACTTTTGTTATCTTCTGCTATCCAGTATTTTAGCTGTAGAACCTGCAAAAGCCCTAAAGCAAATGAGATTGTGAATGTAAATATTAACCCTTCTGATTCAGGAGATAGATTTCTTAAATCTTCATGCAAGTCTGTAACAAAGTACGTTGTGTAGTAAGGCAGGGATGATACGCTGACTAAAAATGGCTCTGTATTGTAAAATATAGACATCTGTGGAGTCAGACATATGGGAAAACACTGTAGTAACAATTACATGAAGAGAAAAAGCCTGAACATTTTTCTTGTGATTGATATTCTTGTGATTGTCAGTTATTTCTTTGGAAATAGTACTATTAGTACTACCAGCACTATAATACCTCTGAAAAGCAGAATGCTGAATTCACCTTGTCATTTTGAAAATATGGGAACCTTTGGCAACGTAGATTGTATATTTAGGATACAAGAAAAAAAGTACAGCTATCAGTATAAAACAAACAAATTTTCTTCCACTTTGTATTGTACTATTGTAACCTGCATATAGAAAGGTAAAACATCTTACTGGTTTTGATTCTGACAGGTCCTTTCCCTTACCTCTGAATACTGCTTCAGCTTGACATTTTCAGAGGGCTTGCTCTGAAGGTACAACTTTGTCATCAGTAGTGCTCTCTGAGTTCATCCTACTAACAAAGAAATGCTTTGATCCATAGAGATGACAACAGGCTTTGCTCTTCTAGGCCATAAATTCCATAAGTTCCAAGTCTAAAAGTAGTCATAAATTAGATGCACATTTTAGTGTTTATATAGGGAAGCTATTGTGTTTAGAGAATGAGATTAAGCAGAGTGGTCACAGAAAACTGAATAGTAAATCCCATGCTCCCAGTAAAGCCCTAGATCTCTAAGACATGAAAACACTGATCTGCCCAAAGCAGGGCTGCGCTGAAGGTAAGAAATAATACTGTATGGGGTTTATTTGGTAAAATATCATGTATATAACAGCAAATTACCCTAGTGAGCTACTCAGGGGATTCTCCCTTTAAGTTCACATTTTCAGTTTTACATAGTACTCAAAATTTCTAGATGCAAAAAGATAATCCTAACTGCTTTGTTGTAAACAGAAAGAATATATCAGTGCAGGGACATATAATGGGACACATTTAACAGTAGAACTGTATTTATATGCAAAGACAACATTTTAAAATAAAAGACTTTCCTATAAAAATGAGAGTGCATTAAAAGAGTTAAACTTATAGTTTATATTTTCAGGATTTGCTTCTTCAGAATTTGATATGAAATAAGATTTACAGGACCCCTACTCTATTGAGAGAAAGAGAATGTATTGCAAATCTATTTATAAAACAGATTTCAGGAGCACAGCAGAACAGATGTCCCTAATTGCTTAGTTACTGTTAGTTGTCAGCTTAGATATTCTGGCCAGAAAATTTTTATAATACAGCAAAAGTAATTGCTGTACTGATAGACCCAGTTTAAATGATTGTTCCTAGTTTTGAACATGATCTCATTACCTGCTAGTCACGTAGAAAGTCTTTATACAAAACCATAGAGAGATTGATTTGGATTGTTGAACTTAATTATAACCACATTATTTGACAGATGAAAAGGAATCATTTTAAGAAAAATGATAAAAGTTAAATGGTAAATAGCCAATATGCTACTTAAGTATCTCCTCCTTCTAGGAAGAACGGTTTTGTTGGGTTTTTTCCCTTGCCTAATACTGTTCTTCTCTCAGGATATGATCATGTTCTGTCTGAGAGAGAAGCGGACAATATGTCATAGAATCATACAATAGCCTGAGTTGGAAGGGACCCACAGGGATCATCAAAGCCCAACTCCTATCCCTGTACAGGACACCCCAAGAGTCACATCATGTGCCTAGGGCTGTTGTCTAAACCCTTCTGGAACTCTGTCAGGGTTCTGCTGTGACCTCTTCCCTGGGGAGCCTGTTCTAGTGCCCAACCACCCTCTGGGGGAAGAACCTTTTCCTTCTATCCTCCCCTGACACAACTTCACACTGTTCCTGTGGATCCTGTAACTGGGCAGCACAGAGAGAAGAGATCAGTGCCTGCCCCTCCTCTTCCCCCCACAAGGAAGCTGCTGACAGCAGTGAGGTCTCCCCTCAGTCTCCTCTTCTCCAGGCCATACAAGACCAAGTGACCTCTGACTGCTCATATGGCTTCCCCTCAAGACCCTTCATTACCCTCATGACCCTCCTCTGGAAACCCTTTAATAGCTTAGTATCTTTTTTATATTGTGGCATCCAAAACTTCCCCAGCACTTGAGGTGAGGCCACCCCAGTGCAGAGCAGAGGGGACAATCCCCTCCCTTGCCTGGCTGATGCTGTGCCTGATTCCCCCAGGACAGCCCAGGCTGGCCCTCCTGGCTGCCAGGGCACTGCTGCCTCGTGTTCAACTTGCTGTCAAACATAAACCCCAGGTCCCTCTCCTCTGCTCTGCTCTCCAGCCTCTTGTTCTCCAGCCTGTCTGTTCATCCAAAGTTGCCCTATCCCAGGTACAGAATCCAGTCATAGGAAAAGCCAAATGAAGGGGGTGCTAAACTGGGTTTGTTTTCAGTTTCTCAAATAAATATGAACCACAGCAAAAGATGTAATCTTAGCTTATTTTTGCCATGAGTATTTTACATTCTGTAACAATTAGAAAAAAAAGTTGCATGCAGCAACTTAGAGAGTCTGACCCTGGTTCCACAGTTAATTTGATCATGCTTCTGGCAACCTAACATGGACAAGTGCAAACAGATGTTCCACAGCAGTGAGATGCAGTTCAAAACTTGGACACATCAGTGTGGGCTCTGCCCCAGCTAATTAGCTGCAGTGAGGGAAAAAATATTTCAATATTTTATTAAAGCCACATGCTTTTGATTCTCGTATCAAGAATTTGAAAGAATAAACTGATTGTCATGAGCAGTGAACAAGGTATAATAAAGAGCTTTATGAGAATATGATCCATGATATTTCACTACCTGGAATGGCAGATGCTGTGGGTTATTTATGCAGCTACAGCTGAGCTCTTTTTCTGTTAAGTGCACTTATCTGTGTTTAGGTTCTGAGCCCTCACTTAAGACAAAATTGATCTGGAGCAAAACACAAGGATCCTCTCACCAATCATTAGCTCATAAATTAATACATAAATTGGTTGCTGTCATTCCTTTTTATTTACTTTTGTTTTCTAATAATGGAGGAATAAAACATTTCCAAGTGCATATGAAAATGATATTTTGATTGCATGAACATAATTGTTTTCCTTTTTTCATTGATTTTAACTGTAAGTAACTAAGATATTTGATGTTGATGGAACTGATTGTATGCAGGTTTACTTTGGGGTGTAAACCTTGACAGGGTTTGCCCCTTACCATATTAGATAATCAAACTCCAAACTTGCAGAAATAAAAGGCTAGAAGGAAAGAAATAGCACTCTTGTAGCCATCTCTGATTGTCACCAACTCTTTAGCCATATTTGCTGTTCCTTTCACTGGATATTATATCATGTTCAGCTGCACACCATCTACCTGCTCAAATCCTGTCTCTGAACCTCTAGAACTAGACTAACAAAGTTATTACTGATTCCTTTAATAGCATATGGCCTTAACAGCATATGTTCATAGGTGAGCAGTACTGACAGAGCAGTCCAGTCATGACCATTTAAATACTGCAGAAATACAGAGAAAAATATTGGCAATTTTGAAGGCAGTTGCCCATAAACAGAAGAGTAGAGATATGAGATCAGCACTGAGAAATGAGTGGTGATGTAGACATAAACGTACAGGAGAGTTTTAAAGAGGAATTTAAAGGGAAACAAGAAAGAAATTGGGTTTGTGAGTAGTTATGGAGTCCCCAGATTGGCCTTACTGTGCTGAATGAATGATGGTAAGAACTGATCTTCTAAGAATAAAGGAGATAAAATAAGAGGAAAGGTAAAGGCAGTCATGGTCTTGATGGAAGCTTCTATATAGTCATGCAAGTAGCTACTTCTCATGAGAAAAAAAGAGACAGAGAAGGTGGAAGGATGCAGAGTTGCAAAAAGAACTGAGAAACAGTCTAAGGAAATTATCTTTGAATTAGCATTTCACTTTCTTCTTTTTGATCCTCACAAGCTGTTTGTCATAAAGAAAGGCCATTGAGATGATTAAAAAAGTTATTCTTAACCCAACTGTATCCTCTGAATTGATGTCTCTGAATTCCTTGGAATTTTGCTAATATTCCTACTAAAATCTCTGGATACTGATACTGCTCAAAAAGGGGTCTCTCTAAGACAGTATTTGCCTAATCACACTTCCTCTAGACTTCTTCTTAAGTAAACTATCCTTTCACATGATTAACACTATAAAGGCACATGAATGTAAAAGGAAACTGAGAGTTTTAATTTTTTTTAAATACATCTTCTTACTTTAGACAGCATATACAAGAATATCCCCCCTCTCTCTTCATGAAAATACAGGAAAGATAAAATGCACTTTCATATCTCATTGTTCTAAACAGTACTGAACCATGTGCTAGTCAAGCTACCCTGAAACCAGTATTTCATACATAGTATGAGACTTCTTAGTAGAAACTTCCACTTCTACCTCTGAGCTTAGATCCCAGTGGCTTTGACATGAGCAGAATTCCTAATTTCCCCTTTCATGTGTGTGCAATTTATTTTGTATATAAAAAAACTTATTTTGTATATCAAATATTTTTTTCTGTCATCAACTATTAGAAGCATCTCCTCAGATTCTAATTTCCCTTCTTCCATAACTTAGTCAGTTTGCCTTCCTGTCTTCCTAGCAAACTTTCCTGTTGTTCAAAGAAGCCAGTGCTTTTTGAGTTTTACTTTGTTCTTTGTAGAAGACTTTCTAAGAAAATAGGCTGTCATGTGAGGCGCCTTCCTCAAAACATTTACTGGACCATAATTCCTCACTATGGATGTTAACACCATTATATCTTTCAGATATAATAAAAGTAAAATCATCCACCCGCTGAAAACACCAAAAATTATAATAGCCTGGCTCCTACGGCTAACTTCCCAGACAGCAGCAAGGTCTTACACGCTGAAGCAATTTTTTGCCTTTCCTCTAGAGATGTGCTCTGTGTGACTTGAGATAATCCATTCAATTTAGGCAGGAATTTCAAAGACTGGGGCAAGGAAAAAGAAACTTGAGTTTCAACTTGATTGGTGTTTCCGAAGAGCCACCTTCCCACAATCATTGAAGAAGGAAGAACAGTTACTGAGGTGCATCTTGTAACTTCCAGCTTTACTTTAGAAAAAAAGAGTATAAAAAATCCAACATTATCCTGTAATTTTTGTTAAGGTTAGGAGTGACTAATGGCATAAATGCAGTAATGATGGGCATTACTATTGAGAAAACCTTTTAATACAGAGCAGCTAATCTGAACAGTGGTTTGAACTTACATATGCTACCTCTTGATCACAGAAGTCAGTACTGGCTACAAATCTCACATCTAATCAATTCAGTTCTGTTTTCTGTATTGGGACTGACTAGCTTTATTCATGAGAGAATTTACATTAAATTTTCTTGATGCTAGAAAGTACAATTTTACTTCTGATCAGCAAGGGTCGAGATTTACCCCAAAACTTAGTTTAGATTCTTCTACATACTTGCAGACTCTTGTGGCATCAACGAAGCTGCAGGCTGCAAAATTGCCTTGATATATTTTCTATTCATTCTTTATTTGCTTCCTTCATTTATTTAGAGTAGAAAATTCCTGACACAACTTTTGTGAACCTTCTGCAACAAGTGTATACATAAGATAAGTACACAATCAAAGGTATTATATTATCAAATGTCAACACAGGGATATTGCAAGAGATATCCATCAGCCTGATCCCCAGAGTTATCATTGTTTGAGGCATTTCAAAAGGACAAAACCCAGCAATTGGGTGATTTACATTTGATATTAGAATCTGCTGCATAAAATGCTAGAAATCTTATTTATTAATTTTGTGTTTCCACTGTTTTCTTGTTATTCTTTTATTATAAACTGTTTCCTACTGTTTCTGTCTTGTCAAAAAACAACAAGGAGATAAAATTATATTCAAAGATACTTTCACAACATTTGAATATAATGAACTCTTTTAGATGCTAAATGTTCTAATGCCTGGTTCTTAAGTAATTACTATGATGAGACTCTGTGTTAATGAGACTCATTTGACAGATTAATTAAAAAGAAATTTCTTTGTTATATAATCTCCATTTCATCAGAGCTTGAATACTGGCAGAAATATAACCCTACAAAGTACAATGAAGACTGAATATGAAAATGTTGATAATAATTTGGCTTAAGTCCTTGAGTAAATTTTAACATATTTTCTTGTATACTGTTATGAAATTTTAGCACATTTTTCACGCACCCTTGAAGCAAAAAGGAAAACTCCCAGAAAAGTAGTTTAATGCAGACCTTCACTTAGCACTGTTAGCTGTCACAGAGTCCAAATTTAAGTACTTTTTCCCCTGATAGTTAAGTTTTCCCTATTGTTGCTTTGCAGCTGAAAACAATAGCTGGAATGCTTAAAAATATCACTTAATCAACATTTGGTCAATACTTGTTTCATATAGACTGTGTTGTTTCAACTTTTGGTTAAACTGAACAGAATGGAAGTGTGATTTTGTAGAATTATGGAAAAAAATAGCCAAATTTAACCAAATTCCAGTACACCATCATACAATCATAAAGGAGAAATTATGCCTGACCAATATGATAGACTCCTGTGATGAGATAGAAGGGAGGTTCTATCTAGATGAAGGCAGAGCACTAAGTGTTGCTCATCTTAAATTTGGCAAGGTTTTTGACACTGTCCATTAACAAGCTCATAGAAAGCCTTATAAAATACAGGCCAGGGAAAATGTTTGTTAATGTGGGCTGAAAACTGACTGAACTTCTGGGATCATAGAACTAGTGTCAACAACACAAAGTCCATGTGGAAGACAGTCACTAGTGGTATGCCTTTGGGATGAAAACTGGCACATATTGTGTTTAACACCTTCATTCCTGATGTGGATGATGGAAGACTGAACAGTCAGCAGATCTGCAGCTGGCATAAATCTGGGAGCAGTAGCTACAGCATAGTGGATCATACTGCTGTCCAGGTGGACTTGGGCAGGCTGGAGAAATGGGACAGCAGAACTCCCATGAAATTCAACAAGAGCAAGAGAAAGGTCCTGCACCTTGGGTAGAAGGAGGAATAACCCCAGGCATGAGTACAGACTGGGGCAAATGAGCTAGAAGGCAGCTCTACAGAGAAGACATCTGGTGTCCTTGTGGGCAAGAAGCAAGCCAAGAGTCAGCAGTACACCCTTGCAGAAAAGAGTGTCAAAAGCATCCTGGGCTGCATTAGAATAAGTGTTGTCATGAGGTCAAGGGAGGTGATCCCTCTACTCAGCATGGTAAGGCCATGAACAGCTGGGTCCAGCACTGGGTTTCCCAGTAGGAGAAATACATGGACTTCACTGGAGTGAATCTGGTGCATCTTGCAAGAAGATGAGTAAGGAATTGCAGCACCTGACAGCCAAGACTGCTGGAGTGGTCAGCCTGGGGAAGAGAATGTTCAGGGGCATCTTATGCATGTGTACAAACCTGGGAGGAGGGAAGGAGACAGTCACCAACTTCTCTCAGCTGTGCCCTCTGAAAAGGGCATTTGGCACAGAAGAAAATACATTAAATTCTATCCAAAGACAAGAAAACACTTTTTCTTTTCTTTTTACAGGTGGCCAGGCACTGGATCCCATGGCCCAGAGAGGCTATGGAGCCTCTGTCCTCTGAGGTACAGAAAACTGGAGTGGTCCTGTGAAACCCAGTTTGTCTACCCCTGCTTGAGCAGGGGGATTGGACAAGATGATCTCCAGAAGTCCTTTCCAATCCCAAACATTCTGTATTCTCTGACTGTCTATGTCAAACCATCTTACAGTTTGAGTTATTTTCAACATTGTTTCAAATTCTTTGAAAAATGTCTTCTAGCATTATGACAGACATGGGAGAAAGTTTAAAACAGGAAAAATGCTCTGGCAGCAACTTTAATTTTCTTGTTTATACTATCCAGTATTTTGTTGGGTTTTTTCCCTTTTCTCTATAATTTCTAGCTTGTGAGAAAAACTACAGTTCTGTGTATTTAGAGTGCAGAAATTTACTATGATTTCTTCTGACTTTGGTATGCCGATAGAAATACTAGAAAAAGTGATTAAAATTCATCCATTAGGACCAGATATTTCTGATTTAAATGCTAAAGATATATTTATATCTTTAATGAAGTTATTTATGGTTTCTTGTTTTGCAGGAAGGAGTTCTTCAATCTGTTCTAGAAATATTTTGAATACATAAAACATTGATGCAAACCATGTAAGAGCTTATTTTGTGGATGTATGGTGAATTCAAAGATAGAATTGAAAAAGGAAGGTTATTCATATTTGTGTACAAATCTGTGGGCATGCCTCATAGCAAAAACTAAGAAACTGAATAACACTTTTAATGCCTATAAACATTAATAAATACTTAAGACTTCATTTTGAAGCACAACAAAGTTTCATCTAGGCAAGTGATGAGAAGTTCATATTTTCATTTAAGAGAAGCACTGAGAAAGTTAAAACATAACTCTTTAAGAAGTTAAAAAATGAAAATAAGATACTGGAGAATATATGATGATAGAAGTACTTGGAAGATTAGTTTGTGGTTTAAGCACACTACAAATACCTACAAGATACCAAGAATTTGTTAATTTTTTACTGTTGGAATTTTCTAACATAAACAAATAATACAATTTGCAGCATTTTTTGTATTGCGTATACAAAGAAATTTGTCATTAATTATCTATTAACAAATCTTGCAATCAATGACAGCAAACCTACAGTAAAACCACTGTGAAATAATCAAAACAAGTTTCTGCCATAGACCAAAAAGATCTTTCATGCATTCCTAACATGGCAACTTCTTCATAGGAGCAAAAACATATGCGCACTACAAATAAATTTAGTTTACTAAAATAATTCTAAATTTTTTTCTTGGTAAAATGCTGTGGAGCAAAAGAGTCTAGAAGAGATCCAAAACCATTCAGGAGTGAAATGCAATTTTTCATGCTTTAGTTAATTTTATTTATGTAGCTAAAATGTCATTATATGAATCATTGGTTTATAAGAGACCTACCTTGATGGGTAAACAGCAGCTGAAATTCCAACTGCTCCCAAAGTTAATCAAACTTTCAGTTGGGATTTTCCAATAGGTATTTCCTAATATTATCATCACCTATTTTCATATGTTTCTGTAAGAACATGCAAAACACAGAGAAGATATTCAGCTATAATATCTGTCAGGAAGTAATTTCTTCATAGTTCACTGACTTGAAAGAAAAGCATAATCTAACTAAAAGCCATATGCAAGCTAAAACATTTAATATATTATTTATATAAATATTTTAATATATTATTTATCTAACATTTTAGTTAGCTATCCCCTTTTTTATGCAGGAATTTGTGTTTTACTCAGCCATACCAGTGTACAGTAAAACTTACTATTCAGAAAGTCATGCAATGTTTTCTAATATTTTTAATGACTCTCAAAAAAATGAAGACTAAAGCTAGAGAGAGTATCTCAGCACCTCATTAAGAATACATACAGATGTAAAAATATACTTTATTTATGGTGTGGTGATATGCATGATAAAGACATATTTTCCATGAAAGTGCACTGCCAGACTTACAGGAGTTAGAGGGCAGAATATAATTATTATAATCCCAAATATACACTGGCATATCCTGCTTCATTACTGATATCATACGAACTCTGTTATTTTTTTCTACCAAACTACCTCTAAAGAATACACAAATTATTTCATTTTCCTTCAAAATAATTTAATCCACAAATTAAATCTATGTACATCACCTAATGTAGATCTGTAGACAGCAAATGGAGGAATTTCTAGATAGCAATTTTTTCTCTGCCGTTCTTTGTTCCAAGTTCATTGGTTTAGAGACTTTTATGATTGTAGATCATCTGTGGGAACTAAGGACCTGACTCCACAGCACTTCAACTACAGTGCTCTTTTGTGGTTGTCTGAATCCTAAATTGTACCTGGAAGCTTCACAGTTTCCTTTTAGTGCATAAAGAACACCAAAACGTGTCTCAAGACTTTGATGGTTCTTCCCTTTTCTTCCTTCTCTGCTGCTTGTTTAGAAAAACTTAGTCTTGTGTCTTGACTTAGCTCTCAGGGCCTGCAAGGATTCAGATGATGAATAATTACACAGGGGTGTTTTTGGACTTGGTCACCATATATGCTATGAAAAAATCCTAAAGTCATCAAAACCTTGAGGGACAGCTTAGGTCTAGTCCTTTTCCTCACAAAAGGACAGGAAAAAATATAACTCATGTCTGAAGTTTGCTACTACTACAACACAAAATATGAAGCATCCACAAATGTTGTCATGAACAAAGGAAAACCTCACATCTCCTGGTCAAAGGAGACTGAAATTAGAAGTTCAAAACAAACCAGTACCCTGTCAGTTGTGCTCTTGCAAGAGCACAATTTTGTCAGCTTTGCTATTCTGCTCAGCAACTTGCAGTAGCTTTCCAGGTTTCTACAAACTCTACACAGTTCCTTCTGGGTATCCTGCTTTCTTTTTTTCTTAGTCTTAACTTTGGAAGTCTTCCTTCATAAAGCTCCCTTGCTCCTATCAGGAGCAAACCTTCTATTTATCTTCATGCTTCATTCTGTCTTTGGCTGCTGTTCAAGGCCTTCTCTGCCCTTATGCTATGCTCAGCCTACCTCAGGAGAAGAACAAGCTCCGCTTCCCTGTTCCTTCCCAGAAGAGGTGGCACCAAAAAGCACAATCCCAGCCAGCTCTGGCAGCCTTTCTCTTGGCTGCTCAGCCACAATCTTGTTACAAAACACACCATTTGCATTGATGTGACACAGGGTTATGTCAGTTGTCACACACAGACTGGAAGATTGTCACGCTGCAATCTTGTTTCAGTCAGCCTGAGAATAAGAGGGGAGGGCATGGAAAAGAGATTCTAACTGATATTGCTAAAGATTAATATAAAATGTTTGCACAGACAAAAAGAAATACAGACAAAAAGAAGCACAGTCAAAAAGGCCAAAGTGCAAAATGAACAAGAGACTTAAGGGTTAGTTTTGACTCAGAGAAGAAGCTTTGCTCCTGAGGCAGGACAGAGAACTATTACCTTGATTTGATCATGGGCTTTATGTTCTCTTTTTTTTCCTTCTTTTTTTTTTCCTGACTTAAAAACTCAGTAGTAGTCAGCCAATTGGTACAGGTGGAGCAGCAGAGACAAAAATGTGTTTGCACTGCTTCAGTAAGAGAAGAATGGATTACAAAACAGCTGCAGGAGTTGCAAATATTTTGAAGACCTAACAGAATCATCCAAATTTATCTAATAAAAGCAAGGAACTAGTCATTGCTAGGCTGGTCCATTTAATTTCATCTCCAAACAAATAAGCAATATGATGAAACAAATATTTTCTAATCAAATAGAACATAATAAGAAGTTAAGTAACAATCAAGACAGACTTCTCCAAATATGTAATTAAAAAAAAAAATCCTCTTCTATTTGGTAGGTATCCTTTTTTTATTATTTTTTTATTATTTTTTAAAGGGGAATTGGCAGATATTTTGTGTCTTATCCAGCTATTCTTAAAACACAGTCCCACAACGAAGCTAGGGAAAACAGTCATTCATGTTCCAGTGTCAGAGAGGGAGCTAAATAAAGCAGGTTTCTGTGGGAATGTCTCTGAGTATTCAGCACTTCTGTTAGTGACTTGGAGGAATGGCTGCATGCACTTTTGAGGCAAATTCAGAATTCAAGATCATCTTGACAAATCAGAGAATTGGTCTGACAAAAACATGCTGCAATTCTATAGGGTAAGTGAAAAATCTATTTTTCTAGAGAAATGTTTGTCTGTACAGATACAGCTTGAGTGGGATACACAAATACTTTAGAGCAGAACATACAGTTATAGCAAATTAGATGCTGCAAATGATGTAAATCTCTCATATTGTTATTAAAAAAGACAAAAGCCACACCTTAGAAATAAATCAAAATGTTTACTTTTAAATGAATGAAGTAGGTCTGTGCTATCTGGTGCTGTGTGATCAATTTTTTTAAAACAGATCTGGATGAAATTCTTGAAAAAAAATGAATACTTACTCCAAGGAAAATAGAAAGAAGGAAGCAGTAAAAATAAATAAAATCAAAAGTTGTTTGTTTGTTTGTTTGGTTGTTTTTATATAAACTACAACAAAATTAGACATCAAAATTGTCTCCAATTATAAAAATAGAGTCAGGTGCAGGAAAGTTCACCTCAGGCTGTTCTTTCTCCATGGCTGCAAGGTATTACAGAAATATTGGATAAATGTTTACAGCTTTTTTTATCCGTGGAAGAAGACTTGCATGAAGTAGTACACAAATTGAATTTGGAGATTGAAAGGGGAAGCGGCTTTTTAAGTACAGACTAACACCTACTATTTGTAAGGGTTTGTATGCACATAGACTGTAATCTCTAATTACAAATTTGTGATAGTAGATTCTTGCTCTCAGAGCTCTGATTTGAACACTTAAGGGACATTTCAAGATAAACACAGACTAAATGGGAAATCAGTCCCAAAGAAAACTATTGGAGTCAAGCTAAACGCTCTAGTAAATTTGATATTGAACAAGCAGGCAATTTTATATTATTTACATCAATTTATTTTTTAATATCAACATTTTTTGGCTTTTAAAATCCCAATTGCCCAAAACATAAATTATATCCAGTTTATTAAATTTTTAAGTAGCTAACTGATAAGTCAACTGTGACTGGTCAACCAGAAAAATGCATGTATTTTGGATTTGATTCAAAATCTCTTGTCCTTTAAACTGAGCATAAAATATCTACCAATTAAAAAGGTACAACAACTTTACAGGGGAAACCTAATCAACATATATGAAAAAGATTTTGGAAAACAAGTTTTTTAGCACTGTAAAGAGAATCAGAGCTGTGTTGTTATTTGACATACATTCAGGCCTGGTTTTGCTGTCTCCCATTTATGAGTTTTAGCGATTCTAAAAAATCCATATATTATAGAAAATGTTCTCTGCTCAACAGTGACTCATATTCCAACAAGTTTCCTATTTTATAATCTCACTTTGAAGCCCTTCACAACCTATCAATTTGTTATTATTATTTATTTTTTAAAAAATGACTTTACTGGAGAATGTCATTAATTAAGCCAATAGGGCATAAGTATCTTTCTTATTCCTAATTGCATCATACAGGTCTCTTGTGAATATCTTTTGATCTCATCTTTCCTTAAAAAGATCCAGTTTCATTCGAAAAATTCCCTCATGTACTAATGATTAAACTAACTTCTCTAGGGTGCAATAAGAGCTGAGAAAGTGATACTTGGCATAAATTTTATAGAACAGTTTCTTGTAACAGCAGGAAAGCAATAAAAGAACATTGCGTATGAAATAATCTATGTACCATTCTTCTACTTAAAAGCACACATGGGGATTGTTAAATAATAATATATTATTAGGTGTTCATCATACTGGATTCTCAATAGAGACAATTACCCTTTTGTTTCCATCAGAAAGCAAATTATTCTTTGTGGTGATGAGTCTTGTGCCTTAGTAATACTCCCATGTCTGATAAAATTTTTGATTAATTCAGCTTGCAGCAGAAGGTAGGAAGAGTAGGAGTGGCTTTGGCATGAGACTACAGTCACTGATTGGGAAGCAAAGACTTCCTGACCTGCTTCACTGACAGTAGTCAAAATGACCAACACTAACAGCTTTACAACATCTCACACCTTATTTTTCTATTGTCTTCAACCTCTTCGCTTTGTTTTTCATACAAATGTCTTTGATTAATCCCTATGTTGTGTTTCTTGAAAATACAACTGCTTTGGGATTTAATTTGACAGTGTTGCTGAAAACCACAATAACCTTCAATGAGGGCCACTTGGAAAGCAAAGGTAAGGTACAAATTCTTGTCGCCTGCTGTCTAACCCCACAGCACCTGGAGTTATGTACAGGTATGTACAGCACAGTGGAGTTATGCATGGGTTTTGGCCTTGTGCAGCACGGGCACTGACAGCCACAGAGGGGAACAGGGGCAGGGCTGCAGAATCAGAGAAACACAGAATCACAGAAAGGATAAGGTTGGAAGGGACCACAGTGGGTGAAGTGCTCCAATGTTGTGGTGTGAAGCAATATCCTGTCCCAGTTCCTCTCAGGTGTGCCTCTTCCTTCCCCTCCCCCTTGCCCTCTTCCCAACTGCTGTCCGTCAAGCTCCAGCAAGGGCGTGGTGTGATTGGCAGAAGTTCAAGAGATGCTTCTCAGACCTGGGGTCATTGGCCTGTCCAGGTGTCATTGTCCCCTGAGACCCTCTCCCTCCCACCTGGTTGGTGGCTCACCTATCCTTTCCCTCCCCCCTCCCTGTGGGCTTTAAAGTCACAGAGACCATGCAGTGATATTCTGTTGGAGCTGTTACCCAGATTCAGAGCTGTCCTGGAATAAACTCTGGATTTAACCCTCCAGCGGAATCCGCTCCCTTTCCTCTTCACCATCACCTGAACCTTTTCCACTAGAGGTAAACTGAGTTTCTACCATGCCTGGACTCATTCCAAGTGCCTAACTGCAACTTCCAGCCAGCCAAAGGTGTCTCTGAGGTGAAACACCACAGCTGCCGCCTTTGGTCCAGAGCAGGGCCAGATGAGCCCAGGCACGTTCCACCCAGCAATATTGGGTGAATAGAATTAGAATTATTCTAATTCTCCAACCTCCCTGCTCGAGCAGGGCCATCTGGAGTGCATGGCACAGGATTGTTTCTAGATGGTTCTTGAGTATCTCTAGTGAGGGAGACTCCCCAACATCTTTAGTAGTAGATACTCAGAAACAACTGTCCATTTACTACATAAGAAATGACATGACAAACCTTGGCTGAATCTTTTCTGAGAAGTACTCTTGGCTGTGATTTTCTCAAGAGAGCTGTTTAGCTTTGCAGTGAAGTACTCACTGAACCAGAGAAAAATGAAGAAAAAAAAATTAAATATTAATTCAAGAAGACTTTGGAGTCCAGTTCTTCTCCTTCCCAGGGAAATTCCCTCAGGATCTCACCCTTTCTTACAGTCTCTTGTTTCATTAATGTTTGATACTACTATCTAAAGTGGAGCAGCTTAAATGGGTGATCATGAGAAACCTAATTCCTGAACATATAACAATCATATAACAACCATATTTTTCACCCAAGATGGTAGGTACAACCCAAACTTCTGAAAGTGTGGAAGATGAGAATGTTAATTTTAATAGCTAAATCTACAGAGCAGTGCAGAAAAGGAGTAGAAAGCAGCCCTGATCAGGGTACAGGAAAGCAAAAACCAGAGATAGCCACGCTGAGATGATTGTAGATGGAACATAGAGCATCAGTTTTTTAATGTGATTTTTGGCTACAAAAGGCTTGAGAATTGCTTGTTTGGAGATCCCGCTGTGATGTAGTGGATGACATTTAACAGGAGAAGGAGGAGATCTTTACTCTTCCATCCCACACCATCCTGAAGTTACTTGGTGTACCTTCTGCCCTTGGATCCTTAGTGTGCAGTACAGGCAGCACAAGGGAGAAGACCTATGTCGTGTCTGAATTCTGGCTAGTTTTAGACATGAGACGGATGTCTAGCAGAAGGTGAGATACACCACTCCTGGTCACATCCAGGGGCTGAACTTAAAGTTTCTTATTTGCAAAATCTAAGTGTCCTTAGTATTTTTAATGCCTTAGGAATTGGGCCATAACTGAAAAGTGATTTAGAGGGTTTTGAACAGGGTGTTTACTTCCATTTTTTGCCATTTACATCTTTTATGGATATGGTCGTGGGGCTACACTACAATGTGTTTTCCTTTGTTTCAGTTAATGAGAACCAACATCTCTATCTGTATGCCTGCAAAATATGTTCAAGAGGATTACCAAATGTCAACTGCTTTGAAATAGCCTGCTCATGAGTTATTCTGGTAAGTGGAATTTAACTAAATCATCTTTAAGGCAAAAGACTGATGAAAAATAGAAACATGTCTGGCTTGCCACAGAAATATTTTGCTGCTATATTTAATGGTAGAAAATTCTGAAACTTGAAAATATTTCAAAAATATTGTTATACTAAAACGGAGCATTTCATTTGCTCTGACATAGTTGTGTTCTGACATGTGCTGATCATACTGAATATCATCAGCAACCATAATATTTTGCATAGCTTTGATAGGAGAGACATCACTACTCCATTAAAAAATTCCTTTTTTCCCCCCTCAAAATGCTTCTGTCATAAAGTTAAAATGATACAAAAATTTCTTATCAACTTGAGATCCTGTTGGCAACAATTTTCACTTATACAAATTAGAAACTGAATAATATGAAATAATTTGCTCAAATGTCTTTTTCCTTCTAGGCCTGCCTCTCACCACCGGTGGGAAAAGGACCAGTTAAGAACTGAAGCACATCTGATCCCTGGTTTGCATAAAAGAAAAAATAGTAGAGGTTTTGGAACATCAGAACCTACAATTTTAAGTTGGTCGGTGATAGTCAGGCTCTCTCATGTTTAAATGTGGCTTAAGGGAATTTGGTTGTACTCTCTATAATTGAAACTGATGTTTCTGAAATTTCTCACACCTCCGCAAGAAGAGAAACCACTGAATTACCAAACCATTCATATAAACTATGTTATGGCCTCTCTAATTTAGAGGTAGAGCTTGAAGCTGGGTCTCCCACAGTCTGAAGGAGCGGCCTTGCCACTAGTTAATGAAACTTTTTATTTTGTGTTTCTAAAACAACAAATCATGGAAAGTGGAGAATCCAATTAACAGTTTTAATTTGTAGAAAGTGCAGCTGGAGCAAATGACTAGGTGTAGGAGCTGCTAGAGTCCAAACACTTTCACAGCTATGTACTGAGCTGCTGCAGTCCCTGTAGGACTGTTACAGGCATAATCCATTCTAGCTGGACTAGTTGTCATCAGCTATCTCATCCCAGAACTGAGTAACTTCATAAAAATTTTGGCTTCAGTCAATCAGCATCTTTCAACAAATGTTATTTCACAGGAAAATTCCTGGATCAATTTTAATTATGACAGGTTAAGTTTGCAAAGGTGTGATTCTTGTTTTGTTGACTAAGTGAAAGAAGTCAGAATGTCTGGTAAATTTGAATTCTGCCCTGATTATCTGTAGGATAATAAATTACAGGATGTGTAAGCAAGTTTGGACAAAGCTACATGACAGGCCAAGACAAAAAAGGAAGGGATGAAATGTGGGAGGGAGGGAGGAAGGAAGGAAGGGGTTTTTTTTCCAGGGAGAAAGAGAACAGTGCCAAAGATTAATTTTTTTTTTTATGCATTCTCCCTACAGCAAAATAGGAGGCTTCTAGAAAGAGGGATAGAAAGAGGTTAATAGGAAGAGGCTATTTCAGATGACAATTCAGAAACTCTGAGATGTTCTGAATTGCCCCTCTGGAATAGCTCATCTCTTTCCATTAACTAGAGAAAGAATGCAGCATGACTTCTCTGGAACTAACCTCTGTGTACAGTCACTCAGCACTGCTGTGCAAAGCAGTAATGCATACATTTGTACACAGTGTCTCTGACTTCTGGAACCCATCACACATTCAAAGTGATCCAAGTGTCTATAGCAAAAGGATGGGATTTTTTTTACATTCAATTTCCAGGCAAAAAAAACCCAACAAAACAGAAAAAAAATCCAAACAATTTTACACTAGTATCAGACTCTTCTTCAAACTACATGGCCCTTCCAAAATATTGTCAGTTTTGCTTACAGATTGCCAAAACTGCAAGTGCAGTCTTAACCTGCTATGAAATCCAGTGTGGGAACCATGCACATATTTTCAGGCTCTCTGTTGGAGTTTGGCAGGGACAGTTGACCAGAAGCTAGTGGGCTGCTGTGGGAAGCTGGAAGACAAATTTCCTCGTCTGGCAACAGTTTTCCTTCTGGTTTGTGCTTATGGTTGGTGAAGTGAAGACACAGGTTCAATATTTTCACCACTGACCCAGCAAAAGGAAACTTAGACTTTAAAAAAAAAGTGCTAATGGAAATACAACATCCTCATGGCATCACAAACTGTAACATCTCTCCTTAGTTAGGTTGTAAGGATGAAGTGGGTATCGTGGATACCCTGCTGTTACCTCCCCACCCCAGATCAGGAAGAATGCTTGTTTGCTTTCCATTGCTTTGTGCTTTTAGTAAATTGTTATCTCAACCCATAGTCTCTCCATTTTTGTTCCTCCCTTACCAGAGGGGGGGAGGGAAGGGGAGTGGCTTACTTGGACTTTAATTTCCTGCTGGTCTTAAAACCAGCACAGTGAACTCTTGGGAGCTACCCTGATCAGCAGTCAAAATAGCAGGAAACATTCAGGCATTCTGAAGTCTTTCAATGTATTATGGAAGTCCTGAGTGCTGATATTTCAGAGAAATAATGGGGATAATGGTTTGTTTAGTTGTAGACTCCCGGCTGTTTAGTTAAAATGTTCTTAAATTGTGGCACTGTTCATTGGGCCACACTCTCATGTGGTGTAAACAGATACATGCCTTAAAAATCAGTGGAACTCTGCAAAGTAATACCTAGAAAGGGTGAGGCCCATCTCTTTGTAAATTCCTTCATGAAATTTGTTTATTAAAAACAAGTACCTTTGGATTCAGAGAATTCTCTGCCAGATTTTACAGAAATATAACCACTTGTCTGTTACTAGTATGGTTCATAGTCCTGTTAGGAGTGTGCCAAAGGAATACCCAAACATAAGGCTGTTTGGCTCCTTTCTAAGAGCTAAAGATGTGTTCCTCCTTCCTATTGCTTCTCACATTCATCCCTGTCCCACCATGCTTCTTTCCTATGTCGTAAAATACACATTTTAGTGTACCTTTACTATTACATTTTAAAATTAGCCAGTGTATTGACACACCATTTCAGAACAGTTATATTTCAAGAAGGAACAAAATCATGAGGGTGATTTGCTAAAGGCCATAGGTGCCCAAATCTTAAATTACTATCTGAAATACTCAGCAATGACCCAAACATGAAAGTAGCTGAATAGATCATCTTGCTCCCATTTTTATTTAACAATTCTTTGGGAGTATTTAATGAATTGTTTTGTGAACATATTGCCTTGTCTTTATCAAGGCAACTGAGTGGATAACTCCCAGCATGGGTTTTCAAAAATTTTTTGGAAGGGATACAGAGAGGGATAACGTTGTAGAGTTGCTAATGTGCTAGTGCTTTGCTATAATTTGATTCTTCTCAAATTGATTTGATGCTAATGACATCAAATCAATGTTCATCCCTCACCTCTCACCCTCTCCCCCAGATATATCATGGCACAAAAGAGTTTGCTTCTGATGTGATTAAAATACTTAGAGAGGAAGTGAGAAGTCAAAATTTAATTATTTTTCCTACTTGGGAGAAATCATTCTCTTTGTTCTCAGGTAAATCATTTTACTCCACTCTGTGAGCAGTCACAGGTCTGTGCTTAAAAAGAAAATGTTTGCCAGGGAATTTAAATAAATATTTATGGTTTTCCTCAAAGAGTTTTCTTTCTAGGTGAAAATATAATCTAGAAGGAGATAATCTAATAAATATTTCTAGTCAGAGTTTTAACTCTTACATTTCTTACTAACTACAGAGTAATTAGGCAAGATTTTTAACCAGATATTCACTCTAATCAGATTAAAAGTCCTACTATTATCTTCTTTACTCTAAGAAGCCCATTTAAAAAATGAAGTAACAGCATTATCATTCCCAGTTTGACCTACCTTTGACCCAAAATTCCCCTCACTTTTTACTTCAGTTTTGATATGATTCACTGGAAATTATTTTTAACTCCTCTGAACTGTCTAGTTACTGTGAATTTCACATGTAGGCTGGTACATGCTCCCTAATTACCATTGATAACTCTTTGGATGTTTCCTAACATCATTGTTAGGAAATATAGGCAAATCCTTTGTCTTCTAGCTCAGCTAATCAGGTGCTGTAAAGCCTCAAAACACGACATTTTACCATATAGGGTGAGTATTCTATTATTTGGGATAGTTTTTGTAAATATTAGTTGCACAACTGCTGTGTTATAACCAGTCTTTCTCGACAGAACATCTGATAGTTGCATTATGTATTGTTCTCTATATGATCTGAGAAACTCCAGCTGTCAGTCCTCCATAAGATTTTTTGCATACCCAGTCAATTGGGGAATAAATTACTACATGATATTTTAATGACTCGGATGCTCCATACAGAAGCAGAGTAGGTGATTTTTTTTGTCTAACACATTTTGTCAAAGAACATACTTTAATGGTGTTTTAGAAGATTAGCCATATTCATTTGGAGCTAAGCTTATTACTAAGTCAATCTTTTAAATCCTGGCTTCTATGCATCTGATAACAACACAGACATGGCCCTTCAGTGTAAACAGTGCTCCTGTTTAAAAATAAGCATCATGATGTAGGTCTTTCGTCCTCTTTTCACAGGGTCTTACCCTATTGAAAGTATATGGATTGACCTATCTATAAATAATTTATATAACCTTCAAATTAAAACAACGCAGTCATTCTTTTTACCTCCCTTGACTTCAAGACTTTAGACATGAAGCACTGGATTGCAGTACAGAATTTGTCTGCAGCTTTTTGTGATGTATTATTCAAGAAGTCTGCCGTTAGCTACAGTATATACTGCAGTACCAGCTGCTGGTGCAACATAAATAGAGAGCTGCCACTTCTCCACTCTGTGATCAGAGTGTATGCTGGGTTAGTTTATGTAGTGAAGAAAGCATCTGGCAAGTAGCTTTGCTCAGGTCTCTCCTAGTGGGGCTGGTTTAAACTCAGAATTTAACTATGTGATAGGCTCCTCAGCTGAAGAGCAAGGCCTTAACTTCTCCTGGGTGTCACAGACCTGCAGATCCAGCTGTCCGACCCATGTGAATGGCAGAGGAGCTGTGAATGTGAGAGAGAGAAGCGTACGTTCCAAATATTTGGCAATCCAGCCAGACCAGAGGAGTTCTTTTCCCTACTCATAAAATACAGGAGGCATTCTTACACTTTCCCTAAAGGGGAACTCCAGAGATATCCATGGCCGTGTTGGTCTTGGCATTCAGTCAGAACAGTAGCTATGCTGCCAGAGGCTTCCTGACCTAAAGAAATAGCTTTTGTGACAGGCAGGAAGAGACAAGGGAGTGTTTGGGAACTATGCCTGGCAGGATGCATCCATAGGACAGTAAAGGCCCAACAGTTTTTTCTGTCCTCTCCCACAGACAATTTTTATTGATGGCTGTCATAGACATTCCAATTCCAGCAGAGAGGAAACAGCTCTTATTTTTATTAACTGCTTTTTTGTCCCTGAGTTACTACTGTAGGTGAGTCTTTATTCCTTAACTGCCTTGAAAGGCCAAGTAGTAGCACTGCCTTTATGTGTATTCCATGACTTCCTCTGAGAAATCTCCCTACACCATAGCCTGAAGAGGGCCTCTGGGAACATAAATCTCAAAGGTTTTGAGAGAGTCCAGATGGCCCTGGTAGGAAAGGGTGGTTTTCACTGATGTATTCTCATTGCACTATGACTAATGTGTGCTGGACAGTAGGAAGGCCTGGCCAAGATGTAAATATTCTCTGTTGTTTTCTATTAGTTTTCCAAGAGGGCAGTCAGTCCTTGAAGTTGAAGTCAAGCATGGGCTGGTTTTCAGGGACAACACATTTTGTACTCGCCGAAAGGAAAATATTTTCATATTTGATAATAAAATATTTCTGCACTTCAAAACAGTGTGTCTGTTCTCTTGACTTCTAGGGAGAAATTTTAGCTGTCTGCCTTCCATCTCTGCTCCCCAATTTTGGTGGCCTGCACCTTGATCTAGGCAAGGAGGATCTCTGCTCCAGCTGGGGGAGCATTTGATATGAGCCTCAAGTCGTGTACTTAGGAGAATAAATACATAATAGAGATAATGTGAGGCTGGGCAGTGAGCACCAAGGGGTAGGAGGCAAGACAACCCCCACAGGCTTGGGTTTGGAGGAAACTTGGAGGAAAGTAGATGGGTGGTTATATTTTAGTCACTTACTCACAAACAAGAGTTTTGGGTTTTTTTTATGGAAGAGAGCAGGGAAGACCTGCGTGGGCTGAGCACTCTTAAAAAAAATTTTAGTGGCAACAGAGGGAAAGCCTCCATAGGCAAATGAGACAGAGAAGGGAAAGGAAAAACTGTGCCAGAATGAGAAATCAGAGTTGTCTTGAGGAGTATGGAGGGTTATGGGGTGTGCTTGGTGCAGTTGCCAGCAAGAAGCTCTGGGATGAGTGTTGGATGGTACCATACTCCTGGAAGCCCCAAGAAGAGCATGGTGTGAACAAGTCCATCAAAGGCTGGAGGGAGCTTGCAAGTCTGCTAAATTGCAAGGAAGGAGCATCTGTAGAAAATGGTGGTCAGAAACAGCAGCTCAGCTGTGGATATGTTGGGGGACAAATTACATACGTGTAATTTTGCACTGAAAGTCAACTGCAAAACCTTAGTTCAAATTTCTTTTTCTTGGTACACTTTTGGATGCTCCAGCAAAAGTAACTAAATATGTCTCATGAACGTTAAAATGAAGGAGGATGTATCAGGGTTATCTGTATCTAGGATATTTTTAAGTTGCATGGGATTAATAGCAAGGATAGTATAAAAATTTTGTGCTAAATTTGGTCACCAAGTTTAAAATTAGAAGATGTTACTTTTTGCACAAGTTTAGTTAAATGTATTAATTTCATTTATCTGAAAATAAGTGTTTTACTTTTGTGATACTTGTGGCATCTGTTTCTTCAGCCACGATACTTTGCAAATCTTTTTAAAAATTTATGTTTGGGACAAACTTCTTCAGATTAAGGGTGGAGGTCTTTGGTTTCTGATTATTTTATTGCTGGACAGCTGTTCTGTGCCAGTCTCTGCTTGTGTCTCCTGTTTGATCAAAACCAAATTTAAAAAAAGAAAAAAACAACCCAAATCCATACATGCAGATGTTAAATAAATTTTGAACGTGCTGTTTTTAACTCAGAATCAAAGTGCACTATGCTTACTGGGCAGCAGGGATGATAACTAGGCCTATTGTCACTGAAGAGCATTCCCAGGGTGGCTCAGAAAACAACCTCCTAAAATTATTATATTGTCTGGACCATATTATCAGGAAAATGAGAAGCAACAAGTTATTTATGATTATGATGATTTCAGTAACAGCAACTGGAGCTTTCCTCAGCCATGTGTAATGGAAGCAAAATGCATGGGGTTTATTTTATTAATTCTATTTCTAGAATAAAATACGGTATAGGAAAGTATGCAATGATAAAGGGAAATGGAAATTTAATACAGTGCAAGTATCATTAGTGGCACCTTTACTGTATTGCATTGACTGACTAACTTGCATTGTTACACTAATGCTGTATTCAATAATATTCATGTTAATCACTAAAAAAACTGAGGTGTAATTAATGAAATAAATTAGTTTTTGGTTGAAATCAAATAATATTAGCACCTCACCAGAAAAGTCTCTTTTTTTCTCAGACATCTGCATTAACACCCTTAAAAACTGCTTGTTTAGCTTACAGGGCAGTATGCTCTTACTACTGCTCTTCAGTCCTTTAGTGAAATGCACTGGGGAGCTGAATGTTGTCAGCCTGGACCAGGACATGCTTTTAAGCTCTTCATGTAAGTAAGAATGGAATGCTCTGGGGTCAGGCAACACACTTAAATCAGCCTTTATCTCAAACTGGGCTATGTAAGAACAAACAAAAGAAGTATTTATTTACCAAATGTAAATACATGACACTGTTTCTCAAATATTCAGAACTAGAAGGAAGTAACGTGTGTCTATATAGCATTTTAGCCTTTAAGGGCCATTTCACCCTTCAGAGGTCATCTAGGAAGGTGAAAGATGCTTCACAACCTTCATGTCTGAAGTCTCTTTTGCAAACAACCTGACTTAGTCTGACTACATTTGTGGAAGAAAATCCTGGATTTGCTGTTCCTGCTTCTCAAACACCATAATTCTCCTGATGAGACTTAACAGAATTAAAGTTCACTCTGTAAGACACAGGAATTTTGGGCAAAGTTTCAAGTTTGCTGCCACCAGAGAAGTGTCTGCTTAATCTAACCTGGAAAAGTTAATGTTTCTTGGGTGTCATCCAGGGCTAACTTTATTTTTCCATAGAGCAAATGAAAGATTATTTTCAAGGTGAGCTGAGCAAGTATCTAAGTCATTCATTGTAGGGTAAAAGCATTTCCTATTCCCTAAATCAATGAATGTTATCCCTTCACATTGACCTGTTATTTTCTAGAAATAGCATTTTCACAACATGGTTGCAGATAAAGTATGTTGGTTACACCCCTAGATTTTCACAACAAACAGCATTAGCCTGGTTTAGACTGTGCCTACTGAAAAATAAAGGACTGTATCATACAGGCAGGTAACATTTGTAAATGTTCTGGTTAAGCAAAAAAAAAAGTTAACATAATTTGTTTAACTTAAAAGCATCAGTTTGATTTAGAACCCTTTATTCCTTCACAAACAATTGATCTCCACATTCATCACAGAGTGTCTCAATACTTGGCTACAACCCTGAGTTTAGCAGCTTATGCATAAATATGTTCCACAGAAATGAGAAGTGGCAACCTATGCAAAACTTGCATCTACTTTTCCATCTGCTTTTCTTCTATTTTGTGTCTTTCCCCCTTCCTTACAAGGGCCAAGTGGATTGTGCAGAACTTCAGGAGGAAAGCAATTTGCATACACAAGTGCAAACAGAGTGACACTGGAGAGCAAGAGAGAGGCAATTCGATTATCTCTCTTACTTAAAGCTGAGAAAATCTCTGATCTGAGGGGATTACTCAGAACATCTTAGGAGGCTGTAAAAACCTTACCCTGATAAAAGTCACTTTGCATATATCATGTAACCTTCCTGTGTGAAAAAGTGTTTCCCTCTCCCCTTCTCCTGCTAAATTCTGGCTTGCTCCATATAGTATCTAAAGCCTCTAGGATTTCTGCAGCTTCAGGAGACAATCTACAGAATCCCAAGGAATCTGCATTACCATCTCTGGGGTTTGGCTGGGCTTTGTGTTCCTTGTAGACTGCTCTGGGGATTGTATACACTTCATGCCAGCGTGTTGATGGATGTTTTGTGATGCTATATAAATATTTCTTATTTTTGTGTTATATTAAACATTACAGGTGGAGAGTAGGTATTTCATGTCTCAGCTAGGGTGATTGTGACAGACCTTATCAGAAAGGTCAAGTTAAAATAACTCTTTACATTTTAAAATTCACTTCTATTTAGGACACCAGAAAAATGCTGAGAATGCCACATTACTTAGTCTACTTATTCTTTGTTTATATGCTTTGTGGCTGTGCCACTTTCCCTGAATATTCTCTTATGAAGGCACATGTACATATTCAGAGAAACGCATATCACACTACAGGACACAGCTTTGTTCTAGCTCATTTGCTTTGTTGGTGCCTGGTGTAGTAATTTTCAATTTAAAAAAGGCACTATGTTCTATTTCTGTAGGGCCACAAGAACAGGATTTTATAAAGAGCTATTCCCAAGGGCAAGTCTGTGGGAAAAGTTGTAATAAACTGCCTCCCACCATTGTATTGTCCAGCAGACAAAAAATAAACAAATACATGTCTTCCTTTCTTTTTAAAGAAACATGTATCATTGCAATTCTTTTTTTTTAATCTCCATGTATTATGAGTAATGTACATGAATAAAAACCACTCAAATCTTATTGCACACAGTTGCAGGATCACCAAAAATAAGACTCATCTCTCAGAAAAGAAATAACACTCTCCCAATTCATTGTGAAAAGGTCAACAATCTTAATACCATTAAAAATCTTTTTAAGTGGTCTTCTAGTACTTCTTTTACTATCACTTTTCTTTAATAAAGCAGCTCTAATTCAAGATGACCACTTAATAGCACAACATTCAAAGATAATGGCATATTATCTCATTTACTAGGAAATCGTGCAGAAGAATTTTTTTCCACAGAACACATTTTTTATTCTTCTTCTTTTCTTTATATTTTCACATTATTCTTTAAAAACACCAAAAGAGCCTGTACAGCTACAAAACACAGAAACACCTAAAGCTACTTCTTGAGAAAGTTTACCTGCATGGGGAGAATTTCCAAAAGGCATTAAAGCCATAGTCTTTTTTGGGGAAGACATCAACAGAAAAAACATGGCTCAAAGAGAGGCAAGGATGATCCCCTCAGCCCAAACACCATTTTATTCTTGGGAAGAAAGCACAGAACAAGATATTTAGGGGATTTCAGGTACCTGGGTGCAGCATCACCCCTCCTTCATGCAAGAATTGAGAAAGAAATCTAGGCCAGGAATATGATTTAGGGGCCCAAGCCATAAAAAGCCAGGGCTTTCCTGAAAACCAGCAGGCTTGGGAGCCCTTGGCTCACTCACAGAAACCTTCTGGAGGTACTGAGCCAAGATGTGGTATCATACCCTTTTGGACCAAATTCTCTTGGGTAGCTTTTGCTCTCTCTCTAGGTAATAAAAGCTATTGCTAAATAAGACAAAACTAAGCCTACCCAATAATTATTCATTGAAAAGAATTTTTCTATTTAAAGGGAAAACTATTTTTTGTATTTTTATTTTTGGGCAATCTCAGAGGACTACTCTTTATGAAAAGTTCCCTCAAGCAAAGAAAACAGCAGACAGCAGAAGCCTGTCTGCAAAGTTTGTTTTTGATATAAAAATATAATCCTAAAAATAGAAACATAAACGGGAACCGTGACAGATGATGCAGACTCAGTTCTGCAATGCCAGGTTTTGGTAGGTGAGTGGCAGGTTCAAAGATCCTCTTTGGAATTTGAAAAAGATGGGTGTGTCCCCAGCTCAGAGCAAGCCGAGAGCTATTCAGGAGGACAAACTGCCAGTGACCTCACTCTGCTTTTTCCTCAGGCCTGATCTTCTTTAGTACATAATAAACTTGAAAATTCTTTCCTAAATTCTTTTTTGGGAACAAACTTGTCAGTTCTACCTCTGTGATGGAGCCCAGGAAGTGCTTAGGTCCAGCAATGATTTCTCAAAATTTCTTTGGATGAGGTCTGAATCTCTCTGCTCCACTCTGCCTTTAACAATGCCCCAGCAGGTTCAGAGTGCTCAGCTAAATCTCCTCACCTTTACTCCATGCTTCAGTGAATGGAATGTGTACCATGAGCATCCCACCATCCTGGTGGGCTCTTCAGCAATCTCAATTTGGTGCTTTCAAGGGCACAATCAGAACAAAACAGTACAGCTTTCAGCTGGGTACTGCCTCGGCATGCATGCTCACCGTACTCGGCATGCGTGCGGCTCGCGTGCTTCGAGGAGCATCACCATCTGCAGTCACACTGTGACCCTTGCTCAGCAACTTGGCCTGGGCTTCAGAGAATGCTCCCAGGGGACATTGTCACTGGCAGTGTAGATGAAGCTAGAATCCAGTAATACGTGCTTTCAGCAAAAACTGCAGCTTAAAAAGCTGGGTGCTGTTTCAAGGTCAACTTCAGAGATATGTTGGGGTTAAATGAAGGCATAAGAGAGACAATTTTATTCAGAGAAAAAACATCATGTAAACTAAGGTGAATAGATACATTTGATACTTCCTTCCCAGGCATTATTGAAATAGATTTGGACCAGCCTGTTCTCTCTCTTTTTCCCCCATTTTCAGTACCACTGGTGTGACATTTATTCATATAAAACTTCTAGGGGTATCTACTTAGATTTAGCTCAATGTGTATGTGAATACTTGATGAGTGTTTCGAGTTTTCACAAGATTATGAGGGAATTATTTCCATCTTGCATCTTTAAAATAATAGCCAACATATTTTAACAGGAAGTACATTTTGCTTTTGAAATGCAGAATTACTCAAGCAGTGACTGAAATGCTGCTTACTTCATAGGCTGTGTTCATGGCACTTCTGTATATTTCACTGCTGTTTCATGCAGTGAAAGATGATGTCAGTTTTGATTAGTGTGATGTGATTTTTTTAGTATTCAGGTAAGACCCTGCAAAATATACTCTTTCTGATGAAAATTATCTGATGCAGCTTGTTAGCAAGCAATGCCTGAGTAAAAAGAAAAAGCTGCTTCTATTTGAGGTCGAGTTATTTTTAGCGTGCCTTCCCTTGAAGTTAAGTTTATGCAGCTTCATTCACGCAGGAGTTTTTATAGATTTTTCTGAGGGGGGATGGGAAAGGGAGGATGGGAACAGTGTAGTAGTAACTCCCTAGTTATTTGCAGGCTTTCTGACTAAGATATTTATACTCTCTATCCGTAGTGATTCCTCCAGCTTAGCACATTATGGATTCAGATAAAAATATTGTTAATTTAAAAATGATCCGATTGTGAAAACTGTCAAAAATTGCGGTTTTGTATACAAAAATACTTTTATTGTGTTGGCATACCCAATCCTTGAGTTAAGCAAAGGAGAAAGGAGTTAACACGCTAAACATATCTAAGTGGCTGCTGTTGGCTGTTCCTCACAGTATTTCAGAAATATTCCATATGGAAGGAAGCAGATTTGATAAGGTTCCTCGAGAGGGAATCAAAAAAGGATGAAAGAGGATGAAAAAAGACAGAGAATCTTCTGTCATAATTAGAAGCACTTGGTCCCTCAGTTTTGACAAGTTTGCCAAGAGCAAAAGTAAGTTTCCTAGGAAGGGATGGTAGAGAGGAAAGAGAGATGACAGAAATTTTGTCAGTCTGAGATACTAGACTCAGAAAAATAAAAAATGTGAAATCAGTCTTTGACATGAAGATTTTTGAGGAATAAATACTATTGTATGTGTTTGAGGTCTTTTTGCCCTTGTCATGTTGTTAGGGTGTTTTTAAATTTTATTATGTAGTATTTCTCCAATGAAATTATATAGATTTAACATTTATGTGTGGAATTTGTAAACAGTGAAGTAATTCCATATGTAAACAGTCTCCTACAGACAATTGTCATTATTGATTAATGCCATATCTGAATTAAATTTGAATTCTACTGTAAAAGAGTTTGGTTTGATTTTGAACAGAAGGCTATGTGTATGGTCTCAGTTAATATCTCTGGGCATTCCTCTTTCACCTGGACTGTCATGGTTCTTTGTCATGTTTTTCCTCTCTGACCTGTTTCTGTCACATACCTCTTGCAATCCATAGAAAGTATTGCAAAATCCTACACTCAGACTTTATATTTGCATCCCCCTAGGCTGAAGCTGCATGTCTGTGAGCATCTGAGTTGATCTTGCAACCTGCCAGAGCAGATGGAAGGCAGTTCTTGCCTCACCAGGTCCTCCTCCTCCTCATTCCCAGCTCCTCTCACCCAGTCTTGCCTGGGAAGGGCCCTTGTGCTGGGTCCTCCTCCCACCCTTCCACATCCTGACCCAGCTGCTCCTTTTTGAGAGGAGGCAAAGCTTTCTGGGAGCCAGAAAGAGTTAAGTGGAACCACCTAAGAGAGACATGGTGCGTTGGACAGTTTGGTGGGGATGAGCAAAGGAGGAGAGGGCAGAGGGAGGTTTGGACATGTGCAGGGTGTGTGTGATCAAAGGCAGTAGGAGAATAGAATGAGGGTTGGGCACACCATCATTGAGGACAGGAGAGAGGATGGTCATGGAGGGCCAGCCAGAAACTCTGAGGCTCTTCTGGTATTGTTTGTGGAAGGAGCAATGCTGGGAGCTTGGTGCAAACTGTGATGCTGCCAGGAGTCCCCCGAGCTGAGAGCTGTTCTGGCTCCCTTCTAGCCTTGCTGTGCACAGCTTTCATTTGCTCCCAGCTTTCACTGAGAACAGGGAAAGCCTCAACATTAGCTGAATGGATATGTCTTTCTGTTGGAGGTCTGCTAAGTGCTAAGCTGCCCTGAAATGTACTTTTGATCCTGTAAGCTTAGTGAAGGCAGAAGATAGGGCAGGATTATAGAAGGGCCTTGATTTTCTCTTGATACTTGGGTGTTACCTTACTAAGTAGATTGCCAATTTGTAGATTCCCTGGTCTACAACCTATCTCACCCATAAATGTACTGCTGTTTCAGAGTATGCCCTGCCTCAGGGCTTGTTGTGACTTCTAGCAATAGGTGATCATTAACTATTTTTTATTTCAATCAAAAAACGACTTTTTGTGTGACAAACTTTTTTAAGTGACAAACTATTTACATGGTTATAAATAAGTTAAAATATGAACAGAGGGAGCAGCTCTAAATCTCTAACCTGGGCTTTATGTCAGGGTCTGCTTTTCAGAAGTTATGGAGAAGAAAGCTGCCTGCAGTCTTCAATGGCTGTATTTGATGCTCAGCACTTAAGTGAGGTTCTGCTATCTAAAGAATGAATCTTGTGATCAAGTTTGGCAGTTAATTTCTGGCAAACACCTTTTAACCCAGATACTGTAATTTCTGGTGTATTTACAGATAAACCATATCTATAAATGTATTCCTATGTCACTTGAGTACAAAATAAAATGAGTTAATTACATCTTTTGTGAAATAATATTGCACCAGAAAATTTTGCTAAAATTTTGATACTAAGAGGTTAATTTTTTCAAAATATATTGACATTATTAGAGGCCAAAATAGAATTCTGCTACTTTTTTTTTTTGCAATTAAGCTGAAAAGTTTATTATATGAAACAGCTCTGTTTTTAGTACATTTTTTATTCACAATATAATCACAATGTTTTGCTTGCATGGCTAGAGAAATAAAATTGCCAACAAGCCAAAACTACCAACAAGACATTTTTCTAGCTCAGAAATATTCATGCATGACACCTGAGTAAGATGTCTGATGAAGAATCTTTGGCTTCTTTCCTTCTTCCTGGTGTCATGTTTTAAGTCCATCTGCCTTTGCCCTCTCAGAAAGCCACAGCTGGTGTTGATACTGCCAATCCTACACTGTACCCTAGATTAGATTTGGAAAAAACTCATGATGAAGTGCTTGAACAGTAACTCTTTTCATTTGCATCTTATTTTGTTCTGGGCTTGTTGTGCAGACATGGTGGAATACAAAACTAAATGGAGACTTATGAACATCCTCATTGAGTGTTAGTATCTAACATCTCAGTACTCTGGCATTTCCTTCCAAATTAGCGTTGTTTTAATATTCAAAAGAGATTAATTGTTCTTTTGTTGAGCCTGACGAAGTGTGGCTGGGAAAGGCACAGGCTGTATGACTTGATCCTTCTGGTTCAAGAACCTGAGTCAAACTGTAGCTGCTTGCCCCTTTCTGCAAAACAAGATCTTGTAAATAAACATAGAAATCCTACTCTGAATCTTGGTAAGATAGTAAAATTGATCAGGATATAAATTTTGGTAAGAGCTCTTCCATGGTGGTTGTCTTAGAGTGTTTTTAACCCTGTATATAAAGTCTCTCTTTGTATATTGGTAGCTTCAGTATTTTCCACTGAAGAGGCAGAACATTCACTTGTATATGAAATATGTGGAATAGCTGGTATAGAAAAAATAATTTTTTATTGATCTAGAAAAAAAATCAGATCTCATATGCTACATATTTTCTCTTTTTATTCTTCATTGAGGATCACTCAGCCCAGGTAATTTTAGTCTTTCTTTCTATGTGAAATCAGTAAATAATTTCACTTAGCTCTTCCTTCTTCTTCCACATCACCTAGCATAGTATTTGTTTACAATTGTCATGTAGGTTTGTGGTTTATATTTTTGGTTTGGGTTTTTTTTCACTTTCCAGTAACTAATAAGGAGTGCAAACTGAGTTTCACAGAGATTAAACTCTTTGAAAGCTTAATATATGAATAGTTTTGAAGTGAGGCAGAACATAGATTTTTGTTGTAAGGATAGAGAGTTAAACTTTTCTATACTTTTTACACTGTCACAGGCCAAAAAGGATTGCTTTCTTCTTGGGAAAATAGAGGCAGTAACTGTAAACAACTAGAGAGCATCCAGGCTCAGGTTTCTGATTCATTCACTTGTACACACAGCACAACATCTTAGCACAATGCAATGTAAACTCACTCTTTAAAAGGTTGAAAGCTCTTTCTCTTCTTAGTCTCCCTAGTTAATGCACAAAATTATTTTATGTCTTGGTGCTTATGCAAAAACAAAAAAACAACCCTCAGAGAAGTATTATTTGAGTGTAAAGCAGATTGTGCAATGGGTCTGAGTCTTGCAGTTCTTCATCTGAAGGGTGAAGTGAAAGTATTTATGTAGTGCCTTGTATTCCAACAAATGTTCTATTAAACAGGAGGAATGTAATCACTGAGTGTACTTCATTACATGAAATGAAGGGGACAGGGACCCACAGTATGATGCAGAGAGCAACAGGTACTAAAAATCCACTCAGTGTGGGTACTGTACCCTTCTAAAAGTACACTAAATGTTGGCAAGCTTTGAACCAGACAATCTCCATGCAGCTCTTCCAACCTACATTGTCATCCTGTAGTTGTGGTCATGTACTGTTATTTAAGCATAGACAAATAGACATGTACCTGTCAATTCTTCTTTGGGGACTGAACTGTCCCTTTCATGGGTCTGTTACTGGCTCTGAGTTTTTTATATGTGCACATGCCTGAGAAAACAGATATTCACTTGCTTCCCTGAAAATCTTTAAGCTTTCTTAATGTGCTATTGAGAAAAAAGTTGAGACCAAAACAATTCACATCCCCAAGAGCTCTCAGTATTTCTGCTAACAATGGAGAACTTGTCCTTTCACCCTCCCCTAAAACCCTTTCCATGAGACAGCTAGCCCTGCCTTCAGCTGAGACCAGTCTGCCAGCTATTGAAGGCTGGCATAGGCACAAGAATGTTTCATGGGCTGTGCATGTTCAGATGAAATATGTACACTCCAGTGTGTTCTGCTGCACTCCTGTATCTGTCCTGCTCAGTCAGGAGGAGATGAGCATCTTCCCAAATTATCTGTCTTGCAGCAGCAGAAGTCCATTTGGGGAGCTGTATTCCTGGAAATACAGTGAAAAATAGGGAAGTCAGAAAGGCATGTTCTGAATCAGACTGCAATACTAAGCAACAGTCTCATTAATGTTGCTCTCTGCCAAACACTATTTCACTTGCCTTCAGAACTGTCTGCATTAATGACTACTTCCACTTGCTAGTTATTTACATAAAGTATTGTTCTCATGTCACTGCTAGCAGCCACAAGCTGCTCCTTGCTAGGTGAGATGAAAAGGCTAGATAGACCAAGCTGCAAATGAATTCAGAGAAAGCTGGGTTTAATGTGTTTCTAAGAAGGATGGAATATGCCTCCCATCATGTCCCCGGCATGCACAAGGTCAAATACATCACCACCAGGAATGCCCTTACAAGAGACCCTCACCAATGGGTGAAGGGGATGAGCAAAGGTAGTCTGTGCTTCCCTGGATTTCATCTTAACGTGTTTACTTGATTCTCAGCCTTTCCTGGCAAAAATGGGTGAATCTTTGGGGATTAAAAAAAAAAAAAAAAAAAAAAAAAAAAAGATAATAGCAAGATTCTTGAGGAGAAGACATAGGAAAGAAGAAGTTGCAGACATGCTCAGTGTCTGTAGCAGGTGTCACTTTTCCATAGTCTCTGGTGGACAAGCAAGGTCCCTGAGCCTCATGACCAGCAGTGAAGGTCTTCACACAGCTAGAGAGGTCACCAGGCTGTCTGCCAAATCTGGTGTTTGCCACACTGCTCCCACCCATGCTTTGAATCAGCTTCAGGTTCCTGCTGGTGGATAAGCAAATACAAATCAGTCTGAAACATTAAACCCCTCCCCTGAACTTAAGTTTCTTCCCAGAGAAAAGGAGACCATTCAAATGCATTCATACAAATTCATACAGATACACTTTGGTGTGATTTAAATTCTGCTCAAAAGGAGCTTCCTTTGTGCTTTTGGCCTGTGGCACAGAATTGGCTGCAGATCCAGAGGTTTTATCTGAAAAGCAAACCTTGTCATATGTATGTCCATTGATAATGCAAGCCAGTTACAGACAATTCTAATATACTTTGAGTAAGTTAGAACTCCAAAGGGTGCTCTAGTGATGCTGCAACTTGATAGTGAATGACTCTTCATCTAAGCAAGAGAAAAACTGAACGTAAAGCCCATGTCCAAAAGGTTTTACTGCAGTTTGCTGCTGAAATGTCAGAGCCAGCTGTTCTCATTCCAATGTGACTCAGAGAGCTCTTCATTGTTTTGATTAATCTGCCCAAAAACTGATAAAAGCTGATGACTTAGGATGGCTGTAAAGATTGAAGTCTAGAAGTTCAGAGCATTTTGACTTAATTGAACAGGTATTTGGAGACATTATTACAGTATAACTTATATGATGTGCACTTTCTGAAGGCAGTGAAAAAAATATACCAATATTTTGAGAAATTACTGTAATAATCACATGTATTATTATCTCTTGGTTGAATAATTGTTTCCTGGGCTAGTGTGTGTTTTCCAGCTTTGTACAACCCATTGATCTAAAGGATTTTGATACTTTTCCATTTTTGGCATTTTCATTGCACCAGAAATGTGCTTGCAATGGTGACTTAGCTGCAAAAATAAAGCACAGTTCAAGCTGCAAAATCAAAACACAGTTTAAATTAAAGCAAAAACACCCAGAAACTTTTTAACCCAATTTAATATACTTTAGGTGTATAGAAGGCTTCTGGAGAGAGAAAGGTAATAGTCTGTTCTACATGCTTTAGGAAAGCAAGTAACACTATGCAGCAAGGGAGCAATAATTGAGACAATAAAGGACATTATTTAAAGAATATATAAAGATTGCTGTTATTTGAGTAGACCCACACAGATGATGAGCTCTTTAGCACTGGCAAGTAATAATCCCTTATTTCAGAACTGATGAAGATAACACTGACTCTGTACTGGAGAAAGGATGGATTATTCTTCTAGCCTGTTTTCCTAAAGTACTAAAGGAGGAAACTGAGCAGTTTTAAAGCTTTACAATATAGTAGGAACTTTTGATGGAACATTTCATTTTATATTTCTAGACATGTGGGAGAGGAGAACTTAGAGATAGTTATAAATAGGGGGAAGAAAAGAAGGTGTTATGTCAAAACCTGAAACATCTGTCTTTTATTACTTTGAGGCTTATTAATATTTGTATCTTTGTTATTCTACCTACTTAATATAATGAGGTTTATCTAGACCCACCTTACCAGAGTTAGAGCCACATAATATTAAATGTCTTCTAAAAAAAAGATTTTTTTTAACTGAAAATGATTTAATATTTATTAACACTTTCACCTGATGAAATGTTCTAGTTTTTCATTCCTAGAGGTAGGCAGACAAGGTCAAACAAGATTTGAAGACACACACAACCAGAGTGGGTTAGATTTAAGAGGAAAAGATTTCAAACTATTGTGTAAAGGGAAAAAAAAAAAAAAAACAACAGAAAAAGAAAAGTATGCTGGTCCTTGGAATAAACAATGCAGATACTATGCTTGGCTTAATTCTAAATGTAACATTTTTGGAGACAGTAATCAATTTCGGACATGGTTAAGTAAATATTCCCAGTAGATGGATAAAATGTAATTGGTGTTATTTTCTATGGTGAAAACCGAGTCTTTGTCCTCAAGGTTACTGCAGAAAGCAAAATCTGCGCATCAGTGCTTGCTGCAAACAACCCAAGTGACTCAAAAGCTTTTCTTGAACCCAGAGATGTAATGCTTTAGAAAAAGCACTTAAAAATTGATTTCCATTCCATATCTCTTTCCAGCTGCAAAAGCCAGGAGGTTTGGTTATTTTTGCCCCACCGGTGCTCTGAAGTCCTGGCTGTCATTGAGAAACTGTCTGGAAAGCGTGCTTCACTTTCCAGCAAAAGTGGGCTTCAACTAACAGGAAACTAGGCAAGAAGGGAGAGTTTAATTTTCTTGATAATTTTAAATCTAGTTTCTAGGAAATTATTTCAAAACTGGAGCTCATCCTCTGACGTTTCTTAAGATCTTGTAGTATGACCAAGTATCAGCTTGTGTGTTGCTACACTCAGTTTGTTCTCAGGATGGCTGATTTGCCAGCCAGCTCTGTCAGCATGTTTGTGGGATTATTTTTAGTAGCAGACTGCAGACAGATTGTGGTGTGATTCCTTCACATTTTCAGGTGTCCATTATCAGTCCTTTGCTGGATGTTGCCTCTCCCTCCAGAACTGCTGGAATGTATGATGAGAGAAATCCTCAACCCTTGTAAGTGCTCTATCACCTACTTCAGCTTCATTCATTAAATAGCAGCAGTTTTTAAAGTGTTTCAAGTTTTCCTGGTCAATTTGGTATGGAAACAGTGAGAAAGGCTTACCTGAGCTGTTCTGCCAGCTTTGCTCTGAGAGCAGTAACCTCAGGCAGAGGAGCTGTGATAAATGGTGGGAAACTGAAACATACAACAACTAGAGACTTCTCTGCAGATAAGTTTTCACTAGAACTGTAGCTTTGGTTGATTTCCAAAGTGCTTAGATCCAAAACATGTTGAAACAGAAAGAATCTTGTAATGAGACTGGAAACAATTCATAAAGAAATAGTTGCAGTGGAGTTCAGTTCATAAATGTGTTTGGTGGCTGTGAAGGCAAGTTGCTGACCTTACTGGTAGAGCAGAGAAGTATTTAAGGTCATAAAAATGGTTGTCAACAGAAAAGATATCTTGCAGTCTTCAAAGAAAAAAACACTTGTGTTCCTTTGCTGCTTCCTCCTCAAACAGATTTTTACATTTCCACGAAAAGTAGCATCTTATCAAGTAGATGGCATGTTCTGATATTCCAAAGGCTTTATTTAATTGCCAGAGTCAAATAATGCTTGCCTCTGCGTCCTGCAGTTGAACTTTGCCCTTACTAGAGCACTGTTATCACTTTATAGAAGTAAACAGAAAAGTTTGAAGTGGAAATTATATATTTTTTTACATAATGACAGTTAATACTTTTCCGCATAGTAAAATTGCTCTCTTATCGCTTTCAATTCAGATTAAATGGTTATTTGCAATGTAAAATGTCCATTACAGGTTGGCAGATTGAATTCAGGAATCCCTGTGTGAAATTCCATGGTTTATATGCAAGTGTTTCATATAACTAACTGGTAAACATGAATTAATAATTATCTCCTTTTATGCTTATTCTGCCCTTCAAAGAAGTCAGAGAATTCCAGAACCTGGAAGTAATTTTGTCTGAAAAATAAATGACATTCACACCTCCAAAACTTGACTGCTTGAGTGCATAGCTTCTGTATATGACTTGTTGGATGCTGTTTTTTTAAGTTTTTGGGTTGCTTTCTGTCACTATTTACAGAGCTGGACAGACTTAGCAGAATTTAAAACATTACCAGTTTTGAAAGGGCTACTGAAATTTTTTTTGCTAATGTACAGTTTCTCAAAGATATTTCATTTTCATAATGTAGAAAAGTCAAAGTTTATTTTTAAGCCATTGTTATGATATTTAAATATATTTACAAAACCATCAGGGGGAATTTGACAATAATCTTGGACTGTGTTCACTCATACTGGCTTCTTGCATTATTGCTTATCTTTACATTTTCTTTAGAAATGGTGCTTTTATTTTGCTGCTTTCATTTTTAATACTGGGCACGAGGTACCTGCTCCCCATCCCATCCCAGCCCCATCATTGCACACAAGGAGAATATATTGCTCCTATTACTCAATAGCCAAATCCTTAAAGCATTTGTTTGTGAAAGAGGGAAAATGAAATAAAGGGCTTCTCAGTCACTTTAGGAAAATGAAATAAAGGGCTTCTCAGTCTCTTACCTGCTCACCAAGCTGGGTACATGGCCATGCTTCTCTCTACCTTTGAATCTTGTTGCTGTGCAAAATATTCTCCTGAGATTAGAGCAGATGGAAGCCAAAGCCTGGCACTGCATGGCTTCCCACAGCCTGTGGAGCAGCCCTGCTGCTGTGGCGTCAGGAGGCAGTGGACAGTGTTTGCCTCCAAGAACATATGCCTTTGTGCCTGACTGGTCAGAATATGCAAGCCTGGCCTGGATGGTCATAAGAAGGTGCAGAAGGTGTTAGAATGGGTCTTTGGTCTGGAAATATCTGCTGCTCCTCAGCCTTGGTCAACACAGCAAGGTTAGGTAATGGACATGGAGTTTGGGGTGGGAGGAGCACAGAGCTTGAGTTGACCCTTATTTGGAGAGTCAAGGGTCACAGGAGCTGGTGGGGATGCAGCAAGATGAAACCTGGGAAAATGGCTGCAGGCTATAGCCAGTCTGAGTAACACCAACACGAGGGTCACCAGAAGGAGAGGTCAGACTTCAGTCAGTCTCTTCAGGAAGTTTTATCATCAGGAACCCTATGAGAGAGGACTGCACAAAGAAGCATCTGATTAAATTGACTAGCTCTTGCTATCTTAAAATCTGATGGGCAAATATTTTTAGAGGAAAACAGCATTGACTTATTTACTCAGCATAAATTGTTTGTTCCTCTGAGGAAAACTGTGGGAATTTTTGTGCTCGCAGCTGGCACGCAGACTGCTGTGCAGTGCAGTTTGCAGTCAGACTAGCAGCCCCCCTGTTACAGCTGACCCCAGAAGTCTAATCTTTTGCTAAACATTTTGAAGTGTTTTCTTCCTAATACTAACCCAATTGTTTACTGTCTACATAAAAACTGCTAATGGTAGGGCTGCTAACTGCAACCAGGATACATGATGCTTTAATTGCAGAGTATGACTCAACAGGAGAGCACTGGAAGTCAGGGTGGGGGCTGAAGGAGGGACTGGATAATAACAGGACACAAAGGTGTGTGTATATGCAAGAGAGAAAACCTGGGGCTTTGCCGAGTTTCCAGTTATAGTCCATAGTTGAAATACAGAAGACCAGTTATGCAACCCCGAGCCAGATTTTTGGCTCTCAATGAAATAACGTTGGTGGCCTATATGGAAATATAGATGGATTCATTATCTGAACCCCCAGGGAACACGGTAGGTGTGTGTGGTTCTGGCACAGACAGTCATGGAGCAGGAAGGGCGATGGTGCTGAGCTGCCAAAGGCTGGGGAGCACAACACAGCGTGGGATGCCCACTGAACCTTTTGATCCGTGCATGGAACTTGGCAATCCTGAGGCTCGCTCTCGCCAAGGGTTGGATTTGTGAAGAGATTCTGTGATATGCAGCCATTCCTTCAGGGTATATGATTGAAGTTTGTGGCAGTTACCTGATTTGCTAAAAAACTTTGCCGCATGGAAGCACCACCTCCTCCTCCACCTCACCAGCACCCCTCATCCCACACACGTGCACACTACATTGCAGGTACATTAGGATGCCCACTTGAACTTTGCTATGTAGCACTGATTGTAGCACAAATTCCTATTTGAAATGCAGTCAGTACCCAATTATAGCGCTTAATGGCATTCTTCATTCCCACAACTGTTTGTTTGATCCAAAGGTTGGAAGATTTAAAATATCATCAAGAAAACACAGTGCTTACTGACTGAAGCAGTTGGATTCTGCTGGAACAATATGAAACAAGACTTAACAACAAATTGCCAAGTGGTACCACCGTGTCAATGAGATACTTTCTTCTCAACTTCTGCCAAAGGAGTAATTGCTTCTAAAAACTCATTGCTTTATTCTTGGGGATGATATTTAAAAGATTTAGATGCTATGCCTCTGCCTTCACTGATGCTATTAATTGGTTTTGAGACACATCCCCATTTTTGTCATTTCTAAAGGTGAAGGCTGTTCTGTGTTTTGTTAATGATGACAGCACTGCTGAGAAGAACGAAGGTCTAAAATATTTGACTTTAAGAACATGACAGATTAAATAACCTGGGGGGTCCTAATAATCATCACTCACAATGTAGGAGATGACAAGGGGAAATTTCTAAGATGACATTTTGTCACTTGTGGTAGTCACTTAAAATGACAAAAGCTATACATTCTGCTCTGCAGCTTCTTTACTCTAATTGGGCCAATTTTGCTATCATGCTATTATCCTGCAGAGCAGAACTGGTGACAAACAAAGAGGCTTTTGTGATCTCAGCTGAATATTCTTCCATGAGCTCAAGAAAATATCTTGCCAAAAGAGAATGAAAATTGTCCCCGCATTTTGTGACTGGCCAGAAGCCTAAGGCTCATGTCTGTCTGGAAAAAGTCTCATCTGTATTTTAGCTCCTGCTTGCTTATGGTGGAATTTTGCAGAAGGGACCACAAGTCAGAGGAACTATAATTGCATTTGGGATTTTTCCTGTTACGTGAAATAACTTACCTTGGGATATGGCATGGGAAAAAGAGGGCTAAACTTCTCTTCTGCACTCCGCAATTTTGGCAGTCTGCTTCAATTTAACCATATTTTCCACTATGCACCATCACATAATAATTCCTTTTAAGTATGTAATGACATAAAAGTTGATTGTGTTAGCACATGCTTCTTCGTAGCTATTGGGAAACTTAATCCATTTTAAAAATGTTTGAACTTTGGGAGAAAAATTGTCATAAACAGTTACATGAAGAGTAGTAAGGAAGTGGTTCTATAAGCTGTTAATGTAGTGCGAAATCCTGAAACAACCCATCTTGTTAAGATGAAAACATATTATTTATTATCATTCAGAAGCTTTGGGCAAAAATATGTTTAGTAACACACATTTGTTAACATGGAATAAAATTACACTGGAGTGTAGCATGGAGTGTATGTAGAGTGGGCATATATCCAGCTCATCTAAAATACAGTCATTTCATGGAAGTGTTAAGCTGTTAAAACATATTGCTCTCAAGAAACAGTTGTTTATTATAATAAGCATTGTTTTTCTGCATGACAGAAGTAGGAAAATGTCATTATTAATGCTGTCCATGATTTGGACAAAGATAGCCTTTGTTTCCATCTACTGAACGAGATATTTATATTCGTTGTTTTGGAGAAACTAAAATTGGAAAACTGAAGGTAAATATTTCTCTCAATTCTTTTAGCACATTTAAATCTGCAGGGTTCAGATTAAGCAGCGATGGTGGTGTGCAGTTAGTCAGCATTATGTAAGGCACCAAACATTGTAAAACAGACTACCAGAAATATTATGGTGGTGTCACTTTGGCTGAAGAGCTGCACATTTTCCCAGACCTTCCCTCTTGCCCTTTACTCCATCTGCATGTGCTACAATTCATAGAATCATACATTAATTTGGCTTGGAGAAGTCCTTTAAAGACAATCTAGAACAGCCCCCCTGAAATGAGCAGTGGCACCTTGAACAAGATCAGTTTCCTCTGAGCTCTATTCACCCTGACTATCAATGTTTCCAGGGAACCTCTCTGGACAACCTGTTCCAGTATTTCACCTTTCTTACTGTAGAAAATTCCTTCTTTATATCTCATCTGAATCTGTCCTCTTTTGGTTTAAAACCATTGCCCTTTGTCCTATTGCAACAGTTCCTACTAAAAAGTCACCATCTTTCTTGTCAGCCCCCTCTAAGTATTTGAAGGCCACCATAAGGTCTCCCCAGAGCCTTCTCTTCTCCAAGCTAAATAGCCCCAACTCTCTCACCCTTTCTTCACAGGAACATATTTCATCTCCCTAACCACTTTTGTGTCCTTCTTCTGGACCCTCTCCAACAGGTCCATTCCTCTTGTGTGCTGGGGCCCCAGAGCTGGATGCAATACTTCAGGTGGAGTGTCACCAGAATGGAGTGGAGCAGAGGGCCAGAGTCACTTCCTTCAACCTGCTGGCCATGCTTCCCATTTATAGAGCTTGAGATACATTTGAGACCACTCAGCTTGGTGCTGTCTGTAAACGTGGTGAGGGAGCACTTGATCTGTGGCATTGGTGAAGACATTAAACACTACCCTTCCCAATACAGACCTTTCACCACCAATCTGTATCTGGGCATTGAACCAGATTATGAGTTACCAGCTCCTGACTTCAGCAAGAGTTGTTTTGTTAGCTAAGAACGCTCACATCTCATTTCTAGGTACCCTACTATTACTTCTGCCTTCCTGAAATTCCAGGTCAAAGTGGAGTTTTTGTGGCATTAATGCAGCTTGCTCATGAAGTACACTCGTTTCCAACTCTGCAGCTACATGGTGCTCATGGTGCCTTAGCTGAATCGAGTGCCATCCTACTGCTGACCCACCTGAGACACCAGTGCTGCTCCACAGGGCATTGTGGTATTCACATTCTCTGAACAGAGAGAGACATAACTCTCTCTTCCAGGATTTTTCCTGGGGCAGGCAGTGAGAACCTCAGAGAAGAAGAGAAAACAATTCTTATCTCTATTCACCGCTCCTGTTTTTTTGCACCTGTGGAATGTGTTATGGAGATTGTTTACCCAAAGTGATTTGGTTATTGGATATGGGTGAAAGTTGTTTTTGAGTGATTTGCCAATCACTCAAAGCTGTGTTTGACTGTCTGGAGACAGTCATGGGTTTTTCTTTAGCATGTAATTTAGTACAGTATAGTATCTCTTTAGTATAGTTATAATACAGTATATAGTATAGCTTAATAAAGCAATTGTTCAGCCTTCTGAATCATGGAGTCAGAGCACATTATTCCCTGGCTGGGGGCACCTTCTGCAATAAGGCATGACTCCTGCTACACCATCAGTGAGGGCTGTTTCATGGCCTTCTTCAAGCCATCAACTGCACTTCTGCCTGTGCCCAGATCAGCAGCCACAGCTTTCATTCATATCCGTGCCCCAGATTCTGGCATCTCCGAATTCTGTTCCCTTGTGTCCCAGTCTGATAACCCTGCTCTACTCTTCCTCATCAGTCCTGTCTCTATTCCTATTTGCAAATCACTCTGTATTTGCCTACTGCAACATCCCTTCTGTCTTCCAAGGCTCATTAATGCTCTCTGAAAGTCTCAGCAGGTTTACCTCTTCGTCTTTAGCTGACATCTTTCCATTCTCTCTCAGGAAGGGAGAGGTGCCAGAGCTCCCTGAGCAGCTCGTTTTCTCCTCCCAAACTCATCCCATCCCAGACTTCTTACATAAAAGCCACAGTAAACTGCTGAAAACTTAAAGGAAGGTTGCCATCCTTACCAGGATAAGCTCTGGTTTCTACTGAAAGATCCTGGTAAATTCCACTCACTGCAAAAGAAGTGCATTATCATGAAATGTCTGCATCAAGTGAAGGAGTTCGCATCAAGTAGCATATGTTCTGAGAGAGAATTCTTTCAGATTATGACAGAACATAAAAATGTCTTAAGTGGGACTAACACAAAGCAATATACTAATCATTTGACAGTGCATAATATCTTTATTTAGAACAATAAAGCATATGTATATAATGTAAATTCCAAATCTGAACTGGTATAAAAAGGGATCTGGGAAAACATCTATCTTTAAGAGGACACATATGTACATACACATCACATTTTATAAACTTTGCTGATTACCTTCGATCAGAATGTAACTATGCAAAACTGTGCTGACATTTACATTGAAATAAATGAATTTGCCCATAATGCAACCAGCAAACATCTGTGTCTCTATCACTAAAGAGTCTGAAATTTCCACGTTCCATTTATTTGATAAAAAAATAGCAACATGCCACCATTACTGTAAATCTGCATTTAAGACAGTTTAATTGGATTTATGAATTTAAAAATGTTGGATAATTCTTAAACATAAATCAAACTCAAAATATCAGTATTTTATGCGTACTGTTAAATTTTTAAATTAATAATTCTGTTTTGTGTACTGAACAGTTTCAGCACATTACGTAGAGCAACAGAGAAAACAGAGCTGCTGCAAATGAGAATCTAAAACATGTGCAGGTTGTACACATACTCCATAGTAAAGCACATTTTATATGCTTATAAAATGACCTCAAGAGGAAATAAGTACCATTAATTCATTCAAGTAAAGACACATCTAAAGTAGAACAGTTACTCAGTATAAGACTATCTGCTTTTTTATTCTCACAAGGCCACTAGTAATTGCATGCAAAGCTCAACTATTTCAAAGAAAACCTAAAAATGTTACAATTCTCACCAAACCACAGATATCCAAAAGCCAAATTTGGTTGACTTTTATATAGAAAAAATAAAATACCCCTTTTTTCCCCAGTTTTATTCTAAGAGGGAGTGTGTTGATTTTCCAACTTTGTTAATGCATGGGTTCTGTCTACCCGAAAAGAAGACTGAAAAACTGATCACTCTTTAGAAGTTCAACTTCTTTAGAAGTTAAGAAGCAATTAAAGGTCTATTTCTGCCACCCCATCTCCAACAGAAGAGTACATTACTCTATTTCCTTTGATTTCAGATGTCTCACAAGTTGGTAGTCTTTCAGAATCTCACTATGTCCAAAGTAAAGATCTCCTCAGTGGGCACAGAAAGTTTCCAGTAAATTCACGATGCCACTCCAAAGTGCCGTGCCACCTAGTGTATCCATGAATGTCCAGAAGTCTCCTTCTGGGTTGCAAAAGGATTGAAAACACCCAACCAGTTCTCTCTTGTGTTCAGATCTCTCAAAATGAGGGCAAAGAATGGGAAAACCATGTGGTCCAACAACAGTTCTGCTACTCCAGGTGTCACATGAACTTTTGTGCACATTCAAAGAATAATGGCTGTGATGTGAAGGTCAAAAGTATACATGAACTTTCTTTCTGTTCTCATATAATTTAAAATTTACCTTGCTCCACAGAAGAGATTAAAGTGTCTGACATTATTTGAAAGTGATTGGAAAGTGAGTATTTTGTCATAGTCAATTTTTATTTCTGTTTCAATTCATAACTGACATTTTCTATAGTATTGAAGATTAAGAAGCCTAAAATTTGAATAGGCTGCTTTTGAATATCAAAGTATAGTTTGAGGCACACCAATGTGACCCAAATTAAGTGTTATTGAGTATTTGATTTTCTGGAAAGAATGCATTTTGAAAAATGAGCATTTTTTACCAACAAATAACATTAATAAATATAAGATTTTTGTTTTCCTGAAGCTAAGGAAAAAACACAAACCCTCAAATGCATAAGGTAGCCTCAAGAGCACATTGTATAAAGTATTTAAGGTTTTCATACAAGGATGAAAGGATAATTGCTTCCATTTACTGTGAATACTTTTCCATTCAGTCAAAACCAATACACAGTTATTCTCTGCATTACCAATAAGGTGCAAATTTCCATCAGTTAGGTCACGCTGACATCTCTTTTAGGGTACCTGTCAAAAAAGTTTGAAACTCAAAGTCTGAGGGCCTTGTGAGTAAAGAACTACACAGAGTCAAAGGAAACTCAGCTTTATATGGGGAATGCCATTGTTTGAAGAATGCACTTGCTTTTTAGAAGTGATGAGCATCCCTGGTTATTAACTGGTGAATGCTCCACCATCTTCAGAATAAATGTGAAGGCCTAATTCTGACACTAAGCTTCTTTTGATCTAGTCTAAGAGAAGTTCCTCAGCTGAGGCAAACTGCAAAGTTCTGTCATCCTTAACAGAACTATGCTAATTTATACCAGCTGAGTAGGACTTGAAGACCCTTTCATGACAAACAGAAAGTGCAAAAAGGGCCGGATTATAAATAAAAATTCCTCATGTTGAAATCCTTCCATCAGTGAATTAATGAGAAATTTCAACTTTATTGCAGTAGGGTCAAAATTCCATGCAGTGTAGCTACATGCCACATCATCAAGTATGGTAAGGTTCAGAGATTTTTTTCTTTTTGTAAGTCTGAAAGACAGTTTTACCAATAATACACACACACACACACAAACAATCACAAACACACACACACACACACACACACATATTATATGTATGACATATTCTTTTTATGCATGGTTCTCAGAAAATTGAACAGAAGATTAAAACTTCCACAAGGACTCTTAAAAATTTAGTAACTATACATTTTAAGGAGATGTCCAACTTTATGCACAACTTTAAAAGGGTTGCTGGGTTTTTTTCTGTTTTTTTTAAGTTTTCAAGTTATTTAAACTAAAACCCTTGTTGAGCTGGTCAGTATCACTATTGATGACAGTTTGTCACCTCATGTGAGCTTTTACCATTTACCCTTCTGAATTACAACCCCTACTACACGTAAATAATTCATACTCATTATCTGGGAAGAGACAAGATGAAAAGATGCACAACTACACTTGTAACTTTTACCATGGTATTTTTAGGATTTACTTGAAAATGCACATCTGTACATCAGTCCTGTTCATATTCCATGGATACTGTAACAGTAATAGATGCAGAAGACAGGTGGGAAACAAAGCCTTTCTCTTTTGTTTCAAAAGAATTAACTTTCAAAAGTGGAGAATGCCAGGATATTAAAGCTTACTAATCACTTAAAACACAAAGCAAACATTAATTACAGCTGATGTAAGTAAAAGCTAAATACACTCTCAGGATCTTTCAGATTTTCTATGCTATACATTTACAGACAAGGTATAAATGGCATGCATCTTCAGAATTTAAAATGCATTTCCTGGGTTTGTCTTTATTGTGATGTTCGAACGCAATTCAGACTCTTTACTTTGCCTTAGCATGACTGGAAATTTCACCAGTGTTCACACAGCCAGCAGTTACACTAAATTCTTCGAAGCTCCATGAGGTACATTCACCTCCTGTTTACTTTGTCTTCATCCAGTATTTGGTTCTCCTGAACAGAGACCACCAACGCTGATGAATTCTTGAGGCTTTCTGGGGTGGGCAGCCAGCCACCTGGCAGCCGATAGAGACCACGTGTTGCTGTACACACTGCCTTTGACAGGCATAAACACAGCTCCTTATAAGTCTAAGTCTAGAACACGAGCTCAGGGCATGACTTTGCTTTCAAGTTTTATATACAATATTGAAGAGTATGTTATCTGTATCCATTTCTGCGTTTTCTGTCAGTTCAGAGACTTTCACCTGAAGACATCAATTTAAGGTAGAGGACACAGAATTTAAATTAAGGATGCAAAGGTATTTATGACTTGCAATGATTACACACTGTTGGAGGCATTTGAAAGATGCTTTTTTTGTTCAGGACACACTTTGTTTGCCAGAATCAGCTGAAAGTATTAATGCAATTAAAAAACCTCAAATGTCACACAAGGTGGATATTCACATAAGATACAGTCCTGCTAAGTGCACACTCTTCTTGTCATTGTTCAATTCAGTGTTGGTTTCACAGTAACAAACACAAATTGTCCTCATTTCTGTATCATGTCTATGGAGTCATGGGCAGCAACAACAGATGCAGACTCAGTCTGTCACTCCAGAAGGAATACGAATGTGCTTAAAGCTGCTTCATTTATGAAGCGAACATGGAACTGTTACCTGCCTGGAGAGAAAAACAGAAATTCTGATTTTGCTGATTAGTTTTCCCTTCTGTATTACTAGACAGTAGATCTTTTCACAGACATACAACATAGACATGTTTTTCTTATAATTTTGGAAATAAATTTAATGACACTTGCATAGGAAATTCTTGAATCAGAATTCAAGAATTGAATTTTGATTCAAGAATTGTTGTAAGATGTACTTTCCTGATGCAAGAACTCACTTGCCTGCAAAAGCTCATTGATGTCATCTAAGGTAATGGAACCACTCTCGTGTTTTACAGAACTGTTTGGGCATTTTGGTATTGGCAATCTCTGGCAGCAAACTTCCCTTTGAAGTCATCTGGACAAACCAAACTGAGTTTACATCTTTGGAAAAATGGAACAACTTGTCCAATGCAGTGACAACTTTGCTTCTCAACGAGCATATGGTAGAACAAAGCAGTTAAGGAGAATGAAAAACCTCTCAAGTTGTAGATAATCCAATCACATTGAACACCTGAGAGTAACAGCTACAGGAAAAACTGCAAGACTGAGATTGTCTGTTATGCTCTAATGCTGCTCTTTCCACTCCTGATCAAGAATGAAGAGTTCAGTGCTGTCTGAATTTCCCAGACTCTTACCTAGGTGCCATGGGTTAAATACAGCACAGTTTCTGTGGTAAGAAGCCTCTTGCCAGAAAAGTGCTGCTCTGCAGAGGACAGCTGGGACTGAAAAACCTCACTCACCTCTGCTGCTCACTCTTGCTAAAGCAAGACTGATGCATCTGAGAAGGCTACAGAGACTACAGAAATGTGCTGACTAAGCTACAATTATATGAAAGCTCAGCTCTATCTGGCCTGTTCTCCTACACTCACCTGCTAATTTTGTCAGATTGTGTTCTTAAGTTCACATTGTGTTCTTTAGTTCACATTGCTTTGAAACAGCTGCAGTGTAACAGCTGAAGGCTTCTCTGTATCAGCTCCAACACCAAAAATGAGAAGCAGGAGCTGTGCTTTGTTCTGGAATTCTTGCAAATTTCATTTTGAAGCATTCAAGTTAAAAATCAAAGGTCTGCATTAATGATACAGGATTAATTAAATTAGCTGCTAAAGATCTTATACACCTACTAAATGCTAAATGAAACCTACTGATAGCAAGATTTCTTTTTTTCCTGAAAATGGACTCAGAATCAGTTTATACTGCAGCAGCTGAAGGTAGTTAAGTCTATGGTAAAACTCTGACCATAGCCAACTTACCAGTACACGAAACAGTAACAGTGTTGAGGGAGAAAAAGCAACAGCTACACTTGTAGATGTTCTTTTTCTTTTTGCTGCAACATACTGGAAAAAAAAAAAAGGTACTTTACTACTACAGTAGTAGACTTTCAAGGAAATATAATAAAAGGGTTTATAAGTTAGTTAAAATTTAAAGAAGGGACCCCAAAGAATTATAATTTATGTTTGATATTAGCTCTTCCTACTTATACATGAATATTCCTAATTTCTCAGGGAGGAGAAATTTGTATTAGTCATCTATGCCATGTATACCAAAACACATGCCATATATTTATGAAGACATCTGATAGAGAATGCAATCTGTTTCAAGTTCCTGCAAAGGCCCTCTCCTGGATTTAACTGTGTCATCTTTTCTTCATATAAAAAAATGTTTTGTATTTTCTGTGAATTTAGAAGGAAGATGTATGCTCCATTCCACAGGTTTTAACACCTATGAGGATGATGTGCAGAGTGAGTTATCTGTAGGACCCAATATAGTTGGTGAAATGAATGTGCAGCTTTCCATTCTATATACTGTATATGAAGAAAATTAGTTTTAAGAATTTATTACTTTAGCAGGCTTAAACACAGGAAATTTCAGCTCCTGTGACCAAACTGCTGGATCAGAACCTTGCCCATTTGTCCCTTCCCCAGTGGGCAGCACCAGGCATTTCACACAGTGTGAGAACACTACAGGACATGTCCTTCAGCCACCTGCATCAGATCTTTCCCTAAATCATTCACAGTTAAAATCTGATCAAATATCATTAAATATGAAGTTAAACAATACTCTCAAAATGCTTTAGTATGGATTGCTCTTACTTAAAATGTCCCTGGGTCCTTTCCTAGATTTCACATAATTCCTTGCCCAAGCCATGTCCAAGGAACTTCAAAGCCTTGAACTGTTATTTCTAAGATATTTTTGGTTTGCTCAGAACTTGCTCTCTTTAAAAATCAGATAAATCAGTGTATAAGTAGGAAGAAAGCTGTGAATCATTTCAGGATGACCTTAAGAAGTTATTAGCATTTGAATGAGTTCTCATTAACTTTCCACAAATATTTAAAAAAAAACAACCAGAAAACATAGTAGCCTGGGGAATGTAAAAAAGTGAAAGGACATAAAAAATGTTATTGTAAAAGGTATTTAAAAGGATTTAGAAGCACAACCAGAAAGACATTGCTTTCTATTTATTTCTCTAACTTCAACCTAGCTTTACACCACACAGCAAATAACAACATTTACTTTATTTTGTTGTTTTTCCTGTAGGTCTCAGCAATCCTTTCTCACAGTGGGAATAAAGATAGACAAAAAAAGTCCCCATAATAAAATGCTGTAGACAGAAGTATCCTCCATATCAATTTCTGTGTTTAAACAAGAAAGTCCTTTAAATGGCACACTCTAAGCACATATTTTACCTCTGCAGCAAGACCTTATGTTTGAGGTTTTTTTGTGTTTGTCACACAGCTAAACAGGAAGTAGTACTCAGAGAAAAAATTACACCTGTAAATCCAAATTTTAAGTGAAACAATATACCTTATCTCATTTTCCTCTTGATAGTCATGACACTGTGTAGTTTCATCACTTTCTGGTCTGGATTTGGGATGTATTTTCTAGGAAGAAAATGCACTAAATATAAATATTCTAAAGCTATAAATATTCTAAAGCTTTCTTTAGTAACTAAACAATTGTATGTTTCAGTCTGCTTCAGTTGTTCAACATCAAAATCATCTTGCAAAATGTAGGCCAAACCTTGTCCTCTAACATAAATTTTAATATTGAAGTTTTTGTATTGTAGACAGGGGCATAAGGGCCAAAAGCAAAAAAAAAAAAAAAATCCTTTCTCAATACACAATAGGAGAAATGGAAAATTGGGTGAATCACACAATTTCTGTTTCCAATTAGAGAGCGATCGTGCTGATAAGACAGGATTTGCACTTTGATGGTAGAATTCAAGAATTTGACACACAGATTTACATCTGCAAGTCACAGTTAAGTGGAGATCAAAAGAGGTATCACTTGCTTTCAAATACAGAATGGTTCTCTGATTCCCACCTCCCCACAGCTAAGAATGTAGCATCACAATGTAAACAACTATATGTAGTATCTCTTACCTTCCAGTATATGGCTCCCAAAATAAAGCCAATAAGGAGAGACAGCAATGATGTCAGTGCTATGCTGATCCCTTGCAGGCTGGAGCTGTTAATGAAGCCAAGTGCTTCTTCTGTAATTAAAGATACCCTCATTAGTGAAGACAGATTTATAGCAGAAAACTGTCTTCAGGGCAACACTATTAGCAAGAGCACTTTCATGCACCACCTACATAACAGCAACTTAAATGGCAGAACAGATACTTCAAAGTGCAATGTACATGAGATGCACTTCATACAAAATCTTACAGGAAATTTTTGACCACAAGGATGCTCCACCCACTTCTGAAACAACAGTGTTGAAAAGTACCAACACCAATTCTCTTTTTGCCATTTGTAGAGAATCATCTCTTTCCCACACCTCAAAGGTTTAGATTTCTTAATTTTTAAAGGTCTTACTTTGAAACACAAAGCAATTATTTGGAAAAGAATATATATCAGTTCATGCATTTGCACTGGTTCCATCAGACAGCTCCCACTGACTGCAGGCACCTTGCCCTGGCACTAATCAATGACCAACATGAGGGCTCTCAGGGGAGGTTAATTTAACAGAATAAACCTGATCACTTCTAAAGCTCCCTGGAAAGGTACCGCTGACTTCAGCAAGATCAAACTCTTGTACCTTGAGGTTTACCAGTGTGTTATTTGGTTATAACCATTTCTTGATAGCTTTTAACATTTTGTATAGACGAGCACCAATCCCATTCTTTTATGTACACAAACAATTCCATTCCCCTCACTGGGAGCTGTATGCATGCTGAGACTAAAATTTGTCCCTTCAGTTATTTCGTCAAGAGCAGGATGTGGAAAGTCCAACAGAATCACCTGGGGACCCTCCATCAGAAATGCAAAGTGAACCTCAGGAGACTGGTATTTTAGATGCTGTTCACCCAGGTTTGGTTCATTTCAAACTGGGTGTCTGCACCTCGAATGGTGGGGGTATTGACAGATTACAGGAAAAGACTCAAACTGAAAGCACTGGAAAAGTGTAGGTGATTGGATACATGGAAATGAAAATGAACTGACAGCACTCAAAATTTGTGTGACTCATGCAAACAGCAAATGTCTAAGCACACACAGTATGATATTCTGGGTCAAACAACATGTGTTTAGTACATGATTAAACAGCCTCCAATAAAATACGTTAGTTTAGAAAGAAGTGTTCCTTTAATTAACCAGCAATTAATTTTTAACTCTCAGATTTTCTTGTTGACATTTTTCAAGTTTTAGACAAATGTTCTTTTTATCTCTGAAATTCAGCTGTGTTTTCTAGGTCCAACATTGTTAGAAATAACAAGACAACATAAAGTCTGTATCTTATATATTCATACACTACATATATCTCTGTGTCTCTGTTATATATCTCTGTTTACAAAGTGTAGGTTCTGACTGCAGGGGCTTGAGTTTCACCTGTATCTGGTGGATTCAGCAGACTAAAAGGAAACATCAGCCAAGCAGAACCAATGCCAGCTTACCGTGAAAGAAATCTGTCTACAGAAGGGAAAGGTAGGAGACAAAGTTCTACAGAGGTGAACATCAACAAAAAAAGAGAGGCTAGTGATTAGTCTGCCTCTCTCTGCTCAGACATTAAAGCCAGGAGCAGACATTAACTGGGGAGACAAAACCTTTCTAAGTTTCTGTCTCAGATTAGGCATAGAAGATGTTTGCTTGCAGAACTGATCTGCAAGAAAACAAGGCAAAATCAAGAGGGTGGAGCCAGCCTGAACAACCCTAGAAATGCTCTCCTGTTGTCGTTTATCTGTTGTGTATTCTCAGAAGAAAATTCTGATATTGCTCTTGTGCTCTAAGCAAGTAAAAAGCAATCCTCATTTGCCTAATGCCTTTCTTCTCAGTGAGAGACTGCTAAGTTTTACAGCTATATTATGTAAATCATATGGGGATAGCTATGTTTTCTGGATTCCATCCCGCAAACTTCAGAAAAAAATTAAAAAGTGAAATAAAAATCAAAGGAAAGACTGTTCAGGTCATGTAGAGCATAACGTGTTTGATAACATGTTATGGAAGAGTGTATAACCTCAAAAACCCTCTGCCTACCCGCAGTGCTGGGCAGCATGTCATGGCAAGCATGCTGATTTTTACATGAACTGCTAGAGAAATGTGCTGCATGCAGGATAATCAGTGATAATTTTGAACCTTTGTTTTTAACAGTATTTTTCACAAACTTTATGCAATTTAAGACAACAGAAGTGACACCTTTACAATGAGGAAAAATCTGATTTCTGAAAAGTTATCTCCAAAGCAGATGATTTCTTAATCATCTATGGAAAACTGAAAGGAATTTATAATTAGCTTTCCATATGGGGACATGCAATCCAGGGATCGAGCCTAAATACAATCCCATTGTGACACTCTCCTTAGCCTACCTTTTAAAAATGACAACAGATTTTCTTTTCCACAACATGACAGTCTATGAATTAATTTGAAAGTTAAGTAATCCATAACTACCTTAAAAAGCCAGCAAAACCAGAATATTTAATTTCACTTTCAAGTCCAGAAAAAATTCTCTTGAAAGATCTGGGGAGAATAAAATGAGTCATGGCAGGTTTCTTCATGTGCCTTTTATTTATATTAAAATTTAAAACAGAACAGGCTGAAGAATTTTCAGTCTGCAGAACCTCCCAGAGACTTGTCTTAATGAAGAAAATGGAGAGAAGAAAGAAAGCTGGCTACCACTGGGACCTTTTCCTCTGTTAGAAACTTTGGAGCTCTACACAGAAAGATTCTGATTCCCATCAGTTGTAAAGGCAGAGGGGAGAAGGAATAGCAGGAACCAGGTGTACCAATAACTTTATGAGCTCTTTGGGCAATGCCAGAGGAACTGCTGACTCTCTCCAGGAGAGTGAAAAAGGGCAGTGGATGCAAGCCAGCATCTCTCAGAGCTCTCACTCTGTCTCTTGTGGAAGATTCCCTAAGGAAGCGAGCTCATTTGATGCTGATTTATGTATGGTCTTCATGGATATTGGGATGTCAAAATGTAAACAAAATATATTTACATTAAAAGCCACTCATCTACACAATGAAGTTATTGAGCCACTTCCTACCTTGAGCCATGTGAGATTATGATTGAAAGTACTGGCTTCTTTTTTTTTTTTTTTTTTTTTTTTTTTTTGCCATATATGTCTCAAAGGAATTTCCAGTTTACCTCTGCTCAGTTCCAACACAATTACCACAAGATCTTATCTGTAAAAATGCAGAGCAGCTCTCACCTGTTCATTAGGGTTTTCCATTAACTATTAAGTTGGAACAAAGGAACAAAGGCACACATGGCAGCACCAATTGCATTAAGCCATGGGTGAACATTTTAAAATTGTTGTGCAATTACTGAATTAAACTATGGTCTTTTTTGCTTAATTAAAATAGGAGAACTTCTTCCTAAAAACAGTTACAGAGATCTCTGTGTTTACATGTTCTTTGAGCTACTCAGGACTAAATAATAAGGCTAAATTATTGTGAGGAAATTGCAGACAAAAATGTAAGGAGGAAACACTGAAGCCTTCATGAAATTATAAAGAATGTTATGGCATTCAATTGAAGGAGAAGTTTTAGTCACAGCTAGTAAGTTCAAGCTTTGATCAGAGCAACATGAAATTCATCTGATGGCTTAAACCACTGAAAGAAGAGATTAGGACTCAAGACTTCTTTACATAGGAACCATCTCATCTACATTCTCTAGACAACGTGTGCTATAATCATGTAGAGAAATATGAGCAAGACTGGAACTTTAACAGCTAATTGGAAATTCAGTGGATTACAGTCAGGTAACACAAAGAGGAAAAAAACAAAGCAGCCTAAATAAATTTGGGATGGTGGTGGCAGTCTTCTGAGAATTTTAGGAGAAATAAGAAAAGATCTTTCTGCTTTTGAGAAAAGATGAAGTGGAAACAGGTTACAAGTCTACATTCAATATATAAGTATGATTAAAGCACTATTACAATTCAAAAAACAATTAGAATGGTGTAATTGTTCTATTTTTCATTTGGCTGGGCTAAGAGTTTTTGTGTGTCTTAGAATCTTTAGTTGAGATTCTACTCTATTATTGTAGTTTAATTTTACTGTTGTGTAAGAACAATGGAGTCATGAAATATGACTCAACAAAAATAGCAAAACTAAAAATCCATAACTTAGCTAATTTATATACAATTTCTATGATATTTCACAAATTATTTTATTGGATGATGGACTTCAGGATTGTCTAAGTTGAATGTAGAATTGGGGCAGTTCAAGTCATCTGACTACACAGACTGTATTAATAGATTCAAAATATATTAATCTGGAGGGGTTCTTTTGCAAAAATTCAACATTTCTAAATGCTCTGGAAACTATTAAGCTGAAAAATAACTCAAAACTGTTTAAAATTAAAGGGATAATTTAAAAAAAAATTACTGTAGTTTGTGTCTGAAGATGGTTTTTTTCAGTCCTCCCCTCTTCTCAATGTTTTCCTTTTTGAAATTTGAATTTAGTGGTGCTTTTCTGAGAACAACACTGAAGCCAGGGGAATGCTATGCTAGGGAGACTTCACAGGGGAAGTACTAAGGTTTATTCACTGTTGTTCATTCCAAGAAGGTAAGGATTAACTAAAACCAACATTTCCTTAGCAATAAAGTCAAGACAAAATTATAACTGGCACTGAAGGCCATTTCAGGGAATAAAACAAGGCTGTCAATAAAGATTCCACAGCTCCCTCCCTGAAGGAAACCTCCAAACGAGTAACTACAGTGTAACTAGTCAGCATCCAAATTAATGTAATTTAATCTGATTATGAGTTCAAACTGTCCCCAGACCCAGCCAGACATGCAGTCCTCATGTCATTTCTACATAAGGCTGTTAACTGATATCCAATTTTCCAATAAATTGCTTAAGAGAATGATAATCAGTTAAAACACACCTGTACAGCATATGGTAGCCAAGCAATTTACTGCATTATTTTAATTAGGCTTTTTTCCAACTTGATTATCAGTTCCAATTATAAAACAAGATTAATAATCCTGCTTCTGCACTCTCCTCCACAGTACAGACACAGGTGCCACACTCCATTGCACTGCCTGGCATTCCTCCTCCTGTCACTGTACTGGGTCAAACTCCTTTCATCTGAACTACTCCTGTAGTCTTGTCTGTCTTTTGGCTTCTTGATCCATTCCCATTGCTTCAGGCTGTGGCTGACTATTTTTCCTCTAGCAATGACAGCAAAAATTATCACATGTTCAGACCTGAGACAGAGACAGGTATGAGTACTTTAACCCTTTCCTAGTGCCTCAGAGTTGGCCCTGGGCTCATCAGGTTATTTGCAGACGGCTCTATGGCCTCCTGGCAAGGAATCCAGGGCAGTGAGTCTTCTCTTTTCCAAAGACTCAGGCTGGCAGCCAGGAGTGGAGGGGGTTTTTTAATTCCTTCTACTCTGAGGGTTCTGGGCTGTGATGACTTAAGACCTACTCTTAATTAGAAAGCAATCAAGAAGGGCTTCAAATCTGATAGCAGCTGTGAGCCAACTACGAGGTCGCATGCACGGTGCTAAAAGCCCAGAGGGTAACTGGATTACACATTCCAAAGAGAAGGAGCATGAGAAAAAAATCAGGCCTAGAAAAAAATCAACTGTGTCACCAACAGAAGCTACCATTGTGCCCACTAGATTACATCAGGCTGCCCCTCTGCACATATTTCCTCAAGCACATGGAGCACCAGTCACATCCTTCATCATCACACATTCAGATAGCGTGGATGTTTGGGAAGTGAAAAGGGGAAATTGAAAAGAGAGCTTCTTGACACGTCTGGGAAATGAGAACAAGGAAACAGCAAGGTTGAACTTTGATCACCATTTCAGGAACCTCTAAGGAAAATCCCCTCTTGTTCACGTGGGAAGCTCCAGATAGTGTTCACCTTGCTGTACATGATGTCACTAAAAGCCCCTGGAACTTCTCTGTTTCCTTTCACCTCACCCTTTCTGACCTCGTGATGGGTAATGGTGAGGCTCTTACAGCAACCATTCTGGACTCTTATCAGGGAGCTGTCATGTAATAAGTGACCAAGAGAGATAAGAAAGGTGGACATGAGTATGCCAGAGAGAAGATTACAGCCTGCCAGAAAGGTAGTGGCTTTGTCATTAACCCCAAGTGAAAGCATGCTGACTTGTGGAGGTGGCCCTACTGCAACTACACCAAACAAGCACGGGGATGGCCCTCAGGGCTGGTGTAAAACTTGGTTGGGATTGACAGTACTCTCAAAATGCAAAATACAGGTATCCTCTTTGTTCATGTGAGTACCCTCATCTGATTTAGGATAGCTATTCTGCTCATTTGGAGCAACATCCTTTGCTGAGAGTTAAAATGAGGTGTCTGGCCAAATCTTCTGAGGCCATATGACTAGTGAGACCTCATGACAGCCAAAACGAAGAGGCCTGCCCTCTCCAAGTTGTAGATTGCTGTCACATAATTGTAACTCGATAGCATCTCTACATTTTGATTAGATAAGTTCATTGCATTTCAGGATGACAGCTGAGAAACACATGGTACACCATCAGGAACATGTAACTTCCCATTAATTTGCACAATTAATGACATTCTTTTCCTCTGAGCTCTCACAACCAGCTACCAGAACAAAATGGAGACATATATTCAATCACTTGTACTTACTGTTACTGCTAGTGCTACTGCCAATGCTGTCATTCCTAAGAGAGCTGGCAGCAACAGGAGGAAACAAAAATGTTTTTGTGACAGCGACTCTGGAATCTAAATAGAAAATGAATGTGTCAGAATTATGAAACTTAAAATACAGTTCCCTCTATATAAGATGATGGGCTACAGGACCACTCTAATGTGACTAAAGGGCTGTTTTAAAAGCTGGCCATAGGACTGTTCATAAAGTGGATTAAGCCAAAAAAGGCAGTTTTATTAAGTGGCAGAAGTGTGTACATGCTGAGCTGCTGCTGAATAGCTAATCTGGAAAAGCAGCTACTGCTTACAAGTTCTTAGGTTATGGCACTGATCTGCTTCTAGTAACTACTGATGTAACTGTACAACTGGACACATTGCCCTAATTAAAAAGCTAATATCTGTCACTAGAGAGAGTAAAAGAAAAGGTAATGCAAACCCTCCATTTACTGGAAGGATAAGAAAGAGCTGCAGGAGCTTGACCTGAGCTTGTTAAACTGTTCAAATGAAGTAAACATTTCCCTGTTCAGGAAAAGTGGGATGAAATTGAAGGTGACTTGAGGCTGCCGCGATTTACAGCTTGTCCTAACTTCCTCTACTTTCAGTTGTGCAGTCTTAGGCTCTTTTAACACCTTATAAAACTAAATAAAGCATTAAGAGAAGATAAGAAGGACAATGTAAAAAAGACAATTCAGGATATATTTTGGATTAATAGAAACAGAGCAGCATAATGCAAGGTTATTTTGATTATTCTGAGAAATGATGTATCTAGAAGTGATGGCACTAGAACTTGACTTTGAACAGAAACACAACCTTCAGTGTCAGTAGTTATTTTAACTTGCAGTAAAAAGGTGACATGGAGGCATGGTATCAGATCTTCAGCATCTCTGAAATCCAAGGAAAATCTCACATTTTTATCTGCCTAGATTCTGCTCCCCAAAAGGAGACCCCTCTTACCATTCTCCGGTGTTCCTACTGTTGAAGGCAGAATGCAGTCGTTCTTATCCAGTCTGTCTGCAGACTCTTTGTAGACCTCAATGGTACTATTAAAGTGCCTAAAAAAATCCTCAGGAATGAAGTGACCTTCTTCATAAAGGTGACCATTTTCTTTTACAAAATCCTAGAGTAAAATATAGAATTCAGCTTGAAAGAAGGTCAAGGGAGATGCTCATTTCAGAACATCAACAAATGCTAAAAATACCCAAAGATGATACAAAATCATTTATATTTTTAACCTGCAGACAACCAGATTAGCTGTATACAATCTTCATATAACAAAGAAGCCTTCTGATCTGAGGACTTCAAATTAGCTTTGCAAATAGAAATGAATTATTAATACAGTGTTGCAAAATTGCTAAGGAATGAAAGACAGTCTCTCATCCTATACTGAAAACCAAGAGACTTTTCAAAATTCCCCTCATTAAAAAATCCCCCTTGATTTCACCTTACTTTGCAAAGTTTCACATGAGTCTTTTAATCTCAACATATGAACACAACAATCATTGGTATTGTCATCAAGAGAACGGGGAACAAAATACAATAGCTGGGGTACAAAATACAATAGCTGGGGTACACCACTGCTCAGAAACAGGCTGAGATCCCTGATAACAGACCTAAAAATAAGAGCAACTATAAACAAGGAAGCACAAGGAAGCTCAGTCACTCTGAGGTCTAACAGACACATTTGTTATGCCAGACTAAACACTAAACAACATGATTGAGATCCATGGTGATGACTGACGGTTTTCTTCTTTTTTTTCTTTTTTTTTTTTTTTTTTTTTTTTTTTTTCTTTTTTTTTTTTTTTTTTTTTTATGTCAGCAAGTCAAGTTTCGCCTGAGGTTAGTCTGTACTCTTAAGAAGGAAGAGAGTGGTAAGAACATGGTCTAAGTATGTCCTAAAGGAAACCTCCTGGTTTTGGCTCCAAAGTTATTTTATGTTTGATGCTGAAAGTACTAGACTTAAGATCATTATTCTCTAAGGAAATCAATAGCTAGTTGTTTTGCTGAATTACAGGATATTTATTTTTCCATTCTACAAAATAAAATTCCTCTTCCCCAGCCACATCCCAGCTGAGTGCTTTGAATCATCAGGACAAAAATAGAAAAGAAAAAAAAATATATACACTGAAGATTGGAGATAATTCAGTTTGAAATGGAAAAGTAGGGAATATCTAAATACTCACAACAGTGCAATGCAAATACATGGCAAGCTTAAAAGGCTATTCCACTCTAAAGGCACCTGAGTGTTTTACTTATTTGATTCATCCTGGGTGTTGAAAAGCTACACTTACAAAAACTAAGGACTTAGCTGATAAAAACAACTGTATATGGAAGATAAAACACTTGCTCTAAAGGACATGGTGTATTTTACCAGTTTTATTCCATGGGACAAAATCTTTGACTACAAAACTTATTTTTAATGACTGATAGTCTGGTCAGATCTGGATAACAGAGTAGAAAATTAATTTCTTTCCCCTTTCCCTGCCTGCACAGAAAATCAGACATCTCTTGAGTGAGAATACTTCCAGCAGCTGTCAGAATCCAGAAACACATGGAAATGGACCAATGTCCTCTGGTCTTTGCTGTGCCTTTATATAAAAAAGTGAATTAAACCATGGAGAAGCTTTCAGAGCTTCACACACTGTGATACATACTAAGAGTATATTAATAACTTTAACCAAATCATCTTTAAATTTACATTAAGATCACAAGGAAAATATATAATTTAATCTGGATACACAAGGAAGATTTCTGCTAGTTTCAAAAAGACCAGAATGGATTAATTATCTAAGGGAATATCACCGCATTTCTGACTTTAAATAACTGCATACAGGTCACTGTAATTCCTTCTAAGCCATTTTTCTTTGAAACAGGAGATAAAACTTAACCAATGTTAGCACAGTGTACTCAGTGCATTTCTAAACAAAGCAGGATTTCAGATGCACAGGAATAGAAATGAAAACAAATCTAACAAAGCCTTGGAAAATCCTAAACTATTACTGAATATTGTGCAACAGAAAGTAAAAAATAAGTATCCAGTACAAAAGCTGAAAGTCTGTATAAAATTACCTTGTTTTATCAAAAGCAAGGCATGCCATAAGATCATTAATTATCCTTGTGAGATTATTGATGATTGAATAGTTGCTTAAAACATCCGACATATCTGGAATATCTGAAAATTTCTGGAGAAGATTATGTAGACTCCTTGAAAATTCAGGCACCATCAAATGCAACCAACAGTGACTAGGCTGTCAGGGGATAAAAAGAGAAACAGATGTAAATTAAATATCAGACATTTGTAAAAACTGGTTGAACATCTCAATGTGCTAAAGTAAATTAGACTGTTCTTTCCAATTTAAACTATCTCAAAAGTATAAATTACAATTCTCCTTCTTTAATGTGACCAATTTTCTCTTCAGTCCTTTTGGTAATATTTCTATTCTCACTAATACTGACATATTTGTGGTTGTCTGTTTAATGCCATCCCTTTATTAAATTCTCAATGAATGCCAAGTGTCAGTGTGTTGAGCATTTGAGCCTTGGAACATGTTACTATGAACCCTAGTCCATGCTTCCATTAACCTATTTATTTTCTTTTCAATTTCTACTGCCTTAACAATTCTTTAAATATCAGTTTTCATTTATTGTTGTTACCTTACATGGCTCAGTTTTAACTGAGCCATGTAAGGTAACAAAGATCCTTGATTTAAATTTCTTGATCCCCAAAGATCCTTGATTTAAATTTCTTTTCAGGAGAGTTTCCACAAAAATTTTGCATGAAGTCCCTGTGTGCTTTTATACACCTTTAAACTAGTTAGCTGAGTTTATTCTTTCTCTTCAGCTTTTTCACTAAATGCCATTACTGGGAGCAGTTTCTAGATTTAAAAGCCTTTCTTCTTCCTGAGTCTTTGATAACAAAAGTGTTCTGCAGAGCCTGTCACTGTATACACTAACACCTATGCAATTAGTTTGCAGACAAAGTTTGTACAGCAGTTCACATGACTGAAACCTGGTAATTCATTTTGCTGTCTTAGAGGAAGTAGTTAACTTCTTTACTTGGATATATATAACATTTATCACAGTAGTTAAATAGAGGAAAAATTCACCCAGCCCAGGAAAATCCCTAACATGGCATGATCAGCAAAAATACAGGTAATGCATAAGTCAGAACTGCAATGTGTACATGTAAATACCTTCCCAATAAAAGCTAAATTTTTAGTGGCAAATGTCATGAGAATTTATTCCATATTTGACATTTTTTTCTAATATTAAAAATGTCTCATTAAAGCCTTCCAGGTACAAAGATCTTGGCCCAACAAACCCTATGTAGTCTCAGTATCACTAAACCAGTTTCCAATTGCTGTGCAGTGGATAGACAGCACCCACTGAATCCACATTCTGCAACACACAGCAAATGTTTGGCAATGTACACACTTCTAGGCTTAATCTCATTTACTCAATTTCTTCAATAAACCTGCATACAGATTCTTTTTTTTAAAAAAAAATAAATCCACAGGTGTTCTGCTTTGATGTGTAAATGTTTCCGACAAGAAAAAATACACTTCACATTTCTGAAGACTAATCAGACTATTAGGCTTCCAGGCTTAGAGAACCAAATGTAAATACATAGAATTTCCACTTCTGTGTACAACTCTCTCATACAGTGATAACCTGTGGCAAGTCAGCGATATAACCTTCTGCAATTATCTCAACAATGACTTAAAAAAGAAAGAAACAGAAAGCAAAATGGATAGCATTTGGCTTGAGTCTGCTTCCCCTTTTTCCTCCAAAGGACAGCAAGGTGAGGGGGGAAGCAGAAGCAAATAAATCAGAGAAAGCTTTTTGAAACATATTCTGTTCAAGCAGCCTATGTTGTGCCACGTCCCACCGCTCCCACGAGACAGGCAACACATTTTCTTTCCTCTGCTTTGGGGTGGGAACACTGACACAGGACCAACTACTGTGCTTCCCTGAACTGGAAACCTCGAAAACCTTTTCCTTTGAGGTTTTGTGGGTGAGCATTATCCTCTGGCAGGGACTAGCATAAGCTTGCTCCTTCTTCTAGTGAGCATTTGGCAATTCCAGCAGGGAGTCTATTTTGTTGCTCCTGTGGTTTAGCATGCGTGTAGGAGTCTCCTCTAACTGGACTGTTCTGACCTACAAAGCTGCATTTCACAAAAGCTCTAAGTTCTCTTTTCAGCAATGCCAAGCTGTGCAATCACTTGCTATGTCAATACCTACCTAAAAACACAGACAAAACTGCTCTAATTGAAAACTATGACATTATTTGCAAAGAGAAATAGTGGTTTAACTCTGATATTTTGTGTAAACTTTGACCAAGATTTACATTTTAAGGCAATTGCAAATGTGACTTCCCTTGTACTTCAGGGTAGCTCTCATTTGGCTATTACTTTCTACATCTGTGTAAAAGTTTAAATGTTATCTCCTCTTCTGAATTCAGCCCTTTGCTGTCATCTCTGCCTTTTAACCTTCAGGTTTGACTACACAGTTTACTCTATACAAGACTACTTTTAAAGCCACTCAGTTGCTCGAGCTAGTGCATAATGCAACAACCCTTCTGTTTAATGGATGGGTGAGTCTGTTCCTGTTACATGCACTACACTGGCTTCCCATCTGCTTTGTGTTCACCCTGCCTTCCTACCTTTAGTCATCTACATTTGGGAATTGCTACCTTGGGTACATTTCCCACTTTATGCACACACCAAAGATTGAAATCTATTGAAAAAAAATTGCAGAGCACCATTTCAATCCCTTCAGAGTTGAGCAAAAGGCATTTACTTTAGGCAAAGCCATGGGTTTCCAAGCTTGCATGGGCCAGAGTAAAGCCTACTTATTCAGGAAGCCTTGCTGTGGTATGCATAACATAACCTGAAATTCCCAGAGAGGAATCTGGCAAAGTGGGATCTGAATACTGCTGAATACTTTCTCCTGAGAAGGCATGTGGCCAAGAGCTGCACCTGCCATTACCATGACTGAAAGTGCTGTGCAAAGGGAACACGGAAGTCTCAGCTCTGAACTTCTCTTCTTCCTTTTTATTTCTTGGCTGCTTGTTGTAAATGTAAACTGGATCTAAATTTCTGGGTATGGTGCATCAAGATGACCTAGCACTGAAAAGAATGGAAAAGAATCTGCATACTGGCCGTCAAAACTGGACCATGGAGACAAGCAAGAGTGAGAACAACCAGGACTGATTGCTCAAGCAGATTCCCGCCAGGAGTGCAGTGGAGGGAACAATCTCAATCCAGGCCAGCAGCTAATGGGCTGGAAGCTGGGGAAACAGCACTCAAGCTACAGTTGTCCTCCACAGACATGAATATCATCACATCAGACACCAAGATCAGTGAATTTCAAAAAGCCCAGCAGTCAGGGGATGGTGGCAGCCAATCTTGCTCCCTTGTTCTCTAAATATTGGATATTCTAAGAAATGGAAATTTTTCTATTTGTTTTATTTATATAGGACCTAGTACCTGACTTTCATAGCATTCATTCTGCAGAGTTTTCCTGTCTAAAGAACCAACTTTAAAATGGGTTTTCCAAAGTACTCTAAGTTTTAGTGAAAGCCTCAGCATCCAGCAAAACTCTTAAAAACACTTCTACATCTGACATAACCCTTCATAACCTCACAACTCAGGGCCCTTCACTATCCTGCAGCCTCCTTTTCCTCCTCCCATCTTCTTGCTATTCAGGATTGAATCTTGCTTCTGGCATAGATTTCCAATATCAACAGGGAATATTGGCAGATTTGCCACATTGTTGTAGGGTAGGATACATTTTTATATGTGTATCACATACAAATTGGATTTTTACAGTGAAAATTTTGTAGAAACTTTACACAAAAACAGCTTCTTGCATCCAGTAGATATTTTTCAGCTACAGATGTATGTGTACAATGATTAATTCTTAAGACAGGCACAGTGTTGTTCTGTTTAACTGAAAAAATCATCATTTTCTTACTTTTTTCCTTGACTTAAAACAATATAGCGTTCAGCATAATTTGTACTTTCACCTTCTTTCCTTTCCTCCTTTTTATTGCAATGTATGCAACAACCAAGTTTTCAATACAAAACTTCAAAATTTTTTTTGTTAAACTGAGGAAAACCAAAAAATATGTAGTAGATTGTTCAATAAAATTATATTATTTAAAAATAAAAATGCTATATAATTTTAAGATTTACAAATAATGCTTATTTGAAAGCACCACTATGTTTTAAATATAAAGAAAGAATAACACAAGTATGTTTGAAATTCTGTGGTTTGTTAAATTACTGATGCCACCATTTGTTGAACTTGGGGCTCTCTTTACTGGCTGCTTAGTATTTGTTGTGCTCTAGTGGCAATTCCACTGGCTGAAACAAGGAGTTCTAGAGTATGTTCCAAAGTACAATTAAAGAGAACCTATTTCTTTAAGAAAGCAATATTTTTGAATGGACACAATGAAATAATATTGACGAAATAATAACACAATGAAAATTTGACTTTTCACCAAAAAAAAAAAAAAAAAAATTTAATATGAAGAAATACTTTCCTAGAATCTCTGTAATTAAAAAAGTTTTAAGGGACTTCAGGAATCACTCTACATTTCTTTTAAATGTGAATATTTGGGAACCATGTGAAAAGTGAAATAAACATTATTTAACTGTAACTTGCTAAGACATAGGACTAGGTACAGAATGTTACAGCCATCACTGGTTCCAGTGGGCTGTTTTATTGGGAATAACATGAAGTGGTTATACATACCAGACTATCCATCTTCGGGACATATTTAAGGGTTATCATATAATCATTTGGGAGATTTCCAACCTAAATAAACAGATAATAAAAATGTTATTACTTACTACACAAAGCAAGACTTTATTTCCATTACTGCATTCAACAAAATCTACCAAATACCGACACAAATTTTCAGTAAATCACAGGTGCAGGCAAAAATGTTTACTTACATGCTTTCTTTCCTGTGGAACTGCTATTGACACTTACTCACTCACTCACAAGTGAACCATCTTTCCACAGCTCTGCAATATGCTCAGATCTGATCTGATCATGGTCAGTGATCAGATCAGATCTGTTGACTTTAACTCTTTAACTCTTCAGCAGAGTTAAAGTCAACAACGGGTTGAGAAGAAGGGATCTGATGTTTTTCATTACTGCAGAAACTCCACTGCCCTTCTGTCTTTTAATGCCTTGAGGTGTTTACGTGACAACTTCTACTGTAGACAGTATCAGAAGTATCTTGCCCTTTTTCCTTCAAATAACATCCAACTTGAACATGCATCTGAACCTGAATACTTGCCTGTCTTGTGCTTAATTATGTACCAGGTCAGAAAAACACTTTAAAACAACCTTAACTTTGGAGTCGTGCTTCTTACTGATGATGAGCAATATCATTATATCATAGCAAGGTCCTGGGGCAAAGGAGAGCTTCCACACATGTAAGCTGCAGCTTTGCAGATGGGGGTGAGCATGAAGTGTGCTGAAGCAAAGACAACTAGTGGAAGAAGGGGTCCCACTGAATTATCCTGTGCAATCTGCCACAGATGGGTTCCAACACTACTGTGACACATGGCTGAACATCTGGGGAATGTGCTGGGTTGGGAGATGAACAGTCCAACAGTCACTGGACTGCCACAAATCCACAGTCTTTTGAAATATTTTTTCAAAAGTGTCATAATATGATGCTCACTGATACAATAAACCTACTTCTGTCAATGATAGAGTCAATTGATACTTCTCATCCTGGTTTGAAATCCACATACTCTAAAACAATATGCACAGATGTAGCTCCTTTGGTGCAAAAGCATTTCTACTTCAGGTTAAAGATCATTCTGTTATGGCTGCTTTTGATTCTGCTGCTATAGCAACCAGCACAGGGATTTCTTTTCCCCTGAGCGGTTTTTAGGTAGTATTTTGTTTGGCAAAACATAATGTTTTATTTCTTAATTAAAAGTCTGTTTCAATTGAAAATTAAACCAGTTATTTCAAAACATTATGGTTCTAAAAATGATCAAGGGCAATGCTTATACACAGCCAAACACAAGTGAATTCCAAACATTTTTTAATTTATGTGGGCTAAGCTACAATTTTTCAGCTCAATGACTTTTTTTTCTCCTACAGCTTTAGAAAAGTTACTGTATAAATGATCCTTAAAAATTCCCTCCCATAAATCAGTTTTGTTTCTTCTTTTATTTTTCTTTTATTTTTATACCTATACATTCCAAAAGCAGAAGCGACATAAAATTCTATATTAATTTCTATTTACCTGGCTTTTTTGGGAGTTGATTCAAGATGCTGTAAATGTGCTGAAAAATATTTCAATACATTTGTTCTTTCTTTAGAGCATCAGATTTATTCTAAGTCCTCATTCAAATTTTTTGTCTATTATTTCCTTCTTTAAAACATCATGGCATCACAGCATACTAATAGATATTCAGGTTTTTTTCTAGCTTCCTTTGCATGCCTAGAGAGGTGGGATTAGCAGCACTTTAGGCAGCACAGATAGTGAAGATGCTACTCTATGTGCAAAGTTTCCCACACTCACTCTAGAGGGATTCCACACTTAGCAATGCCAGCAAAACCACTGCTCTTTAAGAAAGGTCACTGGAAGATTAAATTTGTTCCATATCAATGAACACTACAAGGATTGATATGCATTATGTATACAATCTACTTTCCTGGCATCAGAGCCTCTCAAGCACTTTTCACGCACAGTTAAAAAAATTCAAGTGCCCAAGAGCTCTTACACCTTCTCAATCAGAGCTGGAGCAAACAGCTCAGCCTCAGATATTTCTCTCCTTGACAGACTGTGAATCAGATAAGATATTTTTGAATTTACTACTAAAAATGAAGATCACTGGGAGGAGGGTGTCAAAGACAAAATACATGCACTGCCTCAAGAAAAAACTTGTTAAAGTTTTGTTGACTGAAGTCCACATGTCAGATGCTGTGCTGGTAAAGGATGGATCTCAAAGTGAGGAGTTACATTTGTATCACACTTGGACTTCCCAACTCTCACACGGAAAATAGAGTAAAGCCCCTGATGTAAGAGTAAAAGATATGTCTATACTAGGTCTGTATTTTATACTCCCCAGCTTTGCTGAAATGTATCTTGAAATTTTGTTGAAAACTAACCACCAAGACTTTGATCCAAACCCAACCACTGGATTTTCATCTGCTGAAATGATCCTGAAAGGAAAGAATGGATTCTGCACACCCACTTGGTGCAGGGTGCCTGACTGCTGTGGCTTCCAACAAGGAGCAGATGACAAGGTGGCTCTGACCTGCCTGGGCAAAGGTGTTTGGAATATGACTGTCCCTTGAAACCACCTGAGTCCTGGAATGGCTTTTTTATTAGTTCCTCTACTCAGCTCCACGAGTACTCCATGAGTGAAAATCTGGGGGGCCACAAGGAAAGTTGTGCCTGCACAACTTATCTTGCTTTAAACAGAAGTAACAGTTTTATTATAGAGAATGCCAACCGATAATCTTGCAAAGGAACGTACAGAACCAAAAGCATTGAACTTCTATTAAAATGTCAAATTTTTTCCCTGATTTAGTGGCTGTGTGTGATTGCAGATATCCTAACAGGCTGAGAAGAGTTCAAGAGCAGGGAATCTAGACTTATGTCTTTAAATTCATATAAAACCAACAGAAAGTGCTATATTCCCAGTTGCAACAAAATCTCAAACTGGGGAATGTAAGATTACTTTTGACATAGAGGGGTCTGAATATTTAATACAGCGCTGTTAACATTGCATAGCCCAAACATGTTTTAAAAAATGCTTGTGGTCACATAGATGTGGAGGTGAAAAAAAGGATATAAAAGTGATTTAGTTCCATAAACTACTCTTTCATTGCAACAGCAGACATGAGAGATGACCTATCTGCAGTCACATCATTTGAAATGAGGCCTACTGCTCTTGAAAATTTCTTTTATTGTGATTTTTTTAAAAATTATAAGGAGACAAGCACAGCTATAATTTTTATACACATTTAAAATATAAAGTATGTTAATAAAGTAAAATTCCATTTTCCATTGTCAGTGTTTTCTTTTTTACTCTAAAGCATATGATGGGAAAAAACATACTTTCCTTTTGGATATAATTTCTACTTTGAATTTCTCTCTATTTATTTCCCTTTTCCTGTTCTTTTCCTAGAATAATAGAATGGTTTGAGTTGGAAGGGACCTTACAGACAATCTGGTTTCAACTCCCTACCATGGACAGGGACATCTTCCACTACATCAGGTTGCTCAGAGCCCCATGCAACTTTGTCCTGACACTTTTCCAGGGAAAGGCCCCCACCACTTCTCTGGGCAACCTGCTCCAGTGCCTTACCACCCTCCCAGTAAAGAATTTCTTGCTTAGATCTAATCTAAATTTCTCCTCTTTCAGTTTAAAGCTGTTCCCCATTGCCCTAGCACTACATGCCCTTGGCAAAAGTCCCACTCTAGTTCTTTAGCTCTTTCTAACTGCTTCCCTGGCTTTTCTTTTCCTGCAGGAGCTTCCACTGTCTGTCCCTTATCTCTGCAATCCACTCTATCTCATCTGCTAATGAAGCAGTTAATAAAACCCTCATCATTTGGCTGAAGACAACATGCTAACGATTTCCGTTCACACTTTTTACAGTCATAGTGGCAGATTATTTGCAGCATAACAACTCTGGATCATTTTTTGTAACCCCTTCACTCAGGAGATTTAAATCCATTTAAAAATAAAAATCAAATGTGGCAGAGAGTGTAAAGTACATATTTACAGCAAAGATGTAATGTGAAAGCAAAGTATTTGACAGCATGTCTCCAGCAAGGAACTGGTCAGTAAATCCTGACTATTGTGTGGGTTTCCAACATTCAAATGAAGAAAATTGTTTTAGAGAAGTAGTTCATGGAAGAAGAGTTATTTTAGATTCTGTTAATGGATGAAACAAAAGTATCTAGGTATATTATGTACATACTGCACAGCTCAGTGAAAATTCTATTTATATGTAGGTTTTGACGTTCATATTTAACAAACATATATACAACTGATTCCTAATTCTTATGCAAAATCAAATGCACAATTACAGGGATGCAGCTTTCTGCTGACTTACTGTGCTGAAAAGAACAATGGGGACAGACATTATTGACAGGTGCTGCAATTACATTTTCATAATATGGAACATTTGCTCATCAAGGAATGTGCTTCCCTCCAGACATCTTCATTACAAAAGAAGCAGGAGGTCACATGGTGAATAGTGCAGAATGAATGTTCCCTAAATACTTTCATTCTCTATAGGTATGAAATTATACTCTTTTAAACTTCTCACTATTAAAAACCAAAAATTATTGTTCAATTATTCTTTGCTTCTTCAGATCATTTTACTTAGGATATATTCTTCATATGACAAAATTATATTACCTAGATGGGAATAAATTTAATCCTACAAAATATACAAGTCATTTTTCTTACTAAGAGATACCAGTCTGTTTTGGTCTTACATTGACTAATGGTCAGAAACCTTATGGTTATTGAATTTCTTTCTCTCCAATTCTTTATTCTGGTGTGAGTCTAGCATGGTGCTAGTGAAAATCCAGATTAAGACCACTGAAAACAGGTTACGCCACACATCTGTCCTCAATTTATTACACAAAACAAAGTTGATTAGGCAAATGACCCACATTTTCAGGCACTGCACAGCATGCTTACTAATTCTCCAATAGCTTAGGCTTAGTAGATATCTAATGTCTATATTCACTCAGGGTCTTGACTGAGGCATGTTCTCATATCCCTAGAGTACAATAAAGTTGAGCAGAACACAGCCACAGTCACGCTCAGGAGTTTTCAGTTTGCAGCAAGCCCAGTGCCAAATGAACAAAGACTGGACAGGGAAATGTGGCACTGTTTAGCAAGATGTAGGTGCACTGCAGTAGAAGTGTGTGTGGGGGGAAAGCATACTGGAGAAAAAGCCAAATGAGGGATATGGATTCATACTGCAAAGAATTTTAGCATGAGATAGGAAGAGGACGGGAATCTGCCTGGAGTTCGTCAAGGAGCATTTTTCCTGCGACCACAAACAGTGTAACAGACACCATGGAAATAATGAGGAGAAGCTGAGGGCAAACTCAGCATGTGTTATGACAACACAGGCAGTGTTAATAGTACCTTTGAAGATAAACTGAAGAAGCTTGCCATTGATAGTGGAAAAAAAGGAGGAACAGCTTGAAGGAAATAAGTAGAAGATAAAGGGTCAGAGCAGCATGTGAACAGACAGAAGAGCAAAATTACAGAAGCTGAAGTTAGAAAAAGATTTTTCATAGACTGGATTTTTATCCACCAAGAATTTGGAAGAAAAGTGTACTTGTTTGTCTAGAGAACTACAAAAAAAATTTCTCCTATTATGACAAGAAAAACAATGAAAGTTTTAGAAGTGAACTTTGAAGGGTCTATGAAGCATCAAGAGCCAAATAAGACACCTTTGTTGAAGACCTGAATGGCTGGGAAGAGATGGTGATGTAACTTTACAGTGAGGAGAAATGGCCCAGGACAGACTAACATTTTGGGGACATGAAAGAGATCATACTCTGCCTCTGAGGAGGATTCATGCCAAACTGAATCTAGGCTCTAGATTAGTTATGTTTGATAATTTGTGACGAGACAAGAGGAAGAGAGGCCAATATCCTTAAGTGATGGGATTTGTGCACTACTGCTGGACAGATAGTTTATTGCACACAGAGACAGAGCTATACTCACCATTGTGGACAAAAAGGGTTAAAAAACATGACAGTCTGGCTGAGAATAAAGCATTTAGGAACAACTATTACATTACTGTGTCCAAATGTGACAGAGTTTGTGGATAACATCATAATAACTATGAGCAATAACTGTACACATAACACTTCTGTGAAATCCTCCAGGCTACAATTCGTTCTCAGTGTAAATGGCAAGGATACTTATTAAAGACCCTATGTTCTACAGGCACAGATTCTTTGGATGAGCAAAGAAATAAAACTCTTACTTAAAGGCCCATAGAATCTCCAAAGGGAAAGGACTGTGGAAGTTGCCTACCTCAATCTCAGTAAAACCCTTGATTCTGTCTCCCACAGCATACTCCTGGAGAAGCTGGCAGCTCACGTTTTGGACAAGTACACCTTTCACTGGGTAAAAAAAACTGCCTGGATGGCTGGGCCCAGAGACTGATGATGAATGGTGCCACAACAAGGTGGTGATTAGTGTTCCCCAGGGCTCATTATTGGGGTCATCCAGTATCAGTTTATTTATTATCTTTATTGATGATCTGGACAAGGAGACCAAGAGCACTCTCAGTCACTAAGTGGGGTGGCAGTGTTGATCTGCTGGAAGCAAAGATGGCTCTGCAGGGGGAGCTGGACAGGCTCCATCAGTGTACTGGGACCAGTTGTCTGAGGTTCAATAAAGCAAAGTGCCAGGTCCTGAACTCGTCACCATTCTACCCTGTGCTACAGGCTAGGGGAACAGTGGCTGCCTGGAAGTAAAGGACGTGGGGGTGCTGGTTGAGGGCTGGCTGAACATGATCCAACATGTGCCCAGGTGGCCAAGAAGGCTGTCAGTATCCTGGTCTGTATCAGCAATACTGTGGCCAGCAGGACCAGGGCAGTGATTGTCTCCCTGTACTTGGAACTGGTGAAGCCACAGCTCAAGTCTTTTGTCCAGTTCTGGGCCCCTCACTGCAAGAGGAACAACAGAGAAGGGCAGCAAAGCTGAGGAGGAGTCAAGAGAGTGAGTCACACAAGGAGTAGCTGAGGGATTGGGTTGAATTTTGAAGATACACATCATGAGAACATCACTCCTTAATTCAATGAGCATATGGTGTTTCAAAAAGCAGAAATGGTACAAAATTTTTACTTCAATTTGCAAGAGTTACAGGGTCAACCTGAACCATATATTTAAGTAAGATCATGTTGGAGTCCTTTTTATAGGTACTAAGGATATAGTTCATAGAGCATAAAAAACCCTGTACTTGCTACAAAGCAGTATGACCAGTCAGTATTCTCTGTAGGCTTCTCCCTTTCACACAGTCAGCTAACAAAGTTTTGTTTTAAAAGTTCTTTAAACCTCATTATGTATTTTTAAAATTTTGTTCTCAATGTCTAGTTGCCATGTTGTAGAATTTCAAAAGAGAATGATCAACATGCAGTTTAGTCACATTAATTGAAACAAAGAGTTACATAATTGAAACAAGTCACATTAATGAACAAAATTTATACTAAATTGATGGTACTAAACTTATTTTCACCTTATCATTTTAATTGTCAAGTGACTTCATTGAAATTATTTCTGCAAATATTAACACAGACAAAACAGGGAGACAGACTTTCCTCAAAACAACTCATTCAAGACAAAACAGAGAGAATCTGTGTGTCTGGGGCTTTGTACTTTCTGCATCTCTCTGTTATTTCTCCAACCTAAAGTATCTTTGAACTTGCTTGGAAACTTGACCTCAATTTTGCATTTGTAGGGTGACCTGAAAGATATGGTTCTAAGTAAGGAGAATGACCACACAGCATCCTCATGAAGGAGCATCCAAAGAAGCTCAGCCCAACCCCACTCTACTCAAGCTTGGCAGTAGCAGAAGAACAGTGTAACCTGGACAGTGTGATTATTCAAGCTGCTTGCACATTTTTTGTAATCTGTATTTACACAGTCTTGAAGTTTAAATTGTACTAAAGGGAATGTTAAAGCTTTTGTTCTCAGGACACATCATTGACAAAAAGTTATTACTATCCCTGGACTATACAATTTCACCAGCCCTCACAGGAATTCTGTTGCTCTTGTATGCTTTCAACAGGTTTACATCAAAGCTTAATACTCTTCCAAGAGATGAAATATTATCTGGAATAAATATGCCAATACTTCAAAATTCTGCCTAAAGGGACTAATTTGAAGCACTAAACATTTAAGTAGGACTATGGAGCCCACCTAGAGATTTACACTATGTGCCAATGTGTATAAAAAAAACCAAAGAAAACAAGTTAAGAACACTGCACAGACAGCAAATGCTAGGGGTTTTAATATAAGTGTTTGACAATAATAACACTGATGTTGCAACTTTTTTCCCCGCAATGAAGCCACAATTTTCACCTAGATTCAATATGCAGATGAAGATATGCTTGCTAAGTGTTCAGTATATATTATTTCTTAGAAACTTTGGTGTTATATCCTGCACTACTGCAAAATAGCATAATTATTAACTTCAGTGGAGCTAAACACCAATTGACTTCACAAGCAGATGCTGTTTTTCAGGTTAATGCAGTGGTAAATTAAGTAACAGTTAAAACTTCCTTAAATGAATTTAGTTTTTATATGAAGCTGTGAGTCCTCCAGACTTAAACTTCTGGGTACAGCCAGCAGAGAAACATATATTGCCTGTAACCCACTCACACCCAAAGACTGCAAAACCTGTTCAATTGTCATTGCTTCGATTGCTACAACGACAATGTCTAATACCACACTATCTTTATATGTGGCACTTGTCTTTCATTTACCCCAGGTAAAGACTTCTGCTTCAGTTCAGCTCTCTTTGCTGCCAGTCTGCTCCATGCAAGTCAGTGACACACAGACAATAATCTTTAATCTGCATGGGGAACAATCTGCTCTGAAAGAATGTTTGAGGAAATGAAGATTTTTGGCAATTTTTACTGAAGTTTGGAGTCAGGAAACTACATATGTACATACATACAACTCCATTTTGGTCAAGGTAATCTGTGCAGTTAACACTGGAACTACTTCCACTGCAAAAAAAGTTTTAGTTCAAGTGACAGATGTTGATGGATTTTCTTTTAATATTCCCCTAGTTCCAATACAGATTTACTAAATTTGCTTAGAAATGTAAGTGCCCTAAGACACAGAATATTTTTTTAACATACAGAATAATGGAAAAGAAAAGGTACTTACCAATTTTGCAATGTCATTCACATCATCTGTGACTGGATTCCCGCAGGAACTCTGGGCTTTGACAAGAGGATTAAGTAGGAGGAGTTGAAGACAAAAGCAAGTGATAATCCAAGTCTGTTTAGTAAAAAAGAAACAAGAAACCCCAGTAAGCAATCACCAAATATGAAGTAGAGAGTGTAGTAATGTTTTTCATTTGTGCTGTCTAGTGGCAACAATACTCTTTATCCTTCATGAAGGCATACTTGTAGTATTACAGTATCATCTTCATGACAGGAATCCACGAAAATGCAATTAATTGATCTTTTCTGGAAGCAAATAACTTTAGAGTGTTAATGGAAAACCTAGCATTGAGCCATTAGGTTACTTACACATGATCATGCTTAGCTGGGATTTTGCAAAATTTACGGATACCAAAGAAGAGAAAGATACAAATCTTGCAATATTCTTTATCATCAAAATACAATTGACTACATACTTGTCATTCACTGGATAGATCTGTGCCTCTAATTTGATAAATGATAAGGAACAAAATTATACCAGACTACATCAAGACAAAAGGAGAAAGTTCATAATCACAGCCATTTCATTTGAGTACTTGAACTGCAAGCAAACCCAGAACTGGACTCTGCCCAAATACTGACATCTCAAGCAGCAATACAGTACATCTTCTCCAAGTGACGTGCTCTGGCCTCTCAGAAGTGCCAGCTTGGCTTTGGCACTACATTCCCCTCCTGAATCCTGTTGGAAACAGCAAAGCAATGTACTGACACAGGCTTGTGAGACTCACACAGAAAAGCACCAGATAACTAAGCTGCCATGCACCTGGGTGTCTCCTTGGCTACACTGCCTGAACTTCCTCGCCTTCTGTTGTTCCTTGTGCTTCACTGGTTTCCCACAGAGCCCTGTGCCAAGTTTAAGCTGCAGATCCCTATTTCCAGAATGTTAAAGCATTTAAGTTATGGATAATCAAAAGTTGCCTCGGGTTGTGAAGCTTCTTCTGCCAGCTGACTGAAGCTGTCAGCAAAAGCCGATGATGGTGTACATTTACGGCAAGTGTGGAATTTGCCTGTGCAGGCTCCTCAGCCTCCATAAGGGCAGGATTGAGACCAGGATTTGCTTCTGCACAAACTAACATACAGCTCAGCCATGTCTGTTCTGTGTGACAGGTAGAGAACTCCAGCCTCTGCCCTCGCCTTCATGTGCTCTCCAACCTTTCAATTTAAGAGCAAAGCAAATGGAACAACAGCGACACAATGCTCTAGGAAAACAAGAGAAAAATCATAGATTCTAAAGATGTATCATTTTAGTAATCTAGAGGGCCTAAGAAAGAATGATAATAAAGATTGCTCAGGAATTTCATAAACTTGACAGAACAGGGCCAGGCACTTTAGCTAAAAGAGCTGTTAAATGACAAGAGTAATCTCTTTCTTGTATCTTTTATCTCTTAAATCTTGTATCTATACTACAAGTAAAACTGGTTGTTTGCTTTCTTGGAATACAGCTTCCTGACACATTTAGGTAAAACCAGTGTGGGCTGCTGGTAGAAAAGACAATCCAGCTTCCTCTCCCTACCTCTTGCACTGGGAGGGATGGTTTAGTCAGTTTACCAGGCAGACAACTTCCATTTTTGTTTTCCTGTAGTATTTTTCAGCTTTCTGATCCAAGTAACTGACACAGCTGAAATGCTCTGTTAAAGATGAGAAAAGCCAGGACTGCTGATTTCAGTGGAGCCTGCACTTGCCTTTCCCTAAACTGTACCCTCAGACACCACAGAGAAAGAAATCAAAAGTATTCTTTTGAAGTATTCTTTTGAGCACAGTGCATTTACAATATGCATGTCTTTTGAGAATGTCTCTTGCTTCAAGAAAACCAGCATTTAGAAATAATTTTATTTTATTATTTGTACAAATAATTACTGAGAATAATTAGTAGTTCATCTCACAAAATATCTGTGTTTTAAGCTACGGAAAGCTTTGCAGTTATGAACAATTATATTTGAACAATTTGAGCTCTGGGGAAATGCAAAGATGCTGCTAGCTTTAGAAAGGACCTTTGAGAGCTCCTTGCAAGGTATTAGAGCTCAAAGCTGCTTAAGAACTGGTTTCAAGTGATCAAGAGAAACATCTCCCTCTCCTTCATAAGCTCCAGAATCACAGAGGAAACAAAAAGTGAGCTAAAGTTAACAGGCTACCTCCTCATTCACAATTTTTGGGAATAAATTGCTGTAAAAAAGGCAAGAAGTTAATGACAACTATACACTGCAACTATACTATAACTACAAAGATAACTATGCTGCTTTCAAGAATGAAAACTGAGTGGTCCAACCTTTGGAGTAAACCAGTGAATTAGCAGTTACACTGGCAGGGACTTTTCCCTGACATCTTTGTTGGAGATGGAGCTCACACCAGGAACTGAAATTTCTTTATTGGATTCCTCAGTATTGACTAATATGTAAAGATGGAATTTGTTCACTGAACTGTGCCATGGTCATAGGATGATGCTCAACCTGACAGTCTCATAATCAAAAAAGCAACAAAATTCTCTAACTAGAAATGCTTTTTCAGCAGATCAACTGAGTAATATTAATAAACACAGTAGCACACTCCAAATACAACCAGAACTTTGATGCACCTTGTCAAATTTTGTACTTCTGAAGATTAAAATCACTGAACATTATATAGTTATGTAAATAAATAAGAACACTTTTTCTCCTATGTAAAAATGGATGGGATTTAAAAGCATAATAATTTTATAACTGCTATTAAAACCAAATGACTTGTAAATTTTGAGATTATTTGAGGTTTTTCTTGCTTATTTTCTCCCTGTGTCATCCAACAGGAACTGAAAAATCTTCAAAATACTGCTAGTTTCAACATGCCTATTATACAAAAATCTTTTAATTATTTGCACTTAGAAAATATTTACATTACGCATGCCTTCAGGCACATTAAATGTAAGGACTGTACAGATCAAAGGGTTGAGCTATTTTCATGTTATTTACTAATGACCAAACCTGCTGTTTGAGCAAAACTTGAATAGACTGAATTAAATCAAGGACAGAACAAATGGGAACCTTAAACAATGGCTTTATAAATAGAGATGCCCATTTTATACTTTACTAAGCATAAATAAAAGTTACCTACACAGCACTCATAACAGATTTCCATATTTAATTACCCCTAACTTAACATGGGATTTTTCAAAGCTGGCCTCAGAATTTAATCACACATCATTTATTAGCATTAAATTGAAGATATATAGCAGACTGGAGGCAGACCTGTATATCAAATTGCCTATTCCTATTTTTGGCTCAAAAATTATTCAATTGTCTTAGGTTCTGAAATCTCTTAAATACTGAATATTTAAGTGTGTGCAAGAGGAAAAAAATAAAGATGAGACTCAAAAGGAAAATTAAAACTGAGGATTTCAAGTATACACATTTGTTTATTCTGCAAATGATTTGCACTATTGCTTGTAAGCCAGAATCTAGAATTTCAGCAAACAGCATTTTAGAAACTTAGCTAGTGATCCAATGTGCTGAAGACCACCCTTTCAGTCGTAAATCAACATCCTTTTCATTTACTCACTTCATTTGCAATCTGAAGTGTTGACAAAGGCTGCTGAGTGAATGGTTTAGCATCTCTTTCACAGTAGGCTATGAAAGATACTCAATCTTGTTAATGTTCAGCTAATTTCTTAAGAGGAAAGCAGCAAGGGGAATACCACATTGCTAAATAAACTATACTTTGGAAAGTCTGGACATTCCCAAATATCTAGTTTGTCCTGATAACACTTCTAATCACAAACAGGGGAAAAAAAGCAAATAACAAACCACAAAAAACCATTAAGCACAGGGAGAGGTAGTAACTACACAGAAATATGGGTTCTCCATTTTAAAATTTCTTGTTTTCAAATCATATTAGCCATGGAATTTTTCAGCCCAGTTTCCTGAGCAAATCACCCAATTAACCACAAACAAGCCACAGCTGAAGAAGGTTAGCTGACAATGTGGAAAAATGTACACACTGGGCTAGGCTTCCCTAATTTATTTTCCACCTCTCTTAACAATGGAGTAGGAACATCTTCCAATATTGGCCCCCCAGACAGTGTTTACACGCTGCTTTGCTGAGACACAGCTTGTGAACTTCTGCCACAGAAAACCGTGGTTGGTCAGTCTTGGACAGGTAACTCAATGTTCATACTCATGCCTCGAAAAACCTTTTGTATGAAGATTTAGAGAAAATGTAAATAGCAAGAAAATATATTTCTCTGCAATTTTTTTTTAAACCACAAAGCATCCAGATGCATAGAAGCACAGCAATTCTTTCCTATGCCTATTTAGTTATCTAGCTGTGATAGGGATTAAATAATTAAAGTCATGGAAGAACTTAACTTGTCTTAAACCAATTAAGAAATTAACTGCCAGAATAGCAAAATCTTTAAATGAAAGAGCATTTATGCAGAATGTAATCCAATTACCATTTCCATGGTATTCAGTGACACCTTCACACCTGCAAATGGCAGTGCTAACCTTAATACCCAACATGGTCATGGCTAAATACTGCTTAAGTGCTAAACCTTGCTCAAGCACTGAAAAAGAGAGTTAAGTGTGGAAAAAGAAGTCAGTCACTCAGGACCACCTAGTTTTGGAACAATGAAGTACTTGGCAGGCACATTTGGAATTGGCAATATCCCCTGCACATTCCCAAGTACCCAGGAAATTATTTCGGAGTAGCTGAAGGAAGCCCTGCTGAATAAGGCATAATTAAGGATTAAGTCTGGCCATCAAAACTGGTCTCACCAAATACAACAGCCTATCAACTGGGGTTCTCTCTCAGTGACAAACCTGGGTTACATCTCCTGCAACCAAGGTCATTCCAACTCACGGGAGGTGAGCTGTGATCCTCTGATATATCTGCCTAGTAACTACCATGGAATCATAGATTCATTTAGGTCGGAAAAGACCTTAAAATCACCAAGTCCAACCATAAACCCAGCACTGCCAAATCCACCAGCAGACCATGTCCCCAAGTGCCACATATACACAGTTACCACTGGAGATGATTTCCTGTCTTTTAGGGCTTCCTGGCTAAAAGGGGCAAACAGGGGTACTCTGGTACTCCTGACCCTTATTTTTCACAACATTTATGCATTTTACGTTGTCAAGCCAATATGTAGAAAAAGAGACATGTTCACTGAACAGGCATCAGAATGTCTGTGTGTATCCTTGTCTCACACATGCTCTTCCATCTGGGCACCCTAACTTCTGTGAAGCTCCCCAGTCAACTTGTGAGTTTTCTTGAACAACCTTTTGGCATTCCATTGAACAAAATGTATAACTCCAGCTCAGTGAGTCACTCTGCAGGGCTGAGACACCCAAAAATCTCTGGATCACACCCTCCATGCTTTGTTATGATTACAAAATCCAGACACATACTTTTCTAGTGACTGATACCACTCTTTATTTTTTTTAACAATGATGTGTAGTAAGGAGTATGATGATAAAAGTAAGCAACAGAGAGTGTCAGAGATATTTTTCTGCATTTTGATTTAAACACAAACTATAGAAATACTAATCACTCTTTTTCAAAGTAAGTTTTAGACTATTTCGGACACAAAATATTTGAACATATATTTGGTTACTTACAAAACACTCAGTTCTGCATCTAATATACAAAATTCATAACAGGAGGGTATTTCAAGGGGTTAGGGGGAAGGAAATTAACAAGTTTATGTTACAATTATAAGCAGGGAGAGGCGCCATTGCTACCTCCATTCAAAGGAGTTCAACAGGCAAGCTGCTTTCATAGCTGTTTGATCTTTTTGTGGCAATACTGCATTTGCCTTTCTGTGACTTTCCCAACCCTAGAAGCTCTTCCCCCACACTTTTACACTCACGTGTGTATCCACAGAAGACTCCTAGAATGCCTTTGCACTCACTTGTGTGACCACAGAGGACTCCTCTAGAATGACAAGAATGGGAGTTTTCATCTAACTGTTCATTTGGTGGCAGAATGTTAAAGTGGTGCTTGCTAGACTTCACCAGCCACATGTGCAAAAGCAAAGCCAGTTGCTTTTGCAAAGCCAATTGCTGTATTCAGATGTTTATAGGTCAGTTCCCTTCCAAAAGTACACTCTTAATGAACTGGAAATAATTCTATTCAGGTCAATGGATAAAAGGTAGTCCCAAACCTGCTAAGTGCTAATGCAAAACTAATTTTTCTCCAATATTTTTCTTTTTCAGCTGGAAGGAGAAACCATTCTCTAGTTCTGCCAAGTTACATCTACTTCCTGAATCAGACAAATTTAAGATATGTAGTCTTAACAGCGCTGAGAAAATGATGAGTCACACCATTCTTTCCCACCATCCAGACCTTGGGAAAACCTGTGGAAGCTGCTTAAGACTATATGCCAACTTCATTTCATATGACCTCAGGCCAACTGCTATTATCCTCTACCCCTTGCAGCTCTTCTTGACAGATGTAGCTGGCTGCTCCAGCCAATGTTCAACTGCTGCACTTGGTAAGGAGCACCCAAACCCCTACTAAGTTTGGATTGTGTGTTTCAGCTGAAACCATGATGGATGTGATGAGCAAGAACTGTGAACTGATAGAGTTTGCCTTGCAAATCAATGCAATTCAGGTATTTTGCAATTATATTCAGTAAACTACAAAAAAGTCTTTTTAATATGTAAATTAACATATTTATTTTCAATCTCTATAATGATACCATTGCAAAATATTTGGCTGTTCTAAAAATATAAGCTCTGATTCTTTAAAAATGTTATCTGATCCATAATAAATTTTGTCCACTCTTTAATCTCACTTGACAATCAGGGATTCAGGCAGTTTCCATGCATCTTAAACTTGTCCTGGAAGACAGCCAGTTTGTTTAGTTCCCAAGTACTGGGAAGTGAAGTTACCAAGAGACAGGTAATTATACACGAATGTTGCCTCTGGAACTCGTGTTAAAAGCGTCTGAATAAATATTTACTGATAATAATCCATCAGGTGGCATTCTAGTTCAGTAAAAGAGCCAGGAGATTTAGAGGACAGAAGTGTTTCAGCTGGAAGAAAGGATAAGAATTTTAAAAACTTCTATATTTTGAAAGAAATTTTTCTATAAAATCAAAATCAGAGATTATCAGGATCTCCAGGGGTCCTGCACTTCGCAGTCTTTTTAGGACATGTGTACTGGCAAGAGAGATTTTCTTTTCCACTTCTTGTAAAATTCCATAGTGAACATCCAGGATTGGTACTGGAATTTTTCATCCTTCTGTCTATAGAGTGATAAAGGCCAATAATTTCTTGTCCTATAACAAAGGCACTGAGCTCCATATACAGGCACAATCAAAAAAGAAATTAGCAGACAACCAGACTTCAGTTGACTCAACAACACCTCCCACAAACTTCAAAGAGGAAGTTGTCTTTTTTTTTCCCTACTGGGAACTTATGGAATTCTAGCATAGATCCAATGGCACTTCTAAGTAATATAAAAGGGAAGGCAACATTAAGATACAAAATTGTCTTTGCAGGGAGGACAAGCCCCTCACACTATATGGAGGTGGACAATCTGTCCTCCTCAGGGAATGAAAAGACATTCTCTTAGATGAAATACTTAATTAAAGATTTTTTTGTGAAACATCTATTTTAGAGGTCTTGCTTGTTTGCCAAATTCATGCAAAAAAAAAAATCCACTATGTTAAATATTCTTTTGAATTATAATGAAAATATATACCAAGCAATCTTCTTTAATCTTGGACTTTCAAGCACCAGTAAAGGAAAGGAAAGGAAATAAGACATGTTAGAGAAATTCTGTACCGGATCTTTAATTCTTACCATCTGCTACAAATTATATGTTGTTTGGGCTGGAAGAACCATTACACTGGTAAAATAAATTAAAATAAATAAAATCATCTAGAAAAGTGAACACAGCTATTTTTGATACTTGGCATTCACCAGAACCCATGTACATGATGAAAATGTCCTCCTATATCATTCTTAGCATGAAGCAAAAAATGTTAAGTGGATTCTTAGTCTTTCAAGCACAGAAACTTTGCTAGGTAATAAACTGCATTATTAATCTGAAGAATTTTCAGTTCATGCTCAAGCCTGTGGAAAGCAAACATCAGGAAAAAAAAAACAAAATTAAAAGGAGTTTAGGCACCTTTTTTTTCCTTTATTTTGAATTCTTTTATACTTTTTTTATATAAACAGGGGATGATTTTTGAAATTTAAATCACAGAATTGTCAACTTGTTTTTAAACCAAAGACATTCTCAGCAAGACACTGTTCTGTTTCTGAACTCTGATTTTTTTTTATAACATTCCTGACAGGCTGTATCTTTATAGGGATTTAAATCCAGAACTAATTTCTCTGACCTGCTTGATATGAGACCTCGTTACAAAAGGGTAATTGCTGAACACAGACTGAAACTGGATGCCAGTACAGTCGAGACTGTGTTTCAAGCTCCTATCTTAACTGTATTACATTTTTATAATTACAAGCTTAGCTGAGATTAAAGAACACTGTTTGGAGCTCTTTGATATGCCAACACCAGTATAAGCTTTGACAGTGCTGATGGATGACAATTTTTCACATCAGTATTGTACTACATATTGTAAGACTTTTCATTTCCTGACTTTTTATAGTTGCTGTCTTCATTAGTGTCTACAAGAACGTTCAGAAAAAGGTGAGGAACTAGAGTTTGCGTTAATTATATGGTTTTTATCTTGATAAAGATCATGGGATCCAGCCCCAGAAGCTTTCCTCCGTCCCTCTCTCATTGAGAAGGTCTCATGACCAACATCAGGCAAATGTGGTCCTCTGCAGTCCATTCAGAATGGCTTTGGCACCATCTGCTACTAAAGGCAAATGATATTAGTAACCTGAATTCCAACATGCAGGGATAGGTCTAGACAGTCCTCCTTGACAGACATTCAGAAGATTGGTATTCTTGGAGCATAAATCTCTTCAGTAACTTTATCTGCCCCAAGCCACAGCAGGTATCAGTTTTCAAAGACACTGTGGACTTCAGGTAACTCCTGGGATAGGTAGGGTCCAGATAACATTTTGTTGTATCCCACTCCACTTATCTTTGATAAGATATTATATTTTAAAAATATTATATTTTATAAAACCAAATAGAAAGAGTGGAGTGAAGTGGGATTGGAGGGAATATTCACAGAATCATTCAGGTTGGAAAATACCTCTAAGATAGAGTCCAACTGTTAACTTAGCATTGCCGCCACTAAATCATCTCTAAGCATCACATCTATACATCTTTAAAATACCTCCAGGCCTGATAACTCAACCACTTCCCTGGGCAGCATGTGCTGGTGCTTGGCCACCATTTTGGTGAAGAAATTTTTCCTCATGTCCAATCTAAACTCTCCACAGCACAACTTGAGGCCATTTCCTCTTGTTCTATTGCTCCTTACTTGGGAGAAGAGATCAGTTCTCATGTGGTTACAAACTCCTTTCAGGTCACTGTAGAGAGCTTATCACTCTCCTGAGCGTCCTTTTCTCCAGGAAAAACAGCTGCCCAGCTCCCTCAGCTGTTTCTCTTAAGACTTGTGCTCCAGACCCTTCACCAGCTCTGCTGCCCTTCTCTGCACATGCTCCAGCACCTCAGTGTCTTCCTTCTACTGAGGTATTGAGAACTGAACAGAGGATCTGAAGTTATCCCAGATCTTCTGTTCTGATGGTTAAAAGCCTGGTACTGTCCAGTGTAAGTGAGAGTGGTTTATATCAATTCATTCTCATGGAAATGCTGCTCCTCTGTTTGTGCATTTATAGTCCCATCTTTCTGGTGTCCTGTCTTCATGGACTTATAAAAATCAACCCTACTATTTGAGTCTTTGCTATGCATAATTAAGAAGTCCATTTGACTTTCATTGCTTCATGACAAAAAAGCAACAAAAACTCCCCCCAAACTTCATGGAAATAAACAAAATTTTCTCTCCTATCTCTTCTCAGATTTCAAATTTTATTTATTTGCTTCCTACAGTACCTTAGTTTCACAGATTCTCCTCTTCAGAAAATATAAATACTGGATTGCCCTAACTCTTGCTAAGCATTGTTGCAACTGTCACAATGGGTGCAGCATCCAAGCAGGGTTGCTTCTGAAGTGAAGACAAACAAACCAAAGCTAAGTCAAGCAACCTTTAAATGGCATCTCTCCTCATTATTCAGAGCAGTTTCTCCCATTGATAAGCAACTGTTGACATAAAAAGTATACCCAATCTACTTTTCACAAAAGCTGGCTTCTTTGGATATATTCCAGACAGCAGCACCTGCAACTTAAAAAGGTTTGATACAGGAAGTAAAAAGTTTTCACTTTGATCACCCAAACACCCCAGCTGAGAATTTTCCAAATTATGATGAAACATGTATGCTGATGAGGAAAGTGATTTTGTATTTTGAAGAGTGTTGTGGTTTAACCCCAGAAGGTAACTAAGCACTACACAGCTGCTCATTCACTCTTCTTCCCCAGTGGGATCCGGGAGAGAATCGGAAGAGTAAAAGTGGGAAAACCCATAGGCTGAGATCATGACAGTTTAAGGGCACATAAAAAGAAGAAAATAATAAGGGTAACAATAGTAACAAAATAATTAGAATATACAGAACCAGTGATGCACAAGGCAATTGCTCACCACCTGCTGACCTGCCAGTTCCCAAGCAGCAGTGGCCCTCAGCCAGCTTTCCCCCCATTTCCATGGTGAGCATGATGCCACAGGCTATGGAATATCCCTCTGCCCAGTTTGGGTCACCTGTCCTGGCCATGTCCCCTCCCACATTCTGTGCCACTCCAGCCTTCTCACTGGCAGGGCATGAGAAGCTGAAAAGTCCTTGACTTAGGCAAGTTCTACTTAGCTAGAACTAAAAACCTCAGCATATCAGCAACATTATTCTCACAATACATCCAAAACACAAAGCTATTCCAGCTATTAGGAAGAAAATTACCTCTATCCCCACTCAAACCAGGACAAAGAGATTTAAAAAAATAAAACAACGAACCAATCAGATAGTTAGCTAGCCCTGTGGTGAAAGTTTTCAACACCAACTACAACACTGATGAAAGAAGGCCATTCTGCTCTACAGCTGCATTAAATCTTGGATCTTTTGGGAAATAAATAAGAGCTATTTTAGGTTTCCTTCTATCATCAGTAGTGACACCTAAAATTTTAAACATAAGTGATAAAAACTGTGATATTTTTCTTTCAGAATTCAAAAGATGCTTTTATAAGCAGTATTCTAAACCTAAATTATTACCTTGGGGCATGTATCAAGGATGAAAAGTATTCTGAACACACTGATCTCCTGTAGCATGAGGGAGTGCCATTACACAACTCAGCTGCAGAAATGGGGCAAGGTTTGGTCTTCCATAGTGAAGCCTGAGTTTCTGCTCATTTTGACAATTTTTCATCACAAAATTTACTTTATCCCACATAATGTCTATTAATGATGTGCCATTCATGATGTAGAAACATTACATTACAGATTGAATGCTATGTTTTACAAGCACCTTGTGCACTGTGCCATAAGAGAATGAATGAGGAAAATTCAACAAAACAGTTTCTGGCCTTGTTTGCCAGAAACAGTTTGAGATTTAAATAAAATACACCTTTTAAAAATAATCCTTTTCACATCATGTTCTATCTGTTTTGAACAAAACATGTTGTTAGGCAAAAGTCAGCTTCTGGTCCCACAAACAGCCCCTGTGGACATTTTAACAATTATCCATAGTTAATTTTTACAAAAACTGCCAAAGGTTTTGGTAAGACACTTTGGTAGGGGAAAAGATTAAAAGCATTTACAGGCAAGCTGTTTAAGAGCTAGCCAGCATACTGAAAAAAAAAAAAAAAAAAAAAAAAAGTGAAAAATGAAACCTGCATCTCCTGTCCTTGGTGTTTAGTTTTCATCTTCCTTCATCAAGAGATACAAGAAAAGCCCTGAGGATTCTCAACATATTGAACATCTTTGTGACAAAAAAAATCTGTTCTTTGCACAGAACATTTCTTGGTACAGTAGTTACCTGACCATTAGCCAGAGTAATGTCTGTCAAGGTGTTTCCCTGGGAAATGTGTAAGTTTAAACCTTACCATTCAAAAACTTGGAGCCCATGATTCCATATTGGTCAATAACTATACAAAGTTTCATTGAGCTGATCACAAAAACACTGCTAGGCTTCCACTTCCCCCAAAACTATACATTTCTGAAGTTTCAGTAGATCTTCAATATTTACTTCTTATCAGTTTACCTGAGAAACTGAGCTGCACATACTAGTAGTATTTGTGAGATTCATACAAATTTATCTTAGCTGTTTCCAAATAACACAGAGTGAGACAAAATCAGGTTTAAAACACTTTCTACTGGGGAAAAAAGCCTCACAAAACACCATGACTTTTTCCAGATCCTGATTTCAACTCAGTTTTCTCATGTGTCAGACAGCATTTTATTTCCTACATAATTTGAATTGCATGTCTTCCTATACATATACAAAACCAAAGTGAACAATTTAGCTTTTAGGTAATGATCTGTAAAATGATACATTATATTTACACTGTTATTAGAATATAAGTACATTAATAATGGATCTATATTTTTTTGTGAAAAGAATATTTATCCAAAGCAATAGACCAATGGATGAGATTATTCTCAAATGCCTTGAAGCTTGTGAGACTGCAGACAAATCAGGTAAGAGACACATCAAATTAGAAACTAATCTTCAAAACATTTAAGTATGCTTGCAAGACAACGTAAGCACTGGGCAGCCAATAAGCCATTTACCTCAGCAAGCTGGACATTATGCCTTGTCTTAAAGTAATTACATTAGTATATTATTAAGAAAAATCAACTGTATTTTTTTCAGGTTTTTGATCTAAATCAAAAGCATTTTCATATGCCAAAAATATTGGCATATGAAAAAATGTTGTTATTACTATTCTAACTGCATATTTTTACAGTAGAAAACAAGCATTAATTCCTTTTTCAAGATGTACTAAAATACATCATGCCATTGTTAATTCTAAAAATTCTTTCTGAAATTATTTCCTGGGGCATATGTTGCTGGGTTTTTTTAAGAAAGTAAATTGTCAGAATTGCCATTTTAAGAATTTCAACCCATGCGTAACATTTTTCCAGGAAAATGTAAGATGGCAAAAATGAGGTGGGACTGATCAAAATGCTTCCTTTAACACAAAAATCCAGCAACTGCATTACTGCATCAGAAACTCAAGTATATTTTTAATTCCTATGCACCTCTAAAAGCAGACACACTTTTAAGTGCCTTTTCCTGCTAACATTGAAGCGCTGTACAAGAGTATCTTTCAGGGATGGTGCATGGAAACTCCACTGGTTTTCAATGGCTAGAGCTGTGCAACAACTCTGCATAAAATTTTGACTTCTCACCATTGATAGTCACATGGTAAAAGAATGATTTTTCAGTGTAAACATCTCAGCTGTCATTACTTTCACATGTAATTGAAGTTCAGTTACAATATATCTTAAAAGTGTTTTCCTTTCCTCTAAGCTAAAGGCTGAATTGTTACAGATGGTAATTTTGGCAGATGGTTGTATATGAAACTGAGTTTATAATTAGGCCAAACCTGACTTGTACAATTAAGGCAATGAAGATTTGAAAAATAAGAAGTGTCAGATCAGTACATGATTAGTCTGGTGCCCACCGAGAACTGAAGAAACCTGATCATTCAGATTTACAGAATACATTGCCTATATGAAAATTTCTTCTGAATTGCATGAATTAGAAGATAAGAAACATTTCATGCACAGAGTGTAAACTGAAATAACCATGATGTTTTACCTACCTAATGTATAATCCCTTTTTCTTCAGTCGAGGCTAATGAGATGGTCTGAAGCCATCTAACAGCTCCCTGCTGCTGAGAGAGGGCTCCTTCTCTGCAGCTTCCCTCCCTCTGACATTCACCCGACCCCTAAGCAAGCCAGTAAATTCAAAGACAGTGACTTGCCAATTCAGCTGAGAGACAAAAAGTAATCCCTGAGGAATGAGCGGAGGAGGAGATGAGATGTGCCAGGATGAGAAGACTAGGACTGCCCCTTTCTGGATGTGACCTCTTGGGCTTGCTCTAACATATATCAAGCTGCATTTCAAGCCATATTATATCTAGTGACAAAAACCTTTCCAGACTGGTAATTTTGTGTTAAGGTGCCGTTGCCAGTTTTAGCCTCTTCTGTTAAATATTTCTTTATTCTGGTACCAAGAAAGGATCAGTAATGTCCAGCAATCAATCTCTACTACTTTCTGCATATCATTCAGTAGTTTCTTGCAATCAACTTTCAGTCTCTTTTCATATGCAAATTGCTCCCTTATAATGCTTTTGCCTATTTTAAGAATCCTATTTCTGTTTTTCTCTTTTTTTCAATGGGAAAACCAGAACTTTTTTTCGGGATGGCTGATGATCACTATCATAAAAGCACTCCCCTTTCAAATTTCTCTATCTGCTCCTACTGCATCCCAATATGCTGTCTGGTTTGTTCTACTATGGGCACAATATAGGGATTTTTCATTCCTTTTCCTGACCAAGCATTGCTACAAGAACATAATAAGAGCTTGTAAGTAGCTTTCAGAAGTAATTGATATGGCCATTATTAATTCAGTTACAATTAGTTCAAAACATTCCTTCCAAAATGCATCCCCCTTGCTCTTCAACACAACAAACTCCACTTGCCATCATGCCATCTGTTCTCCCATCTCCTCTAAACCTTTACAAAGTTCCTCAGAATCTCTTTTAGTTTCAATTAACCTGAGTAATTTATGTAGCTTGCACATGTTGTCATCAATCTGTGAACCCTATTACCAGATTGAACTATATGAGGTTACTGACAATTAGAGAACATTACCTTTTAGGTTTTTGCCATGTTACAAATTAATGACTTGTTCCTACACTTTGCTTTCTGTCCTAATTAATTTTTTTCCCCTCAAACTGTTACAATAAGAGAAATACACTGTGGGGCCACTTGGATTTTTTTATTAGGTCTTTATTTTTTAAGAATCCAAAATAAGTAATTTCCATTCTTTCTCTTTGTTCATCCATTTTGAACCACAAATATATTTCATGCATTGAATGCATTTCTTTTACAGAAACTGGGCTTTTCTATTCCTTCCATTGAACTCTATTAATACAGAGTTCCCATCTGCCTTCTACCAAGCAAATTAAATACAGAAAGATCTGCTAGCAATGCAACAATAGAGGCAAGCTGGTAAAAAAAATTCTTTTCTACTCTGGATATATTCATTAATTCTAAAGACAAGAATTGAGAGTTAATTGTTAAGAGGTACTATATATTTAAAAAATGAAAAAAAACACCATGTTCACTATTAAGTCATAATCACCTTATCTTTACCTTAAAATTAACACAATTTACAATTTATATCCTGCCCTTATCTTTACATCTGTTCACACAAACTGTATTTTTATTATCCTGGTGGTTTGTGGGTGGGTTTAGAGGTTTTTTGGTTTTGTTTTTTATTGCTGTTTTCTTGTTTGTTTTTAGTTTTGATTGGGATTTGTAAAGACTAACAACAACAAACTCCATCAAAGCATTGCTGGTATTCCAGTGTTTCCCCACAATTCTGCTATGTGTCCAGGAAGAACAGGCACATTACTATGATATATAGCAACATGCAAGTGCTCTCAGCTTACAGTTAAGAGACACAGGATAAAGCCCAGCTAACTTCATCATCACAGAATTGTGATCACAGAATTAATATGAATGTCATTCACATGATATCTCAATGTTTTTGTTTGAGTTATGCTTACTAGAGAGAACTGTAAATATCCAGTCTTAAACCTGAAGCTCTACTTGTGTCTTTCCTTAAAAAAAACACTGAAATTGTGGGGTAAACATTCCAAAAAGAAGTTAAGTCATCCAGCTTACACTATGGAAACACACACTTAACTGGACAGAAAAAAATCTGAGAAAAAAAGCTCCCTAAATCTGTACAATTTTGAAGAAATATAAATGCCTATTAGATACAAATGCCTATAAAACATGACTCTTACACCAGTAACACAGTATTATGAATTTAGTTAAATAACTGAGATTAAATATCAGGTATTCTCACAGAATCTGCAACAATACAACAAAACACAACACTTTGAAAAAACAGCTATTTTACCTTACTTTTCCTGATAACTTTCACAGGGGTTGCTCATTAAAAAAATGGAATTGTAAATCACGTGCAGTGTGATGCAGAGCTTTACAATTGGTCAAAAGTATTCATGTGAATTAGAAAGAATGGTAACTGTCAGTAGTGAAATTATTCTGGTACAAGTTCAACAGCATCTTTGTTACAGATGTGCTGATAGAAAACTCATACAGGCATGGACACAATATAATATTGTTTCTTGGATTATTTTTACACCTAGTTCTCAAATACTTCCTAGGATCATTCTTATTCAAGAAGACACATTAATTTGCCTGGCCTATTATGAAATTTCTTTGGCTTGCATAATTAATCTCACAGAAAATATAACCCATTGTTGAGAAGATTAGTGTAAATATCCTCAGAGCATACACTTTTCAATGTCTGCACACTAAAATTCCAGTGACTAGTTATGCATTTTCATAATTTATACAATTTTTAGCAAGTTTACTTGAGTGACACTTATCAATTTTTACAGGAGAAAAAAATCTTCCCAGTTTTACAGGAATTGTGCCATTTACTTTGAAATAAGTAATGGAGTATGTGTGTTAAGAAGAAAATTGCATCATAGAGAATAAAGCCAAAAAGTACATAATTGTTTGACAAATAGCACTTTGAACAGGTACTAATTCAACAGTAACTGAAAGAGTGTTCTTGGATGCAATTGACTCATTTCAATAGAAATAAACCAGATTTTAGTAGGCTAAAAGCAGATTAACTTCACATATGTTTCAGGCTATTTGCAAATGTCAACAACATTCTGTTGGGAAATGACCAACAGTACTGTAGAGAGTCTGACCATTACTGGCAAATGTTGAGCTGATCCCTGAAACCTGCACATGATAAGACTGCATTTTTTTTTTAATGCACAGAGGAGAATGAGAAGATAGAAATTCACTTAAATTATTTAAAGAACATATTAGACCTGAACTTTTTAAAAGTAAAATGAAAGCACCAAATCAGGTAGTTCTCACTTGGCTAGGTAACAGAGCTGAGAGGCACAGGGGAAAGCAATAAAAGCTACTTCTGAAAGGATTTCCTTTGATCTCAATAAGTATCTGACCATAAAAAGAAAAAAAAAAATTAATTGTCACTTCTAGAAATGGCAGACCAGTATTTCAGAGGGCTCTTCCTAACTGTAATAATAGATTGCAAGCACTGTAAAACCAAAAAACCAACATATTCCATGGAACAATGGATTCATCCTAATCCAGTCCAAAGAGACACTGTGTTTCTACAGATGATACAAAATAGTGACAACAGGTTGTTCAGAGGACTGACATTTGAAGTGGGCCCCAAAAGGTAATGGGAAATAAAAATGCAAGAAAGAATCTAGAGAACATACACTGGAGATGAAGCTTAAGGTGTGTGGGAGCAAAGAAGAAGCTGATAGACACACCTTCAGTACTGTGGATTACACAAGCAGTTCTGTTGTCAGAGGTGAGGACACTGATTTAAACACAGTAGAGGGCGGGAAAGCTGCACAAAGAGATGAAGGTGCTTTTCTGTCTTAAGGGGAAGAGGTGATAAACTTGCTGTCATTTTCACATGTGGCCCTGAGCTATGATGATAGGGAAAAAATATCCAGAAGAAAATGGATGGAGTATTATGAACATCACCTGACATGAGATTGGAGTCAGTTTTTAAAATAGCAAGTTTTTCACTGATTTTAGTAGCCTGAAACACTGCCTAGTGTTACACTACTAATGGAACAAACACCAAAGAAATACATCTAAACAGATTGAACCAGCCTACAATTTAGAAATCTAGAATTTTTAGAGTGCATGGCAAATCTAGGGCACATTCTTTGCCAGGGATTATAATACAGAAGATCAAAGCACATTCAGTGACAGTTTATTTAAATTTACAGTTTATAAGAAAGGTTTGCATTTCCTAGAAATAAAGCAATGCCCATCAGAATCATTTAAACTGGTGTCAAATACAGCACTGGTAGTTTTTGCTGTTAGAACAGAAATGCAATCCACACATTGCTGAAGCACAATAGCTTGGAAAAGACACCAATTATGAATACTGGAGATACATTTTTTCCCTCCTTTTTAAAATAACCACCAAAAAGCTCTGTTTATTCAGGAACATGTTTTTTAATCCAAATGAAAGAGGGTGCCAAGCAGTGTTATACAAGCTTCCTAAATTCATTTGGCTGACTAATGCTCCTATTCCTGCATGCTTCAAAGTAGTAAAAGAAAAACAAATCTCAGGAAGAACTGACATTCAGATCTGTATCAGCTTAAAGACATAATGCATAATATTGTCTGCTTGCTATTTAATGCAAAAGACAAATTTTGCTGAGTTCACTTAATAATGAGCAAATGGAGGGTGGAAATTAGAGGGTTGGAACTTAGGACTTTTTTACAATAGACTATTAGCATGTTTAAATTTCAACCTCCCTAAATTTATAAGCACTTCTTTTCATTTAGTGAATTATTTTGCATATATACAGCATATTATTAATTCAAATGTATCATGCCTGACTCCTTAGTGTCTTACTTCAGTTAGACCACAAAAGCCAGCACCTTGGTATCATACTCCCATTTTATACAATTATGAAATCTCCATAAAGAGACAGGAATTTTTTTGGACTGACATGAAATGGTGGAAGAAACTTTACTGCACACTTTAAACCCACCACATTACAGGCACTTTACAATATCAAACATCACATATTATTTTATAACAGTATCGTACACTAATATAATATTTAAAGTTTAGTTTAAATTTATTATTTTAATTTCTTTTAAATGAATTTTTTATATCAGTGTATTACACCACATTTTCAGAATGTGTTATATACACATCACCAAGTTCATTCTTTTGTCCTGGAACAAGTCTTACAAAAAGAGTCGCTGTATGCTCTGCACAGAGTTCATTTTGTGCTTTAAACAGAGATAGATTGCCAGGACATGCACAACTTGGTTTTGCAGTCTGACTTATACTGCCAAAATAACTTTTTTCCAAAAGTAATTAAGAGGCCATGTGTTACTAAACAGACCAAAGAATCCGTAATGATGTATCATGCTGCAAACATGAAAGGAAGACATACCTTGGTCTGCTGCTACAAAGCAAGCATAAGATCATGAGAAAAGTTACAAAACAGTGTAATTCATTTAGGAGGAAAGACACTGGAAGGTTATCAGCACAAGTCATCCTGACTACATCAAGTACAGAGATTCCAGCCATAGCAAATGCAGAATTTAGCTACGCAATAAACACATTTCACATATCTCTAAAGCTGTATTTAGGGTGCTTCTAAATACTTCTCAAAGTATAGCTAAAGAAGAGATGACAGAGCTAATTGGACTAAATTTATCCTTGGCCTTTACTGTCAGTGAACTGATGTCCCTGGAGCTGATGGCAGCAGGATAAATGAAAGGCAGAAGGTCTGCTAAATAAGACACTGGATAAGGGTTTATTGTCACTAAGACATTTAAGGTGATTGAAGCCAGGTTCAGTCACATGGGATTGGCCAAGCTACAAGAACAGATATGACAGACAGACTGATATTTTCAGACTCTGAGTTGAAAATGCTTAAATCTTTCTGAATGGAGGTTCAGAGGGTGGCATGATTCACAATCTGTGAATTAGGAGTTGTGGTCTGAAATACAGTCTCCCCCACATTCTTAGCTCATGTGTAAGCCACCCTCAAGATTGAACAAATAAACCTTCAACAGAACAGCTTCAACAAGATAAACCAGATAGTCAGAAGCTCCCCAGAGACTTAGGATGCTACCCAAGAAAATACGTGAACGTGTGTCTCTCACTCTAGTGCGCGTGCTCACGTAAATCTTTCTAGATTAGCTTTTCAGTCTGGATTGAATCAAAGCTGTTCACAAACTCAGAGTTAATTGCTGTGGACCATGCATGCATCCTTTTGTGACAGCCCAGACTAAACCTGCATACTTTGCAGAGCATCAGTCAAAGCTGAAGAGTGTAGCCCACCACCTGGCCCAACTCCAAGGCTGCCAGGACACAACACCTCTCTCTGACTTCCCAGCTCTGCTGCCTAAAACCAGTGAGAAGCCAGTGAAGGTAGAAGAGGACTGAAATACCCAGCTGGACTCCTAGAAATTCTTCACTGGAACATTAACAAATACATGTGAATGACTGTTATACAGGTGCCAGATTACAGGTGGGAGAAAGGGTGCCTCTTGTGGCTTGGGCTAAGCATGATCTTGAGGGTTTTAACTCAATTTTCTCCATTGAGTAGGTTTTGCAGCAAAAGTGAAGAAAAAGAAAAATAACCAAGTGTTCTTTAGCAGCAGTGAAAGTTGAGGACTGGGGAGGTAAGTGAAAGGTGACCTTTCAGAAGACCTGCTTGAGAGATCCTTCCAGGAGCACTGACCACCGTGAAGCAGCAGTTAGCTATTGGCCCTGCAACAGAGCAGCCTGCACTCAGTCCCCCCAAGCCTGCACCAGGTGGTCTCACTTTTACTGTTGCTTCAAGTGGTGATGAAAGAGCTCAAAGCTCAGCATTTACCTCCCCACTTTGCAAAACAATGTGCTCCACAGTATGGCTGCAAAGCAGCGAGAACCATAAGGGACTTGTTCAGGCAATACCTGCAGCAGTATCTTGCTGATGCTAGACCTATTATTTTCACCTTGCACCCAAAATTAGGTCTGCTCCACACAGCAACAATAATGGAAAAACACAAATAGAGGAGAAAATTCCTAATGAGATTTAAAATCATTACTGTATTCATCTACGTTGTATAATTTAAACCTGGTTTAAACAGAAACAGCAACCAATCATTCACCCAGAGGTTATTAGATAAGTGTAGGAAATAAGATGACAATTATTTCCTATACTAATATGATCCAAAGTGTTCATAAATCTGACCTCCTAAACTGGCTTTTATTCAGACATACAGTAGAATTAATGTCTTCATTACCATACTATCAATGACCTCTGATATTGTACATGCTACCAGCTTTAATAAAATAAAATACTTAACACCATTTTTGTTTTCTCATATTTTCATCCACATACTAAAAGATGTCTGATACTATTTACATTTGTCAGTAAGTAAAACCATCCAGCAAAGAAATCTGTATTTCATGTGCTCCCTGCAGCCAGTTATTTCAGCATTGGTACTATTTACAAAAAGTCAGTTTTGCAGGTACAAACATGGGCCAAACAACATAATTAAAAGAGAAGCGCTGCCCCTCGCCACTCACCTTCCATTCATCCATCTCCTTTTCCCACAAACGCATGGAGAAAAACACAACCACCAAAAAGCAAGCGGTTTTCCAGCGCGTTTAAAAGGCTGACTAATCTCAGGTTTGGCACACCAAAGACCAGGGCGAGAACAAGCACTTTCGTTTTCATGTCAGCTCCCACAACACTCAAATGGAATTGCGTAGGGAGATTTTTCCTTCCTTTGCTTCTAATAAATGGGTGTTGTGTTTACATACTGCATACTGAGCATTGCCCATCCGAAGCCAAGGGCTGCATCTTGCCAACTCTTAACTTTCATACAATATGGTGATTACATGAGCCAGCATACCATTAAATCACATAACAAAACTTGGAGGATGGCAGTGTCAGCTTGCAGAGCTGTACCTGAAGGACTGACATGCAGTGCATAAAGGAAAAAAACAGATTTCAGTGCAATGGCAAAACTGGGTCAGGAGAAGACTGGGTTACTGGCCTCACTTTAAACGGCAAAGCCAAGTGCCAAGTAGTTCACAGAGATAAAAACTTGCAGGTGCATAATAAAAGCAGGTGAAGAAAAGAAATAAATAAAAAGATCACTAAACATTCCTTACAAAATGCTCTCCCATCCCTGAATCTTTCAGGTCTCTGCTGTTTATTCTCCATACCACTCTTTAATCCAGGATGTTCTTTCCAGCTGCAGTACTTGCAAACTGGCTTCCCTTGAGCAGAGTCAAAACCAGGGGAACAGAGACCTTATCCATTGCTTAACATGAATAGCACAGCATCTTTCTGGCTACAGCAAATTCACAATTTCTATTTAATGAGCAGAAGATCTATACCTGCCATGAGCTCCAAATACCTTCCAGTTCCTAGTGTTCATTTTTTGGCAGAATGAGCAAGAAAGACTGATGATCAGAAGTCACTATTTCACCTAAAATCAATCTCACACCAAGGTATCAGGTATCTGATTTGCATTTCTGATTTAGCCTGCTGGTAAGAGACTAGAAGTGCCAATTTAAGTACTAATTCTTTTTCCAGGTACCGGTTCACAATAATTTCTACAGAGGCTTCCACTTTAGTGACACAAACATACAGATAGGACAACCTAAGATAGTAATTTAACTGCCAACAATAATGCACACGTTCAGAGGTAGAAAGCTGTGCTGAAATCTAAGACATTTTCAATACTGAGGTTTCTAAGAGGATGTGCATCTAAGTTACTGCAGGAGATAAGTGCCTGAACCATGTATCTGTGATACCTTATCAGCCTTCGGAGCTACCCCACAGGTGACCCCTCTTTGCAACATATTTCTTAGTAACTTAATCCTATTTAGATTGTCTTCAAATCACACAAAGAACGAGCAAATCAGAAAACTGCTACATGTTTTTGCAAGATCATATCACACTGGCATTGCTAACCCTGTTTTATTCAAATTGTAAAAGGCTGTCCAGACATCAGTAATGTTTTATTTGTTGTCATATTAGCATGCAAAAGGACATAAACTCACTTCTGATAATAGTTTTAATTACTAAGTATATAAGCCTACAAATCCTCTCATCCAAGTAATCCTTCAATAAGATTAATTCATGGAAATAGCCTCATTGAAAAAGGATTTGTATTACTGAACCCTAAATGCTTAATCACTTCTTTAAGGAAATCGTGACTTACAAAGAAAAATCCAGGTGTTGGTATGTTTAAAACAGGGGGGGTTTGTATCCATCAAACCACGGAGTTTCATAAACATCACTTCTAGGACTGACACTGCTGGGGAATGTGCTTCTGCAGTTCCTGTGGTTTCTCAGGTTAAGACTGATTTAAATAAACGGACCAACTTGCTCACATTGAGTCTAGCGCTCAACAGGACTCTTCTTTCAGCACTTTCGTTGTACTGACGTATGACTCAGCTACTCCTTCAGCTGCACTAGTTATATATTATCACTGTGCAACATTGCCTCCAAGATCAAAACCCCTGATTTATTTTAAACAATATCCAGGCATAACCAAGTGTTTGCAAGGCTCAGTGAGTGTGTGGCTCTTGCTTTCTGAACTATGTCTATTGCAGAATATTTTATTGTAAGAAATATTAACCTCTTTCCCAGTTTTCTGATCTTGTTCTTTCCACTATGACAGTCACCAGTCTAGACAATGACTGAAGTAGCCACAGGAGAGCATATAGATTAAGATTTACTTTAATGTGTCGAGTGCCCTCATGTGCTTAATTCCTCTTTCTTGTACCCACTTCACTTGCTCTCTCTCTTTGCACAGGGTCTTCATGGTTTTAATGGCAAGTCTTCTTGAAGTATCTCCTGCTCTGATCCTGTTGGAATGATGAATGGCTTGGTATCACATTTGTTTGCTACTCCTTAAAACATAGGAAATAACCCTTTGGAGAACTAGGAGTCTGTCAGTGCCTCCAAAAAGCAGGAAGCATAACTGCTTGAAGGCTGACAGATGCTTCACCACCATGACAAGAAGCTGTTCCACAGGCTACAGCTTGTGAGCCCCTGAGTCAAGCCATATGGTCCAGAATGCCAAGACTGCCTGTCTTTCCCAGTTTACTGGGAGAGAAGGATTGTTCCTGCTTTGCTCTGAATTTGCAAAAGTAGTCTGTTGACTTTTACAAGTTTACAGTTCAAATGTATTAAAATGCTTGACTGCTTCCACTCATAAATCCACATTCGTAAACACATAAACATGGTTCTCAGACTTTAAGAGACCCTTCACAATTAATAATCTATTCAGCACATTTAAATAATTGTCTACAGGGTCTGAAACATCTTTGTTCAAGGCATCTATAGTAATCTAATATAAATAACAGCAATGGACATACATTGCTGAAATACAGAGCTGATAATTTAAGGTAAAACCCCGGTGTACTTCAGCATCACAAGAATTAAGTCTCCAAGTTTTAAGTTCTTAAACATTCTCCAGTGCTTCGGCCAGGTGAAATTAAAATATTTCAGAGAGTATTTCTAATTCCTCTCATCTCTTGAAAAATAATTTAACTACCCAAAATACTTTGGTAATATCTTTTTTAAAAATACGTTTTATGTCTTTTCCAGCGACTGCATTCTGAAGTGTCTTCACTGGTACACACCAGTAGGTGTATACCAGAAGGTGTAGGTGACCCAGCAATTGCCAAGAAACAGACGAAGGCAAAAAGTATCTCGCTTCTAAAGCAGAAACGAAGGAGGAGGGAAAAGCCCCCCGCGCAGAGGCAGCGGTGTGCGTGTCCATGCATTGTTCTCTCCCAGAGCAGTCCTGGCTCTCGCTGGGGTCTGCCCGGCTAGAGGGTAGCGGCACCTTGCGAAGTCCAGCCTTAAACTTTCCCCCGTTAGAGTTTCCTTGAGCCACTTCTTGTTACAATTTTCCACTCATGTCTGTCCCTTGCTTCCTTCCAAAAAACGCACGGGATAGTGACTGAAATTTCTACAGAACCTGCAGAAATAATGGCAAGGGCCCCCGCAGCGGCACTGAGCGGCACTTCCCGGCGGGATGCGGGAGGACGAAGGGCGAAATGCCGGGGTTCCCAGAGCACCCGCCCGGCGCCGCACGCTGGAGCGGCGTGCGGGGACACACCGGGAACCGCAGGCACTGCACTGCTGCCCCCGATTATTTCATGTTCTCGCACTCGGCAGGGTAACACAGGCAACTGATTTACTACTGCAATTTTTCCCAGTGCTTTCCGAGATCTCCCAAGGCTCGGCCAGTGGTCCGGCCGTTTGCTGCAACTTTTCCACGGGCTGCGGAGCGCCGAGGGCAAGACCGGGAGGTATTTTTTATCTCCCCCTCACCTCGCTCCCCCATCCCGTTTCCCGGCGGCAGCGGCTCCCACGCCCGGCGGGTACCCCCCACCTCTCGGACAGCCCGGGAGCCACCGCCCCCGCGGACGCGCACTCCCCGCCCGGCGGCTGCCCCGGCCCGCGCCCCCTCCGCGCCTGCGGCCCCGGCCCCGCTCCGCCGGGAGCCGCGGGGCAGCCCCGCCCGCGGGCAGGTGGGTGCCCCCCGCCGCCGCCGCCCGGCCGCACTCACTTGTGCCTTCTTCATAAGGAACGGCAGCGCTGCAGTCCAGCCCAGGCGGCCGTGTGCAAACTCCCTTCAGCGGAACTGTAGCTCCAGCATAATGCAGCAGCCGATAGTCCACGCATTGGGGTTGCCCACGGCGAGCCCCGCGCTGCCTCCGCCCGTCCCGCCGCCGCTCAGCGCGCCCCGCTGCGCCCCCTCCCCACGGCCTGAGAGTCCGCGCTCACTGAAGCCACCGCCGGCCCCCGGCCAGGTCTTTTATATCTCCGATCTGCCTCCAACAGCGGCGGCGGCGGCAGCCCAGGCAGGACACGCCTTTCCCCTCCCTCCCGCCCTCCCGGAGGACCGGGAGCCCAGGCAGACCCTGCGGGGCGGGGGAAACCCGAGTTAACTTGGGGCAAGTTGGAGGCAGGAACAAGCCGAGCCTGCCCCTCGCCAGCGCCGGAGGGGAGCGGGGCCGCGGGCGGGCAGCCGCGGGGAGCGGCGGGCGGGGATGCGGAGGGGGTGTGGGCATGCGGGGCGGGGGGCGCTGGGTACCGGCCCCGAGGGGTGGGTGCAGAGGGCTCCTCCCGCCCGGTGCCGGGGCTTCCGCGGTGCCCGGGACAGGCGATCCCAGCCGGCCGCGGGGAGCGGGGCGGGGGTCGCCGGCCCTGCCCGCGGTGGTCTCTGGCAGCCTGCGGGGAAGCCGCACGCCGCCGCGGCATTTGAGGTCAGCCGGGCTGCGGGCGCCCAGCCAAGTCCTTGGGTTGGGTCCCCCCACCCACGCTGGGGAAAAGGGGGGTGCCCCCCGGCTGAACCCGCCGCCGGGCGCCGAGTCGGCCCGCGGCGGGGAGGGCAGCGGGCTCGGAGGCTGGCGGGGCTCCCAGCCGGTGCCCGGTGTTCCCAGCGGAGCAGCCGCTGCAGCGGCGCGCACAGCCGGGGTGGCAGCCCTGGGTTTGCTGTTGCCATTCCAGTGCTGCTTTCCCATACTCGGTGAATGCAAGTTAAGCTCTGGGATAAGCATTTCAGCTGGAGCTTAGAAACTCCTTTACCTGCTCCAGACACAGAAAAAATTGTTGAGCAGTGCCTCCTAACGCTCCTTCAAAGGTGATCCTGCGGGTCTTTTCACATGCTGTTATAATTTGCATACCGTGTAAATAATGCATTAGTGTTAGGTGTGGAAAAGCGACTTGACTTACTGCTTGGAGTCTTCTGGCCAATCCATCACAGCAGCAGCCGCAGAATTTGAGTCCTCTTTGGAGAAGGCAGCTCCCGAGGTTAACACGAGTTAAATTTTGGGTGTGAATTAAATGGAATGTAGAGCAGTTTATGGAACTAGTATCTCCTGAAACAGTCATACCAGGTGGAAATTTAAAGAACATTAGAATGAAGAAAGAATGACCCAGTCAATGGTCATTTCCTAAAGGAGATTAGGCATGCTCAAGAGTGTACAATAAGAGATTTCATTAGAAAAGTCAGTCTAATTTTCACCTAGAATTAATGATAAATTTTGTAAATACTTGGTTTCTGCCAAAGTAAAGGTGAGCTGTTCAGGTACAGAAAGGTTTTCAACTCATCCCCAACTTTGCTATATATTTGGAGTTCATCAGATAAACATCTAATATAATTTTGCAGAAAAAAATCTATCATCATTTTGCTTCTGCATCAAATCCAGAAAAATGGGTCAATAATTTTCTTTTACAGCATGACAGTATGGATGGATTCATTCCCTTTTGTCAGGTTTTGGGGTTTTTTTTTTGCATTTCATGATTAATACGGAGCTGAATTTGTCAGACTTGGATATGCATATAGTAATAGTCTCTTCCTCTAAAGCAATAGATAAGCAGTGAAAGGGAGGAAGCCTGTAACTACAAAAGCAATCAAGGACCTCATTCACTGAAAGGGTGGTTTGTGTATCATCTAGCAGTGATCAACCAAATCACTTTCATTGCCTACACATTTAACCAAGTAGGGCCAGGAAATTAAAATGTTATGGCATATTTCCTCCTTAGAACAGATGACCAGTTTAGTCTCCTGGGGAGAAGGCCTGGAAAGAGTGAAAGAGCAGTCTGTCACAGCAGTTACCTACCTTATGGAAAACGCTTCTGGTCTTTCTCCGTGTTGAACTCTATCACAGCTCACCATTAGTCATGACAGGAAAAAATTTGTGGATGCCCTGTATCCAGTTACATTATTGGTAACTGTGCAGAGTGAATAACACTCTTGGTCATAATTAAGTTTCTTTACCACTCTGGCATCATGCAGCTTTTCTCTCCATTCCCAATCCAACTACTTGAACCTGCCCTTGTGTTTAATGCCCAGCTATAGAGAAGTAGTGGCCTTTTCATCTCTTCCTTTTGTGTTTGCAATTTTCAAGTATATTCCTGCTGACACTGTTCTCAGTTTGGTTTGGGAAGACTTTTCAATGAAGTTCAGAATTTCATAGTTTAAACTCATTCATATCTTGCATCTGTATCCCATAAGAAAGCAGGTTTTTATTAGTCTCGCCCATTTCCAACTTTTGATTTCCCAGAGGTGAGAACTGATTAGCCATGGACTGTTAGTGCATTGACTGGTAGCTTTCCAAAGCCCAACTGCAAACCACATCCAGTCTTCTACAGCCTGCCTTATTTGCATTTCTAAATGCTTGGGGGTGAACACAGGCCCAGTCATAGTTTTGTGCAAACTTGTTCCTTCACAGGGAAGATATGGAAAACACTGTTAGTTATCCCAGCTCTTCACAGGATGTAGTTCCACCCATTCAGCAGGATTGTCCTCACCAGGAATACTGTTCAACCTGTATGGAAACAGCAGCAACTGAAAATTAAGCCTTTCCAGTCTAACATGAATGGAAAAGCCTCACCATCTTTACCAGCTGAGAAATGGCTTTAAAATGGCTCTTAAATGTTTTTTTTTAATTCTGTAATTTTATGGAATATCTGCTCTTCTTTCCATAGCTTCAGCTCTGCACTCAGTCTGTTGATAGCTTGGCTTCTGGCTGGGACAGCTGGAATTTGGGAATATGCAGGATGACATCCAGCCTCAGCCGCTGAGATTGCTGGATTAAAAAGTGCTCTGTGTCAACTTGGAAAATTGAAAAAATTTCTCCTATGAAACCATCTAAGCTGTGGAGGCAAACACCAGTGTGTGTGCATTAGAAAGACAGCACACTAATCCTGTCTAATCGGTTACAGACTGAGCATGTGGGCGCTTTGCTGGCACAGAGACCTGGCCTGTAGCATCAGCTCAGTTAAATCCCCTCTCACTGGTCTTTTCTAAGGACATAGAGTACTAAGTACACACATTCCTAACCTACTTCAGACACACAGAATTGAAAAAATTAGATTTAAAATGGAGGTATGTAAAGCCAAGAAATTCAAAAGATGGCCTCAAACTTCTTTAGGTTTTATTTACAGATGTACATGATTGTAGAGGAATGACTTTCTACAGAAAAGACAAACCTTGCAAGATTTATAGAAAATTACATTAATTACTTTGACATTGAGGAAGTATATTGAGATAACTATCTCCTTAAGAGGTCTTTTATCTTTGATACCACAAAATGTTCTAGGTGTTATTCTGTGATTGTGAACTCGTACGCTCTAATTTCAGAGCACAACCAAAACCAATACTTAATATTCTGTCAAAGCACATCTTTTGAATTTTTAATTGAGCCTTATGTTCAACAGTTACCAAAGGGACTGTTAGTTTATTCTAAGCATCGTGCATCTTTTGTGCTGCATACAAGTGACAGGGACCTTCTACTGATATTCAATATCACAGGTGAGTAAGTAAACAAATGACTCAATCAATACTTAGTCCACGGGGACATGCACACCACTACAGAGCCACTTTTTATCTCATCAAGCACCATAAGAGCACAGGATTCAGGTGTGATTTTTTCATTCATGTGACCTGCATCTAAAGATTGATTTGCAAGAAGCAGTTTCCATGGAACTGATTCTTCATAATGTATTAGTACGGACTCGGATTTTAAGGATAATTAAGTTATTATATGGTAAAATCATAGTTCATTTGGCAGAGTAGCTGTAAGGACTTAAAGAGCACAACTGCCTTTCTCAGCACTCTTAGAGCCACAGGAGGATTTTGTCATGAGATAAGCACAGAACGAAGCAACTGGATGGCACTGACTCCAAGCCTGGTGGAGAAGAAATCCTGGTTAATACATCCAGACAAAAATTCCCTCTGTGGCAAACTGTGTAAAGAGGCAACTGCTCATACACAGACCAGAAGCCAAACAAAGATCACCCCAAGTTATGGGACAGATGGCATCTGTGACCACCAACAGCCATTGAAACCCCTTGAATATGCCTTCATGGATGCTTGGAATTTAGACTGTAAATTAAGCCACCACAGGGAGCTAGAGATAAGAAAAAGATGGGTTTATCTCAGACCTAGGGGGATGTTAACAGGCTGGGGAGAAGAATCTATCACTGATAATGGACGTAAAGAATGCAGAACTTACAGACCACAAGGAAAGCCAACTCAGCAGCTGTGCTGAAATCAGCTCAAACTGGGTAAAAGTTAATTTTGGCAGTGGGAGGTAGCAATCACTGACTCACAGCCCATCGACCCAATAAACCCACTTACTCAGAAAAAAAGACTGAGCATGGGACTAAATAACTTAAGAAGTGAGGGAATAATTTAACCTGGAATGAGAGAATTTTGTAGCCAATGAGTGTTAATTCCTTTGCTCTTTAAAACATACAAATAGTGAAGTTTTGAATGACCTCAGAACCCGCTCCACAGAGAAGCCCAGGGTAAAGAAGGACAAGCAGAAACACTCGTTGGATCCATGGGTGGTCACTATCTTCTCCTTGAACTGTCTCTCTCTCCTCCCACCCCATGACTCCTTTCTGTTGCTTTCTATCTCTCTAATTTACATTAATTGATAAATTGTGTTAATTACTTTGACATGTTTGTACCTTAATTCTGGCAGGGGCATCCCTCACTAATCAGACCTTAACACCAGCTGAGGGAAAATGCAATATTCTGGATGAACAGAGATATCTCCAAAGGAAATTTAAAAAAGGATTGAAATTAAATTATTTAATAAAATAACAGAATTTGTAGCTCAGTGTCTCAGTATGATGCTTCTCCAAAACCCATCTAAATGGAAAAAGAAGGAGCAAGCAGCACATCATAGGAGTGGAGCCAGGGAGCTTCAAACTGTTAGAAATCTGTTCAAGAAGTGCCAGTGAAGGAGGCTGGAGTTACACGATTGTGTGTGAGATTTATTTGCCCAGAAGCAGATATGGAGACAATCAGGTAGAAAAAGCTAGAGTGTAGTCTTTGTTGTCAGTAGAAGGAAGGTGGGCTTTGTTTATTTGAGTATGATCCTGGTCTGAAATACTGATGGAGTGAACGAATGATGGACTTTTATTGGAAATTTAAAAGTGCTTCTGTCTCTTGGTGTCTTTACTGTTTACTTTCCAGTAAAATGACAGTTTAATTAGCATGCAAAGGATACTCTGTTTTACTAAGAGCAATTTTGGCAAGGAAGACAAGCCCAAAATAGGAAGTTGCACTGATGCTGTTAAAACTCAATCAGAGCCTGTAAAAATACAATTGTAGATAGCAAAAAGTTACCATTATCTGACTTACATGAAATCTTATTTCTACTATTCTTTCAGTATGCTACAGTTTTAGCCTCTAAAGGTCTCACTGGTATGGGTGGATCCTCAGCTAAGAAAAAAATGGTACTTGGAGAACAAAACCTGGGAAGAGCTGATGCTGCTGGGGTTTTGTGATCCTTGGCAATCCCCTTTTGGCTTCTGGTGACCCTCATGATGTTCACAGATGTTAGCAGAAATGTGAAGCTCCTTGAAACTCGTGTAAAATTTTGCTGCCACTAAAGTTCCAAGAAGATCAGAGGACAGCAGCATTTCAAAGATTTTTTTGGTCTTAACTCTCAGGGGTTTCTTCACATGTGTGCCAAGAGGGATCTAAATCTGGAATTGCACTAAAAAACACTAGTCTTTTGAAGAATTACTTATGTGTGTGCTCCTGAAAGATCGGGGCATGCCTCTGTTTCCTTCTGTTGGGGGAGAGGTAGCAGGGATAAATGGTGTCCATCCAACTCTGATTCCTGGCATTGAAAAAGAGACTGGAGTCTTCCTGAGGATGGACAGATAAGCTGTTTTCCAATCCTCGAGGCTGTGCACGCCATGCTGGGGTAGTTGCTAGTGGTTATGTTCAACAGTGCTCAACATGGCTCATGTACCAGAGTACAACCAACACATTTTTTTCTTTTTCTGAAATGATGGTATTCCAAGCCCACAAGGATGATTTGCTCTTCCTTGCAAAGTTTTTTGTGTTGGGTTTGGTTGGAGTTTTGGAGAGCAGTGCTGAAATCTCTGATCAGCAGATGCAGTTATTAGTCCTAACTCTGAAAAATATTCTCTTGCTGAAGTTTACCAGCCATCTGCTGAGGATTTTCCCTGGAGATGTTGAATGAAAATAGAGCAGTTATTGTTATAGAGCAGCTATTATTCTACAGATAGCAATTTCTTCAGAGCACTGTAGCCCACACCTTCCAAGGAGAATATCCAAGGAGAGTGTAAAACACACTGCCTACAGCAATGTCAAGGACTTATAGTTACTGTATTAAATAATTGTTATTTACCCAACATTCACATGATTTTTCCCTTTCTTGGCATTTTGCTCATTTTTCAATTTGGGAGACAAATAAAATAATTAAGCACTACAATCACCAAGATAGGCAACGTTGGAGGTAGATGGGTTCAAGCTGATACATCCCCTTAACAACTACAGTGCAGCTAGATGTTTATTACAGGACAGGACAACCACTGCTTATTATATCTAAAATTCATGTTTTCTGCCTCTCATGAGATCGTGCCTAATGCATAAATTATGGGTATGCAAGCTCAAAAAAAGGTGTTACTTTGCTTGTACAATTATTTTTCCAAAGGAAAGAACAGTTTATAATTTGTACCATAATCAAGCAGCTCCTTGTTATATTCACATTTTGATTCCAGTAATTTGGAAGTGATAAATGTATGAGAAATAAATATCACTGTTCCTAGATTTGTTGCCTACATCTCTTGATTTGCATTGGTCTGTGTCATCTTAGTCACAGTAATTACAACCCTAGGGAGTTTCACAGTAAAATGGGCTCATTTGGAAACAAAATGCTGTGTAAGTGGTATTGGATGTAAATATTCACTGTTTACAGGGAAAACTGAGATTTTCCTCTTCAATGAAAAACTGACTTTTTTTTTCATAAAATGCATTTAGTCTGAAGGAAGGGAGAGGTACAGTATCAGGTACAGTGACCTCAGAGCCATATCATGTCACCCCTTTTCTCTTTATTTTGTGAAGTCTGGTTGTGTTAGGACTGTAGCAAGGATTAAGGCATAGGTGGGAGTAAAAGGACTTCTAGGCTGAGATGCATGCCATCAAGAAGAACTGCATCATTCAGTCCTTGATGTGAAGGTTTATCCATTTCCAGCATAAAATGAGTTAACCTTCTTGCTCTTGCACCTCTATGGGAATGTTGCTTTAGAATTTGACTCATCTCGTGGTTGGAAACCATCTTTTAATTTGAAGCCTAATATATTCATTGTTAATTTATATCTGTTTGTTCTTGGGCTGAAGTTATGCTTTACCGTAAATAGCTTTTTCCTTTCTCTGTTGCTTTTTGATCCTCCTCCTCCTCAGCCTACTGACAATAGTAATAAATGAAGCAGAGACCAAGCCTGAGCTCAAGTACTGGCATGCAATGGTCTCTGCAGCTTAACTTTTAGCACTCATTTTGGCATGTGTTCAGTCCAGCCAGCATTGTGATCTCCCGGCCTGAGCTCAGAGAAAGAGTGCAAGCCAGGGCCTGTTTCGAGCAGGCAGTTTCTGGGGAAGGAAGAAAGTTTTGCTGTGTGGATGCAAACCATCCTCTGCCACTTACCCTGGAGCCAGAGAATGTGTCCAGGCCTAAAGCTGTGGTTTGGACTTTCTTTTCTAGTGCAAACACTATAAATAGTATTTGCAAATTAAACTGAGAAAAAAAAAAAATAAGGTTGGTAAAACAGATGTTCAGGAAATACCCAACCACAGCACCTGTGCTGTAAAAGCCAACCTTAATTCTGGAATTTCCTCTGTTTTGAGGTTTGGAAATTCAATCAAAGCATTCTATTAACAAGAAGAAAGGGAAGAATGCAAAAATGACCTCATGCTGAAGTATTCTCTCTCATACTAAGGTCCTCTGCTCTTGGAGCTCACTAAAGGAATGAGATCTTGCTGTACTGACAAGGTGTGGTGCACTGAGAAATGGTCATCATCCTGTATCACTGCAAGGAAACACTGGGCTAAAGCTTCCAAAGTGATCAAGGGAGGATGGGGAGACCAGTCAGTGAATCTACATCCTTTGCAGGATAAAGAGAGAGGAAAGGTAGAAAGTTAAGGATTTTTTTCATTTACAAGGAGTCATTGTCACTCAGGTGTTTTCAGTGCTGCTCTAGAGAGGCACCCTGTTCAAAACAGGGGTCCTGGTAAGAATGATGAGAAATGCTTGAAATGAATTTTTTGTCTGATAGTTTAAACCACCCAAACTGATGGTTCAGCTTACAGCATAAGGAAATACAGAACTAAACTATTTCAGTTTGATTTTCATTTTCATTAAGATGTCAGTACTAATCCATGCAAAGCCCTGAGATCTGGCAGGATACATCATCAAGAAATGTGAAGATGACATTCTTCTCCCACCCTTCAGTTTGAAAATAATGCAAAATGTAGAGCTGTGATATGTGAATTAGCCTAAGTCATTCCTCAGATGGATTTCATGTGGGGTTAACCACCCTATTTCAGAAAAAAACATGCCACCTACATGTTGAAAGGACGATGTATTTTCCTGTTCATCTTTCTTAAGATTTTGTGTAAGAGTGGTAGTTCTCATTTAATACATTCAATCTGTGAAATATATTCATTTAATACATTTCATAAGTAATTTGCTCATTTGAAAAAGTGGTTAAAAAAGGAAATGTAGTTTAGTCTGTTTTCATTTGTGAAGTAATATGAATTCTACGTATTATTGTTATAAGGAAAAAATAATGTCACAGCTCTTTCCCCAGAGTTTACTGGATGACTGTATTAAATAACTTTCACTTTCTTTATTTTTCTCTCATCGTGCAATGCTCTCTGACAGTTGTTTTCAGAAAGGTAGTTTTCCATATTTTCTTCAATAGTCATAGATTTAGTAGGTTAATAACCTAAAGGGTTATTTCAGAAAGCGTTAGGAAAACATGAGTGAAAAAGAGAGGAAAAGCAATGGAAATATTTTTGTTATCCACTTCATTTTAATCTTAAAATTTTCTGAAGTTAGTCCTCAATAATTGTATTGCTCTCAATTTCACAAGCTGACTAGGCATCTTGTAAAATATAAACATTTTTCTATTTTAATCCAACTGCCTTTCAATATCATTTAGTTGCCTTGTGTTCTTTAACTATTGTAGAATTTACAGAAGTGCACATAGTATACTTTTGGTGCTTTATTGTTTCTTACACATCTAACATAATATCTCTTTCTATTTTCTCTAGATTAATAATATAACCTTTTAGTGCCTTTTTTCAGGAATATCACACCACAACTTAGATAAATTACATTTTCTACCTTTTATCATAGCTTACCCTCTTAAAAAGAGGCTGAATGAAGGCATGCTTTTTCTGTCAGACAGGAAAGGAGTTCATGTAGTGATGCAGACAGCATACTTCAGGCTGGCACTGGAAATGATGTGGTTAAATCTGACAGGAACCAGCAGCTAAAAATTTCTATCAACAAATTCTGCTGCTCCTAATGTCAGCCTTTCCTCAGGAGCTTTGGCACTCTGTGCTTGAATGGCCTTTCCTCCTCCTTCTTCTCAGACTTAGCCCTAGCTGTCCCTGCTTCCCTGTAGATCCATTTGTATAGAAGGAGGAGGGTATCCTTGCCAACTTCTTGCCTCCCAGCCCTGGCACTGAAATTGGTTGCTGTTCCCTTGGCAGTGTGTGATCCTGGAGCTCTACAGCTGTATACTGCAGCTAGTGACAAATAGACAGCTTTGAGCTGCCAGCTTCAACTTCTCTAAGACATTTACTTTCCCAACACATTTCTTTTCTTCGTAAAATGAAATATTAAGCCCAATCCTAAAAGACAAAAATCACAAATACGAGAAGTAGAGGTTTTCTTCAGCATTTGGAATCAAATTTTTCAGTGGACAAAAAACTTTGTAAAGGAAATAAAGTAGGAACATCCAAGCTTTTAATTAGTTCAGAGTCACTTGTGGCTGTGGAAATGCAGATAAGGTAATTGGTCCCCTCGTACGCCCTGCAGCAATACAGAACTGTCGAGGTATGAGACTCTCCTGAGTTCTCACCTTTAATAAGGGGTGAAAAATTCTATTAATACTGTCTTAAGAAAAGTTTATGAATTTTGAACTCCTGTAGAGAAGGTTTATTTTGGAGAAATAAAGACATGGAGGTGCTGGAGCGAGTCCAGAGAAGGGCAGGGATGTTGATGAAAGTCTGGAGCATCTGAGTGATCTGGGGATGTTTAGCCAGGAGAAAAGAAGGCTCAGAGGAAATCTTATTGTTCCCTGAAAGGAGGGTGCAGCCAGGGGGATGTTGATCTTTTCTCCCAGGTAGCAAGTGATAGAGCAAGAGTAAACATCCTTAAGCTGTGCCAGGGGAGGGTTAGATTGAATATGAGAATTATTTCTGCACCAAAGCAGAAAGCAAGCCCTGGAGAAGGCTGTCTGGGGAAATGATCGAGTCAGCATCCCTGAAGGTGCTTAAAAGAAGTCTGGATATGACACAGGGTGATGGTTAAGTGGTGAACATGGTGATGCTGGAGTAATGGTAGAGCTTGATAACCTTAGGTTCTTTTCCAACCTAAAGGCTTCTATGAATCTCTGGAGGGGATGATATGTTCTGCTGGTGGGAAAGAATAATAGGTGACAAGAGGTGGAGAATAATGCCATCTCTTGCTCTCCTGCCAGAAGGGTAATAATCATAACTTTCTGGTGATTGTTAGTGCATGAAACTCTTTACTATCTGGTTTTTACTGATAGCCAGTACACCTCTATAGAGTGCTGTGCAATACACCTCTACAATGAGAGGCATTTCCCTCTCAAGTATTGTCACCAATGTCCTGTATAATCTTCTGCTTATTCTTTCTACAGTAGAACCACCTGATGTGATTTTATGTGGGATGCAGTGAGTGATGCAAAGGAAATAAAGTCTAAGGGTGTTCTCCCTAGCCTGCACAAGGTAGTGGCACATCTCTTGGTTACAGTAAGGATCTGGATGTGTTCTGTTCTTCATGTTACATGTTGCTATGCATTGAATCAGGAGAAATACCTAATCATACAGTAAAGGTAAGCTAGAAATGAGATAAATTGTGTGGGAAGGAGCTGGGAATATCTTAAACTTGTCTTTTACAAGACAGTAATGCCAACAAGAAGTAATCTTTCAAAACATGTATGAATATGTCCATATTTCATATTAAGAGAGGCTGAACCTTTGCTGGTGCTGTGACATAAACTAGATCCTCAGCCTTCTAAACCCCTTTTCTCTGTGCTTTCCCTTTGTCTGGAGAGACATGACATCTTCCAGGCTTTGGATATTTCAGGCATGTTCAGGTATCCGCAAGAAATCCTGCGTATTTCAATGCTCTGAGAGGGTAGAAGGGTACTAGAAACTGAAGAAAGATGCTGTAAACTGAATTTATCTCTAATCCAGGGTAAAATGTTATGGGCAGATTTAGAAATGGGTCTCACCTCTGTTCATTTTTAAAAAAGGCCTTCAAAAATCATTGGCCAAAGTACAGGATTAAAAAGGACTGTGCTTGATTCTAAATCATAATTACCAGTTCTCTTGGGTTATGGGAGTAGTGAAAAAACTGCAAAACTAAACTAAATGGTTTACAGTAAAATATATTCATCCTATTGGAAAGTTCCTTTAGCCAAATGAAGTTTTTATTTCCAGCAATTTAGGCTTGATATTGGATTTTCTTGTAAACTATGGCAAAATGCTGTCATGGTCATTATCTTTTCCCATTTGATTTTTAAGAGAAATCTAATTTTATAGCAAGATAGTGTGATGTATTCTAGTCACTGTATGTGTGTCCATGTGTTTATTTCTAATTGCTATTTCTGTGAATGCCACAGTAATAAATTAGATCTTTGGCCAGCTATTCCAACAATTTCATCTTACTCAGTGGAAATATTCTTTATTTATATACATAGTCACATGATCAGAATTTGACCTTCTGTTTAGAATTGTGCTATGCTGTATGAACAATAACAATATAATGAACTTCTGCCATTTCAATGGCTGCTGTGACATTAACAAATGATCCTGGAACTCAGCAAAGATTCCTCAGCAAGATAAGATAGGATAAATTTAGCTACTAGAGCACTGCTAGTGACGATGCTGAGGTTTGATTTTTAAACAGAATAGCTGTGTTAATCCAATCTCCACTGAATGTATGAAGGAAGAATTCATGATAATTAGGAAGAGACAAATGGCAGTATTCAGTTCTGGAATTCTGTGCCCACATGAGCATGAAGTAACCACTTTAGGTCTTTTGGTTTCTTCCTTGGCAGAAAAGGAATTATATACAAGGGGAACTAGCATGCTGGAAGGAGGCTCCACTCTGTCTCCATACTTACAGAACTTCTACAGGATGTGTGGAAGCATGTTTATAATAATTATACAGGGAGCTGAGAGCAGCCTGGTTGCCTACTATGTCCCATTTTCACTGTACATTTTCCTTGTATTTGTGTTAAATGTTCTAATATCTTCTCTAGGGATGCTGCAAATCAACAATTAAGCCCAGAAAAATGTGTCTCCCTTTGTCTCATGAAACTCTCTCTAAGTTTGTCTAAATTAGAAGCTGCAAAAAATGCAGTTTCTTTTCTGGGACTGGTATTCCCCAGGAAAACATTAGCAATCTGGTAAAACACTAGCTGAATATGAGCAGCCTGGAAATGAACCTGCTCTGCTCTGTAGGGGGTGCATGCAGAGCTGCAACTGCCCTAAAGCTTTCAGAGGCTTGATAATAGAAGTGGAGGGTGAAGGAGAAAGATGGGTTTATTGTCTCTGCTCTTCAGCCTCAACACAGTACAAGATTCTAATTATGGGGCAGAAAAGGAAACAGGATGGACTTGGCTTTCAGGAATGGTGGTGGCAGTGGCAGTCACTAGCGCATTTTCTGATGTGTGGTAGAAACTTGCCTTGGCTGCTAGCTATTCAAATTAGACTGGCATCTTAAGCTCAGCTCTGCTTGTATGCTGAAGAATTGAGTTTAGGGGTTTTCCCTGGTCTTGTTGCTTAATTTGCAAATCAGAAAATTTTTCACCGTCTCCTTTTAAATTAAAGATAGAAAATTCCCTGCAGCAAGTGTGACCATTAGCCTGTATTGTATCAAAGTTCCAAAATTTAATAAATGGTGCATATACTGTGTCTGTTGAAACCACACTTCTGTGTCTTTGATAAATTAATTGTACTGAATGTCTAATTATATGTCCATCTACTGCTTCTCCTTTTCGTTTACCATGTAACAGATGCATAAAGAGATAAAATGTCCTCACTAACAAATGCAAAACTAAATATTGATTTGGCATTTCCTCAGATCCTTAGTCCTTTTGCATTCTAAAAATATTTTAATAAAAGCAGGATAGCTTTGGGTTTAGTATTTCACAGGCTGGAAAATGCATGCTAGAACAGCTGTATATGGTTTAAAGAGATAACTCAAGCTTTGTGATTCTGGAGGTTCCTTATATACTGACACTCTATATTAATGTTCCTTGAGGAAGCAGATGCAACAAAGATGCTTCACTGAGAAAGTTTCCCTGCCTGTGCATGTATATATAACATTTTGATACAGTCAGAGTGTACATCACTCACTACAAACAAAAAACCTAAAATATATTAATTATTACATAGCTATATTAGTGATTTGAACAGAGTTAAAACAGAGAAGAGGAAAATTGTCACCTTAGAACAAGTATCCCCAAGAATCAAAGCTAAACCCCATAATTTTACAAATTTTGACACAGGAAGAATTTTTACCAGACCAGGTGTCAAAGAGCAAAATACGGTAACATAAGTGCACCAAAAGAAATTAATTGCCTTGCATGCCTAATGAAATCTGAAATTCCTCCTGAGCACAGAAAAGTGCTCTATTGCAAAAGCTCCTTCAATTAATGTGTTCTAAACCTTGCCTGTGTGTTGATATTCATATATTTTGGGTTGATTCCCATACTTTGATCCTGGTGTAGAAATTCTTTCAACTTTTAAAATGCAAAATACTAAAACCTGACACTTTAAAGAATTCTATTGAGGGCTTTTATTCATGTGGCCTAAATCCCAGTACCCTGCTCATGCTTGTTCTAGGAGGAGTCCTTATATGTGGAGTGCACAGCAGCTTAATGTTTGGCCATGCTTGCTCTTATATTTGGGATTAGGAATCTCTTAAACAGCCAGGAAGGAAGGATGGGTATTTGTCCCTATACTTTCCAACACTTATTAATTGGAAGTAATCCTTAGGTAACTTCTTTATTGCTATTAACTTTCTGCTAACAGTAGTCACAGAAGTGTTTATTGTATTAGATCCTTGAATTGTGATTACAGGTCTGTTATAAAAATGAGTTAAAAACTGACTGTAGCCTAGCTATTATTTACATGCACTGAAATGGGAAAGAAATGGTGAAAGAAAATATTTGTTTTGACTGAAGCCCATGATACCAGACTGTCTGAGAAGGATCATATCTTCTCAGACACTCAGAAAAATAATCACCTGAACGTACCAATTGTCCCTAATTAGAAAATAAAGTGTTCTCACCTGAATATGCTCTTTAATTTCTGCAGTGATTACAGCATGGGAGCAGAGAAAAAAAGGCAGATTCAAAAATCCTTCTCCTAGAGCATCAAATGTCTCTTTGTGAGACACTGGGAAAGAAAATAAAAGCCTGATTTTAATAGCAAAAATTTTTAATAGGGAGCTACTAATTTTATTCATACAGCCTTTCAAGGTGCTAGGAGCTTTGAGGAACCTAATCTAGTGGAAGATGTCCCTGCCCACAGCATGGGGTTGGAACTTGATGATCGTCAAGGTCCCTTCCAATTCAAACCATTCTAACATTCTATGATTGTGTGATTCTGAGATTCTGTCTTTTACTGTTGAGGAATTTTAAACTTAATAGCACTATTTGATGTTGTTGCCATTGAAAATTTACTTCCTTAACTTCCATGGAAACAGGAGGAGGCCAATAATATTGTCTTTGTTTTTTCTATTGATTAGGTATATTATTGATTTGATTACCTTTTGAATCAGGTCCTAAGCATCCTTTGGATCTGCACTACTGGCATATTTGGAAGGAGAGACCTGGGATATCCCTCTGGTTTTTTTTCACCATCATGCCAAGAATGAGCAAAAAGACACCTGAGAAGTGAATTATAATTTAAAAAAATAATTGCCAAGTTTGTCTCTGATATCCCAGAAGAAACGCTTGGTAAACATTATTAAGAAAACAGTATAATTAGTGCCATATCCTAAAGTCAGCTTATAATTAGTTCCATATCCTAAAGTCAGCTTTGGGAAACTCCTGATTTAATTCTTGGAATCTTTGGGCTGCTGACTTGTTTCTTCTGTCCAGGGAACACCAAGAGATCTTGTAAAATATTTCAAGGAAACTTTTTTCAGAGGCATATGTGATTCTTTTCTAATAACTAAATCAATATACTTACTGGAATTGATGGAATCTTCAAGCTGTGGTGCTCTTTGTGCCTCGGTAGAGAGCACAGCTTGGCTTTTTACTGGAAACCTAAAAAATAATATACCTGTCTTCACCAGAACTGGATTTCAACTGCCTGTTTTCATTCTCTTGATTTATGTTCCTTATGAGTTCATTCCCTTTGGCAGAGACTCAAACAAGGAAATCTGCCTCTCCTCTTTCAGGTTATATTTCTTTAAAAAACACTGTAATGTTTTCCTTCTGGAATGCTACAAAACAGCAGCCAGAATCTCCAATAGTGTAAATTGTCCTGCTGTGTTGACTATGATAAACTTTGCTAGTTTACATTTGCTGATGATCTGGCCTATGTTTTTTGACTTTCGAAATGCAGAGAGCTTTTTCAGGGACCAAAAAAGCCATGCTTGACCTTTAAACTTACTTACACATAAGTGAAACAAGAGGAGAAATGCATGTGTTTGTTCTTAATCCCTTACTGCTTTAAAATTTAAACAAGGGCTTTAAAAATAGTTAAAGCCAGTGTTAAGCACTTTGGTTGGGCTAAAAACATTCTCACTTTTTTTTCTCTTTTTTTTGGGGGGGGGGGGTGTTTTCATTTTTACAGTCTAAGTAAGGCTGTTAGTTAATAAAACATTAGAGCACTTAACCCAGAAAAAATCACAGATAAATTGTAAGTTTTTCTAATGCTGCTTCTCAACCTGAGAAACAAAATTTCTCAACAACCATGGTGTCTTTCTCTTCCTTAGGTTTCCATCAAGTCTTCCAGTTACAATTGTTTTATTATACCTCTGGCCTTCAGCACCCACCATTCTTCCTTGACAATGGCAGTGATGTGTGTCAGACAATTTTTGTTGCCTGTTAATACAAATTGAGTTGCCTGAGTTGCAGATTTGGGGCTTTCATGTCATTACCTTGTACAGCATTTAAATTCTCCTCCTGGTTTCCAGATCAGCCCAGCTTGGCCAGGATCAGTTGTGCCCCAGGTTAATTTTGCCTATGTCTTGTTTTCACAGCAGAGTCATCTCTGTGCAGGGCAACTTTTGAAGTCCAAACAGCACAGAATTTTATCACACATTAAGGAGAACAGGCAACACCCTTAGAGTAGTTTTAGGGCTAGGTGCCTGAAGCTAAGAGAAGCAGGATTATAATGGCTTGCTACTGTTGGTGATTTTCCAGATATTGTCATCCTTATACAGGACCAAGTGTTTTTTCTTCTTCCAGTAACAGTCAGCCATAACCCTGCTGCTTGTAAGGATTATCCTGCATTTCTCTGACTACTCACTTTCACCCTGTCCTCCTTGTGCTGGGGTAGGGAGGTTGTGCAAATAGTGAGGAGCTCCAGCAATGGAAGGAAGAGCATGAAGCATGGAAGACCATGTGTTTCCTGGCCATAATCCCTCTCTCCTTCTCTTCCCCTGCAGATGTCTCCATTGCAGCCACACCAGCCCTTTCAGCAGGGTTTTGCTTCTGCCCTCCAGAAAGGCGTTGTCAATGGAGTGTGTCCATTTCTCATATGAGGGCAAATTTTGCTGCTCTGAAGATGAAGGCAGAATTTGGTTTCGCTTTCACCGAGAAAATTCTGAGCCAATTATTTTTTCCCAGCATAAGTTTTATTTTATGTGCTATTTTATGTGTTTTATCTTCAAATCAGAAGACTGTTGACAGTCCCATATTGGAGATAGGCTTTATGTGCTCGAACCTGTTGATTCAGTGCAGTAGTGTAGTTATGAAACTAACTCTCTATCCCCTTGGTGCACCTTGACTTGGCTATAGAGCAGCTTTTGTGTACATGTAGTAGTTTTTATCTGTGTGAAATTCATCCAGAAGCTTTTCTGCAGGAACTTTCAGATGTGCTCTAATCCCTAGTGAGGGTCCAAACAACTGACCAGTCCTTGGAGGAGCTATGAATCATGGACATGATGAAGATGTTCAGTTCAAGGCTAGACCAGGTCTAGCCTGAAGGATGAGCCCTGAAGCACACATAATGTGGATGTAGGACACCAGTAGCTTCAGTCTGCCAATGTACTGTTTGATAAATTACATGTTAATGTACATGTAGGCTTAGATGCCTGAAGAGAGATTTATGGGCTCCTCAGACTTTCTATGGAACTAGCCCAGAGCTAGAAAGAGGAAAACTAAATAGTCTGTGGTAGATGATGTCTATGGGAATACCTAGAGGCTTATGTTTTATAAAGTTGTTTGGTGGGAATGCATACTTTGTGCCTTCATTTCCTGGGAAGCAAAAAGCACTCCACAAAACAGAGGCTCTGTTTTTAGATGCTCTTCTTTCATTCCACACTGGGAGCTTAAACTTTGATCAGTTCTTGAACTTGCCAGTGGATATAAAAAGCTCAGAAGCATAAGACTCCATGTACCTTTTGAATTTTATTTATTGGCTGAGCTTAAAGTGATGAAAGTGAAGAAATCCATGTCACTGAATATAAAAGAAAATAAATTCTAAGACATTATTTTTATTGACTTCTGCTTGGTTACTGAATGTCTCTGGTGCTTCACTCCTCAAAACCTATATGAATAATGCCATTTTTCTATCCCTATGTATGGAATAATTATATTTATTGTTATACAAATGTACTAAACATATCCTGTGTTTGCCTGGTGCTAACAAGATCAGAAGCCTTTTTTCCTAAACAAGCTTACACATTTCTGCAGTTTACAGTACTGCTTATTTTATATTTGAGTGTGACCTTAAAGGTCATTCTAAAATATGTTTTCATTTTTCATTGTGACACATCTTAATAGCAAGTTTCAAGTGTATCAAGGATGTATTCAGAAAGTCCTCAACTTCCATAAAGCAAATGTAAATGAAAGACTTTTATACACCCATGAAGTAAGCCACATGTTACTGAAACATATTCATGGATGGATTCATCAGTCTACAAATAAAAATACAAATAAAGACACTTGGATTTGGGTTGAGTCATTCCTGAATTGGGCTGAAGCTACTCTGGATGCAGTACTGTTGCATAACTCTTGTGTGGCCTTCCTGTACAAACCATTATGGGTGTAGAAGTGTCTGTTTCTGCTGTGATGTGACAGTATGAATATTCTTTAAGATATAAATGCAAATGACATCATCACCCCTCCTACAATATACCCAACCTATGCTTTTGTCATTCTCCTACAGTATACCCAACCTATGCTTTTTTCATTCCTGGGGACACCAGCGTTCAGCCAGTAGAGGCCCAAAACACTCATCAGTGAGTGCAGTAATTTCTGTAATGAACATAACCTAGCTACTCACCAGCCCAAGCTACTTTGAACAGATAATTATTCAGGAGAACCTGAGCCAGATTATTTAATTTACTGTGCTTTTTTTTCAAGTCTGACTGGATTCACTTTCTGCACAAAGTGACACAAATCCTGAAATAGCATAAAAATGGCATATCCTTAATGTGGCTCAGGTCTGCAGTTTCTATCTAGGTCCTGATTATTTCCCATCCCAGCTCCTGCACAGCGAGTTTTCTGTAGGGTTGGGAGTTAAGCAATATGAACAAGGACACACATCTTTTGGCTTCCATGTAAAACCATGTTTCTTTGTCTTCTAGCATGCTGCTAAATCCTTTCTGTTCTTATCCAGCTCTCTTCACCTGCTACTTCTCAATGGCTTAACAATAACACTCGATTTAGCTCATACACTTCTGCTGTTCCTTTATACTAATTCTCTCTGATGTATATTTTGATGTGTTCCACCTCCTGTATGATTTGTTTCTGCTTCAGTGGCACCTAATGAAGCAAAAGCCATTCTTCCTCTCCTCTTTGTGTATCAGGTTAATTGTGTGTTTCATAAGGTTTCTTTCAGTAAGTACTTGCTTCTTTGCTTTACTTTTCCTTTTGTCTGCCTTCACACGAGATCAAACCCACACATGCCTGAGTTAGATCTTAAAACAACTGATTTATTCCCATTGTTTTGTACTTTCACTCCATCCTTTCCTTGCTCTTTTTAGAGTGGTACTGCACTATTTTCTGTTCAGTCACATGCAAATTATTTTCCATTTTCATATTCTCAACCACCTCCTTTACCTATTATTCTTCTCTAAGGCAGTTGCCCCCTAATAATTCCCTCTACCTTCCAGATAAAATAGTGAGCCTGACCATATTTCAATATCTTGCTGGAGAGCCTAGGGAAAAAAAACTTCTTTCAAATTTTCTCTCAAAGGACTCAAATAGGATATTTGAATCTATATTGTGTGTGAGGACTTCAATATTATTTCTTCTTGAAAACATGAAGGTAAATTTCAGAATGTGAGTCTTGTTTATTAGAAATATAAGTGACACATTCAGCTCACAGAGATGGTGAGTTCCTACTGAGCTTGAGTTTGACCATGAGTTTTTAACAGTGTTTCTAATACATACATTTGTGTAAGATGAGAACTAGTACACTGGATTGGACTAAAGCCCAGATATCCCAGTAGCATGTTTCTGGCCGCTCTGAAACTTAATGCATCATAGAAATGCAGATTCATTCAGGTCGAGAGGCACATCAGAAGATCTCTAGTTCAATCTCTGTCTTCTCAGTAGCCTCCTCTTAGGTACTGGAAGGAAGGAAGGCTGCTAATAAGTCTGTCCTAAGTCTTCTTTTCTCCAGGGGCAACAAATACTGTAAAGAGAGCTTACAGTATTACTTCCCTGGAATACTCTCTGGACTTCCAAGAATTTGTGGCTCAGTGCCTAAATTGTTGTGTCAGGGGATGATATTTCTTTTAGTTGCTCTTGATTATTTTTTTATTAGCTCTTTGAAAATTTCTGTCATAAAACTTCTTAGCTCATCTGCATTATCTTGTTTGCTTTGACCCAGCCAATTACAAGTTTATTTGATGATTCCTTTTGTCAAAGAAAGATGGTACAGTCTATTCAGTAGCATACTGATGCTTTCTGTTTTCTTCTTAATACTTTTAAACATTTGTTTTTCCTGACAGTTACCAAGTACTGAGCACAGAAACCTCTGCATCCTTGAACTCATTCCTGTGGGGTCCATCAGCATTTTTTGTCTTCTCTTGTGCAGCACTTCACTGAGTTTTCTCTGCCATTTTAACATCCAGTTATGTCTCCTGCTTTCCTTCTGCACTTCATTGCTGATGCTTATTTTCACTCTCCTTTGAATAATGTAGTAGTCACAGGAAATACTGTACTGCTATTTTCTGAAAGCTTAAGAGCACAATCTCAGCACACATACATGCAGACCTTCTTCCAAGTATCAAATTGATCCCACACTCCTTTTTATCTTTATCTTATCTTTAATTCATGTGTAAATATTCACTCTTATTCTATGTCCCCACAAAGACTTTTGATGGAGCACCTCATTCAATGGTTTTTGGAAATTCAGGTAGACTGCAGCAGCTGTGTTTTGGTTTAACCTCATGGTAACTGAGTCTCATGCAACCACTTGCTCACTCCTTGCCCCGTAGAATGGTCCTGACTGTTATCATTCTTTTTTACATATTCTTTCCATAGCTAGCACTTAAATTTTGGTCAACTCTTCAATGAGTTCTTAGTAAAGAAGTTTGCTGGTCTGAAAGTCTCTTCATGTGCATCCACAGTAGACAAAAAAAAAAAAAAGGTTCAATTTTGTTTATTTTTTTCTCATGGCCCTGTCTTCCCTCAGTACTTTTTTTATCCTTTGAATATCTGCTGGCTCTTTGGACTCTCTGACAGATTTTCTTAAATATTTTTTTAAATGTATCAGGCATTTTTTTAAATGCCTGATACATTTAAAAAATATTTATTGTTTTTTTGCATTTTTTTTCCCAGTGGTCTTCTGGTTTGCCTTACTCTATTTTTATATTTAACCTGCCAAAGTTTCATCCTCTCTAGTTTCCATATTTGGACACCACTTCAACGTTTTCAAACTTGCCTTCTTGCTAATCTTTCTTGTACTGTTGTTTAGCCATGCTGGCTTCCTTTAGCCTTTCTCAAAGCTTTCATGACAGGAAGTATGCATATCCTTTTTACCTTTGGTGTAGTCTCTGAATTGTGCTCATTCTGCTGGAATAGATTTAACTCTTTAGTCAGCTTTATATCATCTTTTAGCTACCCTCTTTAGCATATTTTTAACAGGCTTTCTTACTCCTAGGTAATTCTTTTTGAAGTTGACTGCAATCATTATTTTTCTACTTTGTTTTGTTTTGTTCTGTTGTTGCTGCCAATGCTTTAGAGCATATTGTGATCCCTTTCATAGAGTTCTTTGTCAGTAAACCATGATGATTATAGCTCAGATGAATTGAAATAGAACATACCTCCAGAGGGTAAAAACAAAATTTTTGTCCAGTTTCCGAAGTATAATTATTTCTCCTATAAGTTTTCCTAGAATTCTCCATTTTGGACTCAAACTTCCCTTTAAGATCCAGGCTAGAGACAGGCTAAACAATTTTGTGTAGTTCAATCTACTTCATCAGCATCTGTTTAAGAGTGTAAGTGGAGCATACAGGCAATTATTTTTAAAATGTTTCAGTATATCTGGTTAGACTCTGTTGCAGAAGCATCCTGCCTATGTCTTGGCAGAGTCATATGCTAATAAATGTCAGAATAGCAGAATAAAACAGGCTGCTTGGACCCTAGGGATTCACTTAACCTTCATGAGACTCTTTAAAACACAGTTATAGCCCTTTTGTTTCAGTGCATTCAATCTCACTAATATAATTTAAATATAATTAACAGCTTATGTTCAAAGTACATAAAAAAAGAGTGTACATATTTCAAATGGATTGATCATATCTACTTAGACCCTCTCTTTGTATACCTTCTCTTGTCTTCCATAACTGACTTGAAATAACCTGCTGAATTTACTCTCACAAGCACTGTGGTATCCCCCAGAACAGCAAATTTCACTTTTGTTGCAATGAACCAAAAAACAGTTGTGTTAGTAGTGCTGGCCACCCTTGACTAATTTTATCAGTATGAGATGAAATTCACTGGTCATTGAACATATGGTACAGAGTGCACCAGCTTGTTTTCTTGCTGTTTCTTGCAGAATTAATGACTCCTATTATTTTTCTTTAAAAAGTAAACTGCACAGCTTTGTCTTTTCTGTTCCAAATAAAATCCATATAGGTATGTTAATGCTTTCCTAGTACTATTGGCCTGAGAAGTCTGTTCTTCAGCTAATCAAAATATATTAGATACTATGGATATTTTTAACATGTATTCTTCAGCCCAGTTGGAGGGGCTGAAGAATACATGTTATACATAGAATATAAGGGACTTAAATAACCCTTTATAGTCCCGTTAATAAAAAAATGATAGAGTATTTAAGTTAAACTGTATCAGACATTTAATTCTGAGGACTTCAAGTAGGAGCGTGTTGCGTAAGGCTGTGACATTATTTTTAAGATCATCTCTACTGGCATTGCCAGGATTCTATTTGTCCACTCCAGCTCCATACTGCATTTCTTGTCAGCATTGGCAGTCACCTGATTCCACAAAACAACAAGAAGAAATGCAGAGTTCAAAATTTGGGGGTTTTTATTTAAAGGGATTCATTTTATGCTGGGCTGACTTTTAGACCACCATGGAGTTAGAAAACAGTAGGAACTGGTGGAGAGCTCAGAGGAGGAAACAGTAAAAGAAGTTTCTGCAGTTATGTATCCAACATATACAGACTTTATCTTCAATGTTGGCTAGAACTTTGTGACAGTGGGTGTTAGTAGAATATTTGAGATTGTTAACTGCTGTCTTCCAAGGCACCATCTATCTGCACTTAATGGCAGCCACTACAAAGGAAAAGAACCTGGAACAACAAAAGAGATCTGATTTGTGGCAGTGACCGTGGTAGAAAATGGTATTTTGAAGCATAGAGAGAGATTTTTTTTTAGAAGACAAGAGGACTAAACCAGAGTTTTCAAAACACATTGCTCTCAGTTACAGTTTTTCCTACCTGCTTTATAAAACTGTAAATTTTGTCAATTTCTACATTCCCTCACAACCCTGAGAACTGCTATACTCAGTGAAACACCACAGTTATTTTCCCTGTATCTACAGTTGGCAGAAGGCATTTTAGAATAAATCTGGGTGAAGGGATTGGCACTACCATCGTTTACACTACATGTTGTATTTTTAGGAAAGAAAAAATAAGAACATTTTCTTTCAATGAAAGGGCAAGCTATGAGAAAATTGCACACCAGAAGTTGTGCAATTCAGATGATTATGAAATCTTCACATTTTTGTCTGGGATGTGATGTATTTAGCTGCCAAGTCTGGAATTTATGTCTTTTTGTCACAGAGGAGGCTAACTCGCTATTTGCCACAGAAACTACCCCACAATGTACTTCAGAAAAGGGAGACTGTTTACTAAAATTGAAAGCTCAGAGACTAAACATCAGACCTCTCTTATTTCTCATCACCCACTACCTTTGTAATTGCATATGACAGTCCCCTGAGTATTATTTCAATTTGTTGCCTATTGAATGTGTCCCTTCTCTATTTATGTTAAAAATAAATATTGTTAATTGTTTTAAGTTCCCAGTTTCAGTGGCTGGACCACATTTGATCAGAGCCTATTGCTGCTGCAACTACTTATCAACAACAGATCATGCTTGAGAGAAGAGTTTGCAAAAAAAATCCTTCTTTCCACTTTCTCCTCACATGAAGGAGTGATAATACATGTTGCCCTGCTCTTAGTGGATGATTCCTCTGTCTTGATAACGGGGCTTCAGCTGAATGACACTCTAGTAATTGAAGAAGAAGACATGAACTGGTTGCATTAAAAACTCTGTTGTACAGTGTCTCTGGTTGAAGTATGGAACCATTAAATAATAAGTTGTACAAGGTCATTACCTGCTCATTCATAGGGGGTGTATCTGGATGACTGCTTGGTTTTGGCTGCTTCCACCCCCAAATATTTTGGATTGGATCTTCATGTGTGGTGAAGAGAGAATATAAATCTTTCATTTACTGATATCTTCCTTTCTTTTCTTTTTTTTTTTTTTTTTCTATATGAAAACCAGCTTGCTTTAGCCTCTGGTTTTAAGAATTTGAAATTCACGTTAGAGACAGGTTTACCATCAAGATGTCGATGGGAATTATTTCAAATATTTTAGTTTAATTAGCTGAATTGTTTACCCTAAAGGTAGTGCAATCTTCTACAATGTTAGTTTGAAATGTAATGCCAGAAATTAAAAACCTTTTAGTTTTCAGCTAATGTATCTTCCTGGTACTTTTATGATTGCAATGCAGGGAGTCAGAGGGTGCTAAAAGAAAGAAACTAATAAGGAGATGCATTAAAATACTTCCAAAATCTTAACAGGATTCAATTAATTTTATTTTGGAGGCAGGACAAAATGGACGATAGAAGACACAATATTTTTTTAAAAACTTCCATGAATTCTAAATTGTAACAAACAACAATTGTTCTTAAATTTCAATCGGTCAAAAAAAGGAATTTTTTTTTCTTAAGTTGCTGCAGTGGTCCTGCTATCCTCAGAAAGAATTTATTTGCCTCATTCCTCTGAAAAGAAAGAAAGTGGCATGAGGATTTTATGGAAGCAGCTTGAGAGGAAGGGGACTGGGCTGCTAGTGCATAGAGCTTGGGGCAGACCACAGAGGTAGGAGCTTGGGAGATTTGAAGTGGAACTCCTGATATAGTTGGAAGAGAAAAAGGGCTGAAAGAGAGGGCACAGTCCTTGTGAAAAGCAATTTTACACCCTGCTAATTGTATAAATGATCTTGCTAGTGATCTGGGTTTGGTTTTTAGGTTGATGATATAGCTAGAGACCCACCTCTACTTGTGATTTCATCACAGACTGAGAGAGGTACATTGAAAATGTAATTAACAAAAAATGGTGCTGTGAATTTAACTAATAAGATGTAACACTTCAATGTGTTCATTGAGGGTATTTTTTTTTCCGGATTCAGGATAAAAGCTTGTTCTAAAATTTCAGTTCTGGATTCACTAATGTCACCATAGGACTACACTGACAATAGTTATGTTGTTTTACCTAAGCATTTTTAGGATGTTGGTAATTGTATTGGCAATACAGAGTCCTGGAAATTGGTGTTAGAGATATTTGTAATTAAAATTAGGCTGTAAAAACAGCACACTTACTCTCTGCATCTGATTTCCACATATTAGAAACTAATGCTTATTTCAATGTCAAAGCTGGTTTTTATGTGTTTTTAATAAGTGTTGCTGTGCAAGTTAAGTATCTGGTTTGTAAATTCAGTGATGGAAATCTGAAGATAAAATCCCATATGTTAACATTTTGTCATTTCCTCTGCCCTCCACATGTAGTTTTTCTACAATTGTAAGCACTTCTACACAGGGGCTTAGGATTAGATGGCACCCCAGGCTGCAGAGCTGTGTGAGGACAGCCAAGGCAGCTCTGAGAATAACAGCATCATTCTGGCACGATGCTCAGGGCACTTAAATCTCTGACATGCAAAGTGCAGTGGTTTCCACTGGATCTTGTGTCTGTGGCTAAGTATGTTCTGATTCTCATTTACAGCAAGGTCCTGTGTCACATCAGCACACTGTCATCTGTTTTGTATGTCAGACTATTTTTCTGTGTTCTGGACACTTGGGCAGCTCATTGAGATCTAATTGGATCAGGGAAATGGGCACACTCATGCTTGATATTTATCTTGTCTATTGTGATTAAAAAAGTTAATTCATGCCACACTGTGAAATTCTTGGATTATTTAAACCTACATAAGTCACTGAAATTATTCATATTTAGATTAAAATTTTGTCTCTGGAACATCTAAGTCTAGTCTTAAGTGTGTTGAATATATTTCAATGGATATATTCCCACTAACTTCAAGTCACTTTTGTGCCAGGTCTTTGATACACACGTGAGAAAGCCCACAGAGTGGCTTTTCAGAATGAGTATGCAAGTTTGGCAGAATTACAAGAACATTTATTATTTGTAAACTGAACAGATAAAACACCAAAAGAAAAAAAAAAAAAACATGATGCCAGTTCATCAACTTATTTTTTAAGATCATAATCATCATAATTTTAAAACCCCATATCTGCCTTTATGACTAGATAATAACAAAAAAACAGTCTTTCCTTTCATGTGAATAAGGGGTGTTTTTTAACAGCTTCTGTCCTTAACTTTCTTTTGGAAAGGCTAGATTAAGATTCCTGATGTTTCCAGTTTAGGGAATTACTTCATTTCCTTCCTCCTAAGACAATAATGACAAAAATATTACATATAACCTTTCTATATAGGAGAGGAGAAGGAAGTTACACCTATTAGAAGTGTAATGAATAATATAATCATCCTTGGCTGTTACACCCTGGATATGACTTCAGGGACTGAAAACTGTAAAAGCAGTTATGACTCTCCTTTGGCCGTCTGAGAGATTAAATCAATATTTAGTTCTACCTCTGTTGCCATGCTGTTCACATGGAGCCATGCATTTTGCTGCAAAAATAAAGGAAACCTTTAAGATGAATTTACAGTGTAGCCACCAGAATTCTGTTGCTAGAACTGAACCACTTCATTACGAGATTTTATTTAACTCTGGCCAAGAGAATAGCAAAGCAGATTGTGCAACATTCTGTTTTTATGGTTTCTGTTTAAACATATGAAATGGATTTTTTAAAAGAACTTCATGATTCAGTAATTTATTAATAACAAACAGAGAGTTATACATCTAATTTGTTATTGACTTTTAGAAATTCTGATTATAGGAAACTTGAAAGATTAAACCTGAATATTATTATTCTAAACATTACCAGGATTAAGCTGAGAGAAACTCAGGCCATGCCAGCTCCACTGAAGGCTTTCAGAAAATATATCTCTTGTGAATACATATGTTTCTGCCCATTCATTCAAAGCCTGTTCTCCCTTCTTTTTTTTGTGTGTTCTCTAACTTGAAGCCAGAACCATTCCTATCTCTTTCCCACACTTGATTCTCTTCCCAGTCCCATTTTTCTGGCACAGAAAACTCCACTTCTTTCTGGGTTTCTTCCAATCTACATATCTCTTCTTTTCAACTATCTTCTGCTTACAGTCTTTCTCTCAACTCCACATTCTACCTCATCAATCCTTCTTCAACTCCTCAGATTACCTTCCTAATTCCCACCACATCTTGTCTTGTCCTCACTGCTTTGAGAGTTGTCACTCTCCTACTTGTAGGTTCTCAATCATTCCCACCTCTGTGCTACACTCTCCCAGTTGCATCTGTACATTTCAACCTGTCCTAGTGCCAGACTTATCACAGAATCATTAAGGTTGGAAGAGACCCTAAAGATCATCAAATCCAACCTTTGACCGAGTACCACCATGCCCACTAAACCACATCACAAATCCCACATCTACTCCTTTTTTGAATACTTCCAGGGATGGTGGCTCCACCACTTCCCTAGGGAGCCTGTTCCAATGCTTAACCAGTGTTTCAGCAAAGAATTTTTTCCTACTGTCCAGCCTGAATCTCCCTTGACACAAGCTGAGGCTGTTTCCTTTTGTCCTATCACTAGTTGCCTGGGAGAAGAAGCCACCCTCTGCCTTGCTATAACTTTCTTTTAGGTAGTCATGAGACTTCCTTTCAGGCAGTTGTAGAGAGTGATAAGGTTTCCCTTAGCCTTGTTTTCTCCAGGCTCAACAAGTCCATCTCTCTCAACTGCTCCTCATAGAATTTATGCTCCAGCCCATTTGCTATCTTTGTTGCCCTTTTCTGGACACCCTGGAATGCCTCAACAGTCCACAGGGCCTGCTTTCAGTTTTCCATTGTTTACTCACCTAGAAGTTTGCAAGAAATGCGAGTACTTCACCAAGTATTTGAGCCAGTCAGCTAAGATGGTTCGATTCAATGCATAAACAGTAGGCACAATGGTAGAATTTGAACTCAAGAGTGAGCAGGGAGCTTGTGCTAATACAGCAGCATTGAGGCACCTACTGAGTCTCTCCTGCTGCGTCTTCCATTTTGTAGGGAACAGTCATATTTACAAGGGTAGAGAGGTAAGAAGGTGAATGTGTTAGAAAACCTGAGTCTGCCAAATGGAATGGCACCATATAAAAGAGAACATAATAAAAATTCCTAAATGACATGACAGTGACATAGGGAGAGTGCCCTCCTTTTAGCCCATGCCAGAATTAAGATTGCTGCCAACAACAGTGCTGCTGTTAGTTCCTAATAAGCTATAATGAACCCTTCTTACAGGTATCAGACAAGGCTGTCTAGTGGGGCTTTGAAATATTTTTTGTTGGAGTTTTCTAAATGATGATGATTTGGTTTTTTTTGTATAAATGCCAGAATAATAATTTCAGAGACTATGAATCTGTGGTGCCTATTGACATGTATAAATGCATGTAAAAGTAAGAATAAAAACATCACAGCCTCAAAATCTTATGATTCAGTCTTTTTGTTTGCCCCAGAAATTTGAAATAGGGAAAGAAATAATCACAGTCACCGTGTGTTGGCCTTCACGTGTGCCATTAAGAATTGCAATTTATGATACCTTTCACTTTCTTAGTTATAGCAGTCTTGATTGGTCAAATTCTTTTGTGAATCTGCTCTAAAATGCAATAGTTCTTTACAGTTTGGGTTTTTCCATTATATTCTACTAAAATGCTCTTCCTTCTTTCCCATATCAACTTTTGTTTCACTTCTTTCCTTAGTGCCTTACCCTCCACAAAAAACCAGAATAACTACTGTGTTCTCAAATATACTGCACAGATTTATATGAGCTGAGGTTTTGTTTCTAAGCATTTACACATAAATAACAACTGTGAATAATAATTCTTCTCTCTAACCATATCTTAATAAAGAAAAAATAAAAGCTCCAATAATTTCTTCTTGTAAGTCTTCCTTCTACAAGCGCTTAAAAAATTTGTGGTTCTCTGAACACCTGCTAGCCTGTCCATGTTTTTATTTTTTTGACACACATTTTATTACACATGTAGTGTCACCATGTGTCTCCACATTAATAGAGGATAATTCCTTGCAGTGTGACAATTCTTCTCTGTGTGAAGCTTAGATGGTGCCAGTATTTTTGCTGCCAAATCTCTCACATTTAATTTATTGAACATGGCATCTTTCAGTCATACAACACATCTCAACAAGTATGTTGTCTCTGTATGTTCTTCTGTACTTACTGTGGTTATTTGCTTTTGGATGAGATTCTGATAGTTCTAATAAAGATGGTACAATTGGCATTTTGTTTCAGAAGATTTGATAGTAATATAAGATGATATTGATTGTCAGAATGTATAATGGTCTGTTTCTTGAGATATTCTGCTCGTGTTTATACTTTACTCATGTCTTTATACTAATCTATTCTTTCCAATTGTGTTGAAATTTCTAAATTATTAAAACCTATGATTTTTTAAATTTATTTTATATATTGCTGATATTGCACTAAATGGTATTTGCAGAAAACTCAAAAGACTGAGAAGAATGTAATACAAAAAATTAAGACAATTCAGATAATAGATGTATGATTATATATTTTCATGTATTTTCTTTATAGATGCATGGAAAATTATCATATGACTACCATTTCACTATTTTGGAGTTCTTCACCTTCTTAAAGATATCCTGAGAACTGTTAAGGAAAACACTGATGGGTTCTTTAAAAAATATTGGATTGTTTTAATGAATTAAATAAATTTAAAATAATCAATTTTTTAAGTGGAACAGTAGAAAATGGAAAAACATTTAATCCAATGTTGCATTTCTTCAGGAGCAGAAAGTTTCTGGAGGTGAATAACTTTCAGGATACTAGATTAGCAGAGGGAACATAACCTTTGATGCTGAGAAGCAGCAGCTTGAATTTTATTCAATGGAGAATTTAGAATAGGCATAGAAAGGTCACACTGGAAGGGAAAAAAAATGTGTTTAGAGTGTCTTGAGCAAAGTAGGTGTCAAGGTACTTTGACACCTACTTGTTAAAGAATTTCAGAGATGAAAATTTGAACAAATCTCTGTGCATTCAATAAGAAATAAAAACTGTCTTCTCAAAGGTAATTGAAGCCACTGTGCTGTAAAAGAACAAGATTTTTAATGCAGCAGTGGTTTCAGCTGGACTAAATAAAATAATTTTAATAACTAATATGACAAAGATATTATACAAAAGTGTGACGTTATAGATACAAGTGTTCCCATGAAAGTTAATTCACCATTTTCTCACTTTGTAACTGCATATAGAACAGCATGCCTTTTATTCATTTGCCTCTTGTCAGCTAGAGGTAAGGACTTCTGGAATTCTGGCAATGAAGGAAACAATCCTTTATTGAGGAATGAAAAACTGAAGTAATATTAGCATTCTTAAATTTCCTGGAAGAGTGTAAGAAATTTTTATTTGTGTTGAATGATAGAATCATAGGTTTGAGTTGGAAGAGGCTTAGAGAACCTCTTGTTCCAAATCCCTGCCATGAGCAGGGAACCTCCCCTTAGATCAGGTTACCCAGGGTCCCATTCAACCTGGCCTTGAACACTTTCACAACTTCTCTGGGACAACCGATTCCAGTGCCTCACCACCTTCACAGTAAATAATTTCTGCCTAATACACAATCTAAATTTACCCTCTTTACCCTCTTTTAGGAGTTGAGGACAAAAAGATATTGAAGGGTGTGTGTCAGTGATTGACAGTGTCAAGCCTCCTGCGTGAGGCTGAGAAGAAAATGGTGTAACTGGCTGTCCTGTCATCACTAGTTTTGGTTTCTGGTGATACTTAGCAAAAGGACAGGACTTGCTGTAAGCAGAAAAGAGCTTAACATTTAACAGATTGACAGACTATTATATTTAATAGACAGTGGAAGAGAAACCATGAACAGTAAGGAAGCTTTGGGAAAGAAGGTAAAGAGAAATCTTCAGAGATAAAAAAAAAAAGTCAAAGATTTTGATTCTCATCACAACCAATGATGACAAAGATTTTCTTGGCATGAATATCTCATTCATACAAAGATTCTAAGAGATTCTTGCCCCTTTATTCTCACCCATTTCAATCCTTGTCTTTTATCTGCTTTTGGACACTACAGCCAAAGGTTTCTATCAATGAAAGCAGGGAAGGGAAAGTTGTCTGGCATGCCTCCTACTCAGTCTCTCAGAAAGCAGAGGTGAAAATACCAATAACAGAAGTTAGACTGGAAAGCATTCAAAGGTATTTAGCAAAATCAGCCAAGTGTAAACAATGGCAAAGCACTAACAAGGATAAATTGGCTAGAGGGGGCATTGCTGAGCAACCTCAGAAGGTGAACCAACTCCTCTACAGAGACTGACTAGGCAATACTCACCATTAACTAGTCATCATCAGTGGTGGCAGATTGAAAAGGTCCAGGAGAAGACAAGGACAACTTAGAACATGAATGTCTGACTTAGATTATGGTACTGGGAAAGGCTTTGGCTTCTTCAGACAAGAGTGAAATTCTAAAGAAGAAGAGGCAGAGAATGCCTTTGTACACAGATCAGCTAAACTAGTGAGGACAGCATTAAAATAAGACTAGTGGTTTCAAACAGCACCACATCATCAATGTTAGCAAGGCAAATTGGTAAACAGAACTAAGTAGGGGACATTTAAATACTTCTAATATGGTCATAGAAGACACAAAAAGGAGAATAGTAGGGTAATCTGAAATATCCTCAGTGTTCAAGCAGCACACTCAGTAAATTAGAAGGCTTTAAGATCTTGATACACTATTTATTTTCGTTATTATTTTCATAATTTGCACTTAAAGACATTTGATTTGGAAAAAGTACTTCCTGTAAAATCTAAAGCCTATGAGAGTATTAGTAAACAGTTGCAGAAGCACAGGGACACAGTCACCTCCACTTTGAAATGAGCAAGGTCTTTGGCATGGTTTTGGCTTTGAGCATGGCTGCAAATGCTTTTGATAACTTCAGAGTGGTGTCCATAGCCAAGCCACCCCAGTTCTGAATCCTGTAACAGACTGTTGTGGAATGGGCAAACCCCCAGAGCATGGCCAGGACAACAGGCAAGGATCTCTTGGTGGAGGAAGTGATGAAAAGGAGGGGATTGCACACTTGCTTTTATGAAAAAAGGGAGAAAGAGACAGGCACAAGGACAGTGCTGAGGGAGGACTGTGGCTGCAGTCACTGGGGTGTAATATCACCGAGTAAACAACAATTCTGTTAAGACACACAGCTCAGTCTGGTTGCATCCAGTGCCATCAGACAACCCATTGGACGTGGGTGGGCATTGACAAGTTGAATTTCTGACAGCTGCCTGAGAATACTTTGATGGCATCCCTTGTGTGTGGACAGTGTGGCTCACAGTAATGGGATGTGGCAGACTTTGGTTATTAGGAGGAAGGGCCATGCAGCCCCTGTGTCCCAGGCTCTCTCAAGTCAGGCCTGGATTTTCCCTTTAGAGCCAAAGAGAGAAAAGGGAGTAGTGGGGAGAGGCAGAGGTGAAGAAGCTGAAGTCTCCTCCCTCTGCCAGGATATTACTGCTTTTTGTGTCCTGGCTGCCAGACCCATTCAATTACTCATTTAGGAGGTGTCCCTGAAGAAAAGCTTGCGTGAGTCATCTTTTTCATCTTCAATACCTTTTTGCCCCAGTATAAGAGTATTTACCTCTATGTGCTGACCACTACTCATTCTGCAAGAGTTCCACTGTCCTACTTGTCTGGAACCCACTCTGTGGAGAAGGTGGTAAGGGAAGGGTGGTAAGCCCATGCTGGGCTTCCAGTGGTCTCAGTCTGCAGGTGGTGAAGAAGGCTCATCCCTGGTGCTCTCAGCCTTTCTCATGTCATCTCCACTGGTCCTACTGTCAAGTGGATGGATGGGGAGAGGAAAAATTAGGATTTTTAAAAAGTTGTCAGTATAAATGGGAAGTATGTTCTTGTGGGCAGTCCTGTTGCAAGCATGAAATCAGTTTGGGGTTTATGTCTTTGGTTTTCTAAAAAAGAAGTAATATTCCTTACTTCATCTGCACTTCCACTACAAAAAGATCACAGTCCTTACTGAATTTCAGAGACCAATGCACAAGAATTAAAGAGTAGAAAATCAAGGAGCAGGAAAATATTGTCAATTTTTATAAATGCCTAGACAATTGTAGTGTTTACAAGCAAAGGGGGGAAATGCATGTCATTGAAAATTCCCCGAAACCATTTAGAAGAACATACTTCAAGAATGATTTTAAGGATGGTCGGTTTGGCCTTGGAAGAGTGGACTAAATTAGAAGATACTTTGGGTTTCCTTGCCCTTTTTTCTTTGATATCTGTTGTCCTATTCTAAAAAAAAAAAAAAAAAAAAGAACAAAACAAAGAAAACCAAAACATTTATCCTTATTTTAGCACTATTTTATTTGCACAATGCAAAAAAGCATTACCAGAGAACAGCTAAGAATACTGACTCCTTCCAGAAAGATCAAATCCTTGCACTAAAGCAACATGGAAAGAGGCAAAAGGGTAATGGTATCATTTAGTATTGAAACACACAACAAAATAAAGAGTAGAGAAATTGGGAAGCAGTTATTATTTGCTATCAAAAATAACCAGAAAAAAGTATTATGAAACAAAGCTCTGGGTGTTGTTTGCATAACCAAAGCTGGCTGTCATGTTCAGGATTATTAAATGAGAAAAAGCTTTTAAGTGTATAATATCAACACACTTTTTAAACAAGTTCTTGCAGAACCTTTGATAAAGAAAGAAGTCAATAAGCTTGTATAAGCCTCTGGACATCTACAATTAGCTAAACCAAAGAAGATTAAACACCTAATGAGGGACAAAATATTGAAAGTATTTTTATGTGTTTGAAAATGAAATTTGCTTTTGTTTAATGTATACTTTTGATGCTAGACTATTACTGTTATCATATATCTAACACTTGCCCAAGAAGAAAATATTTAAACAGAACAGCATTTACTGCCTCTGCAAATAAAATCTGAAGTAAGGAGTACATAAACTGAAAGGCATTTTTATTTGAAAATGACATTTTTCAACTTCTTTGGCTTTAAAAACTGAAGAAAACTGAAGACTTGCAACTTAAGTTTTATAGAAATATATGAAGTTAGAGCTTCATGTCCCTTATTTAATATGACAGTCTCTATCCTGACCTGCAGAAACCCTTTTTTAATTTCAAACTCATTCTTTGATTATTTGGTTCATTTGATTATTTGATGAGAGCAAACCCATCATTAAAATGGGAAATATAGTTTTGTGACTTGAATGAGGATCATGTAAAAAAGATCATTTTGTGATATTAAGCAAGGACAGATCTGGTTTTCAGCTGGGAAGGTCAGTCACAAAGACTGTGAATCTCAGGTCTAAAACCTGGAAGGTTCTCCATTACATTTTTTGAAAATATGTCTCTATGGGACACAAGGGCATTTTTTAGCCTACAGCTAGCAGCTAACATATGGTAAGCCATATTAATTTTCTTCATAATGATGAAAAATGTATTAAAACAAGAAATATCAGAGGTGAAAAAGGCTTTTTATATATGCAGTTTATGTACATTGTAGAAAGGAGAGTGTTTATATTTTAAGAAAGAACTGGATTTAAATGAAAAATATTTTCTGGATGCAAGTCTGAACAGTGTTCATAAAGATGTACTTTAAATAAGACCCTCAAACATAAATATTAATGCACTAAAATAATGTGTTGTCTACAACTCTGCCAAGGAATATTACCACGAGGGAAAGTAGATGGTTCTCCTTCTGCTGGGAAGAAACTAAATCAGAGCCCTCCAGATATGAACAATAAGAGAGACTTGAAGGCAGAATGACCTTGAAGCTCTGGTACATGCAGCTGCTTTCTCATGTTGTGGTGCACACTGTAGAGCAAAGATGTTAGCTTGGAGTTCCATTCTCTGCCTCTTCCATGGTTTGTCTGGACTTCAGTAATCTCCCCATACTGGGCACTTTGACTGGATTAAGTTATGGATCTTTAACATAAAACTTACAAGTCTTTTGGCTGGCTAGACAAATAGTGCAGGAAAATTAGCCTCTGAAATTAGATATTTAGGGTTAGGTATTTAAAGGTCAGCAATGTAAATACCTCCAGTTTAAGCTCTTTTGAGAAGAAAGAACAGGCCTACAATATCAGGCTTTTTCATACTTGTGAATGAGTATACATAAAGAATAATTTCAATTTAAAATGTGTTGAATGAAATTCTAATTACAATAACTACTGAGTACAGGGCACTGTCACTGTCCTGAAGCAAAAAAATTCTGAAGTGCAAAACCCTAGACAGTATTTTTAAGTTAAATCCAACCAAAATTTGGCACAAGGATGAGTCCAGCAAATAATCTCCCCTCATATTGAACATGACTACCAAAGGAGAATGGGGTAACAAGAGTTGCTCATCTTAAAATATATTCTTGTTGAAAAGCCATTCCTGCTGATTGACATCTGCTCCCCCTGCTTTGCCACTTACAGAGTAACTTTCTCTATTTAAACAATTTGATCTAAGAGAAGAACAACAAATGTTCAGTGAATTCCTTTTTCTGTCTATCGGTAATTTGATTTTAAAAAGGAAATAGGAAATAGAAAATACACACTTTTGTATAAAAGCAAAACACTGGTTCAGCCCCCACTTCATCTTTATTTACAAATTCCACAAACTGAAACATTCTCCCGCTGAAAAAAATTTAAAAACATTTGATATGTGTTTTCATAGATTTTTTTTTTTTATCTCTCTTTACATTAGTATATTTGTGTGCAGGTACCTAAAGACCTAAACAAAAAACAAATAAACAAACAAAAAACCACAAAAAAACCCAAAAAAACCAAAAAAAACCCAACCAAACAAAAACATTTTAAAAAATAAATTAAAAAAAAGAAAAAACCCAAAGCAATGCTGTCTAGAAAAGAAAATATCAACATTGATAATTAAATAATTTATTAAAAGCTTTGGTTTAGAATGAAATGAAATTAATTGGAGTAGGAATCTGGAAAGCATCCCCTTATTGTTTTTATAAAATAAGATTTCCCATTCATTTTAATAGGTTTCCTCTCACTGAATGCCTATCCCTGCATCCAATGCTTTTAGTTGGACAGAACAAATGACCTGGTCAATTTTGAAATACATTAGTGACTGCCAGACTCTCATAACTGTAGAAAATTATATTTCTGTGCAGCTACTATGGAAATCAATGTACAATGTACATGGTTGAGCTCTCATCTGAGACCATCCCACACCTACTGAGGCTAGAGACTGTCCTGAATTCATCAAGGGAGGTAATTAAATGTAGAGAAATCGCTACTCAAGTAGATATAGAACAGTTTCAAGCAATGTGCAATGACTTTCAGAAGACTGTCAACATGATGCTTTAAAAAAATCTACCTGTGCTAATAAATAACACATTATTAAATTGTAATTAATTTGTTTTATAGCAAGTAGGTCTAACACTGAAAATTCTTCTTTGGTGGAAACTTGTTAAACTAAACCTAGGGACTTCATTGTAGATTTAGTTACATAAAGTTTACAACTTGTTTTGTTTAATGTGATTTTAATGCAGCAGATCAAAAGTATTTTTACAGAAAAACTAAAGTGAAAATATCTCTAGTATTTGAAGAGTATAATTTTCATAGTTGTCTTACCTTTTGAACTTGTCATTCAGTACACAGCAATCTAAGCAATGAAGGATGTGCTCTCAGTCTTCCTCATTAAGTGACTTAAACACATCAATCCACCTTCTGGGCAATAACATGCTTTCTGTAAGGTGGGAGGCCAAATGGGAATGTACTAATTATTTTTCAGTATGTCTACTTTTATGTTTATTATTCAGAATAAAACTTCTTTTCACCATTGACTGGATACTAAGGGTGTTGGAAAGCTCAAGAACCTTGTAGATTAAAGGCTTTATAACTTTGGAGGGGAGATAGCATATTGCTATCTCCCCTTCAAAGTTGAGCATATTGTAGCTCAAACTTGTTATTAATTTTCCACAACTTTTCCTTCATCCTTGTCAGAGAGCAATAGTGCTGGCTTTGCATCACTCCAGCTGACCTTTTTCAGTGAAACCATTTAAGTGCTGCTGAAAAAAGTCTGAGGTTCTGATCTTTTCAGCTGTGGAATGGTGAGCTGGTCAAAGGCCAGCAACTTGCTTTTGCACAGCCCTTTGATGTTAACTTGTGAAATCCCTCCAAATGTCTTTCTTGACTCACATCTTCTCCCTGTTTAGTTTTTGTGGAACCCTTTTTTGCTCTAAGCAAATGCAAGGAGCATTTTCCTAGCCACTTTGGTTTTATTTGTTTTTATATTTTCTCTCTGTACAATTTATAGCTTTCTTCTCCTACATCATAGTGATTGATTGTTATCAATATGATGTAGAAGAAGATCCAATTGCTGGCCAAAGTTTTGCATGGGGTATTCTAACTTTGTCAGTCATTTTTCCTTTAGTCCTGAGATGCTGGTAATTCACTCTGCTAAGTTTTTGATGTCAGCCTTCATTGCACTGTTTCTCAACATTTTAAGAAGTAATTCTATTTTTCTTGGCCAGTCATACACACATGTACTGCTTCCCAGAAATTTTTAAATAACCAACTAACTCTTCCACTTCGCAATTGTCCTCCAAATTTTCTTTTGCCATATTAAAAGAAGAACGCTTCTTGCCAGCATGAATGCCAGAGGAGAAAAAATATATAGAGATGTAGAGACTATATTAAAAAAGCAGTAATGAGTTAAAGAAAATTCTGTTTATAGTTGTGCCCAATTGTGGAGTACCATACTTGATAATTTAAAAATATTCTAAAAATTGGATAAGGGTACAGGAGCAAAACAAGAAAATGTTCTGATTCAGAAAATTGCTCTATATAAGAAGTTCAGTCTGTTCACATTTTTAAAAATTAGATGAAGCAATGACTTAATAAGACTTTCCTCACATGAAAGAAACTGCGGTATATTCCAAGAAAGAATAAGGCTCAATTTTTTAGAAGCCAGTGTAATCTTAAAATGCTTCCATCTCTTGGAGTTTTTATTACCCAAATGGGGGGCCTTGATTCATTTTACTCTGGATAAATGTCAGTTATTATACCTGTAATGGAGTTGTTATTTGTGCAGCCTGTAAGACTCATTGATCTGATAAATTTGTATAATTTAGTTAATTTTTTGTAGCCAAAGTAAACACTTCTGTAGGAAATGTGGAATGATGTCAAGTATTTATTTCTGATCACTGCATTCTTTTTGTCCCAATCCTTTCCAATGTGGCAAAATAGACAAGGTATCAGTCATTAATGCATCAGCCATTATGTTTTTCAACATTACCTTTCTTCTCTACTATGAGAAGCCATTTGATGCCTTAATTCTAAGAATATGGGTGGGCTTTTTTTTCCCCAAAGTGAAGCTATGTACTAATTTACAACAGGGCCTTTCTAAAGGAAAATCTGCATATTCTCACTCTGTAGAAACATGTGAGAGTTTATCCTCTGGAGAGAGGAATAACCTCCCTGTCATTAACCTACATGTGCCTCAGGGTAAGAGCACTGCCTATGGTAGCTCCTGAAGAGAAACTGATGTGGCAAAGTTTCAAACATTGATGCACCTTGGAATAGCTTGTTTGTCTGCTCATGTCTTTAATTTTATAATTTCAGGAATGTTTTCAAATGCATTTTTTTCACAAGCAGTAGGATGGCTACCACAATCCTATGAGTTTGGAGAGGGTATATAATATGAAAAAATATTTTTAATACCATGAGAGAACAATATTTTTTCATGAGTCTGTACCAACTAATCTAAGGTGGCAGGTTTTTTTTGTGAAACAGAAAAGAAAAAGCAACTTTCTACTTATCCCATTTAATCCTCATATCCCCATTTAAACCTCACAAAATCAATGTAAAAGATGCAAGAACAAAATTTCCTCTTTGACCTCCTTTTGGTCCTATGGTGCTTCTGGTCTTAATTTTTATTTGTTAATTCAAAATTTATGCTGATATATTGAAGTGTTTCAAGATATGTGAAGATGACATGAAACTACTACTATTAATAATAATAACTATTTCACCTTGAAATCAAAATAGTGCAAAATTCCTTAATATTTTTAAAGGAAACAAAATTCCTTTTGTTTTTGAAAAATACATCCTGTTTAGGCAGCTGGATTATTCAATATTCATATATTGATATTAATTGAGATATTTTATCTCTCTGACTATTTAACTCCTTTAGATTTGTGATTTTTTTGAGCTACAGTACCTTACGTCCTTGTTTTATGGCTAAGCAATTTCCCTCAGTTTTTTTTCCCTTTCAAGTGACACAGGTACTACAGATTCAGGATGTTAAGTATATCTTTATTTTAAAAGGTTAGTTGGTATTTGCTCATAATTGTGCTTTTAGATAAAATTAAGGCCTTTACTTAAGTCTTTTATATAATTCATTTCAATATTTTTATGAATCATTTTTTATCTCTAAAATTATGAGCCTTGATGTAGATTTGTTTGAGAAAATTCTTATAGCCTAAGGGCATTAGAAGTTGAAAATTTCAAAAACATAATTTTTAGAACTGATTTTAAAATTACACACTGATTTCACTATTTTCAGCATCCCACAGTAACACATTGTTATCCCTAATGTGTAGGGAAATTCAACAGTGCTGAGAAAGAATAAAGTAAAAGTCTAAGTTGGAAAAGCATATTTCTGTGACCTCTCTTCGGGTTAATTCTTGGTGTTATAAGGGCCTCTTGAATGCAAAAAGAGTTCCTGGAAAAATTCTGCAGATATTGCAGGAGTTAAAAGCTCATAGGTTTCTCTGTAAAATTTCTTTCTAGTTTGTGAAAAGGTAGGGGGGGGAAAGTTTTTTATCTTGATGATTCAAGAGATGCATATATTTCACAGTCCATAGGTTTTGTGAAAGCTCCACTGAACAGATTTGGAAATGCATTTCACTAATATGCTTTTTCCTAATAATTTCTGTAACACTACACCATGTAAGAAATATCTGTTTGTTACCTTTTTACACTCGATATGACTGTTTCGTTAGCATTTGAATTTCTATTTATATGCAAGGAAGGAAAGTAAATTGTGATTTTAACAATTGTTTCAAACCAGCAAAAGGGCTTTTGAAAGCCATGTAGAATATTTTTTCTGTAATCAAAAAGTTAGTCAAGGCAATCCAAGCCTAGCTTCTTTCATTACGCAGAAAAAGTATTTGTTATGCTCCTATGGACTATTTTAAAAATACTATTGTTGAAAATGACTTCTAATAATGTTGTGTAAAACTTCACTTGACAAGTTGCATATTGTCTAATTTTTTCTTTACTTTTTAATTTACTTTTTTTTGCATTTAGGTAGCAATTTTGTTTTCAGATGTTAGCTCTTTAATGTTAATTGTTTGAATGTTTACAAGGATCTAAGCTTCTTTGATGATGTAGTTTTTGAGCATTTCAAATGCAAATAGTCTAATACTGTTGGCACCTCTGTAAGCAGAATTTTTTCTAATATAGCAATGGGAAACCAACTGACCTTTAGATAACTGTAGCAAGGATCTTAATGGCTGAAGAGATAAGGGGTGCTCTTTAAGAGCCTCACTTAGGAATCTCAACTGCCAAATCTTGGTCCTGTGAATGAGTCAGGATACTCAACAATGCATAAATAAAAACAAATATCTTTTTTCTTTTCTTTTTTTTTTTTTTTTTGTCAGTAGAGGAGAAATGCCTGGATTAGACAGAATTGAAGGAAAGCTTGAAAAGAAATGACTGGTGCATTTGGGGACAATTTGTCACTTTAAAGGAGGCATGCTCATTCTGGCTTGTTTTTGAAGCCAGAGAGGGAGTTTAAAAAGACTTTGCTGCTGAGGTCCAATGAGATAGTTGTGGGAAAGACTGATACCATAACATGGTTCACCTTCCTGTCCCATCCAGGAAAACTAGCTTTCAGCCCAGTCAGTATTCAAGGGAACAGCAAATAGTTCCTCTTATCAGTCCTCATCAAGTCATTCATTTTCTGGAGGGGCAGGAAAAGCACCAGCAACTGCCAACACTTTTGGGGCATCCTGGAGAGAAAATTAGCTCTCCAGGGTATAAATGCAAAATCTCAGACTCTTTCAACCAAATTAGGAGTTCAGACTGGCAAAGTAATGAACAGTTGCTTATGATTATGGATAACAAGGTGGTAATCTGTTTTATAGTACAGTGAATTCTCACCCCACATCTTTGTTAGACATTAGCTTTATTAGTATTTTAAATTCAAAATTTAACTGTTTTTCTTTCTCATTTTGATCAAAGGACATTAAAATATTTCTCTTTGCCAATAGTCCTGTGTCTGTATTCCCACACATATACAGAAGCAGTGTCATTACATTCCCGTTGAGCAATGCCCTTATTTACCACAGATACCATTAGCTGCATGTCTGCTGATGCATTTTTCAAACTCCTTCAGAAAGCATTTTTCAAACCTGTGAATTTAAATCATTTTATGCTGTGCCAGCACTAATGCTTATTCCATCTGCTCCAATAGGTATCCCATTATTAGTATGGGAGCATCTGCTGCTAACAACTGCAGACATCAGCAAGGACAAATGTGAGGAAATTCTTCATGCTTCTTCAGTATAGGAACTTCATTTGAAAAGTTCTCAATTATTGGAGCAATTATATCAGTTTTCATGTTAGCTCAATCTCACTCAGCAAAGAAATTGTGTATTATACCTATTTTGACCTCATAAGGAAAACCTAATGGCATCTAATCTAATGTGTAGGAAGAGAAAATGCAAGTCTTATATGAAATCTACAGATGAAAATTCCATATATCTATGCTAAATAGTGATTTTTCATTTCAAAATTGACCTCATTTAAGGAAGAGTCACTTAAAGCATCATTAAAGTGTTTTAAGGATTTGGGGAGAGGGGGAAGAAAAAAACTCATATCAACCAGAAATTAAATACTTTCCAACCAGAAATTAAATACTTTCAAGTATTATTAATTTGCCAAATTTCCTCTTCCCATTTTTTCCTTTCCAGTTCAATCACATCCCCAAATTCCTCTCTATTGTTCTTTGATCTCTCTTCTATCATTGATACTGCTTATGTCTTCTCTTTTTTAGTGTGCTTGCTTAAATTTATAGTAAGATAACCAAAGGCAGAATGTTTATGTTCTTTCTAAGCCCCTTTTCATTAAATGTTCTCTGTACCTGCTGGCAATACTAGTACTTTTAGATGGAGAAATATTTTTAGTTAAGGTACTTTTCTCTCCTACACAACTAGATATACAAACTTTATAGAAAATTTAGTGCTTTTTAAAAATTATTTGTTTCCAATATCTAAATGTACCTAACTGCCTGACTCTTACCCGGCTGTTGTCACTGCAGTTGCCTCTTGGCCTTACATAAATCTGTTTGAAATAGTATTTCTGTTATTCTCAAAACTTACTATTTTTGCCATTAGAATTCTCCCATGAATGAGTAGCATTATCATGTTTTACAGCATCAGGAATAAGCTTACCGTACCTGTTTTGAATACCTTTCAAAATTTTGCTCCTAATTATTAAATAATGAATCTTACTACAGGTTTCCCAGATCCACTACTCTGCAAGTTATAACTGTAGCTCTTTTTAACTCATTTTCCCTCAGTTTCTTTATAATTGCTCCTCAAAGTTTCTCAGAAAGTTTTCTGTGCTTCACATCAAAGATTATCCAGTTTGTTAACATTATATGCTTGGGTATATCTTTAAAAATATTTACAACTTTGTCAAAGTGTATGTAACTAATCCTCCAAATTTTAGGGCATTTCATTGGAACTTGGTTTTGGTAGAAATGTCTAAATGTCAGTTTTGTCCAAAAAAAGGCAAAACATACTTTGATATTCCTCGAAATATCCAACTTTTCATCAAGAAAATTGTCCTGGTTTAGGACAAAATTGGGAGAGAATCCCTAAAAAAGGGGCCCCTCCAGAAAGCAAACCCACACGGCCCCTCGCCTCAACCAGTTTGGGAAGAATTCCTCGGAGACAAGTGGAAAGAACCTGTTTATTTAACAGGCACAGCACCCCCAGCACACAAAATGAACAATACTGGATGACACCACTCTGTCACTGCTCTGAAAAAGATGACAAATTCAGAAAGTCTCTCCTGGGGTGGTTGCTCTGTTATCAGTCCCTCCGGCGCTGGGGCAGCTGCTGCAACCTCAAGGTGCAAACTCTCTCTCGGTGTTTCCAGGTCCCAGAACGGAGCAGGTTCAAGTAGGTCCAAAAAGGAAAGGGGAAACAGTCCAGGAAGGAATTTGGACTGTTTAGCTAAATTAACTAATAAGAAGAAGCAGAAAGCAAGAGCAAGCAGAAGGAAAGCAGAAGGAAGAGCAAAGAGAAAAAAAAAGCAGGGCAAAAAGCAAAAGCAGCTCTATGTACTGTCCCGTCTCTGTGTCCTGCTGGCTGTGGGGGAGTGGCTGATAAGAGGCCCAAAACAAAACTTTCACTCTGCAGAGGCAGTCTTGATGGCACAGACCATAATATCCAGCATAAATCCTAATGTCACCCTAGGACAAAAGTGAACTCTTCAAAATCACCCAAATTTAAGGCATTTCATAATTCGAATATCTGCCCATGACTGTTTCAGTAATCACTTATATACACTGAGTAAAATACAGAAGGCTTGCAGCTTGGACACAAAATGAAGTTGCTTTGACTGGGACCTGCTTGTGCTTTCTTTCCTTCTTCAGTGTTGGATGGTGGGCCACTGTCTTCAGAAGAAGGTCTCTGCATAATCCTTTTGACAGTTAGATGCCAATTTTTAACATCAAGTTGCAGAGGAAGATTACTAAGAAACAGCTGTCAGTTTTGGGAGTTTATTAGGACAGTGTGAAGTAGTCAAGTGACCAAGGTATGCTTAAGAGCAAAGAAGGGGAAAGTACCAGAAGCAGAGAACTGGATACACAAGTGAGACGGGATAACATCAGGAATCATGAGCTACAGGGGCAGAGATCAAAAAAACCCTAGGGAATTCTAATCTGAGATCAAAGTGCTTCAAGCTGCTGAGGAAACTGAGACAAGGGAAAGCATGTAGGTGTTTTATCTAGATTTGTATACTTACCCTAATGTCGGAGGTGTAGAGATTTGGTATCCTTAGAGAGTCTGTAAAGATGTTTGCTGTTTGCTGTAGCTATCATTTGCCCTGGAGAAATGAATTAGCCCTCTTGGCTTCTCTTTTCTTTCTATTCTTTTTTTTTTTTCTGCATGTAGTCAATACTAGTCTAATAGTTGCAGTGTTCTAAGACTGTGTGGTCTTTGCTCTGCGAAGAGTAATGATGAAGACTGTGTTTCATTAAACCCAATGGTGGCAGAAGGAAACCAGGATTCATAAGCAGTACCAAAGCTGATTTGACTCGGTATGATTGTGGTAGTCCTTTCTGAACAGGTTCCCATCTAGGTGAATGCTACCCCAAGTATTACTGCTATATTTCTCATGGGGGAGGTAAAAACTGAAAAGCTAAGAAAATCCCAAACCACCAAACCTGGGCATTTCTGATGCACAGCCTTATTTCACTGATATGTTACTGAAGCAATATCCTAAAAGGTTCCAGGGATAATGCACTGTTGTAGTTTTGTCTTTTCAAACAGAATTGAATGAAATTGTTCATTCAGCATGTCCCCATTTTATTTGAAAGCACATATTAAAAATATAAAACACCCAAAGAAAACATATAGTTTGTAGCCATTCTATTTCTTTGCAGGAGGAGCCCCCAGGAATTCCAACATTCCTATTAGCATTTGGTATGTATGAAAGAGAAAGAAACTTGTCAGAACAGGTGACATGAGGATGAAATTCTCTAAATCTGTTTTAGCCTGTGGAGTCACTTTTTGCTTGATAGTAATCTCTCTGAGATTTAGAGATAGGTTATAGTTTGTAGTAGTTTGAGTCCTGACCCAAAAACCTGACCCACGTTCTCTTGGTTCTACCCAGTAAAACTGGCTTGGTGTTAAGTCCTGTTTAAAAGACTTTATGTATTTTTTTCAGAAATCAAGTCACATATATCTATGGAATATTGTAAGACACAGTGTTATGTGTGTTTGCAAACTGTATCCTAAAGCTGCAGAGGGGCATGTGTATAAACTCTGTGCCTTATGGTACATGCCAGCTAGCAGGACCAGCTTAAAGAAAATTTTCACAAATATTTTGTAAATTTTGGAACATATAACGGAAAAAAAGTCCCTTTTTCAGTTAAATAACAGCATGATTTTTTGGGAAAGAAATGAATTTTCTTCACTATTGATCTAATTGACAACACATTTCTGCCTTCAAAAATTATCTAAAAAACCCAACAGTATTCTGCATCGTTTACTAATAATTAAGATAGCCTTTTGTAAGTGAGAGGTATTTATTGGAATAGAAAAAAAGCACATACATCTAATAATCCACTTACATCAGTCCAAATAGTTAAGAAACATGTATGTTCCAGTTTATTATTTTGTATTGAACCACTGACACTATGCAGTGTTGAAGAGTGCACTTTTAAGGGAACTCTTTTAGCAGCATTTGAGAAAAGGAGGGAAAATCATCATTTAAGAAAGATATATCATAATGCTTTGAAAATGTTTTGTATACTACTAAACTTCTCACCATGCAGATAAGCTTGCACATTTTTATAAAACTTTTATCTTCTTTTTGGTTCCTTGATAAGCTTGCAATAATATGAAAATTTGTTATAGGAGTTATAATTCCTTTCTATAATGACTGCTTTCTGTTTCTTTATAACCCACATTGCACTGCAAGTATGTGAAGCAAAGTTACTAAAAAATCCAAACTAACAGAATTGTACATTCCTAATATTGAGGTTTATTATATCAACATTAAAAACCCCAGTAGTGGAACTATTTCCAAAACAGTTATTTCACTGCAGCCAGAAATATTCCCAGTAATCAGAAACTAAAGCTACATGTCTGAAAGAATGCAAAAATATTTGGAAGTAATAATAATAAAAATATATTAAAGTGTTTGCTGTAATTATCAAATTATTAAATGATCATCATTAAATATATTGAATGCTGAGTGCATCACTTTTTCAAAATTACATTGAATAGACAATGGTATAAAGTTTCAAAGATATTCCAGGAAAATGAGCCCCTTTACACACCTTTACAAGTTTTTGGAACAAGATCAGAAGTCAAATAAAGAAGATCAGAGGTTTCCACATTCTAATTCTGTTAAGATAATTATTGTAGCAATAGATTTAGATCGCTCATAGCATTCTGTGAAGAATTCTCTACAAGTATGTTATTCCCATTTTTAAAGTGTTACATGAATTTGAAAGTCTTGATAATATTGCAGGAAAGTCAAATAGTTGTTGAACATGACAATATCTGAATTATTGATTGTCTAAATTGCCTGGAAGTTTAACCATTATTACCACTCCTTGTTCAAGGGAATGTATTGGTACAGAAGCACCCTGCAGACTTGGGCCTCCCTTAAATACCTTTGCCTCATTCTACAAAAAGAGTAAGCAATAAAAATCAACTCTTTAATGATTAAATCCTTTTATTTGACAAGGAGGTCTTGCAAAATCTTTTTGATGTGTGAATGGGTGGTTGCTCAGAATGAGATGCCATTAATGTATTACCAAAAAGATATTGTTAGTGCATCAATCTGTATCTCTTCCTTTAATAGATAGCATGAAATATATAGAGGAACACTGTTGATTATTGAGTGTTCAGTTTGATGTCTGCAGAAATACATCGTGTGTTAAAAGAGGGAACTGCGTAGTTATTTGGGCATCTAAATTTGGGTCAGTAAAAATGCTGAGAAGCTACATGTAAAGTTCACAATTAAATTCCTTTTTAATTCTAACTTTTATTAGTATTTTTACATGGCACCATCAGATTTATATGCTATATATCTGCTTAAAACCATAGACTTACCTTTTGATATCCTCTTGCTGTGAAAATTTTTTCCAAAGAGTGTTGAGACTATTATTATTTTCTTCAGATAGATATTGAAATAATAAAATATGTCAAACCAAAATATAGCATAATTTTACTTATATAAGATGTGGTTGCAGTAATTAAATAACAACTGAAATGGAGAACAAGACTTTCTCCTTTATTCAGCTGTTGGCACTTTAACATTTAACACTTTAACTCTTTTAACATTTTCTGCCTTAAACTTCTTTTCTTTATACCTTCTGTGTTGAACTTTCCTTGTATTTTTTCTAGTGTCTTCCCTTGCACAGCTCAGCTTCCCAGCTGCTAAATCTTTTGCTATTCCAACAATGTCTTTTTAAATCTTGCTTGTTCTTCATTATACTGAGAAATCAGGCAGCATCATATCAAGATACCTAGGACAAACATAACTTCTCCTCCCTCCTCATCCATGAATATATATTCGGTGATGTAGTCTTTAATTAGATGATCAAATAGCTTTTTTCCATATTTTCCCATATTATTTCTGTGTGTAGGATGGCTGATATCTTTGAAAGTGGCCAGCTAGTATTTTACTCCATTACAGTAAATGGGACTACATTAAGGCTCATTTCTACAAGAGAACTGAAGGTTCCATAATTTCATTTAGGTATGTGCCTAAGCCTGACATTCTAGAAATCTCCCTCAGGTGCTAAAAAAATTCTGAAGCACAAGAAACCTACCTCAGGGAACTCTCTGCACATTATTGTGGTTTTGAGGGCTCCTGAAGAAACAAATCCTTTGCTTTTATTCTGTAGGGCATGTTACCTATAGCCACTTCAACAGACACAAGCTCATCCTGCTTCTGTTCCAAAGGAAGCAAGACCAGGAGACTGCACAACAAACTGTGCCACCAAGCCTGATCAGCCCTGCTGCAAGGCAGACAACCCCACTTATGAGGAAAGACTGAAGATTTTCACTGAAACCTTCACTGAAATTGTCAAGATGTGATTGATAATCTCATCTGTGCCAGATAATCTCATCCAAGCTCCCTTCCCCTTGAAGGGCTGGACAGGGTGATCCTTTCAAGGTCCCCTCCTCCCTGGGCTGATCTGTGATTTTGTGATCCTTCCAAGCAGTCTGCCTTTTTCCCAAGGTCACATGACTCTTGGATGGCTCAAGGAAGTTCATCTTGAGTTTGCATGTGCTGAGTAACCAGATAGCTTTTACATGCCAGCATTATACTGCGCTAGTATTAACTCTGAGAGCTGACTCTGCTATGGGTTCAGCAATTCTAACTGGCTTGGTTTGGTGTCCAGGTGCTCAGTTCCTTCTTCTTTAAAATATAACCCTTTTTCCCCCTCTGACTGAAGAGGCAGATGGGATTCCTTCCATCACAAATTATGCTAACATCCTTTACCTTCTATAAATACTAATTCTGGAGAAGGGGAAAGATTTGTAGTAGACACTTTAGTTTCAGGGTTCTGAAGTCTTGTCCTTGCTGAATGCACTGCTTTTACACACAGCAGTCTAAAACATCTAATTCTCCCTGTGTGTTTTTTGAGGATACTAAATACAAATTGAATTGTCTCACAGAAGCTGCAAGCAAAACATCACACACAGTGAGCAGGGGTTTGCAGTGAAACATGTATACTTCTAAAACCCCCTCCTAAAAATACTCAAATAAACTATGTTGCTTGGCCTGTTCAGCTATTTCTGATATTTTTCTGATATCTCTAGCCAATAACTTTCTGAAACTCATCCATGTACTGCAAAAGAAACAAAATAATAATTTTTGACCCAGTCAAATAAACACTTGATGATTTCACTTCTAATGAAAATAGGTCTAACATGTTTTGCACATTTTTTAAATTAAAATATTTTAGTCTATCATGGCTTCATACTCTATGGAAAACACTGGGCAATTGCATTATGAAATCCAAATATTAACATGGTACCTAGGAGAAGAAAGATCTTATTGATTTGGGGGAAATATGGAGAGTAAGATAACATCATTTTGCTGGAAAAGGTTGTCCTCAGCTTTTGGAGCTGAACACAAGATTGTCATGTCAGAAATTACTCTTAAGGTATATTTTATAGAATTTTAAAACGAAAAGCATAGAAATCCTCTCAGAAAGCTTCTCTCTGCAAGATGACCTTTCAGAATGGAAAAAGGTCAAACATGTTAAGTAATGCTGTGAACCACCTTCTGTTTCCACAGGACATGTTCTCATTCAGGAAGTCTGATGCTAATTACTTTGAATCAAAGAGCCGGATGAGCATATCCTTCCAGTTTGGGAGATATGCATCTGGTGGTAAGAAGGGATTCTGCTAATGCTCAGGTAACTGCTCCATGGGAAAATATTACCACTTATTCTTCTGTTTAACAAAACTTATTACTCGCCTGTGAGTCACAAATAAATGGAAGAGACAGAATGACAGCTCTAGATCTTCTTTTTTCACATTTTTGTACATGAAAATTTTCCGGGGTGCTGGATGTTGCAAAATAGGAAGAAAAAACACAGCAACACAAAAAGGAAAAACAACTGGGGTTTTTTTTGGTACTTTTGCTGGTGATTTGGATTTGCTATGCCAAATCCAAAAAATGTAGGTTTGATCCACAAGATCTTGCAACTAGCCTTGGGGAATTCCACTGTGAGATGCTGGTAATAGAATCACAGAATTGTTGGGGTTGGAAAGGTTCTCTGGACATCATTTAGTCCAATCCCTGATGCCAAAACAGGTTTGTCTGGAGCAGGTTGCCCAGGATTACGTCCATCCCAGTGACTGCCCACTTCTATAGTCTACCCAGTCCCTAGTGACTGAAATGAAATGTATTCCTATGCCATTGTAGGTCTCAGAAGTTGCCATAGTATAGTAGCAGTATAGTAGTAGTAGATATATAGCGACAGTAACTTGAACATTTTGTGCTCAAAAAAATGTAACTCGTGCAATGTGCAGTTTTGCCAAGAGCAGGGCTTTTGTGAGTTGCTGAGTTTCTCTGAAAAACAAAGTCCCTGCAGAAAAAGAGCACAATCTGCTCTCTGTACCCATGGTGGATGGAATCAAAAATGATGGGCATAAACAGTGAGAAAAAATCTCGTTCTTGTTTGGGGAAAAAATTTTATCTCTGAGGAAAGTGAAACTTTGGAGCAGCACAAAAGCTGGATTCTTAAAGCTCTGTAAGTAGAGGTGATGAGAAATGGCCTTTGGCTTCTCAGAATTCTTTTCTAATTTAACTAATTTATCATATGTATGTATATGATATTCTTAGTGTGACATAGTTCCAGATTTCAAAAGCCCAGGAGAAAACCCATGGCTTTAAAAAATAAACAACAGATTTTTAAGAAACAAATTAGCGATGAATCAAGCCAACTTCAGAGTCACCCAATGTTCTATAAACAATTATTAATTTTAGGTATAAAATTTTGTGGTCTTTATTACATTTAAATGAAGGCGTGATATTATTTTTATTTTTATGGTTAGGCATACATGTCAGAAAGATTCTAGATGAACAGAGTCAGTCTTCTTCCTGTACAACTATCTATATTCAAGTCAAATCCCCTAGTTTTTATTACCTATTTGTCTGTCTCAGAGAAGGCAACTGGGAGTTTTGTGAGCTTTAACTAAAGGAGCAGAAGCACAGAAAACTTTCACATGGGTAACTTTGTTTCTGAGACTGTTGTTTAAATAGGCTATAAGCAAAACAAAAATGAAAGGCTTCATTTATAGACTCGTCTCCCTTTGCTTTGAACATATGAAGCTTCACAAACACATACAAAAATGCCTAAAAGGATGAGAAGATTATTTTGATGACAGTCATGTTGGAAGATGAAGAAACCCATTCCTTAAGATTAGTCTAAAAGCAATCTGCAATGGCCAAAGTAATGTGGATGGAATTAATCAATTCAATTAACTGCAATTCCTAGGTTGCTTTACTGTAGGAACTGAGCTGTTGTACCTTTGGGCAGCAGTGTTTCAGTGGAACAGAAATATTATCTTGTTAACTGACATTTCTCTATATTTTCTTAGCAAAACTGAGGGCAAGCATGGCATAGCTGATTTTCTGAATCAAACAGTTTCACTGAACTGAATAAAAATCTCTTCTGCCTTCTGCTAATTAATTTCAGTCAGCAGATGCTTTAATTTCTTAAATATAGTCTCTTGCTCATCTTCTGAATGTTCCTGAATTCATAATACCTTCATTTGTCTTGTGAAAAGCAACCTAGAAATAAAATTAAGTTGGTTCTTTGAAACAGAAAATAAGAAATTTATCACAATTCTATTAGTACAACAGTCATACAGCACTTTCTGCAATCAATTAATAGTTGGTGCGGAGATGGTGAGAGATGAAGAAAAATTAAGAGTTCATTAATGATTTTATTTTTGTCTAGAAATCTTTTATAATTACAGGATTACCATCACCACCTTTACTGAAGGGTAAATTACAGCATCAGCATTGCTATTGTGATATTTTTGAGGGGGTTAAGTTTTTAAAAAACGGTCCCAGGAATAATTCTAATATCTTTTCTACTGTTTTTAATATGTTATTTATCTATTGTATGACAATTCTAAATATGTGTTTAGACAATACTGATGTCCTTATATTAGTTCTTTAGCTATTCTATTTTTCATCATCCCTGGAAACTAATGGCATAAGATATCTATATCTCACCAGACAGATCTTTTAGCAGAGCTTTGTTTCATTTAACTTCTGGTACACCTCTCCAGGAGAGTGTGAAAAGAATTCTTCTAATATTTTCTAAGTAAACCTTTCAAAAGTGGAATTTTCCTTACTTTTTATTGCTCAAAAGACAGAAAGTTTGAAAGAAAATCAGTAACTAAATATTTAGCAAAATGTTAGCTTAAAGCTAACCTGGTATTGTTTTTCATTTATTCCATAATATGCATTGTAATTATTTGGGAAATAATAGATCTATAACTTCAATAAATTAATCCATAAATTTGGCTTATGGTGCAATATTACCTGAGCATGCATTCCCAGCAGGCACACATGCACACCACCCATCACAAATACTCATGTGCACACAGCCAGCCATGCACATAAGAGACAGGCATGCTCAGCAGTCACACCAACAGGACCAACAGCCTCATCCAGCTCCCCTCTCTGGCTGAGAGGGTGGAGGTCTTCTAGTGGGAATACATACAGGGTGGATCCACCTAGCAGCTGAGCTCAGATATTCAACCAAGCCAGCAGAGGCCCCTGGCTCCCAGTAGCCCCAGCTGCTGCCAGTGGGACACAGGAGCCCCTGAGCCTGCAGACCCGCTCCAGCTGCTGCTGCTGTACATATCTACTGTCCAGCTGATCTCACCCTCAGAGCCCCCCAGACCCTATGGTCCCAGACCCCATAGTCCCCCTGACAGCAGGGGCTTCTCTAGTCCCTTCCATAGCCAGGTCCTCTTGTGGTCTCACCCTTGGAAACACACACACCTGCCTTGCTCCCAGGCCAAGGCCCCGCCAGTCCTCACACACCCATGTGCACACCCTCACTCACACCATGGGCACATGGGCTTCTGAGCCCTGATCCCTTCCCAGGGTTGGTGCTTGCTTTCATTTGGGTTTTTACAGATGTTGTACTCAGGCACACGAGCCCTTTGTGCAAAACATGAACAGGCAAGTCCACTGATCACCTACTTTTTATGCACTGCCTGCTCAGTCCCTTTATTTTCCCAAGCTTCTTTCTGTTTCAAACCCCACTGATCTTTCCTTTTATCTACTGAGCACAGTGCTAAACCACAATGACTTGTGACCAAGGCTATTTTTCCAACACCCATGGTTCCACTGGGTGGGACATGTGTGGGTTGCTCAGATGCAGACAAAAGTTTAGTGCAAAGCTCTGGTCTGTCTGTCATTGCACCATCATGACTAGGTGCAGCAGTTGCATGAGATGAGAGGGTGCTGCTAGGATGGTGTGGCTGGTAGTCAACATTTTCCTAAGAGAATGAACACAGCCGCTCATAAACTGCATCTCTGAGATATTGGGTGATTAATTTACTCTGAATGTATTATATTAGAAAAGTGAGGAACAAGTGGGCATGGTGTCTGGAAGGTTGGATACTAGTTACAGTGGAGGAAGGTATCACCAAAGTGATTATTTTGTTACAGACACGTAAATCTGTTCTTGTGTCTTGCAACATTAACATTCTCATATTCTTTTGTTAGAGATGTTTATATTTATCCCCAGATGCAATGCTTTCAAGAGAGAATTCTGGTCTTCTTAGCCATATAAAAAAGAGGTATTTTCCCCAAATTTCTGGTTACAGTTTAGCTACTGGTTCTGTTAAATTTAGTTTAATCCTAGATATCTAAACCCAGCCTTGTTACCACCATCAGAGCCTGACCACAAAAGCACAGTTATACACTTGTGAAAATGAATGAGCAAATGAATACTAAAACTTGAAAGGCAATTATTACATGTCCTCAAGGATTATGTCAAGAATAGTAAAGAGTCCACTGATACTTCATTGTATTAATAGCCTTATGTTTTTTTCATGATACTTTAGAAATTAAATGTGTGGACACTTCACCTTTTATTCAGCTAATCCTACTCTGTAAAATACTATTTTGATATCCAGCCAGACTGCCAAGCAATCCTTCATCATAACTTCAATCATGAACAATTTATTATTTTACCTGTGGCAGTATTGTAACAGTACAAATTATTTTTAAAAGAGCCTTGATCTTTGCTAAGACTGTCTCAGCTCCTCTTATTAGCTTGTCAGCTATAAATTGTGGCTGCTTAGTGTACGGCCATAGCTCTCAAGCTCACACTGACTCAACATCAATCAAATATAACTATGGTTTGGTTGTTATTTAGAGGAGCAACTTCCTTGCTCAGAAATTATGAAACCGGTTTCCATGCAAAACATTTATGTCAGATAGACTTAGGAAAAACAGTGGAGGTTTTCCTCTGGGAAACAGATAATGATCAGATATCCACACTGATCTTTCATTAAATCTGCTGATTTTTTCTGCTAACTAGCTTTCAGATGTACCTAAGGACCTTGACAGAAGCAAAGAGAATAATTCTTCATTCTTGTCCTTAGATGAAATCTCAGCTAGTAGTCCATCCTAAGAGATTTTTCAATCATAAATTCCTTTTTTTGTTGTAAGTGTGTATTCCCATTGTTAGGGGAGCTGTTAGGAGTCAGAAGAAGTGATAGTACCAGTGAACTCCTTGTATGTCTGAGGATTGGACATTACAGCACAGGACTGCAGACATTATCTGGGTATACTGGCAGCATGAAAGGGAGCAACTTGTCTGAAACATAGACCATGACTGATATTGTCAGAACTCAGATATCAAATAATGAGTTATGGAAACAGATACAGAAAAAGGAAAAAGAGGGTGACTGAGAGTGTCTGCCACTTCTTGCTAAGATTCACAAAAATGGGAATTTAAGGCAATTTTAGGCTTCCTGATGACTGTTTGGTGATCCTGTTGTATGAGTTAGACAGTAAGAATATTATGAAATGTGTTTGGTCAGTAATCCACCATCTTTTGAAAGCAGCTTTTTGCTACTGCTTTCTATTCTTTTACTGCTTTGAAATGCAACTATTGATCAAGCTGATATAAGCAGTCAGGGACTGAAACTGATAAGGAATAGAGCACTCAAATTACTGAGCTATCAAATTGTGAGATGCAGGCAGCATCACATCTTCTAAGGTCTGCAAGGGTGGCTTAATTGTTTTCAGAAGCTATTTAGGATGATGTAAATCACATAAGCCTACAAAATATTGTATTATCCAATTTCATGTTACCACAGCTGCTGTTAGGAGAGAACTCAATGCCGATTTCTCGTCATTGTCCCTTCACTTTCTCATTTTCTTTTCCCTTCTCCCTGTGCACATACATGCAATCAGGTGTGATCTCTGTAGCTGCTCTAGGACTATAAATATTGCTTCTAGCATCACCTTAGTCTGTAACTGCCTGAGGACAATAATCTTATTTTTCAGATTCCAAAAGACATAATTTTGAAAGGCCAGAAAAAAGGTGCTGGAAACGGTACATCCCACCAAGAGGTTGGAAAGTAGGGTCTGAATCTTTCCTGCTTGCTGAGTTTCCAATGAAATTAATGGTGATGTACTGTGATTCTAACAGTTAGGCTACTTAAAGCTTTGAATAAGTGTTTATTTTTATTTATGTTAAGTAGATCTATCTTAAATTCTAGTTGTAAGAGCAATTCATAATGCCATTCATTCTTAAGTATTCACATTGATCTCTAGATGAATTCTAATAGTTGAAGAATAAATAAAGTTATATATAAGTTTCATAGCTTGTACTACATTAAAATTTCTTCATGGGGAAGAAATAAATGGAGCATTTTGTATTTGCATTTCCATGGTTGAATTGATTAGGCACAAGAGTTAGGTGAGTTTCATTGCATGTGAAACAAATGGAGTATGAAATGAAGATCATTGACTGGTTGGCTTTACTAAAATATATTTTCACTGACCATGAAAATATTTAATAGTGGAGATGTTACATTCAAAGCCCAGATAACTATTGTGATGACAATAAGGTAAGACACATACCCAAGAGGATGACAATGGCACCAGACAGGATTTTAATTCTCATTCCTTCCACATGTTAATGTTCCTCTACTGTTGTTTTATAGCACATATTAACAGCATATATTATCATTGCATATTTTATAACAATATTGGATTAAATGAGCAATGAAGGTCACAAATAAAAAAAAATTAAGGTCGATTCTTGCATCTAAATTTACTTAATTTACTTGCTATGCCAAGGTTTTTGATAGAATAGAGATAGCAATATTTACCGTGGAATATATCTCACCTGTTAGTCTTTAAATCTACTCTATGTAAAATTTCTAGGCTTCCTCTAGAGTTAATGGAAAGGGATGAGCACACTCACCAAAGCATTATTTTTTAAGTTTCTATACTGATATTTATAGAATAGAAGGAATTTGATTCCAAAATGAGCACTAGAAAATCATGGACCTGGACTGAGTTCTTAATTTTATACACCATCAAATATGCTGACCCAGCTCCTAAATTCCAAATATGATTATAAATAATGCAGCTGTGCTCTGGTTTCTACTGTTTGGATACATAGAAAAATTCTTCTTGAATGAAATATTATCATTTGAAATTACACCATTAGAACACCTGCCAAATATATCCCCAGCTATTGAGTCCTTTGTTATGAAAACATATATTTTGCTATGTGTGTTGATGACTATACTTTAAAAGCAAAATATAATGGCTGAATTCTCATTAAAGCATAAAACCTATTTTGAACTGGGAAAGATACAGTTATGTGTTTTGTAAGTAATTATGCGTAAAACTCAAATTGTGGCATGGGAAAGTTTTTTTCAATATAGCAGATGCCTTTCAATGTCTTCAGGGAATGTTAAATTATTTTACTGACATCAAAAGAAGCTAATTAAACACCTATGATGGCTAAACAAAATAATAGCAGGTAGAGGCTTCTTCACATCACATGAAGTAACCATATTCTCACAAATTGTTTGGGCATTTCCGCTCAGAGCTTACGTATGACATTTGATTTGGACTAAATAAAATCTGTGGTGAAAATAACACATTTTTCCACGTCAGAAAAATTAAAAGAATTTACAATTGATCTCTAAGTGTGGACTTGCTACTTTCAGCAGGTTTCTAGTATAAAATGTGTTGTCTATCCACGAAGAAATGTTCTTTAATTGAAAACACAAATAAAAACACAGAAGAGAGCCTAATATGGCTAACCACTCCTGCTAGACTAGAGTCCTCAGAAGAGAATTCAAGTAGAGAAGAGATTTAGGAACCAAAATTTGTTTATCTAAAATTTTAAGGCCTGTAATTTTGATTCCTCAATTAATAGTAGCTATTGTAGCCATCTTCAACTTATTTGATTTTCTAATAACCATATTTCATTGTTTTTTAATTTCTAGTTTGTCTCTAAATGTACTCTCATTCATAAATCCACTCTGTGAGTACCTAACCTGGAGTATGAGATGCAGCAACTTCTCCTTACTACCAAGTATTTAAAGGAAAGAACTAAGTGTAAGACAAATTATTCAAATGCCTGGCTTTTAGGTGGCTGAAGTTACTTAAGACTGGCATTGCTGCAATATGATTTGAAAACATACATCTTGTCTACAATAATTGTTTGGCCAGCTAGCAAGCACCACAGGTTAATAGAGATGCCTCTTTTCCTGTATTAGCCTGAACTCTTCACTGGAGAAGAATTAAAATTTCTTCTGACACATGGTCATTTCCCCAAATTATTATTTTGTTTTTTTGATTTTTTCAAGTCTTTAAACTTCAGAGGTTATCCCCTTTTTAAATCTGCAAGACACCAGTAAAATGCAAAACTTTCAACATTTCCTGTTTCTGAAAATGGGCAGAAGATACTTAGAGAAAAATGGAGTAGTTGGATGCAAATTCTTTCTCCCTGTCTCCCTCTCCTCCCTTCCCAATGCATCTACTGGTAAAAATGCCAGGGATTTTAATTTTTCTCAGTTCTGATGAGGCAAAAATTATTTTCCATGCATTACAAGTCATTTTACCTAGTACTGTTTGAAGAGATTCAGAATTAAATAATCAATTCCTTGGTTTTGAAGGCTTTGAAGGCTATGAAAAAACGTATTTTCTTGTGTTTTTCTTATGTCACATTGTAAAAATTCAGCTATAAGTTATACCATGATCCCCTTCAGTTTACTCCCAGTGTACATAGAGAAAATACATAGCGACTGTGGGTTTTGAATAGTAAAGCCAAAGCCTGTAGAATTAATGACCACTATAGCAATGTATTACAGACAAAATCCTGCAAAACTGTGGGCCAAGTCCTGCCAAATATCTTCATCTCAGCTGTCAGACCATGTAACAGGAAAAGTTTTATGCTTCAGCTGTGTGCAGCAAGTTCTGTCTGGATTATGCTAATAGAGAAACACTTGCCTATCCCACTCTTAATACCAGCTTCAAAATAAGATTACTAGCGTGATTGGTTTTATGGGAGAGTCATAAGCCTACAGGCATATTACTGATGTTGTTTATGGCAAGGAGTTACGAATTCAGACATGAAAGCAAAGGAATTCTCATTAGCATGAATATTTTAAGAAGTCACTTTAGGATGTCAGCATTAACACACTGCATTGAAAAGGTCAGTATTGTGGCAATAATTATCTTTAAGGTGTTAGCTATAAATGTTATCAAAAGGCATGCATGTTCAGACATTTTTCTGATCAATGAAAAAAGACTGATTAGAAAGCCAAGCAAAAGTGAGTATTTGGAGAAGAGACAGTTGGAGATTTTCTTTTTAAATCATTAAATCCTGAAACCAAAATTCTTTAGTAGCACAGAGAACTGAGTCTGTACCATCTGGGCCCTCATCAAGTCAGCAGAAAACATTTGTGTGTATAATATTCAGTGCAAGGGAATACTGTATGTTCAGTATCAGCCAGCCTGTGGCATACAGGACATAGGAAACAGACTTCAGCCAAATTACATAAAGGCTAAAGAACTCTCCTAGGACTTGAAAACCAAGTAATTTGTGTTGACAGATTACTGCTCAACCTGTGTTACCTGAACTCCTCTGACAAGGTAGTGCTACAGCTGTTGAATGCTAATTTGTGACTCTATCACAGCTTGCTATTGGCAATGTACACAAATTTGAGTTCTTAAATGATTGTTTGACAGCTGCACATGCAATGGTGAATTTCTGCTATACAGAATAGTCTATCTACTATACAAAACAAAGAAGAAGGGAAAGGTTGGTAGAGGCATTCACATGTTTAATGAACTTGTGTTATTGTAGGTAATCTACTCAGAATGACAAAAACTGGTCCCATGTGGCAAATTCTAAAATGTCACAGAATTTCTAAGTATATTTCTTTCTAAAAACTGAAACCTAAAGCATGGTCATAACCAACCCAATGGAATGCTAACATTATCCTCTTCTGACAGGTAGAGGGAATTGCAAACAAAATTAAAAATAAATACTGGCACAGTTGTAAGTGATCTTATTGCAGAACTGGAACCATTCAGGCTGCATGGGACTGCTGGAGATCCGCCCTCCTGCTTAAAGCAGGATCAGCTCTGTGATCAGACTGGGCTGCTCACATCTTCATCTAGTCAGACAAGCCTCAAAGGACAGAGATTACCTGAGGTTTCCAGGCATTCTGTTAGTTATCCTTGGTTAGTGCCACAGTGATTTTTTTCCATATGTAAAGGTGGCATCTCAAAGGTAGCATCTCAGTTTTCTTTTTTTTAACTGCCATGCCCATCAGTAGAGACTCTGGGTTCATCTTGTTGATAACCTGCCCTTAGGTACTGGAAAGATGCTATTAAGTCTCCACAACGCCTTCTTGTCTTCATGCCAGGCAAGCTCTTCTCTCAGCCTCCTCCCTCATCTGTCATTATGCTCCAGTAAATCACATTTACAATGTGCATAGAGAATAGAAGTAAAAAAGTAAAATATATATGTCATGATTAAAAAAGATCCTATCATAAAGGCAAAAAACCATTGCTAAATCAGATAGTAGTAAGAACTTAGCACGACTGACATTTGGATATTACTTTAAAGCATTTTACTAGGTGCTGTCAAGCTTGCTATCAGTCCATTAGGAAAGTGATTCTTATCAAAACCAAAGAAAGGGAACTAAACAAAAGGTCTCAGCATTTAGAGTGAAAATGAAGAAATTAACGAAAATAGTTATAAGTGGAAGGGGAGAAGCGAATGCTACTGAGCATCAAACATAAACTAAGAGGGAGGGGAAACTATTGACAAAGATAAAAGATACAAAAAGGAGGTTTTGGTAGAAAGTATAAAGGTAAGTAATTATCTAATGTACAACAAGAAATAAGGGATTCATATTAAGTTATCACTAATTTTCTTAATACATCTACACAGGAAAAAAAATGCTGATAAAATGTTCAAGGGAGCTGTCTGTTCAATAACTGTTGAATAACTAAACAAAACGATCTGTACTGACACAGATTTATTAATTTATTAATTTATTGATTTATTAATTTATTAATTATATATTTAAATATATTAATTCATTAACTTATTAATTATAATTTACTGCACACCCATCCAACTTCTATTAAAGGCAAAATAGAAAGAACCTAAAACTAGACATTATTAACAAAGTACTTGAATGGGGTAATCTAATAAATACCAGTCAGAATGGATTTATAAATAATGACACTCATGTATATATGTACTGATACTTCTCCCTATGAGCTAAAAACATGGTTTGCAAAGATATTGATGCATTGTCAGTGGAGACTTATGATTAACTGTGGCACTATATTTTCATAAGGTGGATTGATGCGAGACCAATACCGAGAGCTCAGTGGCTTAAAAATGACAGACCTGAACTGCTGGCATTTCTAATGAGATCTCACATGAACCTATTCTTAGTTCAACACTTTCAACATATTTTATCAATTATTTGGTGTGACATTACCACTGACCGAGCTGTAAGCATGACAATGGTGAACACTTACAAATCAAACACTTGAAGACAAATCAATGCTATATAAGAATTTAATTATTTAACAACCTGGATGCCGTCAAAACATTTGTGGGAAGTACAACCAAGTATGAGATTGTGCTTCTGGATGAAAAAGGCCGTGTCCTAGAGGTATGAGGAGAACATAGTCCCCCAGTGCAGAGGCTTAAACTGATTCTCTGTCACAATGAAAGCAAATACTCATGAGTAGAGCTCAGGCAGCTGCTAGATACAAAAATCATGAAATTTGTTGCAAAAAGAAAGACTATTTTAAATCACTCCCTTTGGCATTGTGTCATTGGAATACTGCAGCAAATTAGGGAATTACTAGTTCAAAGAGGAAGTTGAAGGTCAAAATTTTAGAAAAAGCCATGAAAATTCAAAGCTAATGCAGGTTTTATCTCCTATTAGAGATGACAGAAAGATGACGTGACAGTACAGTTTTTCCTGAAGATAATCTCTTAATGATAAATAATAAATCTGATCATGCTCTTCATTTCAACAGCCAAACCAATATTTAAAATCAAGAATGAAATAAAATAATAAGCAAGTATCAGTACTGACAATAGTTTTTCAATGGAAAAGTTTACCAAGATATTTTGTGGATCTTTTCTTCACTTGAACCTTTTAAACTGAGTTTGCACATGATAGAAAGAGAGATGCTGTAGCTCATCTATAGCTTTTCAACAGGATGCAGTAACTAACTCAGGTAATCCTGTGGCATGGGACAGGTTAAAGATGAGCAAAAAAGTCTTTCATGGCCTCAAAATCAGTTCAATATGATTCAAGGTAACAGGTTCATGTGGTGCATTCATTAGGATGAAGATGTTGATCTGTGTTGTTTGTAGAAGGAGTGCACTTTACTGTTCCACTGCCAATTAAAGTAGCTTTCTATAATGTTTTGATACTGATTGCTAAATGCTAGAATAAGTTACCAAATAGCAAAGCTGTAAATGCTGTGCCTGTTGCCTGTCAAGATATTCAGGGTGTGCCTTCTCTGTTACTGATAGTAACTTGCTTTATCAAGCAGGCTGATGTGTGAGTAACTGACAGGGTTTTCTGGAAGTTAGATTTGGCACATACTGACTTGATTGCACAAAATGTTGCCTTGTGGACAAGTGAAGAACTATAATTTTTCTGAATGACTGAAAAAACAAATAATAAAGATTTTGGTGCTTCCTCTAGGATTTTTTTTAATGAAGTATGAGAATGTTTGTGTTTTCTAACTTGTTTGATTTTGAAAGATTATATCATCTTATCTTAAAATAATTCCTTGCAACTGAAATTTCCTATTCACTAAGGGATAATTAATTTTATTTTTTGAAGTAAGCTCCTTTAAGTATTTGCTTTAAAGGTGGCTGTTGCTTCCCATTGTTTTGTAAAGAGGTATGAATTATGAATTAAATATGACAGAGAGTAATAGCAGATAAGTGTGAGAGTGCAAAAAATACTTCTCAGAGAGGTAAGGTGGAATTTTACTAGTTAATTTTTCCAGCAAATTTAAATAAACTAAAAAGGAAAGAGGGAACACTGCTTTAGATCAAATTAATCACCAGTGCACTCCATAGACTAAAATGACTGTTACAGTGTGGAATCTCTAAAATAACAACCAAAAAATCCATGTAGAATATAGTTGTTCAATATTAATTTGTTTAAGGAGTCCTAAATAATAATTTTGGTTATAATTAAATAAACTCTTGTTGTGCTATGAACATATTTTGGTTCTTAATGAATAAGGTCAGAGTTGTGCTTAAATTTCCTAGGACAACTTGTATTGCATTAAATATGGTATACCAGCAATATTGGAGAACAGCTAACAAATTTGCTTTATAGACTTAAACAGTTTTGCTTTTTTTGTAGAGTTTCTTAGTGTATGTTTTTGCCCACTTTGTAAAAAATAAGCTCCTGTGTATTGGGTTTGCATGACCAGCTTTTGGTACCGGGAGAATACAGGGGTGGCTTCTGTGAGAATCTGGTAGAAGCTCCCCACCATGTCCAACAGAGCCAATGCCATAGAGCTCCCCCCCAGCCAAGGACAGCAATAGAGGTAGCACCTCTGGGATAGCAGGTTTGCAAAGGGGTAAAACTTCTGGGAAACAGCACCTGGAGAGAAGAGTCAGACTATTTGAGAGAGAGCACCCTGCAGATACCAAAGGCAGGGAAGAAGGAGGGGTAGGTCCTCCTGCACTGCTTGGAGGAGAGTATTGCAAACTTGGAATAAGGCTAAGCCCAGGAGAAGGGGAGGGGTGAGAAGACAGTGCTATAAGATTTGGGTTTATTTCTCATTACTCTATTCTGAATTGTTAATGTAAAAATTAAGCTAATTTCCACAAGTCGAGGCTGTTTTGCCCATGACAGCAATGGGTGAGTGATCTCTCCCTGTTCTTATGTTGAGCCCGGAGCCTGTGGCTGAGATTTCTCTCCACCACCCCACTGAGGAGGGCAGGGGTAGAGAGGTTTTGGGGGGGTAGGCATCTGGTGTCCAGCTGGGGTCAACCCAACACAGTCATGCTGAGGAATCATGCATGATTTTGTACTATTATCAGTAAGCTGGAGTATGACAGAATTTGATTATAGAAAACAGAAATAAAATCGAGGGTAAGAAGAGAACTGAGATGTTAAAAAGCATTTTAGAGCATAAGGATTTGTATTAAATATCACTAAATGAATACATGTTATCTTGAAAATATGTCTATATGACTAAGTGCTCCTAGGTGAATGTCCTGCTAATTCAGGGAATAGCAATCAAAATTTGTGACCTGAAACATGACCCTTGAAAAGGATGTTGCACGATGATATATATATACAAAGAAATTCAATAATTTGTTACTTGCTGCTTTGTGGTTAGCACGTGAACTGAATGTATGATGATAAGAATTGCTGGCATTTGACTGTATGCTTAATGTATGGATAAGAGCCAGTTAAGAAGGGCTTGCTAAAACTGTGAAAGAAGGCAGTAACTACTGGAAGACTGTATGATGGGGCTAAAAATGTTTTTGCCTGAGGAAACAGAACGTTTTACTCTTTGCATTCCAGTCACCTTATTTGGGGCTTTGATAACCAACACCAATGTTATGCTTGCTGCCTCTGGTACCCTGTATTTATGAACCTCAGTCTGATCACAAGGCAAGCCTTAGGAAGTATTAGACTCTGAAGCACAGTTATGAGCAGACTCGTTGGAGGTCAATTACTCACAGTCTTTTGTGATGCCTGGCTGACAGTGGAGTTGCCTGAGTGCTCAGATTGGTGAGTGTATACCTGCTACATATAAATGCAGCATTGTACTTGCATACTTTTGTACCTGCCCATTTCTGGGACTTCTCAACAGGTAAGTCTTCCATTCTCATGAATGTACTTTATCAAAAGAGTATTTTGAAAGGTGTTGTTGGCCTAGTTGCCCAAAACACATCCAATGTTAGCCTGAATTGTGTGAATGTTTATGGATTGCATATGATGATTTTGAAATGGTATAAAACTTACTCCATTTCAACACAAAGGATTCAATGCACTTCAAGCTGATGAGCTTAAACTCACTCCAGATATTCCTTTTATGTGTCATACTCTTTCCACTCTGGTGTTGGGCAAGTGTTTCTGTCTTTGTTTTCTAAAATGACAGCAGTTCTTTTGTAGACAGTGTACAAACACTTCTCTTAAAGATAAGTTTCTCCAAGATTGTAAATGTTTATTTTCTAGGCTAACTTCCTCCCTACCAAATTAGTTTAAAAAAAAAATGACTATCAAATACAAGGTGTTTTTTTAAGGTGGTATAATTTACTGAAGCTGAGTGGGTGAATGTGCCTGTGCCCAGTTAAAAATTATTATTATGTGAACTGCTACCTGCACATATGATTTTGCAGCAGACATTTTCTTTATAATTACTCTCATCAGAACAATACTCAGTGTAGCATATATTAGACATATTGGATTTTGCCAAGGCATTTTCTTACTCCTTATCAAAAATGAAGGAAATCATTGTCATTATATTATCAATCACTTCCTCCACTTTTCAGTTCTTCAGAAATTCCCAGCTCAGGAAACTTCTGATGTGTGCGATCCAATTCAGCAAATTTACTACACAGTTTCCCAAAAGAATCATTTATATGCCTGTTTAGATTAGCTTTTCATAATCTTCTTTCTGAATTCCCATGCACTTCAAAAATAATAGTAATCCAAACAGCTGGAAATCTTCTAGTCAACTACAAGCAAAATTAAGAACCTTACCAGTAATTCAGCTTAATAAAGTGTGTTGGAAGTAAAGTGTGCTGTTCTTTTTAGGGGAGCATCATGGCTGCATCTGATATATATTCTTGTTAAACCATACTTTTTTTTCCAACTGAAGCAATATGTCACAGTTGCTAAAATGACTATCTGAAGAGCTAAGTGTATAAGGTAAGTTACCATGTAGTATATTTTTGACTCAACAAGCTTGGTTTATCTAAATTAATATCTTCACTCAGTTGTTTAGAACTTATCAGTTGTGGTCTTTTGCAAGCTGTCTGTTTGTACTGTGTTTGCATGCAGAGAAATTTTGTTTCATCATACCAATTTTGAAAATTCATTAAACAGTGACAAGCTATTAATTTAAGTATTTGCATACAAAATTGGAATATAAGTACCCATCCTCTTATAGGTATGAATTTTCATGAGGTTTTAAATTCAATTTTGTATTGATATGTATGTGAATCACTGCAATGCATATGTAGTAGTGACTAGAAATTGCCTAGTTTTGGAATTGCTACTGTACCTATTTAATTACAACAAATGTTGCTCTTCTGTGAAACTTTGGTTTTACTAGTTAAGCCTTAATTTCCAAAAGAAATGGGAAAAATTAAAACCACAGCACTACATTTCACTGTCTGAAACCTAGACCCTAAAAAGGGTTAATGTGGCTTCTTCCCCATTTTCTTACTCCTTGACTTTCTGCATTCTGATTTCATATACCCATGCCAGGAGTATTTCTTTCAATGGGATATTCACAGTGCAATTTCCTTTAGCAACTCTAGCTTGAGCCCTACTAATCAAAACCATTGTACCCAGAAAATAATATACAATGGGGGCTAGGTTGAGCTTTGCTGGCTTCCTTACACCCACCTAATTTCTATATCACTCACCATACTCAACAGGATGAGGGGAAAATAAGATAGAATAGGTGAAGGTAAAGGTGAAGGTAAAGATAGGAAGATCACTTGCCAATTATCATCCTGGGCTTAAAAGACTCAGGAAATATTAATTTTTTAGCAATTAAAATTGCAGTAAGAAGGTGTGATATACAGACCAAAACTAGACCACCCTGCTTTTTTCTGCTTTATTCACTCTGAGCAGTGCAAAGGGATGGGGATTGGGGATTGCAGTCAGCCTGTAACAGCTCCTTCCTCTCTGCAGCTCCTTCCTCCTCAAGCTTCTTCCCTTCTGCAGCATGAATCCTCCACAGGCTGCAGTCCTTCAGGATAAACCTTCTGCAGAGTGGGCTCCTCTCTGCAGGCCAGTATTCCTGCAGGGCATATTCACCTGCTCCCATGTGGGGTCCTCAACAGGCTGCAGGGAAATACCTGTTCCACCATGGCCCACTCAAGTGCCAGCAGGCAAACCTGCTCCAGCACCTGGGGCACCTCCTCCCACTCCATCTTCTCAGACCTTGGGATTTGCAGGATTGCTTCTCACACATCTGCTTCCTCAGTGCTCCCTGCCTGTGAGGTATTTTTTTCTTTCTTAAATGTTTTTTCTCAGAAGTGCCACCAGCTTAGCTGGCAGGATCAGCTGTGCCCTGGGGAGGGCCCATTTTGGACCTGGCTGGACCCAGCCATGGGTGACATGGGACAGCCCCCAGTTTTTCAGGTCACCTGCTGCATCTCCCTCATTGCCAACACCTTCACACCTACATCCAATGCAAACAGTACACCAAAAATAGCTAATGAGCACAAATAATGAATAGGGTCACTTGGCAACTTTAAAAAAAATGAATATATTAAATCAGAATTATCACTCTAACATTTAATCTTTTATTTCTCTCATAATAAAATCTGCACTATATATTCATAGATTTTAATTATGTTAAACGTTATTGAAATAAGGTTTCATTTGGTGATAATAATGCAAATGGATTTGTGTTCTCTATGGGAAATATTAAATTGTCTCAGTTAAATGTGTCTGTGATAACTTCACACAGAATCCCAAAGGTGCCAGAAGCAATGCAAGAAGTGATGACTAGAAACTCAATAAGGTCGACTTAATCTGTTTTCACCGAGACTATTAATTAAATGTTACCAATATTTTTGCAAAGTACAGAAATGACCTTGGGAAATTTCTGTTAATCCCTGTAGACACCATGACCTCAGTAACAAGAGTCTATTTTTCCCTTTTAAGACAAAGAAATGGAGGACAGAATGGAAAAAATATTTGCCATTTCACCTTACAAATAATTTCTGTATTCATATCCAGAGTAACCCTCTCCATTTTTGTTTGTATGCACATGTCTAATTTAAATTAATTTTTTTTCTCTCTGATCAGAGTAATAGCTGCATGAAAAAGTGTGGTTTGTTGTCATTGCCTCTTAGAGGGATATGTAGTGCACAGGAGCTAGGGGTTTTTTGTAGTATTTTCAGATCTTAGTTTTTGGGGAAAAAATAGCTGCCTGGCTGTGCTTATACACAATGCATCATAAAATAATTCTCCTTATTTACCTTTCTCATTAGAAGACTTTTCAGAACAACTATTGATTTATTTATTTATTAAATGTTTTAAATCTATTTTCTCTTTTTTTTGGTAGTTGGCTTTTGAGCCAATTTGAGTTCTTGGTAAGGTGCTGAAGGGTATACTACAGGGCCAAAGTAGGCACTGTCTGCTTTTCCTCTTCTTATCTGAAGAAATTCAGGACTGGCAGTTTTTGCTGTAGAGGTGTACAAACTATTTAATTGGCACAGAAATTAATAAAGAAATGTAAAATATCACTGCAACTGCTATATGACTTCTCAGCAGAAATTGGAAACAATTCCCTGAAATTAGAGTTGGTTTCAGTTTACACATATGAGTGCAAACGTTCAAAACTTTCTGAGGAGAAGGAACATATTATACCAAAAATGGCTTAGGCTTATATATAAGTGGAGTCCCCAACTGTTCCAAACAATAAAGAAATCAAATTATTTGAAGCTGTCAGTGTTTTTGAGACTAAAGGGTGTACATAAATTAGAAGTTTCCAAGAACATTCACACAAAATAATCAAAGGATGAGTAAATATTTAGTATATGGAAATCCAGCCTGTGTAGTGTTGCTTAGCTACAAATGAGGGAAAGACTTGATCACAAATTCAACAGGAGAGCTTTTTAATTTATTAAGCAAAGTTAGAACACTGACCATAGGTTAACACCAGGAAGAGAGATTGTAGAAATGTCATGTGTAGTTTTTGCCACCACTGCAGTCAAGCTTCTTCATCACTAATATCTTTAATTATACTGTCATTTTATATAAAACTGAAAAAAATCTTTTTCTAAATTCATGTGATCCAGTTCAGCCCTAAATTACTCTGAAATATTGTATGGCTCTTGTCACACAAGTACGACCAGGAAGCATTTTTTCTGATTTCACAGTCAATAGAGCTATAAAGGCCACCTTAGAAGTAATGTCATTTCAAACAAGATTCTTCAGATAATCAGGTGATCCTGTACTTTGTGGACACAGGATTGTGCAGCTAGCTCAGTATTTGTAGATAACTTTTTCTCTTAAATAGACAAAGCTGATAATAATGGGAACTGAAATTTGGTCACAGAAAGAGTATTTTTATTATCAGGCAGAAATAATTATAAATTAGAAAATGTGCTATGAAACATTTGTTTTATCAGAGGTAATAAGCATTTATTTACAAGGGTGGCAGAAACCTTGCCCTGCTCTTCCTGAGAATTCTGTAGCTTACATAGGTTACAAAAATAGTGGTAAATATTAGGGTCCTCTGAGGCATGGAAATAAAGTATTCAGCACCATATCACAATGAAAGTGTTAATTGTTATCTGCTTCCTGGTTTTATCTTTGTGGAGACAATGATATAAGACTGTATGACTTTATTGCAAAGGTATTCAAAGCATTTCTGCTCAGGAGCAGGTAAAACAGTCTTGAGTATGAACAGAGGTAATAGAGATAATTGAGATAAGCTTTTTTTTTTTTCAGTTGTACTGGTCATGTCATGAGAGAAGCTAACTTGAAAACTGAGAAGAAAAAGATCATGCTTTGCTTGAAGATAGATCTAATGAACTTCAGATGCCAAAGAATGATGGGTAGCTCTTGAGTACTTACAATGAGGAGAATGAAACTATTGAAATGAATGAAAAGGAGAAATAATTTCTGAGGGAAAATTGTAGCAAGTGTAAACATATTAGTAACAGGACTATTGTTTAGTTCACTGTTCTTCTGTGGAGCAGGTAATAGTTTCCAGAAACTAGTGAAATCATCATCTTGATGATTGACTAACTTTTTTTTTATGTGTTTAAAGGAAAAAAATACAAGTCTGTAATGTAATGTTTGGATTGCTCTATACTCCCACTAATGATTTTTATGTCTTTAGTGGGAAAATAGGTAACTCTTCTTATATTATTCTCATTTTTATGAAAATACCTGTGTATTTTTGCTAAAATGAAGGGTGTGTACATATCTGGCAATTCTTGTAACTTCTATCTCTTCCTATTTTTTCTAAGTCAAGACATAAACCAATATTTTTTTTTTTTATCATTCACCTACTGTGCCACATTTCCATTTATTTTCTTTATTGGTAAATATGAATAGTAAAACTATGAAAAATCAGACATGTCAAAAGACTGACACTTTAAAGACAAACCTGAATTTAAATCTGCAGGGTCAATAGTCACAGGGATCTTCATGAGAATCATTTTATCCTAAGTCTGAGTCTTAGACTGGTCTTTCCTAACTAACAGTTCAGATAACCCAAGTTTATTGGGGAGAGCTATAACTACGTGGTTCCCAGAAGTTCTGGTATTCATAACTAGCATCCACAAAAAAGAGATTTAAAGTATGTTTGTGTAACTACGTGTTCCTGGACTCAGAATACCCAACCTAATATCTCCAGAAAGGAGGCTGTGCATTACCACAAACCATGTCTCATAAAATAAATTAGTGTAGCTGTGCTTCAGCCTCAGCATCCATATGGAAAGCACACTGTGGGTGAACCCCATTGGAATTGTTTTCCATCTAATAAAAATAATCTTCTTAAGAAGCATCTGAAATATTTGTTAGACAGAATTATTACTTATCTAAATATTTTCATCAGATCAGTGTATTAAGTTATTTTTATGACTGGAGCACATGCTGAAGAGATGCAGCTGGGGAAATAGGCAGGGGTTTAATATGCAACCACAGCACATCAGAGGTGATATTTTATAGTGCACAGCTAGCAAGGGTCTGACAAGAACAAATGTAAAGACAAAAATGCTCACAGCTTTTAGACTTCCTCCTTCTCTCAAATGCTCACAGCTCTTTCTCCCTGTCACCAGAAAATCCTGATGTGCTGTCACATTCATAAGTTGTCCCAACTTATTAGCTGTGTCTCTCTGGTCCAGTTAACATTACCCATCCTCTTTGTCTAAAAGTTTCAAAGCTTTTATTTCCTCTGCAGTATTTTGCATGAAAGTTTTGCAGCATGCTGAGGTTTCTCTCATGTTTCAGTATGGTTGTTGCCTTTCATCGCAGCAGCAGCAGCCCGTGTTTATAACTGAGCAGTTCAGTTTGTTTGCCCAACTCTCTTTGCATTCCTGGGACTTACAACTCACTGCAATATTAGTTCTTGTTGCCAGGGCACTTTGTATAACACTTGACTCTATTTTAATATACACCTATTTTTGGAGCAGTGCAATGAACAGAGATTCGCCTTAGTCGTTTATTTTGCTCAGACATTTATTTGGAAGATATTAGTTCTGTTAGGGTATCCACAGATGACAGATTTCTCCATTCATCGGTAGTAGACCAAATATGGCCAAGACCAGATGCTCATGGCTTAAATGTGAGCACAGAAAGCCTTAGACTCTGTGTGTTAGATTAGTCCCAGATAATCTGCACTGATAATACGTGTTCTCAGTTTCCTTCTTTCACGCTGCGTTCAGTTGCTTGTCTGTGAGAACAAATTGGCTGTAAGCTACTACTAGTGAGCAGAGTACTCTGGTGCCACTCTGTACCAGCTCTGGGCTCATATGCCTAATTAGCTAATATTCATCAGCACAAAAGGGTGTTGCTCTGAAGGGATAAGACAAAACTTCTAAGTCTGTACTGTGCATTTATATAACCAGTATACTAATGTTTGCCTTTGGCTGAACTGTCTGATCTCTTCTGCATATGCTGTACAGTCTTACTGAGGCTGCCCCAGGCTCTCTTGAGCAAAAAGTCATGAAATCTCTGGCTTCTTTAGCAAGTATTACATTGGTTGGCAATTACAGCCTCTGTATGCAGGCAGCCTGGGCTGGAGGCTGAGGTTGTCTTCCCCAGCTGTGTGGTTTAAGTCTGAGACAGACATTCCCACAGGAGGAAAAAGCAACTAAACACCATCACCAGTTAAACAAACTTTTCTTCTCTATTCTCCTAGGAATGTTTTGTGTTACCAGTATTTGAGTAAGGTTTGGCTTTAAATATCAACTGAAGTAAGGTACCTGACTGCAGAAAGAAAAGCAGTCCATAAAAATGGGAATTGTGTGTATTCAATGCACTGGGTGACAACACAACCGTTCCATGGAGTGAATGAAAGCTTTGTGGAAAGACTAATTCATGTTCATTAAAAAACAAAGTCAAATTACAGGTGATTGAGACAGTATTGGGAAGTTAATCTGTATTTTCACACCATTATACAATGCAGAGATTTTCCTCTTCATATTTTATACAAATAACACAACAAAACCTTTAGAGCATTCACCACTCTTAAATTTACCTTAATCACAGCCAGTAATTCCTGCTTCACTTTCTCTCTCCTACTTTTTCCTTGTCTATAATTTTCTCCCTATTACCTCAGATACAAACCAGTATGGTAAAATACCTTGCTAAAAATGGAATATTTCTTCTTATCAAGAGCAGTCATTTACCGCAGAGTTATATTCAGCTTTTTTGTTTTCTTCAGTCATTGTCTCTGGTAGACTTAGTGCATTTCTGCAGCTTCACAGATTGACTGGTATTAAAAAGTAATGCAAAAATTAATATATGAGGAACCTCTGAGGCCAGTTCTCCCTAGGGGATCAAGGGAAGTATGTGGATGGAAAAGGGTTTGGTTCACCCGTAAGGGATGTATTTGTCTGGGTTTGTTTTTTTTTGTACAGCAGTTTATCTTATACTATCTAGCTGGAAAAATAATTTTCAGGTGTAAGTAATAACTTCTGGTGTCCGTATCTCGGATGTGAATGAGAACATAATGTCTGAACAGTACCTCAGGAAGACATTATCCTCAAAAAGTGATAGAACCAAAAATATTTCTAGGCACAAGAACATGTTCAGTAATGTCAAACTCTTCCCCCAACAGCTATGTAAAGAAAAAAACAGTATTTTCTCCCTTTAGACCCACTGTTCCATCTTGTACAATGATGCTGGAAGAGTTCAACTTTCCTCCTTTTTCAATGAGTGAATCTAATAATGGACTTCCATGTAGATGTCTGAAAGGCATCTACATGGAACTGAAAGGCATTCCTGAACCTAGGGAAGGAGCATGCTGCTCTGCACAGTTATTTTCTTAAATGAAACATAATTGTTAGCACAAAACCTTCCAACAGTTTTGGAATGCATATTGTCACTACACGTCTCTCTAGGGAGAGATGGGAAGATGTGCAATACCACAAAAACAATAACCATGAAAACAAAAAACACCATTAACCAATATAACTTTCAAATAGATTTATGTCCATCTAAACATATTCTATTTGCGTATCTGAGACAATTATTCTGAAATGTAGACCAAACAGTGGCATATTCTACTATTATACTCAACAGTGGCATATTCTACTATTACACCCCAACAAAAGTTTTGGCAGCAGATAACACACTTTATCCATCTCTGCATGTGGTAATAGACCCGAAGCTGTCATTTGTCAGTGTAATGACAATTCCTGTATTCCCTGAATGCCTAGAGGAAAAGGTTTAACTGCACATTGTTTCTGGCTAAGGGGCAGTCATCTAAAAAGCTTGACATTTAAGCCTCTTGTTAGTTTCACAATATGTGGGAGATCTAGTACAGTATGTTCCTGCAAAAGCCCTGCTTAAATCTGTGGACAGTTTCTCCCAAGCCATGTTCAAAACAGAGAGCATGCATAAATTGTTTTATTTAGGTTCTACAGCCAGGTATCAAAGGACTGAGGTAACGTCACAACGGATTATTTTAAGAAAATAGATTTAAAATTAAAAGTGTGAAATCAGCTGGGCTCTGCAAACTTTCAGGACTTCAGTCCTTTCTGAATACTGCAGCACTGGAGACCAGTTGATCAGAAGAGGATACTGTGATATGTAGAAAGGAACAGATGCCTACAGTTTGCTTTTCTCTTTTCTACTGTATTTCAAAGTTTACTGGTATAGAAAGTCCATAAACCTCTGACAGAGGTATGATTAGGAAGTAAAATGCAATGTGCAATGAGCTACCTAGCCTTGAGGGAGCAATTTGAAATCCAAAGTAGGTCACAAGTCAATTTATTTTGTAGACTTGACCTTGTACTCAGTGGATATTTAATCCCATCACAAAACCACCGGATAATGTTATAAATACCAGTTTTGAAACAGCCCTTTTGGGACAATATCTTTATCTTGGCAACTGGTGTCTGCTGAAAAGATACCAAGAGTTAGTAAAAATACTATTCTTCTAAAATACTATTCTCCTGCATGATGTGCACTTGCATATTGATAGGTCAACAGCTGGATGTTTCAATTACATTAATGTCTTAGATATTTGAAAACACACAGAAAATGTGACTAGAAACACAATGTAGGCATGAAAACTACACCTTTCAACACTACAGCTCCTTCTTTGTTTAAGCAGTAATTGTTATATTTTTTGTTTCTTCTACCTTTTTTCTTTTTTCCTTCCTCTGTTATGGCCACTGCCCTGTCCTGCTACTGGGGTGTAGCAACAGCCAGTGAATAACCCTTCTATATGAATAGCATTAGAGAGGAGTCCACCATGAAGAGGTCACACCAAATGGAAGCACTTGTAGTGAAGGATAGAATCTGTCCATTGAACTTTGCATTTATGATCAAATATTATCAAATCAAGAATTTTGAGATCTGGGGTTATTCCAATGATTAACATGTACCTTTTCCTTAACCTGTGTTGTTCTTACTGAGGAGGAGAAAAAGAAGAAAAAACAAAACAAAACAAACCCCCATGTGCTTCGAGATGAATTAACTGTAACTGAAATTCTTGGCAGCTTTGAAGACAAATAGAGTCAGGCAGACAGTGCTTTGTACCAACAAAGCATTCCATATTAAACTTCATTTTCTTTCACATGTATTTGCTCTTCTTTCTATTTTTAAAAATAAAATGTTGGAGGATAACAGTTTGACATTGGGGTGTGGTCTTTTTTTTCTTTTTCCTCTACAAATTAATGTAGATTGCAAATTAAGTGCGAGGTTAGGCTCTTCAATACAATCCTTAAAAAAGTCAACCCCCAAATTTTAAAACTCTGATTCAGAGTTGTTCAGTTAACAAGAGAGTGCACATTAAGTGCCTGGAGTAAGGAACAAATTAGTTAAATTTTTCAAGTTTTCCACTGAAAGCATGGAGCTGATTTTAATTTACATTATTGAAGACCAGGGCACCCCTCAATACTAGTGACAGTTGAGAAGCAGCCTGCACCTGTGGCAGGGTCAGCCTTCTTTTGACTATTGTGGCAAGTTAGGAGCACATGGACCATAAGGACCCACTCCAGCACTTCTCTGTGGTGTCCCAACAAACTTAGCTCCAAAAGGCTGAATAAGTTTCGCCAAGAATCCAAATTGGAAAGGAAAGGAGACCCACACATACCAGGAACTTCTGTGAGAAGGAAAGAAGTTATGAGGAAGGTAGGTTAAAAAAAAAGAAAGGTTAGATAAGTTTATTTGACTATTCAAAGCAGTTGAGTATTTTCCATCAGATGCAGGAAATCAAGTAATGCATTTTAATGAAGAAAAAAGTGCCTTCAGTAGACAATACTGCTAGTGTATTAATAATATACTTTATGCTTTAGCTTCAGGCCTATAAATATTTTGTTTGACTGCTGTTACTGTTGGTTTCCACTTTTCTCATCATCTATTTTCTCCATCTATTTGTTTTAATAAAAACTGAATAAAAATTGTAATTTAGCAAGTGATTTATCTTTCATAATCTAGATATCTAAAAGTTAATATAAAATTAGACTTAGGCAGTTGTGCAGGCTTTCCCTGTAGCTGGCAGATATAAAGAGACACCTTCAAATAATGACTCAACCCCTTCATAACATATGTATTAGACAGATGGAATTAATTAAACCTATTTTTTCTCTTGCTGTCTCTCTTCACTGCAGAGGGTGTGTGCATAAGGACTGCGAACCTCTTGTCCATCTTTCAGACAGTGGAAACTAGGTAAAGCTAATTCTAATTCATCTGCATGGCTTGAATAATTCCCTATACAGTGGAGTCCTGAGCTGGTTGATGTCTCCAGTAGTTATTGCAAACTAAATAAAAGCAATATATTTGGCAATAATTTAACTAGAGTGGAGTGAGAAATGTCTCTATTTTGTCTGCTGCTGTGTAAGTATTTCACATCAGACCATACATTAACGCTGAAAGAACCAATAAAATAATAACTCTGATCCCAATATGTTATATTATGTTTAATTGCCTTCCCATTCAAGAAGGAAATGTGATCCTAAACTGTATAATTTTTTATATATTTAGCTAATGCCTACCATTTTTAATGTAAATATTTTTTATGGTGTAATTTGTGTAAGAATTAAATGTTGAAATGGAAAGGCATTGCTTTATGTAGCCAAACATTTTTGCAGTAGAACTCTACTTTGTCCTTATGAGAGGCTTTGGTGTTTGTTCTTAAAATAAAAATTGTGACAAAGTATTGCAGAATAGAGCTGTGGAAAAATGCACAAGATCACAAAAATGCTTATTCACTAGGTAAATGAGCTGAAAAACTAGTTTTGTATCCCTTGTCTTGGTAAAGAACTGAAAAATATCTGTTGCCACAACACAGTCTGCACTTACTGCCTTTTTCTTCAAGGGTCATTAAACATTTCAGATAATAATTGACCTAATTCAGTTTAAAACAGTTAAGAATTCTGATCTTCTAACCAATGTCAAATGGGTAAAAATAAATAAGGAAAAACTGTAGACCACATGAAAATACAGTAGCTTAACAGTGGTGTCCCCTCTGATGTCCATCGGTATAAGCCCAACAGGGATCAACAGCAATTTTTTGCTGGTCTAAAGTGGTGGTTGCTGGTTGCCTTTGGGGCAAATTCCTACAGTAACTTCTTTTGCAAGACATTGCACAATACTTTTGAAAAAAAAAAAAGTGACACATTTTATTGCACTGGATGATATAACTTAAAATCAGGCAAGGTTGAGAGTGCATGGTGGATGAAACAAAAGCTTCTGGGTTTTCTGTCTTACAAGAGACATTACATCTTATGATATTCTGCATATCTGTTAAATAGGCATTTCTTCACTTCTTTGTCTATTCCTAGGCTATGACCTTAAGATCATAAATCCAGTGTCATTGGCCTCTGAACTTAATAAAAAAATTATGTTTGCCTAAGACCTAAGATAATGTACAGCACAACACTTTAACTGTACCCTTTACCAAGGAATAACTAGAGAACACCTAGTTGCCCTTCTAGCTACTTCATAAGCATTTCCACTGTTACTAGTATTCTCAGAAACATTGCTAGTTTCATCAAGTTCTTTCAAAGCATCAGAAAACTGTAGGCCAAAGAGCTTTATTAAATGATATACAGGAAAAGTTAATAATACACTGGTAATAATATTAGGCTGCTGTACTTCAAGGACTATTTTAGGATTTTTTCTTTACCACCAGGAGAACCACAGATGTGGCTGTCTTATTGGTGGATCAAAAGTTAACCATGAGCCAGGCTCTTTTTGGTGGTGCCCAGCGATAGGGTGAGGAGCAATGGCCTTAAACTCCACCACCAGAAGTTTCACCTCAACATGAGGAAGGACTTCTTTACATTAAGGGTGGCAGAGCATTGGAATAGGCTGCCCAGTGAGGTTGTGGAGTTTCCCTCTCTGGGGACAATCAAACACAGATGGACATGTCCCTGTGTCACCTGCTCTGTGTGACCTTGCCTTCCCAGGGTTTTGGACTGGATGATCTCCAGAGCTCCCTTAAAAACCTAAGAGTTCTATGAGTCTGAGGTTCTGTATTTCTGTGAAACTGCTTGATAAACCACACTGGATTCTGTTACACGGATACTTTGCTTTGCATTTGCTAAAGACAATATTTTGCCGGTATTAAACAAGCTAAAGAAAAGCTGCAGCTGTGACAATGACTTTACAGTTTATCTCTATGCATGAGGTACTGCATAAGGCTAGAACATCATAGATATACAGAATTCTTTGGGTTAGAAGAGACTTTTAAAGATCATCTAGTTTCAACCCTTCTGCCACGGGCAAGGACACCAGCCCAGGTTACTCAAAATCCCAGCCAACCTGGCTTTAAACGCTTGCAACCACAGGGAATCCATAGCTCTTCAATCTGGCAATCTGTTCCAGCATGTCAACAATCTCATAGTTAAATATTCTTCCTTATATCCAATTTAAATCTAACCCATTTTAGTTTAAAACAATTGTCTCTTGTCCTGTCACTACATACCTTGGTAAAAGTATCTCTCCATCTCTCTAATAAGGCACCTTTATATACTTGTAGAATGCAACAAGGAAGGGTGGGATCTGCACAGTGATCTGCAGAGTGCATCCATGGGTTTGGCTAGAACTCTTTTGGTGAGCCTAAGAAGGCAGAAGGAGAGCAGAAACAGAAATATGAATCAACAACCACTCTAATGCTTACTTTTCCATCACAGGGTTGGTTCAAGTCCTTTCCTTCAAACTTCCCCACCATTCAATTTTGCCTACACTGTTGAAAAAATTTTGTACCTCCAGAGGATGAGGAAGGCAGGATCTTGGGGGGAGTTTAAAGAGCAGGGAGCATGGTTGCCACCTGCTGATCATGGTAACTGAAGCATCCTGAAAATGTCACTGGAGTCCTGTTACTAGGCTGCACAGTTAAGGGATAGTCACCTCTCCAAAGGGATGAAAAAAAATATGCCAACATATACTCTCTGGGCTATCTGTCTAGGTGTTTGCAGAGCATCTGTGGAAAGTGACTGTACATTGGAGCAGATAAATAACTCGTGATTTTTCATGCCTATTTTGGCAGCAAGTTTGAAGCTAAAAGCCTATTGTTAACGTAGACAGAAGAAATTTGAAAAAAGTAGGAAGCAGCCAAAAGAAATCTTAGGAAACTGTAATAAAAATTACTGGAGAATTTTTTTCTCCTCACTTATCGGCCAAAATTTTATTAGGCTGTTTAATTATTGCTCAGGAATACTCAACACAACTCACTAGGCTGTAGTCCTATATTTGCTTTCTCCAGACAGAAAAAAAACCCAGTAAATCATGAGAGGTAAACTAAATTTTTTGGTTCCTCTCAATTGATCATATGCTTCCTTTTGGTAAAAGTATTTTCAAGACATAGTTTGTCTTGACATAAATCATCTGCTGTGAATTGAGCTGCTTTAATCTGGAAAGGGAGAACAAGTCTAACACTCTAGTGTTAACTGTTGCAAGATACATTCTGTCATTATAAGCTCTTACTGTCTCATTTACTCATTCCATTGACCTGTATTTCCCAGTCTCCACCAAATGCTCTCTGAAGGTTCTGCCTTTCTGGCCACAAGAACTCCCTGTAGCAGATGACCTCATTCTCCTCACCTCTCCACCACAACAGTCTATCAAGAAGTTCATCTTCTCCAGAAAACCTCTGAAATGTGACTCTGTGTCTGCCTTGCAACCTTCCTCTCCCTCCTTCACCTTTTCGAGAAGATTTAACCAGTCTATGAATGAAGGCTTTCCTTTGTGATTTAACCTAGCTATTACTTTTAGTAAGTGTTTAAGTTTTAATCATTAAACACCAGAATTTGAAGGCTTAAGACTGATGGCTACCCAATTTAAGATAACTTAAAGAATTTTACATTTCAGAAAGCACTGACATTCCATCTTTGGTCAAGGCAACTCCTCTTCCCCAATGATACATAGTGATAATTACTCTCTCCTATCACTTGGACTCACCCACCTGCTGTAGTACTAAATATGGTGAAACAAATGCATGGTAACAAATTCAATGTATTTGTTACCCAGAGCTTGGCCCATGGGTGTTAGTTGGGCACAGTTTGACAGTTGCTGAGGGTTATTGACTAATCTAACCAAATCTGACAAAAAAGGCCAATCAATGCAGTTTCTGTACATGTTGGTGGCCACACAGTCCAGTCCTTGAGACTGAAGTGGCGCCCGGGTCATACAGTCAACCACAGTCCATGGTAAACTATGGGAAGATAAAATGGTATTGATGAGATTGGAGTCTTATAACTAAAGGAATCTTATCATGACATGTCACATACCATGAATTTGGGAAAAAATTCTACCAATTTTACAAAGTTGTATGGGCTACTTATATTTTACCCAGAATGGGGACATATAAAAATTATATATGTTTAATAACTAGCAGAAGTTGCAAAGTTCTCACACCTAGGCAGATGTGAATATTTTGGTGTGAGTGGGCTGGTGCATTATATGAGCAGCCAGGGATAAATTAGCTTTAAATCAACCATGCTAAATGAAGGGATGGATATCAAAAGAGTTTTAAAATCCACTTTTCATACTGGCATCTGATGACTCAGTAAAATTCTAGATGCTGTTCTAGTGGGAATTGTGCATTTCCACATAGCTGTGATTCAGCTATCTGATTGACTTTTGCTGTTATGTTGCACAAGGAGGGTAAGATCAAATTTCTGACTCTTAGGAATGGAGGCGCTCCACATGTTGCTGCAAGTATTGGAAAGGATAAAAAAGACTGTGTCTCTGAAAGCTGTTACAAATTTTTGTGAGTGTAAATATAAATTGATTTCCTTTTTGCATCTGAAAAGAAAGTGGAAGTTTTCATTTAGGAAGAAAAGAACACAGTCACACAGTCGTTTCAATCATGAGTTTTAAATAACAAGTTATAAATTCAAACAAAAAGAAAAATTTTAAAACTGGAAGTATGAAAAACTTGGTTATGAATCAAGGGATCTTATTCATTCTATTAGTTCATTCCCTTCGTACTTTGAATTCAAGGTACATGTTAGCACCTTCTAAAATAAATGTAATGTAGTAGCAGCTCTCAAACTGTGATCTCTGCGGTACCAGTATTTTGCAAAGCCAAGGCAATTACTCAGTTGTACCATTTGTTTTAGTATATTTAATACCCATCACTAAAGGTACATTTTTAAATTAAGTTAAGTCTGGTCTCCTTACTCCAGAAATAGTCTAGTATAGAGTAAGATTAATTTCCTTGCTCTAGTGTATGATATGCTACTGACCTTGGCTTTCTCTGATGAGCTAAAAGCATGTAAAAAAACTGTGTAAGTACTCAGAAGTCAGCTAGATTTGGATCTTTAGTTCTTGCAAATCTCACATGATCTAGAAGAGTTTTTCCCAGTTTGCAGTCAGTGATCAGCAAAGTTCACACCAGACACATGGTGTGACTTCCTTTCCTTCTAAATAATAAATCACATTGAATGACACTAAGGAATAGAGAAAATACTTTTCCAATATTATTTTTCCATTTAAACACATGCTGCCATTGCCATAAGGTTGTTGTCTAACTGGAGACATATGTGATCTGCAAGTCACATTCCCGTTTAAGTATGATCCATTCTGCAGAAGTATTGTCAAACACTGATGCCTGATAGAAAAGCTGTAAGGGAATCCTTATGTCAGTGTCATCAATTAAGCATTGTTTGTCTATCCTAGCTCTCACTGATTTCATGCAGACTTTGACATCCACTAGGAATGCAAAGGGGATAGCTAGCTCACAGGAAGATCTCTTCAAGTCTCCTCAATATGGAGGCAATGGGTCACAGTAGCACTGCTTGATTTCACTCTATTTTATTATGTGGCTCTCTCACTAGAGACCTCAAATTCTTTCTTCATCTTCTTAACTTTTCTATGAAGTAAAAAGAAGTTTGTATTTGAAAGGAAAACCAAGGGTGTTTAGAACATTAGAACAATACATGCCTAGGACATTTTGTAAAGTATAATTTAAAATGACACCACTTTCTCTGGAACCACTTAATGGAGCTAATCTAATTATTTTTTTTAAGTATAGCTCCATGAAAAAGCAACTAATCCAATTTAATAAGCAGACTATTTAACTGAAGATTAGTATTAGTCATTTATTAATTCTGCACTCTGTATACCACACAGAGAGTGTTACTGTGCTGTGCACAGACAGGTGTTCTGTCAGCAATTTTGGTAAACATCATGTGTTACAGCTACTATTTGATTACACTACACCATTTTTGTTATAATCAAGCTGTGTTTGAGCTTATCTTTTGAAATTGAATGTATGTTCCAATCTCTTTGAGATTCTGTGTTACCCAGAACAAGAACTACCTAAGGTGAGGAACATAGTCTTCCTGTCAGAGTCTGCATAAGCAGCATATGACTGGAAACTTTATGGAAATTGGTAGTCCAAAGAAAGCTTTCATGGGTGTCCATGAGTTATCAGTACCAGAAGAGTCTGACTGATTAATTTACCCTTGCTTTAAGATGATCTACAGGCATCTATGTTGTGTACCCTTGTTTAAAACTATACAAAGAGAGGGAACAAACCATGGCATAATTAAGCCAAGAATATCTGCAAAAGAAAGAAAGCAGTTCTGGAGAAATATATTTACTGGCAATATCTTTGCATAACATTTCTCCAAACTTTTATTTCCATGAAAGCATCCTTATTTAAGTAATGGCATTACAGTGAGACATATTCAATATGAATTTGTCTGTGGAGATGCAGATTCTAACACAAAAACCTAATTCAATACTGCCTAATGGGCAATTTACTGAGAGCTAGAGTGCTACAGTGAGACAGTTTTCAGAAAGTTAGCCATTACTAATTTTATAGTAGTGGCAGAATTGTTAAATTTCACCACTTTCTGGGAAAGTTTCAGAAAATGTTTGAACTGGTCAGTTTTTTGTGGCTAGATACTACAACAGTAAGCATCCTATTTATTGCTTACTCATTGCATAAATTAATTAGATTGGGAGTTGACTTCCTCATGTAAATATGCGAATGCCACAGGCATGCCTTTATATATCAAACCCCTGGGTTTATGCCAATTTTTTATTCAGTCCATGATACACCACCTTATAAACCCTTCAGGGGCTATAACTTCCCAACACATAGTTCACATACATCCCTTTTTAGCTGTGGTTCTACACATCTCTGTGTCTACTCATCTGAACTCACTGCCTATTACTTTTTCCCACAGCTTTTTCCCACAGTCAGAGTTTTCCCATACGAGGTGAATTGCCTTGACTCAGCATATTCCAAGTGCCCTTATCGCTGCACCATTTCCTTCTTACTGCTTAGGCATTGACTTAAAACATTAGCTTCCCTTTTGCTCACAGACACTAGGTTAAGTGGGCCAGCTCAGGGTACTTCTACCTTGTACAATTGCTGTATTGATTGTTGAATAAGTTGAATTCCCCAGAACAATTAACGTGAAATCTCACATTAGTGCTGCTGTAATATCTATATAGAAAAATTGTTCCGTGTTGATAAATACCTCGCTATGATTTATATAATATTTCATTCTTTCATTTTTATAAGTCCTCTTAAGGTACTAGAAAGTGGCAATGAAGTCTCCCTGAAGACTTCTCTTTTCCAAGCTGAGCCCCATCTTTCTCAGCCTGCCTTCGCAGAAGAAGTAGTCCATTCCTCTTACCATCTTTGTGACCCTCCTCTGGACCATGTCTAGCAGGTGCATGTCCTTCCTGTGCTGAGGACACCAAATCTGGATGCAGCACTGCAGGTGGGGTCTCACGAAGGCAGAGTAGAAGGGCAGAATCCCCTCCCTCACCCTGCTGGCCCCTCTGCTTCTGCTGCAGCCCAGGATGTGGTTGGCCTTCTGGGCTGCAAGTTCTCACTGCTGGTTCATGACCAGCCTTTCATCCACATGAACTCCTGAGTCCTTCCTTTTCCACAGGGCTGCTCTCAGTGACTTCTTCTACCAATATGAACTCATGTTTGAGATTTTCCCTACCCAGATGCAGCACCTTGCGCTTGCACTTGATGAACAAATATATAATGTATCTTATGAATACATAAAATTCTCACGGACCCACTTCTCAAGCTTGTCCAGGTCCCTCCAGGTCCCTTCCTTCTGTTGTGTCAACTGCAGAGCTCAGTTTCCTGTCATCAACCCTGCTGAGGCTGCACTCTGTCTCACTGTCTGTCATCAATGAAGGCACTGAAGTGGAATGATCCCAAGAGAGAACCATGAGGATCACAGGCCTCCACCTGGACATAAAGCCATTCACCACAACTCAATGGCTGCCTCCCTACAGCCAGTTCTTTATCCACTGAATGAGCCATTCATCAAATCCATATGTCTCCAGTCTGGAGATGCCATGTGGGACTGTACTGATGGCATAACAGAAGATTGGGTCTTTGTCAATCATTGCCATCACTCCATCATGGAAGGCCCCCAGGTTTCCCAGGCACAATTTGCCCTTAGTGAAGCCATGGAGGCTGCCCCGGATCACCTCCTTTGTCTTTTATGTGCCCTAGCACATCTTCCAGACGGATCTGCTCCATGATCATCCTGGACACAGAGGTGAGGCACACCCATCTGTAGTTTCATGGTTCATCCTCTCTCCCTTTTTTAAGAAATGGAGTGATGTTTCCCTTTTTCCAGTCAATGAGGACTTCACCTGACTGACATGTCTTTTAAAATATGGTGGTTAGTGACTTGAAAACAATGTCAGCCAGTTCCTACAAGACCCTGGGTTGCATGTCATCAGGTCCCACAGACTTCATCAGTGGTTCTGAACCTCCTCTTCACTTGGATTCATTTGGCCACCACCAAATGGTGTTGAGAGAAGCAGTGAAGACTGAGGCAAAGAAGTCACTGAGAGCTTTGCTTTCTCTTTCCTGACCCCATCCCTACACATGAACCATATGCCTGTACTATCCCCAGGTCACCTGTCCCTGCTTCCAGTAGCTGTGCATTTGCTTCTTACTCCTCAGCTGGAGGAACAGATCCTTGCTTAGTCAAGCCAGTTTCCAGCCTGTCTTGCTGTACTTCTTACACAGAGATAAAGAGAGCTCTTGTGCTCTAGGAAAGGTGGCCTTTAAGAGCTGGCAGGTCCAGTCAGTCACTCTGTACTTAATGATGTAATGTATTATAAGTCCAATTTTTTTCCTAGGAAGTGGTCTGAAAAAAACAGTTTTTAGGTGTTTTAGAGGTTTGAAGCATTAATATGTACTTAAGAGGACCTTAAAAATATAAGCTTGCTTTAAGTGGACTACAAGCACGCTGAACAACCTGAAAGAGCAAGAACCATTCTCCAACAATTAATCAGCTTATCCCTCTAGCCTTTATGAGAATAAAAATGATCAGAATAAGCCACTATGTTAAACTGTTAAATTCCCTGTCCTTAAAAAGATTTTTATGATCTCTCCTGCCAGATTCTTACTTTATTTACTCTGAAGAACTTAATTTGAGTCAGGAGATTTATTTTGGATTTGCACCACTTGAAATTAAAACACTATTTACAAATGGATTGGATGAATTACATATTTTTCCTGGTATCAGGATATAATTTAATCCATTCTCTTGTAAGATTTTAGTTCTGTTTGTAGGTAGATTTTAGACAGAATTGAAAGTGTACTGGCAATTACTTACCTTTAAATTTTGCCCTTCTGTGGATTTATTCAGACTCCAAAAAATAGACTAATAAAAAGGCATTTTTGGAGATGATGTTTGAAACAGGCCGTTCTTGTGCTACTAAACTTTATGGAATCATTTGAAAATGTTTTGTTGTTGTTGTTGTTGTTGTTGTTATAGTTCATATTTAAGATGGACTATGTGTTATGCTAATAAGTGAAATGGTTAAATGACTGTTTTTTTTCAAGTGCTTTCAACAGGCAGTTTCAATAAGACTAATGTCAAACAGTATTAAACTAATTTTTTTAGTATTAAAAATTGGCACACATTATTTATCATATGTGATATGTCAGTTGGATATTTTATATTGTGTGATATAGGAATACTCACAGACATAGGTGACAGTACAGAGCACTTTCCCATCCCTGTCACTTCCCATTCAAATTTTTTCTGCAACAAAAATCTGAGGGTAAGAAGGAAGAACAGTGGAGACCATTTTTTCTGAATTTTACTCCTCACAATATGGACAGCCAGGTTTCTGTCCTCCCTGTGGTAACAACCAGCATTTTGAAAGCCACTTGTTCATAGGTATAATTGTCTTAGGACAGTTTTAAAACCAGAAAAGGTTGGGAGTTGGAAGGAAAGTGTTCAGAGATGCAAAACACTCTGTGTAACCTTCCCTGGGGTAATCAGTCACTCAGTGAAACAGTCTGTAACACAGAGCTGCATCTTGTCTTGAATGAATTTAAAGAGTGGAAACTATCAGTTGCTTAAGAGCACTGCTGAGTTTAATATTCTTGAAATTAGAAATCTGTATCTGCTAATGAAGATGTATGAATGCTCTGGCAAGGTATAACTGCTGGCAAAGCTACGTGGACAGCTGCACAGAGCCCTGCATACTTCACTTGCATTCCCCAGGCCAGAAGCAAGCCAGCTGTGGTAGGGAAGCCATGCATATTTCTTGCAGGAGGCATTTTAAATCAAAAGCAGTACTTTGCTAACAGGACTGTACAGATTCTGGACTAGAGGTTTTTTATTGTTGTTAGGTTTGGGGTTTTCACACCTGATTTTCTGAGTGTGTAGTGAGATAAACTTGACTCTGCCAGGACATGACCTTGCAGCATGGCTGAAATTAGGCAGAAGTCCTGTGGGAAAAAGGATGTGATCATTTAACTTGAGCTTCTATTATAATCACATGGATGAAAGCCTGAATTAATGTCGTACCAACAAAATTAATACTGGCATTTTCCAACTTCTTTTAAAGAATTATGTTGCAATTTCAATTAAGTTCTTTTGTGTTTATAATTTCACACACATATATAATCAAATGGGGTTTTTAACTCTTTAATTGTGTAGCGCTTAAAAAATTCCAACCTTTCTATGACTTTATTTTTGTTGCTGCACAGCCCCATTATCATTGTCAAATTTGCAGCAGCAGAAAGGGGTGGAGTTGGGCTTGTAACCTTTTATTTGCATCATCAGGATCATCCACCTTAATGTATACCCCTTAAAATATCCAATAGTGTTACTCTAAAAGTGTTTATCTTGCATGCAATATGTTCAATATAGTCTTCTAAACATCAGTGCACAGCCCACGGAATTTTTTACTTCAATAATATGATTTCTGGGCAAAAAAAGTGACATATTTCACTCTTTTTCTAGTTTAATCCAAAATTTTTGCTATTAGTAATTTTGACTGATTGCTTTTACAGTAACATTAGTTTTCTTAACACATAACATAAATATACAGAGAACATATCAGGAACAGTACAGAATTCAGCCCTAGTATAGAAAATCCTATGGGTTAACCCATCAAACTGTGAAGACAAATACTGAAAAAGTCTCTGTGCTCTAAACAAAGTAGATTTGTCTTCTGTGCTTTAAGGAGTGTCAAGCTGGCCCCTACTGACCTGTCAAAATGTGTTTGTTTCAGCAAGAAAATATACTACTGGAAAGGTCAGGTCACAGAAAATTCAACTCAAGAACCAGTAACGAGTGAACCTAAACAGTCATCAGATCCCAGCAAGTTGTCAGGGGAAAGGTTATCAGTCAAAGCACAGGAGTACACCATTGGTTTAGAGTGCAACTCTAACAAATGGCTTTTCCATTCTAAATGTTTTCTTAATTGCGTGGCAATAATTACTCAAGGGGATGTTAAGACTGGAAAATATGACAACAGCAACTGAAATGTACAACAGAGAATGAGAGAAGGGCATGAAAAACTTTTTCAAAGAGACATTCTTTCCTTCCTTACTAGTAAAGCAGAGCAAAGTCTCATGTTTAACTCCTTAAATGAATACATCAGATTTGGCAAGGGAAATAAGTGTACATAAACTAATTTCCAAGTCTGAAATTTGGTGGGCTTATTCTAATGCATTGCAGTGATTATATGTCTCCTCCTACACATTTTTTAGCCATATCTAGTTCATATTCTACAGGGTGCTTATGTGATCTCAACAATACTCTCCAGGTGCCCAGTGCAGAACTAAGGTTAAGTACTAAGGTACTAAGAACTAATATTTAGCTCATTTAGCCTCACTCCTACGAGCGAAATTGCTCTATGCTTCCTGGAGTCAATGGAGAATGGAGAGCCCTGCAAGGCACATTTCCCAGTACAGCATCATAAATGTCTCAGTAGATGTCTCTCTGTCTCTCTCTGAGGTTTCTAAGGAGCCTGAACTCCTGATCCAGGCATCTGGGTTAGGTAGGACAAATCTTGCCTTAGGCCCCTGATTTTGGGTGCCTGAACTGATCTCAACTTAGATCAAGTAGCCTAGATTAGTTTATATGAGTATTTTGGACTGAAGAATCTTTCCTAAGTTATGTTGGATATTTAATATTTCAGTGGCTAAGAATTTAGACAAAATAGTGATGGAGACCCTACATTATAGGTGGGGAAACTCAGTCAAAAAGACTGAAGGACTCAATGGAACATCTTTCCTCTTATAGAGATTTAAACTCTTTGCACAATCCCAGTCAAAGGTTTAGATCAGAGGGAGGAAAATAATGAACTTTTGAGTCTCATGCCTTGCTCTTTAAGGACAATATTAGCTTTTAAACTGTGGAGAGAAGAGAAGAAATTCTGCAATATCAGCTTTTTTACAGTTCTGGTAACTTTACATTTTCTGTTTTGAATGGAGTGTTTTAAATAGAGTGCAAGAGCTGTGCCCATAAGTCTTTCCCTTAAGTTCTACTGTTGAATTAAAGATACAGTTGTTGCCAATAAGAATGAAAAGCAGTTACTTCATCAGTGGTAATGTAAAAAAATTCTATCTTCAGTATCTATATGAACATTCTTGAAGCATGGTACTGGTCATCCTTTATTGAAAACTCCTTGGCTTATAATTAGAATTTATATTTATACAAATGTAAAAAGAACTGGAGTTCCAGCTATCTACCATGTTGTTAGGACTATTTTGTATATCTGAGGAACTGAGCTGCTAGCTGGCACTTCAAAGCTCACTGTAGTAGACTTCTGTGAATTGGAAGTCTTTTTTGTCCTCATTTCTGGTGGGGCAGATTCTTCAGTGATCACATTAACAGTTCTATTGTGTCTGACACTGGCTGGAACAAACTATTTCATAGTTTATCCAAAAAGAAAAAAATGTTTGTTTGCAGAATCCTTGGTTAATGGTATAGATAACAAACAAGTTCCTACTTAAGAGTTATAAATGGAATAAAAGCTTAAAATATAGTTATGGTAAAAGCTTAAAGCCATCTTTTATTCTGATGATTGATTTTTTGAACAAAGGTTTTAGAAATGTGGATTCGATCATGTGGATAACCAAATTCTGCATCTCTTCTAAGTAATTTACTGCACTTTTCTCAATAAACTAGTGAGAACTAAAGTAAAAATCATTTTAGTCTTCCACTGAAAAAATACATGTGCATTTGAGACAGTTTGGATTCTTTCTTCTAATCAGTTTTTCTGCAAATTTATAAATTGTAGTATCTGTAATATTTAAAGCTATTTTGTGTGTTGTCTCTTGAACACAATCTCTACATCTGTAGAATCAATTTCCTTCTTAAGAATATGTAACCACTGATTCCAAGAGTCTAAATACTCTTTCAGCTATGTAGGACTTTGAAAATGAGGAAGTTCTAATTTCCAAGGAGAATAAAGAATTAAGTGGGTGATCACTGCAAAATATCACTGTGTGTTAACCCTGCACTATCTAATTAGAGACAGAGCCATCTCTGTAAAAGGACATGGGCATTACAATATCTTCCTGCACTTTTAGGTACAGGTTATCCATCCAGAAACCCCAGCCTGGCTGCTGACTGAACCACAGGAGCAGTTGCATTCTGCAGGCTCTCGTGTTTCTACCACTGCCTGCCTAGAGGGCTTAGGCTCATGGAGGAGCCTCAGATATCACAGCATGGACTGCTTCCATGCTTTAATAATATATTGACTGATAGACTTACCCCTTCACAGTCAGGCACCTTTTTCCTTTGCATGGCACATTACTCACATTGCAAAGCAGAAGATATCTAAATTACCCACAGACATAAGATGCTTTGCTCACCTATGGGATTTAAGTGTCATGTAATTAAGACTTAGTGGTTAAACAACATTTGTCAATAATTAATTCAGACATGTAGAATTCAGGTATGATTTTGGAGTTTTACAATAATTATTACCCAGGACAGATGAAGAAATTATCTTTTTCTTTCTGCTCAGTTAGTGTCTAAGCCCACAGGAGCTTGCCTTTGTTCTTACATTTGATGAAAACTTCATCATTTCAGCCACAATAAGATACCATCTAAAGAAGGCATCCGTGCAAAGAATGCGCTCCATGACACTGCTTGGACTGTGTTTGGACTATCTCATTAGGTAAAAAATGTTTAAATCACTGCAAGATATGTTTGAACTGACTCTTCCCTGAGGGAAGATATGATCATTAGCAAGCGGGTGACTGAAAGAAAGAGGGGTTTCTACAGTTAAAGGCATTCCTTGAGAAAACTGACAGAAGATGTAGGGCTATCAGTCCTGACTAGAGTGGGACTCATTCCTTCAGAAAGCCATAGAGACAGACAAACCTGAAGTTTTATTACTGTTCTTTGTGTTGGCTATTGGACAGCTGGGGTAACCCACCCCTTGCTCTGTTGCCACCTCAGATATCATGCTCAGACAATTAGCACCTTCTGTTTCTTGCAGGGGCAGCAGACCACACTGTGGGAGCTAGTGGGATGCAAAAGATGTGGGTGCACCAAGGGGTGGTGTGCAGTGCTTTCCCTGCAGACACTCCTGATGATTTGCAGCTTTCTCCTGTGTTTACTCCACATTTTACTCCTCTCAGAAGGAAAGACTAGGACTGTGTGAGGAGATACAACTGAAAATAACAAAACTCAGCAGCAAGCCATCCACCCAACCCCCACCAGCTGCTACTTCCTTTAACCAGCTCCAAATAACATTTCTTGCAACAGGCCTTTCCTGAGTTCACAAATGTCTTATACTCCTGCCACTTTCTTATGAGCAAGGGGGGCAGAGTTCTCTCCACAGAGCTCTCTGACCCAGGCATAGCCTCCTGAACTGTGTCATGATTGGGGTATGCCTAAGGCTTTCTCTTTTGCCTCCTCAATAGTACCAGTCTTTGTTGCCCTACTGGCCTGTGCTTGAATGAATCTTTTGGGTGAATGACGTATTCCTTGACATTATGTGTGCTGGTTTCACAGAGAAGGATATTAAAATGGCCTAGCCTTATTGTTCACATGACAGTCACTGATAACCCCCCTGTGTTTACTAAATTATATCCACTACCATTCATGACAGACCACATTAATTACAAGCAAGATGCTGGCACTTAGAAAAGGCTTTCTCTTTCCAAACAGCAGTGCTTTACAGGGAAATGCACAAATCTCTACAAATCTCAAGAGGCCAACCAGTGAAACTTTGCAGTCCCAACAGCCAAAACTAGACAGAGAAAGAATGCAAAAGTAATGAACACACAATGGGTATCAATGGAAAGATCTTGTTAGAAAGAAGCAGTAATAAACCTTATTTATGCATCTTAATGATTGAAATCAAATAATTGTGCCTTGTATATTATCACACACAGAAACTCCAGCTTTCCTTCAAAAAGTAATACTTTGCATCACAGAGTGTATAATCTTGGTTGCTAAACCAGCAAGTGTGACAGATTGGAGAAAATGATTACTGGCTAAATACTCCTGAAGTGTGTTGGGGGGCAGGGACAGGCACTGTCCCACACCCCACTCCCTGGGTGCCTCTAGTCCAGCCCAGTCACTGTCACATCTGGCACGCCTGAAGCCATGCCCTGCACCCCAGCTCTGGTACCACAGCCCAGCCCCAGAGTGGCCAGATGGCCGGATGGCCCACCTGGGTGGCCAAAGGAGGCCGGAGCAGATAAAACCCATTGCCCTGATACGCACGTGGTCGAGTCCCAATTGTCCTTGGATTTTATGGCAGCTGAGTCCATGTTAGGATCTAAGGCTGTAGCTGTATCTTGCTTTTCTCTCTTTCTTTGTCCCTCTTTGTCTCTTTTCTACTCATAATGTCCTTTTCTTCAAATACACATAATATAAGGTTGGATGGGTAGAGTTTGTGAAGTCAATGCTCTGTGAAATGTTTCATTTTGATTGAATACTTGTTTTAAATTTTGCCAAATAACTTATTTACTAAAGTTTGCCAGGAAAGTTTGGTTTTTAACCTCCTGAGACCATTGTAGTGTTTCTCCCACATATCCACCTTGGAGAAAAGTAGTATCCCAAGCCCTTTTAAAATAAACTCACTGGGTGAGGACTGCGGCTCAGCAGCATGATACACACATGTCTGGAACTTTGTATTCAAAACTCAATAAAATTATTATTATAGTGTGAAAAACATGAAAGCTGTGAATTTTCTTATTTTTAAAAAAGGGTAAAACTGAAAAAGACACAAACATTGCTGAATTGACACCACTATGGTTAAGCAGGAGACCTTAACTTCTACATAAAAACTCTGCTGTGTGGGCTAAGCAGACAATATGCCATTTACTCATGATTATACCACAAATCCTAAAATGGGGAGAAAGCACATAAACACATAGCACTAAGTTTAATGATGAGATAGATAGTTCTTTTGGACAGATCTATGACTAGCAAAATACATTCATAGAGAAGAAGCAGAAAATTGTCAATGACTGACATGACCTTTTCATGCATCAAATGTAAAAAATGTACAGTTTTCAGAATGAATGATGTATGCATGGTTAGCTCCCTCACCTGCCCCTGAGAAATGACAGACAAAGTGGCTTTCTTGTGAGGAAGAAGATAAGGTCACCTTGAGGAGAATTTTTTCATATAACTGAGGAACTGGGCCCATATAATGATCTTACTCATTAATGACAATTTATCTATAAAGTGCATGCTATAACTAGAGATTAATCACATTATTATGTAACCATCAAGAGTACTATAATACAATGGCACACACATATACTATAAAATTGAAAACAGAAGTAACTCCTGATAAAGCTCTCCTAAGAATTTTTCTTACTACTTTCAAACAAAATGAACCAAAATGCTGCTAAATATTTGGGTATGTAAACATAGGGGGTATTATTGAAGCTGTGTGACACTTTTAGGGTATACACTAAAAGTCTAATGCTTATTTTGGGATCAAATGAAAGGATCAATGCCATGCTCATTGGCATTCACAGAAGAATAGAGTCATGCACTCAGAAACTCATATGCACTGCTGGTATTTCTTAATGAACCCTTGGTTTCAATTTACATTGGCAAATTACAAGAGACCTACCAGTGAAGCCCACTGGTGTTAGCTGAATGATCTCCTAAATGTTTTAAGTAATTGCTTAATAATGGTGTGAATTTATCTAGGATGTCAGTTTCTTAAGTTATCAGCTGGCTTAGTTCAATAAAGCATGACAGGCAATTCCAACTGCTATCACCAAAGAGAGAAAGGCTTTGTGAAAATGATAGCAACAAAAATAATTTGCCATCTGAAAACTGTGAGAAACCTAAATGGCTCAATCTGTTTGGCCTTTAAATACTACCAAACAAATCAAACTAATCAAATAATGATTTTTTTTTTGTAATTTAAATACTCTAGCCATGAGAAACAACAGAGTGGGAAAGATTTCTGTCTTAAAATATAGATTACACGTGCTTATGCCAGGAAGTTAAAAGATGGTGAATTTGCAATAGAAACCATGAAGTGACTTTAGTTTTAATAGTGATTAGGCATTTTCGGTTTTCTCCTGTCATCAAGCCAAAAATATTTGTGAATATTTGGGAATCAATAGTATTTTAAGCCTTAATTCCTATGAATTAATACATGAGTCCTCCAAAGCAGACATCACTAATGACAGCACGAGGCTAACATTTCACTTGTGGATCTCAGATGTTTTCTGACAGCAGGGCTGATAGCAGTAAGGCTCTACTGAAGATTATGGAACAGAATGATTTTTAACTAAGACTGACTCTTTTGCCTATTTTCACACTTTGCTTATTTTTCCCTTCTCAATCCATCTCTTTTTCTTACACCATGTTTTGGCTTAGTGTCTTCAGCAGTTTCACTTCTGTCACAGCAATATTTTTCAGCTTGCTTCATCTCATTGCCCAGAATTTGTCCTACTTTTTTGCTTTCTTCCTCCTCAGGAGGAAGCTTTCAGGTTTCTAGACCAGCTCATCCCAATGGTTGTACCACATCCCAGCTCTTGATGGAATCCCAGCCTTTCCATGTATTAACCCACCAGTTTTCCATACACTGCTTTCAAATTTTATGTTAATAAAAAATACAGGTACTGCTACTCCTATCTCCTCTTCTGATCAGCCAGTCATCCCATCACTCCCTTTAATTTCTCTTACTGCCTTAAAAGACTAGATGTAGTCCTCAGTCTCAACACTTTTTGTTAACTGTTTCTTTTTCCTGTGAAAAAGGTTTTCCAGTCCTCATAAGGGTAGTTCATAAGGGTAGTCTACTTGCCAGAGTACACAGCCTTGTGCTTTCTGATGTCCAGTTGTGCACTTGCCCATCCTGTTCTCTGTACACTCAGTCGCTCTGTAGAAATAGCAAATGCAGGATTGTCTCATCTGCAAGTCTTAAGGTGGCAGAATATAAGAAATTCTTCTTTGATGATGGAACCTGAACTTTTTGAGCAGTATTGCCATCAGCCAGGGGAAGTGAATATGCCTCATGAGCATGAAGATTTTAAGTTTTAAAGCGGAGGTCTTTACTGAGATTACGCAAATTCTAGGTGATTTTACTGAACAAAATTTAGGAGACTAGGAAGAAGAACCGTTGCTTACAAAAGTTTTGAAGGTGAGGAACAAAGCCACATGTTCCTCTCCTTTTCTAAGGCCACTGCAGATATTGGGTAAGATTTTCTGGCACCATGAAATTGTGCCAGACATGAAAAGCTCCTAATGTGCCATTTGGATAGATTCCAAGTACAATGCAAGTTCAGTTACATCCATTTTCATAATCAGGACGTATGAGGATAGGTACAGGGTTTTGACAGGTTTTTTCCTGCGAGTATCCCATTTTCATGGAATCCCTCCTTGAAAAGATGTGGCTTCTGACATTTCTTTGTCTCTTTTGAATCAGGTGAATAGATAACAGACCGTCTCAAAGTCACAAGATTGTTCTCAGCTAAATGCTACCATAACCATTTCTAAGGGGGTCTTTTTAATGTTTATTTTTTGAAATCTAGCCCTGTGTACAAGTGATTTCCTTCTCCAACTTGGCACCATGCCAAAAGCACTTTCATCTCTGTTGATTCTTCTAAACTTCTTAATGATTCTGTCAGCTTCCTGTAATTGTCCCTCCAGTATAGGATTTCCTCTATCCCCTCCTACCAGCTCAGGCAATGTCCTTCTGGTTTATGCTTTAAAATACTTGGACACACCACACAGACTAAAAGAAGAGACCAGCACATATCGAATGCAGATAATCTTACAAGCAAATGGGAAAAACAGACACCTGAACTATACTTACATTTGTTATGCTTGATCAGGATCTGTGAGCAGTCTGCTGGCTTTATGATGACGTCTCAGGAAAAGGAAAAGGAAGCATGAGAACACTGATGAGTAACTAAAAATAAGATAGTGATGTAAAAAATAAAGGCACTAGTCAGACTGAGGTAACTTCCATTATCACTTAGTGTTTAGGCAGCATTTTGCAAATAAGATCTAACTAACTCTCAAAACTTTCCTGCCAGCTCTCACAGTGACAGCAGAGTATCATTTTGATTATACCATGAAGGTAGCATGAGATCAAAATCTCCTCATAAGTGATGTAGTATTCTTAGTTCTAATCATCATAAGAGTAGCAAATTTGATTCAAAAGCTAGAAGTATTTGATTAAAGCCATACAAAGCATCTAGAGAAAAAATTCTGCAGACTCCAACTTACTTTTTGATCTTCATTCTGTCCTCTTTCTTGAGGATTTTACAGGTTTGCAGAAATACATTGTATTTTGTATAAGGAACTGGTCCTCCCGGGCCAATGATATAGATCATAAGAATATTCCATTATCTTGGAAAAGTGATGACTCTTCTAAACATCAGTATATTTGAAAAATATCTAAGAGGGTTACGTTGCCTCAGTGTACAGCCCATCAAAAAGAAATTATTCATTCAATGGGAGAGAGCTACCAACAGGCACAGTGGCTTTCCTGTGATATGTGGGGGTCCCACGAGCTACAGTCCTATTCAATCTCCGTGTCCAAGATTCCTGACTATTTTGCATGTGCTGACTAGTCTCCTTACCTGAGGATGACTAGTGTTCCTCACAAAGGGGGAAAAACCAGCCTGCCTTCCAGCAGGTCCACATCCCCTATTAATTAGAGAGTGGATTGTACTCACATGGAAGTGACTTGCTGCGTGTGCAAGTTCTTAAGCTTAGTGATTAGTCGTTAAGCTTAAGAACTTAGTCATTTCCAAAATCTCTACTAAAATGCCATCTGGCACTAAAGATGCCCAAAGCATAAAGCATTTAAAGCTTCCTCAGTAATACCCCTACACATACAAGAGCTTCTGTGAAAATGATCTTTTTGGCAATGCACAGACAGTAGGGACCTGAGCTTTGTTGAGACTCACAGACTGCTTGCTTTTCAATTTGTGCACCTTCATGGCCAGGTCATGCGGGCTTTTTCTGAAGAGCTCTCTCTAGTCAGGCCCTGCACAAGCAGTGGAAGGGGCAGTTATTCTCCTTGCATTCCCATCCAGTAGCCAGGTGATTAGCAAATTCAGGTGGGTTGTGAGAGACTTGAATTCAGAACCAGCTTCTGCCTAAGGGGATGTAAATGTACTGGTTCAATCAGTAAGACTAGTGTTCCAGCCAGCTGGCCAGGATGTTCTAGAAAGCAGGCAACTTCTGCAGTGTCCCTTGTTAATATTCTCTTATTTCATAGTGAGTAACTGAAGAAGAGGTAGAAAGTCCTGTATCCCATCAATAAAATATGTAATTGTCAACTACATCTATTCTTACCCAAACAGTTTCTGTCTTTTCTCCCACCTTTGCTTTTCTTCGACGAATCAAAATGCCTCATCATATAAATAATTGTAATATCAGGTCTCACCTGTATGCATCGAAAGACAAGGAAGGTCAGTTGTGTGAACTTGTCTAACTATAGAATATGGCAAAAAGTTAAGTAATTAAGAACACAAATCAGTTTCTTTCACTTTTACATGTACATGATAAGAAAATATGTGAAGCTGTTGAATGATAACTCCTGGATTCTCATTTTAGGAAAAAACAGGTATGCAACCTGAGCTTTATATCATACGGCAGATCCTTATAATTTTAACTCTGAAAGAAAGAGAGACTGTTTTATGCTCTGATGATCCTCCATTGACCCACCCAAACACAATTTTTTTAAGAAGAAGGAAAGACCATGCTCAAGAGCCTAAATGATGAAACAGATTCTTACATAGTGCATTTTATTTGAATGTGCATAAGTGAAATCTGCCTCGAGGATGAGAAATTCAGGTGTGAAATGGGTGCGGCTACAGTTGCAAATTTAATAAGACATGAATTTGGTTTTTCCTTCAGTGTGTAGTATTGACATGCCTGTGGCTGCAGGCACATTAGAGACTGAATATAATTGAGGTGCTGGCAGCAGACTAAAATTGTAATATCTCACATGTTTCTTTGTAATTAATACACTTTTGATTTTCCCTTTTAAAACTGTATTGGTGAATCTCAGGTTTCTGGAAGAAAGATCAAATGTCCTATTTCATTGTATTTTGTTCCATTACGAACACTTTCCATACCATCAGGAAACTTAGGACCTTAGTAGGATTGTAAATACTGTGACACAAATACAGTTTGCTTTATCTCTCATGACTGGGGAAGAAGCTCTGTTCTCAGCAGAGTGCTTAGATTACTTGTTCTGTTTTTAAAAATCCAGGATGTTCTGAAGCGCCTCAGTGAGTATGACCCACTGTCATGAATCCCGTTGAGCAGGTCAGCTGAAATTGTAGACAACAGCCCTTAACCCAGATGCCTACAAAATCTTTTAACAGTACTAGCACCAAATGTCTCAGTGCTTTGCATGGAGGGACTTAAGGCTAGGTGAAGGAAAGGATTGAGATATCTAAAGATGAAATCTGAATTTTCTACTCTGCTGTCAGCTGATATAGGAGATGGAAATACATTGTCATGGTGAGAAATTACAAATGTGTTGAAAGGGCACAATATTTAAGTTTCCTTCTCTACATTCAGGTATTTTCTGTTGTATTTCTGTGAATTATTGCCAAATATCATCTGAATTAAAATCACCATTCCTGAATTGTCTAGGTAAAAATGAACAATATAACCAGCCTCAGCCATTAGCAGTACACTGGGTGAGCCTTTCCTTAAAACTCGGATTCCCAGTTTGCTTTTTTCCCTATCAATAGCCTGTCTTTACTGCACTTTCTTTGCAAGTACCCTTTTTACCATGCAAAAGGATGTGCTTTCCTATAACTCAAAGAATAATCAAAGATTCTATACAAAATTGAGTAAGTTGAATGAAAAAATATACCAAGTTGAACATACAGCATTGGTCAAAAATACTCTGTAACCTGCAGGAAAAAAAAACCTCATTAATGGGTCAGAAGAGCAGGGTTGGGATCCCTGTTCATGCACATGAATGTAGACAGAAATAGTTTCAGCAGTGTGCTGGAGAGAGGTTTAACCATACAGTCATACTACAAATTTTAGAAGGAAAATAATTTCTATTCTTCTTGTGCCTTATTGAAGGTGAGTATAGGACTCTCTCTTTTGCTTTTGCCATCAGCTCCTTTTAGTCAACTCCTTGAAATATGCTGGTTTTTCTGACCTTCATCCCATGGGAAAATGAGTGAGGCTGCATGGTCCAGAGTTGCTCATACTGTAGCAGAGAGAAAGTCAAGAAAGTAGGTGTTGTAATGAGGAGTGAGGCTGTTTTTTGTAGAGAGTCTAAATATTGAACTTCAACTTGGCTTAATACTTCAAGGATGTTAGTGCAGGGAGCAGGTTATCTTGCTGCTGTGCTGGTGTTTACATTCCTACATTTATACTGCTCATGGAAGGCGGTGTTCAGCTTCAAGGTTTTTAGGCATGGGCTCATCAAAGATATTGGGCCCAATACAGGTAACTGCTGCAACTGCAAAATCAGGTAAGCACACGGAAGGGAAGCAGTACGTACAGTGCTGCCATGGATGCTTCTATATCATAAGTACATGAGCATACATAAGCAAAAGTCCTCCAAAAATAACTTTTAAAAGACTAATAAAGTTTATTTATCCTCCAGAAAGAATAAATTCACAACCCTCTTGACAGAGTCCATTTACCTTTCCTTTCACACCCTTTGTGGCTGAGTACCTCCACAGATCCTCTAAGGAAATGAGCTTTAAGAGCAATTCTCTATTATCACCTCTGCGTGAAACAGGATCATCAACTTTTGTCCTAACCAGGAGACATGAAGTCAGAAAACCACTTTTCCTCTACATACAGACTCATACATTCTTTGAATGCCCTGATACCTAGATTCTGATGGCTTGCTATTTGTTAGAAACTATTGACTTGAGGAGGGATGAGAAAGAGACAAAATCAAAGCTCAAACAATGGGCAGCTCTTGGTGGTATCTCAAAAGCCTTAAAGATATTACAATAGATCCCATGATTCCTATGTAACAAATAAAATTCCCACCTTCCTGCCACTTCAGCACAATCCCTACATAACAACAAAAGAGTGAGGAAATTCCTCAGGTGATTTTACAGGGACAAGAGTGTAATGGTTACTATGAAAGAAATAGGTACTAAAACATTTTTACAGATCACAGAGGGTGAAAATTTTCCACTGAGAAGAGCTGAAAGAGAGTCAATGATGAAACCATTGCACTGTGCCCTTGGCCATCCTTTACAGAATATCTGACAGGAACAGGTATCCTCAGATCCTTCTTATTTCTGCCATTTTGCCCTCTGTCAAAGAGAATGCTTTTTTTTTTTTAATTTGGCATGATTCAGCCCTGTGTGGAGGCAAGAGTAAGTAATGCAGCTGATAGGAAAAACACTAATCTCCTGCCCAAACTGGGTGCGTCCCAAACTTTGTTACTAAACTTGCAGTTGCAGGTTTGGCAGTTGCTTGAAGGTCGTGACAGCAGGTTCTTCAAGGCAAGAATTGCTTTTTATTATGTATTTATGCAGCAGATGTACTTATGACATAATGGGTCTCTATTTCTTTTGGCACCTCTAGATGCCTTTATAATATAAATCTTAATTATAATAATAAGCTTTTTGGACAGGAGCCAAGGGATGTATCTATGGGAGGGGAGTTTAACGTATGCCCCAGTGTACTGGTCCCCAAGTCTGATTGTGACCTTTAAGCTCATTCATACTGAGATGCAGCTAAAAGTCAGAATAACAAGATCACTGATAATAATAGCTGTGTGAGGACTCAGCACTGTGTGGCAAAGAACACACAAGAAGGCTGCATGGGTTTAGTTAGATCTGTGTTGTGATAATGCAGCCTGGGTGCCGAGAGCTATGATTTCTGTCCACATACTCTGAGTTTCAGCCAAATCAGACTTCTAGGGAAAATTAACTCTTGCTGGAATTTACTTGAATAAATTTTGGTACCACTCCATATACAAGGTAAATTTTTTAAAAAATTATTAAAATTTGCGTGTGTCTGACAGAGATTTTAGGGTAAATGAAATACAGGGCTGTACCAAGGAGAAGTCTGGGGATGTGCTGGCTTTGAGATATGGGGATGTAGGGGCATCTTGGGGGATTTATATTTTCCATATAAGGGTGGTGAGCATTCATTTTTCTTTTCCTTAAAGTCACATCTCAGTATAAGTTCAGGCCATCTCTGTTTCAGCCTGGAATGACAGGTCATAGTGCTGGGAGGATTACTAGAGGAGCACTCTCATCCTTGTTGCTTACTCCATCTGTTCAAGCAGGAGTTGGTGAGCTGTCAGTGCACTGACCTGCATACACGCCCTGCAGGTGCCTGTGGAGCAATGACAGACAGCACTGCATTTTTCCTTCCCTTGAGCTCCTCAGTGTTTTGTAGATAAGATCATGCTGCTGTTTCTGTGGCATAATGGAAAAGAAAAGGAACCCTTTCTCCTGGTTTTCTTTATGTCAAAATTTGGCTGCGGTTTAGCCTGTTTGTTGCCACAATGCTCTCTAGAAACACTGAGACACAATCCCTACATCACTATTGCTAAATGAGAAAGGAGTAATTTTCTGACCCTCAGAGTGGGTAGCCCAGCCTAACCACAGTTATGATATGTAATGTTTGGCTGCCTATGAACCTTGAAAGGTACCCTTCTAGGACTAAAACATGACTATTTTCTGTGATTTTCTTTTTATTTTTCACTACAAAGCACATGAAAAAAAGCTGGGCATTTTTCTGGGATCTCATCAGAATTATGTTTTCATACATGAGATCTATGTTTTCATACAGGCTTGTGTACATTGCTTGCTCTAGGGTAAAGCATGAAGAATTTTTGGATATGCAAAACCAGAATAATGTTGGAAGACTGTTGAGGCTGGAGGGAACAAAACCTGGTGCCATGGTGTCTAATACTGCCTACTGGAATTGATCCCTGCATGGACTATCCCTCTAGCCAGGCTTAGGCACTGCTTCCCAAAGAATTGGCATAGACCAAAACAGCCTGGAAGCATGGTAGCAATTAAAAAGTGCAGATGATCACCAGGCCAGTGCTCAAGCTTGTTCCTTGTCCTTGTTTTATTTAGCAGTATGGAAAGAGCTGAAATATCCACACATTCTAGGTTGCCTGGGGAACTGGAAACATTGGGTTTAATTCGCTGGGACACTTGACATCACATTGCTTTAATGCTACTATGCAATATTGTTTGTCACTAAATCAAGAGGTCAGTCTTCACATGTGAGGGTGGGTTAAAATGAAGCACTCGAGAGGCACATTGTAGCCATCAATACCCAGGGTTTTGGTGAAGTCTGAAGAGACTTCTTGTCGCTCCTTTGCTCAGAAAGATGCTTTGCTACTCTCAAGCAAGTCCATATCTTCTCTCTCATTCTCTCAGTTCAGAAGCCAGCCTGTCTTTGGTGAAGCTGTACTGCTGGTTTTGTTACTTCTTACAAATGGAAAAGTTCTTTTTTAGACTGGAAGAAGTCAAAAAAAGAGAAGATCTTGGCTTGCTGCCATATATATGCTTGTTTATGAAGGCTAGTATGACTCAGAGCATGGCAACTGTGGAACAAAGAGCTGTGATCTGCCACTTTGCCAGGTCTTGCCCATGGTGTACCCTGAGAAATAATGGATGTGGTTTCTTTTCAGCTGTTCAACACGTGAACTTCTGCATTGTGAACACGGTACTTCTGCACTCTGTGTGGTCTTTTTCTGTCCTTTTCCACTATCTCTGTCCTGAGGGGTAACTGAGTGCAAGATCATGGAAGTATTCTGACCTCAGCTGATGTTTAAAAGCTGAATATACACTGAGGGCTAGTATGGATGCATTTCTGCCTACCTGGGTCAAATCGGGCTTTTCTTCCTCTTTCTGCCCATATTTTTGGCATTGCTGTCTAACTAAAATTAATTTTAAAAACTCTGACAGTTGAATTCACATGATCCTTCTTTATTTTTCTGTGATTATCAGTTTCTGATCCTCTCATTACCTAACATTTTGTCCTGGTTTGGAGCAGAGGGAGTGGTTAAAATGGTTAATACATCCTGGAGCACTTTTCCTCAGTTATACTCCTTCAAACCCTATACCTTCAATTGTGTTACAAAGCCAGATAAATTATTTTAAGAGAGCAAAATAACCCTCTAACTGAAAAACAGACTTGATTAGAAATGAATTTTCCAAACTCACTTTTAGAATTTAAATAATGGACCATTTGAGAAACACACACAAAAAAATTTGCCTTTTCTGTGATAGCTCTGTTTCTGTATGACTAGTACAACTGATTTCAATGGAAGTACTTCTGTCAAGGTGGGGAATCAGACAGATTTAACAGTCAGAAGGAGATTGCTTATGCTTCTTAATCTTTACAACAGAAGGAGAAATGAGAACACTGGCATACATGCCCTTCCATGCCCACATACGAGAAATGCTGCATGGGAAGGCTGGAACCGCAAGTCTTTTCCATTGTTTCCAATGAACTTTAACCTACCTGGCAAACACAGGGACTTTGAACTAAAGAAAGGAAGAGGGAGAAATCATCAAGTAAAGCCTGATCCTCCCTTTTGTTGCATCAGTAACAAAATTTCAAAATCTCTGACAAGACCTGCAATTTAGCTGCAGGATTTAATACTGGAAGATTGATGTGTTTACTGTAATGGCAGTAAATTGACTATCCAGAAAGAGCTATATATCTTTGCAGCACAGGAAGTGTCTGAGGGAGATAGAGACAAGTTACATCAAAGGGTAGATAATCAAAACAAAATGGTCACCCTAAAACCATTAGAAATAATTAGAGAAATAGATTGTGAAGAAAGAGAGAAGGAAGAACGGAGGCTACTTTAAGCCTCACCCTTTTTGTTTATATTGACCTGAAATCTTGGTCTAATATTCGAAAATTATATGGTCATGAGACAAGTGAGGACTCAGAGAGAATAAATTTTCTTGCTTTTATTGAATGAAGTCTCGGTTAATGACAAATAATGTGGTTCAAAGCAAAAAAAAAAAAAACTTAAAAAAATAAAGAGAAGGAAGAGACTATTTCAGAAGCCTCTGTTAAAAATTTGAACCAGGAAATCTTCACAATCGATGGAGTAAAAATTCATACTAATCACTGAGATTCTTTTCCATCTGCATCTGTGGCATCATGCAAGATAAGATAATTGGTGACTTCAACATACAATTATTGACATGTTATTTGCAGATTGGCACATATATTTCAGACATTTGGAGACGTATAGAAAACATAGACAGAGAGATAGGAAAAAAGTAAAATTTTTCTATCCCCCCCTGTTCCTCTTTCCCCTAGATTGTATGCAATACTGAAACCTAGAGGAAAAGAATGATGCATTAAGTACACGGTGCTCAGTACTCTTCCTAAGGCATCTGGTATGTACATTCCTGCTGTACCATATTTTCAAAGCTGCTATGAAGAAAGCTGCTTGCCAAACGAATACCAGAGAGCAAAATATTTCTGCCCATTGTGCAATCACAAGAAAGTGACCTTGGGCAGGACCTTGGAATGAATTTCCTCTGGGCAGCACGTGTGTGGTCACAGCAAGCCATTGTAAATACAGAACTTATGCCTTATCTGCTGGACCAGCCCTTCTGTTATTTCATTTCTATATCTCCTTTTCTCTCTTGTCTAGTATCTTTTGGTTTTTGACTATTATGTCTTTGGGCACCATTTTCCCCTCAATTTCCATGGCTTACACACTTTTCCCTCTACTTTCCTCTCAGATATTTTTCTTTACACTTTTATAAGTTCTCCTTAGTGTCTTTGGCAACTATATTATAACTGATTCAACTTCATCAGCATTATAGAAGATTCCTTTTCTGCTGTTTGTTTTGGGATCTGGGCAGTACGTACAAGATTTTACTACTCAGTTTTTAGTTTTTAATATTGAAAGAAGGGTTCTAGGTTTCCTTCATTGCCTTCACCTTTTTGCCCAACTCTATTCAGTCATTTTTACTCAGTAAGCTGAGGAAGCAGACTGAGGGTCTATTGCAAATGTACACTCTTAAAGACAAGTCCTTTCATTCTCTATATTGTGTCTATCAATTCTGTTCTCACATTTCTATGAGAATATTTCAGCCAAGCCAAGACAATGGGACAGTAGTAATAATCACCACCCTATCTGATAATAGGCTTCCCAGGGCCTCAGCTGGCAGTTTGACAGTCCTCTGCTGTAGTTGCTACACCCTGCTGATAAAACTGCTGTTGCTACAAATTGATCCTGACAAAACCAACTCCATCTCTATTCTGAATTTCAGACTTGACCTTGGTGTGTTTGCAAGTTTAGTCATCATACTGGGCACAAAATATGCAGCACAAAAGCCATATAATGAAAAAAATATCCCAACCTCTCTCTTTTACTATCTGTTTATTTTCTCTATTGCATGATTATTGGTATGGCTAAAAGTCAAAATTGAATGGTTTTTAAGCACAAGAAAATTACCTACTAGTGGTTATAAGGATTGTTTACCCAGGCACAGAATCTCTGTCCTTCACCAATTTGTGATTGAGATACCCCAGCCCCTACCAATGTCAGTCTGGGGAATGGTGTTACAAGGCCAAAATTGGAACAATGAGGGGGAAAGCAGAGGGGAAAGCTACAGATGAACTGGCTCACTATAAAATACTGCCGAAACAGAGGTACCATTTTTTCATTTCATACACCGTGAATACAGTAAATGCTGTGTAAATACTGCATAAATACAATAGTGAGCAAAGGACTGCATGGGGATCCTTGTACGCAAACCATCAGTCCTCATCAATTTTTCAGCATATCTATAAGGTTTACTCACCTTCTGGACTTGAGGAGAATGACAAGCAAAGACATCCCCTGGAAGGCACTTTCGTTAGCACTAAATATATTTTTTACTATGTAGATTTAAACTATGTAGATCAAAGTATTATTGCAGAGAGGCACAAACAACAAGCAAAACTACTTGGAATCCCCATTTCTGGGAAACCTCACTGGTACTTGAATTTTGTAGTCATTAAGTTACTCGGTATGCAGATATAAGTATGAAAGGGTGCATGTCCTTGACTCTTTCTGAAACTCCCAGAATTCTATCACTAAGTCTCACATATCATCACCTTCCTCTGTCTCTAGCCAACATCTCTGGTGTATCCTCTGGTTTTTGGACTAATTTCTAAAATACAGGAAACATTGACATGAATTCCTCAGAAGACAAGGTTAAACCCAGACCTCCCACATTGTGGTTAGTCTTATTTTGTGGATTAATTCTGAAAACACCTTGAGCAATTCAAAAGAAAGACACGCATGCCTCCATATTTTGTGAGATCTGAAGCTTGTGTTTATAGGTATATTGAATTGCTCAGAACTCGAAACCAGATTTAAATAATAGTGAAGCCTGTATCTGCAGAGCTTCCAGTCAGGAACACCTGAAAGAACAAACAGTTTAGAGGTCCTTGGAATTATATGGCAGCTGAGAAGTTTTCAACAACACGATACTGGACACAGGCACCTAAATGTAACTCCATTACATGTTGTCTGGTGTATAAAATTCTGTCTACTTATTCAGTCCTGATGTCAGGGATGTGCTGACATACATATCTGGGACTTTCAGTTCACCTAAAATGCTTGCCAAAGAGCCATCAGCAACCTCCCCAGCTGCCAGCATCCAGGCAAAAAGGCAATGGGACATGTAAGAGAAGGCAAAGGCAGTACCTACCAGGAGATGTATAAAGAAAATTCTTTTCCTGGTGGCACTAGCAGAAAAAATGTTGTGGGAATGGGAAAGAAGGTACAGTTTTTAGCTAGAGACAGGAAACAATTGTATTATAGCAAACAGGAGAGAATATAAACATTAATACATGCAGGATACAGAAGAAAAGCAAGCACTGGTTAAAAGGTATTTAGGAGAGTGAGAAGCAGAGATTAACAAGAGAGAAGTGGGCAGGGAAAGTGTATATATATTCAGTGGAGATATGGGTGACTCAATGGAACTGTAACTGATACAAGCAGGAGAAAAATAAGGGAGACCAATAGTTCTAGGGAAATGAAAAGAGAAGTAACTGCTCATGGAATAGGGACCTTGAAGCTTGGGGATCTTTCCTGCCCTTTCGGAAGAGTGCCTCCAACTGCTTGGAGGGTGTTTCCAAGTCATCTGAGCATTTTTCACTTTCCTTAGCACTGCTTGAAACATCCCAAGCTTAACTTTATGATGTCACAAGGAAAATCTCTGATTTACTTTGCAAAAAACAACATCTTGTCTGTCTCTCAGTGACAAGTATTAATGGGCAATCCTGGAACATCTGAGCTGAAGCATTCTCATTTTATAGACCATCTGCTCTCAAACAAGATCCATTCAAATGGCCTCTGTTTGGCCAGATTTCCAGGGCTGTGTATACTGCCCAGGCAGCTGCAGAAGGCAAAATGCAGAGTGAGGGCAGGCAGGGAGACAAGGTCGTTGTGGGTAGGTTTGTGTACAAGAATATCTGTGAGTTCCGAGGGCTAGTCTGCAGCATTTCTATTTGCAGATTTATAGCTGTCAAAGCACTTTGGGGGTCTTGCACCAACTGAAAAAAAGAGAAAAAGAAAAGAAAGAAAGGAGCCCCATGTAATTAGGGTAATTCTGCTGCATGCAGAAATGAAGGTGTTTGATGGCAAAATTGAGATTAAAATCATTGTGGTTGGATACATTCAGGATAAGTCACAGCATTGCCTTAGAAGCCACATTAATCAGTTACTTTAATCACAGCTGCTTTTCATAAATTCAGTCTGTGGATAAAGAAGGCGTGAGGGTACATTGATGCAATTTTCTTACAACTTTAAAGAATAATGAAATAACACCTTTAAATACCTGAGGTTCTTAGACAAATGCTACTACTTGAGAAGAGCAGAGTCATAGTCTAAACTGACTATATTTCCTTTTAAACAATGTCCAGTGTCACAGGAAAAAGGATCTGTCATTTGCTGTGGGAAACCTAAAAATAACAGCTTTTTAAGACTCAGTTCAGAAAAGGACTTTATTCTGTTAACCATTTTGACCTTTTCTTCCTGTCTTCTCCCTTGCAAGGGAAGAAATCATGGGCTATATGCCTGAAAAGAGTAATGGAAAGGCAGATTTTTCTGGTGATTTTTTAAAAGAATGTTTCCTTATATGTCAGTTTGCATAAGAGCTTAAAAGAGAAGATTATATTATTATAACTGTATTTAGTCTAGGCATGTTTGTGACATTCTCATGTTAGTATATCTCTCATTTCATAAATTATCAACTACCTCAAAAAAAGTGGTTTCATCAGCCACTCTTCCTTTCAACAAGTTTCTTACAGATAAAAGGACTTCTGATCCATTCCTTCTGTATCAGGGATCTTTTTGTGTTAGTGCTTTGTTTAAACAGATGTTAAATAAAATTACAAGAATATTGTATGTCTACGAACCAGTCCTGTCAGGTCATGAAGACTGATAATTCCCACTAAAGTGAGAGGATACCTGAGGAGACTTTGAAGACACCCTTCAGATCCTCAAGAGCTTACCCATGTCCTTGGGCATCCTTCGCAACCTCCACTCATCTGGATAAATTTTACTGAGGTTAAGTTAATGGTGTACTTAAGGCTATAGCTTGAGTTGTGGTGTTCTCCTTTTTATCAGTATATGGGCACAGCTCTCTTTGATCTGCACTTATGCATCACCTTCCATCTCAAGATCTTAGATGGCTTTTCAAATGCTAATGAATTCTACCCATTCTACCCTAGGGAAACTGAGATGATGAGAAATTGCAGGAGATACTTAGGTTCACAAATACAACCTACAACTAAGTTGAATACAGCCCAGTGAGATCACTTGTTCCCATACCATGCAGGTAGTACAAGTATCTGTTGCATAGTCTGCTCTTAAAACATCTCTTGCCATCAAAATGCGTCCCCAGCGAATAGAGATGTCTGGTGCTGATGTGATGGGAATTTTGTTCTTTGTGATGTGTTCCCTGGGATATGGAGCTCGTAATTACTGAAGAGAGGGGGTTGGTAATCTTTCAAGAGTGATGAGCCAGATCATAGTTTTCCTTCTCAAATTAGCTCTTCAGTGTGACAGCTGAAACCCAGCAAGATCTGGAAGAAGATGGAGCTCACCGAGGCAAGATGGGACCAGCAGGCTGTGTGAGGTAAGAGAGTAAGTTTTCAAAGACCTAAAAATTCAGGAGTGCTGGAAATACCTGCCTAACACTGACACTGATTTGGAGTTTCCTTGAATCACAGGGCTCAGATCGGCTCGAGAACCTGCTCACCACACCATACGTAGAGTGTGGTGTCCACACTTTAAGTATCCAGCTCGGGTAAGAATTGTTTGAAATATGGCCTCCAGCTGTGGAAGTACTGGACGTACTTTTGGTTAAATAAAGCTTTGGTATCTAAAATGCATCCATCATGCTTCATCACAAGAGTTTCAGGAAAAATAAAGGCTATGCTTAGTATTTGAAGTATTCTAAAAGAAAAATATTGGCTTTTCACTCTTTTGCTCTTTGAATTTTAGTGTTGTCCTTTACATGTGAGATATCTAAGGAGTACTTACACTGTAAAATAGGTGATGAATGAATATGGAATGTTTGGTTTATGTAGATTTCTATGTGGGAGAAAACCATTTTAATTTACACATTCACTCAGTTGGTTGAATCACTGGTGCTATTTGCTTTCATATACATGAGAAGGAATTGGGCAGTTCTTTTATCACTGACTATGTTGAAACAGCAAAATCAAACTCATGTAAATTACTTTCACATAGTTATCTGGCTTAACTTCAATGGGCCTTAAAACTCAAATTTCACAGCCTACATTCTCAAGTGTTTGTTCATTAAAAAAAACTTATTTTGTACACTTCAAATATTTGAACGAGAGAAAAATAATGTGTGAGTGAATGTGCTGCAAACAAGTAAAACTCCCAGTTATCACAAAATTCTAGAATGGTTTGGGTCAGAATGAACCTTTAAGATCACCTTGCTACAATACTACTGCCATGGGGGCTATCAACTTACACTAGACCAGGTAGATCAATGTCCCATCCAACTTGGCCTTGAACACTTTCAGGAATGGGGCATCTACAGCTTCTCTGGAAAACCTGTGTCAGTGTCTCACCATCCTCATGGTGAATAATTTCTTCCTAATACTTAATGTAAACTTACCCTCTTTCAGTTTAAATCCATTACTACTTGTCCTGTTGCTACACACCTTTGTCCAAAGTCTCTCCCTAGTTCTCTCATAGGCTGCTTTTAGGTACTGGAAGGTACTATAAGGTCTCCTCAGAGCCTTTTCTTTTTCAGCCTGAACAACCACAGATGTCTCAGTCTCTTGTCATAGAAGAGGTGCTCCAGCTCTCTAATCATCTTGGTGGCCCTCCTGTGGACTGGCTACAGCAGATCCATGTCTTTCTCATGTTGAGGTCCTCAGATCTGCATGCAGGTGGGGTCTCACAAGAGCAGAGGAGAAGGGCAGAATCCCGTTCCTCACCCTGCTGACCATGCTGCTTTGGAATCAGCCCAACAAATGGTTGGCTTCCTGGGCTGTGAGTTCTGAGGCAGGTCGTGTCCAAATTTTTCAATCAAACAGAATCCCCAAGTTCTTCTCTGCAGGGCTGCTCTCATCCAGTTTGTCACCCAGCCTGTTCTTGTGCTTGGGATTTCCCCAACCCACATGCAGGGCCTGGCATTTGGCCATGGAAAACTTCATGAAGTTTGCACAGCCCTATCTCTCAAGTCTGTCCAGGTCCCTCTGGATAGCATCCTTTCTTTTCTGCATGTTGACCACATCATACAGCCTGTTGTCATCTGAAAACTTGCTGAGGGTGGACTTGATTCCACTCTCCATGGCCCCAGCAGAGATGCTAAGCAGTGCCAGTCCCAATACCAACCCCTGAGGAACCCCATTTGCCTGAGGATCCTCACTTGGATGCAGAGTGGTTGACTGAAAACCTGTGAGCATGACCATCCAGCAAAATCTTTATCCACTGAGTGGTCCATCCAGAAAATCCATGTCTCTCCAGTTTAGAGAGAAGAATGTCAAGCAGGACATCAAATGCTTCACACAGGTCCAGACAGATTAGTTGCTCTTAGATCAGTTGCTCTTTCCTCACCCACCACCACTGTTACCCAGTCACAGAAAGTCACCAAATTGGGCAAACACAATTTGCATTTAGTAAAGTCACGTTGGCTGTCATCAATCACCTCCTTATTTTCCATGTACCTTGGCATAGTTTCCAGGAGGATCTGCTCCATGGTCTTGCTGGGTACAAAGATGAGTTTGACCTGTCTGTAGTTATTATTATTTCCCTTTTTAAAAATTTGCATTATATTTCCCCTTTTTCAGTCAGTGAAAGCTTCCGTGCACATGAGCCATGATGTCTCAAACACGGTGGATAATGGCTTCACCACCTCCTCTGCCAGTTCCCTCAGGACCTGTGGATGCATCTCATCAGGTCCCATGGACTTGTGCGACTTCCAGGATGTTCTCAAACCTGATCTTCTACAGCAGGCAGGTGTTCATTCTACCAGTCCCTGACTTTGTGTTATGTGACTTGGGCAGTGTGGCATAGCTCCTGAGTTTGGAGATGATCCTCGAATATTAACCAGCTTTCTTGGGCCCCTCTTCGCTACAGGGTTTTATCCCATGGCACTCTCCCAAGCAGGGCCCTGAAGAGGCCAAAGTCTGATCTCCTGAAGTCCAGGACAGTGAGCTTTCTGTGCACCCTCCTTGTCCCCTAAGGAGCTTGGACTCCACCATTGCATGGTCACTGCAGCCCAGGATGTTCTTAAATTTTACATTCCCCACCAGCCCCTCCTCGTTGGTGGGAAAAAGTCCAGCACAGTACCTCACATCATTGGCTCCTCTATCACTTGGAGAAGGAAGTTCTTATCAGTACCTTCCAAGAATCTTCTGGGTTACCCATGACCTGCTGTGCAGTCCCTCCAACTAATATGGGGATGGTTGAAGTGCCCCATGAGGACCAGGGCTTGTGAATGTGTGGCTGCTTCTGTCTGCTTAGAGAGGGCCTCACCTGCTCGGTCTTCTTGGTCAGTCAGCCTGTAGCAGACCCTCAGTATAATGTCATCTTTGCCTGCCCTCTCTTTAATCCTGACCCATAAGCTCTCAATCAGCTTCTCATCCACCATCAGGCAGAGGGAGCTTCATTCGCTCCAGAGTTCCACTGACATAGAGGCAACATCCTCTCCTTGTCTCCCCTGCCTGTTCTTCCTAAAATGTCTGTACCCTTCTCTTCCAATAATCCAGTCAAAAGGGCCACATCTACATGGTGCCAATATGATCATAGTCCTGTAGGTGTGGGCACGCCCCTAAGTGCTCATGTTTACTCCCCACGCTATGTGCATTTGCATAGAGGCATTTAATTTGGGTCCCCAATGAGGCTGACTTTCTGGCTAAAGTGGAAGGAAGTCCTCTGTGCTTCTCCTCAGATGCTCTCTTGCAGAAGGCATGCAATTCCTCTGAAAACTCTGGGCATCTATTGCTGACACTAGAATTATTTTCAGCAATCCTAATAAGCCAAAGATTGAGCTAATAGGTTTTTTTATTTTGTTTGGAAACAAGTCATAGGAAGGAAAAATAACTAATATTGTAACCTACTGCCACAATAGCCTATGTTGTGCAGCACTACAGGCTGGGGACAGAGTGGCTGGACAGCAGCCAGGCAGAAAGTGACCTGGGAGTGCTGACTGAGAGCAGCTGGACATGACCTAGCAGTGCGCCCACATGGCCCAGAAAGCCAGTAGCATTCTGGCCTGTATCAGGAATAGCGTGGCCAGCAGGATCAGGAAAGTGGTTTATCCCCTGTACTTGGCACTGGTGAGGCCACACCTTGAGTGCTGTGACCAGTTCTGGGCCCCTGAGTTGAGGAAGGATGTTGAGATGCTGGAGCATGTCCAGAGAAGAACAATAAGGCTGGTGAAGGGTGTGGAACACAAGACCTATGAGGAGGTGTTGAGGGAGCTGGGGTGGTTTAGCCTGGAGGAGAGGAGGCTTGGGAGACACCTTACTGCTCTCTACAACTCCCCAAAAGGAGGTTGTAGCCAGGGGGGTTGGTGTCTTTTCCCAGACAACCAGGGGCAGGATGAAAGGACACAATCTTAAACTGCACCAGGGGAGGTTTATTTTGAACATGAGGAAAAAGTTCTTCCCAGACAGAGTCATTGGTCATTGGAATGGGCTGCCCAGGGAGGTGATGGAGTCACTGTCCCTGGAGGTGTTAAAGAAAGAGTGGACATGGCATCAATGCCATGGTCTAGTTGACAAGGTTGGGCTCGATGATCTCAGCAGGTTTTCCAACCTAGTTGATTGTCTGATTCTATTTCTATATCTTGTATCTCCTATCATAATACAGCATTTTAATGAAACAAATACCATGGAATATAATAAACTCTCACTTATCTGTCCTTTTTTTCCAGTACAAGTAAATCAGATGAGAGCATCCTTGAAAATGTTAAATATTGCCACTCTCTCCTCCAAATCTTAAGTCAATTACTTTTACACTACAGTGGGTCTAAAAGAAGTAGAGTAATACAGGTTCAAGTTTTATAGCATTCACCAGTTTCAAACACCTTTCTTTTAAAGTATCAAAAATGAGTCTTGGTTTAGAGAACCTGAAAATGAGGACAATCCAAACCAGTGTATGCTTTTCAAATTTTCTTTCTATGTCATTGGTAACAGTTCCCTAGTTCTGCAAAGCTGACTTTTTTGTCCGATGAACTGTGCAGGACACAAATGCTAACCCTTACCACCTTTTCCATTTAAAACCCTATTCCACAGAAGTAGGAAAACAAAACACCAAAAAAGAAAAGAGCATTTCACTCTAAATTCAGCATTAACTAATCTGACGAGGAGAAAATAAGTTACAAATAATCTCCAATATACTGCTGCAGTGAATTATCTGAAATTTTGAACTCATTTATGTTAGAAAAGACACCACAATATGAGAGGACTCTCAGCCTTTTTCTATCTTAAATATGGCACAAGTGACTCATCAGTTAGCAAAGACTAGAAGTTAAAAAGAGATGGGTTTGTGTAGAAAAATTCTGGCACTGAGCATACAAACAAAAAAAAAAGAATAATAAAAGTTCTGTGGACAGGACAGGACTATGAGAAAACAAATGTAATACTAGAAATATTTCTTAAACATTGTCCTTAATAAAGCATTATAAATCTAAAACCCAAATTGGAAGTGGTTAGAAAGAAAAAAAATTAAAAATATATAATTTTTCCTTTTTCTGTAAGCAAATGATTGCAACCTGAGGAGAGGGAAGCTCAATGACTTTGCTACAGCATCTTTCCCAGTGTAAGGAGGCCTTCTGGTGGTCAGAACAGTGAATATTTCTTTTAGAGAGCATTACTCATCCAAATGTATGTGACCTTCAAATTTATTAACATAGAAATTAAAATTAATCCATTGCATAGAAGGCTGTTTTAAGGATTTAAGCAGTGATTGTTTATGCCTTGACCTTTTGCAGCTACTGCATCAATTTTGTCCTTTTTCAGTCAGTGTATGGGGAAATATGGCACTTAGCTTGAGTATGTAGTGCCAAAACTTTGCTTAAGTGAGACTGCAATGGTCTCACATGCTGTTATAAACCATCCAGCCCCTACATTTTATTTGAACAATTAAAATTTAAAAGAATTGCAATAAAATATTTTTCAATAAACTATCTCTTAATAACTTTTTTAACTTGAATGTTGATTATCTGAACAGTCTCTTTCCATATTTTTAAGACTCCTGGGCTCTTTTTTTTCCCTCAGCCTGAAAAATTCCCCTTCATGAAGTACACCCAGATACCCATCATGATATCTATTTTGGTATGTTTTATTTTAAATTAAGAGATTTTATGGTATTCAACCCAAAAAGTGTTTAGTCCTAGAATACTTATTTTCTCCCTAAATTCAGAGATTACATTGTGGCAAGAGATTTCTTCAATGCTTCGCTTAGAATAAATATTGCCAGCTGACACCTAGAGAAAGGGGAATTTTTTGAGTCCATTGATAGTGAAAATGCCTTCCAACATATAGCAAGCACTGACAATGCTGGGGATGCAGTTGAATGAAAAAATATGTTCTTGCTAGTTTTCAGTCTGGTTTGCACTGTGCCCTGAAGCATGAAGAAATTGGCATTGGTGTTTCTTCAAGATTCTCAACTAAGCTCTTAAAAAAAGAGCATTAGATTTTAGCAGTAACCAGCAAGGTCATCAACAGCTTGTATCAGCTTTTTATGCACTGAACAACTTTACACTTCATCTTTTGAAGAAGACACTTGTCTACTTCTCAAAGAGCCCTAATCTATATTAGCAGGTCTGCCACCATTAACTGGGCTCTGCCCATTGTGAGAGACCTTTTTTTGATATTCCAGAGGAAGGTCATTAAAGCCTGTTTGCAAGAGGTGATTGTGTTCCATTCCAGAAAAATTCTCAGCCAGCCAGACATGTCTGAGTTACATGAATCCTGGAAAATTCAACTTAAAGGCACAGCTGTTCTGTAGAACACTGGAATTTCCTAGACGTTCTTCACTGCAATGAAAAACCTCTCAGAGGGACGCTATGGTAAATTTGAAATACTGTAAAAATTTTAATCAACTATAAATCACCAGTCAAATGAAATCCATCCAGAAGTGTTATATGAGGATCTTCTTGGGTTTTCTTTAAGCTAGGCTTGTTTGGTTTTTTAAGAAAAAATTTCAGCCTGTCCTTCAGCATTATTAACTACAACCATCAGATGGCAGTCCACAGTCAAGTAAGAAATATATTCCCAGTATTTGGGTGGAGTTACATGGACAGCAACTTGCTTTCAATCTTTTTCTGGAATCCAAAGAAGAGAAACTGATTTCAAGATTCTCCTCCCTTGTTTCAAGTTTTTCAATTCTTTCTGGACCGTGAAATCTGGCCTTTCTTTTTCTTCCAAACTTGAATTGAAAAATCACTGTGACAGTGCAAATATATCCCAAGAGTGAATGGCTTTTCCCTTCAAGTTTTTCCAAAAGTTGTAGCTCTCTGACCTGTACTAATCTCTCCTACTCTTCTGTTAAGGAGTTTTCTAGTTGAAAAAAAAAAAAAACCAAAACCAACAAAACAACCAAAAATCAAAATCACAAACAAAAAAGATAAAAAGAATCATAAAGAAATCAGGAGCATTGATACAGGAGAATGACGATTTTATGTTATACTTGCATAGAAAAGCATCAGTCTTGTCTACAGGTGGGAAATTGTAGTGGTCATCCTCCTTATTCACTGGGAACTCATTAAAAAAACAACAGAGATTTGTTCACAATTTTTTAAAAAACATTGCTTTAAGAGTGGTATCAAATCTGAATACAAATTTTCTCCTACATTTTTTTCCAGTTCTGAAACATTTTTTGGGAGCTCTTCAGGACCAGAGCTCTTAAGAACAACTGTAAAGCTTCAGGTTAGCCTGCCACTAGTATTTCTCAGTACCTTTTAGGAAACTTGATTATGATTTGGGGAGAAGTAGTGGTAAATCTTACTTTTAAAACTATGTTAAAAATTGGTTCCTATAATGTTATGTTTCTTGATCGTGTTCCAAGGACTCCTTTTGTCCTTGTTTGTGCACTAGGGGAGAGCTGGGACAGGGATTAGTTTTTGTGAGAAGAAACCAGGGATTTGATGTAATTTCTGGTTTATTGGCAAAACTCAGCGGGCATTTCTTGTCAAACCATGAGAAGGAGTTAAAAGATGCACTGACTCACAGTGTATCTATCCCAAAGATGCTATCAGCCAGTGATAGATAGGACTGTAAAAACTGAGAATAAGAAACGCTTTGCTTTTTGATCCAGAACAAAAGATGTCTGAGATCCATTCCAGCTTCTCTTTTTTAACAGTGGGGCCTGTGGCATTTTGAACATATTTGTCTTCTAGCCTTCCCGATTCCCTGGATACCCTGTCAGATCAGATAAAATTTATTAGTGTCATGAATATTTTGTTAGTTCCAGTGTTCAGAGTTTGCCTTGTCTTTAGTTTATCCTCCAATACATCTTGCTTTACAGCCAACAGCACATAACTTGGTACAAAATATCTACTGGAAAGCCAAAAGCAGCCTTCTTCATTATGTGAAGCAGCCTTCAACATTATGACTTGGCCTCTGGGTGTAAGCCAAGTTGAGAAGGTTCATGAATCTCAAAAAGTACTGATTATCTTAACACACATTAGAAAAGACCCTTGCTGGCCAGCTCACTGGATGGGAGATTTACCAGCTGGTAGTCAGTGGTAGCTCATTGATCCCAGTTGCCTCTTAATATACTGGCCTATTTATTCTCTCTAAAGCATGATAGTTTCCCATGAATTTGATGGTCATGTATTAGATAGTCCCTTCTTCACAATCACTACAGAACTGTAACCCCCTTTGTTAAAGATTCTTACTGTGATCTTTCTGTCTGCCAGAAAATGCTTCTGATCATAAAACCTTAATGTTCCTCTCTCTGATCAGGATGGAAGTGGAACTGGAGGGATGTTCTTGCCCAGTTTAGCACTAAAACCATGTTTACAGAGAGGCTGTGCACACAGACACTAGCCTTGTTATTTAAACAAAATATCACTTACATCAAATCAGTCTTTCCTCAAAGTACTTAGTGATTTTTAGATGCAGGCATGTACTAGATTCAGCTTAAGCTTATTACAATGGAGTCATCTCTCAGGTCACTGTAGAGGTCTAATGAGCAGCCCAGGGAGACCATTTGCAGACTTTTCATGTCCCATTACTTTCTCTGATATTTCTAGAACACTCACACAAGAGTAAGTATGCTTTTGACAAAACAGTCTTATTCTAGGATGTAAAGGCCTTTTGGTAATGCTATGTGACAATGCCAGATTTTCAGTGCCTTTCCTTGTGATGTATCTGTGAATAAATTTCCAAAATAAGAAAATACCCTTATTGTTGAGTATCTGAATACCTCCAGAGTCTGTTGTTCATATGTGGTGAATGACTGGTTCACTCTATTTCATTGCTGTCATGGTATTCTGGGCTTAGTAAGGAAATGGCCTTGCCCTCCCCATGAGTTCAGCTATGGACACATATATGGCTCCAGTGAGCAGAGGGCAGGCCAAGAGAGTCTGAAAAAGCACCAGACATATGCAAACTAAGAATAGGATTTGTAGAAGACAACCTGAAACATTTGAGTTATTGTATGGTTGAGATATTTCTCTTCATATTAATTCATTTATGAGTACAGAGACTCCATTCCGAGGTATTTTGAGATTTTGATTTGACAATGTCTATGTACATAAAATAATGTAACTTGGAATTACACCAAGGGAAAGCTTATATTTTATTAATTTTACTAATTAACTATAAACAAGTGGTTCCATTTTTGAACAGAACACTTCCACATGGAAACAATGAAAAAATTGTACTATATTAATGTTGCTACTTGAACTTAACATGTAAACTAATATGAAATTACAATCCAATCATTGATGCAGCTGAGTCAAACTGTTATTTTCAATTTCGTAATAATTTTTAAGGTGGCTTATGCCATCTTAACTTGTCATTTGCTTCATTTACTTACCTTTTCCTACATTAAAATCTTGGGCTTATTGCATTAAGACGGCAGCTTTTCCAAGAAACTTGATTTTTCACTAGTCTGATATCTAGCCAGAAGCCAGAAAGATATCTGGATCCATGTTTGGAAATTACTATAGAGGTTATCAGTTACACCTATAAGTTAGTAGGTCATAAGGAATCACTAGAAAATAGGCAAGACTTACTTTTTGAAGACAAATTTAAAGAGTCGCTTTTCCTCCTCTGCAGTTTAATTTTTTTTCTGACCTTTACTATCCAAACTTATTTGGGTTTCTGGACATGCTGAAAAATGTTTCTTTTTCAGAGTTATCTGAGGTGCAAATGGAATTAGAAGTTAAAGCTTTTCTGTGCCTTTCACAGTAAATTTGCTACCAGGTACTTTTCAAGAATAAAACAAAGAGTACACTGAATAATATTTAGATATTCTTATATAGGTGTCTAATGGAATAGTGGCTCATTCATAACCTGACATAAGTAAAATACATTGAGTGATTGAACATCCTTACACAGTCTTGTTAACAGCTAGAAGTATTCCTGTGTCCCTCTTGCATAGTGCTGCAGCCACATCTCACATAGAGACAGCTACTGATCACTTGAGAGTTGCTGTCTTAGTGCAGCTGTGGAATGCTTCTGTGTAGAAAATGAATACATGGGGTTTTAGCTCATGTAAAAAAGCTTATATGAGTTTGGAAAGTTTTTCCATATTGAAAATAAAAAAGTACTCTTGTGATCTGTGAAATTAGACTACCTGATTATTAATACAAATTGATATAGGAGGAATCCAACTCTGTGTTCTTCTCCCATCTTCTCTCAATGCAGAATGTATATATTTTTGGCAGCCAGAATTATGTGCCAGAAATTTGATATTCTTGACCACTCTGACACATACAAGAAACAAACAAGAAATGGGCATTTGCTATGTGTGTTGCCACAGGCAGCCTTGTTGAAGAGCTGGCATTTGCAGTGGTATTCCTTGTATGGCTCTAAACCTGTCCTTGCTTTTATGAACACCCAAAGTCAGCTGTCTGACCACATTGCAAGAGGGCACTAGGCCATCTGAACAGGTGGCCACGAGCACTGACACAGAAAGATGCTCCTCACGTGTGCTTACCAAGGGCACAATTTCCTGCTGGACCATACTGAGCTTGTGCACAGAGAGAGGGATGTGCACTCATTAATCCAGCTCTGAGCTGTATTAAGTTTAAAAATAGCTTTTGTGACAGCATGGTGATAGTTTCTGACCCACTTAAATTTAGCAGAACAGCATATAAGCAACAGAGATTTCTGGTAAGCCTTCAGTGCTCAGCAGAATGGATCAGAGTAGTGCAGACTAATTTAGTCCAGCTAGCACAGAGATAGTTATTAGTCTTCCAGAGTGGAGAGGAAAAAGACCAGCAAAATTTGACAGCAGCCTTGATATCCAAGCAGACAAGGGTCATCTCTGAATGAGTTTATGCCTCTCAACAAGGAACAGAGTATATTATTAATATGAAAGCTCATCCTGTAAATTTAAACATAGTTTAGATGGTTAAGGAGTAAAAATTTACTACAAACTAAAAATATATTTCAGAAAAAAATACATTCACACTAATAGAGCAGTTTCCACTCACTAAGAGGAACAGTTTTGTACATGTTAAAATATTGCATCATAAAAGGTTAGTTCAGATGTAAATTCACATATCATTGCTTCACATGTTGCTGTACTCTTGGCAGGAATGTAAATCAATGCAGCTTCATTAGAGGAAAGAGAGGCACATGTATTTACATGCTCAGAAGCATCAGGAGCAGGATTGTCTGTTGTAGCCTCTTTATATTGCACCAAGTTAGATGAGAGTCCTTGCCTATAGCCTTGGTCACAAATATTCCATGACGGAATGACAGGAGTGCGTGAAGGTCATTGCAAATTATGTTCTGATGTGTAAAGCACACTCTGCCTTTTTTGCTATATTCAGGAGGCCCAGTTGTGCTAGGGGAGACCCATCCCACACTAAGTAGAGCAGCTCCACAGAGACCACTGTTTCAGAGACATAGCTGTGTCAAAGAATTCCAAAATTATTGATGTAGTTACTTGAGTAAAAAGAAGCCATTATCAGAGAAGCCATATCTACTTGGAAAACATTTTTCCTTGCAAAATCAGGATTCTCTGGAGTTGCTTTGTACACATGTACCACTGATCTCTTACACATTCTTAATAGAATATGTGGCATTTCACAGATGTTTCCCACCAGAAGCATATTGACATTTCAGAGCTTGCTATAATAATAGTGATTGTGAGCTAATAACTTCTCAGTTTCACTTAACTCTTTTGCAAAGCCTATTCTTGGCTGAAGCTATTCTAAACTCAAGCCACTAGAAGGCAAACAAGCAACATCTGGTTTTCCAAGGCAGGGACTGAAACTGTTGCAGGAGTGGAGTGAATGTATTCATTCCTGCTAGCATTGTTTCCATAACTTTTCTGTTTTCCCTCTCTCTCTCTGTACATGGGGTTTATTAATATTCTGGTACAAAAGAACTTGTGAAAACATGAATGCTATATATTTTAAAGTGCACACATTATCATTTAAAGTGTTTTGTTTCATATAAGAGCTGACAATTTTTAACAGCATTCAATAAGAAGTACTTCAGTAAGATCAAACTCATCTCCATGCAGGAGTGCTAACAAAGAGGCTGCTGATGGGAGTAATTTTTAAAAAGAAAATCCTTTGCAATTGGGACCACATACACTTGCACTTATCTGGTGTCAGTAATTCTGGAAGTAACAGCAGAAAACATACTAACATTAAGATTATAAGGGATTTTTGTGGTCAGACCTGCAATATAAAATTTGGGAAATCTGTCACTTCACTAAATGATTTCAATAGCTGTAGTTAAAATAGAGAAATACATTTTATAAATAGGCTGATTTGTGTTGTAAGATTGTGAGAAATCGGTATCTATTCTAAAGCTGAAAAATTGGTCACTCTGCTAAACTACATGCACTTTTAAAATTGCATCTCCCTTCTAAGCTAGGTTTATTTAATATTATTACTATTTCTATTAGAGACTGTTGCATATTTCTGGAATAGATTGAAGAGCTGTGTCTTCTAATCTGACTGTTACAGGAATTTATACACTATATTCCTGTACCTTCTTCCATTCTTCAAATAAGTTAAATGAACTGAGCTTCTTAGGCTTTATATTATGCAAATGTTTTCTAATTCTTTATCATTCTTATGGCTCTTTAAAAAGTTTTTTCATCCAGAACGCATCTAATGGAATAAGAGCAATTGTAGGAGTGCCATCGAGGGAGAGGGAAGGAGAAAAGAAGATGCTGGCCTTGTATGTATTTTGATTTTCCTTTATCCTTAGGTCTGTGCATATCATTCACCAGAAATGTGCTCCAGATCACGTTTTTTCATTATGAGCTGAGCTTTCTCTGGTATTTCCTGGTACGACACCAATTCTTTCCCAACTTCAGAAAGGTGAAGTTTCTAAAACTTGAAGTGTGTTTGATAGAGTTAACTGATGCAAGCTGTTAACAAGCTGAGCAGCAAGAGTCCACTCATCCTCATGGCCTCGACAGAACTAAATTTGGCTAGAGATGTTAATGATCAATACTAATGAGAAAGTCAATCATGTAGGCACACGAAAGGCTGCAAGAAAACAGCTGCTGTTTTTGTACACCAGATGAAAATGTAGCCAGTGGTGTGTAATTGGAAAGTCATGGCTTCTTGTTGGCCTCAGTACACCTACTTTTTGTCTGCTTACCAGTCAACAAGTTATTTAAATTACTCAGTGACCACTAGTCCAACATCTCCATTACATACCGCCTCAGAATTTTTTGCATAGCGGAAAATTTTTGTGATTATTTTTCCAAGTCAATAAGAAAAATGTAAATGGAAGAAAGCTGGAATTCCTGTATATTCTTCCTCATATGCTCTCTAGGAATATCTGTGCTGAAGAAATGAGACAACAGCAATATTTAGAAAACAACATGGCAGGAACTCAGGCTGGCACAGTAGAACAATTCTGCACTCCAATTTGTTGTTAAAATTACCTCAAAACCCTGTTCTGCTGTCATTAGGTTTTGCACCAATTAAACTCTAAAATAAACTAGTCTTTTCTAAATCATTTAGTCATTCCTTTACTTTCTATGTATGGTATAAATTTTAGGCACCTCTTCTGTGCCTGACCACTGTTTATGACAGCTGTTAATGAAGGAAGATTGAGTAGCAAAGATTTCTAGCCAGCCACCAGTCAGCTTCATTCATGTTATTGTAGGAAGAAGTTGAAAACAACTTAGCAATTTGGGTAAATGAGGAGGAGAATCAATAGAGAGTATTCATAACTATAACAAGGCAAACATCATTAAAAGCTTTATCTTGATCACACTGCCTGCTTTCGTTTGAGTTCTTCAAACAAACAGTCCACGTGTTGCATTACCAGCACATCCATCCCAGCCTTCTGGCTTTTCCTCTGCTGAGCAGGGAGCTGGCAGGCACTGCTGGCTGCACCAGGGACAAATTGGCATTCCTTAAGGAAAAAAAAAGCAATAGGTATCTATAATTTACTGTTTCTAACTGAAAGTGGAAAATATTTCATTAAATAACACAGTGGAGTTATCTTTGAAACCTTTTATAAATCATAAAGATAAATCACAGAGACCAGTGTGTCAAACACACAGTAACACAACACTGAAAAACATTGAAAAAAAGAGTCTATATAAGTAGTGCTAATTGTTTGCCTCTTGCCATAGGCATGCTTTATTAGAGTAAGATCATCTCTCAAAAAAATCTGAAGAGTGTTTGCAAATGGTCTATGGAAACATTTTCCATATTAATATTTCATTTACTGTTTTATAAACTGCTGAAACCTTCAGACTTAATTCATGCTTGCTAATCAATGTCCTTTTCATGAGAGTATAGCATTCCTCTCTTCCTCTAAATGTATGCAAGTAAAATCAGAGGTGTTTGTATGAAAAGAAGTTTCTGGAGATATTTTATTTAATAATTTCTGGAATTTATTTTAAAGCTAATGAAAAGAAGAAATCAATTCTGATTTCAATTAAAGAAAATTACTGAATTCTCACAGGCTACTTTTTAAAATCTTATCTTCAAAGACTTTTTTTCAAAAAATCCAATATCCCACACATTAATCACATAAAAACAATTAAATCTTTGCCACAGAATACAAGGGTGTGTATCAATGATATGAGTATTTTGACATACAAGTTCTGAGGTTAAAAAAAAAATCAGTTACAGATTACTTGTATACTTTGTTTTCTTACTGTTTTACTCATATTAAATCAACAAACAACTGATGTGTGTTCTCACTGTATGTTACCCAAAATAACAGTTGAAATATGACTTTATTATGAGCATACCTATGGTTATACAAATATATAATCAATAGCCCTCACATTAAGAGAATTTCTAAATTGATGTTGCATACATATATCCATATCTATGATGTATAAAAAACTTGAATACTTTAGGAACTGCCAGGGTTCATTTTTACATGTTTGCTCTAATTATATAGAGACTGTAAGGCTCTATATAATTAGACTTTCTATACATTAAATATTTCAGTATCTTATGTATTGTAACCGTTTGGTGTTTCTTTAGGGGGGGATAGGGACTTGAGATGTATTTTGAGTTGAATAGTCCCTGCAAACAAGTAAAGTGTGACGGTGTTCACAGGGGTCCATGGATGAGGGAAGAGACAAGAATGTTGACTCCATGTTTCAGAAGGCTTGGTTTATTATTTTATGATCTATATTATATTAAAACTATACTAAAAGAATAGAAGAAAGGATTTAATCAGAAGGCTTAGCTAAGAATAGAAAAATAATCAATAACAAAGGCTCAGACTGACCAAAACTGTGTGAGACAGCTAGACTTTGGCCATTAATTAGAAACAACCAGATGAGACCAATCCCAGATCCACCTGTTGCATTCCACAGCAGCAGATAATCATTGTTTACATTTTGTTCCTGAGGCCTCTCAGCTTCTGAGGAGAAAAAATCCTAAGGAAAGGATTTTTCAGAAAAGATCATGGCTACAGTAAATCAATGAAAAGCTGTGTGAATATGTGACTCCTAATGACAAGCACTGAAACTTTTGAGTTCAAATTGCCAGCACTCAGCTAGGAAGTGAGATGTTCTGGGTGAGACTAAAACTAGGATCTATTCATTTGTAGCTCAACAGTACATTTGTCTTTTCAGCCTTGTGCCACACATGCTTGAGCTCAGCCAACCTCCCTCTTTCCCCCCACCCTGGTGGAATGGGGAGGACACTCAAAGCCAAACATGTATGTTGAGACAAGAGTTTAATAAATGAAAATAAATTCAAAATAATAATGGTAAATAATAACAATAATAATAATTGTAATAAAAAAGAGAAAATCAAGTAGTGTACAATGCACTTGCTCATCAAGCACTGACTGATGTCAGAATCCCTTTCCCAAACCCAGATCCACCGCATTCCCTGATAATTCCTCCCAGTTTCTTTTGTGTACCTCCTCACTGGCAGAGCAAAAGACAAGGAAAAAAGTCCTTGACTAAGATAAACATGGCTTAGCAAAAAACCAAAACAGCAGCGTGTTATCAACATCATTCTCATTCTGAATCCAAAACACAGCTCTGTAACAGTTCCTGAGAGGAGCCCACCATATCCTAGCTGAAATCAGGACAATGCTACACCTGCCTCTGGTAGAAATAACACTGGGATAAGTGCTCTGCCCTTCTCTCTGCTGCCTGCAAGACATGAGGCTGCCCTGCAGGCCTGGAGCTGGGGTGCCCTGGGAGGAGTAGGGACCAGCATGGAAGCAGAGAAATTGCTCCTGAAAAAGCTTCTGAAATTGTTCCTGAAAAAGCCTGCTTCCAGCAGTCTGCTGCCGGGCAGCTAAAAGTGGAAGGATAAACTTTAACCTGCTGAGAACTGGCTGTGCCCACCACTGAGGAAGAATGGCATGAGGCTTACCAACACAAACCAGCCCCACCCTAAAACAGTGCTTTCTAAGTGAGGAAAAATAAGTTTCCACTGCTGCAGCAGGGTTTGCTCTGGCATGCAGTGTAGCTCTGTTCTGGCCAAATAATGACATCTTTCAGTATTATCTGGTAGGCCCAGCTGTCAAAGTGAGAAAATATTGGAGTTTTTTCTATTTTCAATGTTTTCCCCTCTGTATTAACAATCTGAAGTTGCTGTTTTGCAGCAAGTATATTGTTGGGTTTTCAACTGACACCAATCACTATTCCTTGAGATTTCATTTGAAATAATGTTATACAGTGGAATTCCCTTTCATTCTAACAAAAGGTGGAATTGAATCAAGATTTACTAAACTCTGCTAAACTTCTGAGAGTTTTTTTAACTTTTTTTAATTAAAGAAACAATCATGAAGTATTAAGATCACCTTCTAGCTTTTCTTTGAGATGAGTGCCAGTAATCTGTTCATTTCAGCACATAACATCACCAGAGGCATTAAAAGGAAAGTCTTTCTAAAGGTGTTTGGTGACTCATCTCCCAGTGGTGTTGTAAGAATTAATTAGCTAATGCCAGTACAGCATTATATAAATGCTAAGTACTATTGTTGACAGATTAGGGTTATGAGTGCCAAGTGGCAGCATGAGCTTTGTTACTGAGAGTTGTCTCTCGAAGCAGAAGAGATCCCTCTCAGGAATGACATGATAAATCACTCTTCCTGGCTTTTCAGCCTTTCTCTCTCACAGAATTACTGAGGATGACACGAGTCACACTGGTGGGGTTTGTGACAGCAATCCAGGAAGGAATTTCAATATGCTAAAAGTCAATTAGGTAGAAGTTTCCTCTACCATTAAGTGAATCATGGAGCAATATCCCACAGAGAGAACTGTCAAGTCCCATTTGTCTGCAGCTCAGCAACCATGCACTGTGTAATCTAGGATCAATAAACCAAAACCTGGAAGGGGCACAAGGCACAACACTACCATTTCTACTGTACCAGCCATTTAGAAACCTCTGCATTTATGGTTCCAGCCCCCAGAAAGAGTCAATGCAAGCAGCTGTAAATGTATACTCAGCTCATTTTCCAGTAGCACAAGCAGTGATCATCAATCTTAAATGACAAGTTTTAGCCTTGGCTGCTTAGCTGCTTTGATTCAAGTAGCTGCTTTCCAGTGTGTTTATATCTTTATATTCTAGAGTGTCTGTGCAGAGCTGATTCTCTTTAATTTCTATTATTTTAGCAAATAAAATCAATAGAAGTGATGGATTGGTTAGTGTGGCAATTAAAGAGGCTAAAATTTGCAAAAAAAAAAATATAGTCATGTGCATATGAGTTATAGGCAATCTCTCCCTTTCTCTTGTTCCAGCTTATACAATGTGCTAAAACATAATTATTTGAAAACTTCCTGACTTTCAGTGAGGAAAAAACAATGAGTCTGAGCATCCTGTAGAATACAGACATGGCAAACTCATCATAGGTTACTCTCTCTTTCATCACTTTCTAAAAGACTTAATTTTACATGTTTTCCATGCCTCTGTCTAAATTTGCCCTTTTACCAAACACCAAAATATTATAGCATATGAGGCACATCAGCAAATCTCACAGCAAAAGAGTAATCAGGTTTTAATTTCTTCTTCTCAGTCTTTTTGTCTGAGAAGACCCTTGCTAAAAACTAATGCATTAACAAAACCATTGCTGAAAATTTAATTTTACAAGAATTTCCACCATGTTTTACCTCTGTTAGTTCCCTGTTGCAACAAAACAAAAAACACAAGCAAAAACAAAAGATAAAATCACAAAAAAAACCACCAGAGCTTGTTATTCTAGGTGAAAGAAAACACAGATCAGAATAAATTTTGCCTGAGAAAATAAAAGTGCAGATCAGTCTTTACTCCTATGATTATCACCTAATAGGCTGCTCAGAAAGGGCAACTCAGACAAGCAAACTGCATTAAAAGTACATTCTTAATAAATGCTTGCATAGAAATAGGATGTTAAGACATCATCTGTGATGAATAAAAAGGGCTCTGACCTGAAGAGAGTCATTGAGAAAAGGTTGACATTTTTCTGATCATTTCAGCGTCAGGGGCAATTCAAATATTATTAGAAATTTATGAAAAATAGATTAATTAGTTCTTCCCTTTGGAAAATTTTCCTGAAAGTAATCTGTTTCATCGTTTGCCAAAAAATCCAATTTAACATTTCTTGGGTTTGTCTTGCATTCCTGCTTTCTCATTATTCTAGAATAAAAACCCCTCCAGTAACCACCATTTTCTTCCTACTTGCTGTACTTACACTCTGTAATTAAATACTCTGTCATCTTGTTTTAATAAGCTAAACTCTGCATCATTATGGTCTTTCCATTTTCTTCAGTGTTTGAATTATTTCTGAGGCTCTTCATCGTGCCCTGCCCTGTGCAGAACAACCCATACAACACAGAGGAGGAAAAGTTTCCCCCTACTGCACTAATATTTTTCTTAAAAGTGATTTATTTTACTACACAGTCCAGGTTATTTTGTATGCATTGCGTGGTGTTTTCTGCAGAGTTTCTACAAAGCTTCAGGAAAAGCATCTCCAGTGAGATGTAGTGAGAGCAATTCCCTCTGGTGATTGTTTTGGTGGGCTGCAGTTAGTTAGTTCTTAACCTATGTGATGCAGTATGCTTGATTCACCCTGTATAGCATTATTTTTTTAAAGAGAAAGCCAGGTATTACTGACCTGAGTGTCCAGAACATCTCCAAGCAGACTATGAGTTCGGTAAATAAATGAATTTTCATGGAATTAATCTCCTCAGTGAAGAAAAGCATAGTTGTTTGACCATTTTCTATGAAATAACATGGAATTGTACTGATTAAATTTATACTTTTCAATCAGGGGAATACCAGCTTTCTTATCATAGTGCCTGGGAATGAGGACATGCATAATAATCTACATCTAGGGGTCTTCCTACTCGACTTTTGAAAAACTGATGCATTATAAGCACTCAGAATTCTAGCTTAATTCTAGTATGCTGAAATTTTAAGTTCAGTAATCAGATCAGGGATTGCCTCCACCTCAGGCTAGTGAATGCAAGTCGACTGGCCCTGTACAGTTGAATTGCTAACCTAGCATCAAATTTGAACAAACATTGCTAATACACCACGTTTCTGTGCCTCTTGCCTTTGGTGTGCTTGTTCCTTCCAATGTATTTCTGCAGAAAGAAACCTAGAGAGCTGTGCTCAAGTAATGAAGTGATACAACAATATTCATAATTAAATACTCAGTCCCCCAAACCCAAAAAATGTACAAGTGCTGTTAGTCTACTGATTATTGCCTTAGCTGTGCATATGAATGAGTGACTGAACATGAAAATACTCAGTTTTACATCTTCCTAATGTGCTTTTTTTCCCCCAAGAATTTAATGCAAAATTTTTCTGCCACAATAGCATCCACTCTTGGAAAATGGTGCCTATTCCCTGACTTCTATTTAATCCCTGTGATCCCTCTAACCCTGTATGGAATTTCCCTGGTGCCAGGTTATCTGCAACGCTCTCCACCCTCTTCATCTCCTTCAAAATTTCTCTTCGGGCAAGGTCTCTTATCTCTTGTCCAAATTTCTATTTTAAATCTTGTATTCCTGGCTTGCTGTATAGTTCAATAACTGTGCATCATGACTCCTATCTGCACATAATTCACCTCAATTCATACAAACAAAGCCTTTTATTGCCATTTTTTTCCAGGAATTTGTATGGCACACTAAACATGTTCGAATTAATTTAATTTAATGCTCTATTTTGTTGAAAACTGGAGAGTTGCTAAATGAGATTACTTGTTGTGTGCAGCACAGTGACTGCCCACATCTTCTTTAGTTGGAGGCTGGAAGTGAGGCCCTCTGTGATACATTACCAGGGGATGCAGGGTGAATGTTTTCAGGATGAGAGGAGGGAAACAATTTGAGGAACACTTCTGTATCGCTCACAGTTAGCGTGTAGGCTGCTGCCAAATGCTGGTTATTGTCTTCCTTCCTGAAGCACTGGTGAGCACTGCAGCACAATGCTATTTTCAGCTCCTTGACAAGATGATTACAATGTAAAGTCATGCTGCGTGACCAGCATGCCAGGTGTTCGCTGCTCTAGCTCTGCTTTTATTACTTTGGGGATGAGAGAATGATGAAGGGAAGGATTGGAGTTACTTAGATTTTCCAACAGCAGGTCAGCTGAGAGAGCTGGGCTATATTTACTCAATGCATTGGCATAATGTGTCTGTCATTTTCTTTGTCTTACAAATAAAAATTAATTGGAACAAAACTAGCCAAAATAAAATCCTGCCTGTTAGGAATTTCCAAGGCAAAGTTTGCACTTCTGGGAGGTTAAATAGTGCCAAGTTAGGTAGGCTTTCCCTGAGCAGAGCAGGTATTGAGAAGGTTGCTGTTGAGCAAACTCCCCAAAGGAGCCTTTGTGCTCACAGGCACACAGGGAGAGATGTAGCACAGACAATTTTTCCTTCCAGGCCTTTAGTCCCCTGCCAAGAAAAATTAGAGATGGTCTTTGCAATTCTATTTTTTAGTATGCTTTCTTTTCGGTAGGAATTTGAAAGAGATCACATAGACCAGTTCAAAATCAAATAGCTGTAACAATTGATAACTAGCAACCAACATGTTTTCTCCTGAATGTTTGTTTTGTATACTGTGATCAAAAGACATTATTCAGATTCTGACTTCATAGCAGCAAAATTCTCCAAGGTTATCTTGCAGCTGAGAAATACAAAACTGTTTCAAGATACCTATTTAAATCCAAAAAGGCTCAAGTCTGACTGTGTTGTTGGATCCAGATACATTTTAAGATATCTGGCCTAGATTAGCAATTTCCCTTTCTGATGGAAATGGGTCAAAGAACAGTATGAATGGGACAGCAGTAGTTTCTTACAGTGACTTTTTTTTTTAGGCTTAGGAGGTTAAATATGTGTAAGCAGTCCCAAAGGAAAGGAAGGACAGATGATATTAGCTAACAAGGACTTCAAAGAGTCTTTCAAAACTTATCAGTCTAAAGACAAAGTGATAAATGGCAACATAGATGTATGACTCTACAGAAAATAAAGATACATATAGAAAATAAATTAGTCCCAAAGCCATTTCTGATAAAGTAAAATAATATCAATTGTTTTTTTAAAATTTGAGTGACAAATTTTGACTGCCTTTGAAAGAAATTCTAGGGAAGTTTCCTCACAATTCTTAGCTTGAAAAGTCCTGTAGTTCACAAAATTATCACACAAGTTAGGAAAAAGCCTTGCGTTGGTAGAAGCGTCAGAGGAGAAATAAGCTCTATCCTTAAACTATAGCCTAATAAAACCAGACCAATGACCCATTTCTTATTGACACAAAAAGCTTCTTTAGATCAATGGTATGCATTCAAAAGAGCTCTGACAGAGACCAAACTGGATCAGCAGCCTGAAACACCTCTATGTAGTCTTAGGCTCAACTCAGTGCAGATTTATGGTCTTCTAATCTTCCTTAACCATATACAGCAGTAAAAGTGGGAAGTATCTTTGTAAGGATTGAGAGCTAAGGAGAAATTCACCAAAACCACTAGAATCTGGTTATTGACCTGTACAATGATGGAGATCATTCATCTGACAGATTTATTCTGCAGTTACTTATGGTGAAAAAGGAAAGGCAGTCTGACCTGCATGATGCCTCAATTCCCAGAGCCTCACTGAGGCAGTCACAGACATGAACAGAGATTCTGAAGGTGGAAAAATCTACTATCTCAGTAAACAAGCAAACTTTTAAAATATCTTACATTTTCAATCAACTGTCTTCCTGTCCCAACATTTAGCTACCACTTACCACCTTGACATGTTTGTTGTCATAGGAGAAACTGTGATTTGGGGCAGCTGAAGTGTCTCTGATGAAAGCCTGTGTATATGCAAAGAATGTACACAAAGCTCCATTTTCCTGAATGTGGTAGGAACAAACAGCAGAAGGTTATTTCCTTGCTCAGAAATCTACCTTTCCATTTTCAGTAAGTACTCCACTCAACAGAAGCTTTTTGTCTTGGCTTTCTCCCTGGGCCACCCACATTGTCTACTTGTTTTATCCCAGTTTTCTGATTATTTCTAAACACATAGCTCCTATCAGCTAAAGTCTCAGCCAGTGAATATTTAATAATTTCCCAGAAGGTTCTTTGTTCTTCACAAATTACTTCATACTTCAGCTTGTCTTTGTAGGATAACTGCCTTGGTGGTTGCTTCTACTGTTCTTAGCAAATTTACTTCGTACAGGAGCTTAGCTGCTGCTTCTTGTTTAGACTGAATGGAGAGTGCCCCCATAACCAGGGGATTAATGAGGCTTGGAATTTTCTGCAGATCAAAGACAAACTTTATGGCAGCCATTAACATCTTCCAGCACTTGAACATAGCATTCTTGAGAAAAAAAGAAAAGCCTATAATGATCAAGCCACAACATCACCTAATCATCCGTTTCTCCTCCTTGCAGTATTTCCCTCAGGACATCATGTGATGCTACACTTCAGACAGAAAATTAAATGAAAAAGGGGAAAAAAATCTTTTAAAAGATAACAGAAAAAGAAAGCTGAAGAACCTATAGCATAAACAAATAGACTTGAGAGGAAAGGGAGAGAAACAGTAGGGTTGTAGATTTCCACAGATAAACTTCTAGAGGCATCTATGGCCTCTGATTTCCATAGGGAAATAAATGAAAAATGATGGCTGCATCATGCATTCTGATTTAGTTTTATGCCCAGCCTCTCTTTGACTATGATTGCCTCTTAACAGCACCTAAACTACTGTAGTTTTGGTCTTTGTGTCCTACAGTCAGTAGGAATTGGCATTGGTTTGTCATTCTGTGAAATATTCCAGCAGTTCAGGAGCTGCTTATGAAGAAATTAAATCTTATCCTCTTCAAGGAGAACAGCCTCCATCAGAAAGATGCAGCAATCATTCATCTTCAGCCTTCTGGAGTGTTTCTATCAGATTCTTAAGACAGACATATTTCCTGGTAAAAGAACTGTGAACAGAATTATCTCAGCCAAGGGAAAGACATTAATAATTTCAGCACAGAAGTTTCCCTAGGTGCAAACACAAATTGTATTCACCAAATAGTTATTTTTTGCACAAATATAACACCAGCAAAGACTGCAATTATGCTGCTGGGTGTGCCAGTTTTCCCAGACCTTAAACACAACGTGCACATATCTGTACTCCATGTGCATGCACAGCACTTTTGGCAGGCTGGGCTTGCCATGTTTGCTCAGACATTCTGTGCCCTGGCAGCTGTCTGTCAAGTTATGGAAGCTGGATGTCACACCAGGACCTGGGACCTAAGAGCCCTGAATCTATGCAATGTGAACAGCAGTGAGTGTGGGCACAAAACTGTCAGGTGTTTTGAGGAATATGCAAATGCAAGCTGTCTCTGGGTACCTCCAGGAAAAGCCCTACAGGAGCTGAAAAACAGATTGGTTTCTCTGTGATGTAATCCAAATAAATTTCATCATTTTTCAACACAGATAATGCAAAAGAAATAATGATGAATGGGATCACTTATCCACTGCTACACTGGCAACTTTTCTCCTTAGCAAATTAGTCTGGACAATGCCATAATGGTACAGAACTGTGTTCACACTAGCACTAGTTCATAAGACAAGTAAATTATTCTTCTACCAAGCACAGCATTTATGTAGTGATAAGGCTTTCAGGGAACTTCTTGTCCAAAGTGATAGGGGCAGTCTAGATAAGCCTGTGAATAAAACCAGAAAGAAGGCAAATAAAATTAAATACTAGCATGTCTTACCTGGGCACTTTTGCTTAGTTTTGTATGGCTATTTTCATTTCACTTGGCCAAGGTTTTAGGGTTTTTTTCCAATTAATTGCCTAGTCTCTCTTCATACTTGCAAAGAATTCAAATAAATACGGGCAAAGTAACAGAAATAATTTCATTTGTGTCATTATGTTGCAAATTCTTTCGGTTTCAGATTTAAAGACCAATTGGACAGGCAGATACACAGACTCTAACTATTCACAGCAGGAGCAGTCCAAGAGGGCTTTTCTGACCCATTCCGGTGGCAGAAACTAAGTTTAGTTTGAAAACTAAACTTGCCAACCAAAGCGATCTTCAAATATTAATAAATAAATGAAATAACTACATGAATAATAAAAAAATAATTAAGTGAATATTTTTTTCTGTAACAGGATAACGAACGTTCTCAATAAGAGTATTTGAGCTTTTATTAAAAATAAAAAAAGATGTCTATGTCCAGCATTTAAAAAATTTAGTGAAAAGTTTCAAATTTCTGGTTTCAGCCGTCTTAAAGAGAAATAACTTTGATCTTTTCCATAATCTAATCTTTTTGTATTATCTCACCTCCAAAGTGGGCTCTTTTTAATGCCTTGGTAATAATTTTTTGCAAGATGTCTGAAATAACTAAGGCTCAGGAAATGTGTATTATATGGGAAAAGCAAGAACAAGAGCATCTAAGGTTGCCACCATGTGGATCCTTAAGCTTGCTGAACCTCAGAAAATCTTTTAATGTTTACAGGGCAATGGTTTGGCTGACTGCCTGAACAATAGGTGTAAGCATGCCAGAAATGCATGACTGAGGCAGGAGTCATCTGCTGGCCAGGTACATTAGTGTTCATTCGTTGACAGGTTTAGTGGTTGGATCAGAATGACACCTTTATAGTCTCCTGTAGATGGGTGAGGAGTAATAAGAAATAATAATCTTGGGATGAAGGGAAAACATGACAAAACATGTCCAGGTTGTTATGTCTCACAGGCAATAGAACAGCAACTCCATGCTCCCAGCTTTATTCACAATTCCATGTGAGAAGCACCCTTGTAAGAGTGCATTTCCCTCTGGAGGGAGAAGAGGGGAAAGGCAACACAGAGGAGGAGCAATGCACTGAAGATGGGGCCTGCATGTCAACAGTTGAAAAGAAAATGCAATTTTATTTCTGCAAAGTGTCTGAAAATCAGCAAGATCTCTTGGGCTGAGGTAGTGAGAGGCATGGAGTAAGTTTTACAGAAGCTTCAGAGACCTGGTGCAATTTTTCTGTACTGGTTGAACTGCTGAGTAGACTGCCCAGAAAGCAGTGCATACCAACTCATTCCCTTCTTCTTCCAGAAGGCAATTCAATTCCCTCAGAACATCTGCATGAACAGCTGCCTTTGATGGCTGGAAACTTAAAGCATTTATCATTTTAGCTGTTTCACTTTGCCTGGATTCTTTAAATTGTCACAGAGAGGATATGAATGAAACACTTGTCTTGGTCACATTTAGGGTCCTTAAAAGGGGTGGACATTTTCTTGAGTCAATCGTTGCCTGCCCAGCTGAACAGTTTAACTCACTCCCTGAATCCAGAGAAAAAATTTAAAATATCACATGCCTCCATCTAATGGGTTCTGCCCACCCAGAGGGCCACTAAATCTGGCTGATGAGCAACTTGGGTTGTACCTTAGTGGCCTAATGTTAAGACCATTTTCAGAAAAGCCTGACTATATCTGCTCAGCAACCTCCTCACACCTTTTGGGTGATTGCTGTTGAGATGCTTTGAAGCCTCCTCTTCCCCAGCTTTTTAATCAATTTACCTTCAAAAATTACTTTTTAAATTAAATACCATTCTTCAAATTTGTATCAAGATGACTGACAAACTTCATCAATCCCCCATTTTTAAGATGCAGTCTTAAAAACTCCTCAGCTGAGTGTTTAATCTGATCCAGGGCCATGCACAGTGAAGGGGAAAAGATGGAGAGGTCTTGCTCCCCAGTGCTCACACTAAATACCTGGAAGAAGACCACTGCTTGGACTATTTTTCAGTCTAGTTCTCATTGTAACCTACAAGTAGGAGCCCAGGCTGCCCACCATCTGAGGTGTCCTTTGCCAGACTGCTGCCTCGGAAGGTGGTGTAGGAATCAGACCTAACAACTGTATTTCTTACATTTGTACATGAAGTGGATGCCTGACAAAGAAGTTCAGGCCAGTGGAAAATTAAAGACTGAAACTGTAGCTGTTGGAGCAACCTGACAGCAGTTTTTGTTTAATGACCCATTTCAGGCCAACCATCCTATTATGCTTCAGAATATTAAAACTGGATTGTAATTTTCCAAAATGTATGAAGGGCATAAGTCCTGTTTTTCCAAAGGACTTTAGGCCACATGCAGCTTACCTATTTTTATCACCTCATTCGGGCATTAAGTTAATTGATATAAACATATAAAGCCCTAGAGATTCAGCTAGAAAATGATGGAAGGTTCCCAACACATAGGAATTTTTAAATTTTCTTTTTGCTTACTGATGTTTTTAGGTAGTCTAGGAATAAAGCTTACTTTGCCAAAGTAGTGACTAAGTTATTTAGTGTATATAAAAGTGTTTTTCTTGATGCTTATGCTATCTATTCTCTTTCATATAATCTTCAGTCAAACAGAATCTGAAATTCATGTGATTATTGAATTATTTAATAACATACTTCTATTAAGGCTAATCTGACACTTAGAACCAATGCAATATGAAGCTTGTCATGCATCTAAAAATCACTTCAGAAATCCTTTTTTGTAGTTATCTTTTTTCCAGAAGCTTCAGGTGTGAGGAGCAATCAGGGGAGTTTATCTCCTGTGTTTAGAGGACTTAGATTGTTTCGCTCCCTGTGGCCCTGGAGTAATTTTTTTTTCTCTGAGGTGTCTGAAAGTCTTGATAGGATCAGCACTAATTGGATAGTGTAAATAGAAGAATTAGGTACAAGAGAGCCTGAAATTCTCTGTGGCTTTAAAACTCAACTTATGCATATTTAGACAATGCAGTAATCCCAGACACTGCTTAGAAGCAAATAAAACAGGATAGCACATTATAAAAACCTGTATGAATCAATTTTTTTCAGGGAATAAAGTGGAATAAATGCATTTTTGGGGAATCTACTGAAAGACAAACATCTGTTGGAAAAGCAGGGGAGTAAATCCATCTGTAAGAATTAAGCCCAGCCACGTAACTTAGGAGTGTTTATTACTTGTCTTCTTTCCTGAGGGCTGTTTGAAGATGAGAAAGCTGTGTCTCCTACTGTAGGGCAGGAGAACACATTGTTGGCACTCAATAACAGGTAGCTAATAATAGTGGCAGACAATTAAGTCTTCAACCAGGCACACATGCTAGCCAGTAAACATTTAGCTGCCAGGTAGCAGACAGATGGCTCTACACCTAGCAAGTGGAAATACCTGCTCTCTGGGCCTTTTTTCTCCATTTATCCATTAGCATGTGTCACTGAACCCTGGGTTTGTTGGGAGGAGCAGACATGGACAGACAGGGCTTGCCATTGGCATCATTGGCAATGAATGTCACCAGCGGGAAGCTCAGGGATTCCAAGAACCCACTGCAGCTGAAATCACTGTCAGTGTGAGGTTAAAAATGCCTGGAATGAGAAAGTTATCCCTTGAGAAAATATTTCCATGTCAGTCCTTGTTTTAAGCCACTACAAAAACCCAGGCTAGGATGTTTAATCAACAAGTAATAAAAAGCCAGTGGGGAAGACGGTTGCAATTCCCAGTGAGATCTTTTAAGCAATCTGATGTTTTCTAACAACACAGAGGAAAAATCAATTGCAAAGCTCTTTGTTGTGTTTCAGTCACATAGCTCCTGCCTTTCTCACTGGCTATGTCACACACATCAGACAGAGGAACGGGGAGATCTGAGGTGCAGGAAGCAGCTGAGTGGCCAGTTGAAAAACTATGACACGCATTAACAACAGTGCTTCACAGGGTGAGTAAAGCAGGAGGATTTAAAAAAAATCTATTAAAAGCAGGAGGACTTAAAAAAATATATCTATTAATTGCTCCATTTTCAATGATTTTTTAGACCTTGATAACAAACTTTCCTGGCTGGATGTGTAACATGATGGAGCAGGGTGTCCTGCATGCACCCTGCTGTGTCCCCAGTTCTTCCTGAAGCAACAGACCCTACCGTCCATGCATGTTAGCTATTTTACCTCATTTATTGTGAGTAGATGTATTTCCTACCCACATTCCCCTGTCTGCATCCAAGAAGTACTCAGGAAAGAGTACTTCTTGGATGCAGAACCGAGGGAGAACCAAGGAAGGTTGCTGTAGTGTCAAAGTAATTTTTGCAAGATAAGAGAATCTGTCTCCCATAGTTATGCTGCCAAGGGATCCCAGCAGAGACTGATGTCCCATGGATTAGGCACCATAACAGCCTGTGAGGAGAAGAGGGCCCTGTATTCAAGACTTATAAATGTAATTCAAAATAATACAAGGTGGTTGGAAGAGGACAGAAAAGCCTGACATTCTGCAGGTCACATAGGTGAGCTGCTTCACATAACATATTGCTGAAATGCATCAAAACCTCATTTTAAATTTTTCACAAATTATACAGAGTATCTCACTCTGCAGCTCTGTTGAGCCATCCTGAAGAGAGTTTTGCTTGAGAGCACGAATTCATTTTGCTGTGAACTTCAGGTCTTAACAACAGCGCAGAATAGGTCAGAAATCTAATCACAAATCTGATTTCCAAAAATGAGGTACAGTCATAATTTATCTGTCAAATGACATCAAAGCTTCTGGCTTGCTCAAAGTTTATCACTCATTTCTTACTTTGTAAACACAAGCAGAAAGTCTTATGCCTTCCTGGAATGAGGAATAGATTTTTTTTTTTCATTTCAAGAATATTTTTACTTAGCCTAGAGCATGGTGACAATCATAACAAAACTCATTAAGCTACCTCAGAAGGATGCATATAAAATTACAGCCTAACTAAAATCTCTCCAGAACAAGGTGACATTGATAACAAGATAAAAATTCCAAGAGAAAGGTAAGATTTTCTAAAGAGTATCTTATAGGGAGACAATAAGCTCCTGCTGGTTTCAAGACCATAGGAATCATTTCAACAGAAAGAAGGAGAAGCTGCATGTTCAAGTGTGCAGATGGACTCTGTATGAGTTTCTCATAGAGTCATCTTGTGATTCTCTCCTAGCAAGCCCTCCCAAAAAAAGGAATTACAATCAAAGCTTGTGTTAGAAGTGTCTTAACATCACAAGCTTCTCAGTAATAAAATCCCATCACAAAAAAGAAAAAAAGAAAAAAAAAAGGGAAACAGATGGAAACAGCATTTATTCTGGTGTCTCCTACTGCACATTGCTGGGCCTCTCTGGTATGCCTGTAAAGTGAAAAGCTGTCCAGCACAAATGACTTCCAAGGAGCCTTAATTTCTAAATCTAAAACAGGGTTTCCTCACTGAGCAGAGGCATCTCAATCCCCAATACCACCACGAAAGTCTGCCAGCAGAGATGCAACCACCAGATGGTGGCATTTCCACTGTATAAGGCACTGTGGTGACACTTGAGTTGTCATGTAATTAATCTGATTAGCAGTACGTGTGTAACTTTCTGTGTAAGGGCAGCAGTGTTTTAAAAGGATCTATAACTCTAAACCAGAGGACAACAGTCTTTCAAGGCAGGCTCAAATCATTTATTCACCATGTCCACAATATCCAGCAACACTAGTGGGACAAAATTTTGAATTAGAGAAAACTGACTGTAAGAACTAGCAATGACAGGCAGAGGGGAAAATTTTTTTCCTGAGTTACCTGATAAAACTTGGGTCGTTCCTACTCCTGCAGATATCTTCCCCTCCATCAGTAATAAGTTTACATGCAACTTAGGAAGACCAGTTGCTTGGGATGCAAGAACTACAGCTCAGCAGTGGGGACAAGGAAGAAACTCTGCACACCTGCAGTTGCTTTTATTTCTTTTTCCTGAGAAGTCCATCAGTGGATGTGATCCACAAAGGGATGTGCTGCTGACAAAGAACAGCTGGGCACTGCTCCTTCTAGTCTTTGCAAACTGCCACGGGCTTTCCCTTAAAAAATAACTTTATCCAAGCAATTGCCAGCTAATTTCTTACATTGTCCTTACACAACATCAAGGGCTCAAAAACCTGTAACGAGCAATAACAATATGAAGTAGCATTTTTCACCTAGACATCTTTTGGAGCTGAAACTCCTTTGTATTTGATATCCAGGAAAGAGTACTTCTGTCTTCCTAAATATTTGCTGTCTTCTATTGTAACTTCCTAAAGTGATTTTAGGAACTTAGAAGGGTCCTCCTGGGTCATCAAGTGCATTGGTGAACAGTACCCTACTGTCAGTGTCTCAATATCTGACAGTTCTTGCCTCTACAATTTCTCTACTGGGAAGCAATTACAGAATGGTAGTCCTCTACTGGTTAGCAATGTTTCTGTGTTTTTCATACTAAATTTGTTTGTGCCAAATTTTTACTTAGTTGTTCTTGTGTTTCTGTTAATATATGGGGTATCATTGACTCACTCCTTCCTGATTCTTCCCTCCTAGATTATTCCATGGGATGATACAATTCTGTCCCCATACAAAAATATATATTGGCCATAATTCACATGAAGTAAATTTCAGATCTCCAAGAACTCCTAAAGGACAACTTTAATTGTTCTCTTATTGCTACCACCCTTCCACTTCTTTTTCTCACCCATGTATTTACTCAGGAACTTGTAATACAAGTTATAATACACTCTGCACACAGTAATATTGAAGTATTTTGTAGTTTTCAGTTCCTTTTACCTCTGCCCCAACATAGCTGCACTCTCAGAGCTCTCTAATTCAACAAGGGTTAAGCCAGAAAAGTTCTACTTTCACTGCCTCACTGGTAAGGGGTGCTGTTCCACAGTTCTGCCATTGTAGTCTGCAACTGCAGGAAAACCTTTTGCCAAGGGAGTACAGCAGTATTCTCCTATCAGCAAAGAGCTTCTTGTGTAAATACAACTTTGTTCAACATCCTGGCAACCCTGGCACAGAATGAATAGAGCAAACAACCTGCTTCCTCACCCCTGAAAATGTATCTGAGCACATTAGCTGGTGCTGTTGGGCAGCTGGAACAGACCTTTCTTGCCTGGTGCTTCCTGTGTCATTAGTAGGTAATTTCAAACTCCAGGGCTGGAATGCTGCAGTGCAATCTGCAGAATGGATTGAACAACTAGAAAAAGGAAAAACTTTGTTTCCCTTCTTCATCTTGTGTAGAAGATAAAAGTGCTCTTAAGACACTCAAGAAATGTAAAACTTAACCTTTCTGGAGTTTATATATATATATATATATATATTGCAGATCAGAATTTATTTTACTTTACAAGTGGTAATATGTCACCACATCTTGGTAGGTCATTACTCTCTAATATTATTCCAGTAGCACAGGGTTTAAGTCTGCTCTCCAAATTATCACTTACCCTTCCTCTGTCTCCTCTCATAGACACATGATACGCCTTCTCTACCTCAAATTATAAGGGATATCCAAGATTTACAGCAAGTGCTGAAGCCACCTGTCCATATCTTTTATGTTTTGCCACCTGACCCAGAAAACCTCTGCATATGAAAAAGGACCTGTTTGGTATCACACACTCCAAAGAAACAGTAAAAATGCACATGAGCACAATTCAAGTCAAGGAAATAATTTCATTGTCTTTAGTGGGACAGGATTTCTTCTTAAAAGGTCTGGCTTTGGCAGTTATCTAATCTTCTCTATTTTATTATAAAGGAATTAGGAACAAAATATCCATTATTTTCCTCTTTTCAACCAAATTATGATAAGAACTGTCTCCTTCATTTTGCTGCAGCCTAAGATGTAAAGCATTTAGGAAATAAGTTCTCCAAAGCAGTCAGTAGATTCAAGCCACCGGGTTTGAGTTGCTTTAGAACTCTCAGAAAAATTTCAATAAGTGATGAATGTTCTTTGGTTGAAGCAAAACCAGAAGGCCAACCACCTCAAGGGTGTCTATGGCTCTGGGGGATCCTCTTACACCCCTCCTGGAAATCCTGAATGCTTTAATGTTCCCCTGAACTGCCTGTACAGCACACATGGCATGGGGAATAAACAGGAGTAATAGAGATCTGTGTGTGGACCATGATCTCACTGGGATTACAGAGACACGGTGGGATAGCCCACATGACTGGAATGTTGTCATGGATGGCTGTGTACTCTTTAGGAAAGACAGGCAGCAAATCAAGGTGGTAGAGCTGCTGTTTATGTGAGGGAGAGCAGCTGGAATGTGTGGTGCTCTACTTAGGGCTGGATGAAGAATGTGCTGAGAGTTTGTGGGTAAGAAATAAGGGGCTGGGTAATATGGTGATGCAGTTGTTCAGTAGAGGCCACCTGGACAGGTAGGAAAAATCAATGAGGTCTTCTACAGGGAGCTGGATGTAGTCTAGTGATGCTCCCCAGGGATAGTGGCTTCTGTCTTGTTTAACTCATTCATCAATGAAGTGGATGAAGGGCCAGAGTGTAGGTTTGCTGATGATACAAAACTGGGAGCAGTGGCTGATACACCAGAAGGCTAAGCTGCTATTCAGAGAGATCTGGACACATTGGGGACTTGAGGGGAAAGGAACTTAATGGAGTTCAACAGAGGCAGATGCAGGGTCCTTCACCTGGGGAGAAATAACCCCAGGCACCAGCACAGGCTGAGAGTCAATCTGCTGGAAAGCAGCTCTGCAGAGAAGGACCTGGGGGTCCTGGTGGGCAACAAGCTGTCCATGAGCCACCAGTGCCCTGGTGGCCAAGAAAGCCAACAGAGTCCTGGGGTATATTAGGAAGAGCATTGCCAGCAGGCCATGGGAGGTGATCCTGCCCCTCTACTCAGCCCCAGTGAGGCTGATCTGGGGTGCTGTGTCCACTTCTGGGCTTCTCAGGACAAGAGAGATAAGGAACTGCTGGAGAGGGTCCAGGGGAAGGCTATGATGAGGGGACTGGAGCATCTCTCTAACGAGGATAGGCCAAGGGAGCTGAGCCTCTTTAGTCTAAAGAAGAGATGAGTGAGAGGGGACACCATCAATGCACACAAATACCTCAGCAGCAGGTGTCAAAAGAATGACACCAGACTCTTTTCAGTGGTTCCCAGCAACAGGACAAGGCAGAAATTAATGCACTGGAAGTTCCACTTAAGGAAGAATTCCTTTACTGTGGAGAACACTGACAGTCTGCCCAGAGAGCCTGTAGACTCTCCTTCTCTGGAGATATTTAAAACCTGACCAGATTTTTTTTCCTGTGTAGTCTGCTCTAGGTAAACCTGCTTTGACGGGGAAAGAGGATTGGACTAGATGATCTCCAGGGCTCACTTCCAGCCCCAAAGATTCTGTGATTCTGTGATAATCTGTGTCTTTAAAAGTTGTCTTTGAAGTTATTAAACTATAAAAATTCTCTTGGGATTTAGTAAGACAATCTATCTGTGATGAAAACTAGATAAAGCTCATGAAAATAAAGATTTTACAAAATTTTTAGTAAAGAAGAACCAGTATTCTAGACTATAATTACTATAGACACATTTACTGGCAAAAGCTAAGTAATATCTCTCAAAGACAAAGAAAAGCAAACTGTAGCCAAACCTAACAGTCAGTCTTTTCAGGTGAACCTGTACTGGGAAATCAATTGGATAAAGCTGGAAGAAAATTGGGCTTTCTTTACTGCTTAATGTGAAAGTAGAAAATGCTAGGTAATTGTGTCATTTAAGAACACAGAGGAGGTATAGATCAAGAAACGTCACAGAATTATTCAGTAGGCAGGGTGGGGAGAGGGGAGCACATTTTTACAGCAGCTGGAGGATTGTGTTCAATTTGGCTATGAGAAATGAACGAACAGGTCAGTAGGCAGCAGAGAGGAAGAGGTGCTTCATGACTTGGCAGAAAGATAAGGAACAGGGACACAGAGATCCAAAACCCAAGCAAAATTCTGCTAAGAGAAAATAGAAGAAAAAATACTTCTGGGTTTCAGCACATTATTTCCCCCCTAGGTCTGCTTATTTTCCATGTTAGTAAAACAAAAATTTTTAATTGTTTAATCTCATGTAAAATGTGTGTGTGTGTGTACACCTGCACACACGTCCTTGAGAAGTGAGATTATGGAGTAGTGGCTCAAGGAAAGGTGTCCCTGAGACCCAGGGCAGCCAACACTGCTGCTTGCAGGAGTGCAATCAGAGCTTTCCTCCCATGAGGCATAGCCTCAGGATCCAGGTTACAGGGAAGAGCATTGCTGCTGTCTACCTAAGTGAATGAAAGCTGCAGATCAGGCAGGTGGGGTGGAGTGACACCTACGTGGAAGTCTGGAAAGGTTCCAGCTGAAAGGATGAAATCCTTACCTAAGGTGATTAAAGAGAGTCCCATTTACTTCAGCAGAGCTGTGACATTTTACACTAAGGGAGGATGTGGCCTGATTTTCTTCCTTTGTGTCGTGTTCTTATTCCCAGTGCACAGGAAGGCAGAGATTGTGATCACATTACACCTTGTGCAAAATATAAAGACCTGTACACCTACTGTGACTCACTGGACACCTTTCTTTCTAGCTCATTGGGATTTCAGTTGTGTGCTTTCATTTCATGCTCATGCAAGGACAAACCTGTCTCTTTAATTCTACCTATTAGCATTGCCCTCTAATCCTGTCCTTAAAATAGCAGAACAAAAGTAGTAAGTAAAATCTGTTTTGCTTGAATGTAATTTTTTAAAGGCAAAACACCAAATTTTCATTAGCAAAACAGTGACTCACCCTGTCAACTGTACCCAGAATAAATAAGAACTGCATTCATTGAAACTGAGACTGTGTCCTCCCTTAATGGGCAAGTGTCTCTGAGGAGAACCTGGTAGGAGAAAGTTATCCAGCCTTTTGGGATGTTGTTCCTCTCTCCTCAGCTGTGAAAATTAATTTATTTTTTTTTTAGTTCCTGGAAATACAAAAGGTACATAAGATGCAAAACAATACTCTCTGTTCTTAGTTGCTGACAAAAAAAAAGTCTCTATCACAAAAATTTTCATAATAAGGTCATTCCTGCACTCATTTCTGATATCACATCCTTTATTATCCTTTTTGTTATTGACAGTATTTTTTGTAATGCAGCAGTTTTACTGAGAAACACTCTCGAATGAGAAGATAAAGACAATTAAAACATGAAAGAAAAATAAGGAAACAGCATACAGCAAAGACACAAAATCACATACTCAATGACCTTAATTAAATGTCATATTCCTACAATAGTCTCATTAACCTCATAGATAAACGAGGAGGTAAAACTTATGACTATAACAGAATTTGGCCTAATCTCTGATTAAAATAAGATGATGGAACACTGCTCTGCATCAGCTGCCTGTCAGGAACAAAGGCTACCAAGCAATCACACCAGTTCAGACTTTGTCTGTCATTTGCTGAAATCCATGTTGTCTATTATAAGCATTTGGGATGTGATTTAACTCAAAAAAGTGACAAAACAATGGCTTAATCATATAAATTTATTTTACAGTAATTATCTACTGCATCTTTTGATGTCTGCCTGTGTGTTTCAGAAAACAAAGCCCCATGAAGTTACTTACACACTTGCAAAAGTCTGGGCTTTCTCTGTTTGATGACCAGTTCACATGATTTAAGATTCCTAAGATCTTGTGAGGTAATTTAAAATACCCTTCTAGGAAGCCCAGCAGCTTCTGACTATTTGTGTATGCACTTGCTCCTTGCTGGCTGCCAGGTACTGTATCAATTCCTTGGAACAGCAGTCAGACAGGAAAACCTAAGGCAGTCAAAAGGTTACTCTGAAAATGGGATATTTATTTGGCAAATGACACTCTTACTCAGTGCTTACTATTCTTTGCTCTGAGTTTGCCACAGCAAAGGAATGTCACCATTCCTTTAGAAGTGGGGAGTCACATTAGAACTTTATTTTAGCATAGAATTAATCTTACCTGCATATTTCTAGAGTTTCAGTCAGTCTTATAAGCATCTTAAATGACAGCACCTGCTAATATTCCAGAGGAAAATACTCCCCTGCCTGGTATAGTCCCTTTATTAGAAAGGTACTTCTGTTTATTTACTCCATATAAAATTTAATCCTCCTCTCTATATAACAAGACTGCCTAGGAGGGCTCTGAAAGTTTAGGATTCTCTTTATGGTCTGAATTACATGGAAAGGCCAGATTCTTCTATGGTTATTGAGAAAAGAGTCCCTCAGCACTGAAATTTCCTTCATTTATAGATAGTTAACACTCAGTGACTAAGCACACTAATCACACACAAACCCTGATCACACTAATTGCACTAATCACACACAAACCCTGATTAGGTGTACTAAAGCTTTAGCCATTCAGAAACTTTTGCTGCCTGCATGCATAAGTGGATGCCTGTGCTGAGCAATCATAGATTTCTTTTTCAGGGCTGCAAGCTATCACCACCACAACCATAAAGGTAAATGCTCGGCACCTGCGTAAGCCAGACTCTTGCAGTACATCAGGCTGTAAGCACATAACCTGGAATAGGGAATATGTCTAAGTGTGCTTGGAAATGTCAGACTTTCTTCCCTTGTGCTGGCAACCAAATTGCTCTGGCAGCCATTTCTCCCTCCATCATCTGTGAAGTTCTCTCCAACATTCCCTCTAATCCAGTTAGGGTTTGTGGCATAGATGACTGGGCATTCAGTGCCATAGTCAGCTCTCAAGAGAAGCCCAAAAAGAATCCCTTCAGACCAAGTGTTCCCACAGGCATGCATACTCAAATCCCTCTAATAGCCCTCTAAGCCTAAAGGAAATATTTCAAGAGACAGAAGGAGGGAAGCTTTCATGTTCTGCCCCTTACAGTCATCATCTGAGACCTAGAAATTGCAGAGTATATTTCTCCATTTCAGAATAGTTCCTACAAATGTTTCATCATAATCTAAATTTCAACAAAAGTGGACTATGGTAGAAGAACTTGAGATTCACACTGGAATCTCCATGTTTTATTTCTAGTTTGCTGTCTCTTAACATATTTATCAGTGACATTTTAAAATATCTTACGTCACTTGTGACTGCAAGCCAAGACCTGATGTGACTAACAGAAAAGGGAAATCACACATAATGTCATGCAGCTAAGTATAAATACTCACCTTACTTCAAACAAAAAAAGAGGAGTGGAAAAAGGGGGAAAGAAATTCTCTGTGACATATATTTTTAGACAGATTCATGAAAAAAATCCTTTTTTGTATGGTTTTGATTACTCATTTTAGTCTTTCTGAGCTTCAAGTACATTGTTACAAGCTGTCTCCACCTGTCAATCTCTCTTCAGTGATGCAGAAGTCTTTGCAGAGAGAAGAAAGAAACACCAGATTTCCCTTGAAAAGCTCTGGGCTGAAAGCTAACTATTTTTCAAACTAAGGGACTTATAAGGGGTTTGGTTTGGGGTTGGGGATTTTTTCTGTTGGTGGGCTTTTGTTAGTTTGTTTTTTTAACAGACACTGGTAGTACAGATAAATTTCCTGTATCCAGACACAAAAAGAGAAATGCTGCCAGAGAAGCTTTACATTATAGGCAAATCACCTCTCCTGTATTTGTGTGTCCTTCTTAGCTCACTCATGTTTGCTAAAAACCAGCAGCCTTGCATCCCTTGCTAAAAGAAAATCTGCTTTAAAGATGAAGGCAGAGGTAGCTACTGGGTCATACCATGTTGGAGAAAAAAAATACACTAAATGTTTCTGTCTATAGCTCCTGTGTATTTGACTGTTTGGGTTTTTTTCTTTAAAGGATCAATAAATTAGAAATAGAAATATTTTCCAAGCTTTATTGAATTTTCTGGTGCTGCCTGCTTTCAAACCTTCTATCCTGATACTGATTTCTGGTGCTGCCTGCTTTCAAACCTTCTATCCTGATACTGATTTCTGGTGCTGCCTGCTTTCAAACCTTCTATCCTGATACTGATTTCTGACAGCGTGCATATGCAAGAGACATGTGCACTTCTCTGCATGAGTCAGTCAGCAAGAGAAAGGAATTCCAGCAGTGGTGGGAACCCTGACTCCCACCCCATGCCTGTGCACTGGCTGCTGAATGCATTTGCAGACTGCTGTTATGTCTCATGGCATAACAAAAAAGCTCCAAAAGCAAAAAACAATCAAACACCCTTTGGTAAGCCATTGCTAAGAAGTGTTTTCACATTCTTTCATTAGCATCCACAAAATTAGTAGAAAAAAGCCCTCTAAAAAATACTTGCATGAGGTCATGCTACAGAGGAGTTTCACTTGAATCTGAAAATGTGAAGCATCCAGTACCTTGCACTGATACTCTTCCCTTACTGTTTAATAACCTAAGGCTGTAACTGCTGCTTACTACTAAGTATCTCCTTCCTTTTCCTTTTCCTTTTCCTTTTCCTTTTCCTTTTCCTTTTCCTTTTCCTTTTCCTTTTCCTTTTCCTTTCCTTTTCCTTTTCCTTTTCCTTTCCTTTTCCTTTTCCTTTTCCTTTTCCTTTTCCTTTTCCCTCTGAGGTCTCTTACAAGCCTTCTATTCTGCATATCTCTTCCTGAACAGTGACTGCAAGAACTGTAAGCAGTTACTGCTGATCCATTCAGCATCTCTGTAATAACTTCTCTGCTCCAAGGCTAACTGTGTAAACAATTTTTCCAACCCCATAAAACTCCTTGTATTTTTTACTGAGAGCATCCATTCAAAGAAAATAGTATTTATATCAATGGAGAAAGTGTGAATATCAAAGGATGAAGTCTAGACAATTCTAACGAGAAAGAGGATCAAATCCTTTCTATTTAGATGTGGTCCTGGTGATATAGTGACCCTCAACATCCACTAAAACCTGATATTCAGCAAACATCAAGAAAAGGATTCTAGATGATAGATTACAAGGAAAATAACAGACAGGATGTCAAATCCTGAAAGAGAAATATGTATTTATTCATTATCTAGGATTTTTTGGCACAAAAATCTCTTTTGTATACCAAAATTAATATCATTTTGCCCTGATTTCTTCTATCTCAGTAAATAACTTTGGGAAATGCAGTAATTCCTCAGCTGCCTATAAAACATGTGATAAGCAGCCTTTTTCATATACCGATATAAAATTGATATGTCTGAAATGCTCCTTTAACACAAATCAGAAGTGAAGGGATCAAATAAATCTCTGGTATAATTACAAGGCTTCCAAGCGAGCTAAAGTAAGATGAATTTCACTCGAGGCTTTATATTTAGCCTGGAAACAACCAGCCCGGGCATCTTGAATCAGACAGAGCCAGCACACGTGCACACGCCACAGCTGCCGCCGCGATGCAGATGCTAATAATTCAGCGGCTTTGTACCCTGTGATTATGCATGTGCCGTCTAGTGGTTCAGATTAAAGAGTTAAACAAAGTGCTTCTCCCTCCCCTCTTGGCGGAAGATAATTCAAACCCATCTGATATTCACAAACAGTTGGACAGCAGCTGAGGTTTCATCAGGAATCCCACGTATGGCCAGAAGCAACATACACCTCGGTGTTTCCGGGAGCCGCAGGCAGCCAGAACAGATGGTAGAAATCATCATCCCCAGACAGTCATCAGGGGAACCTCAGGCCACATGCTTGAATTTTTCTCAATGAAGCGCATAGAAGGCAGGCATTCGATCCGTGGGACGGCAGCTGCCGGCTCCTGGGGGAGAGGGAGGCAGCGGGACGGAGGAAGGCTCTCGCAGGTTATGAACAGGTCACGCCGTGACATTAGCAGTCCGGAAATATCGCCTCTCCCAGGGGGCTAAAACAAAAGCCAGGGAGAAGCTCCTCGTAATTCAAACACAGTTCAGTGCTTACAGATTACAGCACATAATCTGCTTGGCAACAGCACAGCGCACAGAGACGCTCTGCTATCTGACTTCTCTCTTTCTTCTAGCTGCTTCCACTAGAAATGTCAGAAGGAATTCTTGATGCAGCAAATGTCCTATGCAAATCTCGAGGGAGGAAGAGCGCAACTTCCTTGCAATTTTCAGAATGAAAGCTGGAGGCAAGGCTGATGGTGACAGCTCAACTCCCTCATTCAGATGTCCCTAACCTTTTTGCTCCATTTGTGACATGCTATATGCAGCTCTCTTCATTGATCATCACTGCCTGTCTGAATCACCCAGTCCCTTCTGTGAGCAGTGAGACTTCCTACAACTGTCAGCCTCATTAGAGGGAGAATTTCCTTGGTGACATTTTGGAGGAAACAAGGCATTCGGAGGAAGAGTCTTAAAATATTGCATTTGACAAAGTGGATGGTTTTAAAAATCATTGCCCCAGCCCTACAACTGCCTCTTCAGTCTCACTTCAGCTCTCCTGTGCACAGCCAGCCATGCAAGACAGTCTGCAGATGGAAACTCTCCAAACCCCAGGCCTGCTTTAAACCTTCTTTGCTGACAGGTCAGGACCATGGTGCTCAGCCAAGCACTCCAGAGTTACATCCTCCACATCACAGTAATATAAATATCCATACATTGTGGGCTTGTGTGTACAGAAATAAATGGGTGAGGATGTTTATGTGCATGCATTTGTAAATACAAATAAAATTACTTCATTCCCGGAAGCTACTTCCTATTTGACTGCTTACACATTCTAAGTATAAATGGAGTTTATCAGGATCTGAAGTAGACAGATTTTGAAATTAAATATGCTTTAAGATTTTTGTTAAACTAAGTGATAGTTGATAGTTTTTCTGTTGAAAAACTTACTTATCTACCTTCTTTGTTGAACTTTTTAATTTTAGGAAGTTCCAGTGTTTCCTGCCTTGTAGAATAGACAACTCCCAGTCACACTTCTGGTCTTTCTTTCCTACTGTGCTGGATACTGCATTTTCCACTGTCTTGCTTTCCTATTCATTCATGGTAGTTCTTCTGCAGATAGATCTCAGCTGGTGCTTTCCAGATTCTCCAATAAAATTCAGTGCTCACTGGACTGTTGGTCAGAATAAAAAGTCCTCATTCCTGTCCTAAGGATCCTTTGGATTCTTTGTGCTGTAAAGGGAAACCATGAGTGTGGACTGTGCAGTGTCTGATACACTGGAGCTTTGCAGTAGCTATTGCATATGACCTTCACCATTACCTGACCAAGCAGCAGAAACCTGGATTTCCCATGCAAACACTGACCAATTGTCCAGGACTTCCAGGAGCCAGGAAGACTGGCTAGGAAGAGAGAGAACTGGAGCTGTACTTGATACTGCAAACTGATCAGAGCATTCAACAGCTTATTAAACCCGAGGAAAAGAATCAGGAAACTGACTTAAGGCCATTCAGTCCTTGATCATAATTTTTTATTCCATCACCATGTATCTATTACCTTTCTAAAATATTTATAGTTTTACATGGAAAACCTTTAAATGGAATCTTCATTTTATGAAAGGATTTCCAGAGTCATAAATATTTTGTGTTGCTCCTTTTTAAGACTTGAAGTTTTGCTTTAGAAACAGGGGAAAAAAGCAATTACTCTTTCCAAGGGAACATTGCACCACTGACCTTTACAAGATGCAAAGATGTGCAGTTATGTCTATTTTCATTCTCTGATCCAAACTGACAGCTTGGTTACTTGTCCAGCCATTTCCTGCAGGTGATGGAGGCAATATTGGTCAACAATGTGTAAATGGGAACTGAGGTATCCATGGGAATGAACAAGGCTGTCCAGCAAATTTTACTGTATGCCATAGCCTCTCAGGCACAGCAGCACAGCACGCCTTTCCTACTAATATAAGCCAAATGTTCCTAGACAAAATTAATAACAGCAAGGGTAAAGATCTTAGCTTTGTAAATAATACCCACATGAGGTTCTGAGTCCCACAGAATGGTAAGAAAAATTGTAGTAAGGAGGCTGAGATGTTGGATCCCAGCAGAAGTATGGTGCCACATACCATATATTAGGGTAATAGTCTGCTCCAGGCCGATGGCATTAGCACAAAATGAATCCTCCAGCAGAGTCACGACCAGCACATTCCCCTTGGCTCACTGTGGAGAATAAGGACAGGGCTTCACCAAAAATGTATGGGCTCATTTGCAGACAAAGCAGGGAGGATATTACAGCTCCTGGCAAAGCAATGAAATATGCAAAGTTGGGAAGGAGCAAATTAGACCACAGCAGAGAGAGCAACTATCTCAGGACAAGCTTCTGCTATTTTCTCTCTGCTGGCACAGTAGTGCAACAAACCCTTGGAGTGCCAGAAAGAAGCAGGCTGAGAAAGGTGATGGGAGGATACTGGAGATGCAGCATTAATTCAGTGTGATCCGTCACTCAATCCCTGAGTTACTGATTGCCAAACATAACCCCGCACTTTCAGAGAACACAAGCACACAGAAAAATTTAAGAAAAGCAAAGGTACATTAAAAGCATGGATGAGAAAAGCAAATACTGAGAAAATAGTAAGGACCAAGAATGACAAGCAGAAAAAGAAGTAAAGGCAAATATGCACAGAACAAGCAAGGGACAGAGAGAAAGATAAAGACCTAAGTAAAAGTAGTGATTAAAAGAAAGATTATCCCACAAATCTTTCTGCAGTTTTTCTTTTTTAGTCTCAGAAGAAGAAATTCAGTTGTAACAATTATCTTTACAGAAGGGAAATGGAGACCTGCTTTGACTAACAGCTATACAAAATTAATAGTTGGAAATCATAGACTTCTCTTCTTATATTGATGTCTATCACAGCTGCCGCTGCAAAAAAAATCTGAAAATGCAAATGACAAGGCATCAAAATCTATCAAGCAAATGAAAAAACCTGGAAAGGATTTTTTTTTCATTATAGGGAACTTTGGGTGTCGACAACAGTGAAAATTCTATAACCTTTCTTTGTTATCACTATATCAGTTGTGCCAGCTTTTCACATACGCAAATACTTGTGCATTACTGATAGCCTGATGTGAGAGCAGGAGTAAAACGCAGCCCCTTGAAGTCTTCTCTCAGTTTAGGATTACAGGGTTACATTCAAGATTTAATACAGCAGGATTTCCCTTTACAAAAGGTTGCAGTTTGTGCCAATATTTCTTGTTGCCATTAAAATAATCCAAATGTCAAGGAAAAACAGTTTCTGTACTTTTCTAACACAGTGTCAACCTGAAATATTCACGGTGCCTGAAGAAAAATCGTGTTGCACTTCTGAAGGACCTCCCACACATATCTGTAAGAATTTTCTGTGATGAAAAAATGGCCATCTGAATAGGCCCAGGAAACTTCTAAATCAGAACTCAGTATCTCAAAAAATACTCTTGGCAATAACAAATACATACAGTTGCTTTGTTGTATCTTTAAAAAGTGGAAGAAAGCACGAGGTAACTGGCTGTGCCATTGAGCAGCTGGCTTTGACAGAAGATTACTTTCCAGGAGAAGTGTTAGGTAGTTAAACATCTCTTTCAACATTCCCCTGGGATTATTTCTATGGACTTAGAAAGTTATAAATGGGACCCCTGATTCTCCACCTCCTTATTCAGTGCTCACAGCAGACTTTAGTGTCAGAAGGAGTGGAAAAGACTTCCCTGAAACAGATGAAGACACATGCCACTTATTAAAGGATTGCATTAGGTAAATCTTTCTAGGCAAACATTGGGAGGCTTGATGAGCTCTAGCAAACAAGACAATACCAAAAAGTACTAAATGCCTTTTTCTAATAACCAACCTACAAATCTATCATAAATTATAGAACTACTTTAAAATAAAAGCAAGCAAGCAAGCTGCCCTTCCTCATCCCAACAATAAAGTCTTTGAGACATGAGTTATAATCAAACCCAGCTTATGTGTCATATTTTGATTAACTCAGCATAGAATCACTTCCTACTACACATCTTGTGCTACTGATTCTCCTGTCAAAACCACGGGCTGTGATACACCAAGGTCATGACTGTTGTTCTGGGTGTGCTCTAGTGCAATGTGGCACGTCTCAGAAAAAAAAAAAATTACTTTTTTTTTTTTTCCCTCTGAACTTTGAAGAACTCCACTGCAGCAACAAAACCAGCTCCCAACTGCAGCCAAAATACACCTTTAGCCTCAAAATTCAGACTTCCAGCAGCCTGAATGACACCTAGAAAGGTAAGAAACCTAACTTCAATAAGGTAGAAGTGAAACAAAGATGAGCTTAATGTCCAACAGAGGTGACTAAGAAAGAAATATCCCAAGTTCTTGCAGAGAGTAGAGGAATGCCACTCCAGGAGATGTCACTGGCTCCTTCCTTCCTTCCTTCCTTCCTTCCTTCCTTCCTTCCTTCCTTCCTTCCTTCCTTCCTTCCTCCTTCCTTCCTTCCTTCCTTCCTTCCTTCCTTCCTTCCTTCCTCCTTCCTTCCTTCCTTCCTTCCTTCCTTCCTTCTCCTTCCTTCCTTCCTTCCTTCCTTCCTTCCTTCCTTCCTTCCTTCCTTCCTTCCTTCCTTCCTTCCTTCCACCACTTCCTTCCTGATGTAAACCATTTTAATTCAAAAATTCTAATTAGCATATGCTGTACAGCAGGTCTTCTTACAAAATCATAGGCATCTGAATAAAAGCTTAAAGGCCTTGGATTATCTTTTATCACCAGAACAGAGGACTTTAATCAGGTCTGCTATGTCTGGCACATACTGAGAGTTAATTAGGTTTAGCAGTAGTAATCATAATGGAAAGGCTTGGATTTTGGGGTCTGGGTTTTTTTTTTCTTTTTTTCTGTTTTACATCGATAGCAAGACATGAGGAGAGCTCAGCTTATTCTTTCAAGGTGATTTTTGTGCTACCTTGGGGCTCTGAGGAGTTGTCTTCCTCTGGTGTATTCTGGTGGTTAAATTCCAGACTGTGTTACTGTCCCTGACTCCGCCTTCCAGATAATTACTTGAATGCATGGCTGTATCAAATCTGGAAAATGCTACCAGGTTAAAACTGAGACACAAGGCATGTGCTGCCCTAAAGTAACGTACAAAGCACACATTTTGCTCAGGGAAAGAAAATGTTTAAGAAGTGGCACCTACAAAAGGATATGCATGTGTGTCTCCAACATGAATGCTTAGTTAACCCAAAAAACCTTCTGTTCTGAGCAGCATGTTTTCTGGTTTTTATTTATTGCCAGCTGACACATGACCCAGTCCCAGAGACTTAAATCTCCATACTTTGAATGAGGATTGCAGAACTGTTCCCTTAGGTTGCATGTTGTTTTCCTAAAGAATCATTAAAGCTATTGATTATCTGAGGAATTAACTTAGTTTCTTGACATTTCCAGTTTGAAATGCATTATAGGAAGCATTTCAGCTCAAGCCAAAGAACTTAATTTTATTTCAGTTATTATCCTTCTGTATTGCAGAGTCACAACTTACCAACTTCCCTATGAAAACATTATTTATGCTTCAGCACAGTAGCACCAGAAGCAACGAGCCAAACAAAAACAACAAAAAAAAAGCATGAAGGCCACAAAAAAGAATGCAGGGGGGTTGAGCAGAAGGAGCTAAGCTACTTCCACACTAAGAACTGGCCTCCCAGAAGAGACATTGAGTACTTGCATGATTAGACCAATGAAAGTGATTTCTCTTTGGAATGAATTTATGACCCACTTTCAAATCCCTGAAGAAAACAGGGATTTAAAATGAGAAAGCTGAAAAGCCACAACACCAGCAATGCAAACGTCTGTTCTTTTTCTCAGTTTTATAATAGTGTCATGGCCCTGATGTTAAAAAAAACACTCTAACAGTGTGTCAGTGATGTGCTGGAGGCAATGAAAGTTATCAATCAGTAATATGAAGGGATTTAAGCAGCTTAATTGAGGGCAAAATTCAATTGATTAATGGTTAGGGAAGTACTCACTGACGTGGAGGTTTCAAGGAATTACAATCTGATTAAAATTCCATTTTAGAAATGAAGGGATATAGGATGCTAATCAGTTCTAAAGCACAGATTATTAGTGCCAGCTATTTGAAACAGCTGGGACTATTGTGATGAAAACAAAACGTGACTCTATTTCTGTGAGGGGGGATAATTTATATGTTTTGAGAACTGGAGCACATCAGAGTAAACAACACCCATGCACTAAGCTTGCTGATCTCTGGCTGTCATTTTACACCTGAAAACCTAGTTGTCTTTTGGTCAGCTTTGATTAGAAATCTGTAATGAAGAAAATCTGTATCTCTTCATTCATCTACAGAACGATAGAATTCTGGATGTTCACAAAGCCACTCCATGAGGCTCCAGAGTCTTCTGCAAAGCACTTCAGACTAGGGTACTTTTGGAACAAATGTGGAATTAGAGACCCTGCCAGAAAAACAGGTGTCTGTAGGGATGTTTCTTTTAGGCATGTTATGGCAAGATAAAATCAGTGCCTATAGTCCTGAAGGATTTCCTTTTTCTTTTTTTTTTTTTTTTTTTTTATTTTTTTCTCTCCTTATTTTAGGGTGAACATCTATTTGGGATAGGAATTCAAAAACTCAAATAAACCTTTTGGTAAAAGTAGCTGACATCAGCCACATCACACTTCTGTCCCCACAAAGTGGCAATCTTGTGTGATTAATTGAGAAAGAAACATTTAAGGCAGTATTTCTCATCAGTTCCTAAATTAAGTAGACCATGACTGCACTGCAGGATTTATATCATGGTTTAGTGGCTTCAAATTTGAGCTTTTCCAAACCACACTTGTACTGTTTCTGGAATGCACTCTCTTGTGTTTTGTGTGTTTTCTTTCAGCTCTGCTATTGACAGCATTGGTTTGCTCTGGCATGGCTTCTAGTTGTGAATACAAAGAGCTGTGACATTTCAAAAGATGTGTAAAGTCATACTGCTTTCACTGGAGCCAAACATCTGTTATCAATTGAAGTAGTGAGCACTGATCTTAATTTGGAGTTATTCTGGCAAATTAAGTCAGTTTCCAAAGATTTATCATGACAACATTTAACTAGGTAAGAAACAAAGAGAATATGTGAATAATTCCTAATTGCCACATATCTGATTCTACAGACAAGAACTGTATTTGGCCCTGAAGGAAAAGAAAGATATGTCTAAATTATTTCTAAGTGCATACCTACAGCCTTAAACTAGACAAAAATATTTATCATTTACATGTTTCAACTTTTTTAAAAAAAAACACCCATTTCTCTGATCTTAATGAATAGAAGCTCATTTGGGGGAGATATCATTGATACAAAGAGGCTATGAAAATACCAAAGAAATAAAAACCCCAAACAAACAAACAAACAACCCAAAACCCAAAACAAAAAAAGAAACCAAAATTCATTTTCACCCAGAGAGGACCCCTAGCATTCAGACTTCTATGGCCTAATTTAGGCAATTTTTCACTTCTGAGGATGACTTCATACTATGAAGCAGAAAATACCTGGGGCAAAATGAACATCTGGTAGACTTGAAAAGATTGCATTTTCCTCACAGGCTTGCTATTTTCCTGCCTAAAATAAAGAACGTGGATAACACTCTAAATGGAGCTAACAAATCATTGAGGGAAGGTCAGCAGCTCTTCAGATGTGTCTGGCTTTGTAGCTTACCTTTCCAGGTAAGGAACAGTCCTTTCATGTGAGAGACAAATTCACCTTAATGCCATTAGAGAGCTTCTAATGGATACAGCTGCTGACTTTCACCCCTCTCTGTGTCAGAGAGAGGCATGCTCCTGACCAGAAAGTCCTACTGAAGGAAAAGCACATGGTAGAGCTGTTTCAGCAGCTATGGTGAAAGTTGGGGCTTAGCAGACATTATTTAATGACACTAGATGGCAGAGCAGCTGCTTTGAATTTGCTAAAATGGCATCTTCCTGAGAGCTTTGTTGTTACTTTGCTTTATGATATCGCAGTTTGGAACTGTGTTGACTTAGATATCCACACTGGCTTTGGATTTTAATGAGTTTCTTGGTTGAAGACAGAAGTCAAAAGAATAAGAGAACCAAAATTAATTTTATCATCTAGCCTAAGGGTGACAAAAGATTGAGAAAGGGGAACAGAAAGGACAGTCTATCAGCCCTTTGGCCACATCAGCTAAAACTCTGTTTTGCTAAAGAAGGATATAAAAGCCTGGGGTCTGAGAGAAGTTACAGAATTGTGAAACTAAAAGATTTTGGGCAATTCTCTAAAAGGAACGTTCAGAGCTTTGATGTCAGAAGTTTGGGATTAGAAGATGCTTCAAGAAATAGAGAATGATTCCTCCTGCTTCCAGGGCCTGAGTGGGGCATGGCCCCCCAGCTCAATGGGACCCTTGTCTCAGAGCTCCTCACATGGACTACTGTGGACCTTTCACTGGCAGTGCCGTCCCACCACCAGAACTGCCAGAGGTTGGTTTTCACCTTGTAGTTGTCACTGGGCAGGAGAACTGCTCCTCACACAAATCCAAATCAAGCCTAAATCATTTGTTCTCCATAGCCTTTGGAAAGGTGGGCATGCTGGGGCTGTTTGAGCCCTCCATCTCCCAGAGAAGCACAGTATGTGCTAACAAGACCAATTGCTCACCCAGCATTGCTTCACCTGTCAATAGAGAAGTATTACAAGTGTTCTTGTAGGGATGAAATTGTTATTGATCCTCAATGAATTTCCATGAACACTCACACTTCCTCTAAAATAATAACATTACTCTGAAAATATGAAAAAATTATGGAAAGCAACAAAACCTTTCCTGCTACATCAATTTTCACTCAAGTCTCTGCTTATAACTTATAAAGAAGGAAATGTACTATATCCTTGCTGCCATCAGACACAAGGCAGAAGCATTTGCAAGCATAAATTTCATAATCTCACCTTTATATCACAGAAGAGATAGAGATAAAATGTGGACAAGACAGCTTTTGCAACAGTGTACCATGAGACGAGGTTGTCAGGGCCTTCCTTCTGATGTTTTTGGGTCAGCCAGAGCATGAGTCAGAATGCAAAGAGAGCAGTTTACAGAGGACAATTGCTGTCCTTTGACTTGTGTGTGATAAGGGCCATCAGCCTTTCCCCTGTCAAGTGCTGTTTCCAGCAGAGAATAACAGAACCACAGAATGGTTTTGGTTGGAATCGACCTTAAAGATCACCTAGTTCAATACCCCTGCTATGGACAGGGATGCCTTTCACTAGAAGTGGAATGCATGTCCAGCCTGGCCTTGAACACTGCCAGGGATGAAGCATCTCCAGCTTCTCTGGGCAATCTGTTCTGGTGTCTCACTGCCCTGGGAGTTAAAAAAAAAAAAAAAAAAAACAAAACTTAACATCTAGCCATTTTAGTTTAAAGCCATTCCCCCTTGTCCTGTCACTATCTATCCATGTAAGAAGTCTCTCTCTCTTTTTCATAAACCCCCTTGAAGTACTGGCAGGCTGCAGGGAGGTCTCCCTGGAGATTCAGGATGTACCCTGCTGCCAGAACAGACTGCAGGCACACATCTGTAAACACAGGTGGAAAGATCATTTTTCAACTCTGCAAACTGGACAAAGCCCACAAAGAGAGCTGAAAGAATGAATTAACGAATTCAAAGACATGCCAGCATGGGAGTTGCTATGGAAGCAAAAAGAAATATTTTTAGATTGTTCTTGCATCACATATTCTCCCACACAGAAACTCCCATTCCCTCAAATTACCTTTAACGAGGAGGGAAAGAGGAGCATCTCTTCACCCCATCATCCATTCTGCCTGTTTCTGAGGAGGTGGTGAGCCCATGTTGGACTTACACAGCAATCCCTTAAGAATCTCACAGCTGGTAAAAACAGAAATATGTATGTAACTGCTATACAGAGAAGGCAAGCAAATTTTTGTAATTTGAAATCCATGGTGATGTCTCTGCATTCCTGTAATGAGAGTTAATTTCTTTCTTTTTTCTGCAACTTCTGGAAGTGCAGCTTCCATAATATTAACTCAGATATACAGATCTCATGTGCAAGAAACAGAAAAGGTGCCTTAGTTATGTTATATGTATTATACAGAGGACATAAACAGACCCATGTTTCTTCATAACTGGATGGTTCCCTAGGAAGTAATTAGTATTTTGGCAGGGAAGCTTGCAACTATTTCTGTATTTCTGCCAAAGAAATTTGATGGGGAGAATCCTTGTTTTGGCTACTAAAAAAGAATTTATTCTATAATATTTCAGTGCAGCTACAAGATATACCCCAAGGTAGGTAAAGTAGCAAACTTTGCTGTTATCTGTTTGCCAGTGACCTCCTGCCCCATATTCTCTTGCCAGTTTTAATGATAATTTTAAGGTGAAATATGAACTGGAAAGAAAGAGAAGTGCTAAAGGATGGTCTTTCAGAAGTACTACACCAATCTTAAAAATTTACACTTTTAAACAAATGTGTTGTTAGGCTGTTATGCAATAAAATTGATTCCAAGCAGCATTAAGGAAGACCTTCTTTCAGGACCAACAGATACATCACCCAGAGGAAAGGACTCCGACAGTGTCTACAGGCCAGTGGGTTGTGGAGCTGCACAAAGACCCAGACAGAGCTGCCACGCTGCAGATAAGAATCACTTTCACAGAGCCTCTCCAGCGAGCCGATGGATGGTGGGGAGAGAGCCCGAGCCATCCGGTGCGCACAAGTTCCTCTTTGTAGTCACGCTAAGAAACGCTACGCCTCAGATAAACCCTCCCACAGCAGACACTGCTTCCTAAACCCAGAGCAGTGCTTTCAGAGGGTGTCACCGAGCCCCCCGGTGCAGCTGGTCGTGGGCATTCTCAAAGCCTTAATGTTTGCTTCTACAATAGACTTCTTTAGCTGAAGAGGGGAGTAATGCTCCCCTCTTTGGTTAAATGTCATATGCTGTGAAGCAAATGGGGGATCCCACACTTGTTCCTTTCACTCTGCAGCTCTACGTCACAGCCAGCCCTTTTCCCTCATCCCACGGGAGAAGAAGAAGATGCTGGAGCAACAGAACAGGCGCCTGCAATTTCTGTGTTTCCAAGAGCTCAGGAAGGCTCTTGACAGCCTTTCCATACTGACAGAAGTACTGCTGCCCACTCTGCCAAAGGCAGTGAGATACACCAGAACAGCAGGCTGGAAATGGAGGATTTGCTCCAGCAGCAAACAGGCAGAAGCTGAAAGGAAACTCCTGGGAAGGAGTAAGGAACTCTGTGATGAAGGGAAGTGAGGTTCAGGAAGAGAGCTGCTGATAGATGTCCAGTGAAATCAACCTCATCCATTCTACTGTCAGTAAACTTCATTTGTTTATTATGGCCTCATCCTCATCATGTCAACCACTGTGCTTTATTAACAGAGTGAATTGTCTTGCAGTTCTCAATAAATTACTGTCTGACATTATGTTTTGGTTGCTTTTGATTTGCTATAAGGAGGGAGTTTCAACAGAAATCACTGAAAGGAGTGGATATCACCATCCATCACATGGCAGGGTGATTAATGGTACTGCTTTGACCTTTTCCAGTTAGCTCCAACCAAGAAATAGAAAAGCTGGACAAGCTTTCTCTGTAACTAACTCCTCCCTGGACATGCCTTCCCTAGAACTAACTCCATGCCTGAGAGAAAGGACATCTGATGTGGCCTCCACCACTGGGAGGACAAGAACAGATGGGCCACACCCATCAAAAAATACAGTCAGGAGCAAAAATCCAGAAAGATTTCCTCTGATGTGGTAGGAAGAAGAAATGCTTAGAGAGGGGTGGTTTGGATCTGGGGCTCCTCTGGTACCCCTTTACTGCTCTGAAGCAGGGTGTGCCAAGCTGGGGCTAAGATTTTTAAGTGCAAATGATTTTCAGTTTGAAAACAGGGTTTAAAGTTACCCGTACAATACATGCTTCCTCTCCAGGGACAATTCACTGAAACATATGAGAATAGAAATTTGTGGGAAACTTTGTATGGCCTCTCCTTGCAGATTACTAAAAATGTGTTCCTCTTTCACTTTTTGTGAGTCCTGTTTTTCAATGGGCTGTTTACTGCCTCAAATTCTAAAAATTCTCAAATTCACCTTCCCACACTGCTTTATGAATCTTAATCATTATTTTCTCCTCCAATTATGCCTTCAAAACAGAGTTAGATCCCTTTCATGCAGCTCAGCAGAAGCCCATGCCACTGGCTTGGCACAGGAAGAGTTCCCACCAAGCTGAGCCATGTCTGAAGAAAATATCCAACAGACCATCTCCACTCAGGGAAGGTCGAAAGCATGAAATGCTGATGGACAAAGCCAATTTGTTTGTAGCAACTTGAACATCATTTGAGACAACAGTTGGAGACAACACTCCAAAATCAGGATGGGAACGGCCAAGGTGATTCTGGACTTGTTGGTAGGCCAGTGGGAGGACAAGAAATGAAACAAAACTACAGCACACAGTTCTTCAGCATGACAAAATTGGGTTGATTGGTAGGAACAACAGAGATCTGCAGCAGTGAGACTGATCTGGAGAACAAATAGATTCAGCTAAGTGGTATAGCAGTGACTGGGAAATGAGCATCAAACAAAAAGGGTTTTATCAAAACTCTCAAAAAGTTTGCAGCAGGAAAGAACATCAGTGATGGTATTTTATTCTGCAGAGACACCTGGGTTAGACAAGGGCCACTGGAGTGATTAATCAGGTGAGAAACTTAATCTACCTTCCTAGGCAATGGGAGCTGGAACTCTGTAGTACTGCCAAGGATAGTATTGCTGGGTAAAGTGTTTGCTCAAGTCAGAAAAAGGCTGCATTGTTTTAGAAACAAAGAGTGTGTTGTCCAGCTCTCCTACTGCAGTGCCCCGCTACACCTTTCTCAAAGCCACATCATGGAAATAAAAATGAATCCTATCTGGGAGGCATTTGTCCTCTAAACAGCCCAGAAAAAATGGGGAGAATCTCCTTGAGACACAAGATATGTTTATGCCTGGGGCTGAGACCTTGCTTCCTTGGCAAGGGTTTTTTGCTGGCAAGAGACAAGAAATCACTGCAGGTAAGTAAAGCAGGAAATGGGTTTGGATCCACTAACCACATCACACCATTTAGTCAGGTCCTGCTGTGTTCGTTCCTCCACTAATACATCCAGGACAAAACCTCAACAAAGCTGCCCTGAAGGAGTTAATGTGGACGAAGCCATGTGGTGCTGCTGCATGTGATGCAAGCACTGCAGCTCTGCTGCTGCAGGATAAGGTTGCAGCAATGTGGGAGGCACATGGGGCTCTGCCTGTGCTCCACTGGCCATGCCTGCACAGGGACAACCTGCACTGCAGCAATATGGCAAGAGGGGTAGGGCAACAAACCAAGGACTCCTCTTCCTCATTGTAGCATGGGCTAAATAAATCTACTTTTGTTACATTTTTTTGAACAGTGTTTTTCTTCATTGGGGCTCTCAATGTGGATAGAACAAATAGAGCTGGGATATGTATTTCACAAAGAATTTTAGGAGAGTAGGATCAACTGTGCCAACGAAGGTAGAAAAGGAAGGAGTTAGCAGGTAGGATATAAGAAATGTGAATTTTCTGGCTTAAAATTATTACCGTTTTTCCTTCTTGTTTTCTGCTAGCTCTCTTCCCAGTTGGCTTTGTGACAATTGCTTTCTCTGTTAACTTCATCAGTCACTGTGTCATAGATATTATATCCAATAAAACTGTCTGCAGTGGAGGATGCACACTCTTCTGTTTTTATTGTTGTGAGAAAGTTAGTGTCAGTAATTGTTCCTTACCCAGTTTAGCTGCCTCAGTGATCTTTCCTTGACTAAAGTAAAGACTCTTGTTACAAACTTTCAATTCTATTCTTTCACCTTAGTATCATGATGAAAAGGACTCCACAGTTGCTACAGACATTCAAAAGTAATTCTCATTAAAGATACTCTTAGGCATTTTTAAGAGTAGGACAGTGATTAAAAAAACTTTCCTTTGCCTTACAGGCTTTAAAAATCTCTCTTCTACATAAGTGGAAGAAATAGTTTTCTCCTCATCATAGATGGTGGTCTTAATACTGGTTTGTTGCCGATTATATGTATATTTGCAGTTAAGCCACGCCATACATATATTTTTCTATAATGTCAAAGTGATAAATAAGATGTTTAGGACAAGGTTAAAATGATCCATGCTAAGATGGCAGAATAGTTTGGCATATTGACCCTAAAGAGTAGTTCTGGAAAGTCCTCCTGATGGCACTGGCTTACATCAGTCATGTTTACAACTCATAGGGAACTCCAGTTGGATCTTTGGGGCTCTCAGGACCACGGGGTCCCTGGGTGCAGTTACACATACATGATAAGCCTGGCATTCAGTCTAGCATCTAGGCAAAACCTGTGACCCCTGAGGAGGTACATGCTGCATGGACTTAAAGCAGTGACCACAACATGGACCACCAGGACTATTGTTAGCCTGAGTAACACTCAGCTTCACATTAAGACCCCGAAATGTGGGTGCCTACTTATGTGTCAAAACTTCCACCACACTCATCAGGCAGGACAGGGACACCCTGGGATCGACTGGGTTGCCCAGGAGTTGAGTATGTCCCATAAGTCATAGGTCCTTTCTACCAACCTTCTGCAGATATTCAGGTGCTCTGAGCATCCTAAATGGCTTTGTGTGGGCAATTGAATTGCATCCCTAATGGCTGGTAAGCTGAATATCACTCTCAGCTCCAGTGAGACAGTGCTGATTAGATGTACCCTGATCATAAAGAGACCATAGAGGCAGGTACTTCAATCTCAATCTGGAACTCACCATTTAATTAACAAGAAAAAATGCTAATGGCAATATCCATTTGTACATAATTACTTATTGGCCAGTATAGTCATTCAGGGAACCAGGGACTTGCTGTGAAGCTTTGCCTAAACCCAGCACTCAGACATCTGTACTTGCCTCTGAATCTTAAGGCTACTATGCTACGTACTACCCAGAGGACAAGGATGACATGTCCCTCCCTTCAGGATGAAGAGCCCTGTGCAACATGGGGAATTACTAGAAAAACATATAAAGAGGATCTTGTCTGTGAGATCTAGCAGCCACAGTTTACATGTAGTTAGGATCTGTCTTCTGGACTTCTCTGTCCCCAGGACCTGCTAATGTAAAAGACACAGAGAGGAACAAGGCCAGGTCCAGCTCCCAAAGCCATCTATCAGGATATACAGCCAAGATGCTGCCTCACCGATTAACTTGTTGGTCCCAGGAATACATCACATAATCACAGACTCAGACAATGTTTTTAATCATGGATCTGGTGCTAGGCAGAACTTCAGGGTCACATAGCACAGGCCATTATATTTTACCTGTACCTATGTCAATGATTTGGGCTTGATTAAAATTTGATCTTCCAGAAAGACATCCAGAGTATGTAACTTGTTTAACTTATTGCTTCTCCTGGAAACTTCTTTTGAAGGTTGACTTCATGCTCATGGTTTAAAACAAGTGCTCTCTTTTCTGAGTTGAATTTGTTCAGCTTGAGCTGAACAGCTATTCATGTTACATTTTTATCTAGTAAGTTCAACAATAGTATTCCAAACAATTCTTCCATGGTGGTTCTGGTAGTCAGTAACTGAGACATGTCTTAATCTCCTTTTTTAGTAAACTTTGATTTGTCCTTCCTCATCCTCACTGCAACTCAACTCTTCTAGCTCTGAGTGGTTACTGCACCCTCTTCCAAAGTGGCTGGCTCATTTTTAAACTGCTGTCAGCTCACTGGCCTCTGTTTTGACCAAGGAGATTTATGAAAAGGTTAGACCATGACAGGTCTTTGATGCATCAAACATTGGCCAAAGGGTTGCACAGGTCGCTCATCTGGAATAACTTGTTGCTTTCCTTTGCCTCGCTGATACCTTTGTCCTTTCCCAGGAGTGGAGACTCAGAGCACCTCTCTTCTGTCCTGTGCCTAGGACAGAAGAGAGGAGAAAAAAAAGGAAAAGAAGCCCTCTAAAATTAGAGGGTGATCCACATGGCTCTTAAGGAAGGGAGCAACAAGGGCTGGTAGTAGTGGACACTGAGGGGCAGGAGTCCAGAAGGACTTGCAACAAAACCAAGAAAATAGCAATGTCTTAGAGCTGATTATAATTTTTAAAGCTGGTGGAACTGAATGGTTTCTGACACAGATCTGCCTCCTTATTTCTCTGGTTTTAAGCTAAAGAACAAGTAGTATTACAAAGTGGAATTGCCACAATCAGCCCCCATCCTATGGCTGCTAACAGGGAGTTAGCTGATGAAGTGCATTGGATGTACTTGGTGAAGTGGCAAAACAAGCTAATGAAATTGTTGTTCACCCAGACGTGTGAAGATTTTGACTATAAGCCCAGCTCTGGCTGTTCTTCTCCTTCCAAAAGTCACGTAATCATAGTGCATTTCAGTTTCCTCAATATCATTCTCTCCCACATTTATCTACCTCTGTAAAACCGGGACTTGAAAGTCATCATATCTTTCAATAAAGAGCCCTGAACCCACTTGTAATCTCTAGGCATTACTTTCGTCTTTTTCCTATTCTCTCAGATCAGCAGTGACAATGAAATTAGGTGCAATGTGTCTGCCTAATTCCTATGGATAAATATTCATCCTATATCCACTTTTCCTCATGCTCTCCCATCCAAGTATAGAACAGGCCCATAATTGCCTACCCCCTGGCTACATGTCTCTAGGAATAGCTCTAGTTAGTAAATATTGTATTCACCCTGACACCCAAAATGCCACCAGCATCTTTGATATGATACTGTGGGGACAAAAATGGCAGGAATGTAAGAATCATTAGAGTGCAAGTTAAATGTTGTGCTTTCTAGAACAGGCACTTCATGCAGCTGCCAAAATAACTCTGCTGAAAAGCAGACCAGCATACCAATTTTCAGATTTTCAGATCTTACACTGTGCATACCAATGATTTGTAAATAATGTTTCACTTCTACAGCTGTATTATTATACATGCAAAATCCAAATTTATTTCAAGAAAAGACACGTAAACCTACCTTGTAAATAACTCAGTCATGTAAACCTACAGGAAGGTTACTGAGATCATAAGGGTTACAGATTTTAACTTTTGCCTATATGAGACAGAATAAAGATTTTGTGTTTTACACAGTCCATGCACTATGAAGTCCATGCACCATGAACAAAGTTAATATTCCTCAAGGGTTTAATACATCAGACTTGAGTTAGTATGTCTTACTATGTCTAAGTAGAACATCAGTTTCATGTCTCACTATGTCTACTAAATCTAACAGGGTTAGTTTTGCTAGATTCAAGTCACCAACTTGGTGTCATGCCAACATCCACAATCACACTTTGGGTCAGAATGGGTCTTAAAGTTTTGAACCTCTCAACTTTTCATCATAAAGATACAGACAGTATTAATAGCTACTAGCATTTCCAGAATCACACTTGACTTCTGGAAGGGGATCCCCTGCAAAATTCCAGAATTAATGTCTGCTGGGGACAGCCACCTTTTAAGTGCCAAGTGAGTTCCTGCAGGGAAGGGCTCACATCCAACATCCCATCTATCATGCAGAAGGCAGACAGAATTAGCAATAGGATAGAGAATATATACCAGAAAACCCTGAAATCCTCATGGCATTCCATGATGAAAGAGAAGGAAGATACGGAAAGAAAAAAAATCAAGCAGCTCTTGGCTTGTATGCAAACAATAATTTTGTCATTTTACATGTTTTTATTTTAAAAACGTAATGAGGATTCAAAATTAGAGGAAAAAAATTTATACATATTTTGAATGGGTTCTGCTTTTGCCTGCCGAAGTAATTCTCCTCGTTCCATTTCAAGTCTTGCATGTTTGTAATTTTACACATCTATTTATGGGTAGAGCCGTCTAATGCAACATTCAAAGAATTAATCTTATCACCACTGAGGAAGTACTGGAAGATAAAATCAGGATTGCTCTTTGATCATTAAATGGCTTTAGAATTCTGCACACAAACAGATCTCTCTCTTCCTTATCAAATGTCAGAGACGCAGCTATGGCTGCTTGTGAAAGATATCTTTTTTCCTGCTCACACATAATACAGAGATCTTCAGATGGGACACATGCCCTTTTATTTTCAAGTCTTTAGCAGCTAAACAAATTGGTTTTATTTCTAAGCAGCAGGATGAAAATTTTTGGGTTGTTTTTCTGTGGGGGAGACAAGAAAGAAGACATATAGGGCAAACTAAAAGAAGGACCTGTGTGTCATTTGAAGGTGCTTCTAATCTTGGAGCACAGCTAGCCAGTTGCAGGAATGTAATCTCACATCCACAGTATGTACCATGTTCAAATATGAGGGGAAAAAACCCCATAAACTATTACCATAATGATGGCAAGTAAATCCCTAAACTAACATGGTAGTGTTTTGGGTGATGTTGATATGTATAATGAATAAGCCAGTTAGGATGCATTTTAGGACATAATACACATGTTCACTATATATGTGTGCTCATAATAAAGTGAGACATCTTTATGATTCACTATGGCCTGCCCCAGCCTAGGCTGGGCCATGGTTCATGCAAGGCCAGCGTGGACAATGGCTGGGGTGGCTGGAGGAGCAGGGGCTCAGGGCTCAGCACAAGCCAGGGAAAGGAGTCTCAAAGTAGAAGGTTAAAACATCATCATAACCAATATTTTTTTTTCTTTATTCTATTATCAGCAGCAATTAGGATGTGATATTAATAACCTCATTAGAAATCTGGAAAATTGGCTTGGATTGAGTGGTAGAAGGTCAAGTAGAAAAGAGGGGAGAGAAACTTACAGATCACCTCTTCTGCATGAGCCCCTCTGATCCAGGTTTACTGATCACTACTGCTCACTGTCATGTATTGGAAAATAAGAGAAAAGCTCATTTCACTGAATGAGAAGAAAAAAAAATTGGCTGAAATGTACATGCATATAAAAAAGGATGATTTAGTGCTTTTCTATCAATCTATGCTTTTCCCAGAGCCCAGCATTTTCCTCAGACCACCCCTAACCCCCCTGCCCAGGCTCTCAACAGACACATTTCCTGTGTCTGCTTTTCAATGGAGTATTTCAGAACTTGATCACAGACTCCATGATGTGCTGATAGTGCACATTAGGATCCAGTCCTACTGTGCCCTAACAGAATGATGCAAAAAAGAAAATTGCTGGTGATTCTTTGAGGCAGCTTAAACAAATTATTAACTAACATTAACTAAATACTAGATATATGAGATACTTGCTTTAAGGGCCTTGTTTTTTGGTTTTTTTCCAGGAAAATGTTTTCATTAAGTGCATTTCCTTAGATAAACCAGATAAATACTGCTAGGCAGACCACTTGAGTCAATAAATTAATCAATTCAATGAGAGGAAATGCTCTCAGATTTAATGTCTAAATATACCTTGAGATGCACACACAGATACACACACACATTGCTATTGCTTACTAAAGGCTCCCAGAAATCCAAAGAGGCTGCATAACACCCTGGTAAAATTTCCTCCATTCTCTGATAATAAGAAAGTAATATCTTTTTGTTCATGGGTAAGGCCACACACATCCAAAATGTCACTAATCTGAATAAACCTGACAGAAGACAGCAGGATCTAGCTCAGCACAGAGCCCAGGAGTGGGTCATGGCATAACAGGTCATCTTAAAAGTGGCACTTCCCAGTATGTGCACAATATGTTGAGGTGCTTATTTCGAGTCTTTGTACAGAATTAAGTCAGTGAAATTACACTGGGGATGAATTTAGCCTCATAATTTTTTCTGATCTATTTCCTACAATTCTCCTAAGTATCTAGTTGCTTCCTGCTAATTATTTTTGCATTATTTTACAGCACGCTAACGTGTGCCACATGGGGCTTATGTGAAATGTTCTCTAATCATTGTCACTCAAAATAATTTAGGTTTCTGAATGAGATTATACAGTAGTAAAGGATCTGTTAGAGAGAAGGCTATGGTTCTTCTTGTCTTATGGGTTACTAAACTGGATCAAGTACTTTCCATAAAAATCTCCTTTAAAATATTGTGCTAAAGCTCAACCCATGCTGAATTTCTGCTTTGGTGAAATTAATGGAGCCCACCAGATTCATAAGAGTCTCACCTGGATAGATCCAATTGCATATTTAAGGAAAAAAAGGACATGTTCAAACCATGAACTAAGCTTGCAAAAAACACCTTTCATTTTTTAAGTCTGACTCCAAAACTGTTTTTCTGTGTCTCATATCATAAGATTTTCTATTAGTAGGTAGAATTAAGCATCTTAAATCTAGGACCCTTCCATTTTTAAACAGTTTCATCAATAAGGAGCAGGTCTGTGAAAATATTTGTGAAAATATGTGATCACATAAAGATGGTTGCCTAAAGATCAGCCTCCATCAGGAAAAAACTGTTTGTGTTGGTAGAACCTGGTACATGGAGCAGTTTTGCTAAAGTTAGTACTAATGTAAGACATGAAAACAGTGTCTCAGACATTATGAGCAAGATCCATTTACTTTAGGTATCCTGATTCAGGTATAGCATGGTCCAGCATATGCCTGAAAAAACATGAGCAATCTCAAGTTCTTTTCTTTCACCTGCATGTAGCTTTCCCCAATAGCAGATGCTTTTCTGAGTCATCTCCTGTGTGGATTAATACTAGAGTTTTCCACATTCCTTGCCAACTATTCCAAACACTGTTTTACTTAAACAAGCAAACACATAAACAAAACTAAAAAAAAATGGTAGCTCTAGTGTCATTTTCAAACTCGGCCAAGCCAGGCCCCAGATACCATGAAGTCAGATAAAGCCAATTCCTACTCCAGCGTTTTTTCAGCATTTCTATCTTTCTGAGAGATGTCAAAATATGGTCCTGCAATCCCCCCAAGTGTTGGGTAGGTGGTTTTGCTAGTAGATTCAACTAAGCTGTCAAACACTTTCTCAGAAACAAATAAAATGAGAGAGTGGAAAAAAGAAAAATATGGTCTTTACCTTGCAATGCCATCCTTGTAAAACATCTAAGAGGTATCTTAATTCTGTGTGGCTAGTTCTCTTTTTTATGTAATTTTTGTGTTTAGTTGGAGGTCTGCCATGTTTTCCATGACCAGACCAACCTTCATTTGCTATTACAATTCAGGGTTCTTTAAGTTCTGTTCCAAAGTCTCGCTACCACAAGGACAGTTGCAACTGCCTGCACAAGGCATCTCAGAAGCTGAGCCACAGCCAGAATAGAGGCCAGCTGATCTCCTGGCTTCTTTTCCAAAGGCTGCATGGCTCTTATTCAAACATCCTCTCTGCATGGGTTATCTGGAGTCGATTTATAATTTACCCCAGTAGATACCAGCCTCTTGAGTATTATTTCACAGTCAGATAATTATTCCATTCAGCTTCTTTAAAATATTCTCTGCTGCTTCGAAATAGGAGAGGCTGGGGTGCCTAGGCATAGTCTTTTAAGCTCTGTTCAGGCAGCTGAGAGAAATGACTCACGGTGCCAATGTGGATTTACTCATTAGGTCTGTTGTGCTAGTGGATGCTCTGGGGAAGCTGACAGTGACCAAATATTTCCTTTTTATCAGTGCAGCTATTTCTCTCTCATCTTGATGCAGAGCAGGTCTGGTTGTCACTGGTATGCACTGCAGTCTTATCAGATCTGCCTTCTCTTCCTTTCCTCCTTTGCTCCTGAAAAGTTATTCTACTGACTTTCTCAAAGCACATTACCAATGCTACTTCACAGCCCCATCTCTTCAATTGTCAAAGGCATACCAAATGTTTTGGTCTCAAAGGAGATAAAAAATATTCAGAAGCAAAATTAATAACACCCACATGTTTTAAAAGATCTTGTCCCTCTCTGCTCTGCGCTGGTGCAGACTCATCTTGAATCTTGTGTGTAGTTTTGGATGCCACTGCATCAGAAAGATATTAAACTATTAGAGAGCATCCAAAGGAGGTCAATGAAGCCAGTGAAGGGCCTTGAGGGGAGGCTGTATGAGAAGCAGCTGAAGTCACTCGGTCTATTCAGCCTGGAGAAGAGGAGACTGAGGGGAGACCTCATTGTGCTTACAACTTTCTCATGAGGGGCCAAGGAGGGGCACACACTGATCTCTTCTCTGTGGTGATCAGTGATAGGACTGAAGGCAATGGCCTGAAGTTGTGTCAGGGGAGGTTTAGTTCGGGTATTAGGCAAAGGCTCTTCACCCACAGAGGGTGGTTGGACACTGGAACAGGCTCCCCAGGGAAGCAGTCACAGCACCAAGACTGACAGAGTTCAAGAAGTATTTGCACATTGCCTGGGAGCACATGGTGTGACTCTTGGAGCTGTCCTGTGCAGGACCATGAGCTGGACTCCAGGATCCTTGAGTGTCTCATCCAACTCAATGTATTCTGTGATTCAGTGATCTTCCTGTACAGCATCTTCATTTTATTTTTTTTAATGTCTTTCAAATCGGTCAAATAATTTACTGACTAAGAGCAAAAAACCCTTAAAATAATTGGCAAATTTAACTTTTCAAATAATGCTTTTATGTGTATGCGGAGCTGAAAAAACTTTACTACATTTTTCACCACTTTTTGTCTAAGAGCAGTGAGGAGAAAAACTTCCAAGCAAGGAATTGAAGGACTGATTTTGTCATAAACTCCATAGTCACAGCAATAATCTTCTGCCACTGGAATTCCAAAGCAAGGGGCTTGAGAATAGGGGCTTGACTTGGTGCTGCACATGAAGAGTTTGAGGTGGCCCAGACATTGTGCTGCAATGTTACCCAGTTCTTCTGCTGCTCCTCTTGGAAATCACAGGTTTGTGTATTCAGTTCATCAAATTATAAGATGTGATTAAGTCAAATCAGTTTTGTCATGAGTAATTACTCATTAATTAGTAGTCACTGAGTAATAATAGTCCATAATCAATGCAGTTGTTTTTTCCAGGTTGGGTGAGGAATGTTTCTGAAGAGGAAAATAAAACTGCTCTGGAAGTAAAGATAGAAAGATCTCAGTAGCAGTATGCCCCCTTTAGATCATGAGTTTAAATTCTGTGGTTGTCTGGGGTAAGAATAGAGTTGACAAAGTGATGAAGTACTAGCTAATTACTTCAGAAAGCTGCCTGGAATAAGGTTTTAGTACATTATATAAGCAAGAAGATAATTTATATCAAAGTGAAGGGGTTTTACCATGAGGAAGGATCAAACATTCCATTTTACAAAAGTTTATCTTAACTCTGCGCAGAAATGAAAAATATTTAGAATTACAACAAGTAGTATTCTTAAAAACAAGCCTTCTAAAAGTCAAGCAGCAACTCCCTTGACTTTTTTCCTCTGGAGCAGGAGAAAAGGCTTTAGAAAATAATTTATTTTAATGATTTGTCTTTTCACCAGGATAGACCTGATATAAGTATAGGATAGCTCTTTCATGTTGTTAATTTCCTTTAAATGACCCCAGTGTTTCACAGTGCTCAATCAAGGGAAACCTCTGATGTTTATGCAACTAGACCATGTTTCTTATCTCTATGTTTCACTCACTACACTCTGCTTGTAATTCATATACAAAAGTCTCTCTGTGAAAAGGAAATGTGCACAGTGTTCATATTTCTGTTTTTCTTCTTCACTCTGCTCCTATGACAGTATCACAAAGCCCGTGAGTGACAATTTCCAATTTAACTACCTGTCTTCATATGCTCAGTCAGATATAGAGCAGACCTCTTGAGACAGGCACTAGGGATATACATAGACATCAGCATTACAAGCTGCTGAATTATCATTCCTCAATAAACACTTTTTAGGGTCCTTGGATTGCAAAGCCATTTGGGCTTTGGAATCTTTCCATGTGAGCAAAGCTATAGTTTTTTTGATTGTCCCTCTGGGCCCTATGGGATGGGCACCAGTCCATAACAACACAGGCTATTTTATGTAGACTGTTGAAACTTTCAAATGTGGCATGCCGTTGGTCTGAGTCAATAGAATAAGGAGCTGGAAGACCTTAAAATCTTGTTAACCAAAAGTTTGAATATTTTTTTCTCTCAGTCAGTGCCTAAATATGAAAACGCTTGGCCTCCCTCACCCCTCTTACCACATATTCATTGAAAGAGATTTACTCTAATAAGCCTGTCCATTTCTTTTAGCAACTCTTGATAATAAATGATCACTTTCATAAAACTGCAGAAAAGAGTTCTGCAATGAACTTTGAGGATATGTCTTCAGTGCTAAGTAACAGAAAGCCTGGGAGGATGCTTGAACACTGGAGCTCTGATTGTCCAGACTGCTTCATTATTTGCCCTCTTCTGCCAGTTTTCTTCAAGACAATGCTGCTATAGAAGGGGCAGGACATGAGCCAGTCCTTGTGACAGTCCCAGGACCAGTAATCAGCCCTGAGGCCAATTAGACATAGCCTGAAAGGTTATAGAGCCATCTTTTCTTCCCAAAATAGAAAATATGCAGTAATTTGTTCTGTTTCTATATGAACCAAATCTAATCAATGAGCTCTGTGGGCTGAATACTCCAAGGTTGTGCTGCCCAACAACTTCCAGCATTTCTGAATTTTGCTCTGCTGCCACTGACATCAACAATCCCTCATTGTCACAAATGAGCATAAATAGCTTGCTGCTACCTATCACAAGGCTCAATTTACAGTATTCCAGGAAATTTACAGTAAAATAATCATTTGTATCACTTCTCAAGCCTTAGGATAGAAAATTTCACTGCCAAGATAGTCCTAATTGTAAGAGGCTGTAATGCCAGCTCACTGCACTCTCTGCATAGACTCCAGCCTACATATCTCCATGGGAACAGTTGGAAAATCCATTCAGTAAAGTCATCTCAAAATTCTCCCTGGGCTGTGAACCTTGGAAAACTCTTGGGAATGCAGGAGGTAATCCCAGTAGGAATCCTTGCAACATGTTTGCTGCCTATGAAGTATAGCAGAATCAGCCCATCTTAGATGATGATATATGGAATCAGTACTGCAAGACATCAGTGACACTAATTTCTCTGTTAGACTGCAGTACTTCTCAACAGCTTCAGTAAGGCTTTATGAAATTGAATGAGGGCAGAATTTGGCCTTGTAATTCTACTCCCTAAACTGAATAAAACCAGAAATATTAATGCCTTATTCAAGACATCCAGCCACTGAGGGGCATCGGGATTACCATTGGTCATTAAGGCAATGTAGATAATTTTGTATGACTATTTGACAAAGCAAATATTTTTAACTCCGTGTGTGCATGTGTATGTGTGTACATGGATTTTTCCTTCCAGATTGGCTGCATTTTTTTCTTTCTTATTTCATTTTTCCTAATGCAAATATTTTACAGAAATAAAATAGAAAAATTTTGAGGAAAGTTTCACTTCTACCTTCATAACAGACAGGAGTATTCAGAACATGCAATGCAGGACCCTCACACAGGACTTGTACCTGCACATCCCACCTCAAGTCCCTTCTGTTCCCCTGTGAGGTAATGAGATGAAGAGCAGGTGTTGTTAGGATAAAACCCAGTATCAGAGAAAGATGTAGTCCCTCTCCCCACCCCTGTCATGAGTTTCCAGGTGCCAGAAAATAGTTCTTTTCATCAGGCTAATAGCCTAAGCACCAAAACCTTTCGTCCTGTCTGTAAGCTGTGAGCGGTTCAACAGCTGCCTCCACCTCTGCTATATTTATCCACAGAAGTCTCGTGGATGTCCCAGGATGCTTCTCAGTTGGTTGTGCAACACTCAAAGCCCCTGTTGTTACAAAAGAGACTCTTTCAGTTCCTCTCAGCAGGCTGCTGTGCTGTGGGCCTTCAAATCAAAAACAGACCCATCTGGGGTTCCTCTTATTCTCTTTAATGTCCCTTCTCCCTAGAGATGCCTCCCCACATTTAAATTGCCTTTCCTCTTCTGCCAGTGTTAATGTTATGCATTAGATATTTGGCACAGATGCAATATATATTTCCTCCCTCCTAACTTCAGCCTGTCTTTTGCTCCTGAATGAAAGCAGACTTAAGAGCATCCACCCCATGTGGCCAGTCTCTCTGTGGTACACCTGCTTTCAACTCATGCAAAACACAGGGAATCATGAACAAAGCATCTCCAAAAATGCCAGTGTGTAACTTAGAAAACCTTTAATAAATTACCCGTGAAAGTATGGCACTGCTCTGGGGTCCCTGCTCATGTACAAGCAAAAAGTGTACCTGACATGCAAGTGTAGAGGAATGGGGTGGCAATGCTTGAAAAGGATTTTTCTGGATCATATTTTTCTGGTTTTCAAACTGTTCTTTAGACTATTGAGACATTTTAGTTCTATTTTGCCTTTCAGAACGTGGGCAACATGATATCCTAAGCCTCTTTTTAAAGAGGCTTCACAACTCTAGAAAGAAGGTGATTATTGTTCACAGGACACTTTGTTTAAGAAGTTACTCCCCTCCTCTTGCTCCACCTGTGGGAGAAAAATGAGCAGGAGTTGTTGCAAAGTCCAGCTCAGACAAGAAGAATCTGAGGCAATAGTGGCAGCCTCTGTATCATTCCTCTCCATGATATCACTGCCAATCTGGCACATGCAACACCTCCACCACATTTACCATAACTGAACACATCAGGATCACAACAAATACATGCTGAAAATGCTGAAATTTGCCTAAATTTCAAAATTTCTTACAAAAAACAGTGATTTTTCTTATCCTTTATCTCCAGCAGCTTGCAAAAAACCAGACACATAATACTTGTTTTTGGTAGACTCTGCAAGTGTGTTTAGGTCTTTTCTGTTGTTAGTATGGTGTTTTGCTTTGAAGATGAGATCTGTATTATTATTATTGACTCTTACACTTTGCCTTTGAGGAAGTTCTCACTGCCTTCATTTGCATAGAGCAGGACATCCCCATGTTGTTCATGGGCAGCATGTAAAAGTTAAGCATTTAGTACAAAAACTGACAGGGTTGCCAATGTGTAAGAGGAAGGAAATATGCCTCATTTTCCAGATGGGGAGTTGAACTGTGAGAAAATTGATTTGGCCAAAGTGAAGTTGAAGTCTGATCATATTTTCCTTAAACAGTAAGAAGAATGCAGTTGTTTCTTTACAGATGCATGGACAGTGCATCACAGAATCACAGAATTAACTAGATTGGAAGAGACCTTTGAGATCATCAAGTCCAACCTATGACCTAACACCACCTTATCAACTCAACCATGGCACTGAGTGCCACGTCCAGTCTTCATCAGTTTGTACATGTGCCCCTTGTTCTGAGGAGGTAGAAGACATAAATGTCCTTTGGGAAACTCTTACACCAAAATCCTAAGTAATACTAGGTTAGGTTAATACTATAGCAAACTGATTTCACTAAAATTATAGAGTCCCAGTGAGTGCATGTGTTCCCTTGAGCTGCTGGAGGCAGGGCTCAAGGGGAGCAGTTTAGTCACAGCTCAATGGGAAATCAGGCTCAGACAGCAATGAGTCTGCAGCAGTGCTCAAGGATGTGGTAAATGATCTGCAGCAGCTGGAAACTGGAAAAAAATAGTGTTGATACTAGATTTCAGAGAAGTGCTTTAAGGTGGAATTTTTCAAGATGAAAAAATTCAGATTTTGGTTTTTTACTTCCTATGTACCAAGAAAGACATGACCAGCACAGCTGGTTAGACAGCTTTTCTCAACGTTTATAAGGTTATAAAAATTCATGGAGTGTGTTTGATCTTTCCTGTTAATGCCTTCATGTTTCTATTGAAGTTATCCCAATCTTGCAAGTCTTGAGCCAAATATTATCTGTATGAAATCTTTGTCCTAGTACTTTATCCTCCCTTGCAACATCATTCACGTGTTAGTTGTTTTGTTGCCAAGTTCTTCAAAACTCCAAGTAACATCCCTTTTACTGACTCTCAGCCAAATCAAGTAACTGAATGCTTGCTCTGTTCTTTGGATTCAGGTTATAAACTGCCATACAATGCTACTGACTAAATTTATTTCAGTTCTCCCATTTCCCCTTACCCTCTCATATGGGCCAAACTTCCCCTCCTTTCCCTTACTCCTTGGGTGAATAACAACATGTGTCTCAGTGAAACACAAACCCACCTGGTTATAAACACTGTCACACCTCCTCCCCCAAACTCAATGCCCCAATGTCCACATGTAAGGTAAAATCTGGTATTGATTTTGAATGGCTGGCCACATATCTAGGCTGCCTTTTTTTTTCCAGTGGGAGGGATGCAGATCCATTATGGTTGAGGTGACTGGCATACAAAAAAGCCTTATAAAAAAAAAAAATCACAAAACTGACTAAAATTTGCCATCTCCAACAACGCAGGAGTTGAAGGGATATAGAGAATAAATCAAAGGTTGTTGAAGTAAAGTGCAAATTTTCGATAAATTAAAAGACATTCAAGCCTTCAGAGTCCAGAATATGCTCAATTTTTGGAAAGAAAATCTAAGGCTTATTTAATGAGACCCTAGATATAAAAAGTCTCAAGACCTGAAAGAGAAGACAAACTAATTTTTCTTTTTTCCTGAGATGGACACAAGAACAATGGCAGTCCAACAAAACAGGGTTATTTCAGAAGACAAGTTCACCTGGGAGGAATACCATTTACTCAGGTGTCTGTGACTTCTGCAGTTGCTATGTTAACACTGCCACAAAAATATAATGAATTTAAATGATGTCAGTGTGTTCTAAAAAAGGTCAATTTCTAAGATCTTCTCATAGGAAAGTATCAGTGACAGGGACCCTAAAAGGACAAACCTCTTCCTGATAATTATTTAAGGGACAAGGAAATGCAAAAGCTGCAGTTGAGGAGGTAAAAAGAGGAAGGAACTAATCTCAAAGCATTACAGCACAAATCTGTTGTGGAAAGGAATACACAGGTCCAGCTGGGAGGTTTGCCTCTGCAGATATGCCTGAAATAAGCACCAACACTAGCACCATTACAGCTCCCCTCAGATTTAAACAGTGCAAAATAAACAGTTTATTTTTTCCTCCAGAAATACTGCTACTATAGATTTGCCAACCAAAGTGGAAAGGATACTGTTGGAAAAGGCAAGAAAATAGATGTTTGCAAAATATTGGCTTCAGAAAAAGGAACACGCATTTTTAGAAGTCTCTTCAATTAGAGGGTAGAATTTTGGATTACATATGTTAAGGCACAGGCTGAATCTGTCAGGATTGTAAATGCATCTGCACTTCAAGTTCCTCAAGACCCATGCATGGTCTACATGTGGAACACATCTCTGAGATTAGGCCTTCAAGTTTTTGTGAGCAGAGAAAATATATGGAACTGTTAGGATGTGATGAGCAGATATTTCAATCATATATTGCCAAAGTGATTGTAAGAGGACTAAAGTGGTAAAAAACATGGCTGAGTTATGATAAGCCTGAACAGATTCATGAAGAAGCCACCTTGTACAGGAAATTCATACTGAGCTTAGTGTAAGTGAGCAGAGTGCAGTATTGTCCAAGCTCTAACCTCCATGAGTGCACAAATACACAGATTTTAATGGTGTCTACAGCTTTCTAAACACACCTGGAAAGATTCAGCTTCAACCATGCTACATCCAAACTCTTTAAAAATTCTGTTTGATCCAGCTCTACCCATAGACTGTTCCAGAGCTGTTCGACCTGTATTAGCCTAATGACTTTCATGCTCCAAAAATATAACTATTTTATGAGGAATATGGGCTGTTTGCTCACATCTAGATAAAAACATGCAGATGAAAGAGCAAAGGATGTCACATAACATATCATGCATCATTCCCCCTGTGATTATTAGGTTTTTTTCCTGTTTGCCAGTCATTCAGGACCTTCCCTCTCTGCCTGTAGTTCTGGAGGTTCACTGCATGATTTCGATGGATATATCCCATTTTGCAGACGATCTGCCAGGAGAGCACTTCAGCATTAATCACTGTGTGCTGTTAGTGGTAAGCAACATGTCATTTAGGGCTCATGGTTTACTTTGTACTATCTGGTTGTGCAATGGCAGTGCTGAATTAATGAATGATGAACCTACTTACCAAAAAAAGTTTCAGATGAACGACTATTCATGGTAGCTACCAAAAGAATTTCATTATTTACTTATGTTTTCCATGAATATTCTTCTTCTCTTCCAAACAATAAATTCAATAACCAGAAGAACAAACTTGTTCTGCAGATTCTGAGAAACAGATTCAGGTCAAGAGTTTCCTAAGCTTCAAGCCCTTTTCAATAGGCAGAAGTGAATTTCAACAGTTACAAAACATATAAGTGCTGCATTTCTCCCTGGGTTTGTTTTTTTGTTGTTGTTGTTGTTTGTCTGCTATTTGGTTTTTGGCGTTTTTTGTTTTTTTTTGGAGGGGGGGGTTCGATTTTGTCCCTGAGTAAAAAAAATTTTGCAAAATTAGGCAAAACTGTTGGGTTTTTTCATGAAGTTTCACAGGAAAGGAGGTTTGTGAACAAAGAACTGAAAGACAGAAGCTCCTGAATTTTAAAACCAGCTCCAATAAAAAATTTTTCTGTGACTGTTGGCCAATTATTTTCTGTGACTGTTGGAGTGACACACCAAGAATGTTTGTTTGTTTCAAGCAATTAATAGGTAAAAAAAAAATAGCATCTCTGATAAAGTTGGTCTTTCATTTATGAAAAACCTATCATCTGTTTTCAGTTTGCTCACACTATTAAACTTATGCCTCACTCTTTTCTGGATTTCAGGGGGAGTATTTTTGTAACTGTGAAAGGAACACAGCACAGCCTTTGGAAGGCTTTGTGGTCAAAGGTGTTGTATAACCACCAGTTATTTATTATGAAATGAATGCACTCTTCTTCAAGTGAATTCCAGCATGAATATCATATGACATGACTGAGAGGAAGTTTGTTTATTCTACAGACCAAAGTAGTATTTGTCTTAATAAAATGATAACATTGTTCATTTATCTCTGGAGAATTAATCTGATATGTCTCTCAGTTAAGATTTAGGCCAGATTTTTCCACCCTGATTCACCTTGTCAACTATATTTTTATGTGAACAGGCCTACATAAAGTTCAGGTCAGACTGTGTGTGAAGGAAAAGAAGGAACAGCCCTGTCTCAGGGTCTATTCTGGGCAGCCCTGAGTCTAGCAATGACACTGACTGGGAGTATAACTGAAATAATCTAGACAGTAACATTCTTACATTGGAAATAAAGCATTATCAGCCAAAAGAGAAAAAAAAAAAAAAAAGATTTGATTATGCTAATATATGAGAAAGATTAGAGACAATGGTAGTTTTTCCCTCTGAAAATAAAATGTTTCAAAGTGACCCTAGCAAAAGTCTACATAGAAATAGCTTGAAGAAAAGGATGGATGGGTTATACAAATAGTCTTCTAAATATTTAGAAAACTAGAGTAAACAAACTTTGTTGTCAGCCTGCAGTAAGAGTGAGTTACAGCCTCTTCTTCATTGCTCAAGTGTCTTTTCTGTGTGGGAAAAGATTGAAATGAAACAGACTAGTATGTACAGAGTAAAATGTAATTTTCTTTACAAAAGTGCATTCTAATCTTCCAGTACTGCTTGAGCAAGATCTCTGTGGAATACTGTACCCATAATATTTCAATGAATTACTTTCATTGAACAGATATTGACCATGATGTAGTCAGAGGGTCAGGGCCATCACAACAGATACAAAAGGGCATTTCTCACTAAGTCCTGGCATATAAATCACAAAGCTGTGGAACCCATGATAGTCAAAGCATTTCTTTCCACCTTCCTCTGAGAGGCCATGTCCAAGCCTGTGCTTGAGCCAAGACATAAGGCTAGTCAGGCCAACAACGTCTAGCTCATGTAGCAAATCCACATTTGATCTGCATATGAAGTGTTTTTTCCACACACAGCCTGCAAACAAACTCACCTTTAGCACTGTTTGTTACTCAATTGTCCATAATAATGACATCTCTTATGTGCTCTTACACTCATAGCATCAAATTCAAATAAGATAGAAAATAAATATATCAAAACAGAAAGAAAAGCAAAGCAATCTGGAAGAAAGCTTGCATGATCTTCAGTAGGGCTATGTTTATTTTTGTATTTTAAAATTCATTACATAAAAGTCTCAACTCTTTCTGATTCCTATGCATCTGTGCCACATATAGCTCCAACTACATCTCACAAAAACACCCCTCTGACAGCCTCCAGGCCAGTCCCCATGTTATTTTACTTTTTCAACTGAAAAAGCCCCCAAATAAAACAATTATTTTTCTTTGATATTATTTTCCAGATATTTGCCCCTCCCTACTCTCAGGAACTCCACCAGAACAACCCTATTTTAGTCAGCATTACAGATACAGTCCAAATTTCTCTACCCTCTATTTGGAAATTGAGTGCTTACCAAAGAGTGACTAGCACACTCATAAGCACTAAATCTGCATTATTTATAATAACTTAGCAACTCTCTTTTTGAGGAATATCTGAATGCTGCTGTAACTCCTGGCAAGATTCGTTCCAAATATTTACAGCATTACAATTCAAACTGTGGCTTATGATTTTGGTTCTGGAGCTCCCAGCTGTGGTTCTCTTCATTTTGCCTACCAGGTGATTGCTGTGCTGTAAATCCACCTGGAAATTTATGACCATGCAGTGACACAGTCAGGAATGTGACTATAAATCTAAACCTGCATGCTGTCAGCAAGCTTCCCTTCCTTCACTGCTGCATTTTTAATGCCTGAGCTAACTAAGATTATTCCAATTGCTTCAACCATTTAAAATATTTATGCTGCTACGGAAGTCTTAAGGTCATAAAGAAATGGCTGCTAGTAGAAGCAATGTATTGCTGGGGTCAGTGTTTGTGATTCTGAACTTTTTCCTGCTACATGACTCACCCCATTCAGTTATTTAGAAGTGATCATTTTTTAAAAGGACTGGCTCCCTTACTGAAAGGACTCTTTGCTGAGGTACAGTTGCTGCTAAACAGATCCAAGGCTTTTAACTGAGGGAGTGAAACAAAAAAAAAGGAAAGTATAAACACTGATTCTTGTGTGATTACTTGTAGGCATTGGTATTGCACTATATGATCTGCCAGAGAAAGTCAAGGGAAAGAAAGCAAATACAAAAATGTGCATTCAAAATCCATTCAAAACCCGGCCTGGAAACTCAGTTTCTAAAATAGCCAAGGTCAGAAACATCTCTAAACTTAAAATTGGAAGTATCTGTGAAGAAGCTGCTGTTTATTCTACCACACAGGCTCAGAGGGGAAAGGGAAAATTTGCCTCCTGGTGCAGACCTGCATTTCCCAGTACTTCCCCTGATTTTTGCCTCTATCAAATCTAAATCCCAGAACCTAAGAGTCAAGCAGAAACCTGGCAATGTACAGACTCCAGGTCTGGGTATCTGCATTATTTGCAGTTTGTACAGATTTCTAATTCCAGGGAAGAAAATTCTTTGAGTAGTTTTTAGATGTGGATAACACTGTAGGTTAACATATCATAACCATTTTCCTGAGGCTTTTCAGGATACTTAATTTCCTACCTTGTCTCTCTTGCTTCAGCCCCCAGCTCCATAAGCAGGGCAGGGCACAGTTGCCCTGTTCTGCACCTCACTATCACTACAAATCAATTTCTAATCAGACAGTTTGCAATGGAACTCAAAGTCCTAAAATATTTTGGTGCTTCTAAAATATATTAAAATCATATTAAAAGCATTTGAGTGGAATTATAAAATTATTTGTCATTAATGAAAGTTTATTTTTATTGGAGAAATAGAGTGATTTCTGATAGTATAGTGAACTTTGTTAATCAGCAGACTATTTTTGAAGCAGTGGTTAAAGAGGGCAAAATGTGCTGCTTTTTTATTTCTTTTTTGAAATAAAAAAAAAATAGAGATTTTTGATTCTACATTATGTAGCTTACTGAGTTAAAACAGTCATAGCACAGACACAGCCCCTCAGTGTAGACAATATTTCATAATTTCAAATCTGTTTCCTACAAAATCTTTCAAAGCTCAAAAATGTGATACACTGGTGACATTTTAGATAGCCTGACATGAGGCATTTGCAGCACTGTTAATTTTATTAATGTTGGCCTGTAAGGCTCTGTTTATTTTTATTTAGTAATGGAAACCAGCATGGAAATATTTAAATTTTTAAAAATATGCCTGGGTTTTTAAGGTCTGCAGCATAAGAGATAGTTCATGGTATAATTTTTTCCCGTGGCACTGCTGTTTTTAATGAATGTGTATGTGATGCAACCCATCAGGTTGCTGAATCCCAGCTTGGCTTGAAATGTTTGCACTGCTGGAACTTCAGGGACTGTGTGCCCACAGGTGATCTCAGAGGGCTGATTACCACCGTGACCCAACGTACCCACCCCTGGAAATAAAACACATTAACTAGGTCTGACTGTGCTTCCTTCCTTGCCTTGCAGAATATACAATATTTATGATTAAGCTTTGTAAATGAAAATCAGAGCAGTTTCTTTGCTCATTCGAGCTGCACAGTCTTATTCTGGGTGATTCATTCATTGAGTCAGGCAGCCATGCATGCAGTCATTCATAAGTAATGCTACACTTCCCTTCAGCATGCAAGAATGATTTACCTCCCTGCTGCCTTTCAGTGTTTGTTCAGCAAACACACTAAGCTAGAGAGTTCCTTTTTCAAGCTTTGTTCTTATTTTAAAGAAACAGGGCTACCTAAATTCATCTGTACAGGGTGCTGCCCATGGAAGTGAGCACATATGTCTGTAAGAAATGGCTGCGATCCATAGCATCCCTGACAAAATGTTGTCTTTTCTTGGCATCCATGAGAAGAGGCTTGCATTTACAAGATTTCAGCTCTTTATATACTCATGCCTTGCCACAAGTATGCCTATAAAAATAGAGCCTTTTAAACCTTCACCAGGACTCCTAGAAGAGGACAAATAACATCCAAGGACAAATAACATCCATAGATTTTCTGCAGCAGATTTTCTGTTATCAATACTTTTTTGCTAATTTCAGCACCTAACAGGAAATAAAAAACATAGGATATTGGGAAACAAAAACATAGAATATCACAGACCAAGGAAAAGCCTTTGACTTATGCAATTTTTAAGGAGCTATAAAGAATGAAGGTCTGGTAAGAGCCGAAGATGGGCAGTAATGTGTGCTTGAGTCTTGTAAATTCATAGCATAGGGAATTGACCTCACTCAACTTTATGCAAATAGGAGAGAGGTGATAGTGTAGGCTAATCATTGTAATATTGTCCCCACTTCAACAGGGGAGTGACAGTAAGCTTACATGGAATGAAAGCACTATGTGACACTGCCTGTGTGATTCCTTAGTCTTCTGGCACGAGCTAATTTCTCTTTATAGTGAAATTACAAGGTCAATGCAAGTAAATATCAACAAATACACAGCTCAGGGTAGCTCTCACAACTACCAAAATTCAGAGTGCAGACACACTGGGTGAAACAGAAGGGTTATGCAGCAGGGGTGCCTCCTCCCCTTTTGGGGAGAACAAGGGACTTCTTTTTCCTCATTTCTAAATAGACTTCTGAGCTGTTGAGGAAGCTAGCCTTTGAAAATGTTGGTTTTTTTTTTTTTTTCATGTACATCCAGAGGAAAAAGAGTAAATGAAAGAGAAGAAGTTTTCTAGATGTTACATGTTCATACCTCCCAAACATCTGGGGTATCACAATTAAAAATCCTTTGTGGACATATTTTCATTAGTCACAGAAAAAGACAACTCGTTTTTGCCCATTTTCTCAAGATTTCAAAGCTCTACACTGTACACTTAAACATTAGTCATTAAATAATGTCTCAAGCTGAAGGAATTTCATGCTTTGAAATTCTTTTGAAGTTAGCAGATTATTTTGTCTGTTTTGTTTTTTTAATTTTTGTTCTGAAAAAAGGAACTTTGGTTTATCTTCCATTATCGTTCTCTTTTCTAGCTCATCAAAGGACAACCATATTAAAAAGTACATATTCACAATAAAGAATAATGTTTTGAAATTCTCTGCTATATTTTGAAGTACCTGGAAACAGCAGGACTTTAAAAATACCTATTCAAATTATTTGCCTTACTTCTTTTTTAGCAGATTTTTAAGGAAATCTGAATTGTGTTCTTTGAATTTCTTCTTCTTTACTTTACAATATATGTAACATATTGCACTAACAAAAAAGCAGTAAAATTGGATTACATTTTTCTGCCGTCTTTTAAGCTCTGAAGCATTTTAATTATAAGAATTTTCACTATTTTCACTATTTTCACTATTTATTTATTCTCTGTGGCCATTGTTCCAGGTAGCAGTCTATTGCTGACCTTAACAGTTTATAAGAAAGGAAATTGCATTGCAGACAATATAGGCATTGCCATGATATGGATTTACTGACATGTCTGACTGAGAATTATTTTTAAAGGAAAAGTGAATTTTTCACTGAGCCATAATTTCTGTAGAGTGGTTGGCTGGCTCAGAAAAATATTGATTGCTTCTCAAAAGAATCAAACACCCCAAAATCTGAAATACTTTGGTAGTGGTACTTGGTTTCTCTGTACTTAAGAATTTCGAGTCAGATTTTGTCCAAGTAATTAAAGGAAAGTTGCATGCTAAAACTGTGACTGTTTCATTTTTACTTAGGGGAGTTTCATCCTGATGTTGTGTTGGAAAAGCAGCCTTCCATTGAAGTCAATAAATGACCCTCCCTCTCTGAAAGAGATCTCACACTCATACACAATGAAGCAAATCGAGGGACGTAGTAAACCAGATGCAGATGGGGATGAGGTAGGAGGAAGATATGCTTTGTAGTGCACCCATGACCATGGGATTTGACTTGTCTCACTTGGACTCAAGATTTATAACCCTACACACTTTCTATAAACTTCTCTGGGCTCTGATTGCACATTCCAAGCATTAAAATCCATTATACTTTACCACTTGTCCAGGACACAATGCAAAAGCTTGCTCCACATAATTTATATGTTTAATTCAGAATTATCTCGTATAAAGTGGCAAATTCCACAGTAAAGGCAGTAGGTCTTTTCCTGGTCTATGTTTTTTACCCAGCCTGGCTACTTTTCTATGCAGCTGGGTACTGACCTAGAGTTAGAGCATGGAATGTAACCTCTTCCTGATTAAACAACATTTGTGAAAAAAACATTTACCTGAGGGGTTGATACACTGGTTTTACATATCTACCTGATCAAAGAGACTAATGTTCTCTCTTTGCCTGAGGCAGAACAGTGGAACCACAATCAGCTCTCAGTGTCTTTCATTGTGTTACTTGACACTAAGGCAATTATTAACTGTTAGAGTAAAGCAGTGATAATCAGCTCTGTGGGTAAGTGTGAGGCTGGATCGTTCCAGCATGGGAACAACTGGGCAGGATTTCAGTCCTCATCATACACCTCAGAACCATAAGTTACAAAGAAGCGGGAGTTTTTTAATTGTATTCATTTTTCAGAACAGGACACAAGGCAAAAGAACCTAAAGTGTGCATCAGCACCAAGAAGTGAACCCAGAGCATGTGATTTCACTAAATCACTGTTTGGCAGGCAGTGATCTGCCAGACAGTCTCACTGTGGGCCAGTGCAGTCTTTTCTGTTTCATTTTTATTTCTTTCATTCACTTTTCTGAAACCTCATCAGTGAACCCCTCCCTCTGTTCTGACCCTCTGCTCTTTTTAATATGGATGTCTGAGAAGTTGTCTCCAGGTTAACTGAATGCAAATCCACTGGTTTTTTACACAAGAGGGAAGAAGCCAGAAGCCAGACATGGCTGAAATGTAAAAACAGACAATAATTCTCTTCTCACAAAGGACATGCTCCTGTTCTTCATGGGCAAATTAGACAGTCTACACCAACCTGTGATGTAAAATAGAATTTCTGATTTCCATATAGTGCATAAAGGTGAGTATTGGAAATGGCAAAGTCTACAAGGCACCGTTCTTTGAAGGATTGAGCTGGTGAGAACTACTGGCTATTAAAACAGCTCTAACATATTAGTTTGTCTTTGTACCTCAGCAGGTGTGCCTTTATTAATTCACTGTCTACTATCTAAATCTCAGGTTGCAAGTCTTGTGGAACAGATGTTGGTTTAGGATTATTCCTCAGGACAGCGCAGAGGGCATCACATCCTCTTCAGCAGCCTGACCAGAAGAGAATGGATAATCACCATTCTGAGTCTACAGAATGAGCATGTTTCATATGTTAACCTCCACAGAAGCACAAACAGCTCAGTCATCAACATGCTGTTCATAAAGGCATTTCCAAATAACAGCTCCTGTAAGAACCAGGATATTATGGGTTGAATAACATTTCTGCTCTACTTTTCCCTTTAAATTTATTTAGGCACCTTGAAGCCACATGCAGAAGTTGCAGTGACAGTCACTGGAGGAGGCTGAGCTGATTACTTTCTGCTTCATGGTCTGCTGAGACTCCGGGTACCAGGTTCTTTATGGCCCTGATTACCCTCACATTTTAGCCCATTAAGCATTGCATATCTGCTGAGCTATCCAACTTTTATTCAGAAAGCTAAAAACCTGTGCCATCATCCAGCACTCTGCAGATGTCCCAGATATTACAGCAGCACAATCACTCTACTGTTTAGAGTACTTTGTTCCTGTCTCTGTGAATTATAGGGTGTCACATCATAGCATGTGTTGCTAAAGTAGGAGGTAACCCAGCATGACATGACATAATGGGATACAGCCTGTGGGCTCAGGGAGAGGGGTGGGAAGGGAAATGCAACTAGATCCATATCTGATGAAAAATCAGTGACCAAAAATTTAGCTAAGCAATTACTAGTTATCACATTATTAAAAAAAAAAAAACCAATTTTTTGTTGCACAGTGACCTATAAGCAAATTAATTTGATTACATAGCTATAAAAAGTAGACTCAAGATATTTATTTGTATTTCAGTTAGCTCATAACTTCTGCTGATTCTAAAGATGCCTCACTTAGCATTAACAGCCTTTGTAATTTGAAACATTCTGCAGAAGCCCTTCAGATTCACCAGTCTGGAATAGAGATGGGGTGGGGTTCAAAGCCTGTATGTTTCTGTCAAAAACATGTTTATGATTTCCTGTCAAGCTCATCTCTTCACACTCCTCCCAGGCTTGCAGCTCCTTGGCATCAAAAGGCTCCCAAAGTCCAACAGTCTGTCCTAGGTTCAAAATTCCCTTGTCTTCAAAAAATCATTTTAGCCCTTTTATTTCCCATTCTATGTCAGATCAGAACCAAACGTTACAGTAACAGTCCCTTTCCTTGTGGAAAGGTTTTACCTGTCTCCACACAACTCTACTCAAAAGCTAGAGAAAGAACCAAATTAGCAGTAAAACTGCTGTTGCCATGACACACAAAACCAATTTCTTGGGGGACATTAGGGTTTAGTCACACACCAGGTTCCTGTCCCTCTTTTTGTCTCTATCTACACCTAAATATACTCAGCCACAGCAAGGTGGAAGAGTCTCCCAAGACCGGGATGTATTAGCCTGCAGCCTTATTGTTCTCAAGGGAGAAGTACTTTCCCTGTCCTAGAATAATTGTTTGTAATTGCAAAACATCCTCTGACTAAATAAAAGCAAGATTCCCCTTGGCAAACTCAGACCAATGGTTATTTATTGTTTACAATATCATTACACATCTGAACTCAAGCATGAATCAGAATCCTAAGGGCCACCTTGCTCCATATAGATGAATCTAAATGCATGGTTTTATATCCCTCCATTTCTGACTAAGATTTTTATAAGTGGGTCAGTGAATTAGAGAAATGTAGACAGCAAAAAAGCACTTGAAAGCCATTCTGGGCAAATTGCTTGTCTTTTATTAATGTGATACTTGTTCCATTGAGTGTTTCTGAGCAATATGAACAGGGTTAGTTTCTGAAAGCAGAAAAATGGAACAGAAGAAACATTTTGAATGACTGAGAAAGTTTCAAAGAACACACAACAGTCTTTCACCTGCTAATTAAGAAAAAGAATTATACACTGAAAACTTACTGGAGGCAAATGTTTATGTTCTTATTAGGTGCAACCATTGTTTCAGCTCTAGTTTTTGTATTTTCTGTTAAAGTCCTGAATACAAATCAGGATTCCCTTCCATGATTTATCAGGTTGCTGGTTCCCAACTTTTTCTTGCAGCTGTTTGCTTGTTTCTGAAAGGTGACTCACAGAATAAGAGCTATGTGTTGGTGTGTTCCTGCACAGTTAATGAAGACCTTTATTCCTGTGTTCCAAACCAGCTGGCTCCATCAGGTGCACATCAGGTGGATTTGCTCTAGTTCCCTCTCTAACTGTACCCCTACATCAGTAGAAAAATCTCTTCCCAAACATTGATTACCTCCAGAACAAAGAGTTTAGTCACTGTATGCTTTCCCTGTAATCTATGTGTTTATAAAAATCAACCTAATAGACCTACAAAGTCTGCTGTAAGGGCACTGTCTGATAACTCAGTGCATGCTACAGATGAGAACTGAGATGGAGAGAAATCAGCCACTCACTGTATCTTTGCTGAAGATACCTCATACCTCTGAATATGACAAAACACAAGCCAAAATCTCAAAATACATCTCCCTATCTCCCTGCTCTCTGTAGACAACTAACACGACTCAATTTCAAAGAAATATGAATGGATGTCTTCCTAGATGCATTTTAAAGAATAAGAGAAACCCAGAAGTGTTTTACGCTTCCTGATATAACCCCATAACTCTTGGCTTTGCTGTTGTGAGAACATAGATATAAAAAAATGAGATATAAAATTTGTTCTTCTATATTTTCCCGTCTACTTCCCAGTTATTATGGGAAACTTTGCTGTGTTTTGAAAATATTATTTAGCAAGATCAACCAGATGCTCCTTCTGGGTTGATTTTTCAGCATGAGCAAACAGAGGATGGATTTTGATTTCATGGCTCTGAACACATTTCCATCCTTACTTAGACACAGTCCCTCCAATGGTGGGGAAAGCCTCTCTCCTCCCAACAGCATCTGAGACACACCACAGAAAGAGGAAGGGAAAGAATAAATTTTTGTCAGATGCCCCATCTGCATGTATTGCTCACAGGCCCAGGGACATACAACTCCTCAAATTTTAAGTCAAGGAGGGAACTTCTTATTTCATGTTCTTCTGGAATTTGAGTGGTTGAGATGAGTAAATGAATTCACCTTTTTATGTAGCAGGGTTCACCTGCCGCTGATCTAGGCATCTTTTAAATGATACTTTTCTATTTTAGCACTGTTGACATTTTGTTCACTTGTATCTTCAGACAATGACAAATCTGGGGGGGGTGTTTTGTTCAGTTGAACTCTGAAGTATTGGATCTGACTGATGCTTTCATAGGAATGGAGAGTGCTGTGTTAGACTAGGTGGAAGTGCTACTGAATGAAAGCCCAACAGCCAGTTTCCTGCAATGGCCCATCACAGATGTGCAGGTGGGAAATAAGAACAGCATAAGTACATGTAGAGATATTAACCCACAATACTCTCCCAGCCTGCAGAATTTACCATTCAGGGGTTTCTGATCCAGAAACACTCTTTCCACGTTTAGTAGCAGCCCAAACTCACTGGATTTTCAGTTAATTAATTAGATGTACCCAACCACTTCTTTAACATCCCCAACACATCCACAAGTGGCAAGGAAATCTGGCAGTTACTACTGGAATAAAGATTATTTAATTTAGCAATTAGATATTTAATTAGATAATCTTTAGTAGGTTTTTGAATTTAAAATTTGAGAAACCTCTCCATGTCACTATTCATTGTCATCTTACATCACTCTCCAAATCAAGGAGAAAAATTTTCTGGCATCAAAATTCCTTACATTCCATTTTTTAAATAAGTAAAGAATTGTGATTTTTTTTTTTTTTCTGCAAAGCAGTATAGAGAAGGAAAGGCTACAATCCTTCTAAGGACTGTACACACATACTGTATTTGTTGTTTTTCACATTCTCATGGCAGGGTAATATAACTAGACTGTTCCCCACTCTTTTCTTTTGGTCACATGCAGATTCTGAATGGACTTCTCTTGAATCACTTGGAGGAAATATTAATTTACCAGGATGTGCCCTTTTCTCAGGGTGACAGGTTATATAGAGAGGTTATTCATCAATGTGCTTTATTTCCTGCCAACCATATGGAAAGCAAGAAGAAAAATCTGGACTTAGTGACTCCTAGGAGACTTAAAATGGAGACAGAAGGGAAAGCACATCCATTATAAATGTTTTTGTTAAAACATATTTTTACAAGACTCTCAAAATGTAAGAAACTGAAAATTATATTCAAAATTCTAGGTAGTCAGGTATGTAAGCATATACAGTTTCAAATATATTTTGAAGATAGATTTGTGGGTTTTGAGTTTAGAATGGGCTTGACCACTTCTATGCTATCCTGCATATTACAGATGGACAGATGGGTGGGAGGAGTCCACTCCTTCTTTTAATCTAAATTTATTCAGAGTGACAACAACTGGTCCATGCACCTGATGATCTAAAGGGTTGGCTAGTTTGGAAATAAAAGTTTGTGAAATTTTATAACTGGTTTTAAACCGACCTTTACAGTATACAAAGGGCCTAAAATAATTTTTTTCCCCAAAAGAGACCAACTTTATCTCACTTGTTGGTGATAGTGTTGGATCTCTGATGCCTTCACTTAAATATGTATGTCCTGCCAGTTTTAGTGATGTGGCCATTAGTGGGTTGAAGCATTCTCAGTAGAGATTTTTGGTTTTGTAGATCAGCATTAATCTTAGTATATAGTAACAATGATGGAAAAGACTTCTATCTATCTGTCTGGAGACTCTTTTTCTGGGGTTTAAATGCTTGCTGTAAATTTATCCCAGATAGTGTGTAAGAAACACATGGCAAAAGATAAAAAGCAGATCACATTAGTGGGTTTGAGAGGGTTACGAGAACTGCCCTCCTTGTGAAGTGTGACAGACTTGAAAAAATTTAAACTTGCCTTGAGAGAGGAGGAAAACAAAAGAGACTTTTAGACCAATCCATTAATTCTACAGCAAATGTATTTGCATGTTCTCTGGAATATTCCTGTGTATTCTGCTATTACATTTTTAATGAAAAATGAAAGGATACATAAAAGTCTACAAGTTCTGATACAAAACCAGTAAGTGTCCTCATTTTAGGACTTTTCTTTTGAGAAACTAAGAACTCTGGATAAGCAACATACACATAACCCTGATGCTTTGAGTGAAACTACACCTCAAATAGGAGCCAACAGTGCTTGGGTTACAAAGGGAGGAGACAAGGATCTCTAGCTTCTGATCAGCTATGGCTCAGCATACTGATTCTTCTGCATCTGAGATCTTGCTCCCATGTACCAGGCAGGCATTCCTCCATTCCTCCAAGGAAGACTGCCCCAAGAGGACACCAGCAGTGGGATCCCTTTCTTGTTCCTCATGGTCCCTGTGCTGTTTCATCTTTGACCCTCCCAAGCTCTACAGATTCCCATGCCTGTCAGACATGCAGCAACTTTGCTTGTTCAGGCGCCTTGCTGGATAAGAAGTGAAACCTGCTTGGGTGAGGAGGCACTGTGGATGGTTGGATGCCATTTCCCCAGCACTTGAAAGAGGCACTGTACAGGAGCAGGGATGCAGTGGGGCTACTGGTGGTCCTCAGGGTCAGGCTGGGCAAAGTGGCACTAAAGAGAAGGCATTATCACAATGCCAGCCTTGTAACATTGATTTTTTGGGTAGTGTGCATATTGTAACTCATGGAACACCTGACCTAGCAAAAATTGGCCACATTGCCTCTCTCCATCCTGCTTCCCAGTTATGACAAGTGAAATTCCTTGGATCCTTCTATAAGATGTTCTACAAATGTAAGTTACCCTGCAAAACAAAAACGTTTCTTTCTTTGCTCTAATTTTTTTCATTATTCAGGTCAAAATTTGTTCCTCTTTCTCACAGGATCAATACATTTCACCAGGAGAGAAGTCCATAGCAAAGGAAGTATATCCTCTCAGGGCAAAGCACAGGATGAGCTTGCACACAAGGCCATTTTCACTAACAAGTGAACAAAGATCTCACTTTTCAGAGTATCCCAATCATGGGGAAAAGTTTTTCAGAGCCAACCTGTTTCACTAACTTCACTGGGATGTGGCACTTGCCTGCATCTGAAAAAAATGTGAGGGTGGATTTGAACCTTAGATAGCAAGTGGTTTAAGTCATGTCTGTTTATTTTACACCTAGACCACTATCTTTCTATGATCTGTACTAAAGACAAACTGTTCTTCTGTGAGCACACTATTTATCTTAACAGTATTGCTCAAAACAACCAAAGTTCAAGTAAGAAGACAATGAAACATATCAATTCAAATAACATTAGAAGTTCAGAAAACCCAAGATATGGACATCTGTGGATGAACACAACATTTGAGATTAACAGTCAGAATTTTGTTTGAAATTCCTCTATTGGCTCATACACTGGAGCACCAATCAGAATTTATGAAAAATAAAATAAAAGGTCAAAAATGACAAATGTTACAGTGACAGTAACTCATGCTCAGTGGAAAGCTAACTAGCTATTTTAAAAGCCTTTTTTTTCTGTTCCCCATCAATATGCAAATATTAGTCTTAACAGCTTTAACAGTCCTAACAGAGCTGGAGAGCCATAATTCTTAACAGAGAGATTTTCCCAACATGAGAAATTGCCCACATTATTTTCCACAAGCCTTATGAATAGGAACCATGAAAATTTTTGCATAGTAATCTACAAGCAGTCAAACCCCAATAATTTATTTTTATTTCTTCAGTGAAAGGCTCAAACTCAAAGCATTTTATATTACAGGTGTTGCTGAGGGGTTATGGTATCAGTGCCACTGTGTCTATATATGCTAAAAGCGCAAAAAACTACAGGGAGTCATTGACCTACTAAAAGGCATAAGAATACCTGATATAAAGTGCTTCAGGGCTTTGAATATTTTTCAAAACCAACACCCAGATCTACCCTCAGCATGAAAGCCTAAGGAAACAAGCTGTCAATCCACACGGCAGCAGTGGGAAGAATGATTCCTAATAGCAGCCCAAAAACTGGGACACAGACTTTTGGAAAGTCTTTCCCCTGGGATAACATGCTACTATATCTTTATAGCACAGCTTTTTTGGGTATCAAAAAAGGCTCTGCTGAATAAATGAAGCCACAATATCATAGCCCATGCACAATATCCACTTGTTTGCCCAGATTATAAGGAACTGGGCAAGGATAAGGGTAAGATTTCTGAATTTCTCCCATGGAGAGACATGGAAGAAACTCCAGGGAAAATTCCTGAGGAATATCCTTGTTGTTGAAGCCTGTTCCTCTTCAGGATTTTCTGTTGGAGAGGGGATGAAAATATGTGCCCAGAGCTGCATCACCTCTACGCGGACTTGTCTCCCTGTCCAGCCCCTGTCCAGTCCGTGTGAGAAGCCTCACCACTACAGACGAACCCACCCAGCAGGCATCATCCTACCTGAGAAGCTCAGTGTGGAGGGAGACATGTATACAGATTGAGAGACACTTCTTCAAGGCAGCCCTGTGTTGCCTGGGCAGCTTTTGAAGAGCAAAAGGACAGCCTGCACACATGCAGGGAGGGATGGACAGCAGAGGAGTCGTGGTTTTGACAGCACCAACGCACACTGTGGTAGTGACAGCTGTTCACATCTCCTCTCAGGACTCAAACAACTTGACCTGCTCTCAGGTATGAGTGCCAAACCTCACTCTTCTCTCTCAGTGCTAAGAAAGCCCACTCTTGTAGGTGGCTCCCACATGGTAGGATGTGCTGAGCTATCTTGCAGCATCGTCTGTGTGGAAACAAAGCATCATACTTCCCTGCCCTGAAATAAACCAGGCCCCACTAACCACAGATCCACTGCTAACAGCCCCACAGTGATAAAAGGTTTCTGTTTTCATGAGTGACAATGTTTGAGGCTTTGAGTATTTGTGAAGTCAGAAACCAAAAATTGTTAGACAAAAACAGATACACTAGCACATCCAGGCTCTTAGATTATTTTCAGGTCTCTTGGAAAAAATATTAGGAAATCGTTGGAATTTCAATGCCACAGTTTTCTAGAATGCTTTCTCCTGATTCATTCCTATGCCAAGGTTATTCTGACTGCTGCTAAAAGAAATGGCATCACAGTCTCACAAGCAAATTAGTAACCTGGTTTTTATCTCCAGAAGTTGTTTTCTGTGTCTCTTAGTTATTCTCTATCATAAATGTAAAAATAAGCTCTTTTCACGACTGAAGGCCTGGTGTACCCTCCTCTGCCACAGGTGTACCTCTGCAGCCCAGCATCCTGCTGACTGGCCTGCATTTTCAGAAGGGAAAAAAAGGAATGGTCTGCCAGCAACAGCAAAACACATGCTGGAATGCTGGAACAGGGACAATTGTGCTAAGGGTAAAAAAATTTATACTAAGTTAGTGTATTCATAGAAGTACTGTAACAAGGATTTTCTAGCCAAACAGGACAATGGCCTTCTGGCCTAAAAATGCATTTTACCTTGTAACCAGCACTTGAATATTTCCTACAATGTTCTGTGAGAAATAGAACTTTACATGAGGGAAGATAACAATAAGTAAAATATTCTGTTTGGGAATTGAACAACTACAATACGGTGGCATTATTTCAGGGACTGGATAAATAACCCATGGCATTTCCAGAAGAACACCTTTCCAGTCATCCAGACTCGTCTTAAATTGGATCAGCACCATGCTGACAAAAGCTCACTATGTCCCCTTCCACTGAGTTGCAAACCAAACTACTGCAGTAGCAACACCCTGTACAATACTAACACAAGACAGAATTTTACAGATTTATTTTTTTATATGCAAGTACTTTTGACTGAAATTTACTTGGGATATTTTGGTCATTTGAACAAGGTACTGGATTTATAACTTATGCAGCACTCTCCCTGCCACACCAGCTGATGTTTGATCATGGGCCCATGCCTAAATAGCAGTGTTAACCTATAACATAAAGCCCCTGTGTTCTTTTCTCTTCATGCATGATTCTTGCTCACAGAGCTTCATGCAGAGGAGATGAAAAGACAATTTCCAGTGGGGAAAAAAGCCAAAAGCCTTCTAGAGGCAAACAAACCCAGAGTTTTTAATACCAGAGCTGTCATTATAAAATAATGAACGAAATGAACCTAGGAATATTTTACACAATTTACAGTCTTAATATTTCCAATAAGGCCAAACAGTGTTAAAGAGACATAGTCCCCCCATCCAGTGTTTCAGTTAACCTTCTATAAATTATTAGCTCACTGTTGCACATAGAGAAGATGTCCAAGTGGTCTTCATTTACATTACTTAGTTTATCCTAAGCCATGGCTAAACATACATTGAATATCTGATTAAATTCTGAAATATACTCTGGTATGATCTACCAAATAAAGAACAGGACCAGGATCCAGCAGAACTGGATTCTGCACCTGGCTAACTCCAATGTCTAGCTCTCTCATCTGTGCCTCAGACACTCAATTGGTAATGCAAGAGAACAACTTTGCCTGAATTATACTCTTTAATACAAGCCAAATCTCAGTGTTGCAACTTGCATAATGCTTGGGGTGTATCAGCCTTTGCAAGTCAGAGAATGGCAATGGGATGTCTTTGTTTCTGGCGTGATTAGCCTGAAGTGCAAGAGCCTCTTTACTGCTCCCCTGTGCATGAATGACTAAACCATTGGGACAGCAAGAGATATAATTAGCCTCTTCTGCTCTCTATCAGCAATGCAACCTTTTCCTTGTCTGTCAGTAACCCATTCCTTGTGTCAGGACAGCATCCCCTTTCTGCAGTGCCTATAAGATCTCCTTCAGAAGCAGTGAATGTTTCAGTGTTCAAGGTACGGGGAGCTCAGAGAGGGATAGGATAATTAGATACATTCACCTAGATGAAAATACAAAGCCAAATGAGCAAACATTTTTGACTCAAATCCTAAAAGCTAGCACTTGAGACTGGTGGTTCTGCTGCCAAACAAACACTATCAGCAAGGATTACTGGAGATCACTTCATCACAACCTAAAGGTCCTTTTACACTTCTATATCTCCATCAACCAGTGATAACAGTCACAGAGTGTGCCTCCATCACTCTGTTGTAGGATGCCTGCAAACTACTTTAGCCTGGCTTCCCTCTGTACTGAGAAAAAGAGGAGCACTTCCAGGTTTAAGGGAAGGTGGAATTCAGTGCCCAGTTTTAAGCATAGTGAAAGTTTTCTTCCAAAGCTCTTGTTTCATCTGTATCACACTTTTGTCCACCCCTTCACTTGTTCCTCTTTCTGTACCATCTCAGTTCTCTATGTTTCTTCGTTTTTTTCTTTTGGCCCTGCTTTCCCAATACCTCTCACCCATTTTAAAGACTCCTGACTTAGTCAAACCCAGGTACCAGAGAATATCAGTAGCATCTTACATTTTTTAGTCAATAGGCAATACTCTTGGGTTTTTCCCTCTGTCTGCTGTGTGTTCCACAAGTGGAGCTCCTTTAAAACATCCTACAAGCAAATTCATCATCCAACCTGAACTTCCTTTTTCTGCCTGTAAAAAATGCTACGCTTACCGTGCCCTTCGTACCAATGGCAGCTTGAGCTTGCAATAGAGAATACCACCACTAGACAGGCACTTCCCTCCCACCCATACAGATCCCTACTTTTCTGGTGCCCTGATATGTGCCAGCAGAAACAGTTGTTGGCAGCACAATGAAGAGTCAGGAAGTTGACATGGGTAAAAATAACTGGATTTTGCTCCGCTGGCTCTTTTCTGCATCAATGCTTGTGCTGGGCTAAAGTAGCTGGTGAAGGGAGGGTGTACAGGGGATGCAGAAGCCAGAACAATTAACCAGAGAAAAAGACAGGGCAGGACTCTCTTTTGGCAGTGTTACCAGTATCTGCTTGTAATGTCATGGTATCAGGCCAGTGGCCCCACTGCCTGTCATGCAAAGATGTATTACTTCACTGCTTCCTTGTTCTATTTTGTCTCCTTCTATCTTGCACTCTGCCCTTTGATACAGTTGAATTTTGGAAGTGTTGGCTTTTGTATAGTGGTTAGAAAAAGTAATAACAGTTGCATTCATAGGAGAAAATGCATACAGTAAGAAAAATGTTTCCATTACCTTAAAATTATTTTTTACATTTGTTTTTTCTCACAAAGCAAGAATTCTGATTCAGGTTTTGGTTTTGGGCATTAGAATATCTTACTGAAATCTGAAGGGGGAAAATAATTGTCCAAGAATCAGATATGTCTGCACCAAAAACATTCCTAACACATTGCATGTCTCTGCTCAGGACTGTTGTAACATTTCACTCTTGCAGAACTTTTTTCTGAATTTTGAAGGACCTACCACCAGTTATCCTTCTGAGACAGAATATTATCCTTCTGAGAGCGACAGGCAAGTCTTGCTGTCTTAGAAAGTCCTCTCCCACAGGCACAGAATCAATCAGTCTGAAATGCTCCTGAAAGGACTATAGTAAAGCAAGTTCTTTTGTAAAGAAAGGTCTTTTGTTCCTTCCCTCAGCTGTTGTCCCTCAGCTGCCTGAGGCTTTGAAGACCCAGAAGGTGAAATAGTATCTAGAAGCACTTAGACACGGCTGTGGCAAGAGACAAGGGACTTTTCAGGCTGAAATAACAGAAGAGGATGCACGCAGATGTGATGGAAATCCTGCGTAACTTGAGGCATCTCTAGTATCTTCAGTACACTCCTGATGAAAGGAACAGAGACTCCTCAGGTCCTGTAGTCCCTTGGGAAGGTTCTCAAGGCTAGAAAGTCACCCTAAAATCAGCACAGACAGGCTTGTCAACAGAACTTCCTCATTCCCTGGCAATGGCACTTGGAGAATGATCCCCTCCTTGGCTTATCTCCTTTCTTCTCTCACCTACCTCCTGCCTTTCTTGTCCACTCTCACCTCATTGCCAGACATCACAGAAATGGCCAGCATGAGTGACACCAAGAGAAGATGGCTGTGAAGCTCTTAGAGGTGTACAGGAATCTCTTTCCTCTTTCTCTTCAGGGGAGAGGTGGACACAGGCCATTTTCTTTGGGTTTGTGACAAGCCCATGGCATTGCTGCACCCCAAATAAATCAGCATAAAGAAATCTGCCGTAATGCTGCCAATTTGGTGTGTACTTTCAAGTGAAACTTGAAATACATTTCAAAACTTCCTATTAAAATGTTTAGTGTTCTCATTGGTATCTTCCACTAATTGTTGATAGTCAGTAGAAACAAACCCTTCTTCCTTTCACATTTATTTTGATGATTTTAATGGCACTATCTTGCTGGGTTAACAACCAATTTAAAACTTCAAAGGGCAGATTTGAGTGTGGGCTATGCACATCTGGCTCTGTAATCAGTGTCACTAGGACTTAGTGATAACTTTTCCTGAGGTTTTTCCCTTGTTTTTCGGAAATCAACCAACTCATTTCTAATTCTTCTTGGTTTTATATCAATAGCTGATCTATGTTAGAAAACTCTCACTTTTCAGTTCTTACCTGAATGTCAGACCAATACTTTTCCCCTCTAAGAAGAGTCAAAAGCAACAGACAGAGTACCAGGAGTACAAATAATATTTGTCTGAAGACTCTGTCTGAGCTGAACCAGAGTGATACACAGCAAACAGAATGAGCACTCTGGCAGAAAGCTTCTCTTTGAAGGTATATGATATCACATAAAAACCAGCTACAGAATATTTACTGATGGCTCAGAAATACTTCTTACCTCTGTCTAAACGTAGCATATTTGAAACAAAAGAAGAGGGACTACCCCACAGGCAGGAAACATTGCATTTATAATTCCTTTTTTTGGCACAAGTTGTACAGACCCAGACTTCTTACTAATATACAAAATAGCGTACACCTATCATGTTTTGAATGAACATAAAACCATGACTTCCAAAGTTAAATACATCAGAAAATATTGTCTCAGTTTCAAATTGGAAGTTATATTTGTAGTGGGTAGTCATACAGTAGGATATATAGTTTATACGTATTGTAAGGCCGATTTCCACCTTCTGCCTCAGAAGCAGTAATAGTATTTTGGCATAAGGGCTTTTACTGAGGTCAAGGGAATCAATACTTTTAATTTAAAATATTCTCATGGTCCCTGTAGATTGATACATAAGTATATTCTTTATATGACAGATTGAAACATCTTTTATCCTAAAGGTCACAAGAAGGAGAACTAGTGGTGCTGGGCTCCAATTCTAGCTAGCATCCACCATAAAATCTTGGTCAAGACAAACTCAGTCTTTTTACAGTGCCTGAATCTGTTTTTTTCCCACTTGAAACAAGGTAAACTTTGAATAATTTTTCTATGGTTCCCATTCTGTTCTATTTTCTTTTCATTCTGAGGTTAATTCAGTCTGACAACAATCATTGTGAAATATGAATCCTTCCCAGGGAACACAATGAGATTCAGAGTGAAATAGTACAGCAAGTTTTCAGTATATTCCCTTCACAAAATAGGAAGTGGTTTCATAGCTTTTAAATAATGCCATGGAAAAACTGTTGTTTCTCCTCCCAGACAGTAGGGTCTTGCTAGAAGGAACTCAAGTGTCACCAGCTACACAAATTAAATATAACCAATTAGCTGGCCTGTGACTCCCTAGATAAGCAGTGGGAAGAAATGTCATCCCCCAATCTTTGAAAAAATAACAAGAAAAAAAAAAGTATTGATAAACTTATTTTTTTTATGGCAGATGACACAAGAATGACCAGTGTTTAAGATTGAGAAAGCCTCCCTGTATTTGTATGATTTCTTGATGCCAGTGAACCCAGGAGGCTGGTCCACTCCTATTGTTTAGAGCTCTAATACATGCTTTGGCAGTTGTCTGGCTTCCCAACTGTCTGGCAATTTGGCAGCAGTGTAAATTAAATAGGATAAGAGTCACCAGAAACCTGAGCACCCGTGGCAAGGCAGGAAGCCAGGATAACTTGTGCAATCATCCAATTTTGAAAGAGAACAAATTCATCAGGAAATGGGAAGGCTGGGATCTGAGAAGTGCCGGTGGGATCATTTTTTTCTTTTTCTGAATCGTTATCATTATAGCTCAAGAAGCAAAGGATCACTGATCTCTTAGTTCATCAAATATTCTGAATACACTGTTTTAGTAGAAATGCTTATAGTTCAGCATTGCTTAGCATTTGCTGCCCTTTTTCCTCTATTGTATCTCTCAAGTATGTTTCAATTCTTTGAAGGATAATGAAAGCTCTCTCCTGGGAAAAGGGAAGGCATTTCTGTTGCTCTATCTATGGATAGAGCAACTGAAATGGTACCTGAGGTTGGCTTGGCAGCAAGCACAGCTGGTGAGCTAATAAAGTCGGCATTTCTTACAGATTCTTTTCATTGTGGCCATGTGATGAATGTCATTCTATACCATCTCCAATTCTTCACAAGACAAATAGAAAGTTGGAGTATTTTTTGGAATATGCCACTGTCAGAACAGGCTCACTGTCTACTCTAAAAATTCTTAATGGAATGCAGCTTCAGAGCTTGGAACATATGACACAGCACACCTTGATTCTTTGGAAAGAACTGATGATTACAGGGCACAAAGAAAAGGTCCTGATCCATTAGACCAACACAGATGACAAACACTATGGTAAGGAGTGTTTTATTACCCAGATTTCATTAGGGGGAATATTTGGGCTTTGACTCTTGTATTCTCTCTAGAATAATGGCAGTGTTGGCTCAGTTTCTGTGACAGTGCTAACATTGATTAGACAGGGGGCTTGAGTTTTAAATCATAGATCATTTAGCTTGGAAAAGACGTTTAAGATCTTAAGTTCAACTACTACCCCAACACTGCCTAGTCCATCACTAAACCATGTTGCTAACTGAGGTGTCTACATATCTTTAAATACCTCCAGGGATGGTGACTCAACCACTTCCCTGGGAAGCCTGTGACTATTAGGAAGACGTTTTTCCTAATATCCAATATAAACCTCTCCTTGCGCAGACTGAGGTGATTTTCTCTCACCCTATTTCTTGTTACCTGCCAGAAGAGACTGACCTGCCACCTGGATACACCCTCCTTTCAGGTGATTGTAGAGAGCTCTAAGGTGTCCCCTGAACTTCCTTTTCTCCAGGTTAAACAAACCCAGATCCCTCAGCTCCTTTTTATCAGACTTGTGCTCCAGACCCTTCACAAACTCCATTTCCTACTAGCTCCATGCTCTAGCACCTCTATTGGGAGGGGCAAAAAACTGAACACGGTATTTGAGATGCAACCTCAGCTGAGTACAGAGGGGAGATCCCTTCATTTGTCCTGATATTATATCATACAATATCCAGGATGATATTGTCCTTCTTGGTCACCTGGGCACACACTGGCTCATGTTCAGCCAGCATACGCAGGTCCTTCTTGTCCAAGCAATTTTCCAGACACTCTTTCTCCAGCCTGTTGCTCTACTGGGGTTGTTGTGACTCTGGTGCAGGACCTGTCACTTTATTTTATTGAAAGTCACGTGATTGGCCTCAGCCCATCAGTCCAGCTGTTCCATATCCTTCTGCAGAGCCCTCCTCTCCTCCAGCAGATCAACACTCCTACCCATCTTCATGTCATCTGCTTGCCAAGAATGCCCTCAATCCTCTCCTCTAGATAAGCAGTAAAGGTATTAAACAAGGCTGACCCCAGCAGTGAGCCCTAGGGAGGAGCACCACTGGTGACTGGTCGCCAAGTGGATTTCTCTCCATTCACCATCACCTTCCAGGCTCAGCCATCCAGCCTGTTTTTCGCCCAGCAGAGAGGGAATTTGTCCAAGCCACAAGCAGTTTCTCCTGCGTGGAGGCTGCTTTGGGAAACAATGTTAAAGGCTTTACTGAAGTCCAGATAGGTGACATCCACAGCCCTCATCCACCTTGTTATAGAAGGACATCAGGTTTGTCAGGCACGACCTGCCTTTCATAGGCCCATTCTGGCTGGTCCTGATCCTCTGGTTGTCCTGCACATGCTGCATGATGACACTCAGGAATATCTGCTCCATGATCTTCCCCAGTGCTGAGGTCAGACTAAAAAGCATGTAGTTCCCTGAATCCTACTTCCAGGGCTTCGTGAAGATGTGCAACACATCCAGTAAACTGGCACATCCCCAGTCAGCCAGGAGAAATGATGCTGGCTGGCTCAGTGATACTTCCCTCAGCTCCCTCAGTGCTCTGGTCCCATCCAGCCCCCAGACACATATAGAAGATCACAGAACCACAGAATATTCTGAGTTGGAAGGGACCCACAAGGATCACCAAGTCCAGCTCTTAAGTGAAGGGCCCATATGAGGATTTAACCCACAACCTTGGCGTTATTAGCACCATGCTGAAACCAGCTGAGCTAACTGGCCCCTTGCATTACAGAACTTCATTCTATTCCAGATCAGAGGGCTGGGTACCCAAAGAACAACCAGTCTTACTATTAAAGACTGAGGCAAAAAAGACAGTAAGTACTTCATGCACTGTTACTCTGCTGTTCCACGCATTCCCCACCCCCGCATTGTTTTTGCAATAAACTGAAGAGTCTTTCAGATTATCCACAAAGAAGATCAAATAGAATGGCTTGAAAGAGCAGACTGCAGCATCATAGGTTTTGCATCAGCGAGTTTCCATAGTCACAATCAGGTAGTGAAGAAAGCTTTTGTAAGCTGATCTCAATGTTCTTTGTCAACATCTCCCTTCCGGTGTTGTATGGCTTTCTTGAACACTATTTGTGTTTCATTCTGAATTCTTTTCATCACTGAAGTGAGGTTACAGATAGGTTAAAAGCGATGAAGGTATCTTGCTCAAGAGTTAACAGGACTTATATTTGTAGAATGCATGACAATCTTGGAGCAGGCAGTGACTGGTTTTGGCTGCCCCCTCTCAGGCTGCCTAAAGGTGCTGGGATAGCCATGCATGGATTGATATCTTCAAGTGACTGGACAGCAAGACTGCAGCTCGATGCAGTGTCTACCACCCCTCTGCCCCAGGAGCTGGATTTTCCTGTGCTGGAAATGTGGTTCTTTCTGTACAGGAGGGAAATTGAATCTGAAGCAAATTGCAGGGGCATTCACTTGCTCTCTCTGTGTCCACATGAGTCAGGCCCCTCTACCACCTGCACGGACAGTTTCTGTGGTGCACTGTGTGATGCTTTAATGCTCAAACACAAAAGCATCACCAGCATCCTTGCAGTGGCCCCTTGAACACACACAGACTTCACCTGCTTCAGTGAGGTGTGGAAATGTAGGTTTGTACTTGGAAGTACTTCTTTGTACTTGAAAAAAACTGTCTTTGTACTTGAAAGGAAACTGTCATAGCTTTCCTGTTTTGAAAAGGGTGATCCACCATACAGCCCTATCAGAACTGAAGGTTTTTCAGGTGCTGAAGATGAGTATAGACACTTGATTTCCACCTAAATCCTAGTCAAGATGTCCAAGCCCTCATCTGATTTAGGCACCACATCTTCACACTCCTTGTAATGTGAGGAATGCACATAAGAAAAGGACAAGGCAGTGTAAGAAAAATATTTTTTGCTGCCCAATCAAAATGGATCGCATCCCCTTGAGGAAACTGTCAACAAAGTAGAGCTGGGGGAAACCCTGGAAAATCAGGTTTGCTGATTCTTTTGCAAGAATTGGAGCAGAAACTGCTGCCCTTGGGAATTGCCATGCCCCAGCAGCACTAATGCCCCAGCTTTCCAATGTTCTGGCATCCACAGAACTTGAATTAGTCACAAGCACTACTGACAATTTTTTGATCCGAGGTGCTGCTCTAAACAACTGCCTATATCTAGAGGAAAACTAGTGGCAACCAGTGCCTGACACCAGTAAAGTTCTTCATTAAGAGGCAAAGAAATACTTAAAACTGTGCTGGAGGGATCTTTCAGGCCATTTGCATTCTCTGTACATGTGAGAGATTAGAAAAATTTCACAGGTAAAATTTTCTTCTTGAAAAATTCATTTTCAAGATGAAAGAGACAATCTGTAAATCCATGTGATAGTCTTCAAACCATTTTAAGCAGAGGAACACAGGGGAAATGTCCAACAACTGTACCTCTTGGGTTTGGTTTTTCTCAGAATGGAACATTGGAATTTTTTTCTAACTGTGCTCTTGAAATTTCTTTAAATATAAATAAATTTTGAATTAGAAGAACTGAAAAGCCTGTAAACAGAACTTTTTGTTTTATGGAATTTGTAGAGGCATTGCCCTTGGGCTGTGAACCAGAGAACCAGCTCTCTGTCACATCTAGAAGGATGGCTTCCACTCTCCACGGATCAGGATTTTCTAGAAATTTGGTGTGCTCAGAGCAGCTATGACAACTCGGTTCAGGAACTGCATACTCCAGCCTGGGCTCAACCATGGCTGTGGAAAGCAGCTGAACACAGGTTTTCAGAAATGCTGGCCATGAGTGTTAAATGCAGATGTAATCTGGACACTGAGACAAGCAGTGCAGAGAGCAAGGTGCTAGTGGGGAGGGTTGTGGGACTGCTACTTTCTTATAACCTAGCCTGGGAAAAATTGTGCTTTCGAGATTTTCGCACAAGTTTTCTTTAAGATTTCTTCAGGTATTTCAGTGAAGTAGTTAAATATTCAAGAATGCCTAAACTGAAGGAACTCCTTCTGTTTTCAGTGATCTCAATGGGTTGACGGGGTTGAAAATTAAGGCTTTTCCTACAGATGTGGAATAGCTCTTGGAAATGTTGAAGCAATTTGGGTGTGCTAGACTCCAGCGTCAGGCTCTGGGATTTACACTGCAGGCTTAAAATTCTTCCACTGAATGCAAAGGACTATAGGACACTCTTTATACAAACATTTCTTAAAAAAATTATGTTTCATTTTCCATAAATCATCTGGAGGTTTTCTTTCTTAATTAAAATGAATATAAGACAGTCATTCTTGTTGAACTAAACACATTAAGAATGAAACATAAATTGGTTGTTTCGGGGGAGCAGAAGGAAACGGCAAAAAATAGACATTTTTTCCTTAAGTAATAAAGTATACAAACCCCAAAGTCTATTGTGAGTGCTCCAGATGGACAAATTTCTTTTTGCTATCCTGCACACAAACTCTAAGAGCCACTGATAACAAGTGATAACTTTGTCATAGCACACTTTAAATCTATAACATGCTATAATTCTGTAATAAACTAAGAAAATAGCATATGTTCTTTCCTCACCTGCCAAACAGATGGCAAGGAGTGTAAATTCATTTATTTGACTTTCTGTTTTTTTATTGCCTTGGGCATCTTAAATTTAAATAATCAGACTCAAAGTACTAACTTCAATCTAAAACAGGCATGTTTTGGAGAAAGGAAGGATCCTTTTTCAAAGGAAAAAAAGCTCTGGTAAACAGTAAGCAATTAGCCACAACATGCTACTAGGGGCTGTTTAATTGAGGCTGCCATACTAAATTAACCAGATACATGCCCTTGAATGGACTAGTAAAGCAGAACTACTTTCAGATGTTTTTGATTATTCTATATTAAACCATGTGCTTTTTCTTTGATTTTTTAATTTGTTTTTCCACTCCAAGAAAATTAAAATGCAAATCAAACTAGCCCAGTCCTTCTTTCTCCCTAACTGGTAGGGCTTGAAGGATTGAATATTAGCTGCCAAATTCTCTCAGGTCTACTCTCTGTGGGTGGATTCAGAAGACAGAAGTAACTTACAGTTCTTGTCTGTCCTTAATGACTGTCTAATCAAGTTAATCTGCCCTAGTTTCAGGCTTTAAAGAGCAATTATGACTTCTTAGCTCTGTATGTCCCATAGATGTGGGGAGCATCTGGAGAGCTGTAAATGAGTTCATGAAGTAGTAGGGCAAATTTCTTTGGTTTCACTTCCAGATAGAGTGCTTCCAGTACAGAGAAACTCTTTCCCAGCACTGAGCTAGAGGTTTTTTGATTCCTAGTTAGAACTGCTCCTTGGTAAGTCTTGCAATCTTATCTCTGAGTTTCCTGGCTTTGAATTTTTGGGTTTTGTGTAGCTATCATTTTCAGGAAGTGATCATCTCATGAATTCCTGAATACCATGTGAACTCCATTTGCAGGCTAACAATAAATTGTCTGTCCCTGAGGGCAGTGTGTAATTAGGCAGTATATGTTTGCACTAAGGGTAGATTTAATGCCCAAAACCAGACATAGTTATTAAAGGAAATTATCTTAGTTCAATAAGTCATCAATGAGATGAGCTCAAATCTAATAATTTATTTGGAAAGAAAAAAAATTGTAATTTTTAACTTTATTAACAGTGATGTAGCTGGTACCTAGAAAGGCTCCTTCACCCTTATACAAGGTACCAAGGTCCCTGAGCTTGTGTCCCAAACTCTGGGCAGCCCAGTGGATAGATGTTTTGAGTCATCCTCTGGGACACCACACTATCTCCATGCATCACCATATAATTTAAGGCTATGCTCCTGAAATTCCAATATTCCAACACCCAAATTTTCTGTTCACTGGATGAGAGCACTGCGTGCAGCAAAGAATCTGAAGTGTATGGGGTCAACATGCGAAAGAAGCCAGCTGGGATGTGACTGTAACTCTGACATGAGCACTCTGCAGGTGGACCCTGGACTCTTAGTCCAATTCTGTACATTGTCTGATGGCTAGTAAATATAAACCATCCAGGCTAAGCAAAGTCTAAAACTTTGCATGAAAATAAGTTACATCTTAATCTACAGTTCCTCAAATCAAGAAATGATCATGTACAGTTGGTACAGACTGCTAACCTACAAGCCCTTAGAGGAGTGCTAAATTAGGAGTTTATTTGCTACTGGCTTCTCATCCAGTCAGTGAAGAAAGTTTGGGACTTCCAGCATAGAGCAGGAAATCACCGAGAGCAGAGATCTACATAAACACAGGACAGGCATGAGAAGGGGCTGGCATGGGGCACAATCTGGACCCAAGAGAATCTATCATCAGAGTGCTGTGTAAACTTATCTAATATGACTCAAAGTATCAGACTGCCACAAGCTGTAAAGTTTATTATTTAAAAAGTTAATTGAGTTATATGGGATCCAAAAGAATGTAGTACATAAGAAATTAAATGCTTAATTTTTCTATTTAATATTTTGCTGCCAATGACTCCAGAAATACATAGGTCTAATCTCTAGAATGAAAATATTTATACTTTCCATTTTTAATTAACCCTTGCTCTGGAGTCCTCTATTTCACAAAGATGGTAAACAGTGTTGGTCAGTGATTTTTAATGTTAAGACTAATGTTTAGTATATGTACTATCTGACAACCAGAATATAATGATGAAGAGGTCAGATTAATTCCTCTAGAATTATAGAGGTTGTGTGTCCCATTATTTAGTCCCATTCTGGTGCAATATCTCAGCACTTTAACTATACATTGTCAGCCTAGGTTTTTAGATGACTTACCAACAGCTTCCTAGCTCCTGTGGGTTTAAGTTTATCCACCATGTTATTTTAATGTAGGTTTGTGGACTCTCATTTCCTTTGAGGACTTTATAGAAATAGAATTATTTCCCAAATGTATTAAAAATATTAGAATCTGCAGAATAGGTGAGCTGGTTGTCCTGAAGCCTATAAGCAATTCCTACAAAACAGGATGCCATGATCTGCCATGAACATATAAAATTGTGGCTATATTGCATGGGATATTTATAAGATATTTTCTGTTGGAGATAAGGGGTTTGGAAGCTGGTTTTGATTATAGAAATACTGACAGTAGCTGTATTCTTTTCTCTTTTTTAAAGCCTTATTCAAAAAAATAGAGAGAGGCGATAACCTATGCTTTAGGGTAAGTTGTGAACATTTTCAGAGCTTGCAGTTTTAGAGAAGCCCACAAAATGGAAGGGGCCTCATACAAGTTATAAATATGTGCAAGCTTAATTGCCTTTCCAGTTCCGAGATTCACAGCTAAGGCATGGCTTGTCCCTGGCTCTCCTGACCTTCACTTTTTGGAAAACAGATAAATCAATGCCAGTGCATGGAACACTGGGGATGAAACACCAGCAGCCATTGAGGAGACCTGGGAGATTTATGACTTGAAGGTGACTGGAACTCACCTAAAGGTGAGTCAGTAACTGCAGTGCCACAGGGTTAAAGATTCTTACTAATCTGCTATGGTCAAAACACTGGCATCTGATCCACTGCACTAATTTAACTTTCTGAATGGCTAGAAGCCAGTTAGCACTTTTCTCTGAGCTACAGCAGGAGCTTGAAGATGGCTATTCACAACCATTATCATATCATGGAAGATTACAGTGGGAACAGTACCTCTACAAGCTTGAATTTGTGATCTGTTCCCTTACAAGGGATCCCTGAGTAAACCAAAAAAGGAAGAGAATATCAATGCTAGACTCAATTTCAAAGAAGAGAATGGGAAGCTTAAAACAGGAGAGAATTTTTTTAAATATATCTGAAGTTAAAAAAAAATCCAGAGGAAAAGTCAAGCCAAAGAAAAGACCATGTAGATCAATGAAAAGAAATATGAGACCTCTACAGACAGCCAGAAGATCATCAGACAGTGCTGTCCTCCTGGCAGATTCTGAGGTTGAGATAACTTGTCCTTTTCTTCATTAAATTTCCATTAAGGCACTGTCAGGCTCCAGAATTTTATTAAGCATTTCTAAATTTAAGAGAGCCATCAAACTAAAAAATACACACAGAAATAACAGCCTCATGACCCCTGGAAATATAGCGCTTGCATCATGATTCTCTGAGCAGAAAATGTGTTCCTGTTTCAAAGGATGCTTATGCTACCTGTTTACACCAGACCTCTGTTGCATTTAATGCCACATTTCAGGGATCTTCTCGTAACTTGGAAGAGAGAGAAGAAGTAGCAGTCTTGCACATATTTTGTACCCATGTTGGCAGGGTGAAGGAGAAGACAGCATTCCTCTGAGCATTCTAGGTTTGCAATAGCTGCAAATAGGATTTAGGAAAGGAGGGATAGATCACGTGGTAGCATTCAGTTCCTGTTCTACTCATAAGACTATCATGTTCAGGATCAGAGCTGTAAACCTATCTGGAATTAGAACATCATTTTTCCAGGTCAGACAGGAACCTTGCTTTTCTTTGTAGCACGTCTGCCTTATAAATTATCTGGTGGAAGGTTGGGTGGTTGCATCCAGAGGGTAGTGGTCAGTGGTTCACAGTCCCAATGGACATCAGTGAAAGCGGTGTTCCTCAGGGGTCTGTACTGGGACCAGTGTTATTCAATGTCTTCATTAAGGACATAGACTCAGGGATAGAGTGCACCCTCAGCAAGTCTGTGATGACACCAAGCTGAGTGGTGTGATTGACACACCTAAGGATGGGATGTCATCCAAAGGGACCTGGACAGGCAAGAGAAATGGGTCAATGGAAATCTCATGAGGTTTAGTAAGACTGAGTGCAAGGTGCTGCACCTGGGGCAGCCCCTGGTATCAATCCAGGCTGGGGGATGGACAGATGGAGAGCAGCCCTGCTGAGAAGGACTTGGGGGTGCAGGTGGATGAGAGGCTGGACATGACCCAGCAATGGCACTCACAGCCCAGAATGCCAAAGGTGTCCTGGGCTGCATCCAAAGCAGTGTGGGCAGCAGGGGAGGGAGGGGACTCTGCCCCTCTGCTCTGCTCCTGTGAGACCCCACCTGCAGGGCTGCATCCAGCTCTGGGGTGCCCAGGGGAGGACAGGGACCTGTTGGAGAGAGTCCTGAGGTGGGACACTGAGTTGATCAGAGGGATGGAAAACCTCTCTTATGAGGAAAGGCTGAGAGAATTAGGATTGTTCAGCCTGAAAAAGAAAAGGCTTCAGATTGATCTAAGACCCCTTCAGGGCCTGAAGGGAGCCTAGAAGAAAGATGAAGAGGGTCTATTTTCAGGGGTATTTAGTGACAGGACAAGGGGGAATGGCTTCAAACTGGAAAAAGAGTAATTTTAGATTAACTGTTAGGAAAAAATTCTTTAGTGTGGGGGTGGTGAGGCACAGGAACAGTTCGTCCAGAGAAGTTGCAGATGCGCTGTCCTTGGAAGTGTTTAAGATCAGGCTGGATGGACATCTGAGCAACCTAGTCTAGGTGAAAGGTGTCCCTGTCCATGGCAGGGTAGTTGGAATTACGTTCTCTTTGAGGTCTCTTGCTACCCAAATCAGTCTATTATTCTATGATTCTGAAAATGTTATTCAACTCTGTCAACTAGACAAAGTGATCAGAGAGAAAACATCTTTCTTGGTATGAAACTGGTGCATCTACTTTTGAGGCACCAACTGCCTTTTCTTGTCTTTACTCCTTCCCATTACACTTTTAACAGTGGGTCTAAGCTCCAAGTGGCTTGGATTTTAAATAATGTGGCAAATCCACCCTTGTGGCAGCTATTTTTCCCAAATTTGGCTGCATTTTAAGACTGACCAAAACCATTTTAGATATTGCCAGTTGATTTGCTAAGTAGTTTAGGAAAAAAATGTAGTAAAATCATGAACAAATTCCAGTTTTGCATACCCAAGCTATATGTAATCCATCCCCTATGAGGTCAATAAAGACAAAAAAATATCATTTCTGTAGTCATTGCTCCCAAGAAGGAAGGGGGAGCTGAGAGTAAACAGCTGTTGCTCCCATTGACCCTTATTTTTGGCACAGCAGAAGCACACATCAGGAAGCCTCTTCAACAGGGTGTAAAAGAAACATGAGTTTTCAACTTGAGTTTTCCTGTCCTAGCAAATATTCACAGAAGCTGCTGGTAAAATCTATACCTCCTCCTGTTTCGATGATGGTCCACTGAGAATGAAGCAACCTTCTCCAACAGCTCAAATGTTGTGCATCTTTGTACAGCACAAGGACATTTAGGATTTACTTGCCATAACCATCCAGAGAAACAAAGCCTTCCAGTGTATGAGGCAGGAGGGAAAATAAAAATAGGAAGGAGATGGGAAGAGACAAGTCATGAGGTCCCTTCCAGTTCTTCAAAGGGAAAAAACTGACAGCATCTAGATATAATTTCCACTTTAATTTCTGTAAGTTTTGTTGGCATAAGGCCAGTGAAGGAAGTCAGATCCTTAAACTTGCCCTCCTTTCAGTAAAAGGGTTTATGGAAGTATATATATATTGCTAAGATGAGACATGGAGACAAACATAGGGTTCCATTTTTATCTCCAACAAGATTGTAAAGCATTTTGAATTGGGTTGACATTACACACCAAGGAACTTGTCACCACCAAACAACACAGCTAATAAATTAGAATTAAAATGTGAAGTGTACTGGCTTCTTTCAAGTTCCACCATTACTTAATAATCTCAAGAATTAAGGACATTTTTTTCAGGTTGTATTAAGTCAACTGGAGTGTCACCTATTTTTAGGTCACTTTAGAACTGGTTTTATAGAATGTTGCTGTAAAATACACCCTTCAGAACTAAAAGCACAAGGCTCTGTGCCCATAATGCAAGGAAAGTTTGACTACAGGCCAGTAACAAAGGCCATTTTTATTCATACCTGTGCTGACTGGCTGCCAAATCCGATTACCTGGCAGTGGCTTACAATTGCAGGTTATGCACACACTATTAAAATATATGAATGACTCCTTCAAAGCAGGGCACAGCATTTCTTATTCCTAATTTATTTTCATTACTTTCTAAAATGTCACTATTTTTTATAACATAACTTTATATTTTGGTTGGAGGAAAGTACACCCAGCGATATCATTCCTGGAGAGCACATTTCTGCTGCAAATAGTCAATTTATAGGATTTCTCAATGGTCTACATTTCAGAGCACAGATTTTGGCACTGAATAGCCTGTGTAAGCACATAACACTGACTCTTTACCTTTCTAAGCTTCACCACCATTTCAGCTTCATTTGCCTTGTAGCTGGGACATCCTCAGCATAGATGGACTGTGTAGTCCGTGTCAGACACAGACTCCTGAGGTAGCTGTGGTGAACCCAATGAATGCACATGATAAAGCATAGCACAGAGCAGGTTGATGTAAACACTTTCTTAGGGTGAAACAGTCTGTGTATCCAAACTGCCTCCATTGGACGGGTAAACTCTGCCATCCTCCGTGTTCTCCCTCTGGTGTTCACAGTCAGTTCAGGATCTGCTATTAGGTACCATCATAGGGATAGGTACATTACTCTGCATGTAATATAACAGTAGTGACAAAAAATCCACATCTCTTTTTTAAAAAAAACATTTCTAATCTGTTCAAAACACAAAGCAAACAATTTGACCCACACAAGCAGATGATTAACCAGCAGCACTTGTTGTTCCGTATTGCAAAAACCTTCACATCTTTCAATCTATTTTCCCCAGAATCTCCAGCTGAAATTGCTTCTTATGCCCCTATTTCACGAGTCACTAACACACTGGTAACCAGGGATAGATGTGATGAAGTACAGATTTCAGTGTCTTCTGCAATGACCAATGTCTTCATACCCTATCCTCCACTGTCACACGTAATGTTCTAGATGAACAAAAACTTTCTTGTGGAAAACAGCGTGTCTTCCATGTGGCAAGCCAAGTGGTGTTGCTTTTTTCAAGTATAAAGAGACTTTATACAAAATGTTCCCTGCATGTTCCACAATGAACACTTTTCCATGCCTTCTCCAAAGAAGATTGTCATCCAATTTGTTATGTCTTATGCTGCCCTGACAGCTCTGGGAAAAGCCAGAGACATAATTGTGTCTGGGTACTGCTGGAGATGGACCACTGATGAAGTGAGATTGATCAGAAAGGAAAAATTAAGGTAAAAATAAAACCAACCACAATGTTTTGTAATGAAATAAGATTTCCTCATACTGATTGGGCTGTGATGTAACTTCAGTTTAATTAACAGCTATCTCTCCTCAAGAAGATCATTTAGAATCTCAGTGTTGTGTTGATAGTCACTGGCTAATACTGAAGAACACGGGGTTAATTTTTTATGTGAGTGATTCAGACTTACCCCTGTGCTTACAGAGCAACTGACTACGCAGTTAGATTAGGCTCTGTTCAGTTTGTCATCCTTTGTTACTGTTTTTGTTGTTCCGGGGAAAGCATCACAGACGTGGGAGAGCTTTGCAGCGCAGTGGGATGAGAACTCTCTTCAAAGAGAGGAACTTGGTAGGAGACAGATTTGAGGTGGTGTGGGGAAATTAGTCACTCTGTTGTCTGGAACACTTCTGTTAACTGAGATTTTACAGATCTTTCTGCAGAGACCATGGAAAGTTTCTTGGTCTCTCTCAAGAGGCGATATAGCAGGAGAGCAATGACGTTTGAGATAGTTTTCATGTAAACACCAAGAACTGGCCCTTTCCCCTTACTCAATTGCACATTGCCCAACTTTTCTCCCTTCCATTAATTCCTCTACAAGTCCAAAATTACTGCTTCTCCTAAAAAGTCTTACCTGTGATGATCTATTCTTATCTCTATGTTTCATATTCTGCTTCTGTATTTCTCTTTCCAGTCCCTCTGGATTTTGACTTCCAGCAGGGGTGCTAGCTGGGTAGGCTATCAGACTGCTCACAACCCACAGAGCTGGAACACTGGGTAGGGCAAAGTACAAGGAGCATCTGGACCAAGCCTGAAACATTAAAGGAAGAACAGAGGGATCCCTCAAGCCATCAAGTCCCCACCCATACACCTCAAGAAGGTCTGCAGTGATTGGGAGGTAGGGGTGCTAAAGGTATTTTTTCTGGTCAGTCAGAAAAACTAGTCATTTAAGTATCCAGTTCTACAGATACAGATTGAAAAGCAGAGCCCTGATCTCCATTTCTTCCATGTCAGAGGAGGTCCTCACCACTCATTTGGCATCTTACTCCCTCTTTTTCCTTGAAAGTGCAGTTGCACTATTCAGGTTAGTTCAGTATTATATGCTTTGATGTGCTATGTGGGGCTCAGCTAGTTAAAAATCCGGAAGCACACAACTGTGTAGTATGAATCTCCACCAAGAGAAGATCATTGAGCATCCCACAGACACACCATCACTGCCAAATCCCTCAGTTACCCTCATGCTGGCTTGTTTCTTTGTGCCATCCTTAAGCAGACATTTACTGTGTAATACAGCATTACCACATCTGAGCACCGCCTCTCTTTTGGTAAAAGGGGAGGAAACTGGAGGTTTTTTAAGTCATTCTTGTCTGTTCTAATAATACCCTTCAGACTATTTCTATGACCCAAGGAATCTCACAAATATTGTCAAAAAAGTCATATCTGTCCCTTTCTCTTCAGGTACTTTCACCTGATGCTGCATCCTGATTTCAGCATTTGTTCTCTCTACCTGTCACCAGTGTTTACAAATGTAGTCCTTTTTTTTTTTTTTTTTTTTTTTTTTTACTGTTGACTGACAAGCTTACAAAGCTTACAAGAAGAAAAATTAATATCATTCACTAGAAATCCAGTCCCCCACATTTTCCCTTTTGGCTTTTTCTTTAGTCTTTTATTTTTGGGTTTGGTTTGGCATCTTGGTTGGTTGGTTGGTTGGTTTTGTGGTTGATGTGGATTTTTTTGGTTTTGTCTTTAACTTTTTTCATTCAGTCCTTGGTTTTCAAATGTAAAGAAAAAGTGCTTTAAAGAGCAACAATAGAATCATGACTTTCTGTGTTCCTATATGTTTTTATCCCCTTTCATTCTCTGTGAGGATTGCTTTTTTCTCTTTGGTCAGCTTTGACCCCTATGACCTTAACATGACTTGGATAAAACCTGTTCATTTAAGTATCATCAAATTACAGAAGAACTGGTTATAATACCTTATGTTCAGCTTATGTTCAGCTACTGAAAGTTCCTCATGGGTCTTTTTCTTTTAGTCTGTTTTTTTAAACCATCATCCCACGTATTACCTGTACTGTTACTTTGCAATATTTTGTTGTGGTTATTTGTGTTTGATTGTGGTTAAATCAAATCCATTTTTCATTCAGGAGTTAATAGTTTCAGTTGCTCACCTTAAACAACACTTCTAGTTTCTCAAGGTACTTGTTATGATTTCAGTATAAATCAGGTTTTTATTGCAGTCAAGTGAGATGATTCAATTTCCTTGCTGATATACTGAATTCTTGTTAGAGCAGGAAGCAAACATTTTCTTGGTAAGCTAAATTCATTTTTTACAGTGATGAATGACTCACTGAGCAATTGTTCTTGAATATGGCTGCATCCATTTTTGAATACTATTTTTATAAGAGAGTAAGACAGTGTTTAGTTGTTTTGGTTTATGGTACAGGCTGGCTTACCTATGAGTATTATTAACATTTTATATCCTCTAGAGGAGAACTATGACATCCATACTAATATCTCATTTTATTTCCCATGACAGCTAGCAGGACATTGTGATCTCTTACTAGGGAGATAAAGCATATTTGTTCCAAAGTGAATCTACCAGTTCACAAAAGAAAGAGTAATACCCATTAACTCTGTCTTAATTACCTTGTACATACAACAGGTCTTTTCCCTCTAAGGGATGTAAGCAAATCCTTACTGTGAACAATTGTGGAGTGAATGACAAGTGCTGTCTTGGACTGGAACTTCTCTACAGTGTCTTCAGTATCAATATTTTTTCTCAGAGGCTAAACATTTGGAAAAGGGTTTAGATTTGCATTTTTTATGGAGCAGATTTCCATTCTGACATTTTCTGTGCCAAGACTTGGCTCTCAGAGGAGTCATTCATGCCCCTAAAATGTAAAGCTAATAGCGCAGATGCTGACAGATCCTGATTTGTCCCACTACTCTCCTTATACTGTTCCTTATGCATGTGCCAACATGTGCCAAGCCTGAACAGAGGGGGGAAAAATATTCTGCAGTCTAAAAAGATTATAATTGAGAGGCTCTTTTCATGCAAACACATGCATCACTATATGATCTACACCGTGAATATTTCCATACCTATGTGTAGGATCAGAACTGTAAAGTCTGGCCATGATGTTTCAGGAGCACATGTCAATTTGAAATTACTCAGTTTTAAATTGCTCTTCTCCAGATCTCTTGAATAGAGCTGAGAGACACACAGTCAGACATGACTTCAAGCAGCTGGGCTGAAATAGCCCAGAGATGAAGCTTCAAAACTCTCCAGTTGCCACTGTGTATCTAACACAAATGTGACTCAGGTGGAACTTGCCATGTCTCCAAATTTGAAGAATGATGAGCACTTTCTACTTTAATAGGCAGTTTTCAAACACCAAATACCATTCACTGAGGGAAGTGGCAAGAGGATTGTGGCCATGACATCAGGACAGAGGGAGAAAGGGAAATTTGAACTGTTTGGACCCAGGACAGAAGAACAAGACTGAAGTCTGAGACTGAATGAGGAGGAAGGTAAAAAATTGACCTAAAAGTAAGGAGATGGAGAGAGAAAGAGGAGAAAGGGGCAGCAGAAGTGGGATTTAGACTGAAAATCAGAGTGGACCAAAAGGCCTTTGTCAACAGGTTTGTCCTCTGCTCCAAACCCTAAAAGGGCATCTTTCCCCTGTTGTCACAGAAACATAGCTCTTAAGCAGAAGTTTCATCCCCATCAAAGCTAATTTTCAGAGAAAACTATGCACTTCATACCCTCACTGCTTGGTACCATTTATTCTATTTATTCTAGAGGCTCCAGTTCCACATCCATTTGCATCAAGTTCCATGGGATAATGGCATCTGAAGGGAAGTTTGCAATGGGCATTATAGATGCTATCTCTCATCATGGCCCAGTAGACTTTCACCTCACTGACTTGTGTAACAAGCACTTCTGTGTAGACTTGTCTCTGCAATTACAGTGCATGTGGAAGTGTCTTTACCATTTTTACCAGCTTATTCAAACCTTCTTCTCTGTATCATTCTCAAGCCTGTCCCCTCTGTCACAGTTTCCAAATCTGAGAATGGGCAAATTCTCAGATTGTTGAGCTAAAGAAATGACACAAGCATGCTGCAAGAGAAAGCCAACATGCAACTGTTGTAGCAAAATCAGACATCTCAAATATAGCCAGCAACTCCATTCTAAAAACAGTATGCAAGTCTTTGCCTTATTCAGAATTTTATCTTGTGTGATTGTATGTCAAAACTGGCAAGGATAATCTTTGTGTGGGAGTATTGTGGGGGTTTTGAATTAAATCATATGAATTCCTTCTTTTTCCTTTTCCCATTATTTTTATTTTCCAGAAGAGTAAGTGGAGAGACAGTCAAGCTGGATGGAAAAGGTGTTACTGACTCATAAGGATGAGAAACAGCCAGCCTTAAGAAGGCATTCTGGATTTATGCTTGCTGATTCATAACTTCCTACATACATGTGGGGAAAAAAGTGTGGATTTTGCCCTGAGCTATATTCTGCAGGAAACCCGCCTTCCCTTCACCAAATGAGAAAATAGTTTCAAAACTGTAGGACTTAACTTCAACTCCCAGAAGATGTTCCCTTGAAAAATGTTTAGAATAAAGAACTGAAAACATTATCTCCAACAACAAAGTCCTATTTTCTCTGCTTTCACAGAGAAATTCAAAACTAGGTAAAGCTCAAATTTTGCCATTAAATTATCAGATAAACCAAATGTACCCATCAAACAAATAAAACAGAAGAAAGTTGCATAAGGAAGGCATTAAAAGTTTTGTGGAGAAATGCTTCTCCTTTTCCATGCACATGCTACTAGATCAATATGTCCCAAGCAATAAAATAATATAAAAATATAAACAAAAGAAAGAATAATAAGAAGATAGCAATTAAATAAGTTGTTGCAAATAGTGTTTAATTTCAAAGGAACTTAAAACTCTACTTGTATCCAAACAGTTTATTGATTACCTGTGTTTTGTAAAAGGACCCAATTCACAGAGAGTCGGGGTTAAAGTTTTGATTGTAACAACGTTTTATGTCATTATTCTACCAAGGAGCCCAAAAGAGTCTGCCTGTCTCCACAGAATTGGGTGACAGAATTAATTGGCATAGTGAGCAGGATCCTTGGCTTAGAATGTTGACTGATTCCCCTGCTAAATGGTATCTATTGCAAAAGCTTTTTATGGAAAATGGTTGGCAAGATCCTAAGTGAGATAAGGAGTGACTAAGAGCAATAAGCCACAATCTGAAAGCCTTAGTGAATGAATTAAGTAATTGGAATGATATGTGTAAAATAAAAAACAGAAGAGGGGAAGAGATGTGCTGCCTGTTAGCTGCAATATGGAAAATTGAAAACTAAGGGGCTGAAAGGTTAAAAGAATAAATTCAAAAAGGAAGGAGTAAATTTTCAACAAATGATTGAGAACAAAAGGGAAATTAAAGGCTGGCAGCAAGTCTGGGAAAAGGATATATTTAAAGAAAATAACTCCCCAAATAAAATTAATGCCACAGGATATAAAGAAAGCAAGAAAACACCAAGAAACTGAATTACTGAAGGTAGCAATCTAGACCTCTTAAAAATCTGCACAGATATGTATGATACCAACTGAGATAGAGATATTTGGATAGATGGATCAAATAAGGAAGTCAGTGACTGTGTACCAAACCTGATTAAACAGGAAATCATTACTGATGGCACATTTGGAAATGAACCAGAGAGATGGAATACCACTAAAGTTCATTATTTTAATACACATGCTCTGTGAAAAATACAAATAACCTGGGGAATCAATCAATGGTTATACCAACTGTGATGTGATAGGGCAGAAAGAGCATCTATTTGGTGACAGAGGCAGAAGATTTAGACCTAGGTCTTGCAAATTTCCTCAGCCTCCAAGATCTACTCAAATGTTATTGACTCGACCTATTAGGTGGGTAAGAACAAGACTGGGGTGAGTAGTCCATGTTTCCTAGGCAGGGCCTGGACAAATTGCAGGGAGACTGTTACAAGTGGCTGTCCTAACACTGCACTGAGCCACAGCCAAACATAATGAACCTAGTCCTTGGGACATTTCTGCTACCTCCCCCAAACTGAGATCTGTAGGAAAAGGGAGTGTAGGGATAGGAACATTAGTTTTCACACACCTTTATCATGCAATACCTGTGGAAATCCCCATTCTGCAAGTGCTCCCACAAACTATTTGGGAAATGCAAGAACTAAGCCCTGACACTTAAGTCTCTGAGCGGTGCCAGGTCTAAATCATTTTGGCCTGACCCAGAAGATGTGCTCCATGAGACCAAGGAGCTAATACCATCAAACAAAACAAGAGGAGTTACCAACCTAACTGAGAAAATGCACCTGTCTAGATCAGGGGTGTCTAGCAACTTCCTTCATGTTTATAAATGGCAGGACAAGAGAAAAAATCTCCAAGACGCCTCAAGAATCCTTCAGACCAGATAGTAAGAAAAATTTCTTCACTGAAAGCATTGCTAAGGACTGGAACAGGCTGCCCAAAGAAGTGACTATCTCTGGAGGTCTCTAAAAAATGTGTAGACATGGTGCTTGGGGATATGGTTTCATGGTGGGCATGCCAACTTGTCAGTGTTAGGTTAATGGCTGGACACCGTGATGTAAATGGTTGGACTTCATGATTTTCCAGCCGACATGATTCTATGAATACAAGTACAGAAGAGTTTTTTGTCAAATTCTGGTTTTAATTGCTTCTATGTAAATCTGTCATTCACAATCTCTGCCTGCAAGCTAACTGAATCAGGTCATGATCGGCCTGTGGGAATTTATTATTTATTGCTGTGAAGCCTCTACAAGTTCTGCTGGTGCCTTTGAAGTCCCCAAGGGACTGCATTTTTCTCATGGAGTCTGATAGAGGCTTGGCTCCTATCACCATTTTTATGAGTAATCTTTTCCCATAAGTGGTTACTCTTGGAGCAGCTAGAACAGAAACTGTGTTAGCTGCATTGAATAGCTTTATGAATGAAGACAGTGAAAAGGATCTGCGGTACCACTCCTGTTCTGCAGTTTCTCAGAACAGCATTGTCCTTTACAAAGGAGGGAGGAGGAAGGTCAGAGGCAAAATGCAAGTTACAGATCAAGTTTGCAAGTTGCCACAACATCTGGAATTGTTCAAAGATGAGGCTTTCTTTCAGGCATCTCTAGCTAAGGAATTATCTTGTTTACTTTCAACACCCCCATTGTCAACAAAGTAATTTTGATGTTTAGTGGCTAACTTGAAAGATGTACAGTGTGCCAAAAAAACTCCTGAAGTGAACACAGTCTGTTTCAAAAATAGATATGCATCAATAGTGCCAGATTTCATTAAGAAGACAATTCCTTAATTATGTTAGGAAAAGCATGGTAATTTCATTAGTAATAAAAGAAAGACTCCCTTAGAGTTTAAAGCTTAATGTATTAGTGTTTATATTACTCCTAAGGAACTGATATTTAGGTCTTTTTCTGAGCTTTATCATAGTTGCTAGGTAACAGAGATGCCTGTGACATGATAATCTTTAGGGATCAAGATGGAAGAAAATTTTATCCAACAAAGTATGTGTGTGCCTTTTTCTCAGCCCCACTCAAGGAAAAAGAGGTGCTGGAAGAGCACAGTTTTAACTGTTCTTGGAAGAATGCTGTGAAGGTTATGAAGAATTCTTCCTGGTCACCTCCACTAAAGTTTTAATATCAATGGAAATAATTGGAAGAATTAAATTCTTTTCTCATATTCCTTCAAAGTAACTGAAAGCAGCACAAAGGCAAATGACCACTCCATTTGTCCTTCTGTAGTAAGCGCTGGGCTCATGGTCCCCTGTTGTTCTTTCAGCTGGCCTTGTCCCTCTTGCCCACAGCAGTTTCTGAAGTTCCTCCTCTCCTTTGACCATGGAGAGGAAGAAAGCACCAAGGTCAGAGGTCAGGTGGCATGGCTGCATTTGTGCTCCCTGGTATGCAGCTGACAGTTTAGCTTTCAGATGTACAGGTGAGGCAGGCAGCAGGGGGATGTTCTTTTCCTGCTGTGCTCTGGTGACCTGTCAGCCACCATCTAAGCTGATGACACAGTGCTAGAAGCAGGTTTTAATACCATCAAGCACAAGCCATTAGCCTTAACTAGACAAGAGGAAGAGCCTTCAGGGACCCATTGTTATCTCTAAAGGAGACAGAGGAAATGAAAATGTAGTGTGTCTCTGTGGGGCCTGTAGAGATCTGAGTTCATTTCTTTTAGTGCCTTAGGAAAGGAAAACAAGGATGGATTTCAGCTTTTAGTGCTTTGCTACTAAGACTAATGGTTTCTACAGCTCATAACAACTATATTATTCTTGTAACAATAAGAATTATTATCTAATAGTTCCTGCATTGTTCTCCCCTTGCGCTTGAATCTCTGGTGTATCTGTCACATGCTCGGTTGAAACAAGGAAAATGTATGGTTTACTTGACAAATTTCAAATTTCATCTCACTAAGAGCAAATGTCTTTCTCAGGTAGAGGGGTAAACACAGCATTTGGAGGGCTATCCTACTTGTGCTTATTCTGAATTATGTTATTCCTGCCCCTTGTTCACATGGTTTCCAAAGGTTTTCACAAAGTAAGTCAAACTGATTTCAGCAGACATTTCATCACTTAATTTGCAAAGAGACATCAGCAAAATGATCAGACTAAGGCCATCTCTGAACAGTTTCTTGAAAATACTGAAATGTGGACTCCATCATGTCCTTGTAACAGGTTACAAAAGTCAAGTTTATCACTTTTGTTCCACAGAAATAGCAGTACAACTGCAAGAATTACACTACAGTAACAAAGATTATTCCAATTCAGGTAAAACGAATTGTATCATTATTATTTTAGAGCATCCTGTGTGTAAGGATTCACACCCATTTACAAGTAAACCAAAGAAATGGGGCAGGAGGGACTGAAGACAAATCTCTTAGTATTTATACAAATTTTGCAAAATATTTTGGCTAAATATATAGAGGATCCAATTCATAAAGTGCTGAGGCACATTAAGTCAGGTATTGCAATGTCTGTGCTGTGTTTTACATGTCTGGTTCCCAGCGGGAAATCCCAGACTGGGAATTAGGTATTTACCTCTCCTAAGCAACTGAAATTCATTAAGATGAATCCCAGCTCTGATTAGGCAGTGACATAAATCCAACCAATTAGAAACTGCACAGAAAACTGTCTCAACTCCTGTTTTCAGAAGCAGAGATCCCACTTCAGAGCTAACAGCAATCAGTTAGAATCTGGAGCCTCCATTTTTTTCTCCTACAGATCTCTTTTCAAAAACTGTCCTGGTTCTGGCCAGGACAGAGGTAATTTTTGCAATAGCCAGGAGGGGGAATGGAGAGGACCTGGATTTTATTCTATACCACCTCACGTCTTTTCTGGGGTTGGGGAAAGGGCTCTTTCCCAGGTCTGGTATTGTCCACCATTAGGGAGGTTCACCTCTTTGTGATCACCCTCTGTCATTAGTACTGTTGGTCTTACTCTTCATTTTATTATCTCATTGCTATTTCCAGTAAATTGGTTTTATCTCAACCCATGATCTTCCCCTTTTGTGCCTCCAATTATCTTCTCCACCCAGGAGGAGGGGGAGAGAGTGAGTGGCACATGGTTTGGAGAGTCTCAGTGGGGAGCACCAAATTGGGGAATACCATTCCTAAACCAAATCAACAGCTGGGGGAAAAATTGCTTTTTTTGTCTCTCTCTCTGCAGGAATGTGCAATGGAGCTCACTCATCCTGCAGGCTCTGACCTAGGAAGTGGGGAGTTGGGATACCAGTCTCTTCCACTCTGCCACAGCTGAAACCTCACTACTCTTCTCACCTCTTTCTTCTCTTCTAGACCTCCAAAAGTTTTGCTGAAAACAAAAAAAAAAAAAACAGCTGTGCACATGTGGTTTACAGGAAGTCCAGTCAAGGCACTGTTGGGGAGATATCTCCAATGCTGGATGGTCCAGGTGCCTAGGGAATTAAGTGGATGTAGGGCTGCCTCTCCCGAGGTTGCTGGAGGCAGACCTGTGGGTACCAAAATACCTTCAGAGTTCGAAATCCAAGGGCTTTGCCCTGTAATTTTAAATGCAAATCCAAGTCACTTGACCTCCTGACAGCAAGATGGCAATTTGGGGTTTAATCAACTTTTATCTACATTCTAACCAGTCACTGAGTAACCGCTGAATCTGGATCTCTGTTTTGTATCTAATAAATACTACTCGGGTCTTGGGAGGATTTTAATAAATTTAAATAGGTTCTCAAAAAGTTTGAAATCAAGAAAATAGGAATATACCTTTTTGTTTCCAAATAAGGCTAAAATTACACAAAACTATTCCAGTCTATAAAATATTATTGCAGAGTTTTCATTTCTTCCTAGATTAACATAAAAGGAGACTCAGTTTAAAATTTCCTATGTGCATCGTTTTATACTTTACCATTAGAAAAGATGGAGCAGATTCTTTGTATGTGATTTATAACATATTTTTATGCATGTATGGCCCAACCAGATAGATTAATAAATATGTAGTGTGAATCACATGTGCACAAGCCACTATTTTTTTCCAGTCATAAATATATATTCCCTTTGGGACTACTATTTATTGTCCCCAAACAAAATTTTGTTCTGCATTTGAAAATGCAAACTTTCTGTACGTAATTAGAAAGACATGGAGTGAAATCCTGAGTGATTTAACGAACTGCATAGAGCCATTCAATCTTATTCTCCAGTGTACACCACAAATGTTATCAAATGAAGGTGACTGAAGTCATAACTCAAGTTCTTCATGCTTGGCTTGTGGAGAATGATTGCTCAAAGCAGAAAGCCAAAGACATTTGGCTTTTGGCAGAATCAAGAACATGGAAAGGACTTTGTTTGTTATACCCATTATGATATTGTGAAACATGTACTATCTCCACAATTGCCTCTGGTGATTCAACAAGAGCTGAAATGAACAATAAGGATGTCATTTTGCATTATCTAGATCTGCAAGAAATTTCATATTTAAGGGTCTGGGTGTTTTCTAAGTACGGAGTAGGAGAAGGTATACTCCTGTAACACGTTTCAAGGCATGACTTACACACTGTGCCTTAGGAAAGGAAACAAGGATGGATTTCAGCTTTTAGTGCTTTGCTACTAAGACTAATGGTTTCTACAGCTCATAACAACTATATTATTCTTGTAACAATAAGAATTATTATCTAATAGTTCCTGCATTGTTCTCCCCTTGCGCTTGAATCTCTGGTGTATCTGTCACATGCTCGGTTGAAACAAGGAAAATGTATGGTTTACTTGACAAATTTCAAATTTCATCTCACTAAGAGCAAATGTCTTTCTCAGGTAGAGGGGTAAACACAGCATTTGGAGGGCTATCCTACTTGTGCTTATTCTGAATTATGTTATTCCTGCCCCTTGTTCACATGGTTTCCAAAGGTTTTCACAAAGTAAGTCAAACTGATTTCAGCAGACATTTCATCACTTAATTTGCAAAGAGACATCAGCAAAATGATCAGACTAAGGCCATCTCTGAACAGTTTCTTGAAAATACTGAAATGTGGACTCCATCATGTCCTTGTAACAGGTTACAAAAGTCAAGTTTATCACTTTTGTTCCACAGAAATAGCAGTACAACTGCAAGAATTACACTACAGTAACAAAGATTATTCCAATTCAGGTAAAACGAATTGTATCATTATTATTTTAGAGCATCCTGTGTGTAAGGATTCACACCCATTTACAAGTAAACCAAAGAAATGGGGCAGGAGGGACTGAAGACAAATCTCTTAGTATTTATACAAATTTTGCAAAATATTTTGGCTAAATATATAGAGGATCCAATTCATAAAGTGCTGAGGCACATTAAGTCAGGTATTGCAATGTCTGTGCTGTGTTTTACATGTCTGGTTCCCAGCGGGAAATCCCAGACTGGGAATTAGGTATTTACCTCTCCTAAGCAACTGAAATTCATTAAGATGAATCCCAGCTCTGATTAGGCAGTGACATAAATCCAACCAATTAGAAACTGCACAGAAAACTGTCTCAACTCCTGTTTTCAGAAGCAGAGATCCCACTTCAGAGCTAACAGCAATCAGTTAGAATCTGGAGCCTCCATTTTTTTCTCCTACAGATCTCTTTTCAAAAACTGTCCTGGTTCTGGCCAGGACAGAGGTAATTTTTGCAATAGCCAGGAGGGGGAATGGAGAGGACCTGGATTTTATTCTATACCACCTCACGTCTTTTCTGGGGTTGGGGAAAGGGCTCTTTCCCAGGTCTGGTATTGTCCACCATTAGGGAGGTTCACCTCTTTGTGATCACCCTCTGTCATTAGTACTGTTGGTCTTACTCTTCATTTTATTATCTCATTGCTATTTCCAGTAAATTGGTTTTATCTCAACCCATGATCTTCCCCTTTTGTGCCTCCAATTATCTTCTCCACCCGGGAGGAGGGGGAGAGAGTGAGTGGCACATGGTTTGGAGAGTCTCAGTGGGGAGCACCAAATTGGGGAATACCATTCCTAAACCAAATCAACAGCTGGGGGAAAAATTGCTTTTTTTGTCTCTCTCTCTGCAGGAATGTGCAATGGAGCTCACTCATCCTGCAGGCTCTGACCTAGGAAGTGGGGAGTTGGGATACCAGTCTCTTCCACTCTGCCACAGCTGAAACCTCACTACTCTTCTCACCTCTTTCTTCTCTTCTAGACCTCCAAAAGTTTTGCTGAAAACAAAAAAAAAAAAAACCAGCTGTGCACATGTGGTTTACAGGAAGTCCAGTCAAGGCACTGTTGGGGAGATATCTCCAATGCTGGATGGTCCAGGTGCCTAGGGAATTAAGTGGATGTAGGGCTGCCTCTCCCAAGGTTGCTGGAGGCAGACCTGTGGGTACCAAAATACCTTCAGAGTTCGAAATCCAAGGGCTTTGCCCTGTAATTTTAAATGCAAATCCAAGTCACTTGACCTCCTGACAGCAAGATGGCAATTTGGGGTTTAATCAACTTTTATCTACATTCTAACCAGTCACTGAGTAACCGCTGAATCTGGATCTCTGTTTTGTATCTAATAAATACTACTCGGGTCTTGGGAGGATTTTAATAAATTTAAATAGGTTCTCAAAAGTTTGAAATCAAGAAAATAGGAATATACCTTTTTGTTTCCAAATAAGGCTAAAATTACACAAAACTATTCCAGTCTATAAAATATTATTGCAGAGTTTTCATTTCTTCCTAGATTAACATAAAAGGAGACTCAGTTTAAAATTTCCTATGTGCATCATTTTATACTTTACCATTAGAAAAGATGGAGCAGATTCTTTGTATGTGATTTATAACATATTTTTATGCATGTATGGCCCAACCAGATAGATTAATAAATATGTAGTGTGAATCACATGTGCACAAGCCACTATTTTTTTCCAGTCATAAATATATATTCCCTTTGGGACTACTATTTACTGTCCCCAAACAAAATTTTGTTCTGCATTTGAAAATGCAAACTTTCTGTACGTAATTAGAAAGACATGGAGTGAAATCCTGAGTGATTTAACGAACTGCATAGAGCCATTCAATCTTATTCTCCAGTGTACACCACAAATGTTATCAAATGAAGGTGACTGAAGTCATAACTCAAGTTCTTCATGCTTGGCTTGTGGAGAATGATTGCTCAAAGCAGAAAGCCAAAGACATTTGGCTTTTGGCAGAATCAAGAACATGGAAAGGACTTTGTTTGTTATACCCATTATGATATTGTGAAACATGTACTATCTCCACAATTGCCTCTGGTGATTCAACAAGAGCTGAAATGAACAATAAGGATGTCATTTTGCATTATTTGGATCTGCAAGAAATTTCACATTTAAGGGTCTGGGTGTTTTCTAAGTACGGAGTAGGAGAAGGTATACTCCTGTAACACGTTTCAAGGCATGACTTACACACTACATTTCTCTTGTTTCAATGATGATTTCCTATTTATATCTGCATTACATTTGAGTAATACAGCCACTGTAATATTTTAATTTTATAAACATTTTTTCTATCTGGGCAGATAGAAAAAATGTTTTTTCTATCTTGAAGTGTCTTTCTGTGTTCAGATAGATAACAACAGGATTTACAGGATGACATGCAAACACATCTATCTTGAGGTAGGCCTGAACCATACACATTTTCTCAAACATTCAGAGTAAACATCAGAAACCTTGCAGTCTGGAATCTATAAGAACATTCAGTATTTCAAGCTTATGAGAAGTCGAGGTGACACCAGATCACCAAAACTTTTACTTACAATTTTTTATTTTACTTTTCATTTGAAATGATTTATCAAAAATATTCAACACTTTTTAACAATCACTGTTAGAGGGTGGTTTTATTGTTATTAAAATTGTTCTCACTATCTAGTGCAAATGCAAACAGTGACACTAATACCAGATTGCTCTGTTTATATCTTACCCTCATTTTTGCAGGGAACTAGGCATTTCTTACCCAAGGAAGCTGTTAAACAATTCTATATTTGTCAGTGTTATAGGAGACTAGTAATGCTGGCTGATGGCATTATTCTAAGGGTTGCTGAACCAAGATATTCAAACCTCCATTCAGGGTGGTTGACATATAAAATGCAATGTTTTGGCTCTTTTTGTAATAATTAGTAAACTTTCTGCAATATTTTTCCTTGGTCTAAATCTTGTTTTCCAATTTCGCACTTTCATGAGCATTCAATACCGGTCCTCATTTTTCTTCCAGGCCATTGAGAACAACAGTGATAAATTTGCTTTAAGTTTGCTCTTAAAATCTTACACCTCTTTTTCTTGGGCCTGGAAGAGTACCAGTGTAGGCTAGGTTGCCATGCTGGAGTTAAAGAGGGACCTTGAGGGAAAAAAAGTCATTTTATAGAAAGCAGTGCTGTCTGAAGTAGCACAGGGGTGAGTTAGTGAGCATCATACTGACCAATATGCCTAGCAATGCTCATCCCAGAAGAGCTCCTTTAAGCTCACTTAGCTCCTGCCTTGTAGATTAGTGAATCATAGCAGGAGCTATACCTTAACCTGTGGTAATATTTTACCATGATTTGAAGGCCTAGATTATTTCCTGAATTGATTGGGAAAGGCTTTTGTTATCACCTGAAATGCTTTTGTGCAACCATCAGCTACCCTCCTCACAAGGGGAGGTGCATTCCCACCTGCAGCTCTGTGTGCAGTTCTGTAGCTTCCTGTGTTCTCTGCAACACACCAAGGACATGAAACTGTTGGAGTCCAGAGGAAGGCCAGAAAAGTGATGAGAAGGCTGGAGCATCTCCCCTGTGAGGACAGGCTGAGGAAGTCAGGGCTGTTCAGCCTGGAGAGGAGCAGCTTGAGTGGAGACCTCATGGCAACCTTCAGTGTCTGAAGGAAGCCTGGGAGGGACTCTCAGCAGGAATTGTAGTCATGGGACAAGGAGGAATGGGTACAAACTGGAAGAGGGGAAATTTAAGCTATGTATTAGGATGAAATTCTTTACTGAGAGGATGCTAAGATACTGAAACAGGTTGCCCAGGGGGGCTGTGGATAACCCAGCCCTGGAAGTGTTTAAGGCCTGTTTGGATAAAGCCTTGAGCAACTTGGTCTAGTGGAAGGTATCTCTGCCCATGGCAAGGGGAGTCTGAGTAGATTATCTTTAAGGTCCCTTCCAGCCCTAAACATTCCATGATTCTATGACCTGGATGGAGGAGATTTTCCTCTTAGACAAAATGTTCGTGCTATTGCTCTTCTGTGATTAGTGGCAGACCTATCAATTTGACTGAAGTACCTAGTAACAACAGGTCAGCATTCATACTGGGCAAAATAAAATTCAGGGAGAAACCAGAGGAGTTTTCGTGTTCCTAAGTGGGGAATTATTTTAAGCATCCTGGAAAGTACTTCCACCTTTTCTTTTTTGCTTGCTCTAACTGATTTTTTGACTTTCATTCTCCTAATGGTGAGGCAAAAGCAGATGACAGAAGATTCTTATGTCAGGCAGAGCAGGTTCTACTGATCACAGAATTAAAGCCCTATCCCTAGAATGGTGCTGCTATTTGTCACACAGGAGAGATTCTTCAACACAGAAAGATTTGTACAGTCCATTTGTCTAAGTTCAGGGACAAACACTCAACTGTGCATCTGCAGGCAATTTTCACAGCAAGTGTTGATGTCAATTGAAATATGAATGCACCAATCAATAAACTAGCAAAGTCTTGTTGCCAGCAGAGAGAAATTTCTGGCTTGAAGGAAGAGGAAATTTATAAATTCTAGATTATCTGATCCTGGAATTATTTTTATAACTTGCCTGTGATGTTGTAACTCAGGTTATCATTTTCTTATGAAGAATGAGATAGTTCCCACTCTCTCAAGTGTGAATGTCAAATTAATTCTTGAATTTAAGTAATCCTGCAACTACTTTTAACTCTTCTTTGAATTTTACAGGTTTATTACAGTAATGTATTTGAAACCTGTTTTAACCAGCAAGTTCAGAACCTGGAATAGTTAAAAGTTTCTGCTTTTGGAGTTTGATTTTCTCAGTTTATAAAACTTTCATATTAAGTCTGTTTAATACATTGTTCTAGTTACCATGACTACATCTAATAAATGTTTGTATACCTCAGCAGCGTCTACATCCAGTTAAAACCCCTTTACTGACATTTCCTTCCTGCTGCATTTGGCACAATAAACTGAAGTCAGGAACAATTATGATTTTAAAGGAAACAGATATTCCATGTTCACACTTTTGAACCTGTTTTTTCAGAATCCCAGGTGGTTAGAGTAGCACATACACAGAGCGTCCACAATTATTTCAGTCATTTATGGAGCAGCTGGTAGGAGGGCTGACGGCTGATTTGTGCCCACAGATGCATGCTCAGGTGAGATCCAGTATCTGGCTTGGTAGTGTTAATTGTGTTAAAGTACAGATTCCTGCCAACCTGGAGCACAAAATGTTTTATAAGTTCTACTTCACATCTAATTACTTTTCCTGGAAATATCACAGGCAATGGATACAAATTGAAACTGACTCTAAGGAAAATCTTCTTTGTAAGAAGGGCAGTGAAGTACTAGAGAAAGGCTTCCCACAGGAATGTGGGCTCTTCATCCCTGGTGGTTTTCAGGAGTTAGCTAGACAGTCATGGCCAGCCTGATCTGGTGGTTGCAACACACAACCACAATGGGAAGGAATACACACAGACCATCAAATACTATTCTAAGCAACATTTTAATTACTTCTTTTTGGTTTTCAAACTTAAGACACTCTGTCATATGCATTGGATGCTGTAAGCTTAATACTCCAATACACTCACAGATGCCTGTATCCATGCACATATGTATGTGTACACATATTAAAACTGCCTGTAGAAATACAACCTGTACTTTTAAGAACACTGGCTATGCATGCATTTTCATTCAAACCTCTGCAGACAAGTAGGTTCCAAAACAGGACTTCTAAATATCCGCCTGACGTATGTGTGTGTATTAATTTTGCTCAGATTGTGGTTGTGGCCTCCTGGGGTTTGCAAGATGACTCAGGGAAGGGAGGATTGCAAAACATAGAGTGCAGCTGTCAGCCGCAGCTCAGGTCCTCCAGGGTGGAGGCATGAGCATAACCAGCTGCTGCACACATTTTAGCTGGTTCTTCCTCTCCTGCCCAGAAGGAACTAAACATCTGCTGGCTCAGGCGATGGCACAAAGTTAAGACAAAAGTGTGACACATTTTCTAGGGTTTTGAGAGGTACTGATGCTATCTGTGTCTTGAAATGCAAGACCTTTAAGTTTTAATGTTATATGCATTGGATATATTTATTAGCACTGGATTCCAAGCCTCCCTCGATGAGGGTAGGATGGTTTTGACAGCAAGACTAGATTGTGAGTAAGGAAAGCCCAAAAAGGAGCAGCTCATTTGAGCAGCACCAATAAATCTCGGGTATCTGGAATGCCATGAAAAGGGGAGTAAGCCACTGTGGAACAAGACAAATCTTCCATTAAGTGAATTTTGCTGAGCTGGGTTGATGCCAATTTGTAGCATACATTTTGATGGGAAGAAATCAACGTTTTAAATGAAGAGTTGGTTTTGTTCTAAGTTTTCAGGTACTGCAATGCTATTTGCAGATAAATTAACCTTTGGGCCACTACATCTTGTTCTTTAGTCAAAGACTTCTGAAAGTTTGATAAAGTCTACTTTAGGAAGCACAAAGACCAGACAGAATTCTGCCTTCAGAATTTCTACTTTCAGAAATATTTGCTAGTCTCAAAAGACACTTTTTATAAAATTTACAGTAAAAGAAACAATAACATTTAGCACACTCACTAGCTACCTTATTTATGGCCACTGTGTCTGTTTAAGGATAAGTTTTGGACTTTTCTTTTACAGAGCTCTTCCAGCTGCCAAGTAAACAGAAGTGCAATGCAGCCTAAATTTTTTCAGACAATTTCTAGCATTTATTCTTGTAACTAAACTGTAGCACTGGACAGAAATATATTGTAAATATATTTGTAAAATTCAAAATTTACTTCCATTGTTCTAAATACTATTTGTTCCCATCTCTAATTCCTTCCTCACAAATCCTTCTGTTTCCTGTGCTCTACTCTCAGCCAAGACATCTCTTGCAAAAGTGAAGCTTGGCCTTGGTGCACACCCAATCACACACCTTTTTGTTCACCTCTCCCTGATCCCTGTTATGTCTGGCTCACTGCCCAGAGCCTGCTCTTTCCCAGAGCTCGGTTTTCCAATACATCTCACCTACCTCAGCTGGTTTTTGGCAGAAGGGGGACAGTGGGAACAGACAGCTGGCAAATAGCAACTCCCAGCAGATGCACAGTGCACGGAAGGAAGGAAATTCTGTAGCAAATGGTGCAGATGGAGCCTGACCTTATTGTGTTCACATGGCCCTGCCATTCAATGAAAAAAATCCTTTCCTTAGTCCTGAGCAGCCCTTTCTGAGGTTGCTGCAGACCCAAGGCTAGTCAACATCTCATTGCACAACTGAACATTAAAATCTGCTTTCTTAAATGTAAGGCTTGCCACAGGTTTAATCTGTCATGAGTAAAAATAACTCCTGCATGTGCAAAGAAGCCACCCTTGGAAACAGTAAAATAATGTGAAATTGCTAAGATTTACTTTCACAAGTTAGGTAGGAAACCATTTCAGATGAAAATGCCTGAACATCTATTTTTGTTTGGGTTTTTTTTAATTAACACTACCTGTTCATCTTTAAATTAGCACTAATTTTTCACTAATTCTTTAATTAATCTTATGGCCGCAGATGCGGACAAGAAAGGCACACAAGAGTATATGCAACAAACTGTGCTAGCAAGCAAAGAAATATTCAAAATCTATCTTTAAAAAACATGTTGCCTTTTCATAAAATTCCCTCTTGGACAGTTTATTAAATCATATTTCTATCCAGTCTCAGCCTACAACTTCCTGTTTACTTGGAATTGTAGTGTGTGAATTATTTCCAGTCTTGGGCTTGTTTTCTTTTCTATTTCTTTTTTTCCAAATTATTTCAATGACTTGTAAAAGCTGATAGAGAAGTTCATTCCAACACTGAAGTTAATGAAGGCAGCAGATCTTGATTCCTTACAAAATTAGAAAGCTGTGACCATGGAAACAAAAAGAGAAGTAAAACCTGAGATTCTGTTTTTCTTCTCTGCTGTATGATGTGATGAGAAATAATCAGTTTAGCGATATCTGAGGACAAATATTTTGTTGTAGCAATTTCAAGACATGAGGTGCCAGGAAATTAGCATCAGACAAGCTCCAAATGATGACACACACTGAAAAGTAACACCTGCCATTTCCCCAGCTTATGTGTCTTGGAGTAGTACAGCCTTCCAGCAAGTAACCCTAAGCCATCAATCTGTAGGTTTGTAGCTATTGCTTCAGCACAAAACCCAAAACTGGTTTTGGTACTGGCTCATGGAAATATGTCATGATAGCTCTTTATGCCACAAGTTAACGCATTTGCACAACTTGCTAATGTTGCTATTGTCCCAAGCTTGGTTTGAGACTTTATTTCCCTCACACAGCTACTTACATGTTATTTATTGAGATCCAGAAGGTGCCAGCACATTTTGTGATGATACGTCAGCAAGACTGACCTGGGGTGGTTTTTTTCACCAACTGTGTTTTTATGTTCACAGATTCTTTCATTTTCTATTGAGAACTATGGGCACATACTAGTTTCCTCTCTCTAAAGAACATTATATTTATAGTACATATTTTTCTAAATTTTTTTAAAGAAACATCGCCTTGACAGGATAACTCCTCACGCTCACTTCCTTCCAGCATGACTCTCAAAAGCCTTGTAACATCTTTCTTACTTTTTATTTGGAGACATCGGCCTTCCATCTTTCCACTTTTCCCTAGAGAACATAAACCTTCTTTCCATACTCTTTTTTAATAGGTTGGTTTTTCTGTGTTGCTTTTGGAGTGATCTCCTGAATCTTCTCTGTTGCCACAGATAGAAGTCAGCCTCCTCATCTTTAAACCCATGAAAGTTTATATCTATTTGGTATAAAGTTGGAGGAACAATTTAACAGATGAAGTCACAGCTATAAAAGATGAGTCACACAAGGGTAAGATATAATCCCCACCTCCCCCACATATACCCATGCATACTGGTCATGAACAGAGCAGTTATTAAAAATTAAGCCTCATCACCTACTCCAGTACAGCTTTGCTCTCCAAACTTTCAGTTCTTCTGAGCTGGGATGGCAGAAACAAACAGCCCAAACAGGATTTTGATCTGTAACTTGGACTCCACAAGACAACTACACAGCTACTGGTTTTCTCTCTATTTTTTTCAGCTAGTTCACCCAGTCCAGCCATTCATTCCCTCCTTCCTTCCATCAACTGTCTTGGTACCTCCTATAAAAGCAACTCTGCCTGTTTCAAATACAGAGCCCATTTATCCAGCTCTACTCTATGAATGCCACTCCAGCAATTTTTTGAAGCCTGACTACCTCAGAATAACCTGAACAACTTGATGATGAAGTAGAAGTCCAGCAAATGGTCAGCACAAGAACAGCAGTAATGTCTTCTCGGGTTTAAAAATCCATTTTTTAGCTTGAGCTAACTTGTAAAAATGCCTGCACTTCAACCTAGTCTTAAAAAATCCCTAAAGCTGAGTCTAGAACTGACAAGACAACAGAAGTGTCTTCTAAGAACACACATAAAAAATCCCTGTCCATGCCATGTCAGTGATTAATTTCCTTTGCATAGGCTTCAACATATGTCTTCCCCACCTCCCCCAAAAAAAGAGACAAATACTTGTCTTATAGCATGCTCTGCTAAAAATGGCCTATAGTCATACCTTTTCCATTCTTGGGCTATTTAACCCTGATTCAGGTGCACAACAGTGTGCTAATAGCTGTGCTGCTGGTGGGATCCCCAGGGAAGTCATACAGAGCTAGTTATATACCTGTGTTCTCTAGACAAATCTGTAGCATTATTTTTCACTCACACTCTAAAGAAAACTTTTTAGACATCTAGGATTATGAATTCTTTGGCTTTCCTTTAAAATGCTTTCTGACAATTCCTGTGGTTAGACATGTGTATTCATATTTAATAGCTACAAATAATTCATAATTTATCCTTTAACTGTTCTTTAACTGTGATCTATAGTACCAGTTTAGCTTTTCCTGTATAGTATGGTTACTCCAGTCAACACTTTCTTCATTATTCCATAAAAGCAACACATGGTAAAAGAAGGAGTAACTTCTGGACGGCATTGAAACATCCCTCTTTTGAAAGAGTGGTTAAAGTATTTAAACTTGTTTCCTTGCCTGGGGACAAGTAGAAGTCATTCTGGTACAAGAGCTTTATTTCTCCTAGTTTGTTTGTTTGGTTTTTTTTTTCAGTTTGCTTCTGGTAACATCTCAATTTTTTTCTTTTCTTTCCTTCTTCCTATAGAGGAAAAAAAATCCTATATCTACCCGTTTATTTTCCCTTATATGGTGAAAATTGCTGTAATGTTTTAGCAATGTCTTTACAAACAAAGACATTGCCACCTTTTGGAACCTTGATAGTCTCTTTCAGATGTTTCCTGTTTTCCTATAATAAAAAGGACTTGATGTGTTTTTGATTCCTGTGCAGTCTTGTTTTCTGTTAGCACCACCTGGTTTACAGCTACGCCACCATGTCGCTCCTGAAGTGACAGTCTGCTTGGGCTGACTGGTGGTGCTGAAGTACAAACAGACCACACACACAGTACCTAAGGCTAAATACACCACAAACTTAACTGTGGCTACTCAGAGCACATCCACTACCTTAATCCATAGATCATGCTTTCATTGTATCATTGCTCTTTTTCATTTTTCTGTCTTTAAGGTCATTCCAGAAAAGTTTCAGTACCTTCCTTTACCCTTTAACATTTTGTTCCCAAGTTGTAATTACAACAATCTGAAAATCAACTTTCAGATTTAGCGTTGTTCATGATTTTCAGCAAAGGTACCAAGAACATAGCATGTGGAGTAAAAACAAGAAAGACAAGTATTCTTTGGCCTAATTTTTGCCTTTTTACTTTCTAAAAATCTTGTTAGCTTTTTAAAATTAATCACAAATTATTAACCCTTTTCTCCCCCAGTTGCTTGAAATGGGTCTTCTCTAACTTATTTTCTTGTCCTGGACAACTTTGCTGCTTTTAGAGTTCTCTTTCATCTATATTTCCCCACCCTTGAACAAAATGGTTAACAGTATTAAGTTAGAGATTTGCATAGCCATGATTATCTGCTGTAGTCTTGGTTTATTGGGATACTCTTGATCAAAATCCATATTTTAGCTTTCCTGATGACTTCACTAATATCCCATTATCTATCTAACTGTTTAGCAACAAGTCATCATGTTATCAGCTTGAATGACAGTTATTTCCTAGTTTCTTAAGTTTTTTATGGTGGGACTCTGTCTTTTAGTTTTCAGTCTGCCGTTTTTCCACATTTTATTTGCCACTTATAAAAACATTGTCTGGATGAAGCTGCTTCTTTGGCAGACAAAGAATACAGCATTAAAGTATAAGAAGTGATGTGCTTTGGTTTTTCAAAAGTCAACCAAACCAAATTTACCAATCATCATAATGCATAGAAAAAGTTGTTTAAGAATAGCAGAAGCATATGCAATTAATTCAGTGATCTTTCCCAAGGTATCCAGCCTGCTTCTGACAGTCAGTTGATGGATTTTCTGAGCCAGAGGTTCCATCTAGTAGAGAAGAGTCTTCCGCAAGAATTTGTCTGATTCTTTTTAGAATGCTTGCAAGCATTTGGCTTTCAGAGTATCCTGTGGCAATGAGTTCCACTATGCATGCATGTGTTGTCTCGAAACAACACGGTGTGGGAAAAATTCCTTTTTGTGTGTGTTTTAAACCCAGTCACTTAACTGGGTATGCTCTCATTTCCAAATTGCTACACATACTGAATTACTGTTCCAAGTTTTTCTTGCCTTTGACATAGATGATTTTTGAACTTTGTCCATAAGCTCCAGCTCCTTTTGGAACTCAAAACCTCATCCATTTAATCTTCCTTTACCTGGGAGGTGAATAACCATTTCAAAAAGGCATCCAGGAACGCTTCAAGTACAGATAATTGATTTGGAGACCAATGCTCAGTTTCCAAACACAACCTCTCAGCTGTAAGACACATAGTGATGCCCTGCATCACTCTCCAGCCACATGTGTGCCTCACTTTTAGACTTCTTACAAGCTCAGAAGAGTGGGGCTGCTTTTCAGCTTTCCCTGTCAGAGGAGACTTGCAGCTTTAAGCTGTGAATCAGAACCTTTAGCAAAAATTTAATGCAGCACAACAAGGCAAGGTCCTTCAGATAAGGGACATTGGAGCATAACTGAGCTTTGGGACACGTGAGTAAGCAGCGAAGCAAGCACTTCCATACTCAGCCATCTCTCTACTGCCACATTGCTAAAGAAAAATGTGCAATTACTCCAGCAAGCAGTTTTACATATGTAGGCAGACTGTCTGTGCTACGCTTTAACAGCCTCTAGCTATAAATAACATTATTAGGAAAGCGCATTGCCTTAGAAGGAGAGAACAGAGATAATCACCTTTCTAACTGTCTAGAAACATATTTAGATTTCATGTTTAAAGATTAAAAATAGACTCAACAAATGTATTCAGTTTTTGACACTGGGTTAAGCTTCTTAGCCAAATGATACAATTGACACAATAATGCCAAGAGTTTATAACAAGTTTTAAAACCCATTAAAATACTAGTCAAAAATCTGAAACCTTAAAAGGCTTTTTAATCAAAAGGTGAAAATTAGGACCATGACACATTTGTCCCAAGAGATAAAACACAGGTGGCTGACACGGCTACTCCCCTGTTGTGTACACATACCACCCTCTCAATGGACACCACAGCCCTGAGCCTCAGACAGCCTGGGATTCCATCTGATATTGAGAAAAGTTTATGTAAAATGTCAGCCTGCAAATTCTGTCTGACTTCAAGGGGAACATTCTGCAAGAGTCCCTGCCACATCAGGAGTATTATGGGCTGCAGTCATGTCCCCGCTGTGTCCAAGGATCAGATGGTGGGGTTACTTGGTATGTGCTGCACTGTCCTCTTTTTGAAGCAAAATAGAGAAGCAGTGGCTGCAGCCCAACTCTCACATCTTCCTTTCTCTCACATCTTCAATTCTTCCTTCTTAACATGGTAGAAAGAAAAACCCTGAGCCCTGTGGCTCTGCTTTTATGCCACAGCACCACTTCACCCCTGTTCAAACACCACTAGCCCACAGACATTCTGGCCTGCTGGAAAGGCCAAGTGTCTCCCCTGGCAGAGCCTAACCTGGAAAGCCTGACAGCCACTTGGTCATCAAGCATTTCCCTAGGCAGCTGTGTAACCACACAGCATGTAGCTCCCTATGGATAGACACTGTAGCATACATTCTGACCCAAGAAACTGGATATAGTTTTGTGGTAAGCTAAATGAACAAGTGTTCACTGAATCCTGATTAACCCAGCCACTCTCCCCTCTTGCAGTGTGTGGATGTTGATGCCACAGCCTTCATCAGTATTGTTGGGATTCACAGAAAGCTTGTGGCGTATGCCCTTGAGGCCATTCTAGCCCTTTATGTTGTTTCTTTCAGTTTGGTCCATCAAAACTCCATGAAGCCTCAGAAACAGCAGCATTGCTTCAAAGCCTGCCAGCCAAAACCAGCAGCAGGTGGTCAGGTGGAATTTGGCCAGGCAGATATGAATACCTCTGTGGAAAAACTTCATTGGACAGAGTTATTGAACTAGTGAGCTACCCATAAAATTAGGTCAACTGATTGGACTTCCACTTTCTGTTTGTAGAAATGCAAAATAAACAAAAGCACACACTGAGCCCTATCACCTTAGGAAATTACAAGCCAAAGATGCAACTGGGCTCCAGCCCACACAGGTTATTCATTCAGACAGGATACCTGTATTGAACACTCATTGCTATAAATTTGTTTTGGTTGTTTTCTTGACAGAAGGTTAATCCCACACCCAGGCACTCCCAATATGTTCTCAGCAAAGTTGTAAAACAAGCTCTCTGAGTCAGGAGTTACACACGGAGGGTAAATACACCCAAAGCAATATGTCCTACAAGGATATCTGGTGTGGGACTTCATTGGCATGTGTGCTCTTGTGTAAGTGCCAAATCCAGGTGAGATCTCCAGTGTGGGATACTTTTATGATGTATAAGGAGTATAAACACAGTAAAACAATCTTTATTTTTGTCTTCATAATTTGGTTCCTCTGAAATCAAATATTTGCACTTTCTGTTGATTATCACACACTTGCCTTTGCTGGTTCACCTACTCAGAACAACTGATTCTTGATCTTCATGCCTTTCCAAACTTTATAGTAGCTGACCTCTTATGGTATTTCATCTCAATTATTTCGAGGAGAGAATGGTCACAAATAGAGATGTGTCTAAACAGAAACACTGAAGACATAAAGCACCACCTTTATGTTAATGACTATTTCATGTATTTACAATACTGAGTAGTTGAGAATACAAATAACATCCAAGTTAAAAACAAACAGCTTCATTACAAGCTGGACAGTAAAGAGACACCTGGCTTTTAAAGGATATTCTACTTCCTTCTCCTTTCTACATACGTAATGTTTATTTTAAATTTCTGTGGGCTTATGCAAACTGGACAGCTCTACAAACTTCTGATTAGATTGTTTGACTTTCTGGTGAGTGAGTGGTACAAATCCCTCCTTGTGTCAAAACCCAGAAGTTAAACATATTGCAGATTCCTGCCATAGAGATTTGGCACCTTAATTTGTACTGTAGCAGCCCAAGGTCCTGGTGTGATGGTGAAGGAAGAATCATCATCCTTACTTACACACAACATTCAGCCAGTGGATAATATTTGTCATGTTGAATTTTTGCTCATATGATCCTCAAAACATCTACTTTGCAATTACTAAACAAGGAAGCGAGAAGTTTCATAGCAAAACTCTTCTTACATTTTGACAAAACACAGTATTGCTAAAGCAAGGTGGGATACATGGTGGTTTTTGCATGAGCATTTCTAATAGTATTTTTAAAATAAAATTAAATTTTAGTTGCTAATCAATTCTATGAATATTTCTGACCTAATCTGCTTTCTCATCTGGGGCATGATCCAACACTCACCAAAACAGCTGAGGATTTTTACATTAATTTCAGTGGGAACTAAAGTGATCCCTAAAGATCAATTAGAAGATCATTGTTTAGTTATGTGTGAAGTTCTTCTGGGATGGATTTTAGAACTATTTTGTTGAAGCCATCCAGAAAGTGGAGATTTGTTTCCTGTAATTCATAGCCCCATTGGGCAATGCAGTAGAATGCATTATGAGTGCTAACATGATCACCAATATCTAGACAAATATCTTGTTTATTCAATGCCATCAGGGCTCTTGAAAATAACACCCCATAAATTCTTAATGATAAGTACCTAAAATAAGTGTCACTGAGACACACTGGATCAGAGCAGAAAGCAACCACGGTATCGTATTCTGAGATCTTTAGAGCAGTGTTTAATTATTATACCTGAAGAGAGCTCTCTCCTTTAAAGGTGACATTTACATAGATCATTAAATAAAGTCACCCAAATAGAGTAGATGTGGGGAAGCCAGTGCAGGGAAAAGGCTGGCTCATTTTTTTGTACTGCCTCCCAACATAAGGCATTAAACATATTCCAACGTCTGGGTAATCCATGAGTTACTATTACCTTTGTCTAGAACCAACTACCAACACTTCTCATGTTTTTCATTGAATCAGCAATAGTATCTAAATGGTATTGAAGAAATATTGTTAGCTATGTGGGGAAAAATGAAGAAATCAAGTAAGGAACAGCAGATGTTTACCATGCCAGTCTACTCAGATATCTTTACTTGATAACTGCCTTTCAGGATGAATGAAAGGTGGGTAAATTATTGGAGAAGTGTCACTGGGAAATTATTAATTTAACAAAGAGATAATGGGTGGTGTTGAAGGGGAACTTCTAGCTAGAAGACAACTAACAAAGAGTTTCTAAGAGATCAGTTAGGCTCTTCTAAAAGGCTTATCTTCTTCAATACTGTCATCAGAGAATTTGGCACAGAAATAGAAATGAGATATTGAAAGCTACTGACAGTACTTATTTGAATGTATTTGTCATTACAGTGAGGGAACAGGCTATTTTAAATGGAGAGCTGGACAACTTTGAGGGTGAGAGTATTAGAAGTGGCATAAAATTCAATATTATTGTTGCAAAGCATTTCAATTACTAATGAGATTTCCTTTTTCTTAAACACACTACTTGGAAATAAATGAGACAGAAATAACTGAGAGCACCATTGCTCAAAGGATGATTATGATCCGTCAATGTGATCTGACTCTGAAGAAGGCAATCCCCATGAATCTTTTTTTCCAAGAGAGATAAGAAACCATTAATGTCTTTGCACTTGTGAAACCTCCTCTGTATGTAGTTCTGACTGCATTGTGTTCAAGGAAGTTGAACGCAAGCCGAAAGAAATATAGTGAACAAAGCAATGACAAGCAACTGAAAGCACTTAACTTTTCCAACAAAACAAGAACTGTGACATATTTGCTGAACCTCAGGGGTTAAAGAGAGGAAAGAGAGAAAAGTATTAGAGCTAGACAACGTCGGGATGATTAGGATCAAGTGTAAACCAGCCATGGGTGAACATAGCCTAGAAATTGGGAAAAAAATTGTAACCACGAGAATGTTATGACCTGGAACAGCTTTCTTCATAGAAGTGGGGAGTCATACTTTTGCAGTGGATCTTCAAGAGTCCATAAAGAAGACAACATAATGTGGCCACCTGAGGTAGCAGAGATTTGCACTTCCTTGCTGAAGTTATATATACATTGATTTCGCTCTTCCCTTCACTTAAAATCTCCTGGAGTGATTTTGATGAGTAATTAGGTGAATCTGGGTCATTCATGGGCCCAGCTGTAGTTTTACCACCAGCCCTTGAGGCTGATGACTGGTTATAGCAAGTTCAAGAACAGATTAGCAATCAGACTGTGAGCCAGAGGTGGGATGGATGTAACCTGTGCTGGAATATTTTCATTTGCTGCAACACCATACAGAATGAACTGCATTGAACCATTGAAGAGATGGAACAAATTCTTTTTTCATATTTACCTTCATAAAAATGGACTTCATTACATGGACATGGACCTTCATAAACATGGACTTCATTACATGGACTGAGGCACAAGTATTTTCAAAGGAGAGAAACAGAGTAATTCATACTCTCAATTTATTCCTGCTAACAGATGAACCTACAATTATTTTCTGTGAATATTAGAAAGCTTTACAAAGGTAGAAACTGTAGTGATAACGCTGTTTCTTCAATAAACTCTTCTTGACTTCAGATCTATAGTTTTGCTGGGCTTCTGTATGGTTTACCTGTGAAAGCAAAACATCTCACAGGTTGTTGGAAGGATTCAGATACCACCAGTAATTTTTGTACATTTTATGTTCATTAGCAGTCCTCTCTTTTGCTGACCTTTATGTCATGTGCCATTCATAGTGTTGTGTGAAGTATTATTACCTTTGTTTTACCCAAAGACTATATGAGTTACTGTAAAAAAAAAAAAAGGACAGAAATACTGTGAAGACATCACAAGCAAGATCTCCCAAGTCCTGGAATAGCATTTCAGCCATTGAATAAGCCTTCACTTTTATCCTAGAAAACTGGTAGCTGAGGCGACCAGGGTGTCCTGCATGTAAATGCCAATGAGATTGATGCCTGGAATAGAAAGTACACAGTGAAGCCACATAATTTCTCACCTGCGCAGCTGAAATGACAAACAAAAAGCCATCAGTAGTTCCTACAACATACAAGAGATGTAACTACAGAAGAACTCTTGGCACTGAAGCCTGTTAATTTTGGCTTTCTGAATAAAGGCTTGTGCTGTTGTACAAAACAAAAGGTATTCTGTTTCTGTTGTAAAAGGGACCATATAACAAAGGACCCAGGCAAATACACAAGAGAGCTTAAAGAAGGAAACCTCTGAGGCACAATGTGTTTCAGATCTTTATCAATGATTTGACTTGTCTGTGGAAGGAGCTGTTGTTTATAGACTTGATGTTCCTCTCTGATGAGTGATTTGGGCTGCATTGATTTATAAAGTCAATGGTCTGACTATGTTTTTGAGTTATCTGCTTTGCCTGCTTGCCCTGTGGAAATCACCAATAAGTATTTCCATTGAGATACTCTCTGTCATCTCTCAGCCTTTGGTTTAAGTCTTCTGTTCAGGCTTAAGCACCTATTAGAAATATGGGATTAGGTTACACCCCAGCTTCTTTTAGGGACATGAGTCTGTAAGATGTCTGAGTGTCCAGGACCAGCTGCTAGAGTTACACACCTCTGACAGGGGATCTAAACAGCCCACTTACTGAGACAGTCATTTAAAGTTAATTATTAAAAAACAATGAAGTTATTGTTATATTTGAAATCACCTTTTCATTCAGCTGTGAAAACTTTGCAGGGAAAATTCTTGCAATATCCTTGAGATCCAGATTCTCACCCATGGACAGGGTGAATATGCCCTTTTTCCTTACATGAAGAAGGAAATTATCTTTTCTGTTACTGCCTAGTGGTTCTAGTGCCTATTTTTTTTCTTTTCCTGCAGAGGATTAGAGCCATATCTCCCCTGCAAAGTGATTTTACATGGGTAAGCATGTTAAGCTGGACCTGAGAAGACTCCTCTCCACCTCTACTTACTATGAAGCAAGAGGTAAAGACTGGTGAGAAAGGGGAAGAATGGCTCTGTGGCCCTAGTAGTCAGCCTGTCCCTTATAGGAGAGCTTTGTAAAGTGATCATCATGAAGCCATTGCAGTCCTGGTCCCTTGCCAAACAGTTTGACAGCATAATTGACAGAACTGAAGGATCTTCTTGTAAGTGGGATTTAAAATCTCTAATGCTGAGACAGGCTCCAGATCTTCAAGAGAGGAAATGTAAACCATTACAGAAAATCTGGACTCCTGTATCTCTAGATTTTCAGAAGAAAGAGGCCAACACTGTTTTCTGAAAGCCTTTATGCTACTAGAGTATATTTATGAGCATGAGAATCTCACAAGGAATTTAGATTGTGGAACAGCTACTGCTGGTCTCAGATGAGACTTGTGAGACCATTTTCTCAAATGAGATATCTGTGGAAAAGCACAAGCATATAACTCTAACCACCAGGAAAATTTCAGGTTTAAGAGGTAAGGACATACCAAAAAATTTTTTTCTACCAACAGGACTTTCTATCATGTTTCAAGTTAACCTCCTTAGAGGAACTTTGTTCCAGAGAAGATTTTCATCCTAAAGAAGGAACAAAGATTTGGGTCCAGGCATTGCATTAGCTGTAATGTCCAATATCAAAAAATAAGCATAAATTGCCAGCTTTGTCCACAGAAAAAGTGCAAACACAAAAGGTCTCTGGAGGGTGTTCCTCGGGACATGCACTGTGTTAGATTTTGGACCCTGCTGACTTCAGATGCATGTAACTGGTACCAAATCTTCACCAGATGCATCTAAATGGCTTTGCTTTATATGCATTGTCATCAGTTAACTCACCTCAGCTGACTTAGGTATTGAAGGTGTAAGTGGAGCTGAAGTGGTGAATAACTTTTGGCTACAAAAAAAGCCTCCTGGCTTAACTGTCTGAACTGGTACTGGGGATGTCACAGGATCGGTTTATACTGGACACTGTGGTGACATTCATTGTGAATACACAAACCTGATAAGAAGGCATAAAGAAATCACACTTAGAGGAACTTCCATTTCACCCTGGTCTCACTACACTTTTGAGAATAACTGGCAAAAACCAGCTTTGAGAAACATCTTTGCTGTTCTTGGCCCCTGTGTTATCTGCCAGCTGCCAGTAGAGATCCGAGGAGATTTCACCATCACCTTCTTCATAGCCTCATTTCCTGAGGAACCTGAGCTTCTCTATCATCCTGTCTTTCCATTTATGTTTCAGTTTGCTTGCGATTTGCCTCCTACCCTAGTAGCTTTTAAATCTGACAACTGCTTACAATCCTGTTGGGCAAAAAGGGAGCATTTCCAATGAAACATGAGTTCCTACAAGTCTCGTGAAAGCCAACAGGTGGGAAGAGGAAAGCAACTACTATAAATTGGAGAATGGAGATCCTGAGAAAAGTTTCAATATGAAAGCCCCAAAACCTTCTGGCTGGACAATCACCTTGGGTGTGTCTGCTTTCTGATCAGCGTGCAGATGGGTCACAGCATCTGCAGCACTGTGCTACCTCAGCCCATTGTTAAAGGACAGGGGCCTGAAATGAAGTGAAGAAAAATAGGGAGATGGACGAAATGGATTAATGTGAGGATGTGCAGCAGACATGAGGGAACTGGGGAAGTCTTACAGACTTTTGACAGAAACTGTGATTATCATGGGAAGGTCAGACGAAGCTCCATAGGAAGCTGGGCTTCCTTGTTCTGCTTTTCATGAAACAGGATATGGGACATATTTAGAACTGAACCAGCTCAAAGTACAGTGACAAAAAATTCAGACTTTCAAAGCATGGGCAAGCTATACTTCCATTACTATCTTCATTCCAGATTAGGCCAAATTTGACCACAGAGGTAGCTGTGCCTGTGGAGTAACCATACCCTGAATGAAAGGGACATGCAGCTAAGCTTCTAATAAAGGCCCTTGCTGAGTGGCTCCACTGCTGAAAACTGAGTATCTGAGCTTAAACAAAGAAATGTTGGCTGCATCAACTACTGAATGTGGGTTACTTTCAAGCATAAATTATACCCTTGCCATAGCTGAAACAGGCTCCTGTCAAAGATCAACAGATGTCTCAAGAGTCACATACTTCAGCTCCCTGTTTGCTGCCAGCATCTGATCCACTAATCATTCATGCTGCATATATTCCTAGTCCCTCCCAGGCTCCCTTCTGAAGCAAAATGACTAGTTTCTTGGAGAGGAAGTCTGGACACAGTTAACAGAATAGCTTGCTCCAGGCTCCACTCCAGACAGACAAAATGGACTTGAACTGCAGCAAGTTTAACTCCCTCAGTCCATGACAGTTGTCTGATCTTACTCCAACAGGCCTTGTGTCCTCAAATTCCCTACACACTGTCCCGGGATGGCATAAGCAAGCAATACATGCTTTGAATTAATAAATCACAACTGCTTAATAATTAGCTTGCTTAGTAATATAGGGCCAGCAGAGACCTGGGCCAAATACTACCCCAAATCTGTCCATGCTGACCTAAAGAGAGCAGTTCCTTTTGAGCCATGTGGACAGGAGCTGTCTTGCATCACCCGGTCTGGGTCAGAGATTAGCCTTGGGGCAGCTCCTCTGGTAGCACAGTCACGGCCCATGAGAAAGCCAGGGCAGAGGCCGGAGCTCTCAACAGAAGGACTTTGCTTCCAGGCTTACAGCTGGAATTTGAACTATTCACACTGATAGGTGCCACCCCTCACCATCAGCTCTCACCCCGGAGACTAGCGTGGCCCCTCCAGCCTTTTTCCTCAGAGGCCAGTTAAAATATTCTCTCAAAATAGATAATGAGGTAATAATTTTATTTTCCTAGTTGCTTAAGGAGAGTGTTAGAAGAGTTAATCCAGGGATCAAAGGTCTTTGTTAGCAGAGAGTCTTTTGAATCCCATGTGTGCCGGTCACAGAAATAACAGTGAAAGTGTACAGATCTGGAAATGACAGCCAGGATGAAAACCAAATCTGCCACAGCCTTCTAATGGCATTTAGTGTCTTTTAAATGTCTGGGTCAAGCATGATTTTGTTCGTTTATGTAGTCTGTTGTGAGATTTAGCCAGCTGTTGAAGCTTTTTGTGCAAGTAAAACTTTTCAAAAGGGCCTTAAACTCTAGTGACGGAATAGAGTTATTTGTATGTCAACTGCAGCTTCTATTTATAGGATGATGAAAATATCCCCCAATCAGTAACTCTCGAAGAGACAGGCATTTTATAAAAATAGATTATAGAATACAAACAAAGATGAAGGCATGTTTTAGGTTAATCAAAACACTCATATTCAAAACTCGCCTCATAACCCATATATTTAAGACATTGGTAAATTAAGATAGTAAACCCATTCAGACACAAACACACCAACTTTACATAGGATAAGGAATTTGGCTATTCGGGGAAAAGGAATATTAATATATCCTACAGTGAATGAACACAATAAGAAATGGAGGGGTTTAATGACTCAAAACTAAGTTTACTGTTTTCTGTGATACCCAGTAGAGCTCGCATGAAAGCACTTACCAGAGGTGAATGTGCCTTTAAAGGGTGTTAATTTAAGACCTGAATTGTTTGAAGATTGACTTGAAAGAATTTCAAAGGATGTAGTTTAATTAAAAATATTCCAAACTTTGCATTCCTGGCAAGACCTTTTGACCTCTCACGATATTTAATGCTCAAACGTGAGGAGTTGACTGCCTGCTACTCACTTCACTAAAGGCACTCCGGATCCTTCCCCCCATGCCACAGCCATCATAATTGTTGATAGGTGCTCATTACACTGACCTAAAGGCAGTGCCCAGAGAAGCAGTGGATCAGGGAGTGGCAGGCACCCAAGTGCAGCACCGGGGGAACCTTTCCTGCATCAAACCCGGCTCATCCTTCCACACAGACCCAAGAACAGAGCGTAGGCTGGAAGGTCTGCTCGCCGCAGCCATCCATGCCCAGCCTGGCATTCCCAGCCTGGCAGGAGGATCAGATGGAGCTGCTCCCCACAGCAGGCTGGCGAGGAAGGCTTGGAGAGGCTCCTGGGGGCCCAGTGCCCCGTGACGGATAGCCTGCTGTCACCCGCTCCGAGGGGCCTCTGCGCGCAGGCTGTTTGCATTCAGTCAACACTTGCTTTTATAGGCCTGTGGAGCCAAAGATTGCTAGACTTTTGAACCCCAGGCTAACTTCTGTCTGGCTGCAGCCTCATTTTCTGGAGCCAAAATCTTTTTTAACAACTACACAATAACAAGTAATTAGGGTAAAGTCTGCTAATCTTCTCCTCTGGGCCTGGAGGTTGTGTATTCAAAACCCAGTTGAAGGTAGAATTACTGCCATCAAAGCCCGAGGTTGCTTTGTGAGAGGGGTTGAACTCCAGGTCAAGGAAATGTTAACTGGACAAAGAGAGATCAGCCAGATAGTGTTAAAATTAAAACCGTCCTACTGAGATAATGCAGAATTGACTGCTTTTGCTCTGCAAACTAGCTGAATGAAAAACGTGAAGGGGAGGCTAGAGCAGCTCTTTCAAAAGATGAAAACATAGCAAATAAAGGATTTATTGACTTTATTTCATTTGGGAATTTATTTGTAGCATCTTTAGTCAATAAGACAAAGTGAAATATCTTTTTTATTTTATGTCACATTGCGTTTGGGCCACCCTGTTTCCTAAAACTGTTTGATTTACTAAATTGGATAAGTTCTTATTATTAAATTGAATATTTCTTATATATCTTCTCTCTCTCCTCTAAAAGCCCCCATGCAAAATTCATTAGAAATTGAAAGGTTTCTGCGCTTGACTTAAGAGTCCTGGGGACAAATGGAACGTGCTGGGCAATAGGAAGGATAAACAAGCACAGACACACACTTATGAGGAGGAAAGATCCTCCAGAAGAGAGTGGTGTCCATGAAGTGCCCTGGATAGGGTGCAAGGGTGGATTTTGTGTCTCTGGGACTTGCATATAACATAGGTCGGGGAGAGACTCCAGTTTTTCCAGGGATTAGAGCCCAACCACTTAAAATCTTCAAATGTTCAAAATAAAATCACAGATTTTGCCTGGAAATTGGTCACAGAGCAGGCCAGCCCTCATTCCACTGCATGGAGTCATTCCAAAATTAAATCCACACACTGCTGTCAAGGGTAACAAACACACGGCTGTCCCCTCGCCAGTATCAAAGCTGACAGCTCCTGCAGGACCGGCAGCACTTGGTTCTCCCCTGGTGCTGTGAGGAGGCTTTTCCCTGCTGCTGCCAGTGGATTTTAAATCCCTACGTGGGAGTGGAAGAGCCAAAATGTTGAAGCCAGCTATTTCCCATGCCACGTTCTACTGGGCTCTGTCACAGCACCGCTGCTAGCTCCCTAACTTTTGGGAAATGGATAAAATACTTCAGCTGACACAGGCAAGGGGCATCTTTGGAAATGTGAGGGCAATTACCACAGCAGTGGAATTACCTCACAGGTCAGTTCTCAGGGCAAGATGTATTTAATGGTGTTGCAATTGCCAGCTGGATTAAGCCAAGCACAGGAAAATGGACACAGCTTTTTGCTTCCAAGCAGAGCCATCAGAAGAATTCTCTTGTAGGACTTCTTCAAACCTGAAGGCTCCCAGAGCAGCTGGTACAGCTACCATCATGAGAAGAAAAAGTGTTTTGCAGAAGACCAGTGGCAGCAAAAATAATCCTCTGCTCTGGTGGGACACTTCAATGCATGGGGAATGACAGCTCCAGCCCCACATTTTGCTCCCAAGGAGGCAGCATCCTAGAGCTCTCCTCTCAGCTGTAGGCAGAAGGAGAGTTTCCAGCCTCTCCAGGAAAAAGGCAATAGCCAATGTTGTTTAGTGCCCATTTTATTGGCATTTCCCAGGGGTCTTAGAAACACCAGGTTGCCATTTCCTTCATGAAAATATAAACTTTCTCCATACATGAGCTATAAGTCACAGATTCATCAATATTAGCTTTCTTTCACGATGTGTAGGTTTTGCATATATTTTCCTTTAATTATATCAGAACAAATAAATTAGTGGTAGTGACTAATCATGGCACAAAGCTTTTTCTTCTTTGAAGCATTCTTCTACTTTCTGGAGACAAAAATGACAAGTGCATTTTTATGTTAATTATGGCCATGTGAATTACCCCAGATAGATGGCACAACATCAGTGCTAAAACACACCAAAGTGAAGCCTGACTTTTTTTCTAAAACTTAGCACAGGACCAGTGTTATTGGTACAAGAGGCATTGGAATATATTTCTTCAAGATCAGAAACAACTATTCTCTGCTGCACTAGCAACAGTACCAATACTAGTTAAATGGCTTAAATGCTTCACAGATTAAACTAACCAGTGCAGATGTACCATGAAGGAATCCCGTATTTATGCCAATATAAAAAATTGGTCTTTAGACAGATATTTCTCAGACTGAAATGCAAGTCTGTCTCCTAATTGAAATACCTCCATCTACACTCTTTTCTGTTTCAACTCTGCGAAATGGAATTTTGTGGCCACTGTTGAAAGCTGCCTATCAGAATACCACATTAATAGTGCTTCAATTAGGACAGCTTTTTGTTTTAGGATAAGATATATAGGAACACTTCGGCTGTTTCACAAAATTCTGTTCAAAGTGGGAAGAAAAAGTAGACAGAAAATTATGCTGCAGAATAAAAACCTGGCCACCTTCTGTGAGGAACTGCGGGGGTCCCAGTTATTGGTTTCTCTGGGTCTGGATTGAAGGCACTTGAGACAGTAATTTGTGTTTGGACTCAGGTGTTTACTATTTCTTATCAGTAAAACAGTCTCACAAACATGTCTTTCACAGCTTTTTTGAAGGGACAAAATGGCTAACAATCTCTTGTTACAAGGTCTTTTAAGACTAAACTATCCAATTAAGAGCTGACACCTGGATTATTACCCAATAACCGATCCCAAAGAGCCCGCAATGAGGACTTTTCTGCCCAAATACAAAATGCCACCCATGAAGAAGAAGGAAGAAGAAGCTTGAAGAAGAAATTCAGGTCAACACCTAGTGCTCTCCATCTTGCTTCCATCCACAACATACTAAAAATCCCAAACCCTAAGTTTCTCACCAGGTGACACACCTACACTACTCTCTATAATCTATTTCACACTTTTGTGGATTCTAGTCTATCCTGAAGTCCAGGAAACTTTCTCCATGAGTGAGGGTCAAAGTCAGTGCTCCCCTGGGGGTCAGGGCACCCCAGAGCAGACAGAGAAATATTCCTGGTGCCCTGGGTTTCCACAAGGATCTTGTAGATTCGCACATGGGTGTTACCCTGTTGGACAGCTGGCAGGCTGGTTTGGGAATCTTCCTGGCTTCTTTCCTTTAGGAAAGAAATCAAATGTGTGAGTCAGGTGTGCACTCTGGTACCATTCCTTTTCAATTCTAAAAGATTTTTTTCCATGAACCCAACTGAAGCAGACATCAGCAAGCACTTTTCTTCCCCAGACATCCCCCAGTCTCCTTCCAATTCTATGCTCAGACATTGGGGGCACTGTTGGGTTTTATAGCTAAGCCAATCACAGCTCAAACGAATGACAAATGATTCAGTTCTATCCATTATTGCCATTAATTGCATCCTCCTCTTCCCAACATTGCACTGTGTCTGATGCTTTTCTGACCTCATGGTTTGCTGTGCCAGGCTAGATCACCTGGAGAAATATTGATACATTTCACAGAGCTTTGCAGATAAGCAAGTGCTTAAAGCAAAAGAAGAAACAAGAGTACATAATTGAAAAAAAGGAGAAAGCAAATAGACTGTCTTTTCAGAGGCAGCTGGTCATCTGATTGCTTGGCCTAGCCTCAGACTGTGCACTCCACCCTGACTGTCTGCTCCATCTCAGTGGGATGACCATGACTCTTTCCCTTCTAGGCTGCTGAGTTTTTTTTTTCTTTTCTGTACAAACAACAGCTTGCCCATCATACACTAGTTTTTGCATGCACAAACCAAGGATTTTAGTACTGCTCAAGCTTTGTCATGCACTCCTTGCCTTGGGCCATAACCCACATCTGCTTCCTACCATTGCTGTATGAAAGAGCATTTATTAAATTCTCCGGTACTGAGCCTGAAAGAAACAAACCCATTGGCTTTATCCAGGTCTGTGATTATCAACAGTTTCAAGATTTGCCTGACAAAAATTGAGACTTCTAGGTAGACACACAAGACACCAAACCAACTAGAAGCTTCTTCAGAGAATGAATCCATCTTCATCCTCACTGTAGGCAGAAGGTGCAAGGAACAGAATAATCTGACATTCACTTTGGAATAATGCAGGTTCATTTCTATGTTTCTTGACTAACAGTAACTCACATTTATAGGAATACATTAGAAAGTCTATTTTTCTTTTTTTCCCTAAAGTTATGGCACTCACTTGCACAGCTCCTGGGCCTGATTCATTGCTGCATTACTTCAGCTTTATTTCAGGAATTCCATTTATAGAGCAGCAACTACGTGAACCATGAGTCCTGTCTGTGACGCTCTCAAAAGCAAAAGTGAAGGATGGTCTCTTAAGTGGCTCATGATATAGGACTCAATTGTCCCAGTTCCCTGTATGATTTTCCTCTGTGGAACCAACTCACTAGGGTGTGAGGGCTCTACACCTCCCAAAAAACCTACTTCTTATTCCCTTATACTGAGCAGCTGGAACAAAAGAGCATTTAGTTCTTCGGTTAATTCAGAAATCTCTAATAAAGTGGGAAATTGCCCTGCCCAATAATCCCCAGCTTCTTCAATCATTAGTGGATATTATCAATTATTATGCAGCCAGTGGTGTGCAGTGTTTTCACATGCCCCAGCGTCTGATTTTGCCAATGGTTAAACACTTGAGTAACTTTGTTAACCAGGATTAGCTCACTGAACTTTGCTCTAAGACTCAGTAATCCAAGGATGTAGACCAGTAATTATGGAATATAACAACATGCACTTCGTTTAAGTCAACTTGCACACTGTACCTGGCTGTGCAGGACTCAGGGGAAAAGGAAATTTTCTTTTGACCTCAGATAATTATTAGGTTTATTATTAACATCACAGTAAAATCCCATAGTTGTAACCAGTTCACATTAGCCAAGACCCTGTATAAAGATACCACATTGATTAAATCCCTGCCAAATGAAGCTTACATACACTTTGAAACACACACACACACATACACAAAAAAAAAAATGAAAAGGAAACCTGGTTATTTAATTTCACCATAATTGGCAGAGTCTTTTAAAACCTTAATACTGTAATAAGAAACGCTGCTTAAGTGTGATCTCTGCTACTCTTGTGTAAAGCCATAGGAATGTCATTCATTTACATCTCAACAGAGAAATTGAAATATTATTGCTGGCACAAAACAAAAACACTATTAAAAGAATATTATTAAGGTTTTAATGTCAAGCACTTTGAATTTTACAGAAGAATGTACAGACCTAGCTGCCACTTGAGACACTTCAACACATACAAAATTTAACTGACAATGAACCCCAGAAACAACTACATTTTCTCATCTCTTGCCTTTCCAGCAACATCACCAAGGTGCTCTGCTTTCTGTCGGTTGACCTGTGTTGACAACACCAAAATTGTTCTTAGCTGACTGTCTCCATTAATATTTTGTCCATGGAAAACAAGGATGTAAAGAGTATTTATAGTGCACAGTGCAGGGATGCCGGAGGCACATGTGATTGGTACTGCTCAGGCACAGAAGCACAGTATAGGTCTCCAATCAAACCTACCAATTTTGGGGCAGACTTACTGCACATTCCTCCACCTCAGAGACACAGCATCACAAATCCCATCCCTTTTCAGAGTGTTCTGTGCTGTCCCTGCTTGGCAGGCCTGGCAACTCAGCACCAAGAGCAGGCTCAGCTAAATTTTATCACTGCTAACTTAAAAAGAAAGTTGCTCATGAGGATTCAGTTTCTTGGCATGTTCAAACCACTGTCTTCCAACAGCTCAAATCTTGGGCAAGAGGAGCTATTCAGGGGAGCAGCACCAGCCACATCTCAACACACCCTGCCAGATTTCAAGTTCCTTCCTTCAGGCACAGAAAGCTGAGGATGTTCAAGGAAACAGTAACAGATTTTGTTACATAGACAAAAAACAAGGGATTTTCTTCGTAAAAAAAGGGTGAAGTCTTTTAGGATGACATATTCAGAGGGATATTAATTTCTTTTCATCTTTTTAGACTGGCCTGAGGCATTTATAGTCAAGTCCAAACAAAGTCTAGCAAAGCTGTAAACCTCTGAGAAGTTTCTTTCAAGAAGAATTGGTGCACATTAATAATAGGCATTTTCTACTCTCTGCTCTGAGAGCAATTTGCAAATATAAAAAACATTTTCTTCACATAAAGTAGCCTGCAAAATTTCACTGAATCAAAAAAACTTTAGTGAAGGACTGTAAAGGTGTGTCAAAGCCTAATTTGTTGTACCTGATTTGTATTCAAGAAATCAGACACATTAGTCTTTATAACAAAAACATCCCGTACAGAACCCAAGTGTTAGTTAATTCCTAATGCTTAAATACAATATCAGCTCAGTGCTGGGCTGAATTTCAGACTAGATGAGAGGTGCTGTGCTATGTTTCTTCACAAAGAGCCAGGCTGGCCTAGAAACCTCTCAAATAAATTCATTTAGTAGAAATACTGACACAGAAAATGCAATTTAGACCACTGATAACACAGGAAATCCTAATCAGTCAAGCAATAGTTGGAAGTCTCAGTGGTCAGGGTGTTTATATATTTTTTTGATGTGAGTTGGTCCCCAGGACACAAAAATTTTCTTTTTTTATAAATAAGGAGAAAAGTTCTCTCTCACCACTTTTTGACTTTCTAGCTCTATATCTGATTCAGAATACTATAACATTACTGTATGCAGGGAAAAAAGGAACTAAAAACCCCTCTTACAACCTTAATGGTCTCCAAACAGAGACAGATAATGTCTTCAAGGGGTTCAAGAGTGTTATGAACACAGTCTGTGCCAAAGCCAAACTGGTAGTCTCTACTACTACACTGACTCACATCATTTGGGTGTCCAAAGTACCTCCTGAACAACTAACATGATTGCACAAATACTGAATACTAGTGCTTCCAGTCTGGTTCTGGTTGGATGTCATTTCCCAAAAACTGCCACTTTCAAACTATAAAGAACTTTCTCCTTGCTTAAACTGTCCACCAGTAACGTTTTTTAGATGGCTTCATTTCCAGATGGGAATTCATTCCCTACAGAGTTGAAGTCAGAAAAAAAAAAAAAAAAAAGATGAAAAAAGATGAAAAAAGATGAAAAAACAGACTTTCATAATGCCCCAAAACATGATTTTAGCAGAAAAACAGAAAATTTAACAGAAAATTTATTAAAAGTCTGGAAGTTAAGCAAGGATCTTTTGGGAGGATGTAAGATCTTGAGAGAACATTGCAAAACACTTGTGTCTCTGGCAAAATGAGCAAAGTGCTTCACAATGGTCTCCACTTTATGGTAAACAGACCTCCCATGTAGTGTCATTTTGTGTGCTGGTATCTACAGCGCTAGAATAGCTTAGGGATGGGAGAGAGCCAGCATTTTCCTGTGCTTCCTGTGTCCTGGGGATCTCAAGTGTGGAGGAGAGCAGGGAGCACTTTCTGTTGCATCTCTCAAGTATAGTCCTGAATGCAGCATCTGTCATTAAGAAATATTTCTTGAGCAGACTCCATACCCCCCTTTTCCATCTGATAATCATCTCCTTGTGTTTGTGGTAAGTCAACATCCTTCATCTTTGCCTTATGAGGAAAAGCTGTGGCTGTGAGCACTTCAAAATTCCCTCAGCGCTTGCAGATCCCTACGATAACAAACAACAGAAAGTATCTAACAGGGTTTTTTCCTTTCCTTACAGAGACAAGCACTTTGCTCAAAAGAAGGCAGCTCCCATACCAGCCTTCTGTCTGTACTATCTGCTAAGTTCCAGTACATGCTTATCTCTCAAATTTGGCAATGAAGAAAGGAGATGTATGATGCTGCACTCTCCATTTCTGGCTGTTGCAGGGGCAGGAAAGGGCAGAGTTTGTATAACTCAAGTCATCACAAGTCATGAAAAAACACTAATGGCTACCCTTATTTCCTTTTGGCTATGAGGTGTTTGGAGCAAACTCAGAGACCTTTCTTGAATGCAGCATCTCACTGAAGCCTCAGAGTGATCCATATGTGCTGCTAAACAATGTGGGGGGCTGGCCCCATATTTGGTTCCTGAGCAATGCTGAGCACGCACACCCAAGGTCTAGGGGGGCACAGAACAGAGCTCAGCAATTTGTTCCACCATCTTCACTCAGGCAAAGCTTTCAGTGATTTATAGCAGTGTGGAGAGAGGGCTTAAGCTGCAGCTTTGTTTAAACGTTCACATACAATTGTTTTTCCTGGAGCTCTGAATAAAGTGTCATCATGCTTCTCTACAGGGAAAAATTTTTGGATAAGCTTTTCAGAGAAGCTGAAGAAATGTTATCCAGACACGATTGTTAAACCTGGCTTCAGTTTTGATGGCAGAGCTGCCTTTGTTGGACACATTTTCTGTCTTGCCCCACTTTCCTCACCACTCCACTCTCTTCAAATGGGGAGTCAGTGTCCTCTGACATTGGATAGGCCCAAAGGAAATGCTGCTTCCTCAAGCTTGCCTTCTCTGTTAACAGCAGCTACAGAGAGAGCCCAGGGAAGCTATGTGGGACCAAATCTACACAGAGACAGGGCACAGAGATGAGAACAAATGTCATCTGCTAGGAAGAGGCAAGGGGACAGCAGTGGTGTTTTCTTACTTTTTCCTCTAAAATATACCTTTCCTGTAGCTCACTATAACTGACTGAGTCCATAAGACTCATTCTGTTTTTCACTGTGAAAACAAAGAGGAGCAGGCAGGCTTAAAGCTGGGAGAAAGATGAGTTGATTTAGGAAATATGAGGAAAAGAGCAAGAAAATACCAGAGAAAGAGAGGGTAAGAATACAAAGGAAAAGTTGGAACTATGGAGCTTAGAAAAAGACCTGTGGAAAATTAGAGGGTATAGAAGGAGAATGAATATGAGGAAAATTATGGCTACTACAGCAAAAAACAGAGAGAGTTAAGACATTTTGAAAGGAGGCATAGAGTAGTTTGAAAGGGTGTGAATGGGAAAGAGGAAATGCAAGAAGGGGAACCAACACAATATCACAATATTACATGTTGCTGTTACAGAGAAAATGAAAAGTAAATTGAGTACACAAACACAAATGGAAACCTTGACCTTACCAGAGCAAAGAGGAGAGGACACAATTTCATCCTTTGTAGTAAAGGTAGATGGGTCATGTGAGAAAGCCCTGATCACTCCTAAAAGTACAGTTTTCCTTCCTAGAATCTCCACACCTTCTGAAGCATTTCCTTACCTCACATTACTACATTATAATATGAAGAGGCAGGTTGTGATTTTGTTAGCTGCAAAGGGTGGACATTTCTCCTCTTTCCTTCTCTACACACCAGGCCTGTCCCTACAAGCACAAAGGATTTATTCTTCCCTTCACAAATTACTTTACCAGCTGAGGAACGGTAATAGCTGCCAAACCCCTCAGAAGTCTGAGACCTCTGCCCCATCCCAGCGAGGACTGAAATGAAGCAGGGGACAGAGGAAGTGAATGATTTTGAAACAAGTGCTGGGGAGGGGGCAGATGGAGTAACCAGGACACACACTGCGGAAGCAAGCAGAACCCAGGCTGAGAAAAGCTGGCAAGTGCTGATGTAGGATGAGCCATTCCCTGCACCATGCTCGGACAGTTATTTGGGAACCTCTGTGGGGAGGGTGAACATTGTGGGTTAGAGCTCTCAACACTTTTCCTCCAAACCCCTTGTAATTCAGAGGCAGCCTATGACTGCCAACACTCCCAGCAAAATCAGACATTGGACCAGGTTTTGGGTTGGCTCCACTTGTAATTTGGGGTTGCCTGTGACCAAAGTTGTTGTCATGCAGTCTGGTTCAAGTTCAGCCAAGGGTCTGAAACAGCCCTGCTTCGGGCCTCGCTCAAGGAAAAATCTGGAAGAAGTTTTCAGCCTGACTCTGGTGTATGTGTGTGTGTGTCTGTGAGCAAAGCTCCTCTGTGCCTGCTTGTCGCAAAAAATGATGAATTGCAGAAGTACCCATGTGGTGTTAGTCATTCGGTGTAGCAGGAAGGAAGCAGGAAGCCCTTGTGAGCATTAAGTTTTCAAAGCAGCTTGCAGAAAAAAAGCAAAGCTCTCCTCCCCTGGGCTACACAGCCACATACTGATCTTTTCCTCCTCACCTCAAGGGGCACCTAGTCACAACCAACATTTGCAACTCCTTCAGCCGGAAGTATTTGCCCGGTGCAAACAGCTGAGGCATTTGGTGCCAGCCCTTTCTCTGTGCAAGGCGTATTCAGAGGGGGGAGGGAAGAGGAGCCTTACACTTGCCAAACGGGAGAGGTCTGATTGCACTCAACAGGTTCAGTTCACGCTGTGACCCTGCCCGGCTTCCTGCTATTCAGATGTGTTACTTCCCCTTTGTGGTAATGGCCTGTGGCAGCCGGCCAGAAAACACTATTAATTTCAGAAGTGGCCTGACAACAAACCCATAGCAAAACGAGAGGAAGTGGCGGGGAGGCCATCTGTTAACTTCAGCAGAACAGTAGGGACACAGCTATGTAGGTTCTACAAGGAAAGCAGATTAATAATCCACAAAGAGGAAACTGGCTAAAATTATCCACAGACCATATTAAAAAATAAAAAAAAAAAAAAAAAAAAAACAACCAAACAAGGGAGTCACTTGAGCTGCAGCTGGACAGGAAATTGCTAGAGCTGCTTGCAAATCTCCACTTTGAACAGAACAGCATAGGGAATGCCAAGAGCGGAAACCGTTCAAAACTGGATTAGCACAAGCCAAGTTTAACTGCAACCCACTTCTACTTTCACAGTTTATGCACTCAATCTAGGCCACTGCATGAGACACTGACTCACTTTTTTCCCATGTTTTGTTTGCATTTCATTTCACACACTTGCAGTTTCTAAAATTACTTCAAATGTGCTTTGGCTGCCAGGAGTTCTGCAGTACCTCAGCCGACAGTCCCAGCCCCTCACTGTGGTACTGCACACAGATTTTGGCACCACCCTGCCTTGGGCCAGTTATCATCAGGAAGGATGTTAATGAATATAAGTTGCAGCAGGAAGTTTTGCAATTGCTATAATCCCCCTTTTTCCTTCTGCAGAGACAGAACTGCTCAAAGGATCCAAAGAGGAAATGAGGTGACTAAGGGTATATATAGTCTTTTCCTCCCAGCCTTCATTAAGTTGCAAGGTGGCTGAATGGCAGCAGAAAAATCATTTACAGGCTGCAGACTGTTGATGAATCTCTGTGAAATGAGTTCCTGCCAGACAGCTAAGCAGAGCATGAACCCACCTCCTGGCATCTGTAATAGAGTGACCAGAATTCATAAACAAAGCCAGAAAACAGCACCTCCTTACTCTTAGTAATAATGAGGAAAAAAAATTATGGCCCAGAGTCAGGTGCATCCCTAATATAGCAAAGAGATGCTGGAGTATATTGTAATTAACCTACAGGCCTTCAAAAGCATTCCCTTCACCAAAGCAAGATGAGAATCTAGCACATTCACTGTTTCTTCATTTAGGCACCAGTGGACCAAAGGGGAAATCAAGGTTTTATTGTCTTAGGGGGATGTACAAAAGCCATTGAGAGCAATTATTGCCTTTAAACATAACCATATGGGTATGTGCAATTAACCACAACTACAAAGAGGGGAAAGGGGAATAAACCAGCCAGCTTCTCCATAGCCAAAAATAGTTATTTATTTATTAATAATTTAAGGTTTTACATTCTTATAATAAATTCCATCTTAAAACTTTTACACTGTAGATTAGACTCTCCCTTATTGGCAACCATGTGCAGGTTCACTGTGCGTACACACAGATACAAATGCTCGCACATACTTCCAGTTTTATACAAAAAAAAAAAGACGCAAAATATTGCATTTGAGGTGAAGCTCCCTGAAGAATTTGTACAGAGGTAATGCACTGTTTAGCACATCTGAAAGTTTTAAAAAGTCATCAAAAATCTTCCGCATTCAAAGACAAACCTCCTCCCAGATGATCTATTTACAAAAGGTAAGGCAAAAAATTAAATTAATTTAAATATATATATATATATGTATATATATATATATCATATGGAACCTACATCAAAAGCATGTGGAAAAAAAAAATCACCACAAGGAAAAGAAAGATATATGAAAGAAGAGACTCTACTTCCTCACAAAACCTGATCTGCAAACTTCTCACCATTGTCATTTCTCCCTCATGGAAAGCTTGCTTCAATGAAATTCAGCATGCTGCAAATATATTCTTTGCAATTAAAACAAACAAACAAAGCAAAATTTATGAAAAGAACAAAAACACAGGTGTCCCTTGGATTGATTTTTTGAGTACATGTGAATTAAGAAAAAAAAAAAAGCAAATAAATTTAAGGTTAAATATTTACATTGATCAAGTAAAATACTACCAAGCTCCTAGCAAACAAGTACTCCAAATACACTAAGCTGAAATCTCTTTCTTTGGCTCCTCTAAATTAAAACAAACAAACAAACAAAAATAACCAGTCTTCACTGAAGACAAAGATGTGTGTCACAGATCTGAGAGCAGAGGGCAGAAGGACAGTTGCAGCCTCTAGAGAACACCTGCCCAGCCTGCCCAGCCTCACCCTAGCTCACGGGAAGTCCTCAGCCCCTGGCTACTGCCCAAGCAGGGATGAACGCAGTGCCCACCTGCTGCCCGGGCACCACGGAGCTGCCCAGAGAGCCCGCCGCGTCCCCTCCCTTTGCAATAGCCCATTCCATACTGTGTAACCTTTCGTTGCCTGCGCTGGCAGCTGCTGCTTAACAGCAGAGGCCAGAAAAAGAGAAAGCTGCATTTCTTTATCACTGCCAAAGAGAAACCATTGAGGAGTGATCCCATGAAACGGACAGGAGAAGGGAGGTGGTGGGAGCTCACGTGGACTGCAAGGAATCCACCTGGAAGACGTTCTGGTTGGAAGGGGTGGTGAAGTACAGCTGCTGGTTCGGCACTCGATTGTCACAGGGGCTGCTCAGTCCCAGAGTCCGCTCAAAGTCCAGCAGCTGACCCATGAAGTTGAAGTTGGGTGAAATGTTGGACTTCTTCATCTTGACAATATCATAGGCATCATTCATGGACAAGTTCAGCTTCTGCATGAGGTAGGCCACCGTCACTGTGACCGAGCGGCTGATCCCTGCTAAGCAATGCACCAGGACGCCGCAGTTCTTCCCCCGAGCTTCATCTGTGCAAAGAGGCAGAGAAGGACACGCAAGACAGAGGGTTGGTAACTGATCTCTCAACACAAATGAGATTAGAATCAAGCAGGAAGAAAGTACAATTCTGATCCCGGTGGCCAGCAGTGCAACCCAAGAGTTAACTTCAGCGGCTTAAAACCAGGACAAGAGAGGAATACACTCCCCCTGACTACCCAAGTCCAAGAGCTGAGAAAACTAAGAATGAGACAAAGGGAGCAGGACACGCTGCATGACACTGTTTTAAAAGCCAGGTTTAAAAGACAGGCTTTTTGCCCGGAGATTTTCCTTTAAATTCTTACAGTCCCTTGCCCCAGCATGGAAATCCTGCAATATGTCACTGAAAGGCTTTATACAGACCAGCAGACTGCAAAGGTCTATTAAATTATTCTCCAACTGTTGTGCAGCTAACAATGGAGGTATTCAGGCATTTTAAAAGAATGAGGGAAGTCACAGGGGACAGCCCATTAGGAGGAACAGGATGTCAACATTGGTTGAAAATGGGTTCCTTTGTAATAGGAAATGCATTACAATGCCTGGAGATTAGTTTCTTTGTGGCTTCTAGCCCACATTTCTTCCTGCTAGGCTCAGATTACCTACATTCTCCACTATTACCGGTGTCATTCAACCGGATTACAGCACAGCTTCCTAACAGATAATGCAATGCCCACCCCACGGCACCCCGATGGGGCAATTTGAGTCCTCCCCAAAACGAAGGAGAGTGCAGATTTTCACCAGAACTCCTTGGGCCCAAGGGTACAGATTTCCGCCTGAGGGCCGGCTGACCGAGGTACCGAGCCCGAGAGGTCTATCATTATTACCATGAGATTTAATTTAAACTCTAGCAATACATTTGCCAGGGACACCGCTTATTCGAAACTTGCATTTAAAAGCTAAAGTTAGATTCCTAGTTCGTTTCTTTTTATTGTACTGCTCTTCAGTAACCTCAAGGAAAAAGGAAAAAAAAAAAAAAAAACCAAAACCCCAAAAGCAAACAACCCCAAAACCAATATCAACAATGAAAATTATCAAATAAGCTATCGACCCCTGGCTCATTTGCCCCACACCCGCCAGGAAATGGTTTAAGAACATCCCCCAATATGCACAGGGCTCAGTCCCCAGCACCAACACAAATGACTCAAGGAGGAATTCCACAGCCAGACAAATCAGGTATGCCTGTGCAACCCTGAAAGAGTCGTTTACAATTCACCGGGACTTCTCAATACCGCCCCTCCCCCCCAAACAGTCCCCAACAGCCCCTCAATTTGGGTCGGCTTTAAAATCAGAGAACGGGACATGCCTCAGAGACGGCCATAAATTCTGCTACTGCTTCTCGCCCGAAATTCACGAATTCTGCGAAATATAACGAATTCCGCCTCTTGACATGTAGATGTTAGCAAGTAACCGGGTCTTACCTATAAAGGAGATGGCCTCAGGAAAGAACTGAGACAGATTTTGGCTCCAGTGGTCAGAGATCGGGATCTGTTTGTACTTGAATTCACCGGCGTTTTCGAAGAGATTAGGCAGGTTAGGGGTAACATTCAAGATGTATTTAATGCCGAACTCTTCTAAAACATCCAAATTAGTGGAGTCCTTGGCACAGCCTAAGTAGAGGTAGGGTAAAATCTCCACCGGAAAGGAAGGCTGGTTGTTGGAAAGAGGGCTGCCGTCGGAGTCGGTGGCACTATTGGGGTCTCTGTCAATGTCAGATTCAATGTCGGATGATGAATCGGAGCTGATTCGGAGGCCTCCCAAGCCCAGGACTGGCAAAGGAGGAGAGCTGCTGCTACACGAACTGTCTAGGTTAGTTTCACAGTGCAAGGCGAACTCGGCCTGGAACTTGCTAAAACCACCTGGAGAGAAAAACGAGGAGGAGAAAATGCAACCTGATATAAGTCGGCATGTCGACTTATTTCCCTGGCACAGCCCTGCCTGCAAAGGAGCGTCTGTTTTGCACCCTCTTGAGCTCCAGGAAAAAGAAGAAAAAGCATGTCACACTCTCAAGGCAGAGAGACTAACTTAAAGGAAGGGTTAAGAAAATCGTCCGCTGCCGTGGAGGGCTCAGCACATTCAAGATTAAAGCTCTGTACCGCTTTGCCCTGCGGGGACCGCTGGAGAGGTGTCTCGGCAGCAATTCCTTCTGCCAGGCTCATGCCGGAGTCCCCGTTAGCCCTGTCCTCCCCACGCTGCCATAGTGATTTCAGACATCAAGGTTTCTTTAAACATTGCGAGGATAAGGATGGGGGGGGGGGCGGGAGGGGGAGAAGAGGTGTGGAGTAGGGAGAAAAGCCCCCTACCCAGGTCGGTGCTCTCCTAGCGCATCAATCCACTGCCCGGGGAACGCTGCAGACCGCATCCCCCCTCCCTCTTACTCGGGCAGAGATCTCTCCCCCAGCCCTAGGCGGCCCTTCTCACCTTCCAGATAAAATGCCTTGCAGCCTTCATCTTTGAGGCGCTTGAGGAGCAGCCCCAGCACGGACTCGCCGCTCGTGTTCTCGTTCCAGTCGCGGCTATGCTCGTCGTACAGCACTACAGTGTCGGTGCCGCACCGGCGGGCGAAGCGCTCCCGGTCCTCCTCGCTGCTGGCGACGAGGGACCGCAGGGGCAGGTTGCCCTTCTGCAGCCGCCGCAGCATGATGCCGGGGATGGCCACATTGATGGCCGACTCGATGTGGGACGACTCGTACAACTCCTGCGGCCGACAGTCCATCAGCAGTAGCCGATCGTTGCCCATCTCCAGCTGCTCGTTCAGCCACGCCACGGATTTACTAATCGCCATTTCCGACGCGAAAGGGACGGGTCTGAACGTATCTAGCATGAGGAAGGACGGGGGGAGCGGAGCGTGCTCTGGAAGCGCCCCTCTCTCTCACAGAGGCATGCGGCTGGCTCGGCGGGCGGGCTGCACCCCTCTAACTCCGCACAACTTATCTCCCTCCGCCCCAGGAAAATGAATCACGCAGCCCCCCCCGCGCCGCTTCCCCCGCGCCGGGCGGCGGTGGAGTCACGGGGAGGGAGAAGCAGCCCCAAACGGGCGTGTGTGTGAGGGTGAGCGCGCGTGTGTGTGTGTGTGTGTGCCTGCGTGCGCGCAGCCAGCCTGCCCTGTCTCCTCTTTTTTCTGTCAATGAATCCCTGAATGAACCTGCCTAATCGCCGCTGCAGCCCGAGCCCTTGGGCTTTTCCTCCGCCACGAGTGAATGAAATCCAATTAACGCGCCGCCGAGCGGGGCTCCCCGGCTCAGCATGGAAGCGCTGCGGCGGTGGCGATGCCCCTTGCCTTGCGTTCCCCTCCTTTGCTTTGCTGTGCTGCGCTGGCCCGCCGCCGCCCGCAGCGCCCCTCGGCCGCGGCCCCGCGCAGCCCGGCGCCCGGCGGCTCCTCAATGGGTACAACCGCGGCTCCGCTCAATGGATACATTCTCCGCCGCAGCCAATGGGGGCGCGCGGAAGGGGCTGTTGCCGCGGCGACGGGCCGGCTGGAACAGGTTGTGTTGATGAATCGTTAATGAGTTTGTCATTCACAAAAACGGAAAGGAATTTCCGCTCCGGATAAGCCGAGTGCAAACAAGCGGCAGCCGCGGCGCGGCGGGCGGGGGCGGCGGGGGCAGGTGAGGGGGCGCGGCCCGGCGCTCCCCCCTTCTCTCCGCCGGCACCAGCCGCGGGGCGGACGTCGCTGCCGGCGGAACAAATGGCACTTTTTCTTTTCTCTCCCTCCCTCCATATTTTCGCTCCCTAAGTCGTACCCTGCGGGGGCCGGCCGTGTTCCCCCCCCCAGTTCCCCCGACCTGATCGCGGCCCGGCTTTTCATTAGGGCGTTCTGGGAATCCCATTTTTAGGGAGGCGGGTAGGCTCTGTCCTCGGCTGATCCCTACGGGGGTGAAGAGTAAACCCCGAGCTAATCTCTTCCTACGCGGCCCGGCTTTATTCGCTGCACGCAGCGCAGCCGGGGAGCCGGCCCCGCCGCAGGGCTCCTGCAGCAGCCCGGGCGGGCCGCCCCACAAACGTGAGCAGGGAAAGTGGCCCGGCCGGCTCCTCCAGGTAGCCTGTCATTGAACCGCGCTCGCCCGGCCGAGCGTGAGCCCGCCACCGGCAACGAGCCCGCAGCCATCCCCGGGGCTCAGGGAGCGCCGGGGTCGCCGCCAGCACGGCGGGGTCCGGTGTGGCCCCTCGCACCTGGCAGCGCCCGCGCTGGCGGCCCCGGCCGCCGCACCGGCTCCTCCTGCGGGTGGGGCCCCGCCGCCGCCGTCCTGCGCTTCCCCCCGGTCCGGCCGGGCGGAAGGGCGCTGCAGTCCCCGCCGCACCGGGAGGCGGAGGGGAGGGCTGGGCTGCGGTGCCCGTCGGAGCGGCGCCGGGGTAGCAGGGGTCGAGGGCGACCTGGGGCCGGTGAGCTGGGGGCGGCGGCGGGGCCGGAGGCTGAGCCGAGAGCGGTGGCTCCAAGGTGCGGGTTAGCAAATGGGTAAGGGAAAAGCGAGGAGCGACAATAAATCAGGAGAAGCCTGGCCTAAATGCTAATCCTGCCACAACATCTGCTTTGAAGTAAAATTGTTCGAGAGAGGCTAATCTCTCTTCCACTACTACTGCCCTTCAGGGCTGGCTCTTTTCAACCCCAGCTGAAGGAGGTTCTTTAGGTAGTGAGTGGCTGGAGAGTGTGACCCTGGGAACAGATAGTTGCATGGGCAGTCCTGTGTGTTCCACAAAGAAAATACCCGTGATGTTAATTAAAGTTGGCACATCAGTCGCTGCAGTTTCAAGCAAGGCTGACACCCAGATGGCATTAACGACGTCCTCCCCAGCAGGGATTTTGAGAGGTTCCCTTCTTGCCACCTTTTTCAGAGGCTTGAAAGTAGGACTGAAGTGTTACACAAACCTCTCCTCGCCCCTTAGTCACGAGATTTCCAACTGGTGTTCAACTCACTGGGCACATCACACACCCTGTCCCATGGCTCAGCACGGGCAACTTGTCCAGCTCACCTTGCCCACTATGGACCTGTGCTTTCTTGTTAAAGACATTACAACCTGTTCTTACCAGGTGCTTCATTTGCTGTTCTGATATGTTCAGAGTATACTGTTTAAATGTCTAGAGCAGTGGCAGATCAAACTAGAAAGCAGGAGCCTTTGTTTTTATTTCTTTAAGCATTTTTTGGGTGGGATACCTGCCTAGTAGTATAAATATACCATTACAATAAGTAATGACAGCATTTAAAGATATTTTTTTACCATTATTACTCTCAGTTTTGATGGAAATACTATGAATGTTCAAGGGTAAGTGTATGAAGGCATTAAGATCTTAGATGAAGCATATTCCAGAGAGTTAGCTGTATTTGTGAAGTGGAGCTGGAGACAAACTTGTAGTGGTGGTAGCTATAGCCTGCTCGTTGCATGGCAGCAGTCTGAGGAGGGTTGCATTTGGTGATCTGAGACCCAGGCAGGAGATTTTTGCACTGCAGCAGAGCTAAACCAGTCAAGCAGCACCCTTTGAATTTGTAGTTATACATCCCTCAGCACACACCAGCTGAAGAACTCTAAAGGAGAATAAAAGCTCTGTGCCACCTTGTCTTTCTGTTTGCATGCATGTATGCATTCCCTTTTCCTCTTTCTGTCTGAACCATTCTGCCCTGTCAGTCCATGAGAGATGCTGGAGCAGATTCAGTTAACCATCTGATGCTTTGTCAGAGCCCAGATGTACAACCCAAGCTTCACCAGGAGACCAATTATCCTTTAACTTCCAGAAGTTTTTGTAGCACCTGAGCAGTGAGAAGAGACTATTCCTGTCAACCACGATCCCTTCATTGACCCAGCCTCTGGCAGTTAGGTTTTCAACTCTGAAATGTTTATTTTTGGATGGGGAGGGACATGTGTTTGTTTTTTGTTGTTGTTTTTTTTATTTTTGTTTTTGTTTTTTCATTTCCTTGTCTGCAAATAAGACTTATTCAGTCCAGCCTAAAGCTTATTAGTAACAAATAACCTGTTTTGCTGGCTTTTGGACCATTTTACTCATTTCTAGCATCTGTAGGGGGCCCAGTAGATCTCCATAAGTGCTTATGACCTGAGCTTCTCTTGGCCAAACATGTAGGACAAGAGCATTGCATGAATGACAGCGATTAAAATTTAGTTTTGTTTTGCCCAATTCCTTCATATCTCTCCCTGTAATAGAAGCCCTGGCCCTGAATTAGGCAGACAGGCTATCTACATAGTGTAATGGGAGAGAGAAGTTCCAAAAAGGCAGGTATCTATGACATTTTGAAACCCAGCCAACTGGGTCACTCTGAGACACTTCACAGTCTGGAATACTAAGGCAGTGATGTAGAGGCATCCTCAGAAGGTTAGGTATTGATGAAGTTTCTTCTTGCATTAGATGTCAGGGATGAGAATTTTTTTTTTTTTAATATAGTTGCTTTCTTCCTCTAAAGATTTGCCTTCATACTTCTCTTCTACTTTATTGAAGCAGAATTTTATGGGAGTCTGTCTTTCCATGAGAAGATGGGGCATAAAATATGTAGGAAAAGGTTTTCTGCTTCTTTGTTCACTCCTTTCCCATGTTGCATCAATCGGTATTTATGGGAGCAGGGACTCCAGCCTTCATTTTCCACATCCCACTGATGATCTGAATCAAAATAGCAGAGACACCTTCTGTATCTGCAGTGTTTAACTTCAGGCAAGCGAAGAACACTCTGGGACTGCCTGCTGGAGAAGCCCAAGGAGCATAACACATGCTGACATCAGGATTTTGGGTGAGATGCCAATTCAACTCAACTCTGGAAGTGCAAGAGCTTGGAAAATGTAGTCAAGACAGGTTTCTCCACTGGCAGGTCACACTTAAGTATGAATTTTGAGGATTGTTGCTATCAGCTTTGACTGAACCAGCAAATGTCTGTGATTCAGCTAAAAAGTCATTCAGCTTTAGATGCTGGAAGTTAGAGGTTCACATTTTAACCTACTTATTTCTTCTCATTTATCACTTTCAGAAGGGTCTTCAGAGAGGACAAATTGCACTCTCAAACTGCTCAGTTCCCTTTGCTGTCTCTAAATTGTGCCTGGTGGAACCTGTAATTGTTTTAGGTGGAAAATAAAGCCTGTACTTTTACATGCTTAGCTTGCAGTCTGTGATTCTCACCTTCAGGTTTATCTCTAAGTCCTTTATACAATTCCTTTTTGTTTCAGTAAAAGTGAAAAATCAATGTATGTCTGTGTTGGCTTCTGTGAATGATCTGTTTGAAAAAAGAAATACACAAATCATCCTAGACCAAATTGTCCATAAAGCAGAGTACCATTGGTGTAAGAGTGGTTAGTGCAAGGTGTCTCAAAGGGAGAACAAAAGTGTCTTATAAAACATTTTATTTATGTAAAGTACAAACAATTTATGGAAATGACATTTAACTGGTTATTCAATGTCCAATTATTCACATCTAAAATAATCCCTGAAGTTGGAGAAATAAAACACTTGAATGACTCCATTTAGGAAATCCTTTTGACTCAAGTGCTTTCCTTGAAACAGCAAATAGCTGGATGACTTCAAGCACATATTTAATTGTGCCTTGTAATAAAGTAATGTAATTAGCAATTACTTAGGAATGGTGCTTTAAAATACTTAACAGCTACCACAGACATGCATTTTTTTTAGGAGGACTCCTTGTGGTATAAACAAGGCTCCCTTTTGAATGCAGTTTGTGAGTGTTCTTTAGGGTGTGCAGAGGTGAGCAGTTTTGTTTGACAGGAGATCACCACTGGCTGTTGGATTCTCTTCTTAGAGGATAAAACTATGCTTGTAGAGGGCAGTGCAAGGCACAAATTTAGCAAGATTTGCAGTGTATTGGCTAAGCACAGAAGCAAGTGCTGTAATATTTTTTTTCTTCTTTTTTCCCTTCCCACCACATGCTGCCATTGCTAGTGACACTTTTGATGGCCCTGACCTGTGTATCACTTCACAGTGATTTACAATCTTCTGGCAACAGAAACATAGCACAGGTGGGCAGCTGTCTGTTAAAAATAATAAACATGAAGAGAACAGAAGGCTACGTGTCTGCACACTCTTTTTATAATTACATGTTAATTTGATAGCTTTCAAATTAAAAATGGACTGTATAATAGCAGTAAAAATGAGAAGATTAAATTATAAAAGCAGACTAAATTATAATTTAACAGACTAAATTATAAAAGTTGTACTGTGTGTGTGAAAATACAGATACACCATTATATTTGGTGGCAGTGATTAAATTAATAAATTTGCTTACTGGTTGGAATGTAGATTTATATGGTTCTGTTACCTTAGCTAAGGAATAGAGCAATTCCTGTCTAAAACTCCTTATCCGTGGTGCAGAAGTATCATGTTCTTTGTATACAGACAACAATGTGCTTATGTTATTTCTTTGCCAAAACCAAAGAGTTCAGTAGTGTCCAGAGAGTGTTTTCATGTTGTGCAGGCTGGTGTTTCTCTCTGCTGTCGTCTGCTGTTCAGTGGCAGCCGGTATCACACTATCCTGGGCACATACATCACTCCAGATGAGGCTGCTGTGAAAATGCTATATATAATCTCTTTACAATGCTGCCCATTTTGATTGAAGGGCTAACTAGGGGCTAACGTGTGGGCTTACCTGGGGAGGCACAGTGCTGTCACCAAAGTATGTTCCTTCAATAGCACTGTCCCATTTTCATCCTGTTCACTCATCCTGCAAGGAAGCAAACCTAACAGCATCAAGGAAGCATGGAAAGCAACGCTCTCTTCCCAATGCTAAAGATTTCTTTTCCTGTGTTTGCAAAATCCCCTGCTACCAAATCTCTTTGTCCTGACCATGGGAATAAACCCTGCCCCTGGGATGACTGAAGGCTTGTTCTAGACCATGAGAAGAGTAAACAAGGGCTGCGTTAGCACAGTGCAGGGTAAATCAGCTGTGCAGAGAGCAGACCAGGGACAGCAAATTACGTAAGAAAAAGATTTTCATCATGGGACAGGCATATTCAGGAAAAGAAATGCTATGCAGCTATCTTATATTTTGTTTCCAGAGAGAGACAATTAGTAGTTCAACCAAGGCATGAACAATTCGATTTCCTGTCTGTTTTCTGTATGGCCACTGATGTGTCCTGGGGACCCCATGGAGCTGAGCACACAGTTTGGCTCCAGGATGTCACAGTGGGAGACACATGGACAATTACGCATCCTGACACCTGCAAACTTCCATTTAGCACTTCTGCTTTACTCTTCACAGATGAAAAGTTCCTCATGGGGACTTCTCCTGGGCCAGGCAGGACCTGCACCAAACCAGATACATACACTGACTGAGGTAAGAGTTTCCTTATTACTGAGCCTGGAGCTTTCCCTTGTGACCTGCTGCTGTCAAAAAAGGCTGGTAAAAGCTTGTTGAGGGGGAATAAGTACCGAATTGATGGCTAGACCCAGGTGCTAAAATGTCCTACTCTGTTTAAAAAAAAACCAAAGGGCTCAAGTCACAGGCTGAATGTGAAGCAGCCCTGGTGCTGTCCTCCAGGAGGTGGAATGTGATATAAGTCACACAAACCTTTCTGGTTTAGTTTGCTACAATTTGCCCCTCCATTCCCCACAAACAAACAAACAAACAAACAAACAAACAAACAAACAAACAAACAAACAAACAAAGCAGAATATAAAAATAAAGTTGCCGAACTCCAGTGTCAGTCAGTCACCACAATTTCTATGTCCCACAGATCAGATAGGTTATTTCATTTGGAATCTTGAATGACTTTAGTTGGTAGGAGAGGGAAACAAGTAGAAGGAAATTTATGTAAATAGAACAAGTGGGGAAAGGGTAATGCCCTAAATGTGGAGCAGTGTTACAAGTGTTTGGGGCAATGCTGGGTTGTTTACATTACTATAAAAATATATAGCAAGGGAACAGAGTGTTTTTGAAAGGCATACATCTCAAGGGAAGCCATAAATGGGTGTGGTAGTTCTTTGATTTGGTGTTTAAGAGCTTTGCAGTATAAAATATACCTCGAAGGCTGGGTGTGTATAAGTGCAATCTCTGCAAATGTTGGCAAGACAGTTACTGTTGTCAAGTTTATTCTGGCTTTAGTATGCTTAGGTATTTATGAGGATGTAAGAGCAGAACTGTCACATCCAAATACCAGGTCATCACTGGGAATGTCAGAACACAATGACATGATGATTACAGTACTGTTCATGGTCACAGTTTTTGTCACTTATTTGGTACATCGGTGTCACCAACATACCACAAAAGTAAATTATATTAAAATACTGCTTTGTCTGAGTAATTTTGCAGCAGAACTGTAAAGTATAAACCATTTTCACAAAGTTTCCTATTCTGGCTAAATTGTGTGCACAGATCTCTATTCAGGGGTTTGCAAGACACTGTTGTAGAGACAGCTACACCCCTATGCTTTCCAGTGGTACACTGGAGCTTCCCTGCTCTTTCTTAGAGGTTTTTTTGTTTTTTTTTTTTTCTGGTAATCATTGTATATATTGGTTGCTTATTTTCTTTTTGCTTCTAGTACTAGTTTGCAGCAATCTGCTTCATTTCATATGGCAGTCCCATCAGATCAGAGAAGTTAAGCATTTCTGGATCATAATAGAATTTGAACGGGAATAAGAGGAGTGCAGGAAGCAGCATTCAATGGTTACTTGCTCCCTTTCTAGTCTGCACCAGAATTGTGCTTTATCACAGGGTTATGATGAGCTGCATGGAGACATGCATGCATGCACTTTTCTTTAGATAGGAAGGTTTATGACTAGCTGTGACAACTGGGTTCAGAAAGGTGAATGTTACACAGCAAGGAGGTTAAAACTAAGTGGGTTGTGGGTACAATTGCTTCTGTATCATGTGTCAACAAGGAGAATCCTGCAGACTATGGCCAGATGCATCTAATCCCAGCCTTGCCCTTCTGTGGGGCTCAGGCAAGACTATAGAGAGTAGACACCTCCTGCAGTGCTGCCATTTTTGGCTGCTTCCTCTGTGATTGGTGGTCAGGGTCCTGAAGATATGGAGGGGTTTGGGTTTTTTTCCCTGAGTGAAGTGTAACTTTATTTAATCAGGGAAATCACATTAGAATTATGCTATGGATGATGTATCCTAGATGGTTAGGTCTTCAGTACGTAGATGAACACTCAGTGAGTCAGCCCTGCAATTTTTGGTGGAGTAGGTCTATTCCGGTGTGTGGGTGTTTGCAGAACAATTACGTAAGTGTCAGGGTAACGAGGAACTTTTGACATTTCTGGCAGCTTAACTGAGTTCTTTTCAGTCAAAATTACACTAATTGTTGTTCTCTTGCATTAAACACACATCATTGCCTTAACTGGATTTGGGAGGCTTTTTTTTTAAGCATCAGTTGTCAGGGCAAGACACTGGAGCAGTTTTATTCTTGAGAAAAGAGGAGATTTTTCATCGTTACAGTGAGACAAACATTTATGAGAACAATTTAAATCATGTAAGAGGGTGCGAAAGTTGATATGCCATATGCCTGAAATTTACTATGGTAAAGCTAATTACTGCCACTGAATACAAGGGCCCATCAGCATTTTCATTACACCCACCACAACACCTTCTTTTTTTCTTTTTTTTTTTTTTTTTAATTTTTTGAGCTTTAGTTTGCCAGGTTTTTTTGCCTATATAATTTTTCCAATAGAGAATGATAATGCAGCCTCCAAACTAACCCTTGAAATCTGTCCTATATTCAAGGTGAGTAGGCTCATTGCCCCACTGAAGAATGGTGTATTGCACTGCAAAGGCAACTGCTTTTCTACACTGCAGAGGGAAAGAAGAACTGGTTTGTCTGCCAAGATCAATATACCAAAGTTAGTCAGACCAGGTCAGCGTCCAAATGACACTTTCAGAAAAGATTTCTCTCTGGAGATTAAATGTGAAATAAACAAAAACTGGTAACTGTTTTCTTTCTCATTTAATCCAAACTGTGCCTTTGGTACCAAAACCTGTAGTCCAACTAGTCAATGGGATTTTAGTTTTTTTTAATCTAGATAATTATGACATATTTCAAATTATCACAACCTTGATATATTTCCTCTTCTTCTACATGGAACAATTAATGAGCCAGATTACAGCTCTGAATGGTGCTGAGCATCCTGCCGACATGCCTGTCATCAAACCAAACAGCATTTGTCACTGGATTTTGGAGAGCCAACTAATGGCTGCAGGATGTTTTTAATCTAAAAAAGTGTATTTCCTGAAGTCAGTCAGAGAGAGGGTGTCTGTTACATGCTGTGTACAGCATGGCTCAGAGTGAGAATAACCTACCAGCTGTGCTGGTGGTCATCCACACTCAGTGTACTGGCTGTGCTAGCAAGTCCTTACTGAGGCTAGAAGTATGTAAGGTGAGGATTACACCAGTGGCAGTATGTGGTGAGGAATCACCAAAGAACCTGGGTTCTTTGGGCTCAAATCAATACAGTTTTGGCCAGGAATTTTTCTAATTAGTGAGGACAACTTCACCCTAGACATTCTATCTTAATGATGGATACATTATGAGAGGGTAATAATTGGGTACAGGAGAGCATGTGTTTTCAGAGGGTATGTTGTTTATTACTTCTCTTTAAAATAGCAGAATCAAAGTTTGAATCTGAAGTTGCTGCAATCCCATTTGCTTCCCCAAAACTTAAAAAATTCTAGAGGTCTTCAGCATTAACTGATTGCCTTATATTGCTTGTAGTCTGGTAGACTGAAGGGATTCATTGTTCTGATGTGTGCAGGAGGAATTGCTTAAATCCAATGAGCAAAAACAAAGGAACTCTCAGTGCCTCATGTTTCTTCCCCAGGATTTATGCAAAGAGGAACCAAGTCTTCTGCATTGAGATTTTGAGATGAGAGTGCTCTTCACTTTAGTTCAGTGCCTTCAAGTGCCACCCCTGTTGATTCCTGTAGTTACTCAGAGAAAACTGGAGACAAATAAGCATGAGTTCTTGCATTCAAAGGGCTCTCTACACTCAGTGGTAAAATTAATCTCTTTTAGATTCAGAAACAGACTAATTAATTAAAAACTATTGTTCACTCTCCTTTAAATACATTAATAATTTGTGATGCTTCTGCTATTACACATGGACAAGAACTGTTAGAAACAGGTAAGGAGAGATCACCTACCCACATCTCTCAGCTTCAGAGCAACTCAGAAATGTGCCACAGGGATTTTCTCTGAACCATTTTGTTAGCTGGACTTTTTTATTTACTGAAAACCTACAGAGGTAAATGTACTAATAACTTCATTATTAGTTGGTAAAGCTAAGACATACATTGTTATGGGAAAAGAATGATTACTACCTGTTAATCATCCCTCTGTATTGAAGACATGCCACCACAACATTTTGGAGCTATTTATCTCATCTGAGATAGACCACCAGTGGTGTTACTGCAGTTTTTCAAGCTAGGTTTAGCTGACATAGCAAGGCAAAAGCAGTGCCTGGAATAGGACCTACGGGGTGTGTTGATTGTCTTTTTGCTCTTAAAAGCAAAGCCTATATTGATTTTGCAACTGAGTCCCTGAAAAAAATATATTGCCTATTACTTTAGAAGGTAAATGAGGCCAAAATGGCAGAGAAATTAACCATGGACTTTTTATTCTCAGGGTTTGGAATCGATCAGTTTTTCTGACCCTCCATTAAGTTGGGTTCAGCACATAGCCTTTGGAAAGAAGGGGAAGATGAACTTCTGACCATAGAGACAGTGCAGATGAGACAGGAAAAACAAGCCAGAAGGATCAGGTTGACCTGGTGGGCAGGTTGAGGTCCAACCAGGCATTGCAAGTAAGGCAAAGATCATCCCAAAACCACTCCTGTGCCAACAGCTGCCCTGTAGGCTTGTAGAGGTTCAGCTCCACGTCCCTTATCTCCTTGCATCCCAAATTCCCACCTCACCTTCACACTCAAGTCTCCAAAAATGTGAGACTGCCCCCACTCACTGTGGATTGAAAAGTTTTCCTGTGAACAATTCCCAGGCATCTGAGGTGTGTCCTAGGTGGGCTTTTGTGGCACAGTGATGGGAGAGCTCAGTGTGCTGGGGAGCTGGAGCAGCATTTGCTGAGACTGCTCTTGCCTAAGGCCACCCCTTAGGGTAGGAACATTTTTGGGAGCAGTCAGGAGACTTTCAGCTCACTTGGGAGGTGTTATGAATTGTGGCTGAGGGTAAGGAGGAAGGAACAAGGTCTAGACAAAATGTGGCAGCTGAACCTGAGAGAAGAAGCTCCCCATGAAAAGTGCTGGCTCTGCTCTCTCTCTGAGAACAGGTTGCTCATCAGGTCTGGGCTCTTCTTAGTGGTTTGGGGAGAAAGTGCCTTAGCTGACATATTCTTAGACAGAGACTGTTTTCCTTAGCTCTGTAATTTGCCCAGCCAAGCCATTTGTTGGAACTCAAGGTGTCTGGTTTTGTTTCTGCTGCTGGGTGAGAGGGCACCCCATGCTGCTTCGTGGGCATGGTCATTTGGAGGAAGTAAGAAATGCTTCTTGAGAAGTCCAGAGGGGACTTTTTTCTGACTCTTTTTTTCACCTCAGGTCAAAATAAGAGTTTCTAGGAAGCAATTTATTGTTGTCAGTTTTGGGTTTTTTTAGAAGACACAGCCCTTCTAGGAGCTTACAGTCACTGTATACTTGGAAGAGAGAAGATGGGTATGTCAGATAGGTGTTTCAGAAGATGGATATATTTTATTCAACCAAAATTAATTTCTAAGATTGGTATGTCAAAGATTTCTTTCAAGGATGTCCTTAGCACAAGGCATATGTTTTTCTGAAATTTGGCATATGTTTTCAGGACTTCATAAGAACATGTGGGCTATACTTGCTATGAAGTGGCCCTTGGACCAGGGTGAATTTTACCTTCTAAAAATCAACTTCAGCTGAAACAACTCAAAGACCATGTAAAAAAAAAGGAATTTTGCCCTGCTGTCAGTGACATTTGTGAATGCTGGAAAATCATCCATATGGCTAAACAGACTATCTGCACTCCCCCACAAGTAGTCACTTAGAGGATGAAAGTAATATTCAGCCTAGTCATCTGGTTTGTAACAGGATATTTATCTCAAGCTTTTAAGAATGTCATTATTATTGGGGGAGGAGGTGAATGGGCAATAAGACAGAATCTGTCATTGATTATCAATGTTGGGAAGGGAACAAGCTGGAGGGAAGGAAACCTGCCTGAACCCCATCATTCGCCAGTCCTGCTTTTGCCCAGAAAGAGGGGCTGTAGGCCCATGATAATACAAGGGGAAGGAGAAGGAGAAGGAGGAAATTTTCCCACTATGGTCAGTTAAGAGTTCAAGGTGGGGTCTTGGAATAGGTGGGGTCTAAAAAATGGCAGGATCCTGAAATGGAGGGGTGACACATTTAGTGTGTCTGAAGAGAGGACTGGTTAAGACAGGGAATAGGGACGAGTCTGTAAAGCTTTTTTTGTAAGCACATCCTGGAAAGCTAATCCAGCTGCCCTGCAGGGAGGCTGGCAGTGCCAGAGGCTGAATCTCAGCTCAGGGCCTCTGGTGCAGTTCAGCAAATGACACAGTTCTGACTGATACTGGCACAGAGTATGACAGCCTCTGGTTGGGACCCAGTAGTTGTGGCTGCCCAAAACCCACCTAATTTAAACTGCATTTCTGAACTATGGAGCATGAAAATTTCAAAGCTTTTTGCTTCCAGTGGAGACTTCCAGGGGTAGTATTAATAGCTTTGGTGAACTGTGCTCCATTGATTTAAAGCACCTGTGCTTCTGAAAGTCAGGATTTTATCAATTTTTTATCACTTACACAGGAAGCAGTGCTGGGCTTAATGCTATTTATCCAGCTGGACATATTGACTTTGACTTAGGAGATCAAAGCATTTTGGTTAGGGATTGTGTAACATCTTCCTATAAGAACTGTCAGGGGTAAATTTACCAAAGCCTGAAACTTTGATTGATGATGGTTTTGCATGAGTGTTCAGCGTCAGGAAGCACACAATAAACCCTTTCTCTTAATGGAGGTACAGGCTATGGCCTCTTTAAACATACATATTTTGAAACACATTTCATCACCTCCTTGAACATAACAGTACACAAAACCCTGGAGCTGCACTTGAAGGTGAGCTGTCCCTCAGCTCCAAGGAGGTGACCCAAGATCCTTTAAGATGCAGCTTTGTATAGAGCAAACCTAGAGCCAGTAAGGAAAGTTGTTTTTCTTGGCTTTTTTTTTTTGTTTATTTTCTTGCCCTTTGCCGTTGTAATAACAGCATTTTCCAATAGGAAAGAGGTTGGAAAGTGCTCCCTCAGGAGCTCAGAGATTCAGTCCTGTGCTCCCATGAGTCCTCCCTGCAGCACTGGCAGATAGATCCAGCCTCTCCTTGAGGCTACATGAAAGAGACTTGACTTCTTGTCCCAGCTTAAGGTGACACTTATCACCTTCTGAGAACCAACTTGCCCCAGCTATTTCTATCTGAGTGTACTAAATACATTTGTTAAACACTTTCACATCTTATATCACCAATTACTGAGGGTTTTTTCACATACTCTAATTTTTAAAGGCAGGACACTGTCCCCCTTCACTAGGGTAATGAGGAAAAACTGCAGAGAGAGGAACTCAGCAGGGGATTCTAACTTAGGGGTGCTAGCTGCCCCTAACAGAGAATACCTTCTGCTGCTGGCTGTGAAGGGAAGATGAACAGTGATCTCCCACCTCTGTCTCATGAAGCCATGCAAAATATCTGTCCCAGCCTAAATGTACATGAAACAACAGTGGTCCCCTCACCACAAGAGGTGCTGTCAGCATGGATGCACTCTTTGAATAGTTGTCCTTAATACAGCAGTAAGGGGCATATACAGAATTAAAATAGATGAAATATGACAGATGGCTGCTTGAGTTTTTCTCTCGACATAAAATTAAAGCCCAATAAATAATGTAGCATTATACTGGCCTTATTGTTGTCTATCAGTGGGTTTCAAAGCAATGAAGAGCTTTGGTCAGTCTGAAAATTATTGCTGTTGCACAAGATGGTGTGTGGTCTTGTTCACAGGGGTTCCAGGATGAGGGAAGAGACGAGAAAGTTGACTCCATGTATCAGAAGGCTTGATTTATTATTATATGACAGATAATATATTAAAACTATACTAAAAGAATAGAGGAAAGGATCTCACTACAAGGCTAAGCTAAGAATAGAAAAGAAATGAATAACAAAGATCTTCTCCCAGACCGAGACCGGCTGGACAGGTGAACTGTGATTGGCCCTTAATTGGAAACATCCTGAGGAGGCCCATCACAGATTCCCTGTTGCATTCCACAGCAGCAGATAAGAATTGTTTACAGTTTGTTCCTGAGGCCTCTCAGTTTCTCAGGAGGGGAAAAATCCTAAGGAAAGGATTTTTCATAAAACATGTCGGTGACAACGGTGTTCCTCCTTTTTATCTCTAGGTGCTCAGACTGTAGATTGGGCCCCAAAGATGGGCCAGCCCTACTGTGGCCCAGCACATCCTCTGCTGTGCCCTGCAGGTCTGCTCCAGGGCTGAGTGTGGCTGTCAGAGCCCTGCTGGCTGGCTCTTACCCACGATCCAGGCACCTGCAGGCAACTTGCTCCTGAGCAGCAAGGCACTTTGAGGGATGGTAAAGTTTTGGAGTGATGGTAAAGTTTCTGCTGCCACTGTTTTGTCTGATAGTCACAGCCTTTGTCCTGGGTGTGCCACAGCCTGTGCACAGCTGACCTGTGCCACTGCAGTGCTCAGGGGTCTCTTGTTTTACAGAAGGAAATGTTCTCTGGGCTTTTCCTTTATTTGCCTTTTTGTTTTTAGCTACAAACAAACACTAAATATTTTGAGTGTGGATGGCATGGCTCAAGGACTCAGGATGATTAAAAGCAGGAGACCTACGGAGACATCCAGAAATTATTGTTTTTAACAGGACAGGAACTTTGTCTGAAAACAGGATGACCTGCTGCAAAAGACGCCACAAATCCCTGTAGAGCTTTAGAAAAAACAAGCAGGCGCCTGAGTGTGCTTTAAAAAAAAAAAAAAAAAACAACCCTGCCTAGTAATAAAAAGGGATGTGAGGGTAAACAGGAAAAGAGCACTCCACACTGCAAGCAGCCCAGAGGAGGAGAGGCTGGGAAGAGCACTGATCTGAAAACCTGATATGGAAAGTAAAGGGAAAGATTTGTTTCTATTCATCAGCACAAATTCTCGAAAAAGCCTTGATGCAGCTTTAGTGGCAGCTGCCCACTAGTTCCTGCGCTCCTGTTCTGGTACTACAGAGGGCTTGGGAAGGTAGCACAGGTTTTGTTGGCTGGATTCTATGGCTGTAAAGAAGTGTCAGTTCTGACTTGCTTGAAATACAGGCTTAAGAGACAGTTCTACTGCATAATTGTATTTCCTGAGAATGCAGTGACTGCAGTTCGGCACACCTGTGCAGTTATACTGCAGTACAACTCACTTTTCTAATTTTAGTGTGAATCTCATGACATATGTTGTTTTCTGCTAAGCCCTAGCTCATCAAGTTCTGCAGTTTCATGACAGTCTCACTTTCCATGAATCTGAAGCCAGTCTTTCTAGCCTTCATGCCTAAGAAAGAAAAATCTTGAAATCAAAGGCAACGCAGCATAACATGTAAAACAAAACCCCTATTATTGCCATGTTTTGATGATGGTTTTTAAAATCAAATATTACTTTGAGAAATTAGTATATTGATATTTGGGCTTGATCACATTACCTCTTCTGCAGAATTTTCAGACTCAAGTGCTCAGCAGGTTTTCCATTGGAACCAGCACACTGTTAGTGGGACAGCTCTAGAGAGAAAGGGGATGGGATAGGTATGCAGCAGCAGGTACAGGCCCAGGTACACCAGAATCATAGGATGGGTTGAGTTGGAATTGACCTTAAGCATAATCTAGTTCCAATATCCTCACCGTGGGCAGAGATGCCGCCCACTAGATTAGGTTGCCCAGGATGCCATCCAACTTGGCCAGCTTGTAGGGATGGGGCATCCACAATTTCTCTGGGCAACCTGTTCCAGTGCATCCCCACCCATTGAATAAGGAATTTCTTTCTCAGATCTCGTCTAAATCTCTCCTCTTTTAGTTTAAAGCTGTTTGCCCTGGTCCTCTTACTATCTGTCCATTTATTCACTCTCCCTCTTTTTTATAAGCCCTTGTAAGTACTGGATGGCCACAATGAATGCCAAAACTCTTTGCAATATGTTTCTGCTCCTCCAAAGTCAAGGAGGAGAACTGATCCAAGTCACTTCCTCAGAACTGATATAACACCTTAGTGGCCAAAGGGGGATTCAGGGGGACATAAAATGCACTGACAGTGCAAGATTCATCCTCTCAAATGGGGGCCCCAGTACCTACCAAAATGCAGGTGAGTGGTTTGGGCTGGTGCCCATGGTTTGGCTTCACACTGGGGCTGTCAGGATGGAAGTCACTCCTCTCTGAGCACCAGAGAGATGACACAGTCAGCTCTGCCACAAGAGCCGTGCTCCTACCATTGCTGAAAGAGCACAGCTTTTCTCTTTCATTGGGTCCTGTGGAAAGTACAGCAGTTCATAAAAATGCTTGTGACCCTACAGGCACTGATGGGAGCCACAGAGAGGCTTTTGGATCACCTCCCATGGATGCAGCCCTAAATCCCTGGGGATGAATGTCAGGTCCTCTGGCGCTCCTTAGTCTCCCTGTGGGTGTTTACCAGCCCGTGTTCCTCTGTACAAGGCTGTTTTCCAGAGAGTGGCAGGGAGCAGGGAAGCAACACTTGTTTGTGAGCTTTTCTGATAATGGAAAATACATTAGTCTCCACCCTTTTCTGGGTATTGCTCAAAGGCAGACAAAGAACAGCTTCTCCTCACCCTGGAGGAGAACAGATGCTGGAACAGCTCAGCACAGGGCCTGCCCTGAAGCTGGGCATCTCAGACTGGGGGCCACCCTGCAGCCTGGGTCACAGGGGTGACAGCTCTCCCTGCACTTCCTCATGCCTGATGCCAAACACCTCCTGCTCTGCAGTTGTTTGGTTTCGATTTGCAGTCGGTTCACCTGCAGCATTTGCTTTTGCACCAGCTTTCTCAGGCAGCCCAGTACCTTGGGCAGGGATTTTTATCCACTCACTTTTTTATTATTTAATGGACTTGGGTTTCTTTCCTTTGCTTTAGTATAAATGAAAGGTAATTTGCTACTCTTAATCTATGTGGCTGCCCATAGATCAAACACTTATCTGTAACCTGCATCCTCCAGCGCTACACTGCTTGAGACTGAGTTACCTAGTAGAAACTGTGATCAGAGAAATTTCCAATTTCCAAGAAACGAAATTAAAGCCAAACAAATTTTTATCTCCTCAAAATGAATAGAAATACCAGCTGCTTAGTCCACTGATTGCCTCATTATTTCATACTCATACGCATGCTCACTGGAGCACAGCTATAGCAGCATGCTTCAGTTTGCCTTTCTAACTTCCAAATTCACAATGAATACAGAGTACAAAAACCTACTGGCAGGTGTAGATAAGCATGTCTGTGTAAGGGTTTTGAGAATTTTATTTTTACAAGATGTTCTTGTCCTCCTCAGACAAGCAAAGACATGATATCATTTGTATTGGCCTAAGAAAAAATAATTCTAAGTAGACATGCCAAGGTTGTGACAGCTTGATTCACAAATGTTTGTAAAATTAGTGTGCAAGACACTGAACTACATCATTAGGGGAAAAAAAAAAGTTCATTCCTTCTCCACAAGCAAGAGATACTTAAACTCTGCCCTAAAATGAATCCAAACTTAGTATGATGTCCCAGGTTCCAAGTTCAACTCACAAATTGCCAAAAGAGCACAGCAGAAGCAGCATCACTGAAGATCTAACATAGCAAAAGATCTCACATTTCCATTAAAATATGGTGAGTAGCAGGGCAGCTACTTATCTTTCTGCATTTTTTTCCATAGCTCTGTCCTTAGTCAGACCTACTGACTTCTGTTTGTCACTTTTTATTTGAAAAGCAGATTTATGAGCTCTTTTTTCTGGTGCTTGCATCTAAGGACATTTTTACTCTTGTAAATGAGAGGTTCATCTCAGCCTCTTGGAAGGGAGTCTTCGAAGACTGATGCCATTAGTGCAGGATAATTTTTAGGCTATTCACTCTTTATTGGGCTATGAAGTAATTGGCTATTTTGGTGCTGCCCAGCAGGGTTTCTGGCTTGGCCCAGTGCTGCTCCCTCAAAGGCTGCCATGCCTGCACTCCACAAATGCTTGGAAGAACAGACCTTCTTCACTGACAAAAAGAGCCATTCAACCAGCCATTTATCTGCAAAGAAAGCTGGCTGTTTTGGGTAGTGAAAACACAGCACACAGCCTCGTTGCAATACCACCTTCTCCCCAGGAGCCAGCCAGGCAGCGGGAAGGTGGTGCTGGTCAGAGAGGAGCAGCCCAACACAGGCTCTGTGGCAGGGGACAGTGGTGACTCCCAGGGTGTCACCTGAGCTCTCTGTGGCAAGGCACATCCAGGGAAGGAGACAGCGAGGAAGAGAGCAGCGGGGAGGCAGCCTGTGATTAAGGTGTGGAGGAAAAGGGGCTGTTTGAGCAATGCAACCAGGCTGGCAGGGCCCTCTGGAGACCATCCAGTCCAGGTCCCCTGCTCAGAGCAGGGTCAGCCAGAGCAGGATGCCCAGAGCCAGATTCTGCACCTTTAACTCTGAGTCTGAAGTTGGAAGCCTTAAAGGGGAAGTTTGGCATAGCACAGCTTATGCCAGACTCGTGCTGAGAGGTTCTGAGCTGTGCGGGATGATGTTCTGAAAAGATCATTTCTATGAAGTTCTTTTTCTCTGTGTTCCAGTCAGTCACATATTATTTTTTTCTTCCTGCTCCAGATATTGTTTTGCATCATCCTTGCCATATGGAAGAAAGGAATGGTGCTGTTCTGATCTGCTGCCATAAAAATATGAAATATGTGATCTTCGGGGTAGATAAAAACTGGGAATTACGACTTAAAGGGAATTTTCAACACACTGAATTTTATTTTCCTTTTAATCTAGCAAGCTATAGTGGTGTCAAGTTTTCCAAAAAAATTAGAAGTCTCATCAGAAATGGATTTGTATATGTTTTATTAGTCTTTATAAAAACTTCAAATTAAGACATTAACTGCTGGTTTCCTTTTATTATTTTAGATATTTCAATTTATAAAAGTAAAATTTGATTTTTTTGGCCATCTAGATGCTGATGGCCAAAAAGAGTGAGGAAAGAATCTCAGAGACAGCATTACTGCTACCTCTGAAGTCCTCCTGGACTTCTGGGAACAGAACATGACAAAAATACAAGTGCATTTAGCAAATCCAGCACTGAAGGATGCTATTTAGCACAAGGAGCTAAAAAATAAATGCTGTGCAGATGGGAGCTGCAGGTAAGCATCTCTCCAGTGACACAGATCATCTATGCTATGGTTTAGTGGTGAACAGTGGTTTTGGTTTAATGGCTGGGCTCTAAGATCTTAGAGGTTTTCTCCAGCTTCAGTGATTCTATGACCAGCTGCACCTGAGCTGTGAGGCGTGGTGATAGAGGAGCCAGTGCAAGGGTTATGATGCTGTCTGTTTGCCTAGCATTATAAAATGACATGTGGATTTCCTTTGCTACTCCTGGGAATGGGAATAATGCAGGTTATACCTAATTCCCACAGAGGGCTTAGGTATCCTGTCCTACCTTCCCAGTACTCTGGTTTTTGAAGAAACAGGGTGGCTGTGGTGGCAGTGAGCCAGTGGTCCCAGGGCAGGTTCTCTGTTCCAGCTAATAAATCCTTTGGGAACTGGGCCAGTAGGACAACCTAGTGAGCTGGCATGTCAGCAGCTTGAGGAAGAGCTGGCTGGGTGTAGGGTTCATACTCCAATGGAACCACACTGGAGACAGCCTGAGTCTCTCTTTTCTGTCTCAGGAGGTGATACTCTCATGTCCCAGCCAGCCCTGTGTGAGCTGATGGGTTTGGGCTTAGTCCTGTGGGGACACAGCCACCCTACTTCTGGCTTCATCTCTGGCAGCAGTACAGGCACGGCTGTGTTGTGCTTCCTACAAGCCAGGAATCCTGGCTGCTTTACACCATCATCCTGATGGCACTGTTTGTCCCCCCAGATAGCTCAGCAGCCTGGACACTGTGATGGAAACAGATTTGAGACCAGCTGTCATCATTATACCCCTGTAAGAATTAGACAAATCCATTATTCTTACTTTGAATAATGTAAGGGGGAACTTTGAGTACAGGGGAGATTGGACTTTGCATCCCTGCATTGACATGCTGTGGCCAGTACTGAGCCAGCCAACTCCCACACGGGGGTGGATTCTTACTCTTCCCACCTTCATTTCTTAATCAGACAGAAGCAAAGATACAAAGCAAAATATAAAATTATTTATTAGGGTATGTTATACCAGTATCTAAAAACAATGTAGCAAAAACTACAAATAGCATAGAACTTTATCCCCATGTATTTTGGATAAGATTTTATGGTAGCACAGGAGCAGTTTCTTAGGGACTTGACATAGAAAGTGCATCTTATGGCCTTTCCAGGTATGAAATTCAGAACATTTTCAAGGTTTGTTGGCAGTGCAAATTGCAAGTTACTGTGGACTAGATGAAGTGATGCTGCCCCAAGTGGGAAGTGACAGATGAGGAGGCAACAACAGCTCTGAGGGTGCAAACAGAGGCACTCCACTGCAGCACAGGACAGCTGTATTTTGTTCAGTCCAAAATTGCTGGTAAGTCATCCAGAGTCAGCACTGAGTGAGATAAAGCTGGACTGATTACTAATACTGAGTGTCTAGTCCTTTTCTCATAGTCTGAATCTGTATATCATAGCTCCAGGTTAAATAATACCTGTTAGGAATGAACACAAATTAGGTACAGAGCTCAGAAGTGCAGATGACTGGGAGATCATATGTTAATGAGATAAAAATTGAATTTTTCTTCCCAAATGCAAGTGGACTATTTAAAGAAGAGAATTTTCCTTGGGGGAAAGACCATTTCTGAGAGATTTTTCTCCATTGTTTTTCAGCATCATTTCAGCCCAGTCAAGGAAGCCAAGCTACCAGGAACTGGGCAATATCACCTGTGAGTGATGCAAAAGCAGCTGGAGAAGAAGACAACCAGGGATTAGTTGCTGTAGCATTTTGGCAGGGTATTGAGCTAGCTCCTGAAAACAACCAGGCAATGTTCAACTGGAGTTGAGAGCTGCTGCATGAGGTTCAGGAAACTTGGGGTGGAGTCTCTTTCCCAAAAAATGATCCTCGGGTAAAAGAGGACCAATAACTGAGGAGAAAAGAAATATAAGGAAAAGCGAAGAAAATTCTTAGTAAGGAACAGAAAATTCCAAGCTTTTTTATGGTCCACTGACTCCCTTGCCAAGCAGCTTTGTCCTGCTGCAGAAGGATAATCCTGGACAGAGAACTGCCAGCCACAGAAGGCATTTCAAGAGCAGGGTATATATGATGCCAGTACTTCATTTCCAGGCCTTGGTGGAGGAAAAGAAGCAGAGAGAGTGTCCTGATGGGCATAGATGGGATGTTCTTTCATCCTACTTTTTTTGTGATGTGGCACCTGGGCTGAACACATCTGTTTGTATTGCACTGCACAGTGTGTGAATGCTTAGCAGACATAGGCAGGTATCTGAAATCAAGGTATTAATAGAGATCAGGGGCAGAATGACCTAAATGTCATCACAAGCTTTAGTATTGCACTGCAGGACAATAACTCCCACACTGAAGCAAAGAAGGGGTTTGAACATGTGGGCTGCTGCCTGCATGCACTGTGGCAAGAACCTACACAAGGATGTTTTATAACACATCCTAAAGAGTGTCTGAGAATAGCACTGGGGTGCAGCAAGGCTGGCTAGCTCCCCAACACATTGCATTTGAATTTAGGGAGTGAAGGTCCTGAACTGGGCTTGGGCCAGCCAAACCTTGTCAATTGTGCCAGGCTACACACCTGTGCAGACTTAGCTTGAGCAAAGTACTGCACTGGGGCTACCACAGCCTGGGCAGCCTTTGCTGGTGGGACTTTCTGAAGAGAGTGGAAAAAAAATGAGCTGGACAAGCAGGGCAAGCAAGGAGGAGACATTGAAGACTATTCTGTAAAGATCCCAACTATGGCAAAGTGCCTGGAAACGAGATTCCTGAGAGCAAACTGTTGCACTTGAAATGCTGTGCTAGGATAGGGACTCGATGATTATTGACTTTGCAGGTGAATGCCCGAAGTACCAGCGTGAAAAAATGAGCTCTTGGTTTGCCATTTGTTAAACTTTCATGTGTTGAGCAACAGGAATGCAAAACTTCTTTCAGTGTGGTGACAAGAGGCATCAGAGAAGTAGGAGTACTCGTGAATTAAAAATCAACTTTTGCTATACTGGTGTTCCTGGCAGGTTACACCTGCTTCCCATCCCATGCCTTGCTGCCACTCTGTCTGGAGCAACGTGCTCTTAACAATAGCTGGTGGCTGGAAGGTACAGCATGTGCTGCATGCTCATTTCCCCTTCCTCCCACCCTGATTGTTATTGCAGCAGTTGGGAGCGAGAAGGGCTCTTTAACACCATTTAGCTGTGAGAAACCGTGACAGTGAGGATCTGACTTCATGCAATACGAAGTTGAAGAAAAATATTTAAATAGAGAAGATGCCTTCCTGTAAGAACTTAGTACTGTAAAGTGTATGTATACACACAAATACTCTCATGCACATGCATCCGGGAGGGGGGGTGTGCCCGCGGGGTGAAATCCTGCCTGCACCACTCAGTGAACAAATTCTCACTGCCCTTGGCAGGGCAAAGCTTCAGCAGCTCTGTGTGCATGTAGTGCCTTGTGCAAGCACTCAGGCAGGCACACTGTGAGCACCTTACTCCCTGCAGTCCTGGGGGATGGCACCTGGGCCATACTGAAGCACCTCGAGGGCCTGCCCTCAAGCCAAGGCCACTCTGCATCGCCCAGCTGGCACAGCTGCCTGCCTCACATCTGGGCTGGGGCAGCTTTGCCTGCCCAAGGGTCACAGGGGTTCTGCCAGGGAGTGACCCTGCCCCTGCCTCAAGGGACTGGAGGGGGTCTTTGGTTGCCTGCTTGGTTTTGGCTTGGGGACTTTTTCTTTGTTTTTTTTTTTCTTCCCTCATATTTAACATGTTTTTGCATTAATCTAAAAGTTGGTGAACTGCCTTCATTTAGTCTGTTCCCAAAATAGGTAGAATAGTTTTTGAGGGTCAATTAGAAAGGCTAACAATGGCCTTTGGATAATCCTGACACTAGATTCACTGATTTAATCTAGCTAATTTTACCCTTGGGTCTGCCTTTGGGGAGGCAGAAATTCAAGAAACCTACATCTGACTTCAGTGGTTACTGTCTTGAAAACTACTATTTTAAGGTTGATTATAATTCTGTTCCAGTGAATTTTTTTCAACTGTTTTGAATTTGTGCAGCTCTAAGCATATTTCAGTGATAATGTAGATGGAAATTTAAGATACCAGCATAATGAATATAAATCTGGGTTTCCTTAGGTACTATTTGGAGATCCAGTAAAAGCAATTTAGGGCACCAAGGCTTGAAGACCTGCTTTAGTATGTTTAGCTACAGTGTGCCAAAACTTCAGTGGCTGTTTTCACCTCAATCCCTGTGTGCAGTGAGCCAGCCATCTGATTTTAGCAACAGAAAATGGGTGTTCATACCTATCATTTTCTAATAGCTGGATTCTCTTTTTTTTTTTTTTTTTTTTTTTTTTGGTGGGGGGGGGGCTTCTCTTGCACCACAAATATCACTAACCAGCATCACCATGAATGACCAGCACTTATCTGCCACCTTCATGCTGACTGCCCACTCCAGCTCTCAGAGCATGGAATTAGGGCCTCCCAAAATCAGAGCTGTGATTCCTGCAGGAAAGCATTGTGTTTCCATGTCTGGGGCCAGATCTGGGGCAGTATGCCAAGCTCTTTTGTGAATTTGGCCTAAACTGTAATTACCATGACTGATGGCTGCCTGCTGCTGAAAATCTGCTGCAGTGTTACGGGTGCTGAACATTTGGACAATCCCAAAATAAAGGCCAGCCAGTCAGTGCAGTGCTGCCTTGGTTTGAGGGTGACATGAAGGACAGCAGAACAGGGGCCAGAGCTGCTTGTAAAGGAAAGCAAAAATGTGTTCAGAGTAAGAGATACTCTTTGTTCCAGGTTCCAAATATCTGGTGAAACCAAACCAAAACAGGAGGATTACTGAAAAATGTCGAGCATACTATTTTTATATAGCAAGTATAAAGTACCAAATCACTCCCACAATAATCTGAGGTTCCTTTAAGACTAGCATGTCCTCAGTTTCTGTGGAAGAGCTTTGAACCAAGAATCTTCCAGTTGCTCTAGACAAAAACTTCCATGTGGAGCTGTGTTCCCTTGGCCATGCTCTGCATTTCACAAGGAATGTTGCTGGGAACTTTGCAAGCTGATGAAGAAGAAAAAATGCGGAACTGCTTTGGAGCTCTTAGTGAGAGAACTTCATTACAATTTAATGATTTTTTTTCCCATTCATTTTAAAGATGTGCATTAACTACTTCAGAATTATCATCTGTTTTTTATTTTTTTTTCATATTCTATACACTTGGCACACCCTATATAGGGATTTTTGTACTGGATAACATATAAAGGACTCTGGTAACCACTCTGTAAATTGCAGACATTGCCACAGTACCTACAAATTATATTCTATCAAATTTACCTTCAAACAGTAATGTCAGCTGCCCTCAAGCATGTCTGGATGACCCCACATGTGTTAGCAATACGCTGCAGTGACACACATGTGTTCCCACACAGCCCATCCCTGCACTGGCAGCACAGGTTTCTTTGTTCAGAGTCATATTATGCATGTGTTTGTTATTCATGTTTCTGCTCCCCCAGCTTTCCTTTGATGTAAATTTAATACAATTTTTTTCTCTTTTTTTTCCCCTGTCATTATTTGAAACAGAAACTCTGGGACAATAGCAGCATCAAATATTGGATATATGGAAAAACATTAGATAGTGTGTTATACTTTTTCTGCAAGTCTAAGCCATAATAAAAAAATACATATTTCTCAAAAGGAAAATAATAGGCTTGACATTTTTTCAGGAGCTACAGAACTGCAGTTTGAGTCAGGCTGTGACGCCATGGCACTGAGGCAGCCAAAGTCTACTGCAGAGCCCTTGTGTCGGGGGTGCCAGGAGGAGACTGACTGCCTACAACACTCTAAGAGACATTTTATTAGAAGTGGGCATTGGCTTGTAAGTCCCTTGTAAATCCATACTGTGCCATACACAGTTTTGGAAAATGAGCGGAAAAACTTCTATGAAAGTTGAGAAAGATGCTTAGCCTTAAGCTTTGCATTCCTCTTTAAATGTTTCTGAGCAATACTTTCACCCATTATTAGCTTTCAGAGCTTATGAAGATCATGCTACTCTGTGCTTAACCTTTAAACAAAATTTCTGTGATCGCCGGCCCTGCTTCCCAAAGCGACTATGAGAAATGAACAGGACAGATGGTAGCAGCCTTCCCCAGTGGATGCTACAGAATATTTCTGTAATGATTTAAAGCCATGGTAAACAATAGCTTGTTCACATTCAAATGCAGAGCATCCCAAGATGCTTCATGAGACAGGGGAAAGAGCTGAAATTGCTTTTGCGGCGGTGCTGGGCACAATTAAAGGCTTATGTCTGAATCTTGCATCTATCAAACTGCTGTACAACGAGGGAAACAGCTCCCCAAGTAGCTTTTAACAAAACACTAAATATACTATCATAACAATAAAACCTAACTATCCAGCTGCTAGTGAATTATGTACATGTGGTACTGTGTCCATCATGTCTCCTCTCCCCCCTTTAATCCATCCCTACCTGCTACTGAAAAATAGAAAAGGTCCTCCAAGGAGCAGCTGAAAAGTTTAATAAAAATAAGTCAGAGCTGCTTAATCTGTGTTTGTGATCTGGCTGCACTTTTTCTGAAAATCATGATTGTTCCTTTGGCAAAGTTCAGTGCAAAGTGAGAGCTTCTAGCGTGGCCCCAAAAGAGGGGAGAAAACAGCCAGTTGCTGTCTTCTCTTTTGACATGGCAAATCAAGGCAAATGTGTGAAGGTATTAGAGCCCCACTGCAGAGCAGGAAGAGGAAAACAAATGACACCACGCCATATGCCCCTAATCCCAATTAAAAGGCATTCAAACTCATTTCTCTTCTCCTCAGCTTACCTTTTCCACACCAGTGAACAAGCATGTTTGACAACAGAATGTGGGAATTTCTAGTTCACTGAGCAGGTTTCCTTTCTCTTTGCTCCTGCATCTACCTGAGGCTGCAGCTCCAAACCCTCACCATGTGCTTTAAAGCAAACCCTGTCTCCCCTCACCACACAGCCAGGCATGCACACATTGCCAGGAACTCCAAGGAAGCAAATTGAGAAGCAACAGACACAGCTTGAGGTTAAACATTCTCAGTGGCCATGCTGAGCTTTGTAGGAAATCAACTCTTTTAGGCTCCCTGGTGATGCTGTGCTTAGCTCAGCACTTTTCCCAGGTATGGAGCTTCCTGTGCTTGAGCAATGCAGCAGGAGAAGCCTTGAGGAGGTGAGCAGGACCTTCTGCCTTCAACAGGCATGGAGAAGCAGGCACAGCAGCCAAGGCGAAACCTTCTCAGTACCACTGGTGAAGAAGGGGCCAGGGGGAAAATGCTGCAGGGTGCTTAGAAGACTGGAAAATACCTTGGAGTCAGTGGGTAAATGAATACTTGAGAGGAAGGCAGCATGAGCTACTTATTAGAGGCTGAATGGATAGAGATGGGGAGAGAATGTTAGTGTGGCAAATCAATCTGCAAGCACCAAAATTATTTTGAAAAATGCAAAAGGATGCACTTGCCATTGAAAATTCAAATAGGAAGAGCAACAAATAAACATGGTCTATGATTCGTAAAACCATTGTGAGATAGCAGAATCCTTTTCTCAGACAGGAGAACAGGCAACTTCATCTGCAGCTTTTCTCATTTTTACTTTTCAAGGTCCTTCCTTGTCCTCTTCATCTTCCCATTGACATAAAAGCTATTGACTGGATCTATAAGCACAGCATTGCTTTTCATTGTCTCTTGATTTAAACGCTGTTGCTTTCTTCCTTGTAGGGTATCTGAGACCTCAATGAGAATTCAGAACACTTCCTTATAACATTGCAGTCTCCAGGTTTCGGGTTTTACATCCCCCTCCTTGCCAGCCTTTTCAGAGCACCATCCCACTGCTTCCTACACAGAGTACAGCTGCCAGGCTGATGATACAGATGCAGAGATAAAATTCTATTCTCAGAAGTTGGCTTAGTAAAACGATTTAGGCATAGAGTCCCAGATCATTTTCTCTGTATGTATTTTCTTTATGCTTTTAGATTCATGGCATTGATCTTTGTCTCTTGAACAGGTAAACAAATCAACAACACAAGCAGGGTGTTAACCTCCATGCTTGCTCATGCCACAGGGAAAGTGAGCAGTTGGGGAAAATACTAAGCAAGTGGCTCAGTAGTTGTTTAGTTGAGCAAGAGGTTGCTCTGCAAAGTGCAAGGAAACAGGACCTAATGGTCCAGAGTCATTTCTTCCCTTTGCCTCAAGCCTGACTTCTTCCAACACTAAGATCTCCTCAGTGCCTCTCCAGACTTCTCAGTGTCTTGTCCAGTCCCAAGCCACTCTGTGTTTCTCAGATCTACTCTTTCACCTCCTTACCCCGGTCTCATCTCCATCCTGAGCTTGTCTTGGTCCCACTGTAGTTGCATCTGGTCTTGCCTGACTCATTTGCTGTGACAGCTTTCAGTGAGCTGCCTGCCTGTGTCCTCAGAAGAAATGTCTCCTGCACCAGTTCCTCTCCATCAGCTGTCTTTATGCTTTCTGATGCCAGAGAGGCTCCAGCAAAGGTCTAAAGGGGGAGGTCATGTATTACCTTATTCTTTAAAAAGGCAGAGAATTTCATCCTGAAATGGATACCTAGCATGGAAAATTTCATTCAAATTTTGTGAAATGTATGCAAACAGTCTCTTGCAAGAAGAAATGCAGGAAAAGATGGCTATTTGTGGCACACCAAGTCTGTGACTGAAGTAATTATATGAGCTCTTGCCACTGCTTTCCTAACCAGGAGTAAGACCTTGCAAATGAGTGAAGTGATTCTCTATGTCAAGCCATATTAACACTGTACGAATATTTATTTTAAATCCTCTTACAGACAATGTCTTGATTCAAACTGGATTCCATAGCTGTTGCCAACAAGGTCATTATTATACAGCTTGGTATACCATGACAGCTGGCAGAAGGGAGCTTCCTAATTCACATGCAACTTTGAAAATGTGGCTACACTTCTGTCACCCACCAGAACTTATTAATGGCTGCTTGAACAGGTTTCTACTGAGCAGGACTGGTACTGATGCTTCAGGCCAATGGAAAGAAACACGTGAACACGAGGTAGGTTTCTCCTGGCATATGCTGAGATTATGCCCATGGTCACTTTTTGCTGTGTGACTGTGAAGTCCATGCTGACTCTGTCATGTGAGGCAAGAGAAACCTGCAAGAAGGTACAACATTTTGAGGTTGCCTCATGATATTCAGGATTTGTCAGGCCCGTTGTTTATACAGCATTAATACCAAATTGATGCTTTTGGGAAACTCCACCCATGAGCGATCCAGAAAATTTCCTGATATGCCCATCAAGACTTCAGCCAAGTGCAGTAATTGAAGGTAGCAAAATAATTTTTCAGAGGAAAAGGACGGTAGAGAAGAGAGGGTGAAAACACAGAGCAGAAGAGATAAGCAAAGAACTATGGGCTATGAAAGAACGGACAATACAGGCAAGACAAATATTGGTGCAGAGAGAGGCAGAGCTTGTCGGCCCATTTGTGAAGACTGTACAACCATATTATCAGAGGCTGCATTTAAGCAGAATGGGGTTGATCTTTTTCCTCTCCCTATCTCTCTCTCTGCCCGCATTCAGCCTCTGCTGGCATTGTCTCTTCCTCTCAAACCCTGAAAACTTGAAGCCTCTTCTCCTTGGAAGTTTCAAGGTCTGGCAGGACTTACAACATGGCCTAGAAAATTACACTGGAGCACATAACTTTCTTTCCCAATTCTTTCTATAGCTCCTGGTCATGCTCTGACAGCACTACAAGGCTGATCTTGTTGGCGTGCCAGCCTGTTGAGCAATCCACTTTTGGATGTAATGGGTCACTGATTGAGAAACTAAAACTAAGAGGTCTGGAAAAAATTATACACTCTAATGCTTAAAGAGAATACTAAAATGATGCTTGCAGCTGGATTTTGTTGTTTGGTAACACCAAGACCAAGTCAACTTCAGAGGTTAAATCACCAGATCTTCTTGATATTGACCAAATGCTTCTCCTCAGTCAAACCCTTTTCAAAGCCAAGGTAACCCAGGTACACAGACACAATCAACATGCTGATGCTGATGAACTGAAGTTAAAAAACAGGTATAGGATGTTGTTAGAGGTTAAGAGTTTGGAGTACAAAGGCAGATAAAAGTGACTGCCTATGACATGGCCCTGAGGTGGAAGGGAAGTTATGTGCCTTCCACAGCTTGCTTTGCCCATTGAGCCCCCAGGATCCGAACACATGCCTGCACAAGGCCCTGTCCTCAGATAACCCCACATTAAAAAGAAGGAGTGAAACATCTGACACCCCCAGGGGTGATTCAGACTGAAGTGCAGAGAAATATCTCTGGCTCCAAGGGAAGATGGAGCAGATAAATCAGGGAGCAGCAGCCAAACCACCAGCAGCTGGCCACCGAGGTGGCTTTCAAGAATACATCTCTGTGTCCCAAGAAATCACCTCACATCCACAATTCCAGCAGCCAGAGTGACCAGAAGATAGCCAGCCTCTGTCCCAGAAATTGGCCTGGAAGAAGTGAGTGAAGGAGACAGCGCTGAAGGGCACTGCTAGCATGAAGAAACCACAAGGAAAGTGGTCATTTTAGAAAATAGAAGAGACAATATTGGCACTGGGAGGTCTCCTGGAAATGCTCAGAAATGAAGCTCAGTTTGATATGAAAAATATTTCTCTTCCAAGGCAGTTTAACTGGAGCAGCTTCTCAGGAAAGGAGAAAAATATGCCCTGAGTCTCCCACATAATAAAACATGGGACTGGGCTATGCAAGGTCCTTACTTATCAAAAAGTTGAATTCAAGACAATCAGAAAAAGCCAAGCAGAGCCAATGTGTATTTCTGTCAAGACCTTTTCCCTCTAATTAAAAAAAAAATTAAAAAAAAAAAAGTAAAAGAAGTCAGGAAGAATGGCAGGTTCAGTTCAGAGCCATCCTGGAGCCATGGAGCCTGGAGAGCTGCCAGGCAAGCTGGCAGGAAGTCAGGTGGGCTTGTGATGGAAACCTGCCCTGTGTTTCATCGGAAGTGCATTCAAACAGAGAAACTTCTGCAAAACATTTTGCTTACGACAAATCGGCATTCTCTGACAAAAACCTGGGCTGGCAGAAACCTCCCAGCCCCTGCTCCCGATGGAATAATCATTCCTTACATAAAAAAAAGGGGAAAAAAAAAAAGAAGGAAGAGGAAAGAAACTGGGTGTGTCATAGCAAATGTTAACAGGCTACATTATATATAGTTTTGTAAGTGACTCCTTAAATGGAGCAAATCTTCAAAATGAGCTCTTGAACATTTCAGTCTGATCTTCCACAAGTGCTGAAGGCTCAGCTTTGTTACCCTACAATGTACACAAACACAGAAGTAACGGTGAGTTTTGGGTGAAGATGAAGCAGTTTTATTGTATCCATCACCTTTCCTTTCTGAATAGCATTTTTCAGATATTACAGGTTGTTAGTTATTAATTCCTCCTTGTTCTTACCAAGTCCATTAAATAGGAAAATATTGATAACTTCTCCCCCAAACACAGATTCTGTAACAAGGGCATAACTCTCTCACTTTGAAATTACTAACTAGAGCATTTAGAGAAAAGAGAGGAATGCAGAAAATATATACACAACTTGGGCTACCTGGATGATTGACAGCATTTTTCTTCTTCAAATAAAAAAAAGACAAGATGAGGCATATTTCTTCTTTTATGGTTTTGAGTGATACTGGAAGCCTCTCTTGGTCTATTACCTCTTCCAAAGGAGAGCCCAAAAGGTGTAGGAGAAGGTCAGCATACAAACTGGAGACCTGGTCCTACATTCTCTTCATTTACCTGAGAACCAGAGCCAGATCTGGGAGGCTCTAATTCAGATAGCTGTGAAATAAATAGCAAAGTACCCTTTTAAACTAACCAGAAGCTCAAGCTAAGTGGCTGTATTTGTTTTTCGTGTACCTTTAAAGAAAACAGACATCAGCTGCAATTCAAACTTTCTTTCTTTGCCCCCCAGTTATGTGAACACAGTGCACAAGATTAAGATATTTCCAGCATGTAAATTCAATCATGTGAGAAGTCCCACTGATTCCAGGCAGTGACTTCCTATTGAGTCAGCAAAGCACTTCTGCCTGCGTGTGATTTTAAGATGACTAATCTCTCAGGCTGCGCCCGCGCTGGCGGGGAGGTGCATCGGCAGGATGTCCTGCGGCCCTGGCCCCCAGCAGACGCCCTGGCTATGTCCTGCCTCTGGTCTGGGACAAGATCGCTGTGACCACAAGTTCCCACAGGCTGTGCTTTCGTCCCTGTGTCCAGAGCCAGCAAGAAGTGCACTGTGCTTTGTCAGAGCCTGCAGCCGGGCTGACAGGGGGATGCTCGAGGGGGACATCACTGCTGCTGCATAGCCAAAAGCCCAGCTTCGTGCTCAGTCTTACCCACATGCTGAAACTCTTTAGTAATTTGGAGTGGTTCTATATCAGCTCTGGCTAGAAAGAGACTTTCACAACTTCTCTAATGAACCTCTCACAGTCTTTCAATAATGCAGCTATTTATAGACTAGGTCTATGCTGAACAGATCACAGAGGCTGCACAAAAGCTCATAGTGTTTCAACAATGAAGCTGCAGAGAAACATCAGAGCAGACTGAAATCACTCAGTATGGTTACATACAATCAAATATAATCTATGTTTTGCATGATTAGATATTGCTTAACTGAAAAATTAATGCCATTTTAACACATTTAGATAATTTTCTTAGAAGTGAGAGCTGTTTTTGGGAAGTACAAGAATTTTCAAGTCTTAGACTAAGGGCTAAATCCTGCTCTTGCTCACATCAAATTTTAGGTGTGGCATCACTGAAGTTTAACAGAATACTCCCAAGTAGTCAGAGCAGAAATTGGACATTGTCAGAAATCATCACTAACCATGTCATCTGTCTCTTTCAAATTACTCCTTTTAGGCTTTAGCAAATATCCCGGGTCTTGCAGCCCCAGCATATATCCTGAACTGAAAATATTAATAAAAACTGTTCAACCAATGCACTCATGAGAAAGCATTGCTGCTGTTCTTTTTATCACCCAAGCCCATTTCATCTTAAATGTTTCTGAGATGTGCAAGATGAAGGTAGCACAAAGCAGCAGAACTTTGTGCATATGGCCCACCTGAATCTTTCTTAGAAAAAATCAGGGATAGAATTTTACTCCTTTGACCTTCCCAGACTTGTGTTTCTCTGACACTTGTTCATGAAGTCCCAGTAAACAGCAGATTTACACAAACATGCTTTGCTTATGAATGTTTAAATTTTTTCCTGAATTTTAAGGGAGAATTCAATGCAGGTGTTGGAGTAAGCACTGCAGGCCTTTGGCTTTCACTACTGTGGTCAGAAGACAGTTTAGTGACACCATTTAGCATAGAGACTCCCAGCTCTTGCTACCTTCTGTGAGCTAAGGATTTATCTCTCTAAAAGGAGCAGGGATTTCCTCTGGGGATTAGGAGGAGATAAAAACCCAAGACAGAGCTACTATCTCATTACATTACAAAGCACAAATGGATGAAAAAGACAGTCAGTGATTGTCTTTCCTTTTTCTCTTTTGGCAATTGATTCCTCTTTGGGGGCCCAGAAGAGAAATAAGATCCCTCTTTTTTACCCAGGTCTGTAAGGACACAGGCCATAGATGGACTTACAAACCAAACTACACTGAGAGTTGCAGAATTCTATATTTATATGGCATTGAGACTCTCAGTATTTCTTCTCAGTCCATTCTTGCTTCTGCAAGTGCACTGAGCAGGTCCTTGCTACAGGCATGGGAAAATCATATAAGCCCAGCCACCAGCAGTATCAGTACCCTCATTAAGGCCAATGGGCCATCTTAAACTAGGTTTTCCTGCACTGGTTTAGACTGCTGATACACCCCAAGCAGAGGAATTTCACATCCAGCCCTCCTCAGACTTTTGAAGGATGAGGTTAGGCTAGGCATGTGGATCCAAACCAAAGTTCCTGTTGCAGTGGACTTGTATGAGTAGCCTAGAAATTCCCAGAGACCCCTGAACAGAACTATTAAACCATCCAACAGCAGCTCTTTTGACACATCCAGATAGTTTTTTTTTTCCCACCTGCTTCATTAACTTTTGCTTCTGAACTGTGGGAAAATGAAGCAAGGCAAGACAAAGACCTTGACCTGATTGTGTAGCTTCATGGCAGGAAACGCGTTAGCGAAAAAGACAATCTTTCTGCTTTAAGTTTTATTTACAATTACACTGGTGGTACCTTGTCTAGAAGTCCTGACTGTCTTGAAAGGCTGACACATTTTGATACATTACCTCATGTAAGGTACCAGTGCTCACCAGTAAAATTCGACAATATCAATAAACAATCAAAGATTTTCATATTATTAAAATGTTCAATTGTAGATACAATATTAAGTTATAAATATGCTCTATGACAGAAAAAAAAGCAGCTTATCACTCACTGACTACTTTAGAAACTCTTTTTTTCTGCTGGATTTAAAATTTCTGGTGAAATTGGTGAGGAGTGCACTCAGCACATCCTGTTAGCTGAGTCAATTGAAATTGCACCTGTTCTTGGATGCAAGTCCTAACAAATGCAACCCATATGCATTGTAAAGAAAAGGACTTGTATGCACTTTTTCCAATTAACATCTGCCTTTTGGCAAGTCATTAACCTATTTTCTCACAAAGAAACAGCTTCAATTGTATTATGCATCCGAAGCGTGCAAAAGTCCCTGAGGGGGTACTCTGACAAAAACATACCGTTCCTGGATCCAATGTGAACATACATATTCATTAATTGTTTGGGGCAATGAGTACAGAATTTCTGATTTTTACAAGTCTTACAAGGTAAACAGGTTACATAAAGCAATGTCCCTGGAAATAGCCACATCCTGGCCACTGTCGCTCAGTAGAAAAATCAAGAGTAATTTTGTGCTGTGATATGGCAATTAGAATAATTCAGCAACAGTGTAAAAAAACTTTTAGGAAGAAAAAAGAACATTGTTTACCCTAAAAATAGTATTGCATATTTATTTATTTAAAGAGACATAAATAAAATGGTAAGTTGTATTTTTCAAATCCCTCATTCTATATGGATCTGTTCAGGACATCCCAAAATGGCAATGAGAACCTATTCTACCAATATTTTTCCAGCTAAAAGATTAATATTATCAAAATTTAAAACTACATATTTAGATTCCTGACCATGAAGATGATAATGAAAAAACTACTTATTATCTTACATGTGTAAAAGCAAGAAACAACAATCCCCCAAAGACAAGGGAATTGTTCAGAGGCATTCACCTCCAGGAACTGATTTTCCAAACCCCTAAAGTTATAAAAAATATATCAATATCAAAAAGTGAATGCTGAAGTAACAATTGGTAGCATTTCTTTCCATTAGGAAGAGCATTTTTAGTTTGAAACGTCTGCTGAAGTATGTTGCAAGGAGCTGCTGAGCTGCTGCACAGCACTCTGACACTTCAGGAATTTGAAGTTGGGTTTCTCCAGAAACAGTCTCCCAGCAACAACCATTGCTGCCACCACCTTCTCTCTCTCCACACACAAACCTTGGGGATCTACTGCACGTCATTATTTTTAATAAGTAATTGAGCCATTTTTGCAGTAGTAGGCCTGAAAGCTGGAAGCAGTCTTTCTCCACCAGGGGGGCCTATTTATATTTAGTATCAGAGGGATAATTTAGCCTGAGGGAAACTATACTGCATCAGGTGCATTGTTCGGCTTGTTTAGAACAAGTTTGGTCTATCAGTACTTCAATGCAGTCTCCAATACAAATATAATTCTCATAATTTAAAGACCCATGCAATTATTTTTTTTTACACAGTGCAAAAGCACAACTAAGACTAAACAGCAGTCATTTTCCTCTAGTTTTATAATTCAAATTAGTCAAGTCACCAGTTACTTGACAGAGTACAAACCCTAGAGTAAATGCTTCTGAGAGTTTAACAGCCTTGGCAGGTGCTTTTAAAGGAAGCATTTCTGTTCCAAAACTTTATAAGAAATGGATGAAGAGAATAAGATAACTAGGCCACATCAATGCTTTTTGAAAAGAAACATCATGTTAGATGGTTGTGATTGTGTTTTAGGAAAGCTATCACAGCTTGAGGAAAATACATCCATCCTGTTTTCAACCATGACCAGACATCCTCCTAAGTGTCATCATGTTGAGTTTTGGTATCAACAGACCACCTAACAGAATGACAATAACACGTCTTAATTTGGGAATGTTATGTTGCTTCACGAGATGCAAAAACAACAGAGGAATAAACTGGATTAAGTAGTAAATGCTCCAGATAATAGGTACTGAAAAGGTAGAGGGATTAGTGACAGGAGCTAAGGCAGAAGGGAAAATTTCAGCAGAGATTTTATTTAAAAATATGGAAGTAAAAGAAATATCCAAATCTTAATGATACATAATTCTGAAAAAAACTTAAAGGAAAAATCTGCAGATTTAAGCCATATACATATATTTATATAGTCCACCAAGAGAAAGCAAAAAATAAGCAAAAATTTTAATAGCTACATGGTTTTGTGTCTTCTAATGGAGACAAGAAAAGGCAAAACCCACAAGAGTATTTGCAAATTCATAAAGTGAAGTACATTTCATCCAAAAGACAGCATTTACATAACCTTGTGTTATATAGTAGTATAAACAATTGCATAATCAAAGGTCAGGCTGGAATACATACACCATTCTTTGACAAAAAATCTGTGGTTAGGATGCTGCCCTAGAAACAGTTGCATCCAAAAATTTTTTAAGAGATTGCTTCTTTGCCATAACCAGTAGAGCTCAAGACTGAGCTGCAAATATGGAGTATCTACTTAAAAATCAGAGTTAACAAAGGAAGTGAGGTGATGTTTGGCTATCTGAAGATGGTTGCTGAGAGAGGAAATAAGTTACACAAGAAAACTTGACAGCACATTTCTGTGGCCTGAGCTGCAGTCATATTTACACAGTGAGCTTGCCTACTAAAGTTGAACTCTGCTGATATTAATGAGGTTCAGCCTGGGAAATAGGCTTTATCTATATACAGTCAGTTGCAGAATTGGATTAAAGTGCTTCCCCATTTCAAGTGTTCTATTTTTCAGCATACACGTAAACTTACAGAAACACAATTACCTAGTTTTGACTGGATTTACAACAGGTGTTCTGCAATTGCTATTAAAAAAAATTACAAAGAAAATAAATATTTTCCATTAAAAGTAAGACCCCAAATCACCTTTCTAAGAATTGAATTTTTATTAAAAATAAAACCCAAATCATCATACACTGCAAAATTTTTCCTGACTTATGTCTGCATTCACAATGCATTACTTGATCGGGTACATTCACAGCATGCAAAGCTTGAGCACACATGGACATTCTTATAGGATAAGAATCTTTTGTATTTATGACCTAGATTTTGCATATTTTTGTGTTTGGTTCAAATATATTCTTCAGAAGTATAAAGCTGATTTTTGTTTTTGTAAATATGAAAAGTGAATTTGATGAGGGTATGATAAGCAGAAGTGTTCAAGTGCATCAAAACTCGTGTTTTGCAGCTGGATTCACATAGATGCAATTATAGCTTCAAAGTTTAAGTGACTTAATTTCTGCATTTGTAGCTAAAAGTTTTCACACTACATCTTCTTGCAGTCATTACTAAAATGTTTAAAAGATATAAAATAGCACACTACTTTTTGGTAAAACACTTGAGAATATGTAAGGGACAAAGAACACCTCTGGCATTTTTGTATTATGTGTTACTTAATTTAGGTGTTTAAGTAATGTTGTCTTAGCACAAAGAACATTGATTTCACAATCCTTGACTGAGTTTAAAAATCTGCAGAGTGGTAACCTGCACAATAACTGCTATCCATCTAAAAATACGTATTAGTGGCTTAGTTATATTCAAGGTCTTGTTAGGTTGAAATAAGAGCTCTGGAATGTTCAATGGAAATGATTTAGAAAGTATTAGTTTTGATTGGGTTACACTTCATTGAATAAATAACCAGAATATCTGCTTGCTACCAATGTTTGAATTTTTTTTAAAATTTCTTCCATTTTTATTACTTTGATTTGATGTTCCCACTTATAGCAAAATCCAGTGAAGAAACATTCCTTATGATTTTATGAAAGATACTCATCAACATGGTTCATTTTCGTATTTTATTAGTTCTGGTTTTCCTTAAGTAACATTTTTTGCTGATCTTTTATGCATTCTTTCAATCTATCTTCTGTACAAGTAAGACGTTTTTCCAGGATTGAAATGGTCTGCATGAAGAAAAGAATAATTTCAATTGGGTTTATATTATTCACACAGTATTATAAAAGTGTACAACATAGGAAAAGTAATTTTAACTCAACAGGAAAAAATACTATAAGATGGCTTCTCCTTAGCTATTCCACTATTTATAACTGTATTTAAGAATTATAATTATGGTTTTGCCTCCATGGAGATTGTCTAAAGGCTTTTGTTTTCAAAGAACATTTTCACTGAGAAATACACGTATAATGTAAAGTACTCTGGAATACTATGTGAAAGTTGCATCCATATTCCAATAGAAAAACAGCCATCACTGTGACCAAAAATGATATCTTTCAAAAAACTAAAAGAAACTTTTAAGGCATCCCCAAGAAAATGAAGTGAGAAAAAAATAGACTATTAAAAGGCATTTATTCTCCATGATATTATCTTCAGCAGAAGAAGTAGGTTTTTGGATCCAGGCTGGCAGTTTCTTTTACAACTCACTACAAAAATAATTACCAACTCATGACTTGACTCCATACTTCCCAAAACCTGTTTCTTCCTACTTAGCATATATATTGCAAAAGAACACAGAAAAAACCCCTTAGCTGCTCCATTTTGAAGTGATTTAATATCAATATATTACAGACTACAAGGAAGTATCTCACAACATAAGCTAAATCTGGATTAAAAAGATGCATTGAGCATTTGCAAACAAGTGACAGAGCCACTGACTGAGACCAAGTATTTGTGCAGTTTCATTGGCACAAGGACTTACTGCACTGCTTGGATTCCTACCTAAGCAAACACCTCACACACTAAGTTGGGAAAGGGATTAAATGGTACATTGCCAATTTACTTTGTTCATCCCCTGCTAGTGCATGATTGCTCCAGCTGGAATGTCTGCTAAACAACTGGCTTCTGACAAAACTACCCAGATCACACTACTGAAAAACAGCAATTCTCTCCAGCCAGAGTTAAAATACAGCAACAATCTTTATGATTATGTACCAGGAAGCTTTCACTTTGGCAAACACAATACCTACAATCAATATTTTCTGAAAGGAAAACCCAAACCAGTCACTTGACTACACAGCTATTCAGAATAACCCCATAGTCTTTAAAGTTCTGATTTATGAACATGACTCCAGGCTACTGTTGCCCTTTGACGGCACTGTCATTTTGCACTGCAAGTGTCACCTGTTATTGCATACTTACTAGAGTTAACATCTCCAGCTGCCCCACAATGTGGTCCAAAGCACAGTCCACGGAGGAGGAGATGCCTCTGTGCTGTCCCACACTAAGCACAGCTGACCCATTCTCATTCTCTGCCTTCCTTTTTGAACTTCTTGCTGAGGAAGCAGAGGGACGCGGCAGTTCTTCACTTTTGTCAACACCCTTGAATACAGAAACACATTTGAAGATTCAGCTTCCATTGTCTTCACTTAAGTGGAACGGTGTCAAAAGATAAACAGGACAGCCAAAAGTCAGGTTTTTAATTAAAAAAAAAAAAAACTACACATATATATATATATATGCATACACACAAGGACCACAAGGACCCTCAGATTTGCTTTTTGTACCAGGTCCAATTCACCACACTTTAATTTGTTCTGACCTAAGAGAGAATTTGAGCTGTGATGGATGAGGCAATATGGAAAACCTTAGCAGTCTTTAGGTACATGTTTCAGGAACATATGATTCAAGAGCTATGTGCTGTATCACTAGGGCTTAAATTAAAACTTGAATAAATACAATTAATGAGGGACACTTTCTTCAAAAAGATAGCTCTAGTTGACAAAGAAATTCACTCAGAGTAGCCATACAGATGAAAAATCCATATGTGACTAGACAACCACCAGCGCTTCTTTCAACGTCATGTTATGAAACCTTTGTTTAGTATGAACTAACCTCTTACTTCAGCTTTAAAAGAAAGTAGTTTTCAGTTGTTTGTTCAGTGATGGTACTTTTTGAAAAATTGATTCCTTCAGAAAACGGGAGAAGGAAACAACAGAGAAGATCCACACAATGCAACATTGAGAGAAAAAACTTTGATGTGTAAACTTTGCTTCAGGCTAAGTGAGAGAGCATGATCTTCCCCACCAATTTGTTTTTGTCAGTGCCTTCAAGTTCTTAATGGTATTTTTGAGGCAGGAAAGGTTAAATCATCACTAATTCATTAGAAAGTCCTTCACAATAACTTTACCTGAATAATTAATAATTTATTGAGATTTCTTTGAAAACTTCTTATATCTTCAGACAACTTTACTTTACTTATACACTAAAATAAGTTGTGGTAGTTAAGTTTTACTATTTTTAATTACATTTGATATATCTACATTTATAGAATAAACCTTTATAATGGTTCCAATTAAACTATTTCTGTGGAATTTATTGACAGCCCATGAAAATATCCATTAGCTATGAAAAGGGGAATATTTAGTCTCACCTTATGTATTTAAAATACACAATATTTATAATGTGCCCAAAATATATTTATGTTGTAAGGCTGAACAGATTTTCAAAATAGAGGGTATTAAAATCATTGTCAAACACTAACAAAAATAAAAATCTCCTTAGTCTCTAAAATACTCTCATAGAACGTAAATTGCTAGGCAGGATTATTAGCAGACTTTCACAAGATCACCTAGGTATGTTGATGAGTTTCTGTCAAGAATGAATTACATGTTGTTGACCCTGCCTTTAAATCATAGGATCAGAGACTGATGGATTAAATAATGCCATGATAACAATGTAACTATTTTAAATTTAAGTAAAACTAAATCAAATCAATATTACTGGGAACTTATACTGCTGCATTATCCACAATAACATTCCAGTTATTCAGTGCCATCCTGCACAGTCCTGTGTGGTGGGAAACAGCTGAAAGCAGAGACTGTGGTGAGGTAAGAGAGCAAAAAAGGAAGTCTTACAAGCCTCTCTGGGTTAAAAGTTCCATTGTGCAGTTACATTCTGCAAGCACAGCTCTCAAGCCCCCCAGGCAAGAACCCAGGAAGTGCAGAGCATGACGTTAGTAGAGACAGGGGCACATACCCAGGCATGCACTTCAGACCTTAACTGACAATGCTACGAAGGCAGAGGGAACCCTTCTCAAGGTTTGATAATACCATGGTATTCACTGACATCACTTCCACTGATTTCTTTTATCATAGCATTGTCAGTTAAGGTCTGAAGTAAGAGAGATTATTTCAACCCAAGGAGGAAAGCTATCAATTCAGTAAAGAGAGCAAATGCTAAGCTACTAAAAGTCTCACCACCTTTTTCCTACAGCAAAATTGATCCAAACCTCAATATACCAGACAAATAGACCTGAAAGAATGTTTTGTATCTCAGTAAACTGCCACCAGCATTGCACGTCAGAGTAATGGAAAATATAATTTTATATTTTATAATTTACTTATAATTTACTGGGTTAAGCAGCAAACAGATTTTTCTGTTACATCTTCAAAGACTTAGAAGCACAATAAAACATATAAGCATTTACAGAAGTACAGCAAAGACCCTGATGTTTGTCAAAACTCAAACAAGATAAGCAAATAACTGAGATTTCAAAATTTATAAGAGAAATGAAAAAAGACCATTTCAAATTTTCAACTTATCTAACTTGTGTCCAAATGGTTATTTTTATCATATCCTGGAAATTTGTAGAGACTTTTTTAAACACTGTCAGACATCAAGTATGTTGGTATAATTTCAAGATTATCTGCTTTATATTTTAACCTTTCCTAATACCTAACTTTACAATCTCCTTCAGCTCAGCAAAAGGTCCAAAATGGCTTAAATCTAACATAACACTCAAATGCCAAAACCCTGCTGTAAAGGAGTGACACTAGTCTCAAAAGATTTCCTTTACTTTTGGGTACCAGTTAGTTCATGTCCAATAATTTTATTCACCACAATATTTCACTTAAAAGGAAGCTCCTTTTAAAGAAAGTCTTTCTACTCAAAGTCTATTTCAAATGAAAAGTTTCAAGAATTAAATGTTGTCTTTCCTTCAAATTAGCCCCTTTCTGAAGTATTTGAAATGCTACCAATTCATAAACAACAATTCTGTATGTCACCAGCAATGTAGTAAAAATGTCTCATATATATAAAAAAAGTCAACTATTTGGAGACTAATCAGAGCTATAGCATATTTTGAGAGAATAAATTTTAATATGGCAATCAATTTTAGCTTGTTACTTCTGAGAAAAACAAAGAAGAAAATGAAAATGTGTACAGTGTTTCCATTCACAGACCATTAGTAATAGCATAAACTCACATTTGGGCGACTTCATGCAAGTTACAAATAAGGAGGAGAAGGAACAGATTTAATTAATCAATAGGAAGTTATTACCATGACATTACCAGCGGATGTTCAGCATAAAATTAAATTTAGCTTACAAAATGATGTCACAAACAGCAAACCATAATTGCTCATCTTTGTTTTCTGTCAAGCAAAATAGCCAAAACGCTGTGGGTGGTACTTGATCAATTTGTGAAAAATCCTTACACATAACCTTATCACCTCTGCCTGTTCCCAAACATTTTCCCATGAAACATTCACACAGCACATAGACACAAACACTGCATCCCAGTCTCCCTTTGCTTCATAACTGTTAAGAATAGAATCTGAGTAAAATGCACCCATATATAAGGATGCCTGAGCAGTTTTATTTATAGAAATGAAGAAAAAAAAAATCCCTCAAGGGAAATAAGAAAAAAATAAAAGATACAAGTCTCTCTCACACAATTGCCTGTCAACAGGCTTCCATCCTCTATGAGCTCCAAATTTGGAAACTACAGACCAGAGTTTCTAAAAGCATATCTTAGAGATCTTATAATTAAGATGGGCTTATAAAAAAGTAACATTGGTAAGCTTCCTAATGAATCACAAAAATTGGCATGGTCTTCTTTTTAAAATTAAACCTTTAAATTTTGAACACATGGTACATTTGCCTACTAATAGTAAAATATTTCTGATACTGTGATTAAAACAACTACAAATAATTAGTCATTAGTAGGGCATTAAGCTCAAACAAGATCAAAGTCATAACAGAGTATTGCCCCACCTTACCAGATGTTGAATTCCTGTGTCTTTTGAAATCATGGGAAATTTTTGGGAGAAACAGTACTGTCACTATCACTACTTTTTCCTTGTCTTGTGAACCTACCATCATATAAAAATGGTTCATTGTGGAAATGTTAAATTTAACCATTCAAGAGTTGGTTTTTGTGGATTTTTTGTTTTGTTTTTTTGGGTTTTCTTGTTGTTTTTTTTTTTTTTTATTTAAGTTTTTTGGGGTTTTTTGTTCTTCTTGTTATTTTTTTGGGGGGGTTGGGTTTTTTGTAGGATATAATTACTCACAGATCACTTCTACTGCTTTGAAATTATTTTTTTCAGTCAATGAGTGATCCACGTAAAACAGCTCTCTGATCTATTAGTCGAACACTGAGTATGTTAAACCACAATCTGTCTTATCAGCTCCTACTGAAGAAAACTTCCCTATAGTTTCAGCTGATGACAGCACTCTTCATTTCCTCTCTCATGCACATGAATCAGCCCAGCAACAACTTGCCATGTGCCAACTGTGGCTTGCTGCCCCATGTCATCTGATGAGGTATCTCTGGCATCATTTATTTGCAAATTTTAATGAAGTTTTGCATTCAAGCTGTAAAACACAGATAAACTATGTGGTGCATCCAGAGCAGAGTTCTACTAAGCATTTCTAGCTTGAGCAGTCCACTTTCAGAACTTCTAACACAGGCTCTCACACTTCAATCAAAGTCTTTTATGTCATCTTACACATCAGAGTCTTCTCCAGGTTTTAAAAAAATACCCAAGCTGAAATAAAAAATTTAAAGTGCACTTAACAGAAGTGCATCACATCCAGTCTGACATGGAAACACCTTATGGACCACTGAAGGTAGCACACCCTTCAGTTTAGAGCCTGATCATGAGCAGTGGTACCAGGTTACAAACTCACAGCCAATAAAACAGGCCAAACTATCAGACTGTATTCTTTAGCAAAACAGGCACTTCCACCTTAGATGGAAGAGCATAACACTAAGTCTTGAAAAGAGCAAATTCAGCCTGAAGCTAACTGAGTTTATAGAGGCCAGAAGGCCAGTACAAAGCAATGAAAACTCATAGCTTATTTTGGTGGAGTTTTTTATTTAATTATCTGTACAAAATTAACTGAAATCCTGATGAACTTAATCAGATTTTTTATTTTCTATCAGGATGACAGCTATATTGAATTTAGTATTCCTGTGACAGCATGAAATAATAAACTGCCTTATCCATAGGCACATCTCAAGATATCCTGAAAGTTCTAGGCAAAGAAATTACATCACAATTTACAAGCAACCTTTCACACACATAATGAGAAACTGACTACATAGTTTTCTTATGTCATCTTTTTCCCAGAGTGCTGCTTCTGGTTTGAGAAAACCCTGTAAAACAGTACATCCAATGCACTCAGTATTTTATGATTCTACATATACAGAATCTAGTAGAGAACAAAATATTTTCTCCGTTTTCCATCCATTCAAGAAAGCACTGAAAATGAACATACAATAACCTTTGTTTTCTCCAAAAAAAATTTTAAAATTTTTTCTATTTTCCTAATAAAAACCTCTTAGAAGTCCGCAAATATTTAGTGCATCCAGTTAGAAATAAATAAATATTCCTGAAATACTCAGATCATCAGTAATAAACTTTACTTAAAACCAGGTGATTTTTTTCTAATTTGCTCATTGATGTTAATTTCTTATATTAATAGTACCCTGGACAGTCTGTATCAATTTAAACTTTTAGAAAAAGCTAAGGATTTCCCCCCCAAAAACAAACAATACAAGTTAGGAATTGATAATTAAAAATTAACTGAACAAAAAGCCCCACAAAACAACAAACAAACAAACAAATCCCCCAACTAAACAACCAAATAAAAAACCCCAAAGCATATCATAAACATCCAAAACAAACCAGGCAGAAATCATTGGAGGTTCAATTTCCAAAGGTGAGAATCCCCTGTCAGGAAGTCAATTCTAATGTAACAGTTCAGGAAGACTATACTCAAACACTTTCATAAGCTATAAAAACACTTGCACCACAGGCAACAAAATATAAAAATGTACCCTGTAGAAGAAAGGCAAAGAAAGGTAATCAATTACCTCCAGTATATCTTCTGCAAGAAGCTTTGCAAAACTAGGGAGAAATAACATGACACTATTCTCTACTATTTACAATTATGAAATAAAGTAGCCAAGTTTAATTTAAGCAAATTGCATGCACACCCAAGGGGACATTTTACAGTTGAAATTGAAAAAAAGTTTCTATGATGGTTTCTTTTTACCTGCATAAACGCCTAATAAAAATTGTATGGCAGACTCTGCTTGAACTTCTTATCCATTTGAGGGCAGAGAAAAGCTAAAGGAGGGCAGGAGGAATACTTGCAACAGAAACTGGAAATATAATGAAATGCTTACTAGAAGGAAGTAACAATAGAAAATTAATAATTCTATGTGGACAAGACCTCCTTTCTACCTCTATAAATAGAACATCCTTCTATTTTTGATATTACAAATGTTAATGAATAAAACCAAAGCTATAAAAACCCTGGGACTTTCCTAGCATGTGGACAAACTCCCTGTACTTCAAATAGCAGATTGTGGGGGTTCACAGAGGGCGTCAAGTACATGGGAGGTAGGAGGCAGGGTGTGAGTGAGAGTAGAGCATCCTCATCAGGAACATACCTAATCAGAGAAATGACAACCATTCTTCTGGCTTGCCTGCTCATGACTCCTTTCTGTCCTCTTTCCCCTACCTAAAAAAACTGAATTAAAGCCTTTAGACCAATACCTAGCTAGAAGTCTAACTGAACTTTACAAAGAAACAATACCTGGTAGCAGTGACTTTGTTGTACAGAGTCTTAAATTATATATAAAGGACAGCACTTCCTCTATCTCATTCAAAGTCACCTAGAATATCCATATTCAACATGAATTAACAATGAAAAGAGGTTGATCAACAAACCCAGAGGAATTTCTTGTTCTTGAAGGCATGTTTACTCCTGAGAAAAAGATAAAACAAAAGAATATACTTTAAAACATGCAATTGATTTCTCCTAGATAAGGCTTTCATACTTAACCTGCTGGGGCAAAAGTAATCTTGGACAACTTACACTGTATGCAAATGAGAGAACTAAAGGAACACAATTCTGTCTTAAACTCCACTTCTCAATACGAATGAACAAAAAATTACTGAATAGACAAAACATCCAGAACAGACAGGCTCTGCCAGAACAAGAACTGAAGGCTGTGAATAATGTTTTCCTCAGCCCTCCAGAAAGCTGAGAAGGGCTACAGTCCCTGGGCTCCAGCCAGGGGTCTGGTGCTCCTCAAGAGCAGGAGGCTGGCACGGGGCAGAGCTGCCTGTGCTGCAGAGCCTCCCCCCATGCCCTGGCACTGTAGCAGGGCCCCCTGCTGCAGGAGCACATGGGGGCTGTTTGCCAGCCCCTACATAACTACATACTTACATGCATATCTACAGAAAATTTACTTTCAAAGTTATATGCAAAGCTAAAAGAAACTCCTTTCTACCAGCACAGCTGCATCTGTATCAATGGTTTTTGTCAGGGTGTCAGTGCTATGGTACAAATCTTTTTATTTTGCTATGTCATATCAACATCACTTGTGTCATTACAAAACTTTGTTGCACAGACCAACCTAAACTGCCTCCTGTTAGGGGATGCCATGGGGGCAGGATGTCCATGCAAAGATTTCACAGAGAAATCTCTTCCTAGCTGAGATCTGGCAGCTTTGATTTCCTATCAGAGCAGTAACCACAGGTGGCTGTACCACTTGACCAGGTGGATATTGACAATACCACGGAGTTTGTTTACTCCATAGAAGCAAGTGTCAAATCTCCTCTAATACAAATTACTTACAGGAAAATATCAAAGAGTTAAAAGCATTTGAAATTAAGTTAGCAATCCAGCATAGCAGAGTCCAAAGTTAAATCCAACAGGGCCAGCACAACTGCTTGAACACTTTGCCAAAGAGACAGATACTACTATCTGCAAAAGAAAAAAAGAAGTCCAGTATTTCATAGCTCAGAACTGAAATCCTCTGACCATAGCCATGAAAAATATATTTTACTATGTAATAGAAGAAATATGGTTCTTCAGCATTTTAGCAAGGTTTTTGTTAATGAAATGCTAGACCTATAGTGGATGGTGAAGGTTTCAAAAAAACTTCAAACATTTTACCAAGAGTGCCACAAAAATACCCCCATAAGGATAAAATGAAGCTTCAAAATTTTCATTGAAAAGTTAAATTTATGTGCTTTTATTAGATTTCACAAAATACCTGGAGAAAGCAGCAAAAGTCCATCCTGAGCTATTTCAGTGTTCAGCATTAGTAAATATTCAGAAGGTTTGGATAAGCTGTCCCATTTTTCAAGGTAAAAATAATATTCAGTCCTGCTTTGTTCAGAGGTGGGATTGTAAAAAAATGCTTTTTTAGCACCAGAACAACTTTGCACTTAAGTCACCTGAGGTTTACAATTTACTATGATAGAATCAGATTAGAGAACAACAGAAACTGAGAAATTTGAAAATTACAAACAGATATCCAAGAAATGTTAACTTTGGAGTGGTCTGACAGGCCTGTTTCACTCTTGAAAAATAATTTCTGTAACTCAAGGATTATTTGTACTTTAAAAGTATCAGAAACAAAAGAAGGCCCAGCAACAGCCTATTTATTAGCTAGAGATGTTAAAGCATTATGCATATTTTTATGTGTTTAATGGGATATTTTTATCTTCCATTTCAGATGATAATAAATATTGTAATTGTATTTCTGGCAAAATACTTTCTACTCCAACCACAGCAAAAAAGACTATTGGTTTGGGAATAACTTCAAAAGTCAGATATTGATACTGATTCTTAATATATCCTGCAATAATGGAGAAAATAGCAGGAGTGTGGGGAAGCTGAAATTCCATCAGTAATCACAAAGGATAAACAAGAGAATTGTGGGGTCACAGGTCACAGCCAGCATGAGAACTGTGCCAGAAAAAAGCCAAAAAATCAATTAAAAAGTTGACCTAGGACATATAGAGCAAATATTTAAGGCTTAATGTCAATACAGTTTGAGGGGACAAAAAAGCAATACTTTTTCAACCTGAAGACCTCTCGAATGAAATTTTTAGTCAAACTGTTACTGATAAAATCATCCTTTTTTTTATATATCCATAATATGCATGCTACAATTTTATTGATGCATTTTAGGTTGTAGTGCATCATGAACTCAATTATCTTGTTAGTGTTTCTTCAAAAACAGTTAAATCAGAAAGATGCTGCATAATTATACTGGTTTTAGTGACTCCATTGAAATCTGCTCTTGTTTTAGTCCCATAAAAAACATAAACAGTTATCTGGAAAATCAAGTTTACAGGTGACAAAAAAGGCATCCTGTAAACTACTAAAACAGTCTGGGTGACTTGGCAGTCTGATTTCAATCAACTGTCAAAATGCAACTTTATATATACATGCAAGGCATCAGAGAAGAATACACTACAGAGTAATACACTACAGAAAGCAGAGGTGTTGAAAAGATCTACAATGACATATAGCTGGACAAAATTATAAATCTTTATGATAAGGTTACTGAGTGAAGAATTACAGTATCTTACATGCAACTAACCAAAATTGCTAAGGAAATAGTATTGCACTATTTCACTACACTAGAAAAATTTGGAAATATGGACATGGAATTCCTTTCCCAAGAGACATAAGGAAGAAAATATCTTGGAAGAATAACTTTTTCAGTGAGGAACACTTGATACTGGTTAATCTAAAAACAGCTTAAGGATAAAGCAATTCTTTTAAATCCCTGTTGCAAGTAAGGAGTCTTCCTTTACAATAAAAGTACTGCAGTATTTAACTCAGAGTTGCATTGCAATGCCTTCACTTCAGGATCTAACATGCAGAGAGGAACTCACACTTCAGTGTACAGGAAATATTTATGCAGCAAGAACATGCCAGAGGACAGCATCTCTCCCCTCCCTACCTCCCTCCTTCAACCAACCCAAACTGCTACAACCAGACCATTGGTAATAATTAACCATATAGTAATATGTCAGGGGATACAGAAAAAAAAAGGCCCAAACTAAACCAACCAGCTCTTCAGAGCAGTAATGCCACATACCTCCACTGATGGTGTCACCCACAGAGCTACTCATTTTTTTCCCCCAAATATTTTTTGTTGCAAAATGCAACAGAATCCAGTGTTCCTCTTTCAGAATCACTAATCATATTCTGTTTATCACTTGCTTCCCTCCGATTTCATATAGTCTCAGCTTTTACTTTACAATGCTTCAAATTCAAGCAATAAGGATGGAGCTGCCTCCATTCAGTTTCAGTTACCTGCTGTTTACATTACAGCCATGCAGACAGAAAAAATCTGAATCCTCTCAGGCTGAAAAAAAAATAATTGAATCCAACATATGTACTTCCTGAACAAAAGGAAACCATTACTACCACCTCCTTTCCTCCTACTTTTTTCCATTACAGCTTAAGAAAGATATTCAGCTGTTGCATGCCTGTAACCCACCTGTTTGTATTACAGCACAATCACGCTGGATACATGGCCCCACAGACATCAGTCAATACAGTTAGGTTACAGCCAGCTCTGATCTACTCCTTCATCTCTAAATAATCTTTTCTTATTATTTCCTTTGCGCTCCTATTAGTGTTTGGACAGCCTAAGAGATCAGGGAATTGACCCGGATGAAATTAACCAGATAAAAACAGCCATTAAGTTGAAATAACTGTGAAACCATCCTTTAGCATTGTTCTACCTAATTTCTAACCCCCACACTGTTTTGGCGGAAGATACAAGCCAAGATGTTTTTCTTCATCAAACACCTATCTGCTGAAGCAAATCTTTTTTCCTTAGTTGCTGAATTTGATTTGAAAAGTCTCATTTTTTTCAGTCTTGTTTTAAGCAACCTATGTAATCTTTGGATGTGACTCAGTGTTTCCATTATCTCACATTAAGCAAGTAACTACATCTCTCACTGCAAACTGTACAGTAATGCAGCATGGCTTCAAGGAGAGATGTGTTGTATTGGAACAACTAATATATTTGGAAAACACTCAAACAAGCTCTAAGGCAGAAAGCATCCTCTGGGTTTAGATATCACTCTAATCTAAGTGATAAATAGAATTTGCTAGCACTTGTTTAAGCACTGTCATCTAGGAAAAAATAAAATATTGAAGCAGTATTCAAGTGTTTGCTTTTATAACAAACTTACTTTAACAATTTTGAATAACATTTTGGTTTTATTTATAAATAAATTTCATTCAAGTATATATAAAAATAAATTCTATATAAATTTCAGTCAAGTTCAGGCATAATATATATAAATTTCAGTCAAGTTTCTACCACACAGTTGCAAGCATGCTGTGCTAAACTTCTACTCCAGTTGTATTTAAGAACAAAGAGTAATTCAAGGGCAGCATTTTAGCTTTACAATCTTGTTTTCTGACATACTTGATCTGTAGCTCAGCTTTTTTATGCAACTTAAACAAAATCTTGCAGCCTTCTCTAAGAGACACACATTATGAGCTAAACTTTGCATTTCCTTGCTTTTTAGCACCACAAAATGTGCAATCTCAGAATTATAAAGTCCTGTGAATACTAAGAAGTTGAAAACTTTATTCGTACTACTGTATTTAAAAAGTTAAACTAGGTGCTTACAGGGTAACAGAAGCACTGAATGATAACTTCATTAACTTCCATTAAGTGAAATGACTCACAAATGGCATTTAGATCAGTAGTAAATCATCATCTAGGTCAGCAGGAAGCTCATTACAGACTGACAATCCAAGTGACAGAAACACTTTTCTGCAAGTGCTATAGTAGTAATTTCCTGTGTGAAAGGCTTGCTGCTGTTCCTGCATTCCTCAGGGGACACTTCTTCTCAGAGGATGTTACTCTTCCCCAGGAAGAGGAAGGAACCAGTTGTTATTGGATGTGTGGGCTGATAGCTGTCGGGCATTTTCTGCATGCCGCAGAATCAGCTGTGAGAACTGTGAATACAGCTTAGATTTCCAGTCAAAGCAGAGGAAAACACTGCTTGAGCAGACAAGGTCAGAGCGTACATGTACAGTATCTCAGGAAACTGAGAGAGAAATAATACCTGGAACTTCCATCCCTCCAGTTCCCAGAAATGTGCTAATGTGCTAAAGGAACAATATACACACATGGATCAACTTGAAAAACATTCCTGAAACACAGCTGCCCTGAGAAAGGTCCTACACTAAGTAAAATTTTGCCAGTTTTAAAAGGCCTGTCTTCTTACAAAATATTTGTGTATGTGTGCACATGTACAACTTTTTCCTGTTAGGTACCTCTCCTAGGCTTCCTGTTCTATAGGAACCCAACCTCCCTCCATATGTGTTGAGACACTATTACAGGGTGGGTCACCAGGAGCTACTCCATGCCTATTCCAGTATCACATCCGCTGACTTTTTCTTCAGTGATAGCACTAATATGTTTCTTTATTCTAACTGCTTATTTCCAAATTTCATTAAAAAAACAAACCATCAATTATTTGATTATAAAATTATGGAGACAGAACAGTGACAGACAAATAAACAGTACAATCTCATAAAGTACATTTCCTCAGGAAAGCAGGCTAAAAATAGCGTAAGAAATACTATATTCTTGCACTCTCTAGTGCCCAAAGTCAGAACTCAGTCTCTGATAAAATCCTGACTTTCTCTCCAGCTCCAGTTCACTCAGAGAATATAATCAAGACTATTAAGGAACATCAGGACATGTATTATTACTTAATTATGTAGAGACATAACATACTTCCTGTTCTCTCCTTGTAAACCAGCAGTTACATGCTGTGTTAGAATAGCATCAATGCAAAATGCAAGGACCACTTGGATCATATTCCTCTTTTATGACATGCATTGGGATCACCTTCAAGCATTTGATCCTTAAGCTCTATTTGATGCTAGCGGTATCAAAGCATACTAATTTTAAGATTATACACACAAATCTTTTTAAACATGCCTAGACATCTACAGCAGCTCAAAATGCAAGCTTAGAAATTCACTGTTCAATATGCAAAACACTTCATCTTTTCTGCACTTGTGATGAGTCATTTTGTTCATATACACCATACTTCTTTAGAAGGCTCTTAGCTGGGCAACAGAAAAAGCAGTCTGTACTGTTTCATGTTTATTCCAGATGGATTAAGAGTAGCCTTTGGGGGGAATGGGAGACATTCATTCTCTGAGAGCAGCTGAACATGCTTAGCTGCAGAGTCTTGGGGAGAAGGCAGCCTATCCTCTTGCACCAGCCCCACACATTCTACCTGTCTAGCATGCAAAGAGTAGAAAGGTCTGTCTAAAGTATACTATAAGCCAAGATAACACTTAAAATTGTCTGAAAAGCAAGACTGGACAGAGAGGGGGATTCATTTGCAAAGACACAAAAGCACAATACTTATTTTTATTCTGCTGCACTGAACACTTCAGACTTCCTCCATTTACAGTACTTATTCAGTGTTTGTATAAGACTTAGCATGAGCCATTTAGAGCCTGTTTGAGAGTTTTTTGGTATGGTCATCTATGAAAAAGGTGCAGACAGCTTTACCTCAAAACTTTGGAGACACAGGATCTCTTCACACTATTTCCTAATTTAATTCTATTTGTCATTGGGAGTTCAGGGAGTTGACAATTCAAATAAGCAGTTACTGGTAACCAGAAGAATGGCAGTAAAAGAAAAAAAAAATCATAGCTATTCAGGGAGTGGCCTTTCTTATTTCCCTGTCTGGGAACAAAGAAGGTAAGGTGATGGAAGAGGCTGGGAACTGTCAATTCTTATCAAAGCCCTTTTACCCATGGGATCACTCTCCAGTGCAGAGCTCAGTCTAATTGGCAACTGTATTTTGGACAAGAAACATAAGTGGGGCAATGATTCCAGTCTTTCTTTCAAAGGGAATACTGCTGGAACTTTTCTTTGGTAGAGAAAAATGTATGCATACAATGTAATGATCAGAGTTTTTGTCTGAGGACATTTAGGAAATACCACTGAATTACAGAAAGCTGTTGTGCTTTCAAATGATCTATAAAAAACATCAAAGGTAACTACTCTGCACAATGAAGTGACATATGAGTTTTGTTCTACCAGCTGTTCCCTTCTGAATTGGACTTAGGCCCCAGAGGAGACAATCTATGTATAAAATAGCCATTAATTCCTTTCTTCCTTCTACCCTCCCCTTAACCTCACTGAAGACAGTTGGTGTTTATTTCCTTGTAAGGCTGAAGCTAGGAAAGGATGCAAATCAGAATAAATTTGAAGTTGCACATAAGGAAAACATTAAGTGCTTTAAGATACAATTTCTATTTTCATCCTCTCCTACTGGATTCTGGAGTTATGTTAAGGAACAAGGAAGAGACATTAGTGCAAGAGTTTGTCAAAGCAAATTTCCATGAAGAAGAAGAAGAGCTGACTAAGCCTTCATGTATGCAGAAATGGAAGAATACACGCAAATTTTTCATTCATGATTGCTGTCTTTCCAAATACATGGAGTGTTTTTATTGTGGAGCTTGGTTATTTTTTGGGGCTTTTTTTAAATTCAAAACAAAGGCAGAGAAAAGTGTATCAAAAATACCTAAATCCTGAAACACAACCGCAAAAGCAATGTGTACAGAACAAATTAAGAGTACAGATACTTCTACTTTTTGCCTCAAGACACCTACTACAAATGCAGTACAGATAAACTTTCTATTTTAAAACTTAATAAGTTCTTTTTGCTCCAAACAGACACAATCCTTATCTTTCCTTACTCAGTAATTAACCCAGTCTTAACTTTGCAGGAGTTGTACTATGAATGAACAATAAGAGTGTCTTGTTTTTAGTGTTAAATGGCACTGGAAGAGAAAGAACAGCAAACATCTCCCAGCTAGTGCAGACATTCTGACTTCCAGATTATAGTACATTGCTTTGCTTCCTCCAAATCCTGTTTACATGAGCAAGGTCAGGGGATGAAACATTAGAGAGCCTCTACAGTGATTTCCTGCTTCTGTCAGTAAAAACTACAGACACACCATCAACTTTCCCTTGCTTCCAACAGCTTATCAGGGACCAGAGGTTACCAATGTATTGCCTTGCAGAATTGAAAAGACCCAACCTCTCTCATGATTAAAACTAAAATTGAAGGATGAAACAGAAAGAAGTAGTCCCAAAGAGAAACAAAACTTCCAATTTTTCCTTTTCAATAGTTCAGAAAACAAAGGCAATGTTAAGTTGCTTGACACATGGAGAAGGAGTGGGAGAGAGGCATTATTGCTTTCAGAGTCTTCAATGAAACGGAAAGGAGAAAGAAGCACCACCCCCAGCCCCCATATCTGACCCCAATTTAGTGAATATTTTCTGAGTGCAAAAGGCTAGAACACACCTAATTTCTGGTAACTGCAACATATGAGGACTCTTATCATTGAAAAAGTCAGGACATTACACAAGTACCAGTTTGTTAGGCATTCACATCTAATTTTTACAGTGCTTTCAATAATACACATGAGAACTGAATAAATGAATCATCAAATCCAAAGCTATTTCCTAACCATAATAATACACAGGAATTCTTAATGGCTTTGTACTTGTCCAAAAGAAAGCAACTTCATACTGAAGATTTCACTAAAATTTTTCCACTGACACAAGGATCATACTCCCTTCACTGAGTTTACAAAAAAAGTTGCATCAGTATGAACCTTAGAAGAAAAAAGATTTTTCATTCACTATGTTCAAAACAACTGGCCTTAGTACTAAGCTAGAAAAGAAGCTGAAAAAATACGGTGTTTATAATTCAGGCAGTTTAATGTGCTTTTAGCAAAATCCCTGTAAGAACATCCATATCTGCCTATCTTAGCTTAACCTCTGAAGCAAGAAAACACAACTAAATTAAAAAAAAAAACACAAAAGCAGGCATTTTAAGTGTGGAAGCTGTGATGGATTGTTGGTTTTGATGAAGCAAGAAATTAAAATTCCTTGAAAAGAGGAAAAGTACGAAGAAACGATAATACCAATATTTTCTTAGACAGCTACAGCTCAAAATAAATGAACTGCTAAAAAATATCTAAATATTATTTTAAATTCACAATAAAGAATCAAGAGTGTTATATTTTTAACTATTTGGTTTTGTTTTTAAAATCTTCTCTAGGCAGACTGTTGTCAAGAATAGATGATGGTGATACTTTGCTGCACCCTAATTATCTAGAGTAGTGTGTCCTCATTTGGGCTTCTTGGTCCCAGATAGACGCTGAGATCCTGGAGCAAGTCGAGAGCAAACAAGACAACAAAGGGGCTGGAAAACGATATTGAGAAAAGGCAGAGAACCAGGTTTGTTCTCTGGAAGAAAAGGTACAGGGAGACCTTGCTGCTATCTTAGATATCTAATGGATAGATAGAAAGAAGACAGACACACACATATAAGAGGACCACTGTGAATTCAAGGCAATAGATATATTGGAACATAGGATATCCTAGTTACATATTATGAACAAAAATATATTAGTCAACCAAACATTAAATCAAGCTGCCCAGAAAGGTGGTGGAATCTCTATCCTTACACATGATTAACAAATGAACTGGTCAAGGCTTACAAGAACCTGATCCAAGCTGGCCTTGCTTTAAGGGGAAGGTTAGATGAAATTACTCCAGTCATCCATTCTCAATCAATACTCTATCACTTTCATTAACAAATCTTCAAAGAAGGAAGGGAAAGAAAAAACCTTTTTGCTTTGTCACAAATCATCCTAGGGGCAGTAATAATGTATTTCCCATAAAGGAGCAGGAGAACACACAATTCAAGCTGAAGAAAAGATTCTCAGAAGAGCATTTTCTTCTATTGTCCTTTCTCCTGGACTAGACTGAGACCTATATAAGTTTTTGACCACTTACTGTCAGGAATTTTGGTAGTTATTCAACAAAACACTACAAGGTTTTGCATAGACTTTCAATCTTCCTGAAGGCATTTCAGGGAGCTCTAAGAAACTCAGAAATCCTACAGAAGTTTCAGTGTTGTTACTCACCCAAGAGAAAGACTGTATTTAAAGACTCACAATTACTTGAGACAGTGATCCATGAATCTCTCTCCTTCAGCAGAAAAACTGAAGTAAATATGTTGATTAGCTACTTCCAGTGATCTAGGGACTTGCCAATATGTTTTGTAAATAACCCTTAAGATCCTGCTGTGTTACATGCATGATAAATGTATTGAACAAGAATGCATAAAGATATCTAAATGCAGACTGCATTTTTCTCTCTGCACATGTCAGAAGGGCAGAAGAACTCCTTAAGGCAGAGCCTTAAAGAATAAGTAGGTATATATAGGACATGTGTAAATTAACCTGACAATCTGATCAAGAATTTTTGTTATTTGAACAGCATTTTTTCAGTCAAAGTAATGCCAAAAAGCCATAAACAGGTTTAAAATAGGTCTTGAAATGTTTTCAGGGGAAAAAATGCACAGTGATAATGTCTTTGACAACCAGTAGAAAAAGAGCAACCCATTGGGGCTGGAATCAGGGATATGTATGAGGTAGGATGATGAATTAGACTAGGACTAGAGGATGGCAACCTCAACTTAAAAAAGGACTAAAAAAAAAAAATGCACAAAAGTAGTATTACTCAATTGAGGACAAACTGTATCAAGAGGAAATCTGTCAGTGAAGGTGTGACAGAAATAAAGGCAGCATCTGCCCTTTTCTCCTTGTTTCTTATGAAGAACACATCAAGCCTCTATTAGACAGTCTCCATACATTAGGGAAACTGACAAAGCTTCAGATAAAAAGGTCCAAGTCACTGAGATCCAGAACTTTTCAGAAACAAGACACAAAGAGTCTAGGTGGCTGGCCTGATTAAGAAACAGGTGATAATTGCACAAATGACAGAAGCTGGTAATGTGGCAGACAGACACTGGACAGGAAGATGATACTAAAGGATGAGCTGACATTAGAAAGCAGGGAGGACCAGATTGGTTGACAAAACTTGAAGAATGTTATTCACTGTGGCAGAGGAAGGATATTAGTGGCAAAGAAAATGTGTAAATGATTCCTGAATTTGTGGGAACAGTGGCAGGGTTAGGGTTAGCCTGTGTTGAAAAGGACAGTTGCCCTTAATACTACAATCTGAGTAACAAGATTATAGAAATGTTTCCAGATGGAAAAAGATGCTGATGGGGAATGCTGAAATGCAACAGTGGCAAGAACCACTGATAACTGGTAGATAATGAACCAATGATAACTGGTAGATTGAGATGCTGAGGGGGAAAAAAAAATAATGATTACTGACACAGTCAAAAAGCAATAAATTCCGAAGTAACATTTATATATTGAAGATTGTAAAGGCAGACAGACAGCAGTCAAAAAATGCTGTACTTCTTGAGTCAATGTATTCCTCTGAGTTCTGGGCATAAAGTTTTATAAGCTGCCTTCATAGCAAAAGAATTAATGGAGACTAAGTGATTTGTAGCTATGTAATAAAGAATTACAGTGCAACCATACATTTGAACTCTGTGATGAGCAGAGTAAGTAATGAACACAGAGTACTTAAAAGTGATAGGTAGTCAATAAATTATATCTACCAATATATTTATACATATCTACTATATCTATACAATCCACTGTCTGTGAAGCCTATTAAACAGATGCCTGTAAGTCTACAAAGAACCATATTTCCATTATGAAAAAATGACAACTGATAAACCTTAAAATATAAACATTATCACCTCTCAAATATAAGTTATTACATGATTGTTTTGAAGTAAAGGTTTCTCATCAACCTGTGCATCATGATCTTCAAAAATGATCTTGAAGAATTTTGTATAGTACCTTCACAGTATAGCTTTCATAAAGCATTCAGGACAAAACAGAACAGCAGAAACCACACCTGCTGCCTTTTTCTAAGTATTAACCCTTCAACCACATAAACTTTTTATGGTAACTAAAATTGCTCAAGACACAATTTGTGTCTTCACAGGAATGGATTCAGAGCTAAAAGAAAAATTCTCATTTTAACCTAATTCTAGAACAGCATGTCTTTTAGATTTCATACCAGGAGAGCATATTTCTCCTCCCACGAAACTGCCGCAAAAACATTGCCTTCCTCTCCTCCCACACGCCATACCAATGTCACATGTAAAGCCAACACTAGAAGACTCTAATCCTATCACTCTGTCTTAAAATGTATTACTTTTTTTTTTCCTTCTAGGGAACTATTAAATGCCTTATAAGGAGAAATAATAAAACAACACTTTTAGAATTGTATCGGTCAGACAATGATTCTTTAGTGCTATCATTATTTGCAGATAAAGACAGAGTTACAAAAAGTGTTTGAGAATAAGCCAGGAATTTTAACATTAATATTTAGATGTACTTAGCATGGGCTTATAAATAGAATTTGTGCTTAGTATAGTGGTAAAATTGCAGGTATAAAATGAAAGCTTTGCTATTACACCATCTTCTGGTTAGACTTGGGAACTGTGACAGAACGCTTAAATTGAGAATTTAGGATATTGAGCGCTGAGCACTTGACAATTGCTAAAAAATCTATTTCATTCAGATGGACAGTAAAAGCACATTTCAAGAACATGTTAGCTATACCTTACCCTTTTTCTTTTATTTTTTCTTTTTTAAGTTTTTTTTTTAAGCAACTTACAGGAGTACTGATACATGAAGGTGCTCTAATATCGATGATAACTGGGTCAGGTGTTTGTGTATCAGGCACGTCAAAGGTAGCATCAACCTGTTGAAAATAAATTATATCATTATTTCAGCACCAAAAGAGAAAAGGAAATCAGACTGAAATAAAAAGTGAGAACACACTTAGCAGCCCAGATTAATTGGTTCCCAATCCCTGTTCAAGTTCCTTAAGTCATCCATTACTAACAGACTGTCAATGTGCTTACTTCTTCTGTACCAGCTCTGATCGCCAAAATAACTTTGAAAGCACTTCTGTGGAAAACAGGTAGTAGGTAACACTGATATCTGTGATAAGATAACAGATCAAAACCAAAATATATTGTTCCTGAAACCACAGGAAAAACTGCTCTATACTGGGACAATGTCAGAGGCTGATTGATCAGATAGAATGATAGATGGCAGAAATGTCATCACAGTACCTGCAATTTTGCTCTTAATATCACAGTTACTACTTGCTTATTTTTGGCTATAGGAGTTAATCTATAACTTAAGCAATATTTTGCTAATGTCCTTGCCTGAAAGAGAAGCATTAAGAAAGTATCAGAGAATATGAAACTTGAGAAAGCTGCTGCTTTTATCTTATGGTTTCACCTATCAGAATAACCTCCCTATAAAAATCTGTGTGCATATTATCCCTACCACTATATTATCTAGGTGTATCACAGCCTAAGATGTTTGCCTTCTCAGAATGATGCATGGAAGTGCTATTCTTAATATTTTATGAACTGGCAAAATTTACAGAAAGACTAGATGACTTTCAAAACACCAAGAAGTCTGATGCAATATCATCAGTAATCCAGAGACAGTATAAATTCCAACCACCTTATTGAAAGCAGAAAAAAACGCCCAGAACCCAAAAAGCTCACACTTGCCTAGTGACAGGGTTAAATTTAGTCACTGAAAGTTTCTTAGCTACAAGGGTCATTTTATTTTGACTTCTCAAGAGGAAGATCCTACTATTTTTCCTGAAGACTGTCAAAACTCTGGCTCAGCCAGAGCTGCTCACTTCGTAACTGCTTCAGTGCTATTTCCAAATGGAAAATTCCTTGATGTCCCTACATTGGTATAAAGACCTTTAGGTCAGAGACATGTTTGTTAAGTAGCTAGAATACAATCTTATATCTGGAATTAATAGTCAGGGAAGGAGGGCAGCAACACCTTGTACTGCCTGAAGACTTTACATTCAGTTTATTTAGATTTCCTAAGTTAAATGCAGAAATTTAAGTTAAAATTAATAGAAGCAAAATCTCCCTTAGTAAATACAAGCAGAAGAAGATGGACAAAGTTTACTAGCAAGCTGGAAGGTAAAGAAACATTTAAACACAGATATTACCTGATTATTCAAAGTAAAAGTGATTCTTAAACTTTGTAGCACTTACAAATCATAGATGACAAAACTTCCTTAAGGTGAGATCTTAACACTGTTTTTAAGCTTGTTCACTTTTCTGAGAAGCAGTGCTTAGCTCTTTATTTTATTCAGTTTCAACAAGCCATTCTTCATCTGTGATCTTTTTTTCTGTCTTCTAATTACAGGCGCATCAGTCAAGAATGAGCAGGGACTCAGGGGCAATCAAAAAAACCCATTCAGCTACATGGTCATCAGTGCTGAACACTTTAAACTCTCCCTCATTTGTAGATGATAGGATCAAGTCTTGTTTTTTTTTTTTCAATTTTGTCAAATAGACTTGGAGGAAAGAAAGGGAGAGAGGAGAACCAAAGCCAGGTATCATGGTCTATGTAATAACCTTCTATTTAGCTGAAAATTCTACCATTTTAACTGGACTTCTCCTTTAGCATCTTCTCTGCAGAAACATGAATAATCAAAACCTCCTCTGACTATTGTATTGCTTACCACTTTTTCACTGTTAAGGTGAGCAGGAGAGGAAGTGCAAATTTTACTGGTTTGACTCTATACATATTATGTCTATTGAGATTACACAGCCAACTGTCCATCTAGCTTCCATTTGTTCAGGGCCCAGGATAATCAGGGTCAGTTGCTTCTGACATTGTCAGCCCTACAATAAATATAATTAATGCATTATCCAAGTGCAATCATTCTAGGGGCAGGTAAGACTAAAGCCATTTTCTGACATGCATCTTTTGGGCACTGAAGAGAGGACAATGCATCTGCAGGATTCTGCAGAGGAGGGATAGTAGATGCCTACTACCTATCAGTACTCTAATGTGGAGGAGCTACTGTAGTATTATCACTAATAGCTCTTGAAACATCTTCTTTGAGATAGTATCTCTTTGTTCCATACATGGAGATATTGCAGAACGAGTTACATTCTTGATACAGGTTGGTAAATAAATACATGGTATTATTAAGTTTAAAGAAATGCTCTTTTTGTAGAAGTGTCACATCCTGGAGCTACAATGAAAGTTCCTTGGAGTATACTTCTGCTTATTGCTTTACCAGTGGATAAGGGGAGGATGAGAACCCTTATCCCCCCACCTGGGGGTGGAGGAACTGTTATAAGCCATACAAAAATAATTAAATATAAAATTATTAAGCAACTAGTCAGAAATAGCATCTAAAAGTTGTTTAAAAATGCACAAAAATATAAAGGCTGTATCTAAGTCATTCATACAAATATCAGTGTTTAATATTGCACTAAAAATGAATGAGATAATGGAATGAAGCTAAATGTAAAAGTTTCAAATTACTTGACGTTTCCCGAAAAGGTGATGTGGTTAGCTATAAAATAATCTTACAAAGGGAAATCTTCAAGGTAAATTAAAGATTTCTTCTTTGAAAAGACTCAACTTTAAGAAATAAGACAGAAAAAAACAGAGCACTAACATGCAAGGTAGGCAGTACTGTCACGTATTACAGGTTTTCAAAAACACTCTTTCAAACCCTTGCTTTAATTACCTGATAAACTGATACATAAATATTTTCAATATCATCTTCTAACATGATAAGGTTAAGTTTTCACATTTTGATCCATAGTACAATAAAATATATTTGAAGAGAAGGTTTCTACAGAATTTTTCATGAATTAGAAAAATAAAGTTAATAAAATTAAAAGAGGGAGTTTTAAATGACTCAAAAAGTATTTCTTAGGAAAGTGATTTAGCTACTTAGTCTCTCCAAACACACCAAAAGAAAATTAGCTTTCAATTTGATTAAACACTATTCTTTGTTCTAGACCGGGGCCCTCAAGTCAAGCAAGCCATATAATCTTTTTTCTACTGCCACCTAGTGTATATTTGAATTTCCTTCATCTGAGAAATATTTACAACTGAAAATACACATAAAATTTTAATATTAAATCAATAAAAGCTCTTTGTGCACAAGAGATAAACTCTATACACTTTAATTTGTTCAAACCTCAAAGCTGTTTTGAAAGAAATTCATTTATTTTAAAGAAGTCTTTAGCACGTGAAAGGTCAATTACATACAAACATGGCAAACTCAGAAATACAATTCTCACCAAGTGGAATGCAGTTTTTAGTATATTTCTCTAAAATTGCATAACTGATTAAACCACTATTTTCAAATAACTCCACAAGGTCCTTATGTCAAACAGAGACAACAACTGGGATTTATGACAGCTAAATTTAGACATACTGCTAGACACCTGTATTTGAGCTGGTAATCACCTAATATCTCTGTGACCAACAGAAAAAAATAGGTGCCTTTAGAGAACAAAAAATTCATTTACATTTCCAAGTTGCCTAAAAAACTAAAATTATTATAAGCATTAAAATTCTACTTACTCAAATATTCAAGAATCGCATTGATGGTAAGTGCAGTTGGAGAACAATTATAAAGTTTTACAACTCAAGAACATGAAATTCAACTCCGCATTAAAATTCAGGCTACTGCTGGGCTGAGAAGAAACAACTAATGGTTTTCTTGTAAAAGTTAATTGTGCCTCAAAAAAAGGTAGGTAGAGAGAAAAAATAGGGAAGGTATCTGAAATTTTACTAGTTCATTGCATAGCTTTGAAGAGTGAATAAGAAAAAGTAATCAGAAAAGGCAAAATGCACTCAAGCCTCATCCTTCTGTCACTATCCTGAAGGCAAAACACCAGATGATACCTGCAATTCTTAATGCCCTCATGCCAGCTGCTTTATTCAGAACAGCACTTCCAATAGGTGATGTGTGAAAACATTGCAACACTGCCTCTGATCCCAGCTGAATAAATTCTAAGCCAGCTCCATTTTTGTGTATACCATTCCCCCAGAATATAGTTCTGGAATTACAGGGACTTTGCCACACTGAGACAAGCAGGAATAGAGAAGGAATACCTAACCAAAAGCAGTTAAAAAAAAAAATCAAGGAAAGGTGTGAAACATTAGGAATTTTTAAAAATAGGTGGCAAGTTACTTTCCTCTTGAGTTCTGCCCATACATCTGTTGAACTTTTTGTGTTCTAACACCTTTAATTTTATCCTAAGGCAATCCCTCTTCAGTCCTGTTGTAGAGTTGACTAAACCAGCTGAGCATAACTCAAGGCAATGTATTACAACACATCTCAAGCATTTAGATAACATTGCAGTGGCTTGTAGCAAACCTTAAGCAGTCACTGATACTTTGAAAAATCCCATCTCCAAACTGCCTCCTCTGCCTGCCCGTAACTCTTGTTGATGTTACCAAGTCTCATAGAATACTGTTACTTCTGTTTAGTTAAAATGACTTCTCTTGCCCTGTTCACATAGAAATATGACAAGAAAGGAAGAAAATAAGAAAGGAAGCAGTTCTGTATATTATCTGAGGTGTAGATGAGATAATAGGAAAAAATTGTCATTACAACTGCTATGCTGTGGTGAAATAGATCACACACAGAGAGAAGGGAATCTCCAAACCTCTTCTAGAACCCCTAACCAGGCATAGCTGAGTACCACTGATAGGAAGGACAGATCATCTCCAGAAGCTCCCTCTGACATGCCTGTGATTCCTTTCCTCCTTTCCCTGATATATTAGAAACATGATGAGCCATTGAAAGATGAGGGTAGGATTGCAGTGGAACAGCCTAATGCTAGAATGCTCTGTATTGCCTCTGCCTTAGAAAGAGGTTGGCATGTGAAAAAAAAAAACGTTTTAACTGAAGAAGGACAAAAATATCTTTTTCGTCCTTTTCTTTTTGTACTTTTTCTTCTTTTTCTTTTTTTCCAGAGTGGGCCTAGACATTTCTTTTTTTCCACAGCACAGTGGGCCTAGACATTATGCTTTTTCTCAGTTACAAGAGGAAATAGTTAAGAAGATGGAGCACTGAAAAATTCCAAGCACAGTGCTACCTAAGAATTGGCGCATGCTGATTAAAGCATGTTACTGCTGGTAGTAACCTGATACCAGTCTTGTCTGTATAAATTATGGTTTTGTCCAGTTGGTGAGGTCTGTTCTTTTTCAACACAACAGAAATCTCACAATTTTTGTTGAGGCAGACAGGAGAAGCCATAAAAACAAGAAAATACAATGGACTGAGAAAATGTGATAATTTCACCTTAACACCATCCCAATTATTATACTATTACATTAATTCTAAAAATTCGCTGCAAAAGCAATTCTAATCACTATTACTACATTATCTAATTTACAATATGAAAATATATTATATTACAATAATGATTTTTGTTGAACCTGCCAGACACTGGTTTGTCTCTAAGAATATAACATACTTGATGTTTACTTGAGAGAAAGACATTCTAGTGACAATATAATGTTAATAGTAAACTAAATAGAGCAACTCTTGTTAAAATCCTGAAATCAGGCCAGAAAATATAACACAAAGAGTCCAAACCTTTGCTATGACAAAGCCATAAAGCTCTTTCATTACCACGGAGCAGCCCAGGAGTGTATCAGCCGCTACAAATGCTGCAGCCATTAATAAATGCAGACATAAAGATAAGTTAACTCTGTCAAAGCTAACTAATAAATGTTTTCTTACATTCAACTAGTGAATTTCCTTGATGAGCCTCTTCAGTATTGATAACGAGGCTTCCTAAACTTATTTTAAATTTAGCCTGAACTCATTAATGCTTTTCCAGAGCTTCTTAATTACTCAGGACCAGGAACAAGAAAAAAAAAATTTGAAAAATTCATTTAGAGTATATTCACATCTTTACCAGGCATGTAAACAGCAAAGAGGTCTGGAAATGTTGATTTGAAGACAATGGACCCCTGCAGCTATAAGCCATTGTGTTTGTTTAGTACATGTTATAACTGAGTGCAATTTGAATGGACTTGAAGCAAAATGCTGCTCCAGCAAGACTGGCTTGAATCTGCTGGCAAATGCTGGGATTGAGTTTGTTCTGGCACTGACCAACTATACTGAAGGCCGGTACCAGTAAACTGAATGAACTTCATTCATTTACCTTATAACAAATACAAAAGTCCAGCACAGAAGTTTGTTTACGAAGCTTGTTCATTAATGAAGCTTGTGGTAAGAACAGGATGCAGTCATCACGTTCTGACTAAAATGCTAAGCGTTAGAAAGCTTCACATCTGACTTGGCAATAGAACCAGGCACAGAAGTAATCTTATTTTGTCAGAGTTCTCTTCCTCCAGCAAATTTTCTCAATCTTTATACCACTCATTTGCATGTATTCGTATTGCAAACGCACCGACCCACCCCCAAAATAGCTCAATATCCCCAAATGTCAATGTTTTAAAACTCTGAGCAGGAAACAAAAGCCATGGCAGCAATATCTATGTTTTCTATGAAGGCAACCAGGCGATGGTGAATTTCTGTAGTATTCTGATAGCATATTACAGCAATCAGAAAGTTCTGATTGCTGTTCTAGATTTATCTCAGGTAAGTTCTTCTACACTAGAGGAACCTGGAGACTATCAAAAAAGAGAAGAAAATATAGGTAATCACCATGCAGAACCCAGCCAGCTCTATCAGGGACTGTCACAAATAAAGCATAAACAATGGCCTCATTGAAGGCCTCATAGCACTATTTACCTATTGAGCATAACTTTCAGACTATTTGACAAACACAAGATTTTTCCTAATACTGACACAGAACATTTGACATTGCACTTTGATTCCCTAACTTCCAACACTTAAAATGCATGCCAGTAGATAGTTTGACAGTAAAGCAGTGCAAGAATGAAATATCAGGAAATCAGACTTCATAGTGCTGTAAAACACACTGCTAGCCTAGCAAGTCTTTTAGATAGATATCAAGACCTTCTCACAACACTTAAGGTCTTGGAAAGAGGGACAGCTTGTGACAAGCAAGTATTTGACTTTCAGTAATATCACCACTTTGTCTCCTTATAATGATGTATTTTGATATGTATTGTAAACTGCGTATTGTACTGCAACACTTACAGAGTTATTTCAGAAACCAGATTATCACATATGTTTTGTTTGAATGAGATGTAGAGTATAAACACAGAAGAAGCATGAAAGTAATTTCAGTATAAACCTGCCAGCATCAGCTTGCCTAGTAACCCTAATGAGGATTCATAAATTATGGCTGCTTCAAAAGTATTATACATAAAAATAAAAAGCTCCCTGGTATACATAAAACATATTTAACTATAAATGTCAGACAGTGCTCACAGAAGCTTCTTACTTCCCATATTAGACAATTTACTGCACTCACCTCAACTGACTTAAATCTTTCATCATGGATATGAGATGACCTTGGGTAAACATCAAGAAGATTAGGAGGATCATCAATATGTGCTCTTCTAAAATTGTGTTCAAGAACTTCTTCATAATTCAAAGTATCAAAGTTGGTTTTCCATAGTAATACCTATAAGAAATCTTCAGATCAGTAACTACTTGAATGCTATTCAGTGCTCAAAACCTAACTATTCAGTAAAGTCTGCTATTACTAGTAGATAACTGCATCATAACAATACTGCAGTGATGTCTTAGTCCAATCTCTACTGCAACACAGGCACTTTCCCAGAGTATCTTTTCTTCAAATCTAAAAGATGTGGTTCAATCTATTAAAAAAGTAGCCTCTAAAACACATCTATGATCACAAAACAAAGGAAACTCCTGTTCCACTGAACTGTCCCAAGTTACTTTTCTGCCAGATTAAGGGATCATATACTGTTGAATTTCTGCCCCCTATAAAGGCAGGTCTAACAAGAAAGTTTGAAGGAATAAAAGAAAAGAGAGTTCCACAGAACTCTAAAACACCTGGTTCCAGTGTTTCAGCAACAGGAATCTCTTTTCTGAACTTTGTCTAATTATGTTCTAGGTAGAAACCATATATAAGTCACACAATGACCAAATGCAGAAGGTCATAGGATACAGAGGTAGTCCCAAGGTGTTCTATCCAGTCTTACAAATATTCCACATAGGCTACTACTTTTCAAACAAATAGGTATAACTTTGCTCTTTCACATAAAAGGTGTTATGTTTTCCATGGCAACAGGTTAATGAAATAAATTGCAATATGCACATACAGCCAAAAATGTGAGAAACATGACAGAACACTACACTTTGAGATCTTTGTTTGAGGAAAGAAGCAGATAGCAAGAAAAAAAGTATCCACTGTTTGTTTCAAATATTTAAGCTGCTTCTAAACAATGCTGTCAGCTGGTTCTGCACCAACCAGAAACTTGTTACAAGAAGCAGAGATACTGGTTTTCCTTCTTTGATGGAAAGGTATGGAAGGATCCGTTGATTGTCAACGTCTTCAAATAATACAAGTATGAAGGAAGCAATAAACTTAAGAGTGTTTCAGCTGCCTCCAGCGCATGCTGGGAACAGATAATATATTTTGGGTACTGCATGAGGGGTAGAGGATGATATTTTTACAGCCAGCCTCTGCTCATAAGCATGACATTGCCAGCTGAACTTTTCCAACAAATACTCCCCACAATTACAGTAAACCAGTAATCACAGTGAGTTGAGAAGTCCTCCTGGCACACCCAGAAGAAGGCTGTGGATGGGTCAGCAAAACAGGATGATGTGTGTACACACCAAAAGAAAATGGACACTGAAGAATAAAGTTCATATGTTTACTGTAGATAAAGATATACACCTTGGTAGTTACCCAACAGTGGTTAGCACATTTTAAAACTTAGAAAAAAAGTTGGAGCAAAGTAAGTACTCCTCTTCCACCCAAATTTTCATAAAACAAAGGGAACAGCTTCAACAAACACAGGAAGGCCTATTTTTAAGGTAATTTAAACAGTTATTAGATCTGCTATGACTACTTTTTAATTCAATATTTAACTAAGGAAATGTTTCTTGATGAAACTGTATCTTCCCTCTCATATATTCAGCATGAACCCACTATATCAAACTGCCGAGGAACATAAGACATAGATTTCTAAAGTTTTCCCAGTAATATAACTTAATACCTACAATTACAGAATAAGGACTTTAAAAGTAGTGAAAACCTAACAAAGCAGGTACAACTTAATATTAATTGCAGCACAGCTACTTCATTGACACCGAATTGCAACACTTTAAATATTCTTAGTCAAAAAACATTCCTTTATTAAAATATGGAAAATAGACATGCTTAGTCTTTTCCTCATCATAACACTCAATGGAAAGTCTATGTAACACACAAGTAGCCAGAATGCATGTGAGTAATTAGCAATTTATTGGGACATACTATATTTAACCCCCATCCACTGTAACAAACATAAAGACATTTCATTTAAGGAGACAATACCACAAACCTGAGCATCCACTCCACCTGAGGCAAATTTATCACCACCTTTTGAAAAAGCCACACTAAGTACAGGTCCCTGGGGAAAAAAAAAATAGCATACAGTAAAATTAGGCTATTAGTCTAATCATGATATTTCAGTGCAGAGAAAAACACCAATGCTATTACCTAATGTAATAGATTTTTTCAACATTAATAAAATAAGGAACAACTTTACTGCAGTGAAATTTCTGCAAAACTTGATTGAAAAGTTAATATTGCATATTTTTTTAAGATGCTACACTACAAATACAAGAATCTATACTAGGAAAGTAGTGGCATTATCCTTAGATTTTATACTTCAGTTTTGCAATGAAAAATTACAAAATATATATTACATTACTCAAGGCAATACGTTTGAATGATTTATAATCAAAAATAGGGTTTGTTTGGCATTGACAGGAAAAGGAGGAAATGCACGCCATTCTTCACAAAAGTTATCTTCTGTAAGCTTCCCCCTCCTTAGAAAACATTGTTTTTCAATAAACTATAGGACTGAAGTGCCAAATATGATTTTGAAAATCAAGTGAATTATAAATGAATTCAGAACATGAGCTTTTACTTAACATCAAGTGTGTAATATTGACAGATATAAAGCATGGTTACAGGTAAAAACTGATGCATTTCCTTAACCATCTGCAAGTTGCAAGATAAAAGACACAATGGCATAAATGTTACTTTCCCTCTGTAAAGATACTGAACAACCTATTAAGATCTCCAGTTAAAGAGGATTATTGAGTATACCTTGTGTCCATGAAGAGTGTAAGAAAGTCTTTCTCCTAAGAGGTCCAGAATCTTAAGGGTACCGTCAGAAGAAGCAGTGATGAGGTAGTTACCAGAAGGATGGAATGATATACAATTAACCCCTGCTCTGTGAACTGATTTACAGAAGACAATATTCAAAAGCTGTAGATATCTACTAAGAGGATATGTACACTTTATTTCTTTGCTCTACTTCCCAAAAAACCACTTAATTTAAGGGAAAAATGACAAAAGTGCTGAGGCATAGAAGACTCGTCAGAGTATTGGCTTAGTTCAGTTCTAAATATTAAGAGAAGCAAAGAAATAAAAAGGATTCAGACTGGATTCTTGGGGTTGCTAGATTACAAAAAGTTACTTACAACATGTCAATATGACTTGTTTGTCAACTTTCCCCAGTAATACTCTTAATAAATCATATTTAATTGCAAAAAGTCCCATTGTAAAGAAAATAAAACATACATTGTTTTTACCTTTGAAATGCTGCAGCAGCTTATTCGTTCGAATATCCCATAGTTTCACTGTGTTATTGGAACCTGCAGAAGCTATACATGTTCCACTTGGGTTGAAGTCCACAAAAGTTGGAAATCTAAATATAATTAATGAAAACAGATTTATAATGTGTTCCCACAAAAATATTTATGTGTGTGTATATATATATAAAGCCCACGATATAACACTAAGCTGCCACAAACTTGTGTGGAATCTACACATGGAAACTCAAATAAAGCATTTCAATTAAATGAAATAAGCATAAGAAAACAAGACCTATGTGATAAATCATAATCTCACTTTTGTTGAAAACACGGTATAATTGATCCAAGCCAAACCTTCAGAGGTTGTACTAGAGTACTAAGTTCCTGGAAGATAGTGTTGCAAAGAGCTCAAAACAAATAAAATAATTTTGTCTAAGAACCTACAACACTTTGGACTTGAAAAAGGATGAAAGCAGCCATGAAATCAGCAAAGCACATATACAAGATAAATATTCCACTGACTTGTTAACTAAAACTCTGGATCCAAGATGTTGAAGAAAACTGCATATAAGTAAAAGCAAGTTTTTTTTAAACTTAAATAAGGTAGATCACTGAAAGTAACAAAATACTGTTTTCATCAACAGGTGGAAAAGTCTTCAAGCCTTCTTCTTGTTGAAGCATGCAATATCAAATAGCATTATCAAAATTGAGAGGAAACATCCAAAACATTCCAAAATCCAAGAATAATCTCACTTCTGTTTGGATTATCTCTTGATTGCTGGAAAACAGCTGTATAAGTGCAGCCAGTTAACCTCTTTAGATAAACATTATAGGAATTATTTTAGTTGACATGGGTTGTAGAATTCTGATCTGTTTTCAGATTTAACATATATAGATGTTAATACCACAGAACACTAAATCAATGCCAGTAAAATTACACTATTACATTTCTCCTTTTTTTTCTAGTAAAACTTACCCTTCATAATCTGAGAAGGTATTAATGCAAATTTTATTTCTTGTATCCCAGATGTTAATAGATTTGTCCTCAGCACAAGATGCTATTATTCTTCCATCAGGTGAAAACCTGGAACACACAAGTGTATACATTACTTAAGAACTGATTCTGCCTATATTAGCATCAGAGACATAAATAACAAAACACCAGAACCAAGAAAGCCTGTTTGAAATAAAGATGCATAGCATTTAAAGGACATTTGAACTTCTAGTAATTCTCATGGACTAATAAAACTGAAAAGAAAAGCTTCTCCCCTATTCCACTCTGGCCCATTTCACAATGAACTACAATTAAAAACAGAGCCATAAGCAAGAGGAAGAGAGGGGGTTGAGGGGAAGGTATCAGCAACCTAAGGGTGTCACTACACATGACAAAGAGATTATTATAGAAAACTATAGGTGAAAAGACAAAGAGGACATAGTAAGATCTTCTGTTCAATGTTAACCTATATTTATGTTCTTTGAGTTCTTTCTAAACTTACAAATAGTGGGCAAAGCATTCACGATTATTCCTAGACTAGCAGACCAGGTTTTTAAAGAGGAAACCTGACGTGTCTATAACTTCCTCAAGCATTATTATTTCAATTATTGAGCAATTGCACAATGACATTGACAAACTGTTCAAGAACTTTCACATGTGATTTCCTAGAGCTTTTCTTTTTCTTTTCAACAATCAGATACTTTGAAACATTGTAGGGGTCTGCACTTCACCAGTGTTAAATTCCTTTCTCAAGAGGCTTGTATCAGGCCTCTCTTAGCTGCAGATTTTCCATTAATATGGAGGAAAGGCAAAAATTTTTAAAAAGACCAGCAAACAATCTTTTTTTGTCTTTGAAGAGCTATCTTGTCTTTAAGAGTATGAATCCTAACTTGCAGTCCAAAGGCCATTTCTTTTACCTTTTCCAATTACGTAAGCTTAACTCATCTGGATGCATGACCATTCTTTAATGCCACTACTATTCCAAGAATAGTTGATAAAACCACTACAATACATGATAAATCTAGACATGAGTGCTGGGAAAGAAGTTAATACAACAAAAAACCAAACAAAACTGGGGAAAGACAGGATGCTGACTAAAAATAAATACAGAAGACCCCATTTGTCCTTAAATGTAGTAGAATGAAGATAGCAAATGATTTAGTACATACACATATCAACATAGAGCAAACTTTCATACTTCAGCTCAGCCTACACAAAACTTGTGTGCATAAGATTCATTTATTAAAATTTGATTACTGGTGAGAGATCACTGCTTGTCATTCAGACGTTTCTTCTCTTATTTCTACCCTGGGATATAAAATCCCCTTTGTTAGGAATTCTACTTTACCGAGAGAATAAAAACAACACTTACTTGGCACAGCAAACCCAACCAGTGTGTTGGAATAGGGTAAACAAAAGGCGCTGATAGCAAACACTCCATATTTTTATCAATTTATCATTTGATGCTGAAACTACAGAGTAGCCATCGTGGGAGAAGCTCACACTCCGAACAGGTGCTGTATGACCTTTCAGTACTGATGATTCTCCATGACTAGGGTGGAAGCAAACAAAATGAAACAAAACCCCAAATACCAAGTCACAAATCACAATTATATTAACGAGCTTAAATCCCCATAAAATTCAATGCTGGCATATTTAGAATCTTACCCAAATGAAAAAGCAGTATACAGAGGCCAAATCTTAATGTCACCATTATTTTCTTAATTATTTAAATATTATTAGAATAACATTCCCTAAATTTTGTTTAACATGACCAATTTTACAGAACAGTGCAATTAAGTAGCATCACTGGCCTTTCGTCTCATTACAATTAGTATTTGAAAGCGAATTTTTTTAATATATTAATCTATAAAACACACTGAAATTCAAGTAACATCAGTCTAACATTATATTGAATTACTCATAATTACTACTACTAAAGAACAGTCTGATAAAGCCAGTCAATTAATTTTTTTCCCCAAAAAAAGCTATTGTTTTCGTCATCACTTGTCTCCCCAAAATGAAGTGCAGCCATGCAATCCTTATTAAAATATAATCTTTAAGCCAGAGAAATATTATGAAGCATAGTTCTACACACATGAAACTGTGCCCTCTGATTTGTTACATTTTTCTTTTGAAACTACAAAATATTCAGAAAAGAACAAAGTAATACAGTAAAGAACTGTGCTGTTTGAGGTCCCCAGTCCCTGTTTCTGTCAAAGCCCAGGCATGTGGGAAGGAAAAAGAAACTTTTTTGAGTAAAGCCTCCAATATTCACACTGCACAATAATGAAACACATATCCAGCACTGCTCAGTTATACTCACATGCAAGGAATCCATAGCCTGACAGTGTGATCCTGAGAAGCTGAAGCCAGCACCTGCCCATCTGGTGAGAACTCTACACTGGTCACCGCTTCTGCATGGCCTGAAAATCTGTAGGCGCTGCACTGCGTCTTCAGCTTCCACAATATGAGAAACCTATCCACAGAGCAGGTAACTGCAAGAAGTGAAAGACATTAGCAGACTGCTCACTGCTCTTATGAGCTAACAACTCTGGATTCACCAGAGAACTTAATGGGTATTACAGGAGGGAGGAGTTATTAGGCTTTAATAGATACTTAGCCTAAGCAGAAGCCTGGTAGCAAGTAATGCCGACACCAGGCTTTCAGAAGGACATCACAAGACTGGGAGAAGTAAAGGATAATTCTTAACAGGTAGCTCTCCCACATACTAAGGCAACTGGCTTACAAGTACTTTGATGATAGAGAGCAAAATGTTCAAAGCCAAACATCATGCACATCAGTAAGTATGAATCCAGATTTGGTTCTACCGAATCCTAAGAACAATAGGTAAATTCTTCAGTAATCTCATTTTGATCTCTGAGATAGAATTTGTTTCAAGTATTGAGTGTTGAACTCCAAAAAACATGCCAACTTAAACTGAAAACATGACTTCTAACACTTGAGTGACGATATTGATATATCATAATTCTATAATCCTATTTAAGTACCAATTTTATAATACTAACATTTGTCTAGTCCAAAAGAGAACAAAGTTGTCAGTCTGAAAATAGAGCATGCTTGAGGGTGGGTTTTTTGCAGTCACTTTACAGGTGAACTATACTATCTACAGTCAAAAAGGCAAACCTAACTTTTACAAGATCTTGATCATTTTCAGGAAACTATAAAAAGCAAAGATAATAAGCAGTTTAATTCAACTGGTACACGTGATTTTCCTACATCCCTACCATCTTCATCTCTATTTACTAAATGTTAGTATATAGACATAAATAAAAACAAGGTATTCACACTCCCATCCCTCAGTTGTCCAGTAGAGAAAAGAAGGGAGAGGAAGAACAGGGGCCTCCTGGAAGTTGAAAAATATATGAAGATGGCTTTTCTCTTCCCAGTTTCTTTCAAGCAACAACATAGCACAAAGAAATTGAATTTCCTTATTACAGCATGTCAAGGCAAGCCTCAAACAAAATATTAGCATATTAGAATATTAAATATTAACTATCAAATTCCATTTATGAATTTTCTACAAAGGTACTGTTTTTATTCCTAAAATACTAGCTTCTGCTAAAAGATGTGAGACCAGACTATTCCTACAACCATATCAACAGGCCTATATTTGACAAAGAAATATAGGATATTTTTCCCCCACCTCAACTTTTCAAGCCCCTGTTTTACAGCAGGGTCTTTCTAATTGTACTTGAAAGAATTCCTTTTTCCCTTTGATTCTGAAAAGTGATCTACAGTGGAGTAAAACTAAAAGGAAAAAGTGAAATATAAGCTAAAACAGAATTTGAAGGCAGAGGGCTGGCACTGTGAAACAGACAAGAGACAAGACTGATGGCTTCTAAAACAAATCATTGACGAACTACCAAATACCTGTGGTATCTTATGAATTACATGAAGGCTGTGCAGTATCAGCTTTCAATTCGAAAAACGGAGGGAAATATTCTTAGAAAGATGACAGCACCATTCATTCAGAGCCTGTATTTTTTGTAGCTTGCTGTCTCATAGATGGGCTGTCCCAAGGTAAATGAGACACAAGCAGTGATCTGAAGTTCTCCTTCCTGTCGGACACCCGTGACCATCTTCCGTATTTTCCCTCTGGACTCCCCACTGCCTATGCAATACTTAAATACTGGATCAGAAACAAAAAAAAAGCATAGGAGGTCCAGAAGAAATTTTTCAGGATATGCCATAGCACAAATAGGCCTGCTGCTCCTCAGAGAATACATGACATAACCAGAACCATGTTTATAGGTGAAAGACAATTAGCCCTTGCTCTGATCAACTGAAAAATATAACTAAGAGTAGAAAGCTGAAAATTCACACTGAGCTGATTCCAATATATAACCTACTCCACATTATAACCTGAGTGCCTTTTCTTCTTTAAACATCAATGCTTCTGTACACACCCACATATAGCAGACACATCACTGGATAATTTGCTTTTCTGCTGATGAGTCATTACAGAACTGAACACCAAAAAATAAAGACTTGGCCTTACGCAAAGGCCAAGTTGAGAGATCTACAGCAAAGTGGTGTATAAGCAGATACTTAAGCTTCATATGTGCCATGAAAAAGATTTTACGATATTTGCAATGAAACAAAGTTCAATTTATGAATTGTGACTATTGTTGGTATACATTTTTATATATACACACACAAACATATGAACACAAGTTGCTGTAATACAGAATTACCATTTCACTCTCGTTTCCCACAATAGCAAAGTGGTGACTAAGAAAGTTGTGCAAAGATCAAAAGAGACAAACTCAGACAGGCTTTAACAGCTCGATGTACATCTCTCAAAATACTGAAGCATCTCCAATATAATTAATCACTCAGTGCAAGAATTATAGGGCAGATGGAATATAGTGCACCTGATGGGTGCGTGAATATTCAAACTCTACCACTGCCAACAAACCCCCCCACTTTACAGGAACACTGTAGCTCCCAATTATACAGTACAACATCACAAAGTAAACATAATTTGCAATGAATTGCAAGATTTCCTACTTGGAGAAAAATTATTATTAATTGAACCTCTGTCAAAAAAGCCAATCTGGAATTCAAAGCACAGTGGATAAAATATGAAGAACTTTTAATAACTCCCATAAATTCAAGTTATTGGAAGTTTTTGTTGCATTCTGTATGCACGTACAAAAGAGGAAAAGAGCTAAGAAAAATCAGCACACTAGCCAACATTTAATTTTCTGGATTTTATTTTTTCAAAAGAAATCCCAAAGCCCTCCACATTTATTCAGTGTAAAGTTTACATTCAATTTTTTTAAAGTCACTTAGAATCAGTAGTTTAAAATATATACAAGCATTCACCAAATCTTCAAAGTCTAACAGAATAGAAAACTATTCAGATTTTCAGATTTTCCAGAAATCTGTACATACTGAAAAATAATTGGATAGGAGTATTGAAATGGTAAGGTGTTGTTTGTTTTCTCCTTCTTTCTTTCTCTCTCTTTCTCTAGTCCCTCCTCCTTTTATTCATATGACTTTTATTCCCATAGGGAAGGGTTTTAATTTTTTTTTCTTCTTTTTTTTATGGACAGGTAATTTTTTTTTGTTTGTTGTTCTCCCCAGTTTGTTTCTAAATAACTCCAAAAATAGAATGGGAGGTCATGGGGAGGAGGAAGGGTTCAGACACACAGAATAACTTTTCCAACTCAGAGGCAGACTCACTTATAATTATTGCTTAAATAGATAAGGAACACTTTGAATGTCAGGTTTAACTTCAAGGTATTTCTTAATACAAAAAGCAGTTTTTGCCAAGTGCTAAAAAATTACCTGTATAAAGTTTGCATAGTCTGTATTCATATCATTTATCTACTTTCATCTGAAGAAACATGCATTGCACATACTATTTATGATCTGCCACATATGAGAACCTAGGCCTTTTTCCTGTCATTTCTACTGAATGTAACAGCCTACAGAAAGCTTTGCACAAAAGCACATACTTTATATAATTTATTGCCCCAGTACATAGCGACTGGCTGGCTTTTAAAATTTGATAAATGGTTCACAACTTGCAGGTACACAAAAGAATTCCTGCTGCAAAGTGGAATGCAATTTTTCAGGAATGCTTCCCTTATGTAGTAGTAAGTTCCCTTTCTTTTTTTTATAACAAACAAACAAAAAAACCACCAACAACAAAAACAACTTAGGGGGAAAAGGAAGACAAAAAAGGGGGGGAAAAAATCAAATTGCAAGTAACTGCCTAAAAATAAATTAAAGTCTTAAAAGAATCCAGGCCACATAGTGGCATTTTTAGCATGATTTAATGCTGCATTCCAAGCTCCAGATTTTCTTCTGTTCATCTTCTATGTTAACCTTCTTCAACCCAAACTTCTCAAAGCTTTCAAGTCACTACGTTTTAAGAATATGTTATAACTTATTTTTGGCAAAACTTCAACTACATCAGGTCTCACTTGTCCCTTTTCAACCCTTCTACCTACTAACACCTGTAGCATCCACTACATTCCTCAAGTATCCAGATAACTAGCTTAAGTTTCTACCTACCAGCTCCATGTAAAGACTAACTACACTATGGCTACTGAAGAACATTTATCAGTTCAGTGAGAGTAATCAAAACAGCTGGAATGCCCAACACACTAAGAAAAGCATTCAACTAAAATCTTACGAAACTAAAATACAGATATTAACACAAGACCTTTTTTTTCAAGAACACAATATAATCTGTCACATCTACCATCTATAATCACTATCAAAACAGATTAGGGACACTTTTCAAGAATCAGTATTCTTCAAAAACTCAGCATAACAGAAAAAAACAAAACATTCTAAAAAAGTAATTCTTTGAACCACCAACAAATCTTAGTTTTCTCCTCTGTCTTCTCAACTCCCCTCATGTCAGAAGTTTCAGCTTCCCAGCCTCACACAAGGTCTCCAGTGGTATTGTTTTGACTAGAAACAGGCAGCTTATGCTGTATTATTTCAAAACTTTTCCTAGGGCTGACCCATGCCAGCTCTTGCCAAAACACAAAAAGCAAAATAAAACAGCCCAAATGTTCCTCTATGTTACCCTTCTCTACCCTGCTGACAGACCAAATGAAAAAAAAAACCCAAAAAAAACCACCCAAACATGGTCAAGATCACATAACTTTTGTGCCCCTAGGATGTTGAGCCGAACATGGAAAAGCTTACACAAAGGCAACGTATACATTAAATATATAGCTAAAAGAAAGAAACAGCTAAGGCAATTTTGTGATTCCTTTCCTTCTCCATCGCCTTTAAACAAAATTCTTACTTGTAGCCATTCCTATTTCTTCCATTTCTGGTATCACCAGCATGTCCTTGGTTCCACTGCTACCACACTCTCCTCTAAATGCATGAGAGCTCCTGACTAAGCCCCATGGGGTAAGATTTTTACAATAGGTACATGACTGCAACACAGTGCCAAAGCCCTTCTAGTAAATAAACTTTCTATTCTTCTGTATAATATAGTACCCTTAACAGCATGTACATTCCCAGAAAAACGCAGACCATTACAAGGCTTAGATTCAACTTTCCACATCAGTGTTCATTCAGTCACATGCTACTGTAGCATTACTAAGGGTGTTAGATACATATTTTATAATGTATCTGCCACACAGGCAGCTAATACCACTGCAAGAACCTTAACTTTTACTTCTGTAAGTAAAAATTTTTTGTTTACATGGAACATTATCTTGCAGGATTATTGCATAATTTTAAGATTTAAAAAATCCCGCTCCAGTCCCCTCAGAAGCCTTTGTATTATAATCATAACTGAGGAAAGTAATAATGGACCAAAATTTTACAAAAATAAAAGGCATTAGATGTTCCAATGCACTTTTTAAAAACTGAATCCCACTATTTACTTTTGCTTTCCATACAGTTCATCACAATAGACAGTTTCTACACCACTACAGACAGATGTGAAAACAGTTCAATTAAACATTGCTATCTGCTGACACATGTAAAAAGCTTAGAGATCACAGTCCATCCAATTTCTACTACCAGTAGTGATTATTTCTCAAATTTCCAAATCTGATTTTTATCTCCAGCATTACAAGTTCTCATTTGTACATCAGCGTGCCCCTCAGTCGTACGATAAGCAGTAAGGCACTTCCCTGAATGAGGATGATAAATAGTCCCATCTTCTCTGAAGTGCCAGATAATAATTTCTGGGACAGGAGATCCATCTTTTGGGCAGCTCCTCATACCTATGAAGTCTTCACGCTCAGGGACTTCAGCACATAGCTCAGTTACAGAGTTAAATCTAATCTCCTGATTTGATGTATATTCAAAAAATTGGTTGCCTCCCTGACCATGACAGCCAAAGAGAGACAGGTGAGACCCAGTAGGATTATGTTCCTGTAAGACATAGTCAAGGCACTCTGAAGGTATTCCTGTGCTACGGATAGCACCGTGCCAGCCAGGACGATCTTCTGGTACATGCAACTCAGCAAATACATTTTTTAAATACCAGCGAAAACTCTTGCATTTCAAACGCTCCCTGAGAATCTTTCTTTCAGAAATGTCTCCATAGTTTTCTTTCCTTGCTGAAGGATTTCTGTTGTAAAAGTGATCTTTGAACTCATCCATCCACACCTCGGCAGCACGTGCTGTGTTCTGAAGGAAATTTGGTCTAGCATAGGGCGCACGCTTTGGAAACACATGGCCCACGTGGGAGCATGGATGAATTTCCAATATGCCTCCACACTGCCAAACCCTAAATGATAATTCTAAGTTCTCCCCTCCCCAAACATCCATTCCTGTATCATAGGTTCCCAGATACTCAAAATACTTCTTGCTGACCGCAAACAAGCCACCAGCCATAGTTGGGGATCTGATGGGGTCGGTTTCCAACTTGCGCCTGAGACGTTCGTGTTTAGGCACCGAGTGCCACTGGAATGTCAGCCGCCAGTCAAAGCCCCCAATCATGGGCTCTGCCGTTTGCATGTAGTATTCAAATGTTTTCCAGTCAATGGTGTCAATGACAGGACAAACAATAACAGTCTCATTCTCAGCAATCCTCTCGAGCAGTGGTTCCAGCCAGCCGGAAACACATTCACAGTGACAATCTAGGAATGTGAGAACATCACCGGTAGCAAAGGTAGCGCCAATCAAGCGTGCACGAACCAATCCTTCTCGTTTGTTGGTTCTTATCAAGCGAACTCTTTTCAGACTGCTTATGTATTTTTCGAGCTCAGCCTTCAAATACATTTTATCACTCAGGTCATCCACCAGTATAATTTCTTTCAGAAGCACTGAAGGCGATGTTTCAAGAACACTATGTATCGTCCGCAGCAGCGTTGACCAGGCTTCATTGTAGAATGCAATTATAACAGATGTTGTGGGCAGTCTTCTGTAGTTGTAAGATTTCGTTTTACAACCACTCAGTCGATTATCTTCAATGTGTCGGTGAAGAGAAATTTTATCACTTAAATAAATATTTATTGCATACTTCTCAATCAGTTCTTCTTCCTGTTTCTGTTCCTCAGGACTCAGCTGGGGGCGAAAGGGTTTACCCCATTCTCCTGGAGCATAAGGATCAGGGGGGGGTTTGTCATAAACGGGACGAGCCAAATCGACAGCTTTTTCTGCTCCATCAGAAAAGCGCCTCTCCCATTTCCCTTTAGTGATGCTCTTGCCGGCGAGGGAGGCACCGAAGGAAGTAACCGACAGCTCGACCACAAAGTAAGCGATCATTAAGAAGCCGAGGAACACGCAGCTTTTGCGGATCCACGTCCATCTTCTCGCCAGACGAATCCTCATCTTAGATAGTTAAAAGCAGCTCCTTAGCAGAGAGGGGTCCGTGAACTCCTGCCGGCTCTCCCCACGCCCAGGGAGGATGGGACTGCAGACACTCCCAGCCTCGGGCTCAGGACGCCGGCAGAGTTTGCAGCCAGCCCTCCGTGGTGGGCCCGGTAGATTCCAGGGGGAGCGCGGGGGAGAGGGGCGGCAGCGGAGGCACGGAGCAGCCCCTGCCCCTCCGGCCTCGGCGCTCCCCTCACTTACTTCCTCCTCCTCCTCCTCTCTCTCCGCGGGACAAACCCCTCCTCCAGCCTTGTGGTTTGCTCAAAAAGTTGTCGCTTAAGGAAGGGGAAGAGACTCCTTAGCCCGCCCGAAGGCATGGGAGCCCGCCCCGCCTCCGCGCCCGGACCTGCGCCCGGAACCGCGCGGCGGCTCCGGGGAGGGGACGAGGGAGGAGGGAGCGGGCTGCCCCGCCCGGAAAGCAAACGGCGCCCGGCCCCGCACTCACCCAGCTCCGCCGCGTTCGGGTCGAAGGCGACGCCCGTCACCGCCGCCGTGTGGCCGCGGAAAGGCCGGATCAGGACGGGGTCCTCCTGGGGAGAGGGTGCGCACCGTCAGGCTGCGGGCGGGGGCGGCCGCGCTCGCCCTCCCCCGCCCCTCAGGGGCCGCTAACGCCCCGCGCGCGGCGGGAGCCGCCAGTCCGGGCGTCCGGAGCGTTTTCACCAACGGGAGCGGCGGCCGCGGCCGGGCAGCCCTCGGCGCCGGGTGATACCCGCCGGCCGCGGCTCGCCTGCCCGCCGTCCTGGCTGCCGGGGGCCGAGGCCGAGCCCTTACCAGCGGGGAGGCCATGGGCGGAGCGCGGGGGGAGCGGCCCGTAGGAGCCCCGCGCTCCGGGCGCGGCCTGCCGAGCCCCGGATTCATCCGCCGCGCCAAGAGCGCGGATCCCCATCCGCCCATGCGCGGCCGCGCTGCGCGAGGCGGGGCCGCACCGCGGGTCTGGTGCGCGGGTCGCTCTTAAAGCCGCAGCGCCCCCGTCTGCCCCGGCTCGGCGGGGAGGGAGCGGGCCGGCGTCCGCCGTCGAGACGGAAAAGTTAAACCCTCCGAGTCTGTCCGGTGGTCGGGGCACGGCGGCTTAGGGGTTGCGGGGGCTGAGCCCTCAGTGTGGGACACATTTCGGCGGAGCCGCAGATGTGGGTGGAATGCTCGGCTAGCGGAAGGTCTGGCCCATGCTACCTCGATTTTGTGACTTACAAATTCATGCAGGACGGCTGGGTTTAAAAACTCGGACTGATTTTGCATTAAGCTACCTTAGGTAGTTTGGCCTCTTTTTCTTCAGTTGCTTCTTACTTTGGTCGGACTTTCTAGTTTCTAAATTGGCACTCGCGTCTGTATCATAGAGTGGTCTTTTAGCAGACCTTTAATGCTCTAGCAAACTACGCCGACCTTAAACAAAAACTAAGAAAACCGCAATGCTGCATCGTTGGTGACAGTAGTGCTGTGAATGTTTATGCAGCTCCATGGAAACCTAGGTGAGGGAACCAAGCTCTTCGGAAAAGTACCGCTCCCATAGCTTTGCTAGTAAAAACAGGGTTGACAGCAATTCGCTAAAAGAATGGCTGTGATGTCAAAGCTGTCATTCGATACGCGAGTGTTCCTGAAGAAGTAACTCATACTGCAATTACCCTTCCTTTCCGTTTTAAATCCAGTCTGCCTTTTACTGGTTGTTCTGACATTAAACTTTTACATCTACAGAATCAGGTCAGTAATTAGGTCAACATATAAGGATTGTCACTTATAGGACAGTTCCAGATAAATTGTGTTTAACCATGAAATGCGCATTTAAAATAATAACTTTGGAAGTGGTGAAAAAGTAGGATTATCACACGTTTATAAGGAAGTTTCCATGAAAATCTACTAGCAGTCCTTACGTTGAGGTTATGTAGGCTTGTAATTTGCCATTTTGACTTCACAATATGAACCCTTTTCAAAAATATAACTGGTGGGATAAGACACATAGACTTTAACTTGGGCCTAGCAAAAGCTACAGCTTTTTTGCCATTATTTGTTTTTGGTTTGGCTTATTGGTGAAGTTTTGTTTTGGATTTTTTTTTTCCTTCTACACAGCTCACCTTCCCATCCTTTTGTTTTAGTCCCTATGATTTAGATCACAAAGTAAAATGTAGCTTTTATAAAAGTTAGTAATGATAAGACTTAAATGTTCTGCACTCTACCCCACTGCAGGAACAGTAAGTTAACTAATTAAGTTAACAAATTAAGTTTAACTTAAGTTAAACTTAAATTGACCTCTTCACCATTACTAAAGTCTTCCAGCCTTTCTCAACTTTTTTTTCCAACTCTCTTCTTTTTGCCAGGTTTTTTTCAGCTGTGAATGATGTGTCTCATCAGGGAGACTACATTTAGATTCTATCCCTCTGGGCTGCTACCAAATTTGTGTGATCTTAATTTATTCTGCATCTTCTCATCTCCTGAATGGTAGAAAGTACCATCTCTGCTGCTTTAATTGTGTGCTTCATGCTTTTACTATTTCTCATACCTTGTGTTTTCAGGCTTGGATCCCTTCTGGAAGCTGCTTAAAACCCAGTGGTCAGAAACATTGTTACTTTTTTTAGAAATGGAGCTGAATGACAATTCTCAGTCCTACTGAATCCTTTTCCTTTTGCCTTCTTTAGAGCTATGCTTCCAGCAGGTCAGTATATTTTACTAATTTTGGTATGCTAACAATAAACTGTAATCTACAAAACTCCTGGACTATAAATTGTCAGGTGATAGGCATAAAGCAAAGAAAGGACTGTGATTTTGGAGGGAAGGGGGGGTGACATCTCTTTTTCTACAAACTGATAGATAAGTGTTTCTCAAGTTCTTTGGCTTACAAAGTTAATCTGTTTCTTGCTGTTTCTCTTCACCTGAGAGTGCTCTGGGGATTCCCAAATGCACGTAAGAAGCAAAGTATTCCTTTACTGCAGACATATAATTAGCTATAGTGACTGTAGTTATAAAGCTGGCAGTAATAGTTTTTATGATGATTATATTCCCTCATTAGTATGTATAGATTTTATTTTGAAAATAATTTTAAGATTATTGTCACTTCCTAATAACACGATTATGAGTTGGCATTGTCTTTTTAAGTTTGTGATATGCAAGAGCAATTTACTGTAATAAGTTGTTGTGCACAGTTATGACAATGATAAATGGTGCCTCAGAAAATATGTTCCAAGCATCATGTGTCAGCAGGCTGCTGTTTCAGCAGCTATGGAGTTGTTTTTTTCTCAGGCACTATGTTAAGGTAGTCTATGTCCAAACAAAAATTGTATCTAGAGAAGAACACTTTAAGATGGTAATTCCAGCTTGTTCTGACTGCATGATCACTGCAGGAAAATAATTAGTAAAAGGATGTGTAGAATTCAAGGACACGTGGACAGACATGATAACCTCGGTGCACAAATTCTGCAATGCGCACATTAATTACACTAATCACGTATGGTTTCATAATAACAATTGATGCAAAACAATACATGAGCATAAGGGGTAAATATACTAGCAATGTAGTAGCCCACCAAAAATTCTTTCATGTCTAAAATGAGGTATTTTAACTTAGTGTTAATTCTGCTTTAAAATAAAACTAAGAGCCCAACTGTAATCATGTGGTATCCTATTGGGAGCAGCTGTGTTAGCAGCAGAGCTGTCCAGGCTGCCAAGAGGGCTCAGGAGGTCATACTCTGTCACTAGAGGGGAGTGTGAGATCTGCTTTGCCAGCATGGTGTTATTCCACCACATGGGTATTCATCCACATGCATGCAGGAAGAGAATGTAGTTCAAGGGCACAAAGATTTAATTGCAGGCTGTCTTGCTGTCGTAGAACCATTATACCTTATGTTCTTTCTCTCAATCCTCTGGTCCTACATTTTTTTTCTCCTCCAGCAAAATGGTTATGAAAATAAAAAAATATTTAATCTATGAAATAATTTGGGAAGTAGTGTTGGTTTTTTGCTTCTATTGAAATTTTGTTATTTAAATCCCATTAAAGTCTGTTTGCCAACAGCAGGAAGAGAATGGGAAAGAAAAGAATATCAAGTAGGTACATAATGATTTGAAATACAAGGATGATTTGGAATACATATGATGTTACTTTTAGTCTAAGAAACATCCTGGGGTGCCAAGGGAATTGGCAGTTATAATGGCAGAGCCATGTCTCCATGATACTTGAAAAGTCTTGATTATTGACTGTCCTTCAGGGACTGGAGTGACAGGGACTACCTGTAACTATCTCAGGCACTGGAGGGAAGGGATTATCACACCCACACCCTGGGATCTGCTGATCAGTCAGCCTCACCTTTGTGCCCCACGAGATCATGGAGCAGGTCCTGCTGGAAGTTATGTCAAAGCATATGAGGGGTGATTGTATGAAGGTGATTAGAGACAGCCAACATGGTTTTGCCAAGAGCAAATCATGCCCAACTAATCTAGTGGCTGCTTATGATGGAGTGACTGCATCAGAGGACAAAGGAAAGGTAAGCGACGTCACTTCTGTAAAGCCTTTAATACTGCCCCTTCCAATGCTTTTACCTCTGAATTGATGTGGATTTTATGGATGGACTATTAGATGGCAAGGAATTGTGTGACTTTAACCAAAGAGTTACCAATGCTGAGTGGTATCCCACCCAGGGGTCTGTTTTGGGGCCTATGGTATTTAATATATTAATGACATAGATAGTGGGAATGAGTGCACCTTCAGGAAGTTCATGGGTGACACCAAGCTGAGTGGTTCAATTGGTACAGGGGAAGGGATGCCATCCAGATGACCTTAACAGGTGAGAGGTATTGGCCTGTACAAACATCATGAAGTTTAAAATTGTTCTGCACCTGGCTTGAGGCAATGCCCAGTATCAATATACACTAAGGGATGAATGGATTGAAAGCACTGGAGAAAGTACTGCGAATACCCATGGATGAGAAGCTGGACATCACTCAGCAATGTGCACTTCCAGCCCAGAAGGCCAAATGTATCCTGGGCTGCATCAAAGGTAATGTGGACTGGATTTGGAGGGGTGACTCTCCCCCTCTACTCTGCTCTCATGAGATCCCTCCCCTGGAGTTCTGCGTCCAACTCTAGGACACCCAACATAAGCAGGACATGTTGGAGCAGGTCCAGAGGAGGCCCACAAAAATGATGAGAATGATGAGTAATCTATTGATGCAGATAGATGCTTGAGATTTTTCTTTTTTCAGTGTAGGAATTGTATTTGTGTGAAAGGATAAATAAGAGAACTTAATTCTTATTACTGATGCCTGAAGCAAAACACATGTGAAAGAAAACTGCATAATTCAAGACCAGCACTTTAAAACAAATAACCATCTGAATTAGAAGTTGAGAGTGACAACTACTCTGCCAAAGACCCTAAAGTCATTAAAATTTGTATAAAATAGGTGTGTTAGCCAAAGGTCCTTTTTTGTTTTCTCCTTTTAATTAAATGCTTTTGTGTAAAAGATACATATCTTCATAATGACTATGGGGGTTAAATCCCTTAATTTTCCTCCCTTAGTACCCAAATAGCACAATAAAAATACTGACAGAGAAATATGCAGCATGTGTTGAGCTGCACTTAGTGTTACCTGAAATGCCAGACTATAACTCTTGCCTCCTATAATGTATGTGCATTATTTGAATCTCAGAAAGTTTGCAGTAACTAATTGTTTTTGGATAGTTTAGTAGGTTTTACTATGAAATTTTCTGGGAAAATCCTATTATGGTGTTTTATATCAGTAGCATTGCTACGTGGATGAATACCCATATGTAATTCCAAATTTAAAGAACATCTTGCTTTTTTTTCCCCAGATGTTTTAATGGATCATCAATGCCATCAGTAAGGTTTCCTCTGTTGCCAGTAACATGGGTATGTCAGTAAATACATTTTTATTTCAATGCACTTTCATTCAGCTTTTCTAAAAATAAGTAAAGCAGTTGTGTAGTTTGGTGTCTCTTTGCCATACAATACCTGAAATTCTGTCATGTTGCAAAATTCAACGTATTCAAATCAAGTTGCTTTAGCAAATTGTTTGGTAATGTTCACTTAAAAATCAATTAGTATTCCTGTGTGTTACTGAGTTTGTGAGATCTAGATCAATTTTGGAAAAATGTAGTATAACATAGCAAAGGTTAGTTCAAATTTACCAATGCTTCAGAAGATGCCATATAGAATGATTTAGAACATCTTCACTTGGTACATCTTAAACCAGGATCATTCATCTGCTATAACATGGATGTTAGCTGCAAAGGTGAATCAATGAAAACTGGGGAATTGTATGGAGATGCCTAGTTTGGTAAAGTATCTCTTTAGGTGTGTACTAGAAGGGGACATTTCACCTAAGGGAGAATGATCTAGGGAATACAATAAACATGAACAAGGAATCTAGAATAAGAAATCTAACTAGATAAATGAACTCTTGATATTAGAACTCGCCTAAATTTTTAGGAAAAAATGTAATTGCCCAAGTGGAACTATATTATGAATGTTTATAGGTAATTTTTAGCAAGAGGCCTTAAAAAAAAAAAAAAAACCCAAATAACTCTGCATTTTATTTATACATCATTTTCAGGGGTAAGTATTCCCTGAAAGCACACTAGTCATTTCTTGGAGTGCTAAAATAAGGATTGGGAGCTAGACATTAATCCTGTTTCTGATTTTTCTATAATCCTCCATAAAATTAGTTTTTTTAGAGTGCATGTTTTAAACCGCAGTCTTCTAATAGCAGTAAAGCTAATATAAGTGCTTGAAACCTATGTCTGCAAATGCCAGGTACAAAGTAAGACAAATGATAACAATTTTAATTACAAAAATAAGTGTGAAAAAACAATATGCCACAATTACTGCAAAATAAAGAACCTAATGGTTCTTGAACAACTGCAGCTACAACATCCATGATGTTAATTTCTTCTGCTAATTGCTTTCTGAAGGGTGAGGTCTGACCCACCCTCCAGGTGCTTAGCAGGGGCTGTGCTCCATGCATTTGTTGGGCAATGTCATAGTGCAAGTCTCACGGCTCCACACCCCCCATGCATCCTCTAAAAGGATCCTTGACTCTATCTCATGAGTGGTCCAGAAACGACCACTTTGAAATGACCACTTGGGTGCTGATTTAGAATTGTCATGGCTCTCTCCTCTGCTGATGCTTTGTGGCATCTATCTAAGGATCAAGTCGCCTGTTTATTTAACCACCGCTGAAACAGACTTTTGTCAGTATGTTTAAAAGAACCAGGAGACTTTGATTCTCTTAGGTTAGCTACCCATCCAATGGGACAGGAGTCAGGCAGCAGTGGCAGCTGCTTCATTTCAGGATAGTTGCAGAGAAGATATTGAGAGACAACATTACCAATTACATCTGCATTCATCACTACTTTACCAGAGTAGGGCAGGGACTTGTGACTGGACAAGAAAAGCCTCCATCTGTACTCCTCTTTTTTTTTTTTTTTTTTCCTGTTGCAGCACTGGCTGCTTGGGCAGGAAGAACTTTCCAGCATGGCAGTTGGCAAACCCACAACATGACAGACTGCCACAGATGCTTCCTGCTGCTACCATGTAGATTTTCTCTTGACTATTACTTGTATGGCTGATGCAGAGAGAAAAATGAAGGGAGCGGTAGTAGTTTCAGACTCTCTTGTTTCACTGTTAAATACATTATTCTGCTTGTGTGCCTGTATCAAGTACAAAAGCTGCCACTATAGATGAGATAGCTAGACACTTGTCTGATTCCAAAAGGAGTGGTGTTGTTACATCTCATCAAATGGTAAAAATCTAATCAACAGGCCTTATTCCATTGGTGAGGCATGCACATATAGTGGGTCATTTGTGGTGTAGAAAGTCCAAACTGAAAATACCTTACTCATTCCATGCATTTTTTTAAAACTCCCTTTCCTCTCTTGCAGGAGGGCTGTATACATACATTGCTGTATGCGTGTTGGCTTGTGTCAACTCCTTTTTGCAGTGGCTCTAATATTATGAATTTTTATGCTAATCTGAGCATAATGACACATTATGTTTCAGAGAAGGACAATTCCTGCGTAGCTGAGAAAGCCATGTACTGTAGAGTGGACTGAAGCAGAAGGTATCATCTGCTTAATATCACAAAATAAAGCCAGGAAGAATGCCCCAAATTTTCTCATTGGAACAAGTTTTTAGCAAAACCCCTCATCTTCCTGTAGAATTCTGTTGTATCACAGAACATTACCTATTTTTATCATCTCGCACATTACTAATTGCAAGCCTGCAGCATATGGACACACTGTCTGCAGAATCACCATCACAATCCAGTTGCAATTCCCCCAGGTGTTTTACAGCAGCAATCAGCAATACAGGTACTATGGAGACAGGTCCTAGCTTCAGGGAGAGCCAATAGGGCCACATAGCAAAAAAGGCATGCAGCAAATTGCTGCACATGCCTTTCAAAGTTACAAGGAATACCTGGGTGCCACAACTTTTGCAGGTGCATTAGCAGGAATTGCCAAGGAAGCATGGTCTGGTAGCGTATGCCCATTCAGAAAAAAGGCAGGCAGTTTTCCATCAATATGCTGTAAGACTGCAACCTAACAAGTGGTTTCACATGACAAAATTTTTCTGATTGAAAAAAATACTAAATTCAGGATAATATTATCAGAAGGAAGCTGTAAGAGATGAGAATTCAAACTTACTCTGTGTGCTCCTTAACTTTTTACCCCTACTTCTTAGAAATTGCTTGCTGGATACTTTCAGGCTAGTTTAAGAGAGTTCGTTTTAAGTAGGTAGAAATTTGGGAGAAATTTACTTTCAGGAAGGGAAAAGGGATCCTGTGAAAAAGAAAAGAAAGGCCAGCAAACGTTCTGGAAAGGAGATAGTTTTCAGTTGCATTTCATTAGATCCTAAAAAAAAAAAAAAAAAAAAAAAAAAAAAAGAATTTGCCAAAGCAAAAGCCATCAAAAGGCATGGCATACCATCCAGTGCCGGGACTTGCACCAAAGCTTGCCCAATTGGTCCCCATTGAAATCGCAAGATTCCATTTCCCTTCCCAAAAGGAAATGAAATTTCTTTGAATCTTGCGACCCATCAAAAGGAAGACGTACAGACACTCAGGAAAGGAGATAGCATCAAAAGAAATGCAATTGAAAAAAAACCCAAAAAACAGAAAATCAGGAGCTTTAGTGACTACAAGAAAGTGGTCTGGGCGGAAATGAGGTGCAGTGCAAAGGACCAAAAGAGGCCAAAACTAACCTCACAGCTGTTGCAAAAGCAGAGGAAAAATCAAGGAGGCAGACACAATTTGGAGGGGAAGAAATGAGGGACATAGCATGGATACTTAAAAAAAAAGAAAAAAAGAAAAAAAAAAAGGAAAAAAAATTTCACCAAAGCAAAAGCCATCAAAAGGCATGGCATGCCATCCAGTGCAGGGACACACACCACATACACCAAGGGTTGACAAAATTGATCCCCACTGATGGCCAAAACAGAAAAGAAGAGCTTTCTAACAATCTGGAGTGGAGATACTACCTAGGGCAATTAAACTGTAGTAAGAAAAAATAAATTGGCGAATTTTACTGACTCAGAGCGAATGTACCGATATTATATCAGGTGCAGTGCAAATGAACAACAGTGGCCAAAACATACATCATAGATGTTGCAAAACCAGGGGAAAAAAATAATGAGGAAGACACAACTTGGAGGGGAAGATATGAGGGGCATAGCATGGACACTTAAAAATAACAGTAGAAAAAATATTCTCGGTTCTATTTAAACCATTAAAAGACATGGCATGCCATCAAGTGCATGGACATGCACCAAAGCTTGCCCAATTGTTCCTCATTGAAATCGCAAATTTTCATTTCTTGGCAGGATTCGCAAATTTTCATTTCTTTGGCAGGATTTCATTTAGCTTCCCCAAAGGAAATTTCATTTCCTTTGGGGAAGCTAAATGGAATCCTGCCAAAGAGAAATGCAAGGCTCTGGAAAGGAGATATGATCAAAATAAATGCAATTTAAAAAAAAAACAAAAATCCAGAAAATCCAGAGATTTAGTGACTACAAGAAAGTGCCCTGGTGTTGTCATCATATTTCAATTGTCTCATACCTTCTCGATGATTTCTCATGGGCAGCTCCTCACAGCAGTGACGTCTTCTTCTTCACCTTGCAGCCCACAAAGCTCATCTCGCTTCCCAGCACAACCAACAAACTGCAGCTCTCTTCCCAGCACAGCCAACCCACTCTTTTGTAGCAGTCTTCTAATTGGACACAGCTGTGGCCTATTAAGGGCAGGCCTGTTCCTAATCTTTGGTGATTAGCACAGCTGCAACTCCTTAGGTGTCAGACTACCTTCTACACTATATTTTCTTACATGCTATCTCTCCACAGTCTGGGAGGAGATGAGATGCAGTGCAAAGGACCAAAAGAGGCCAAAACTAACCTCTCAGCTCTTGCAAAAGCAGGGGAAAACTCAAGGAGGCAGAAAAAACTTGGAGGGGAAGAAATGAGGGACATGGCATGGATACTTAAAAAAAAAGAAAACAATTTCACCAAAGCAAAAGCCATCAAAAGGCATGGCATGCCATCCAGTGCCAGGACTTGCACCAAAGCTTGCCCAGTTGATCCCAATAGAAATCACAAGATTTCATTTCCCTATGCTATGGTCTGTCGTTAGCATAAGCAGCTCGTTCTTGCATCTATAAAACAGACGCTGTTTTTTGAGTTTTCCAGCTGGTACCAGAAAAGGGTCTTGCATGATTGCTACAAAAACTGCCTTCAAGATCACTCCTGCTGCATGGAAGTTCTCCTGTATTAGTATTCATTATTATTATGAAACTTTGTCTTCACCAAAAATATTTGAACACTTGCAGCTAAGCACACTTTACTGTGACACACCATTTAATTGTATTATCCATGTTTAATTTTGGTATTTTAAATAAAAACCACTATATTAAGTTTCTTGCATCAGTTTACCAAGAACAGTTGGTGTTCTAGTTTTGTTATGCTCCCTCAAACCTGGAATGTAATGTGAAATCCTAGAGTGATCCATAGTGATCGTCAAATTTTGATATTCAGATTCACAGCACAGATCATCACTGGTTCTTCTTCCAACCAAAACAAGAAGTAAAAGTGACTGGAATGCTCTAGCATAAGTAGACGGCATAATTTATAGTGCTCCTGACATTAGTGCCTCAAGCAGGATAAATCTGCTTTAAAACACAAGATTTTCAACTTGTATATTCATGTTTTCTGCTCTTCTTACTCCCATCGTGTTAGCCTGCTTTTCTTCCCATAAAATTTTCAAAAACCTTCTCATTGCTCATTTGTTTCTTTCCACTCTCCCTTTCCAATTCCTACTTCATTTATCTACAGTGCCTTGGTTGTTATTTCCCTGAGCTGGGCAGCAGGAGTCACAGTGGGAGCAAGTCTGTGCTGGAGTTTTTGCTGAGCAGAGAACCCAACCCCACCCCACCCCAGCAGCCTGCAGCAGCAGTTTACCCAGAAATAGTTCCGGTGTGGTTGACCACACTGTCGCAGAAGCTGTTGAAATGAAACAGAGGGAACACTGCAGAAAGAGAGGAGTGGTAACCTGGGCCAGCAACACGCACTACATCTCCACTCTGTGAAAGGCTCAGTTTCAAACCAATCACATCCCTGCAATGAGGTGGAGCAGTTTGCTTATAAAAGCTACAGTTTTGCTGGAAAGCTGACAAGGATGACTGTATAGATTATTATAAATTGAATTTGTCCACACTCCCTGCTGGGAGAGCAAAAGAGATTCCCAACACCAGATCCTGCTTGACAGGTGGCATAGCTTGTTCAAAAGCTTGCAGATGGTAGACCAACAGGCATGAAGAGAAAAATAACAAATTTCCTTCTTAGAAATGGCTAAGCCCTTTCGTTTCATAACACAAAAGCAAACCACTTGAGCTGTATAATTATTTTAGGGTGCTTAATACATAAATAAATTTTTCCATGAAGTTTCCACTGAGGCCTGATTTCTGAGTTACAGCAAAATCATCAAGACTTGCAACACTAAAACAAAGCAAGAAAGCCATGGGAGCACTTCTGGTTTTTTTGGCAATATCTCAGATGTAGTCAGTTTGGAAATAGCTATCTATGGCTTAACTGCTGGACTTGGATTGATTCCAAAAGCAATGTTCCAAATTGGGTATATGACAGCATGCATGAGTTATTTCAGTCTTTTTGACAATGATTGTCAGAGAAGAATCGTGACCTTTGAAAACAAACACTGAGGGGTCTATTGGTTGTGCTGATTGCCTCTGGGAACAGTAATAAAGAAAACCAGTGGAAAATAATTTTCTTAAATGGTATTTTATCAGTTCACATTCCTCATCTAGGGATCAAAAAGCCTGTAGCACTTCTTCATTAAGTGCCTGTAGCACTTCTTCTTTACATATTCTTCAAATATGTAAAATGCTGATTGTGTTGATTGGTATCAAGCTGACACCTGATCATTTAGTTGATATTCTGACTTGGACTGTTTATGGCCCTTTTGAAAAAGACTCAAGTCAGTGAGATTTAAAGCTATAATAACTATATTCTGTAGGCATGTCAGTATAGGTACTGACATGCCTACAGAATTGGCTGGGCATCCCAAGCTCTTTAAAAGTGGCAGTTCAGAATACTTTTAACCTCCTGCTGTAGAGTTATCTTTTATTGAATCATTAAGACTTTTGAAATGAAACATGCTTCAATATACTGACTCCAAAAGTGAAAATTCTAAAGATTCCTGCACCTTTAAGGTAGAGAGCCATTATAGAGCATATTGGAAGTTAGTGTTGTAGGCACTCCCCCACATCCTCTAAACATACTTGTTTTAAATGTGTTTTAGTTTCAAAAGGAATGTGCTATTTCTAACAAAAGAGACCATGTTTCTGTTTTGCAGAAACTCGGCTATTTTTTCAATTGCTAGAATGTCAAATTTTTGGTTGAATTATCTCACTACTATGACATTTGATCAGCCAGGCAGCTAGTTTTACTATGCAGGTTATGCATGGACTCTTTGAAACTTTTTCGTATTGCAGCATTTTTAAGATCAGAGTGGCAGTTTTATAATGTCTTCTTACATTAGCATTAAAGTTTTATAGACAATTATGAGAGAGCCAACAAAAAGAAAATCCAATCCTGATATAACACTAAGTTCTTTAACTGCAGCAAAATATTTCTGCAACTCCAGGCAGAAGAGAGCATTTGTATGCAAGATCAGAACTAATATGGCATTTAATTTAATTTCATCTATACTTTGCTCAATTAGATAAAAGCCTGTAACACCACCACTCCATGAAATAAGGTAAGGACAAAAGTTAGCTTCTCAATTCTGTGTAAATTAGTCTCCTATGACTGGAAACATACTTTTCAGTGCTCTTTGTCTTGATCCATTATGATAATATCAATTTCATTAACTTTATATGCTTGCAAGAGAACCTTCTTTTTTTAAAAGCTGATCTTAAACAGTTGAAACCAGAAAAAAAAAAGTAACTTTGGGAAAAAGGACCAGGTTCTTTCAAAAAAATCCTAAATAGTGAGCAGGGCAATGAAACCTCACAAATCTTCAAATAAGCTGGAGCTTAATTTCCCTTAGAAACAGCTACAATTTTTTTCTTTCTACACCTGAAAGAGGCGAATAACAAATTGAGAAATCCTCTCCTTGAAGGGAAGCTGATTTCCACAGGTCTGCAGCTTTCTAGAGGCCAAGTTAAAATCTGTGGGCTTTCCTATGAACTGCAGACAGCCAGTCATCTTTCAAGAAGGTTTACTAGAGCAGAAGTGATCCAAGCTCTGCTACCACAAAAAGCATTACAGCAGGCAAATATCAGCAAGCCTTTTGGTCAGGTCAGTTTAAGATAAGAGAAAGAAAATAGTCAGTTGCTTCCTTGCTTTGCTTTAGGTTTGATCGTTCCAGCAACTGATGTCTTTGTTGAATTCCATCTATGTACAGAAATATTATCCATGAGGAGAATGAAGAAACCCAATAGAATTATACCTCCAGTTCAAGAATTTCAAGATCAACGAATTACTGAGGTGGGCAAGGGCCTCTGCAGGTTATCTGCTCCAAACCCCAGCTAAAAGCAGCGTCAGCTACAGCAGGTTGCTCAGGTCTGTCTAGCTGAGTTCTGAGAGTCTCAAAGAATGAAGACTCCCTAACCTCTCTGTGTGTTTTCTTGTGTTCAGGCAGTTTCATGTGCTGTCGCTTTTCACTGGCTGGGAAAATCAGAAACTAATTTCTTATCATGGCATCAATTTAGCTATGTTCTGAATCTTTATGGGCTAGGTAACCAGCCAAGCCATTCTGGTGATATTTGGCCTGCAAATTTTTTTGGGCTTAAAAACTTCATAATGAAACTCATACTGTTGTTTTTCTAATTGGGGAAAAAAAGCTGTCTGTCTCTCTTCCATTCTTTATTTTTCCAAAGGCAGTTCTTTCCATAGATCATGTTGAAAGAGCTCTCCTATAAGTTGCTCTGGGCTACAGCACCAAAAGATGCTACCATATAAAAAGTACTCCCAAAATTTACTGAGAGTGGGTGAGATCTTGAAGAAGAAAGCAAAAGAAAAGGTCAAAAGGCAAGACAGAAATGTGATAAAAGAGACAAACCCACAACTGCACATCTTACCCCATCTGTCCTTGACTGATTCCCTATAATCATCCTTGGCAGACTGGAAGGGGGAAGACAGGAAGGAGTTACCAAGTTGTAATTTATATCTATATACTGCTAGCTTTATTAGAGCAGAGCCTAGTTGATTTGGCAAAAGGAAAGAAGCTAAGAATTACTCATCTTTTGGGGAAATTAAAATATGACCAAAAAGTGCCTTCTCCAGAGTTTTCTTTTTCTTTAAAAACACTTGTTTATTAGAATGCTTTTTGAATGATGGTCCTCAATTAATTAAATTGTTGCACTGATCAGAACATTAATGGCCAATACGTGGCAAGTGAATAAAGAGAAATCTTCCCATCTCTAAAGCAGAGTTGTCCAAAGCAAAATCCTGGTTTCCACCAAAATATCAGTTTGAAGAATTTTCTATTTCAAGCATTCTGTGCCACTCATGTATCCTTTTACAGGTCCTATTTCATGGATCTGAATTTTGTAAATTGTCCATTTTGCAGATTCTTTTCTAAAATACATAGCACAAAACACTATGCAGTAGCTGCCAGCACAGTATTCAAAATAAGCTCTGTATTTCCCCACAAATATCTGCCAAATACAGGCTTACCTTCAGATCTTGCAACAACCTTAGGTCATAACTGAAGAGGCTTTGTACCTAGCAGCCATCAGAGCAACCAACTTGTGGAAAACTGAGAAAGTCAAGCTATATCCTGTATTTGTAATACTGAAATTGTCAAAGATAACAAACATATCTTCTAGGGTTTATTTGTAGAGTGGCTTTGTGTTTTTTATTATATCTTCAATCAAAAGCTTTGGGAGGCTTCTCACACAAAGCATTTGAACCGTACACCCTAATTCTCTACAAGAGACTTGAGAGCTTTAGAACAGGAAAAGCCATTATTCATTCTGTGCCTGAGCAGTTGCCATAGAGTGAATCCAAGACTGTGCCTTTGCCAAGGAGGAAGACATTGAAAAGTTTTCTGTATGATCATACTTACAGTCTTTCAGCACAATTCCGCTTTGTGCCCTGCAAGAGAGGCAGCCTAGGAAAGCCAATGAAGATGGTCAGAATAGTTGGATGCAATAGATGTGCAAGGGCTCAAAGGGATCCAGAATGCACACTTCCATTTTAGTGAGCAACTGCTGCTTCGGGTTTGGATTCACACTTGTCATTACAGCAGAATGTGCGATGATGTTCCAGTATTCCAGAACGTACGCTCCTCCAAAAGCTGTTAATTCCCAGAAATACTCCTGTTAGTTATTTATCCAAGTTTAAATTCCCACTGTCTTCTATGTGGGGCAAGCCAATGAACCCTTTTCAAACTGATAATTTTATAGATTTTGTAAAAAACCTCTACATTAGGTGTACATAACAGTAGTAAAGGGTCACTATCCAGTGTGCTGCCTTTTCTCAGTTGTCTAAGGCTATCCCACCATTTTCTTAGCAAGCCCTCATCTTTGAGCACAAAGGACGAGTACTACCTGTAGGAGGCTTCTGTTTAAGAAACTAAGTCATATCTCGTTGATGGATGCTGCAACCTCCTGAGGAAGGTGGTTAGGTATTTCTGGATACAGTTCAGGGGAGAAGATTGGCAGGAACAGCTATAAGGCTCTTTATTCTGGCCCAGAATTGGTCCTGAATAAACAGGCCTAATCAGTCTGGAGATAAATTGGAGATGGACCCTTCACGCTGGCCAGGCTCATCCAACAAAGTTAAGGTACTTCAGTGAGGGCTTGAAATCTGTAAGATCAGAAGAAATGCACTGCAGGGGGAGAGGGTGCAGGTGGAAAAAAGCAGCAACTCTTTAAAACCAAGTATTTGCATCAGAAAAGTAGTACAGACATTAAGATATTCTACTTTAATCTATGTAATGGTTACTATGATCGGGATTATTTTCTAGAGTTCTGCAGAGGCTAGAACTACTAGCAGTAGAAATTGAACTTATCAGGCCTTTGGAATCACTTTCCAATACTGAGTATACACAAGTTATACTCTCATGAATATGACATTTGCTTGCTTACTTCCAAACACATTGGAAAATTTGCTGTTATTCTGAGAAAGCCTTCGCGTATGCCATTTCATATTTTTTGGCTGCTTGTCCTTGCACCTCTGCATTTACCCACTTATTTAGCATTAAGGCATTTGTTTCCATTATTCTCAAAAGACTACTCCATGTTGCAGCATTTTCCTCTTCCTGTTAAGGCCAATACGGGAAACAAAAAGTCCTCTCATATTAGTTACCGTTTTCAGCCCTCCTTCAGAGCCAAGATGAAGTGTCCTAAGATGTACACAGCGATAGTAGACATCCCACCCAGGAAACCCCATTTTGAGCCACTCCAAACCATATTTTAGGCTGCTCAGTCTAGAACTGAGTTCATGTTCCAAGTCACTATCACTCAACCATGTACACTATATACCATGATCTCTTCAAAGCAAATGGGTGTAAAATTGTAGCAGGAGCTGTTTTATATAACTGGCATGCATTTCAGGTTTAAATCAGTACTGTACTGACATTCAAGAATTTCAGTCCCCATACAGACTGAGATGAACAGCACTTTTATTTATTTCAGTTACAAGAAGAAAGACAAGTAAACCTTACAACCAGAAAGGCAATGAAGGCCTCATGAGCTTAGTGAAAACCATTCCATAATCTAGGCAATGTTATGATTTCTTGAGATCACAAAGAAAGCATACCCCCCCTCTTAAACAACTTTTCCTTATTTCTGTAAGGATGTTTCCTGCAAGAACAGCACACTGATGTTAACAGAATCAAGAGGGACCAGCGATGTACAAAGCCTACATTCACCATCCCACCCCCCACAAAAGGTTTAAGTGTAGATATTATTCCAAAAAAGATTAACATGCAGTCATGATCACACCTAGAGAAGAGGGCAAAATTAAAGTTTGTTTTGAAATGAAGTCAAATAATTACTCATTAACGAAGTTAAATGAAGATACTTTTCCACATGGCAGTGTACTTCACAGGTAAAGAAAACTCCCTTTATTTTAAGTCAGTGCTTATCTGACTTTTGTAGTAAAGAGAAAACAGCTTACAAAAAAACTGACCCTCCAACCAAGCGCTCTAGATAAGAACTATGATGTAAGAAAAGTGCTAGAAACACGTGGGAGAAAATCACTATACAAAGTGTCAAGTGCAACCCCCCACCCTCGACCCCCTTGCCTAGAATTCAGTGTATTTACTGAAGTACAATAGAAAAGATGGAATTCAGGAGTGGTTGACAGTGGGATACAGTGCCACAGGTTGAACAATATCCACTAAAGGACAACCCCAAGCATGCATGTACCCCACCACAAGGGAAAGATGTGCTTGAGCTTTTCAACCTGCTCATTTCTGCAGTTAGCTCCACTATTATCTCCTTCCTCATTGCCAACTTAATTCTTGCAGTCCTTTGAAGGGACCACTTTAAAAAATGTCCATAATTCTGGATTATTTGACAAAAAAATTCATTTGGTATTTTTAAGAACACAGAGCTGGAAAAAGAAAATCTTACAACTCATGTCTTCTGTTGCTCTTTTAAGTAGTATTGGACCCAGAAAACATGAGGAAGTGCCAGAGCGAGTACTGTTTCATCATCCTTCGCTGTCTGAACAATACAGCAGAGGCAGACCATAACTTCTTCAGTCAATCTCTAGTCGATCAGTTCTGGTGCATTTCACCTGTGCTTTATGTCAGTTCTCAGACTCCCTCACTTAAGCAGTCAGAGACACATTTATTACACAGTACTCACAGTAAGTCTCGGAATTTCAGGCAGACCTATTAATTCCCCAGGAGTATCCTTTTGGCTCAGTGAAGACTTTTGAGTACTTTGACTTACATTCATTCTGGAGGCAGCCATCATTTCATTTACCCAAAGAGCTATTTGGAGTGGGGCTGTTACCATCTTGAAATTGCAGTTTAAAGGTAACCAGTAACACAAAAGAGTACCTTCTGTATTTCCAGTGAAGGAGCTGAGAAAAAAAATCTGTAAGAAACCATTGCTGCAATTTTATTTTAACAAAAGGGCAGATTTATTCATGTTTACAAACAAGTTTCAAAAACAAAAAGGAGAACATGTATGCTACCCACTAACAACCTTTCAAAATGCCAACAGCCCTCATGCTGCATGAAGGATTCTATAGATTAGAAAAAAATCACAGTTCCACTCACAGTTCACCAAGACAGCACTAAACTAACATGATTAGACAAAAACAAAGGACTAAGATTCTGATGTATTTTGATTTAATCCATTTTGCCCGAGATAACAGAAATATTTCAAGCAAGTTCCATCACTTATTGATGTCCTGCATTAAACAATCCTACTAAGTTCTGAACAAAAGTTATTCATTAAGTTTCTCAAAATTTTTAAAAATTAAACAGTTGTTTCAAAACCATTAAGTAGTAAATGTATTTAAGAAACTAATTAGGACAGAGGCCATAACTTCATTAGAACACCACTGCTCATGTTTTTACAAAGCATTAGTGTTATCTATTTGGCTATTAGTAGTAGCAATTTATCTACAATATTTAACAAGGTAAATTGCAGGCAAAATTTAGTACAGTTTCAATAGAAACACCCTTTTCCTGAAAATACAGCAGTATTTGAAGGACTAGTTTTTTTGGTTTTTTTCTTTTGTTTTTCATCTTCTCTGCATCATTTATAAGGAAGCTTCCCATCTATGAACAGGAACAAAAAAGTATCTACAAACCTTGTAAACAGATCTGTATCATTTATAAACATAAATAATCCAAATTATTAACAGCCAACAGCAGAAATTAAAGTATCAATTCAATGATCCAGGGCCTCCTTGCCCTTCCCAGCTTTCCCCTCAGAAAAGGATCATGATAAACTAAAGCTCTGCTAACACACTCTTCAGGACCATTCTTAGTACAACAGATGATCCACAGGTCACTTATGCTGAGTTACTGTTTATCCGTCAGAGTTCATTATTACTCCCACCCCCAGAAAAGCACCCTCCAGTCTGGCAGAAAGCTTTTTTTTTAAAAAAATAAATCTACATTCGTACAAGTGTTTCTTCTGTTGAAGTCCAAGACAAGAATATCATCTTGTCCATCATAATGTGTGAAGAGACCCAGTTTCAATTTCTTTACAATGCAGCTAGTGTGTTAACATTCAGCTTACAATCAGAGTGATGTTTCCAAACTATGTAGTGGGCTCCCTGGGGATGAAGAGGTAGCAGACTTGTTCTTGTCTGTTGTAAGGTGAATTCCACTGTCAACCGCATTGTTATTTCTATTGGGAGAGGGAGGGGGACTAGAGTTGCGTTTTGTTGGAGCATCATCTTCAGCATCAGTATCATCAATAAGGGGAATATGAGGCTCGGAGTCTTCTATTCTAAACTCAGGATGCGTCATAAAATTGTGAATTGAACTTCGTGTCTCAGGTTTCTCCAGCCCCTCGTACAAGGAGCTACGAAATGCATTCACCACTCGGATCTGTAAACAAAGAAAAGGTATTGTTAAAATGCTGCGTGTTACTGCTAATGGCATGGTTCTTATGAGTTTGAATCCACAAACAGCTAGACATGAGTGAATCAGATTTGTATGATGCAGTGGAACTTGCAATAAACTGTAAAAAATGAAGAGCATTTCAGTAGAGCACTGCCAGTCTACACAGTAGGAATAAAAACTGTGAAAACACTGCAAAAAGCTGAAGGGCCCTAAAATTCAGACATGGCACTAGAGTTGTTTAATTATTTAACATGGGCTAAGCATTTTTCAGAAGTGAGGCCAACAAATATTTACTTATTCAAAAATTAAATAAATCTCAATGAGTGTTTTATTGAATATTTGGGGGAGATTGGAGGGAGGGAAGGAGGGGAGAGGCTGAAAATAAGTTAGGGGATAAAAGGGTCACTAATTCTCATGCTAGGAATTAGGATGTCAACTGACCATGAAAAAGCCAAGCAAGTGTAAGCCAATGTCACAATGAACGAACATTTACGAAGTCATGCAAAAAAGGATACCGCAGTAACAGCTGTAAATATTCGAGTATATAGCCATTTACCACTCTAGAGAAAGCTCCTTAGTGAACAGTGCTTTGGAAACTTAAGACCAGAACTAGGAAATTGAATACAGTGCTGTACGGTTTAGTAGCCAGGACAGGTGGTAACTTTGAAGAGACTACTTAAGTAGCAGCAAGTATGAGAAAACCCTCGCTTGAGTCTTCGATTTACATTGAATTCATGGACACAGTTCCCAGGCTGAGGACTGTTTCGTGTCTTTTGGTTGTTTAATACTTTTTGAATCAAAAAGCTAAGCTAACAGAATTCATAAATAAACCTTTCATAGTTAAATTAGATACAAAACAAAGTACAGCTTTATTTTGCAAATTGCGCATGTCCAGGATGACTTGACTTTAAGCTTTCCTAAGTATTATTTGAATGATGAAACCAGCTGCCCACACCCCCCTTTTCCCATGCCTCATGTTTCCCTGCTCCAGTAGAAAAATTCAGGATTCATTCTTGAACTGATAAAACAAGTAAGGTGAGGCAGAAGTCATTGACTCATTTTTTCAACAATTTTCCCAAAACAGTTTCCCCCTCCTGTTGACTCCTTATTCAATTCTCAACATCCCTACCCCGAGAGATCTCCAGCAAAGCAGTGTAAAATAGTAAGCAGCAGAGCAACTCTGTAGTAAACAAGAACTTGCTGTTACAAACAGCAAGTCAAATTTAAAGCTTTTCTTAGCACATCCAAGATGACTTGTTTCAAGCTGAGAAACAGATCATGACTAGTGGTTCCAGAGTTCCTCAACAGAAAAAATAAAGTGACTTCCAGGTAAAGGAATGAAGCTGGAAGGTCAAGCAGATCAAGAGCAGAGACTTCAAAACAGCTAAGATACACCTGGGAAGATCCCTGTAAACAGAGAAGGGCTCTCCAAAAGCAATATGTTAAATCAAATTGGTTAAATGGAGCCACTGCACATGATAAAGTCTCATGTCTCAGCTGTGTTCTAGAAGTGGCATATTTTCCCCACCTCTGCTCCCTCAGACCACTTGCACAAAGCATTTTACTCCAAAGTGATCGTGTCCCCATTTTTACACTACAGGTACATGCTGAGCCAAATTAACCATGGAGGCAAGGGAAGAAGGCACAGAGAATAAGGGGAAACGGGGATGGGGCACACGATCAAGGGGGAGGACATAACTACCAGTAAGGGGAGGACAGAAAAGAGAGTGAATGTGCTGGAGAAAAGATTAGAGCAGCATCTAGTACTTTATTGTTCATTGCATGAAAAGAATCGAGCACACTGTCAAGGAGCTGACACATTATGCAAGGTTTAAATAAGTCCAGCCAGCTGCCTAAACTGGATTGGCACTTAGCAAGAAAATTAGCAGTGACAATGCCAGACTGAAAGTTTGCAATGACTTTATTTGGCATGTTGCATCCCACTGTGCCATTTATGTGGCAAAATGAAATATGAACGTCTCATGGGATTGTTTGTTCATTGCTTACAGATGAGGATTTAAAACATCAGCAGCAATGAAAAACAATTCTGGCTTAAGAGGACAGCTGTAATTATCATAGAATATATGCATACCCACAATAAAGGCTTGGTTCCCATGCAGAATGCATACTACACAAGTGCACTAGACACTACAGCAAGCTCAGGACCCTCAGAGTCCAGCCACAAAGGCAGAAATCAAACTTTCAGCACTTTAAAAGGGAAAATCTAGTGTTTTGAAGGCTCTATTTTCAACCACTCAAGATAATTAAACTAGAGGGATAACTATAAATAAATCATGTAAGTGAGGTGCAAACAAGACAATTTGTTAAGTGTAATTCATACTGTCATCAGGCCTTCCTCATATTAGTACCAGAATAGCAAGGAATGCAGTTGGCACTCCAAATCCTCCTAACCAGATGGCTGCTTAAGAGTTGCAACCTTACTTTATAGGAACTATTTTCCAACAAGCAGCTCCAAAAAAGAGACAATAACACATCTGCTTCCCATTAATCTACATTAGTTCTCAAAAGCTGCTCTTCTGGAGGGTGTAGCAGAAGGCTGTAATAGCGAGGATAAAAAAACTAGTTCTCTGCTATGGTAGCTCTGTATCTGCATTGGTCATTTGATGCAATGAGATGCTGCAGTGCCCAGTAGATTCTGCTCAAATAGCAGCATGGAATGACATTGCTCTCTAGAGAATTCTGAATGTCTAATTAATGTTCTGGACTGTAGTTAGGGATACAGGTTACTAATTAGCATTTTAACTAGGAGATGCAATCCTGTGCATCCTTAAGTGTTAAATCTACTTTTCATTTTGTGTTCTTGAAGCATGCAAATTTGTGAGCTGAGCTTCTCAGTACTTCTGCAAGGTAGGGAAATACCTGTCTCGCCACTGGAGAGCAAATACAGAGGTAAATACTTGTGCAAGGTCACACGCGAATTCTGGCCGAGCCCAATAATAATAATAATAAAAAAAAAAATAATAAAAAAAAAAATCTGAAGATTTCACCGTTTCACTTAAGACTGCTCCTGAAATTAAGGGTCTTCATCCATCTGGTAATCTGAAAGTTTAAGCAGGGAGGGGAAGGGGGAAAAGAAGCCCTCTCGGAGTTATTTTAAAAAAACAATTATTTAACCCATCTCTAGGAAGTTAGAGAAGAAAGTTAAACATGTATTAAGATGGAAAAACTCTGAACAAAGATATTGGCTATCAGTATTCAACTACAACTACTATACATCTTCTGGCTCCAGAGTTTAGGCCTACATCCAAGAGTAAATAAATCTCCAGCCTCTACAGAGAGGAAGGCTGCAACTGGAATGCCACTTAGAGCACAAGATAGAGACGGTAGAATTGAGGTGAGAGAAAGTTCGCTGTTACTGATGGCTTATGAACTGCTCCCAGAAGAACCTAGAGAGGAAAAAGAACCCTTCAGATTCAAATGGAAATTTTGCCATTTAACGCTTAATTTTCTTTTTCCTTTTTATATTAGCTAATTCAGATTTCTTCTGACTTGTATGCATTTTAGAAGCCTTGTTTCGCCACCTGAATCCTGATGTTGAAAAAGTTGTTATTAAGTAAATAAGGTCCAATGAAAGCAGAGATTTCTAAAGTTCCTTATGGGCTACAAAGAAAATGCATTTAGTGCTCCATGTTCTAACTACATTCATATCTTCAACATACTGCTTTGTTTCCAAATCAGCTTGCTTACTTAAGCATTGTTTGTGCTACAGTGCAAGAGATCTATTTTTGTTGACCTGGGTCCATGATTATACAGTTAATTCACTTATTCAATGCAAGTCACCCTAAGAGGCATATACTCGAAAATTTACAACAGTTTTCCCTTTTTTATCTTAAAACTCCCTCTGTACACGAATGGATGAAGGCACAGGATGTGCAGGCTCACGGCTTTCGCATAAAAGTCTTTTGTTGAAACTGTTCCACCTGTTCTCAGCCCTCTAAGAAAAAAAAGTCTTGAGGACTCCACTTTGTGGAAGAGCTCTATAAAAGCCTGAACGATGATTTTAAGTACTAAGGAGAAAATGAGAAACGTTAGGTACGTGAATTAGGAAATGTTAATTTCATGCACTTTAGGAACACACACTCACACCCCACAGTAGTAGAAGCAGTAGTAGAGGAAAACACTACATGTGTAGGGGTAGAAATATTTGTTACATCATGGTGCTGGCTGGCGATGGAGGGTTGCCGCCTTAGAGCCCCCTGAATGGTACTTCCACTCTGGAAAGCATTCACTACATCCATCTGCAAGGAATCAGAGATTGTGACAGCTTGCTCAGCAAGAGAGAGAGAGAACAAGAGAAAGGACCATCCCATCTATAACACACAAAAAGTAAAGAAAAAAAGGCACTTTTTAAAAACAGAGCAGATAAACAGGCAAGAGTTGCATTTAAAGCTGAAGAAAACAGAAGACCCTGAGGGATTACACATCCATCCATACCCCCTCTTGACAGTCTCAGTCACACCAGTTAGAACAGCCACCTTAGTCAAAAATGGAGAAATTTCCCTCATAACACCCATTGCATCCTACCTTTCTCAAGACCATACCTGAGTTTGTATCCTGTTTAGGCCCCTAAACCACAAGATCTGACCACGACGCAATTCTCTCTCAGCATGATCAATCTCCTCTACATCTTCTGCTAGTTCTTCTTCAGGAATCTCTTCCTTTTGTGTTCCATGACCAGCTTCTTTAAGGAATTTCAGTCGGCTGGTTGGAATTGTTGAAATCAACTAACAGTGGATGAAATACATTAATTGGGATTATTTTTTGTTTAACAGCAACAATAACAAAAAAGAGTAATACCAGTTGTAAGGCTTAACAGATATCCTGCATACAATTATCAAAGTTGAAAAAACTAAGTTACATAGACAGGATGAGTGTGTCAGTGTGAAACCACTCCAGCTGAACAGCTGCAAAGCTGTGAATATACTTACTAACTCAACCAAGGTGTGAAATAAAACTTGGACTACAAAACAGCCTTGCCAGGGACAAAGAATTCGACATTAACATTACTTGACAATCACAGGAAGGAGCAGAACTGAAGCTACAAAAGCCATTAATCCTGTAGATTGCACTTGTATCTAGAGCTTTTAGAGTTTCATCAGTTTGATGAGCATGACGTGTTACCTCAAGTGGGACCTCCATCACCTAAAGTAATCACAATTAATTCAGAAATACAGAAGACACATTCATTCCTTTGTGACCTGGGAGATATCAGTCCATCTGCAATGTGAGTGATGTCTCTGAAATTTTACGTATCTCAAGCTTTGCTACTTGGTGTATAGCAATTTATATATCTTAAACAAAAGCTACATGTGGTTAAGGGGAGTCATCTTTTGGTATATTAAATATAGCAGATTCAGAAGCCTTGTTGATTCAGATTCAGATCAATTCCAAGACTGCTTTCCTTGATCATCACAAACCTAGAAGACCATTTCTGCAGCTGCAGAGGAAAAAGGTCTGCTCCAAAAGCAAGATAAACAGCCTTTTATGCTGAAACTGCTACTCTGAATGCTCCCAGCTCACACTTCAGTTTCTATTATTCTCAGAAAATTCAAGCTTTTTGACTTTAATGAGATGCTAGAGCAGCATGAAAGGCAGTAGGGAAGCTTTGCCCTTGCAAGATACTTTGGGTCAAAGGTATTTCAAGCCATCTCGATTCTCTTCTAGGAGTCACCTCAGAGTGACTCTATTTGATTTTTTTAAATAATTAATTTTCCAGGGAACCTTGTTAAAAAGCTTAGTCACTTTTAGAACATACGTCTATGTATGTAATTACAACTAAAATTCATCCTACCAATTTTATGGTGAAACATGAAGTGTCTTTTACTTAGTGGAAGGAAAGAAACTGTAATGGAAAACTCTTCATGTGGTATGAAAAGTTTAGACAACTATGTCATTAAATAATAGAAAACTCTGTAGCTCTAAAGTTTCACGTAAATAAGCTTGCTGCTTACAAGCACTGTTGTGCATGCAATAGTAATGACACTCTGGGGGGAGGGGAAAGGAAATAAGTCCAAATGTAATGGCTTACTAGGTGGGAATACTTTTTAATTATGCCACAATTATGCAAATCAAGATTAAAGAGAAAGCTGGTTTGAGTTTTGCTGTACTTCTTGCTACACCAAGACAAGAAAATACTGTGTAATTTTGCAATTCTGATTTTTCAAGACAGAATCTTTTAAGCAACAAGTTAAATATCTTTTACCATTAGCATGTTCATTGCATCTTGTATTCTTACCACATTTTCTGGTACTCATATCTGGCTGAAAATATAATTTCATATTTAAAAGGTAACTACAGCTGCTTGTAGTTAAAAGTTGCTAAAAAAAAAACAGCCACAGGATCTAGTTATGAAATGTTAATTGACCCACTCTGAGGAAGGGATATTCAACTAAAGACTTGCTATCTACTGAACAAGTCAATTGTAATTAATATTTACTGTTAGTCTTCATATATTCATATAGTTCATGTGAAAGATCTGAATGCTGAAGACAGTATGTTTGTTTTTTCCATTTAAAGTATATTGTTTCAAGTAGATATTTGACATTTTGAAAAATCCTAGTTTACCTGGCCCCAAAGTAGTGTGCCCATGCCCAGGAATATGGACCACAGCCACTGTTCAATTGAGAGTTCTGAGCAACTGAAGGGCTTTCCACCAAACTGCACAATAATTATCTGTGGAGAAAAACATAATTAAACATGCATCAGTGAGTTGTTGCTAGAAAATTCCCTAATGCTGTAAGATCACAACAGACAGCTCTGCAAGAGAACATGGGATTTCCCATCTTATTAAGCATATTCTTTCACTGTCTCAGCAGTCTGAGCAAGTTTACAAACCTATGCCACATTCTTCCACTCTTCAGTATTTCAAGAACTAGCCATTCATTCTTCAAATGCCACACTCATGAAAACTTGCTGACTTCTCAAGTTTGCTTGAAGTTTTTTTCCCCTTCATCTCATGCTTACAGCATGTATTTGCTGCTACAAATGTACAGTGATTACTTTTGCTATGAACACTCCTCTTGGAACTAAGTCCAAGATTCAGAAACTTGTATTAATAGAATTCATAGATCCATATGACATGAAATATCTCAGAAGTAATTCTACAGGACATTACTATGTATCACATCAGTGTTAAATATCAGACTTTAAATCACCACAGGTAGTAAATCTTGGGGGAAGGGGGCAGAGAGCTCAAAAGCTAAATTAAATGAGCTCCTACTGCTTTAGCTATTACAACAAGCTGTGTGGGCCCTAATGAGCAAGGTAGCCCTCTGCATAGGAATTATATGCATGAAAGTCTGCCCTGGAGAATCAACAATTCAAAGCAGCAGGGCCAGCATGAAAAGGAGACAGTATTGACCATTAAGTAGGACACCTGACAGCTGAAAAAGCAAAGAGTATCTTCTGTTTTAACTCCAAATTAAACACTGAGATAACAAATCAGGAGTTGGGAAGGCATTCAGTCTGCCAAATTTATAAAGGGAACACAGTGGCAGTCAGGAGTAATTTCTAAATGTTTGGCTTGGTTGCACAACAACAGTCAATCTGCTACACCCATAACCCCAAAAATTAGAGCAGTTTCTGAAGAAGTGTCATCTATAAAAATCTAAACCTGAGAGAGTAAGTTCCTTGACTTAATGTGAAGCAGCAGTGCATACATTTCCAATGCTTGAACTGATATAACTTCCATCAACTTCATGAATTATCCTGTCTAAGGAGAAGCTTAATAAGTAGAAGAAGCTTAATATGTCCCAAATAACTTAATCCAAAATGAAAATGGGTTCTGAAATTAAGTAGTATACTGACTTGTTTGTTATTTCTTCTGATAATTAAAGTGAAGGTTATTTAGAGGGTGAAAATAGTTCTTGTAAACAATTTTCTGTAGATTCAGTTTTAAATTGGTTTTTCTCAATACCAGCGTGAACTTAATCAACTGAAGATGATTTCATTACATTTGTTAACATGTACCAAGTTAACTAACTAGCTTTTATGAGTTCCCCTATGTGCTGGAACAGAAGGTCCCTAGATATCAGATTTTTTAAACTTAAAACAGCACCTCTACAATACATACCAGTAGGTATCACTGGTTCCTGAACCAGTAAGGTAGAAACTGATACTTAAATTTCAAAAGCTCATTTATGTCCTAATCTCATTAAGAAAATAAAAGAAGTTGTTCTTTTTCTGTAATTGTTTAAATGGACTCTTGTTCAGATACACAGGTAGATATAACAAAGATTTAGGGGCAAGGGGTGAATGAACAAATGACACATATAACTTCTTTTGCCAAGAGATTAGAATACTAAGACAAAATGGAAGAAGTTGAAAATTCGAAAGGTAACTACAAATACAACATTCCAGCATTGCCAACTTCAAAGAGGTTTGAAAACTCCATCAAGCTGCACTTGCAACTTACTTACTGTGTGCTTGACCCTGGAGGTTTTCCACCTTGCAGAAATGAGATCTCTGGCTCTAGTTGACTGGCATTTCCAAGGTAAGCAAGTACATCACTGCACTAAATGCATTTTCCCCCCACCCTCCAAGAATCTGCTTACCTGCACAACAAATGTCCCCAGCACAATAGAACAGAAGATAGCGTTGTTAAAGATTCCTTCAAAAACATTTCTTTCACCATGAATCTTCCGGGCATTGATTTCATTAAAAAGCTGCATCATCACAAATGTATTAAATACTATAGTATAATGCTCTGAAGGAGGAGCATGCAGAGGTGCATTTCTTCCACTATCGATATCAAATATTTTCTCACCTGTATATAAAAGGCATTTATGAACAGCTTGATTAGTGTCTTTACACACACACACTACAGCAAAAACATCATTTTTAAAAAAAAACACCTCTCTACAACATTCAGAATAACTTTGTAAAGCCTCAGTATTCTTACCAGCAAACAGGAGCGTGAAGACCACTACAAGCTGGTAGAATGCATGACCCAAAATGTTCTTCATCATTGTACGAGAAATCAAAGGTTTGTTTCTACCATAAGGCTTCCGCAGCAGAAGAGCTTCAGTGGGGGGTTCTGTTGCCAGGGCAAGGGAAGCTAACGTGTCCATTATGAGATTTACCCACAGCATCTGCACGGCTTTAAGTGGAGAATCCTGTAAAAATAGATACATAAACCCTCCAATAGAAGTGCAGAAATTATAGCTCTTAAAGGCATCTATCATACAATATCGGCATGTTCTGAAGAGCATTGTGATCTTTGGACTACTGTTTAAGTGAAAGTCTGAACTCAAGAATTAATCAATCATGACTCTTTCAACCTTTATTAGCTGAAACAAGTCCCCACTGGTACGTACTTGTGTTATGCATGCTCCTGTAAAAGCAACAATTACTGCTACTACATTGACAGTAAGTTGGAACTGAAGGAATTTGGAGATGCTGTCATAGACATTTCGTCCCCACATAACTGCTTTAACAATGCTGGTGAAGTTGTCGTCTGTAAGGATGATATCAGAAGCTTCTTTAGCTACATCTGTTCCAGCAATACCCTGAGAGAAAAAGAGAAACATTATTAAATGTAACAGGATGCACTGACTTTTTATGACAAAAGTTCTTACATCCTTGGTCAACATTCACTTGGATGCACAATGTCTAAAGGACTCCTTTAATGTAAGCATATAAGGGCCTATTGAAACAAGTTCTACTTGAAAGTCTTGGAAAAATGAAAACAAAGTAATGCTCTCTTTAAAATAAAGACCTTAATATAAATTTGAGAGTTGACAGTAAAGACATGTTAAATTCTCCCAAAGAAATGTTACTGAACCCTGTTCAAGCTGAAGGCCACCAGATGGTGCAGTGCTACAGTTCAAGCTCTGCCCTAATTATTTTGTTGTATGGATTCTAGCAGCAGGCAACACATGTGCTTGAAACATAGTAGGATCATAAACATTAACAAAAGCCTTTTGCAGAAAGGCATTAGCATTGAACAGTAGACTGTGCAATGTCATTGCATATGCATTGCAAAGCAACGTGACATTCTTAAATTTTAAGCACCTCTAGTCTCCTACAGTACCCAAACAGCTAAGGTCTGTGTAATGATGCCTGAAGACACTTACTTCAAAAAATCTTACTTTTTCTTTTGGCATTCCAAATCCACTAACTCAATAGGAAATTTAATGATCCCTATTCTTGATATATTATTTTGTCAAGGAAATGAGTCACCTGCACAGTATGGTGTGTGCCATACACCTTAAAAGGTACCTTTGATATCATTTGGTATATTTTAAGTGCTATTTAGGTAAGCAGTTAGAGAAGACAGCTCCTCACACTGATGAACACAGACAGGAACTGCAGGAAACATTCAAAACAGATAAACAAATCTGCCCCTGACAGTGGCAACTACAGCAGCTATACAAAGATACTTGTTACAAGACTGTTACAGTCTAGAGAACATTTCATATGTAGCTGCCAAATTTTTAAGTTATGTTTTTGAAAAAAAATTTCTTGAGAATGATGTGAAAGCTCTCCCATTTTTTCCCTCAGGAGTAAAATCTGAGTCTGTCCTTCTTTTTCTGAATGTGGTATAGGAGAGTGTGGTCTTCAATTTTTCTTTCCTTTCAATTGCTTTAAGATTACAGTGACCTGCCATGACCAAAGTGTACCTCTTACATTTAAGACTGAGGAGGAATCCTGTGGCAAAAGGAAGCTTGAGGAATCTGTCTTACTCTGTCTTGAAAGAAAGCTGAAACCCACATACTTAAAAGCATGAGTCGGTGCAGTATAAGCACTTAAAAGCCAAGACTCTGTTTGGCAGCCACGGGAAAGGGTAGCTGAGAAAGCCATGTAATCGAACGAATCATCCAGACAAGTGCAGATCCTACACTGCCATGAAATGCTGTTGCTTTAATTGTACTTCAGGTGTACAAGATATGGCCTCCAAAGCCATTTTGAACATCAACTGGCAGTCTCTTTTTTTTCATTATGGTCTCCCTCCTTGTGAAACAAGGTTCTTTAATCTAAAGTGATTTGATAAGCCATTGATAAAATACTGAGGATATTAAAGAAAACCCCCTACCATAGCAAATCCAACATCTGCCTTCTTCAAAGCTGGACCATCATTGGTACCATCACCAGTTACTGCTACAACTTGCCTCTGGTCAAAGACAGTGCTGTCAATTATACCTAAAATAAAATGACATACAAGTGTTACAGCTCTAAATTAACAGCACACAAAAAACTTAGCCAGAAATAGAAACCAAATTTTTGTCTTTATCAGTCATAAAACAAAACAAAAAAAACCCCAAACAAACAAAAACAAATCATCAAAAAAAGTTCTCATTTGCTCCATCTCTCAAGCAGAAAAGACAAAAATCAGTTGGGGGCAGAAAAGAAAAAAAATCAGTTGGAAACAACGTCACAGATATTTCCCTTTGTTCAGTCCTATTTGTTTTTTTTCCTAGAAGCACGGAGAAAAAAAAATCTAGCTTTACTTAGAAGCTCAGAGTATTTTTACCTACCTTTTACTAGAGTGTGTTTGTCAGTGGGAGAAGATCTCGCAAGAACACGAAGCTTTGGCCAAATTTTATCTATTCGCTCCTGCTCAATCTGCAGAAAGAGCATTGGTTATATTTCACACATGCAGGAGACTTAGAATATCTGTTGATCTGCTTGATGAGACAGTGATCATGCCTACCTCTCCTTTTTCATTGCGTATTCTCCTGTTAAAGTCTTTGCCCTCTAAACACAGGAAGTCTTCACCAGGATTCAGAATGCCACATTTCAATGCAATAGCACGAGCAGTGTTAATGTTATCACCAGTGACCATACGTACAGTTATGCCTGCACGTTGACACTTTTTTATTGCATCAGGTACCTGTAAGCAAGAAAAAAACCCCACAGGCTCAGAGACTGTACATTAGTTAAATAAATCTAGATGTGTGAGTAAAAGGAATGTTTATGGCTCAGTACAGGATAACTGTTATTTTAAAATAAAGACTTTAGTTACAGAATATAAAAAAAAAAAATTAAGCTGCATATCACAATTCTTTTCCTAAAAACCATACAAGTTGCAATGGCAAGAGGTTTTGTGCCACTGGTATATCTGTTCCCCTCTCTTCTGCAATTTTTCAAATACTACAGTATTCAAAATACCACAAAATCCTCATGACAAATTAGGCTGTACTGAGTAACGCCATTTTATTTATGATTATGTGAAATAAACTACAGCTCATGCTCCACTACTTCATCAGTAACTTTTATTGTGAAGTGACAATAGTGCAGATCAGGCCCAATTTCCGCATGCATGTGGCATAAAAGCTTTCACTACTGAAAAACCTTACACCTCCACCACAAGCCATACTCCTTGCCCTCAGTTCTTAGGTGACTAGCTCGCCTCTCCATTGCTCCCCATGAGAAGCTGGTAACAAGCACAATGGCTGATCTTATCCAAACCAAAAGTCCTAATACTCCAAGTGGTAAAAAAAAAAAAATAACAAGTTGTTTCATTTACTGAGATCCTGCAGAGTAAGCACCTTAAGTTATTAGTTTATACAGAGCTTCAGTAACACAGCATAAGTGACATTAAGTAGTTTTAATCTGCTTTTATAGGTCCATTAACTTTCCCTTCAAGAAATTAGATTTTCATTTATTAACTATGCTTAAGGCATACAATAGCAGTTCAGTTCCTTGCACTCTGCATGATGAAAACCATGAATCCCATGTAACAGAATCACTGCAGCTTAGCTGGTGACCCTACCTCAGGTCTCACAGGATCTTCAATCCCAACCACAGCAATGCATGTCAGACCAGTAACGATATCATTTTCATTGTCCCACTCTGGCTCAGGCTCCCCTGCTGGGAAGTCTCTGAATGCCAGGCAGATGGTTCTGAGACCTTCAGAAGCCATTGGCTCAATTACAGTTTTCACAATATCATCGCGGTCCCTAGGTCTAAATACCTTTGGCTCTCCATTAGCACTCAGTATTTTGAAGCACCTGGAAAAAAAGGTTTAAAGAGTTATCAAATTTTAACAAGAAGTGACACCCACTCTTTGGCTTATCAGTCAACTCCAATAAGTTTCTATAAGCTCTAAGTTTTTGCTAGACTCAAGCACACAGGCACAAAAAGCCAGCAGTGGTATCACTAAGGTAATCTTCTCCAAATGCACTTTATTTCTTCAGTTGCAAAACATACTTTCTGTAGAATGTTAAACTGAGCCAATCATCCTGGGGTGAAAGTATTGCCTGACGAATTTCACATACAAACAGCAATTACCTCCCAGAAGTATCCATTTCTCCATTGTATGTAAACAGACTGGTGTCTGCACAGGCAATCCAGTTTCAAACTCAGCAAAATATAATCCCACCTTGTTAACAGCAATACACTCTCAGAAGTAAGCACACTTTCAGAACATGCATGAACTGCTTGAACAGCTACAAGCACTCAACTTACAGCACCATAAGCAAACTCAGGTACTGCTACCCTTAAGAGCAAAAAAGTTTGCAACCCTTCCCCTTCCCCCCCAGTCTAAGTGCAGAGAATTCAGAGAGCATCTGGTATGTGAGGCAATGTGAAATATTAAATTAAAAACAAATATTGAAACTGATTATAATGTTTGCATAAGAGACTAGATTCACCACTATGCATTCTAGCATTTCAATACATGCTCTCCTAATTATGTTTCTTCATGCCAAAGATGCCACTGCTTTCACGGAGAGCATATGTACTTTATGCATATTGATGCCATGAATGTAACACTACCAATGATTTTGAAGAAGAAATGAAACCTTGCTCATGTGCTCTTTACAAAGTTTTGCCACAGTAATGCTATGATCCATTAGTTTTACAAATTAGTACTACTACACACCATAAAAAAATAGAATTCAATACTTTCACTAAATATCAAGTTCAGACCTTGCAGATCTGCACAGATAACAAGTTACAGTAAAGTGTTTAGTCCAAGGATTTAGGGAATTCCCTAAAAGTTTCCACCTCATACAGAAAATTAAAATGAAGCAGTCCCTTAGAGCTTCAAAACTCATATCATAACTGAAATTTAAAGTCTATGTGAATTTTCTGATTTTACTTATTGGTTCAAATGTCAGCAATCACTATGGATATCTAGTGTTAGATGCAATCATAAGGCTGGTGACAAATTCAAACATTCCAAAAATGACTTAATAGACGTAAACAAATTCTATGCAAAACTGCACTGGAACTCACTTCAAATATTTGACTTAGTGATAAGGAAAGAAAAAAGAAAGTGCTCTACCTCCAAAAGTTTCTGCATTTCTTCTACACTTACTAGTGACTCATTTGTGCCTTATAAATGCTCACGTTTAAGTTTCAGTACTCAAGTGTAGTTATATGTGTCATGACAGAGAAGGAGCAGCACAACTGACAAACCAGATTACATGTACTGCATGGGAAGCAGATTATGATGGCTAAATCTTTGTCCAATTCAGTGCATACTCTGAAGTAGTTTGCTATTTGGACACTATTCCTATAATATCCAAATCAGTCTAGGTTTTCTTGTTCTTTGTCAAATGCTCTTATTATCTATTTTGTTATTTCAGTTACTAAGTCAAGTGGGAAGACTGAGTTCTAGCAACTTCTACAGTTCAGTTGTCCAATATTATAAGTTACAAAGTACTTCAGAAGGTGGAAGTAATGTGAATATAGGCACATCTATTAATTGATAAGGCTTGGCTTAAAACGTAGCTAAGTAAAAAAAAGATTTTAAGTTTCATATCAAGAACAAGAGTACTTTAAAGATTGACATTTTGTTCACAACAAAAAGCTGAGGAGAAGGAAGAGCTCATATTTTTTCTTTAGTATATTAGTACCTTCCTAGGTAATGATTTGGGGAGCTATTAACTAGCAAAAAAGTAAATTTAACTGATGAATATAATCTCTGTGCTACTCAGACTAGAAAGAGTTTGACATCGGAACCAAAACAGGCCTGGCTACCAACTGCTGTTCCTAGAGACCACGATGCATACATGTGTTACATCTCTCCTCACCTATTTAGGAGTTACCACAGCTGACTTCACACCTATAAAGGTTTGTCCCAGTGGTACCTAATCGCCACTAAGTCTAATCTCATCCTAATAAATCCTTTCTAGGTGGGCAGATGGATAAGGAAGCAATTGCTTTGTCACATTAAAACCCCTCAATTGCTTGTACATTCAAGTTCAACCTCCTGTTAAAATGATCAACTTCAACAGAAAGTTGCACAGTCTAAGCAGTAATATGCTAAAAGTAATCACTTTTCAAAGGTACAAACCCTTCATGGAATTTAGGCAGATCAGCTGATGGGACTTTACTATAAGGCAGGTGAGCATTTTGATCAACTACACCAAAAAGTAAAATAGTTTAACTAAAGCATTAGACCATCTACTTCTTTTTTCTTTTGCTTTGAGGGGTAGGGCTGGGGTGTTTGATATAAAGTAACTAAAGTGCTAATGGCTCATCTTACTGTAGAAAGTCAAACAGAAGGAGACAAGCTGTGAAGCTGCAGTCACAAGGATATAGGACTGGTGCACTTGTCTGTGATCAGAGAGACAAGTATCCCACGGACTAAGTTGTTTAGCATGTCAATCTCTCCACCTATCAGAACATTTAGCAAAAGTTAAGTGTTGAATCACAGTAATAGTCGTTCTTACTTTTTAAGAACTATCTCAGAGGCACCTTTACTGAATATCCGGAAACTGCCATCAGAGTTTTTCAACACAGTACTCATTGATTTTCTAACAGAGTTGAAGGTGTACACTTTGTACAAATCCTCTTCTGGTATCTCATTTCTTACATCCTGATAATCACGTTTTAAATCCAAGAGCAATCCCAGCAAGGCACATTCTGTTTTATTTCCAACATGACGTGGTAGGCCACCTTCCTTTTCAGGAGGCTGCAAGAAGAACAAGAACCATCACTGATTAGGTTAACTTATAAACCACTGAGCACAGCACTTAGAACACAAGGAAGGACAAGCTTAGTTCTGGGATGGGGAGGTTTTCTTTCTCAGTAATTACTTAATAAATTCCTATGAGTCATAATCTAAAGTCATATTGCAGCTTTTTAAAAGTAACTTCTGTACCTATTTAGGATCTTTCAATCCTTCAGAAATCACCCATTAAATTTGTATCAATCCCAACATGACCTTTCTAAAAGACATTTTCCATTACTTTAAATATTTATCTGATCAATTGAGCGTACACCCTGTACAATTGTTTTGTATTTTAAAAGTACAGATAAGTTCACATATACCGACTTCAGCAAGCTAAATGGCATTATTTCTCCTAAATTAAAGTATCCTCTCCTGTAATAATTCTTCAATGACTTAGACTATGATCACATCACCTGTTAGCCTTCTTCTGAACAAACTAAGTCTTTAAGCTTCTTAAGTCTCACTACAAGTTCTGTTTTCCAGGCCATGGCCTATTTAACTGGAAAGAGTTCAGAAACAAGTTTCCAATCCTTTAATACCAGAAAAAAGTTTCTTATCTCAACAATGTGGGTTATGCACATACTAGTCCTATAAGTAAAGAAGCGTTTCTCTCAAAATATTGGAGTTTCTGTATGGATAACACAACAGTATTTTTTGAAGCAAAATATGGAGAAGCACTAATTTCATCTGGCATGTCTTAAGTGGCTAGATCTGAACTACATTAATCATAAGTCAGTGGTCCATTTTCAATGTTCATAACTGCAAGATTTTAAATTTGGCTGTACTGAATACTCACTCTTTTTGAAAACATTCACTTTAATGCACAGTTTAAGACATCTAGTTCTAGGTGTCCTAATATGAGAGATACCAACATCCAGGAGTAAGTGCATCCATGGCACACAAAGATAATACACTCAAGCAGCTGACATATGAGGCTGAGCTGAAAGAGTGTTCAGTCAGGAGAAGACAACACTCTGGGAGAGAACCTTTTTGGTGTGTATTGAATGCCTGAATAAGGCATTTGGTTGGAACAACGGTAAGGACTGTCTTAGCCAGACCTTCCTAGTGGTGTCCAGTGAAAGGACAACAGGCAATGAATACAAACTGAAGATCTTGAAACTCCAATTTAAGATAAGGAAACACCTTTTACTCTAGGGGTGATAAAATACTTAATCAGGCTGCCTGAAAGGTTGCAAATTCTCCATCCTTTGAGATTCTTAAACCCTGAGTGAGTGCCCTGAGCAATGTGCTCTAGCTGACTCTGCTGTGATCAGGAGAGTGGATCAGAGGTTCTCTCAAGAGGGCCCTTTCAGCACTCCCTGATTCTGTAAAGCAGCCTAACTCCACTGCAGTGGACATAATTCAGTTTAAATTGTATTAATAAGGGACTTGGTTAGCTTACGTACAGCTACCTTGTTCTTGCTATAGAAAGAGCTTTAGAAAACGGACTGTGAAACTCCTCATGTGCTGTAACTCATTATAGAATTTCTATCCTGTTTCAGAGAAATCAGTGCTGTCAAACTTAATGTGCTGCCTCAAGTACTGCTATTGTGGAAATTCTTGCAGACATACCATTTTTACTGGCTGATAAGTAGCTTTTGAACTGAGTTTTCACTGCTATTTGCGTACAAAGCATCCATAGTGGAGGCTTCTGCAAGATCTTGAAATGCTAATTCATTTACTAAATCCTACTTATTATTTTTACTGCTTGAAGAATGTAAGTTATACAACATGTTGGAATAACTACAGCAAGGTCGCTATGTTTAGAGTTTTAGAAAATAATGCACACAAAACATTGAACAATCCTCCATTTAACATGTTTAATAGTCCATTAGTCTTTCATTTCCAAACATTTCACCAGTTTCAAGCAAGATTTTGGCAAATAGGTTACAATTCTAAAGCTTACAAACTTATATAGCAGCATCTGGAATAAAAATCCATCAAAATCCTTACCTGTAGTTACATTTTTTTCATTATATGTTATTCAATGTACTACTGTTAAATATTAATTGTTTAATATTTATTTTCAAGTAGTGCTCAAATCCAGGCAAGACACTCTTCAAGTGGGATAAACAGCCCCACTTATAAAAACGAACAACTTTGAACTTGAAAGGAAATTATCTTGAGATTTTATCTTTGAATTATCTGTTCTAACTGAAATAAGCTATTTTTTCCCGTTGAGTTTCAAGTGAATGGTTGAGCAATTTGCAGCAGGTACAAAATACCTTACCCTGCATTATGCCACACATTTACACTAAAACTGCCTGTGGCAGTCAGACAATTTGCATCTTTTGAGGAAGATACTCAGTTATCTTGACTGGAATTAAGAAATCCACTTACCAGTATTTTGGACGTATAAGCACAATTAACAGAAATTCCTGTCACAAGATAAGCCATAGTTTTCTCTGGAATAGCTTCTGGTTCTGGAATTTTTTTATAATGCTTTTCATTGATGTAGGCTTGGACCACTGTCATTCTGTTCATAGTCAATGTTCCTGTTTTATCTGAGCAAATAGCTGTGGCATTGCCCATAGTTTCACATGCATCCAGATGTCTCACCAAGTTATTATCTTTCATCATTTTCTAAGGAAATAAAAGCAGTTAGCAGCAATCCATGACCATTACTTTACTTCAGAAATTCTCATTAATGGGATCCAGCCTTACACAGCACTTTCAGAAAACACTCAGTCGTTAAGTCATCATTTCAGAGGAAGAACTTGCAGCTGCCACTTTCTGTATAGAATCTCCTAAGTCCATTATGTCACAGTAAACTTCATTTTGAACAAGGTACATAAATACAATCTTAATCTCCTGTACCTGCATGTCACACTGACTATTGATACTATTCAGACTGTTAGAAGCAAACAGTTTATAACAATATTTAGAAATTGAGAAGAGGTAAAGTTTGAGCCTTACCAGATACAATGATTAAAAAGTGTTTCTGCTTACAGGAAAAGTCTAATGCGGCTTATTTGATCTTTCTGAAGATCAGATAATACTGATTTCAAAGATCCTAAATTCTAACTTATAATCAAAGTGGGAATCTAAAGTTTCAACTAAAATAGTGAGGGTTACATGAGTTTCATAGATTAAATATCACTTTAAATTCTTTCCTTAACAGGCTTGTATAGTACTTTCACCTCTAAGAGGAAGATAAACTTCAAATTATGCAATAAGGCCACTACTAGTAAGTGCTGTAAGTTATGAATTTAGAACACAGCCTAAGCACCCATTGTCTTTACAATTAGATTTTAGATAAATAATTGGTCTCAGCATGCTGATGCAGTAAGAAAATTAAGAACACAAAGAGCTTAAGTTAAAAAAACCCGCGCTGCATAGTAAGGAGAAAACAAAATGCTTTACACTATTCAGTCTTAAAAAAAAAAAATATATCAATCTAGAAGCTTTCATAGCAATTGTTTAACACATCAGCTAGGTAGAAGTTCAGATTAACAGAAAAGTTTCTAATTAACAAACTCTAAGACATCTGTTTATTGTAAGCAAATGCTACAATGCTGCATACTGAACCTATTCATCTTTAGCTGGTGACAACAGGATGGCAATGCCCATTGGTCTTGTCAGTGTATATTCATTCAAAGATGAAAAAAAGTACTGCAGAATTCTTATGCAGTTCAGAAAACAAAAGAAGCTTCTTCCCAGTCTAACACAGACATATATCTATCTATATATCTGTGATGCAGCATAACTCAATTTTTAACAGCTGATGAATATGCCCACCTGTTGCAGTGTGTTTTTATTTTGAAGGTTATTGTTTGGCTTGTCCTTTTGGGGTTTTTCTCCCCTTGATTTTAGAGGGACACAGACCTGCCTTTGTTATTCAACTGAGCCACGTGTCTTATCTGTTGTTACTTAGCTACTTTTCCGCCAAGTTTCAAACCCCTTCCCCAAGTTTCAAACCCCTTAGTCCCACATCCAGTTGTTAACCCCTCCTGTCCCAAGCAGTTTTCCTCCCTTGTGTTCCACCCACAGTTCTTCCATTGTATCCTCCCTTGAGACCTGCCCCCCTTTATAAGCTGTTGTTTGCCCCCAGTTCCTTGCCTGGGACCCCAAGACTCAGAGTTTAACATCAAATAAAGTGACCCAGTGCCACCCCAGGCCCGTGCTGCTGCTGCTGTGGCCTTTTGTTCCATGCTGTGCCTCCCCTGGTAGCTGGGATTCTGCAGAGCCCTGGGAAAGGGGGACTGTCCCCCCTGCACTGTCACCAGCTAGCTGGGACATGCGACACCCACCTACCTTAAAAAAATCTATTTGCCCTATACCTACTTACCTTAACAGAGTAAGCCAGAGATATAGTGACTGCAAGTGGAAGACCTTCTGGTACTGCCACCACCAAGACTGTAACTCCAATAATGAAGAACTTCACAAAATACTGAATATAAATTGGGGTACATTCAGCAAGCCAAGGTCTCTTCTGAACCCAGAAGGTATCAATTACAAAATATAACACAAGGATAATGACTGTGATTGCAGACATCAACAAACCTTGTTAAAAAGAGAATAAACAGTTTTAAGAAATTATCTCAAATATTTGGCAGAACAGACTGTAGATACATGCAAATACTTCTGCCCTTATACGAGCAAGATTAGCACTAAGGTTTCAAGCAGACAAGACAAAACATGGAGGCAGTTCTCAGAGGTGTTCCAACTTCCAATGCAAGTATTTCCTCATGCATTTCACCTAGAAGTGCCTTGAAATCTTTTTTCCTCCAATTTAATTGAAAAGCACAGAGCTAATTAGTAACAGGACAGACCAATATGTAAAGTCAATTGACTAAGCAGAACAAGAAGTGAAAAAATTCAGGAGGCCTTCACCAATTTTATGCTGACTGATTCAGTAGAGTGCTTCAGTGCAGTCTCAAAGCAGGAGGACAGGCAAATCCATGCATGAAGTAGATGAGTATTAAGGCTGTGTGGGGAACTACAGTGGGTCAAAAGGTACGTAAAGGAAAACAACACCTCTTGGAAGATATGAAAAAAAAATCTTTTGACAAGGATAGTAGTTTACAGTACACATATAATGGAATTTGTTAATCTCACTTAGAAATTAGTACCACCATACACAACTGCAGAGTGCTACAGCAAAAAGTTTCATTGCTCCATTTCAAGCTGTAAGTGTCTAATGACGCAGATGCTAAAGTCAGCCCTTCTTGAGCTGTGGGCTGGGCTAGAAGTCTTGAAATTCCTTCCAGCCTGAACTTTTCAACAATTTTACATGGACCAAAATAAATCTTGAAATATTTGAATTAAACTACTATACGCTAGATAATATCGCCTAAATTTTATACTGAACTTCACTGTAGTTTTAGTCTACTTTCAAGCAGCATCAACCAAAAGATTTTGACAAGGCAGCTGAATATTAGCTGATAGAAAAGTAGGAAGTCAATAAAAATGCTATATATCAGAAAGGCATATGTTAAGTGGAAAATTCTAAGTCTCTGAAAGTACTAGATATAATCTCATTAACTGTACCACATTTTCCAGGCTTCACTCAGCTTACAGTTCTCTTGGTACATTGCTAAATGCTATACCTAACCTAAAAAGATCTTTCATAACAGTTGTCCAATGTTATGAAGCTGGAATTTTCCCTCCTAGAAGCTGGCACTTTAAAGCCTGACTATTTGAACTAAGGAAAAATAAAAGCCATCCACATGACAGAGCCTGAGAGGCCATCAGCACACTCAGGCACAGCAGCATACTTATATGCATTAGAATTTTGCACTTAAGTAGCCAGCCTTGAGAGGTTTGATTATTTTATCTCCTCACCAACTATGCATGTTCCAACTTTTTTTAACATGACATCAACATAAGGAGAGTGCTGAGACATTGTACCTGCTTTGCCAATCTGAACTGCAAGCTTTGTGAGTTTGCCTTGGAGAACTGACTTTTCCTTCTTTGGCAAGTTTGCTTTCTTCTTGTCTTTCTCATCTCCATCTCCACCATCCTCACTCTTCAGTGGTTGCATTTCCATGGCTGCACCATCCTGAGCTTTAGCTAGAAGTTAAGATCAAAAAAAAAGTTTAGTCATTGGTGAGTCTCCCAAATCAAGGACACATAAAAAGCTTAATACCCAGCTCCACTAAGTATAATAGCACTGAGAATTATTTTGTATCCAGAGAGGCCATAGTACACATGAATGTTTAAATAAGTGTACTGTGTATAGCTGATAGACTACCAGGTTCAGTGAACCCATTTTTTTGGGCAGTCACTTATGCCATCTTTACCATAAGCACTTTGGATATAAGCACTCAATATGCATTTTTATACAGAAGTCTGCAGTCACCTACACTCTTAGAAAACAGAGTCTTGCAAGAAAGAATCAGAGAACCTGCATTTACCTTTGTTACGGTTTTCAACAGCTCCATCTTGCTTTTTACCTGTCAGAGAGGGAAACAAGTTGTGTTTTAAGCTGGCTGTGCAGAATTCACTATTTTATTTATTTTTTTATATAATAACTGCATTACTCTGCTAAAACAGGAAAATGCATTAAAAAAACAAACAAGTAAAACATGTGAGTCAGTTCACAGAAACAGCTCATGGCACTTTTTGGAATTTACTTTTCTCCTACAAGACAAGACTGCTGCAGTGGTAATCTACCATAAGTTTGCACAAATTACTGATACTGACACTTAGAGCTTGTGAAGAAAGCTTCACAAAAGACATTCTGACATGTTTTTCTAGGAAAGATATTTATGACAATTCAGTGATTCTGGTGGCCTCCATCTTGCTGTATTCTTCCAATACTTGCCACCAGAATCTGACTACCTCTGGAAATAAACTGCAAGGTCTCACTTTGAGAATCAGTGCTTTTGTACAACATTGCAGAAGCTACTGTGGTGTAAAATATTCATAAATCCAGAGCAAAGCTTAGTGGAGGTACAGCACTGGATTACTGGATTACACAAACATAAGCATAAATCTGTAGGCAATATACCATACATCACGCTGAGAATAGGTCAAGTTCATAATAAAATACAACTCTTACCTGTGTTCAGAAATGGGGCTCAACAAGAGGTCATAAAGAAGGACAGTGAAATAATGAAAGAATTTAACAAGTGAAATATTAAAGGTTGGAAGACTAACACAACATGTGTTGTTTTGTGGGGGTTAGAAAGTGACAAACTTTATTTCTAAGTAGACAAAGCAAGGGTTATGATTACTGTTTGTGATAAACTGAAATGAAAGCACAAAACTAGAACCTAACCCAAATTGGTAATTCACCAAGACTTTGGCCTTAGGTTATGTAGACCGAAATTTACAAGAGTACTCAAATAGAAGAAAATCAAATTATCAACCAGCCTGTCTGACATGACATTTAATATCTCCACTACACCATTACTGTAGACACAGTCTGATTTCTGTGTGTAAGATTTCTCCCAGCTTTCTCACAACAGCTGAACAAAAAACCAAAAAAGCAAAACAAAACAAAACAAAAAGAAGAAAGCATGTTCACTTTCTCTGGAAGATGCCGCCTCAGACTTCTTAAGAACTCATCACTGTTTCCTGATTTTGTATTTGTTCTGGCCTACTTCCCCTTTCCTCTTTCTAGAGCAAAGTTCTACATCAGAATTACTTGCAACTCCTTGTCCATACATTTGCTTTCACTCTGAACCATGCCATACACAGCCAGCTAAATATAGTCCCTTTAATCTCCTTAACATTCACAGAGAAGTTAATTTAGTTTAACCTGAGTTTTATCAAGGAGAATCTTATTAGGCACCTAACTTAAGGAAAAGAGGAACCTATCTATCTTGGGAGACAAAAAAACCCCACTAGTGTTTGGGTCCTAGGATACACCAAAACACTGCTTGTCATAGAGACTTCTGCTTTTAGAATAATAAACACTGGCAGAATATTAATAAAAGCTACAATCCACTCCGTATCTCCTGTAGCAGCTGGTACTGTTATTTGTTTCTTTCTCCTTCCTCTGTAAGGGGAAGAGCACAGGATGCAACTGTTTTACACTAATAACTCCAAGTGTTGCAGCTCAGCTTTTACTTTTTGCTGTCACACTTAAACTTGAAACTAACTTAGAACTTTCTTTTTTTTTTTTTTTTTTTTTTTGTAACAATTCTTCTAACTTGTAAAGAAACTCGCTAGCTTTTTTCATCTTTCAAGAAGGGTCAGAATTGTAAAGTATTTGTGGGTTAGGACAAGAAAAAAACCCTTCAATCTCAATTTCTGCACAGAGCATACATTTTAGCAATTGCCCATTGAGTTTGAAAGTCTCTGAGAATCTTAAACACAGTTGTGTGTGAATTTTCCATTAATGTCTTGTATCCCTCTGATAAAAAGATCACTTATAAATATGACTAGATACTTATTAGATTGAACTTCAAAATAACTTGCTTTCCACAAACAAGTATTTGCCATTAGACATCAATGCACCCTGAAGTTACACAAGATGAGAGTTTGACTATTTATACATGGCTGGTTAGCAATTGCAAACTTTCCAAACTCTGACTGATCAATGGGATCTGAAGTTTAACTAAACTCCATGTGACAAGTGTTAGTAGTAGTGGTGCACTCTCAGGTCACTGGACTTAAGTTGTTTTTTATCTGAAGCCTACAGAAGGTATGAATTTTTTAAAAAGCTGACTGGCTTTGGATGACTGGAACATGTTTTTATCCAGTAGTATTCAAAAGTTCATCACCATCCCCACTCCCCTGCCAAGGTATTTAAGATTAATATGCCTACTTTTCTTTTCCTTCTTTTCTTTTTCCTTCTCCTTCTCCTCTTCATCTCCTCCAGCCCCAAGTAAGGTAAAGATGATTCCAGTCTGAGAGTTCACACCTACAGCAGTAACCACCATTCTTCCAGAGCCTTCCATCACGTGTGTACCTGAAAGATTGAATCAGGATTTCCACTGAGATGTGAGCAGTTATATGGCAGGGCACAGAAGTACTTTGAGGAAATCAGCTTTCAAGCTTGACTTGGACAAAACTCTGAGCTGTGTATATGTACCACTGTGCTCCCCTAGAGCTTTAGCTGCCAAAGCTATCTGGAAAGCAAACCCATAAGCATCTACAGTACAAAACATTTATCAGTTTTATAGGTCTGATCACTCCAACAAAGTTCTGTACTTTTTGGACTGGTTCGGGATAGCTCTAGGAATCAACCTAGACAAAAAAATCAATTTGCTAGTTTTAACCACAAAATTTTAAATAACCAGCTTACCACAGAAACAAACTACTTTATGTCAAATGCTACACACCTGACAGCAGCATAGGATCTCTGTCCAGAGATTTCTTAACATGATCAGATTCCCCAGTCAGCGAGCTTTCGTCAATTTTGAGGTCATTTCCTTGAATGAGTACACCATCAGCCGGTAAAAGGTCACCTACGAGAGATCACTGGGTTTGTTGACTGCAGTTCCTTTTTTAAAAATAAAAGAAAGTTCAACTTTAAAAATATGTTTACCATATTTCACTTGTGCAATATCTCCAACAATTATGTCAGCTACTGGTATTTGGATGACTTGGCCACCTCTGATGACTGTGAATTTCTGTTCTTGTTCAATACGGCTCTGCAATCCCCGAAATTGTTTCTCTTTACTCCAGTCATTGAAAGCTGTTACTAATACCACACAAACTACAGATAGGAGGATTGCTGCTCCTTCAATCCAACCTGCTTCAGATTCCTCCTCTTCTTCACCAACATTTACTGATCCACATACTGCAGAAAACAGGTTTTAGATTTAAGAAAGTTCACAAAGATATTTCAAGAATGAAAGCTTTGGCAAACAAAAAATGTATAGCTGCTAAACATTTTCCATGCTAGCCTGCTTTGCAATTTTGCCTTTATTTCCATAAGGGTAACACACACAAAGAAGACAAAGAACCTGAAAGCTAGAGCAACTTGAGGAAGTTAAACCACGCTGCTTATCTGAACACAAGATAAGTTGATACAGAGAAAGTTTCCTGTCCTCATTTTGTTAAATGATGGCATAAGAATGTCAGACTGGTAAACTACATTGTGCTTTGGCAACATATCCAACTTTACATTTGTCTTGACAAACCAGATATGCAAAAATTCAGTTAAATGAAGTCACAATCCCTTTATTTTCTCTGAAGTATAAATATAAATATAGCTTCATTTCTTAACTTATAAAGTTACCAATGTCATATCACAAGTATAAATATAGCTTCATTTCTTAAATTATAAAGTTACCAGTGTCATATCACAAATCAAGGAAAATTTTAGACTTGCTGACTCCCCAGAGAAAGCCCATGACTGCAAATTATAAATTTCTTAAATATTTGAGGCAAAGCTAAAAAGAACTCCACTTGCAGAGAGACTGGATTTCAAACCAGTCCTTGTTCCTGCTGCTTGCAATTTACCTTTGGTCAGAATAATACCAGATGATGACCAAGGAAATCTCATGTTGCCCTTTTAAGGCAAGCTAGAGTTTTAGCAATGTGCTCTCAATAAGGAACAATAAGCTGCTTTTCCACTGACTTACTGTCTCCCATCAGATTTACAGTAGAGGCATGTTGAACCAGGAAAGTCAGTAGTATAATAATAGTAGATACCTACTTTTCAAGAAGTTTACTTACATGATTCATTTCCTCCTGGAGGCTGGTAAAAAGAAAGGCCCAAGGATACTACGGCTGCAATTTCTAATATAATTAGTGTAACGTCCTGTAGTGCTTCCCATACTAACTGAAGAAATGTTTTTGGCTTTTTAGGAGGTATAAAGTTCTTCCCAAAAACTGCTTCTCTCCTTTCTATATCTGCTGGATTTCCACTTAAACCTATTTAACAATAAGACAAAAGTTAGTGACACTTACACACATTTCACCCTTACATTAGAAGTGACTGAAGTTTCCCACTTATGGAATCAAGTCCCACTCCATAGTTCAGTAACAAAACCAAAAAAGCCACATCTCAAACATAATTACGGAAGTAAATACCCCTAAATCAGAGTCACTATAGAAAGCCAGCTATATTTTACAATTCTCACCTTGCCAAAAATAAAGTTGATGGTCTACCTGCTTAATATGTCACTTAATATGACATAGGAACAGAGTAATAATAGCAGACATACCTTCGTTCAAAGTAAACAAGTTTGCAAGACAAGATCATTAGTAGAGTTACTACTATTGAGACTGAGTAGCACCATAAAGCTTTAGCAAGACCACAGCCCATGAAGGCAGCTCTGGTTCCCAGTGTAGGGATTCTGTATTCAGACACAACATCCTAGGATCCTAAAAGTAATGTAACATTTATAATGAGATGTTTATTATAATTAAAAATGGAACTATTATAATTAGTATATTTCCATAATAATTATTATATAAAATACTATTAAAAGTGGTTGAAGCTCTCTGCAGGCATCAGGTGGAAAGATGCATCCACTTTTATGATGTGCTTCCACCTGGAGAGGTGGTAGTTATTTGCTCTTCTGAAGCTTCACTTATCTCCTCTCACACAGAGAGAGCCCATGTTTAGCACTATGCCGGGTCTGTCACCTCATTTTTGTCCCTATCTTCTTTCTTATATGGCACATTTGAGTCCTCCTAGGTCTCAATTCTGGTACCATCCTTAGGGGACACTAGCAGATGAGAGTGAAGGGCCTACATGAAAGGCTACAGCATGTTTCAAGAGCTTGCCAAGATCTTAAAAATAAAGGAATACCAAGTATTTTCAGTGCAAGGTCATGCACTCTAGGTCTTCTGTGAGCACATCTCCTGGCTACTCCTCTAAAAATTCCCAGCTGACTAACCCACCATTCAGAATAAAGTTCATTTTTCAAACAAAATTGCCAAACTTCAAAGCATGTTGAGAGCAAAGGTCTGAGGTCTGGGTACTTCAGTCATATTGACCCCAAGGTTATGATTAGCACCAGCTAAAAGGCAATTATTTTCTTAGTAGCAATTTTTTTAGTAGCTAACCCAGCTGCTTAGTGATAAAGGCATTGCAAACATGCTAGGTAATAAATAAGAAAAGTAGCCACTGAAGCTGGCTTTCATAATAAGGGGGGTTTTTAACACCTCTAACAGACATTTCCAAGAATCATCACATGTTTCAAGACACTTTGAAAAGGTTACTGAACTGCAAAGCTCAATTTTAAATGCTAACAACTGCTGTGGAATCACTTAACTGAGAAGCAAACTATATGCAAATCTCCTCAAAAGAGAAATTCATTAAACATACTCTGTGTATATGACATATTACATTTATTCTAACAGTCTTCAATTCACCCTGAATTCATGTCTTTGAAGGTTTAATAGAAAGGAGAAATTGTACTCATTAGCCATAACCTTACACTTCTGGCAGTTCAAGCTTTAAGGTGCTTACTTTCATTTTCAACTCAAAGAGCACTGCAAGACTATTTTCAAAATCAAGCTATACATTACAGGATCTACAGACACTCAAGACAGTGTGGTCATTCCAAAAGGCTGGGCCATATTGCTATTTTACAAAAGACACTACTTCCCTATTCCTTTAACATGGCAGAGTTCGGAAATTTATTTACATAATATTAGCAACATCACTCTCTTCCTCCCTTTCCAGGATACCACAGCGCAGAACATCAGAAGTGTACAACAGAGGTCTTTGAAAAATGAAAAGTGTTTCCAAATGAGGCTATATAAAGTCAAGCTACTATCAGAACCACTTAGTGAAGATTAGTAAATAAGCCTAGCAAAGATAAAAACCATTTGTATTTTTAGTATACACTATAATACAACAAGCACCATTACTGAACTTGCTACATTTACCAGACAGCTGGCAATTTCACAGTTCCCAATCTACAGTCCTGAGATCAAAACTACTGCCATTATATTCTTAATTATGTGTCTTAACTAGGTCAGTTTATGTTATTTGGGATTAAGTTTGAAAAATATTAGCCAAGGGACTGGTTAAAGTTTCATATTCAAATTTTATTAGAAATATCTATATCTCTGCAGAATATTAGACAGACTTTTGCTGCTAAAGATATGTCAAGCATTCATTTTGCACATTTGCAAGAAGTAAAGTCTGCTCAGTGCCCTTTTTTTAAGCAATACTGGTAAGAGATTGTTCCCATTTCTCATTTCAAATCAGATAAATTTGATCCAAATTTTGCCTGAAAATAGATGTTGTCTTACATTGTCAACAACTTCACAGCAAGAAATGGAACAAGCTGAACTCATCCAGTGTGAGAACTACCTGTACCATGTCAGAACTACCTGTACTTTTCCTGTGAAGCCCCTGGCAATTACATAGCAGTAAGAGTGTCATGTCATGGAGAAAGCATCTGATTAGGAAAAAGTGTCCTAGGGCCTTGCAGGTATACACACAAGGTTTTAGAGAGCCAGTATTAGTGTAATGCATAATGGTTTTCTGCAAGATCTCCCCCAGACTTTTTTCCATTAGTTCCGTCTCCCTTTCTATACTTAAGGTTAGAATTTGACAAAAGCAGAGTCCTAGTTCTACCTTTACAAGAGCTCTCCACTACTACCTCCAGAAAGTTTATACCAGGTTACCCAACAGGGAGGCTGATTCTCTAAAATTTCATGTTGAGGTTTAGAGTCAAAATGACACCTCTGTTGGACCCTGTTCTAACTCAATTAACCTTTTTTGAGCCTGTTAACATGTTCAACTGTTGAGTCTTTGGTGTGTTTATGAGCTTCTCTCACACTTAAAAAAGGATGGTGCCCTTTTATTAAGTCGGTGACTGTATGTAACTGATTGCAGTGTACATCTAAATGTCAAATCCTTTTGAAAGTGAAAGGCCTTGATCACACAGCCCTCAACAGCACAACCAATCTGCAGGAAAGGGCATCCAACCCTTGAGTTCTAGTTTGCTGACATGTGAGCAAACATGCACAGTAACCTTCATGTTTTTACACTAAGAAACAAAATGAATCCTGCAGTATATGAGGTATTTGGTGCTTAGTGCATCGTGGCTATGTAAAATTGTATGTCCACCTAGCTTGCAGTAATAATGGATTTTCAGCCTTGCAGATCACTCTGCAAGAGAATTCAACTCTTGGTTCAACTCCCAGTTCTAGAAAACCATATCCCTTTTCACAGAGAAGGGAAACTGCCTTCCAATACTATGCAACAGGGTAACGAGAGCCCGTTGCTCCTGAGATGTGTTACACTGCTTATACACTACAGCGCTTCACACACATGCACTGTACTTTACAACTGCCAAGGAACAGAAGTTTGTACTCCTCGTGTTTTACAAACTTCATCCTGAAATTTCTCTACTCCCATTCACTGGTAGTTCAGCCATGTCAGCTGGCTGAACAGTTTCAGTTTGGTAAGAGGAACACAGTTCATCTACTGATAATTTCAGGAGTCTGGAAACTGGCTTCCAAAGCGGATCAAGCCAAAACATGCTAAATGCAGATGTACCCAGAGGTACCTTACGGCACTAGCAGGCTGCTCTTGGTCCAAGAAGATAAATCTTTCCATAGCATTTCTGAAGAACAGAAAGCAATGGCTCTCCAAGATTAAGACAACAGGTACTTTGCTACTACCAACGTGACACCACATTGGTTAAAATCTATGTGAGTTCTTAAATGCAGAGACACTACAATTTGCTAAAATCTTGATTTTGGTAATTCTCAATTGCTCTCAACAGCAGGACTTCACAGTAAGTTTCGGTTAATGTTTTTACATATATTTTTTTAAGTACAGTTTACTGCAAGTACTACAGGATGTAGATACTACAGTATCTCATGCAGTATGATTTCTATCTTTCACAAATACACTTAATAGCTTTCATTTACATTGGAAGAAAGCAGTAAGAAAAAGCCAGGTCTAAAGGAGAACTTCTGGAGGTTTCTCAAGTAGGAGACTTAAACAAATTTATTTACTTATTTCTTCACATTTGTACTGTCTATCTTGGAGTAATAACTCTAGATAGCAAAAGCATGGTGTAGCCACATTCTACACAATGCCACTAAGTCGAACATGGTGTAAAGACTCCATCCCTATTTCTAGGGAATAAGATTGTGTAATCACTTCACAAACCTTCCACTAAGAGTAAACGTCAATGCTTCAAGTTATATTTATAGTCATTTTGCATAGCTCAAATGAAATCTACAGAAATACTGCAGATTTAAAAACTAGTTCCTGCTATTAAGAATCCGATGTAACACAAACGGAAAACATGTAATCAGTTTTAAAAATTGCTGCATTAGGAAATCCGAGAACTAGGTAGCCACACAGAAGCATTAATAAGCCCTGCATTAGAATATTAAAACCCTGGGCTCTACAACGGCATGATCTGAATTGTAAGCTATAGGTCATATGAACTATTCAGAAAACTGGTGCTTTCACAGTGAGTTGAACACTGCTATGTTGCATTGCTGTTTCATATGTGGATGTCTACATCAAAGAACTTTGTTCCAAGTGTAACTTCATTAATACAACATCTCACATGCAGCTAGACCAACTGAAAAAACCTCTTGCTTACTTATTACCATGGAATACTTCTGTCTTAAAGGAACAAGAAGCAATATTTTGTCATGGTAGCTAAAATGCTTTTAACAAACTTTGTTCTATCAAAAAAAAAGCAGTTTGCTGACTAAGGCTTTTCCTAAATGGAGTTTCCTCAGTAAGTGTTAAAATTTACTTACCTTCATTTGGTGAAGTTTTCAACTTTGTACAGATGCCATGTACATCACCATAGCATTCCTGTATTTTATGCAGTGCATCTGCAGCTCGAAGTTCCATAAGAGAACGGAGCTCTGCAAGAGTAACTCCAAAATCTCCATGATTAGCTTCTTTTACAGCATTTTTTACGCTGCTATATGCAACCGAGTTGTTTGCCATGTCACCCATGATGCATGCAGTCTTTACCGTAGACAGTTTCCAGCAAGGAACAAAATTTCAACTCAAAATATTTCCAAAAGGAAAATAAATCCTTTGGGTATGAAGACAGTCAGGAGAGCAGACACATCACCCAAGCAAGAGAGCCCGTCTGGAGAGAGATCTTTGCGGTTGTCCCATGGTGCGTTCTGTTCCCCAAAGCCAAAAGGCATGTACAGTCTAGGGAGAGAATGGATACACATTCAGTTACATAACAGCTATACTGAAATCCATTGTAAGACAATCCCTACTCTTTGTACTAAGGTTACAGAACAAATTTCTTCTTTAATTTCCTATAATATTTTTAGTTCGCTTTCTGCAGGCAAGAGCGACAAGGAAGAAAATGGCTGTTTCCCACCCCAAAACAAACTTGCATTATTGGATTTCCTTAAGCCATTAACTTTGTACAACTGTTGCCTTTAACACTGGCCTTTTCCTTCAAATGTCCATATGGTTCATCATCAAGCAGCAACCTTTAAAAATACCTAAAATTAAATCTGTTTCCAGGGAAATGGAACTTGTAGAATCCACAAATGATGTCACATGGGGAAAAGAACATGCTCAAGTTAAAAATTCCCACTTTCAAATGACACTTGCACCTCAGAGCTTGGGAAGAGCAAGATTTTTTGTGTTCCCATTAATTCATTTGTGCAAACCTCAAGAACAAACTTTACCACTAAGCTAGCCCACACATGAAGTACTTTTGTATTCTAAGTAGGATTATATCTTCAGGCAGACCTAGCTCCTAATAAATTTTTCATGTCCATACAGTTTTAGCCCTGCTCCAGCCTTCTTCATCACAACTCAAGCCTTGTACAGTATCTCTCGTAATTCTTTGAAGAGAGGGAAAAATTGCACAACACCACTTTTCTTTAGAAGGGATGAGCAGACTGAGAGCAGTTCTTCCATCTGATGATCAGTGTATCGTAGCTGAGAAATTATCATCTAGCCACAGGACTCTGAACTTGCACAGGCATTCTATACCTAATCCCTGCTCAGCTGATGTATCTTGCACATACACATGTAGCTACACAACAGTGTAGTGCACACACAAATTCCTCATGCCTGTGTGAAGATTTGCTGTGTGCCAAAACCAGACTTCTGATCACGTAAATCACCTTTATTGGCATCATGAAGTGCAATGAGCATGTGTAACAACATATTCCCCCACAAAACATGACTGCCAGGCTCAGATGAACAACAGCTTGGACACTTCCAGGTCAACAAGACCCTCAGGTGTCATATGCCTAGCAAAGGCATATGACATATCAAGGCAAAACATCAGCAAACAAAAGATTTCTAGCTACTTCCCTGCCAGGTTAGAGGACTGTTTGGCTGAACTGCTGAGTCTATGTTGAAGTAAAGGTATAAGCACCCCAATTACCACAAATTTAAGGTCTTGGTTCCAGGAAAGACTCATATTTCTGCTCTGGAAACAATCAGTTGCAGCTATACTAAATCTACCATTTAAAGCACCATGCCACAGTACTTCATTTGCCTTGAGGACAACCTCTGACACTGTAAACCCCTGAACTGATGGCACCTGACCACAAGTGAGAGGCCCATCTCTGGCAGAACTACAACTTCTACAACTGCAACTGCTCTTCTCTTCCTGTCACAGGAGGTTCTGAGAAAACCACTGTCCATGGCTGTTAAAAAGCATAAAGCAATCAATATTCACATGCATAAAACTTCCAACATTCTATAACATCAAAAGAGGTCTTAATTTTAAATCCTTATTGTTTTCTGTTACTTGCAAGATAATGTTGCAACAGTTGAAGAATCTATGATGATGATGATGTTAACCTGCATGCTAGGATATAGTTTTGCTTAAGACTCTAATGAGTTCTATTAGAGTACCCTGCAAGTGAAGAATTTCATGCAAACCATGTATGAAAGAGTTTTCTTTAAAGACATGCCACATTGTAATCCAGTGCCCAAAAGCTGGATGTTGTTGTCCAGCTGGTAGCCTAGGAGGATTTATCAGCTGGCATCTGATCATAAGCTATGACAGTATAACAAGAAGCAGATCAGGCAAATGGGTTTGTATAGCTATGGAGAAGATGTTGCAGCTGCTAATTAAGCAAAAATAGACCAAGCAGAAGGCCCCACAACCAATTACATCAAACTTGATTCAATTTTAATTAAGAAAAGCTCTGTTCAAGCCTCTAGCAGGAGCCCTGTACCTGATGCCCAAGTACATCCAAATCCAAGAGAAAAGGATAGAAAAACTACAGCTCTAGTCACTGTTCACCTGTCATCAAAGTTTTAGGACTTTCTCTCTCCATATATATGCATAGAGTGGGCCAAACTTGCTTTCATATGCAACTAAACTGGAGAGCAGTAACTCTGCTCAGTCATAACTCAGTGTGCTTTGCACTCCAGTTCTAACCTCTCCATGCATCTATATCAAGTTTTACTAATAAGTAATAATCCAGATTAGTCATTAATAAGTTTATTCTGAAGGGGGTCTTCCTATGCTCTAAATGCCATCCTTCCATACCAGTGGACCCTTAGGGTTCACAGGCAAATTCAATAATATTCACTAACTACAAAAATAATGCAGTTCTACAGATCAGCTCTAGTAGTCATACAAATTATTTGCTACATCCATTTTAGCAAAGAACTGTGGAAAATTGACTAGAACAGTGTGAATATTTCAAATTCTGAATACTGAACGAGTGCAGAGTTTCTCCAGATGATAAAAATTTGTTTAAGCATTATCAATTTTTACACAAAATCAGACCAGGATTTGCTTCAGTAGTCCATTTTTACCAGACATTTCAACAGAGAGCACAATAGCTTCTTGTCATACAGGTACAGGATGGACTTAGTCTAACACAGATTTTTCTGTAGGAATCAGCAAAGAAACTTTCTTTAAGAAACATCCTTAATGCTGTTTTGATGTAAAATCTTGCAACATTCAATCAGTTCCTGTTACAGCAAGTTCCAAGAGTCCACTTTAGTAACATTAGTGGCAATGCATAAACTATTTTGACTGCAATTTAATAGCATGAAAGGAAGCGCATTTTAAAGCTACAAAGATCATCTAATAATATTTATCTTCTCAACTAATTAAATATTTTATTTGTTTTGACCAGTGCTTCAGTTCTCAGTTATAGCATCAGTCATTTGAAATAACTGAATAGCATGAGCTCTGAAGTACTATAGTTTAAAGCAACTCACCTCAAACTTTCAACCTGTTAATATCTCAAATTTTCAATATAAGAAACAGTTATCAAGCTAAAAATCATTTATAAACCTATCTCAAGTTCCAGCCTATTTAAAGTTTAATTCAGTTGAAGTTTTGTGTTAGTTTCCAGCTTAAACAAGCTGCATACAAAATTAAGATGTCTACCTTCCATTAGACACAACTTTTGGATAATACTTTATCACCAACACTTGGTTCATCCCTTTATATCACTGAGACTAGGAAAAACTTTAAAAGGTATTCTCTGTCACACAAAAGTGACTAAAAACCTTAATCTGCAGAGGCATATTTCAGTAGCAGCACATACTCTCATAAGTAGATACTTGCGTAAATCCCTCCAAGACCTTGCTGCTCCTGGGTTGTAGTAACTTCACTGACACATCACATCATTGTTGCTGCTTATGAAGAATAACTTCCTTACCCAAATCAAATCACTACTTATTGCTAAGGGACTGTGCTTTGTTACCAGACAAAGACACTAATTCAAACCCATAAGCCATTAAACAAAGGTTAGACAACTTTGCCACTGTTAGAAGTTCATCATCCTAAGCTTCTGTAGTTGGACTGAAGAAAGGAAAAGCTCTGAACAAAAGTCTACATGAAGAGATGCTCACCAAAGCATGAAGAGACTTAGATTACTTATCTATTTAGTGCTACCAGAACATTCTGCACTGACCAAATTAGAAGCTGCAACACCTTTTTTGAAGTGTTCCTGTGGTGGCACAATTACTATTGCCCAGAAGCACAGGACCTAGCATACCTTAGACCCCTATCCAAGCTTTTCCTATGATTACATTTACATTTAATACTTGCTTCACTAACCTACAAGGAAACACAACTTTCTTAATCAATATTAAAACACTTAAGTGCACTCATACCTCAAGAGTCAAAGCTCCAGCAATTATAAATCTTGTGTCATTCAATTTAATTTATACATCTGCCTAAACAGTGTGCATTCAGATATTGAGCATTAGCTGGTAGCATTTGACCTTCAGCAAGACACTAAAACTGGACCCTGTAATATAGGAAAGGGCTTGCAAAGTGATTATCTCAGGAAAGCCTTTGTTTAATCTAATTAGTACAATGAATACCAGACAGATCTGCATATCAAGAAACTGTTGTGATAAAAACCATCCCCATATGTTTCAGCTGTCATGCCTTTTAACCTGCCTACAGTTTCAAAGACATCAAAAACATAACATGCTTTTGCATACTTCATTTTGGGTGTGATCCACTGCTTCAAGCCATGACATCACATTGCAGGGGTGGGGGAAGAAAGAAGGGAAGTTGTCTGCAATATTATTATAATGGAATATTACTACAATGAAATGTAACTGAAACTGAGAAAGTCACCTGGAAATCAAACTGAAATTGACTGAGGTTTTGTGCTCTGAAGGGTCAAACTTCTTACTGTAAGAGACAGATCCTCCCACCTACTTGACAGGCTACAGAAACTCACCAGCTGTTTCACAAGGAACATGAATGAATTCTAATAAGGCAAAACAAATACAGAACAGTATGCATTTACAAGTCACTATTCTGCAGGTTAAAATGTGCCTAACTGAACAAACAGGAGTTAAATAACTTCAGTGCCATGCTATTGTTTTAGAGCAAACAGCTCAGACAGCCTGGTTTATAAGAGATGTGTACAAGTAGACTGAAGAACTGAGAGGCAAAGGGTACAAAGTTTTTAGCATACCATCTTCAGCCTGTGTCCAACAGTGTTGCAATGACAAGTTTCAGCTGTTAAGCTTATGTGCTATAAACAGTAAATTCATCAAAGGTCATGACTTTTGCTTAGTTTTCAAAGAGAAATCTGATTTAATTCTGAAGCCTAATCTCCTGGGAAGCAGATGTACTTACCTATCTGAAATAAAAACTGGCCTAGATTCTGCATTGGATCTAAACACTGGTATTGTCCCTCCTCATTGCAGGGAGGTTAGACAAGATGACATTTAAAGGTCTTTTTCAACCCAAATTATTCTGTGATTCTGTGATTTATGGCACTTAATCTAAGGGATTTCTGCTGCCTACTGTGATTGACACCTGTAGAAACCATTTCATCTGTCAGTGCTTTCTTTCCTGTAAGACCCCAAATTTATTTCTTATTGAAACGATAGCAAACAAATTAGGACTTCAGTAGTCTGAAGACAGTTTGGTAGTAGTACAAATCAGCAGTGTTCTGCATAATTTTCCTCCTGTTTTGGTAGTAGCAAGGAAAAATTGTACAAGTCTTGAAGGTGAGTTATTACAGCACAGAGGACATGAGCTTCTCTTACAAAGCAGCTTGGTCCACAGCCTCTGCCAGGAGCCCAGCAAGCAAGCAGACAGTTTGTTCTGCCATCAACCATCTGCACAGACCTGCCTTGCCCTGCCTTGTCAAAGCCAAGGCCTCTCCCCACTCACTAAACAACCCAGCTCCAGCTGAGTGACATCTGGATTAAGAAGCAAGATCAGAAAGTGCTGTATAGAATAGCCAGAGTAGGAAACTATTTCATCAAGAGTTTAAACTAATCATTAGCTTTCTGAGGTAACCAAATAGATATTACAGATCCAAAAATAGACAGACTGATGCAACAAGAAGGGTTTCAGAAAAACCTATGACTACTTTCAAGGAACATCAGACTTTGAGACATACTGGAAAATCCCAGAGGACAAAACCAATGTCATCATCATTAAAGAAAGCAACAAGTGTTCTGTGTGTTTGAAGTACTAGGGTTTCATAGTCACTGATTTCTTATCACATTGTTGGCTTGTCCACAAAACGACAAAACCATGCAAAAGCCTAAAGTTTGTAACCACTTAAAACACTTTTCTGCAGCCCACAGCTCTGATCAGCATTTAGGCAGCTTCTTTCTTCTCCACCCACAGGCCTGGAAGCTCCCTTCTCTGTACTTCTTTTTCCTAAACTCATCTACTTTCTGCTCAGTGATGACACTATAAAATAATGCCTACATTCAAGAGGACTGTTTGCAATGAAAGGTTACTCTAGTTTAAGACTATAATCCCAGTGAAAAAGAGTTTTAACCTCTAGATGGGAGTCTGTCCCATCCAGAATCATTTTGAGTGTGTTCAAACACCTAAAATGTGTGTGTCAGCTTCCTCATCTAACTTGAGGTAAGTGAAGCTGCCAAAATTTGGACTAAGGCAGCTGATGGCTGAAGGCAAACCTGCTGGTGTTTAAAATGCAAGGAAAAAATGCTTTGGCTTTGCCCAAAGCCCATCAATATTTTCCTTTCCTTCCACTGAGTTCTAAATAAGATGACTGAGGATTTCAAGTCTCTTAATCCTGCACAGTTTGGGATAATTATGCTGTAAACTAAGTTCTTTCAACAGATCTGTCATATTAATAGCTAAATATATAAACCTAAAAGTGTTGGGGTTTTTTGAAATGTAGTCAAGTCATCCATTAACAAACATTCACATTACTGGGTTCACGAACAACTTACCACACTTTTCTCATCAACATTTGTCAAAACCATATTGACAAAAATGACAAGACAAAGCTGAACTTTTCCAAAAAAGAGAAGCAAGAGTAGCATGGCAACCAACTCACTAAAATTATGCATCAAAAGAATATAACAGAGTTTGCTGGCATTCCCAAAGTGCAAAATGTGTTCCTGTCACAAACCCTGACAGGTGTGTGTTAAATGAGGTACATGACATCACTATATGCAACCAAGTTTCAAGTAAAGGTAAAGTGAGATGGTACCAAATTTCATCCATCAGAGATGGAGTTGGATTCCTGGATTTCAGCTACTTGTTGTATTTAGAGCTCAGTGCAATGCATCCAGCTGGTCAGTTCTGGCAATGTCAGCAAACCAGCAGAGGACTTCATCAGTTATTCCTACAGGTAAATGACTTGTCTTGAGAAATTTTTTCACAGAACTTGTATTTGCCATTTCATCGTGATTTGAACACTCCCCATTTTTTCTTTCAGAAAGTATTCTTTTATGTAGTATCCACTTACACAGAGCAGTGGGCTTTTGACTGTGATCATGTTTCATGACATCAAAGAGAAGCAAAAAGCCCTTTAGATTTATGAGCCTTCAGGCAAAAGTCCATTCTTACCTGATTTTTCTTGTATTCAGAAAACTTCAAAAGATACTTAAAATTAGCTACTAGGAAATATTTATGCCTAGGAGATTGAGCAAAATTACTTCCATAAAGACACTCTGCATATAACCAATTCCTTTCTATTGGAGAAAAAAAACAGGCAAAGTTTTAAGGCTTTTCTTGCTACTTTGGACTAGCTTACTGCTAAATACAAACAGTACCACAAAATAGTCTATATGCTCATTGAGCTGTAAACAGGTAATATACAAATCATGATATTAATGTGGTAAAAGATCCATTTATGATCCTCAAAATCACCATTCCAACCAAGCAAGTGTCTGGAATGTAAGGAAAATAAAACAAAAACCTCAGGTCTGGTCACCCATCTCAACGAGCCCACACTTTGATGCTAAATTGGATATGTGTTTTGTCCTCTTATGGTCAAAGTTTAAGAAGCTTCCCTCTTGGCATGTAAAAAGCCAGTTTGAGAATCTTCAACTTCAGATTTTTCACAAGCCTTTGGGAAATACCAGACCAGAGTATACCCTTTTATCCTCAAACATTTAAAGAGCCTTACTTCTTCAGAAACCTATAGTTTGAAAGCTATGCTAGCTTCCCCTGAATGTCATTAATTCCTCCCTGCCAGAAATACACCAAATAATCTGGCAAAAAGAGTAATTCTGAGAAAATCCCTTTCAAAAACTGCAATTATGTTTGCCATCTTCTCTTCCTAAGGAGACAGAGGGTTTTAAAACTCAAATATCGTACCTAGTCCACACTTGAGCAGCACTTTGAGGAATACTTCACAACTCTTGCTGCTTCTGCTGGTTATGTTAAGAGGTTCAGGGGCCCTTTTGGTTTGTGGGTTCTTTGTTTGGTAAGGGTTTTTTTTACCTCAATATTTGAATTTGAGAATCCAGTGTACGGCTTTGCAGAAACACAAGAGTGAAATCTCTCACAAAATTCCTTCTTATGATTATACTAGTCATTCCTTTAGCTCTTTGACAAGTTTTGAGAGCTTAGCTCACTAATCCATTCTACTGGGCCTCCTCTTTCTGGTACTGTGTAAGAAGCATGTTCAGTAGGCTTCACCTCATGGTATTATCTGACATATTTTACAATTTTGTAAGGCTACATATTGCTTTATCCTTCAGGGACATCTCCAGTTTCAAAACTACTCTTACTCACAATAACACTTTTCCATCTCTCTGATGTCTGACACCCACTTAAAGGCTAAGTTGTCACGCTCCCTGCATTGTCACACACTTCTAGCTATTCCAAGGTTTCTCATTTATGCAGGGTTGGTTGCTGGTCTGGGCTAGTTTTACACACATTGAAGCATTACTGCAATATAGCTATTGGCAACTGTGTGTAGAATGATGGTAAATTAACTGCTCTGTGAGCGGTACACACATCCAATATAAGATAATAAATACTTCTCTCAGGAGTTTGTTTCTTCAACATAGAGAGGGAATATATATAAGCAGTGTTAGCAGACAGAATGCACAAAGCTGAGATTCCCATCGCAGCACTCAGTAACTAACAAAGCAGCACGTCTGTCACATCCTCAGGTGACCAAAGGTATGGCTGTGCTACAGTGACATGTTGTAACACTCCCACTCACAGAGGTCCCGAAGCAGCTCTCATTATTTGACACTAACAACACTGCAACTTACACCTGCCACCCTTATCCTTTTGCATTGGGAAAAGCCATGGACTCTGCCAACTGCATTAATGAAGTAACAGAGTATGGGAGCTCTGCTGTTGCAACAGGAACACAGGCAACCTCAGGCCCAGAGCACACATTTCTTGTGTGCTTCTCTACTCTTCTTTACTGCATCTCAGCCTCTGAGAGAAGGTATTTCATTTTGGGTTCTGCTCTAAGTCCATCTCTCACGGGATATACAGCACTCCAAACCGTTTTCCTTTACTAATGCTTTTTTCCTTTTTTTTTTTTTTTCTTTCTCCATGTACTTCTATAATCTTAAAAAACAAATAATTTTTTTCCTAGCCATGAAATCTGCTCCCCTTCAAAATCCAAGAGCAAGAAAGCACCATGTCATGGTCCCAAGTCTCCACCCTCCCGCTAGCTGTGATGGCAGCCATGCATTCCATGGTTCCACACCTGTGAGTGGGCTTCTTGTAGCTGAGTGGTGCAGAAAGCTGTCATCCAAAAAGGATCTCCCCACCTCAGTGGAAAAATTTAAACAGCAGCATTTCTACTGTCTGAACAAGTTTTCCCATAAGGCACCAGGAGAAGCTCATTTATTTGTAGAAGTCACACAAGCAATGTGGATATGCCAGCTTAAGGGACAAGACACACATTCAGCTAATTCTAGAAGCATCTTTATCACAGAACTATATGGCTGCCACTTTTAAGATAACATTAAATCTCCCTTCAAGGGAAGGTTCCTCTTCCCTCTGTTATTTCAGGTTGAAATGGGTTGAGCAAACTCAGGACACAAGTCAACTGACTTGCCACTAAAAAAAAGAGCATGGTACATAACTTTTCAGTGAAGGGCAGACACTGTTTGTTCTGAACAGCAAATCGACATGATTGCCAGACAATGCAATGGCTCAAGCAGATTTAGTAAATTTATTTAATTTCTCAGTTTTGGTAGGCTACATAAAATTGCTATACAAACGAGCTATGTGCAATTAACAATCACAGCTTCATTTCTGAAGTCTTCAGTTGCGAAGTACTTCATTGTGTATAACTCTTTAGGCTTCTGAGATCACAAAGATATCAGTGCTTGATTAATTAGAAAAAAGAAAGCAACTCAGGAAAAATGAAAATAAAACCATGCTCCATGATAATATTTATAAGTCCTATGCCACACAATAAAGGAAATCCCTTCTCCTGTTCCCATAAGCCAAAGGCTTTAAGTCCTCACTAGCATCAGTGGATCCTAATGCACTGTGCAGACAGCTCTGCTTCCAGTCTAATCAGCAATCATTCAAATTATGAGATGAGCTAGGTGTCTAATTTAGCTCTGGCACAGCTCCCCTAGGTGGAGAAGGGCTATGCCTTGAAGAACTTCATCGCAACCAGCTGAACCTACTCTGTGCTGAGGATCAGCTACCAGATTCCATCACTGCCCTGCCCTATCAAAGCACAAGGCCAGCAGAGCTGAAGTGGTAAACAAGCAGGCACTCAGATGCCTGCAGCATAACCACCTCTGGCATGCACAGTGAGGTGTCAGTCTTCTGGTAAGGTAGCTCTGAATCCTCAGCAGCAATTGCTAGTTTAACAGGCTTAATATCTGTCCTTCCAAAGGATGGTATCTGGATTGAGAGCCTTATGCACTTAGCACAGCTAAATGCTCAGAGTTCAGCTGCAGCTGACCCTCAGGGCCAAGAGACAACCCACCCATGAAGACTACAGGTCATCATTCTGTCACAGCAAAGTGAGACCTATTTTGCTCCTTCTACAGAAAACTACTTCCCACAAGTGGCACATTGTGACAGTGTCCAACTTCAGCAATCATGTTGTTTCTAGGGATACCAAAAGCATACAGCATCTCTGAAGAAAGGGAATTGGGGAAAGGCAGTATCAGCTTCTCCGCTCAAGTGACAAACTTCAAGCACCCTGCTGAAATTGTACATGTTATAATTGCTGATGGCACAAACTCTTTAAATAACCAAGATTTGTATGTTCAGCTCATGGCTTCCAACAGACTTCCTCAAAGGACCAGCACCATTGCACGTCTGACTGTATCACACCTCGGCTCAGCATGAGATTCTTTCACTATACAGCTGAGTAGGGGCTCACAGACCTTGTTAAGTCAGAAGCCAACTTTATTTTTAACCTAAACCCTGCAACTCACAAATTTCTCTCATGCAGCATGCAGGTAAAGCAGAATAAAGAAGACAAGAGCTTATTCTAGCCTGAGGCTCGTAATACTCGGTGAAATGCCTGTTTCCCAGTGGAGGGAAGTGACTGAGAAGATAAAGTATCATGAAAAAAAACCAAAAAATGACACAGCACCATGAAGCAAAATATAGCACAAATTACCCAAACTCCCACAGCTAGGGACTCAGTTTTCCTGAAGGTAATTTTGGGAGATTCCTTCTCTGGTCCTACTGCTCCACCTTCCTTACTAAACTCCTGTATCCCTGTTTTCCTCGAGGATGCCTTCAGCTGGTTTTTCAGCACTTTCAATAGACCTTTAAGCTGGAAGGACACATAGCATTTGGAGAAGAGAAAACAGACTACTAGGAAGCAAGCTGTGCTAGGACTGTTCTCCAAAAACCTGCTTTTCAGTCCCATTAAGGATGATTTATTTTAATTAGTTTATCAAGGGATATATAGAAAGAAGACATCTGAAAACCTCTATAATTAGGCATTATTTTAGTAGCCTTTCAAAAAAATCCTACCTGATAGAGACAAGACTTAGAAAAAACTGGTGCAAGTCTGCTAGTAACAAGTAGCAGACTTGTTATTCACACTTTCAGACCTGAGGTAAGGAAAACATTGGTAAGGAAGATGAAGAGAAAGCTAATGAATAAGTCCTACACAGTGAAAACCAACCGTACATCTCATTTCACAGTTGTTATGAATTTGGATCATTTAAGTTACACACAAATTCAAATCTGTACACTATGACAAGCAGATTGACAGCCCAGATCTACCATAGTCTCTAACCTATTAACTTTTTAGTTTGGCTTTACATTTGTTTTCTATTTCCTTTTTTTTTTTCAAGGAAAGGGATGCTTTAAGAGAGACAAAAATTTGTACCAATGGACTCCTAGATCTCCTTCATGTTTTTTCAGACATCTGTTTTTAGCAGCACACCTTCAGACAAAAGCCATGCATTATACTGAACTTTTATATGTAGTTTTATTTCTTGCACTCAGACTTGTTACCAGTTTCTAGTAGCTTGCTCTAGGTTACTAATAGCAAGTTGCTACTTAGTGTGTCATACCCCTGCTACAGGAGTCAGATTTTTGCACATGTATCCATTGCCTTTGAAATAATTCAGCATGAAATTGGGGTAGAGGCTGGTTTGTTTGGGGAGGCGCGGTAGAATAACTAATTTTGTTGGTGTTTAAACAGTTATCTAAATAAAGGAAGTCAGCAATGTGATCAAAGAGTATACAGTCAGAATCCAGAAACAAGCCAAGTGTAAAAGTGTACAATTTTAGGCAGTTACACAGCTGTCTGTCAAAGTCGCAGTCTAGTTTGACGTGTGATGCTTCAGGCACATAATTAAGCTAAACAGCTTTCAAGATAGCTTTCTTTCTTAAAAATGAAAAAGCAGGTAGTTACTAAAACTTTACCTTGTTGTTGAGCAATTATTATTAAAATAAGCCATCAGCTGTCACAAAGTATTTTTCACAGAGCAAATATTTTCAAGTATTTAAACAACTGCAACATGGCAAAATTGCCCACAGGAAGCCTAAACCAAGCTATTTTAAGATATTTTAAGATCAGGATTCTCTGACTCTTTAATTTGGAGATTCTGAAATTTACTATTAGAAGTTCCTAAAAAATTGATACATTTTCCTGTGCATGGAGAACCCTCCATTGTTCTTGTTTGACAAGACCAGGGTTGAAAGCAGACATTGCCAAGCTAAATGTAATGGCCTATATTATGGAGGTCCACAATTTTTGGTTTACTAAAATGGAATTTTAGGCATTAAAAAAAAATATTGAGCATGGCAGTAAAACTCTGAATTCTGATCATAAGCCAAGTCACAGGGATGAACTTCAGGAACTTAATCCACCATAGCAGGGGGAGGAAGAGCATATTTGGTAGGAGGAACACACTTGTTTTGAGAAGATGACTTGTTCTAACCTCAGTGTGAAGGCCTGCGCAACTGTCTGGTTTTTTTGCAACCAAAAAGCCCCTTCTCAGTACAGCAATGCCTGAAGACATGTACAGACAGCCACAGGTACACCCAAAGAGAAATTCAACAGGAGGAACTGTAGGGGCTGCACTGAGTTTGCTCAATTTTTTACTGTTCTGGAATATTTGACAGTTATGAATTATACAAATAAAGTGTCTGGACAAAAGACTGGAAATGCATCTTGCAGGGTCAAAAATCCTGCAGAAAACCTCCTCAGACTTCACAACCAGAAGCCAGACTCCATGTCAAAGGCTCAAAGGTTCTTGTTCAGAGATGTTTTGAACTGGTCAAAAAGGCAGTTTGGGTTATTATTCCACTTGTCTGGTTACTAACCAGTATATTAGGGTGGGTTACCCTTTTAGTTCTCTGAAACTGTTAAATTGTCACTGAATTCTACAAATCAAAAATAACCAGAGCAGTAGTATAATAGAATAACAATATCAGAAAACAAGATAACAGAATGAACTACATTGGCATGTAAAGATGTCTATTGGCTTGCAATTGTTTTGATGATGTTCATAACACCTATAATATACCAGGACTTCGTTAAAGCCCAAACTTTTCCATTCTGGCTGAGAATTTTTATATTGAATATCTCTTCACATAGAAAGAAACAAGTAGTCTCAGAATTAGCAAATAAAGGTATATGGCACTCAAATTTATGGAGGTAGATAAGTTTTCTTTCCCCATCTGAGGCTTCTAATCATAGCTCTTTATTTCCATATGGAACACAATACCTATAAAAGCGGAGCTTAGATGTATAACTAGATGTACAAGTATTTTAATGGATAGTCCTATCCAATTGTTGATACATAAAAACAGATCAGACTACAATTACAAAGGTATATACAACACCAGTGTTTACCATTATAGCAGGAGATAGCATCTGAGACACCTGATTGGCTTTCAGGAACTATTTGTTGACCCATTTTTCAGGAAAATCCTTCTTCTATTCATTAAACTGTTCTTAACTCAGAATTACACGCAGGCATATTTGTAAGAGGTGCTACTCAGCTATTTAAGCTCATGAAAGCTACTTTTGCAGAGCCAGTAGAGGGAGTGCAGACATCATTTTACTTATCAGCTGTGAAAAAGATACCTTGTAAGAAAGCACTAAAAGAGCTGTGCCTGCAAATCTAATGCACTTAAGTTTAAAGCATGCTAAGAACTTCGTGGGTCTTTCATAGACATGTATGTCAATGGGCAGTAAAGCTGGTATTTCGTTTCTGATCCTCAACCAGCTGTCACATCTTAGAAGTCTCATACCTGATGGATGGCAGGAGCAATTCTAACAGCGCTAACAAGTACCATGAGGTCTGATGCTTTAAATGCATTAAAAAATTTTTAAAAAACCTAACAACCAAAAACTCAGCAACCAAAACCATCACATAGCTGAAATTCAAGTTTTTATTCCTATGGATTCCACTGTCTCTCAGTTCCTGAAAAACAAAACCCTTTTTGTTGTCCATTTCTTAGAAAACAACCTCATTTGGAAGACAAAGTGAAAAACTCAAGAGTTCAAGACAACCTCAAGCAAAGAAGCCCTGAAGGCACATAGCAGTGTTGGACTAGAAGATAACAGTGAGTCTTTCTGCTGGGGCACACATCTCCTGGCAAATCTGGTTTTACAGAGCCTCTGAGGCAAGAGCCCTGCTGCTTTATTTAGCATTTCCATTGATCAGCCTGCTTTGGAGTTGACAATTATGACTGAACGGTGTTGACACAGTGGCGGCTGTGGAAACAGTTTTGGAAAGAGAAATGGGCTTTGAGCAGACAGATTGATAGCTTATTCCATCACCTCATGGAGGTGAACCCAAAACTATAGGCCAACATGAGACAACATACCTTCCTGGCAAAATCTCCACAAACAGACACCCACGATTTTTAGTCTACAAAACTGACTGGATTTTTTTTTTCTTAAATAAAGTTCACATTTCTTAACATGTTGGTATGAGGCTAAGCTCATACAAAATTCTTTCTAGTGTTAAGCATGCATCAAATATTTTTTTGGGTGGCTATTTCTAAGTTTTGCTATGTAGAAATCTGTAGATGAGAAAGTCATGCAAGTGCAATAAATGCCTTTGTCTTAAAGTTTCCCCTAGAAGAGTAGCAAAACACTCCTCCTCCCAAAGAAAAGGTAAATTTCCATCATTAAACTTCACATGAACTTTAAAAAGCTTTGACAGCTTTAATCATTAGATTTTGATTACTACCTACTGAAGAAGAATGTGCCTGTAGCTACATAATTTAGCCTTCACTTGTTTCAGGTTTTAAAAATAGAAGAACCACCCTTCAGCAAATCAGATGGCTGTTTCTTCCCCTCATCTACAAGAAAGTGGTATTCACTTCTCAGCTTCATTTTCACATGGCAGATTCACAAAATTAGTAAGTCAGAGTGGGCTGAGCTGGTTCCCATCTTACAGAGCTTACATGATATTTTATAGCTGACTAAAAAGTTTTACCCCTATCATGCAACCAAGCCACCTCACAGTTTTGCTGTTGAAACTCAGAGCTCCTGCAGTGTTCTCTATTTGTGTGCTGTGCCTGGGTGGTTCCCAGGACTCCAGCTAGGCTGCTCAGTAAGTTTTATGCAGAGCAACCACAGCAAGGAAAGCCATGTTTCTTCCATCACAAACATGGTGATGATCAAGTGTCAGGATGCATACCAACCACCCTGATGATCCCTTACTTCCCCAAGTTATTGCAGTCTCTTGTGACAACAGTGAAGTTCCTGCAGGTACACGGAGTTTTATACAGATAGTAAAAATGGGTTTTTTTCCAGGCAGAATGGTTGTCTAACCACACTCACCACACAGATAATCCAATGCCAGTGCCAACTCAAAACATAGCATAGAACTACACTGAACCTGCTTGAGTGAAGCAAATATGAAACCATACTCGCAGGAAATATACCACAAATTCTAATTCATCCGGCAACTAGAGCCTTGCTAAGCTCCCAGCTAACTATGTTTATAACACACTTCACATTTGAGAGGCTGACATTAGGGTTCTAATGAGCAAGTTAAGACACATGATCTGTTTATATAAAGTAAGTAGGGTGTGGGGGAAAGGGCTGAAAAGCCCCTTGAAACATGAGCATCCTTGCTCTTGGTGAAGTTCCTACAGCAAATTCCACAGAATTTTATACTTTAGAATTACTACAGCTGTCTTTAAGGATCTACAGAGGCTTGTTGTTATCTCAGTTTTTAACCTGAAACTCTTCAATTTAGTACATAGCTGAACAACTACTGATTCTAGCATTAATCACTCCCCATGATTTAGTACTTCAATAATTGGTAATAGACAGCATGCAGCAGATGCAAGAGCTTTTTCAAAAGTCAGTGTTGAAATTGTGCTCTTCCCCATCACCTGTTTTAACCACCTATCTCAAGTTCTGAACCCTGTGTGCATTTCGTGGGTTAAAGCTTCACATTGCTTCCATCATTTGCAAGATTCACCTGACCGAATGGGAACACCTGCCTCTAAGGCAGGCACTTCAGGCGCTTTTTGTAAATAGGCAATGGATAAATTAAAACATATCTATCAAAATATTATATTTAGCCACCTAGGACATGATCTAAAACAGTCACATGCAGCTCATCTTAGATGCGCTTGAGTCGCTCCAGCAACAGAAGCAGCCCAGAGTGACTGGTTTCGGTTTTTTAAGACGCTTATGTAAGTGGCCAGGATTGCTCTGCCAAAGTTAAGCACACTCGGCTGGGCTGAACTCGCATATCAAGCAGCTGCACTACCATGTCAGAGCGAGAGGAAGGATGTGGCTTCACAGTTAGTTTAGGAATACCCAAGGCTGTGCTACTGCCAGAAGGTACAGCCCTGCGCCAGCACCGCCGCTCACCTGACCTCAAGGTCAGGGGACAGCCCGAGATGAGAACCGGTGACAAACAAGACAGCAGCAACACCAGCGGTTCCTCCTGAAGGTCACACAGTGACAGGGACTGCCCCTTCCAGCCAGCACAGGCCTCACCAGCTCAAGTCAATCATGGAAGCTCTTCTCCACACCCCCACGGTCATCCAGGGAAAAACAGGAGCCAAAGCCACCTCACGCTAATTCTCTCCACACAGCACAGGACAGCCCCTCATCGAGTGTCAGGAGAGGTGCAAAACAAGGCACCATTTCTGGATGTGGCCTCACAAGAATGACTGAAGACAAAACCCACCGGCCACACTCTTGCTCTTGTGGGCCAGTCCTTGCCAGCACAGGAGAGCCCTGCAGCTGGCTCAGGCTCCCTGTCCTGCAGGGTGGCCAAGACCTTTCCTGCAGGCATCCTCGTCCCCATGGTAGGGTACAGGTGCCAGCCAGCCTCAGCTCTCCTGTTCAACCTCACGCCAGGAATCTAGGCCATGCAGTAGCCCTACAACTACGTCACCATTTTCAGCTACTGCCAACTGTGACAGTGAAGGGGAAAGCCTGTCAGAAATGTTTGTACTGTGTCAGCTCAGTAATGCTCAGGAGGGGCCTTGAGCAGCTCCCCATCAGGAGCTTGAAATTGGCCTGTTCTACAATGGCTGCCTCAAAGTAACATGTGTTAACTTGGTCCAGTTCAAAGCATTTTGCCCAGGGTTATATTTACAGCCTTATTCTCCATAACAATTTCTGTGGCCTTAGATTTGACTATCGATAGAAGGTAAATATAAAGCTTTGAGCTTATGCAAATTCAGGGTTGCAGTTTTGGAATGAGAGGTTCATCTGTCAAGAATGTTCAGCTATCTTCCAAAAACATATGAAGTACTCCCCTCAAGCATACATCCCTTGTATTTTTCCATCTGGTAAACCAATTTCCAGTGTTAGAAGGTAGCACAACACGGCTTTAGGGGGTCAGACTTCTCACAACCCAGACGACTTTTTACAAATCATTTTGCTAATATGGTTTGAGGAGCTGCTGTCCACTGCCCGGCAACACCAGGATCAATAAGAAAAAAAGAAAGCCATACACAAATTACTCACTCACAAGCAAGACTTAGCATGTACCACTGCTTTATATGCTGGCATCTAATTTTGGATGTGTGTGTTTGCACCAAAGCTCTTTCAAAAGGTTCTCATAACTTGGTATGCATTGCAGAGTGAGTAACTCTACATGAAGGATTATTCCAGTGTAAGTGCCTCCATTACCAGTAAACAACACACATACACACAAAACCAGAAAAAGACCATGCCTTTCTCAAATCCCAGAGAATTTAGTCTTTTATTCCCAAATCTCTTTTAACTCACTTGAGAAGTACAGCTCTAGTTTAGGAACAAATCCTTAGATCTGCAGTCACCACAACAAGATCTACCTATTATCAAAATGCATCTGAAAGCAGACTTTGTGAAGATGTCAGGATGTCTCACTGCAAGCTCTTTGCAGAATAAGAAAAATCACTGTCAATGTTAACTACTTGGATTGCAGAGCAGAAGTAGGTGAACACAAACTGTAATGATTTGTGTTATCAATAAAGCAGAAGTAAAGCAGTTGTGCTAGCAGTGGTAAAGCACCTTCCCTACTCTCTCCAGCTGTCAGTCTCAACTATGCATATTTGTTTCATACAGCCTCAACTGAGTGAGGCTGGTAGAGACTGCTCTAATTTAAGTATTGATTTGCACTATGTTTCATAGGCTTCATGAAGTTCTGCACCAGCTTCATTCCCAAGTGAAGAAAAATTGGCAGATCCAAGCAATAAAAAGCAATTTGAAATGCAACATCAATACTGATAGCAGTAGCACCTGGATGGAACCGAAAAAACTCCTGTTCAATATGAATATTGAGATCCTGATTACTATCTACTAGATCCAAATGACCAGAAGAGATTCAAACACATCACCCTTTCTTAAGCAGTCCAAGGGCTAACCATACCTGGCACCTTTTCTACCCATTTTATTGTTACTATCTACTCAGTCTTCTCTATGTAAAAACATCAGAAAGCAAGTCTGGATGCTCAACACAAGCAAGATTTCTTTTACTCCACTGTAGTATCAGAAACCACCTAGGCATATAGTTCTTGTGTTTAAACCCAAATACGTTTTTATGGAACAACATTTGTTGAAAACTGGCTCTCAAACCACCCTCCTGTCAAAAGAATAAGTTCAAGTTCTCCCATGTGAAAAGGTTAATACTCTCCAGGGAATGGTTTCACATGACTACTCCACAAGGAGGAACATTCCCAACCATCAATCCAAAGATTCGTGTTGCTTTCCTCATCTGAGCTTTACTTCTCACCTTGGAGAGACCAATTTGTGCACAAAGATTATGTAACAAACCATCTAGTGGTGCACTTTGAGCAGATTCAAAGTGGCAGAGATGGCACAAAAGAGGGGGGAATTATTGCAGTTAGGCTAAGATGGAAACGAAAGCAGCCATGAGGTCACCTCAGCCAGCCAGTGAAACTTTGCACTCACAGTGACAAGCCAAATAGGCAATTACAAATTATGCTCTCTCTGTCCCCAGCCTCTTGGATTATGCTGATCAACCAGCAGCTTAAGAAGGCCATCATAAAAGTCTGACAAAAGTCTGGAATATTAAAAAAGCATCAAACATTAACAGGAGTGACTTAACACATCTTTTGATGGGGACTTAAAATACATTCCAATCTCTTGAAATACCTACCATACAAAACCAAATGTTTTCCAAGCTTTTGGAGAGTCACAGTGACCACCTTCAACTTATTAGAACACTTTACAATATTCTTTTAAAAAAGCATGCCGTAGCTACAAGGTTCTTTATTGCTACTGGCCTAAGTTCCTCATTTCAATAAAGACCATAGCACTATGTTTTTTCCTTTCTACAGTGCAAAAACTCCACCAAACACAGCTAGTGACTCTTCCTCCTATCCCCATATGAAGTCATCAGTTGTTTTATTTAAAATTTAGACAGAAGCCAAAATACACACCACAAGCAACACATCCTTGTATTTGCAGAGACACAGGGGCAATCCTGAAAGAGCCATGCAGACAAGCCACCAGTCACTGGTCAAATAACAAGTGCAGAAAAAGTTATGTGATTTCTACATAAGGGCACACCTGTAACACTCCACCAAAGAGCAATTGGGTTTCTTTCACTGCTGTATGTAAGGCAAAAGTGACTAAGTTCATCTTCGATTCAAAATTTTAAAATTAATATGAAAGTTTAAGTTTTAATGACAAGGTAAGCAGGAAAAGAGCACACCACTTTAACCCTTGGGGTGTGTCCCAGAAGTTAGACAGCTGCTTAAAGCAGAGTGGGCTGAATCATCTTTCCTGCCTTGAGTTGGGGTTTGTTGCTATCAACTGTGCAAAGCCATGGTACATCCTGGGCCTCCTCTGTACAGCACCAGACACTGTACACCAAGTGGTGAGAAACCAATAGTGTTGTTTTCCCTGCTGCTACCTTATCTTTCTGTGAATATAAGGGCACAAGTAAGGGTAGCAGATTACAAGTGATAGGCTTCCAGAAGTGTGTTTTAAGAACATGGTGTTTCCTGTGCTCACTGGGAATGAAGGCAACATCCAGCTCATACACAATATTAAGAAAAATGAGACATGCAAACCACTGCAGTCCACTGTAAGGAAGCCATGCAGAAAATAGTCCATAGGAAGGCATGCACAAAATTACATAACTCTCATCTACAAAGCAGCATCAGGTTCTAGCCAGCAAGAAGCCAAGGCTACCTACCCCTAGTGCTGAGACTGGTCATGCTGTAAGTGGCAGAACCAGCCAGACTTAATGGCCAGCATTATGGAGGGTGACCATCAAATGTCATCCTCAATGTGGATCTATGCACTCTAATTGCACAGCGCACTTGCCAACACCAGAAAGGAGGAACATATTCTCTTTCTCAGTCCATTCCCCTTCAAAGGCAAGGCAGATGTTATTTGTCTGCTTTGTAACAGCAATTACATATTATCTCTTACTGGACAAAAAAATAAGTTATATTTATTTTCAAAGCTATTTCTGATTTCTTTTTTAAATGCCTCCTACATTTTCCTTAGATTTCTTCTCCCACAAGACCTTTGAAATACCAATGGAGAAAGCCTCATACCTACTTTGCAATTCACCAAAATTAAACTAATAACACCTCCTGCTGTCATCTGTCAGTTAGAGTAAGATTTATAAGTGGCAGCAGAAATAATTTTCACAATGTTTACTGGAATACCAATAGCTTGAACAGACAGCTCCTTCAAAGATACTGCTCATATCAAGTGAAATCTGTCATAAAAACTAGAAATTCATTTTGATTAACAGTATTTGAAAGCCTAACAATTTAAAAATAAAAGACAAAGTGGACAATACCATGTGTCTGTGTAGAAATTATATTCTGTCTGATAGGTGCAACTGTTTCAAGATGAGTTAGTCTAATATTTTGCCTGTTGATTTCATAGTACATGTCACCTCCTAGAAATCCTCCTTCTATACTGCTCATTATCACTGCTTACATCTTCTGTGTGAAACTGCTGAACACATTTTTATTTTGCACATGCATTAAGAGATGTTTGGAAGGCTTCATGAACAAAAAATCTTACTTTTTTATCACTCTGCTGTTCAGTTAATGAACAAGGTCTTTTCAGCAAAATGACCCTAAGTTAGGAGAACACTAACATTAGGTATTGAAAAGTGGAGGAATCAATCTTTAAAAAGGCAAGCTATTTTGAACAAATTAGTAAATCTTAATGCTCATGAGAAATACCCATCCTCTACACAAAGTATCGTAAGTTCACTTTTTTTTCCAAACCAGCAACAGTATCACCTCATCTTTCCTGCCTCCCTTGTTCTTCAATCTGTTAAACTTTACAAGAAATAAAAATGTCTTCTGAGAAAATGTAACAGGTATGAATAAAAAAAGCCAAAAAAACCCCTTGCTTGAGAACATTGCACACACTCTAGAAAGCCAATAGGCAGAGCTAATCCTAGGGTTTTAGACACAATTCTGCAACTCCTAGATTTTATCTAGTTTTAATTAAAATACTCTATAGAGAAAGATCCTTATCTGGTGAACTGCAACTTTTAACAAGTCTTATTATTATTATTACTTAAGACAAGTAGAGAATACTAGAGAATACAAATTTAAGGCTATTACTGCAATTTTATTGATCCCTTTGCAATAAAGTAAGCATGCATTTCTATAACAGAGATCTCTTATAGATTCAAGCAGTCTTTCTTATTTCTCAAAAGATATTTACTTTTAAATGCCCAGGACTAATCATAGCTGTTCGCTATTCTGCATTAAATTTGGCTAACTGAAATCTGACTACACCTTTAAATAAAATGCAAATCCCTTTTTGCACTAGTACTATTTTCTCTTCAAAAACAGAATAAAACATATATAAAAATATAGTTTAAACACTGAAAGACATTAGTGAGGTCACATTTCAGTGGTAAAGAATGCCATTAATATTTAGTCTACCTTAATGGAAGAAATTCGAGTTAGAAGATACTTTAGGTTATCTTGGCCACCCTCATGTCAAGGAAGACTTTCTTGCTATAGCATGTTATTGATTGTTTTGCCACATTCATTTTGAACTTGCTAGTAAATAGTAAGCTCCCAGCTCTAAAATCTTAAATGTCGGTGAAGTTAATTCTTCCAAAGCATCTGTTTTTGAGGTGGCTTTTGCAGATCCAGCCTATGTCTCTTCCTTCTTCCTATCATCTCATGATTACCTCCCATTTATCACATTCTTCTTTCCAAATAAATTCAAACAGCTAAAATAATGATAATAGAAGTAATTACTAGACCTTTGTGCCTTTGCTTGAAAGGACACTTTCAAGCCTCTGAATTTCCTTTGAAGCTTTCTACAAAACAGTTTAGTTGTTTGCGATTTTAACAGCTGACATAACTTCTCCATATTTTGTGGTCCACAAAAGAGTGACTTTCTAAACGAGACTCTTCCATTAGACTACAGTGGATTTTAATTTGCAGGATTACCCCCAGATTATTAGCAGAATATGTTACACAAATGGGGATCCTTTCCTTGCACCATTATCTGTACCTAATGCAACTTCGTGTAAGAAACCGATACACAGTTTACTCAAGGCAAATGTGACAGAAGTCTTGTTTTCTGCTTTAAATTCCTAAAAATATTTGCTTCATACCCAAAAGTAGCAGTATGTGTGCTTACAAATATTCCCTTTAAAATTAGTTTTGACTTGTATCATTTGAATGATCCACATGGCTTTCCGCGTGTTTTCCTCTGAGTGGAGAGAAGTAATAACGTTGCAATTTAGCACTGGCATAGGAACAGGGACTGGGAAAACCTGCAAGTACCTGTACACAACACAGGATTCATTCACATTTCCTTCAGCTAACTCAGCCTGGGTCGGTCACCATAATCATCAGTAGGAGCAGCAATAAACCGAACCACACAATGATGCTCTTCCAGACTGAAAATTTCTCATTGAAGTGTATGAGTTTTTTTTCCTCACTGAATTCAGTGACCACTTTTTCCACTGACACCAAGAGTTTCCATTCATTATGCCATAAGTATTAAAGCCCTAGTACATTGGAAGCTGTTACTGCCAGAAGAGCCAACAGTTTAAAGATACACAAGTTTACTTTTATTGGAATTCACCATTTGCGGTGTTTGGAAGAAATCCTTGAAAAGTGCCAACAACAAACAGCTGAAAAAAAGTGGCCCTGGCTATAGCTACAGCTACCACCTTCTGAACACACAATATCATGGACCAAGGAATTGGCAAGTTATCTAACCAACACCTTTCCAAGTACCAAAACACATTATTTTAACCCAAATTCATTAGGATCCAGCAGTGTTTTAGAGACGCAGCAGCTTTCCTACAGGCAGTAGTTTTCCAAAGGCACTCTCACATCATTCCCCAGGAAGTCAAGATTGCCAACCATTAATGATGAAGATATTTCACAAGTACAGTGGACTTGGAATTTGACTTCTAAGGAGGGACATGATTTGAATAATCACCTAGCCAGTCACCTCGCAAGCACTGTGCGGCGAGATACCTGCAAACATTCTCTCTCATTTTGAAAAGACCTTGAGAAGAAAGCCTCAGCAACTAAAGTTATAAATGTACAAATGCCATACATAACAAGTATTTAAGGATTTTTCTAACGCGGATCTGAAAATTACAAGAAAAAAGCCCCCGAAATTTTGTTACTGGCCTCGTCACCCGCCCCTACAGTTTAAAAAGTCAAACGTAAAAAAGATTTTTGTGGAGTGTGGATCACGCACAGCACTACATAACCGCCTATTACAGCTGAACTAATACACTGTCCCTCAGGCTGCGAACCCTGGGACAGACTGAACCACTGCTCTCCGCTCCTAAACGCTTCCCCGGGCTCAGGCTGAGCCCTTCCTGCCCCTGGCGAACACCACTCGCACGGCCGCTCTAAAGGAAACGCTCCCGGAGACAACAGATCGCTTTTCATGAGATCTTCCTCTCGAAATCATAAGTTCTTCCGACTTCAGCCTTTACAACTGACCGAGGGGCTCGGCAGGAAGCCAGGGCAGACGGCGGCGCGGACACCCACCCCACTCCTCCCCACTGCGAGCGCTGCCTCCCGCGCTCGGCACCGGCCAGCCATCCCCGGCGGAGGCTCCAGCCCGCTCCCAAACTCACGTGGTGCAACAGCCAAAGGTTACACGCACCGCCGGGACGAGGATGACACCGCCGTTAGAGGCGCTTCCCACCGCGGAGCGGCCCCGCGCGGGGTCGGGCTCACCCGCTGCGAAACGCCCGCGAGGGCTTCGCTCTCCCGGCACCCGAAGTACTGCCGCATCCCTTCCTCGTCAGCGCCGGTCGATGAGCAGCCCGGCTAGGCATTGAAAAATCAAACCAGCCCGTCCGCTCCGACGGAAAGCAGCGTACGACTCGGCCGCGGCCAAAAACACAGCCCTGGGGGCGCGGCGGGCGGGCGAGGCTGCGCGGGTGCCGGGCTCCCAGCCCCCGCGGGGCGGCGAAGTGCCCGGGATGTCGGTGTCGTGCTGCCGCAGCGGGCTAATCCCGGCTACTTAACCCGGCGGGCGGCAGGGGCTGAGCACCACCTTAATCCACGGCGTGAGCGCGCCCGCCGGCCAGGAGCTTGCAGGGCCGTGGCGTGCCGGCCGTGTCCAGCCGCGGGGTCCCCGACGGTGTGGCGGTGCGCTCCCGTGGCGGCTCAGCCCCGCATCCGCTGCCCTCAAGGTCACGCCGTGCCCCGACTGCACGTTGGCGGCCAGGTGCACGCTTCGGTTACCTGCGGGGAGAACCGGCGAAAGCCCAGGAGCGCGGCACCCAGCCCCCTCCGGTCGCGCCAGCCCCCCTAGCGAGACCGGCCACGGCTCGTAGCCCCGCGGCGGGAGCGGAGCAACGCTGCACCTGCCGCCAGGCTGCTGCCCGCCCCGGTCGGCCAGCCGGGAGGAGAGCCGCCCCGAGCCGCCGCCGCGCTTACCTCTGCGCCGTGGGGCCGACACAGCCGCCGGTCGGGGGCCAGGACGAGGCGCCCGTAAACCTGACGCCGCCCGCTCGTTCGCTCGCCGAGCGCACAAGGTCCCCGCGCTCCCCGCCCTGCCCACGGCCGGCCGGCCCCGCCGCGCCGCCCCCGCCCTGCGGCCGCGCGAGGAGGGCGGGAGAGGGGGCGGGGGGGGGGGGGTGAAGCGGCGACGAAATTGGGGAGGGAAGGAGGGAGGGAGGGGGCACCGGCGCGGGGAGAGCCGGGGGAGGAGAAGGAAGGAGGGAGGGAGGGGGGCGCGGACCGCCCGCCCCGCCCCCGTCGCCTCACCGGCAGGAATCAGCGATTCGCCCTCCTCTCGGGCGCTCCCACCGTCGCCGCCGCGGCTCCCCGGGGCCCGCCCGCCTCCTTTCCCCCGCACACACCGGGCACCGCCGAGCGCGCCGCCAAGCCCCTGCGCCGCAGAGCAACCGCTACAGGAGCCGGGCGCCACCGGGCAGGGCAGGGCGGGGCGGGGCGGGGCGGAGCGCAGAGCCGCGATCCGCCCGCCTCCCGCCTCCGCCCGCCCGCCCGCCCGCCGCGGTCACTCACTTGCCCGCGCCCACCGCCCCCTCCTCCTCTCCCGGCGCCGCGGCCGCCGGTCCCCGCCGCCTCCCTTGCCGCCTGCGGAGTGCGGGCCACGTGACGGGGCCCCTCTGTCGGCCGAGGAAGGGGGGTCTCGACGTGCGGAGTCTTCAATGGGGGAGGTGGAGGCGGAGTCCCGGTAGGCACGGCGCCCGCGGAGGCGGAGCCTCGCGCCGCTGCCCGCCCGCCGCCGCCGCCACTGGCGGGCGGGAGGCTGACGCGCTTGTTTCCATGACGTCGGCGGGCGGGGCCGCGGCGTTTGATGGAGCCCGGCGGGCTTCGGGGGTCGGTGACTTTGCCACGAGCGGCTCTCGCGGGGCGGGGCGGGGGCGGGGCGAGGCGGGGTGTCGCGTCGTGTCACTCCGCCCGTGGCTCGCGGGCCGCCTCGATGGGGCGGGGATCCCCCGGCGGCGGGAGAGGCCGCGGTCCCAGGAGGGATGGGCGGCCACCGTCCGGACCGGGGCGCGTCTATTGCCCCGGTGGGCGGGGGCCGTGACCCGTGCCGGAGCCGTCCCGGGGGCGGGGGCGGTGCCGTCGGAGGAGGCGGCCTAAGGGACCGCCGGGCGCCTGGGCCGCGGTCCTCCCCTGCCCCAGGGGGCGCGGGGGCGCCGTGCCGTGCCGTGCCGTGCCCGCCGGTGCAGGGGCGGTGTCGCCCCACGGCCTCCCCCTCCCACAGCAGCCGGTGGGAGCCGCGTTGGCGGCTCCTGAGCAGCGGGCGCGGGGAGCCCGGCGGAGCCTGGGCGAGGTTCCGCCGTGTCTGCCGGGTGCGCTGCAGCAGGAGGTCCCTGTTGCGCGGGGCCGCTGGCGGGTCCGGAGAGGCAGGAAGCAGCGTGTCTCTCGCTGCCGACCGTGGGGATTAGGGAGCTCCGGAGCCAGCCTCCCGTCAGGCGTGTCCGCCTCTCGGGGAACCGTGGCAGCTCCCTCAGGAGAATAGGGAACGTGTGGGGACCGCAGGTGTTCAGCGCTTCCCAGTCTCCAGCCGAAGGCTCTTTGATTGGAGAAAGGATAACAAATAGGGTTATCAAGGTTTGAGCCCGAGTGAGCTGACCGGGGAGACGCTGGAAGTGAATAACAGGACTGGGAATTACGTTGGGAATGAAAATCCCCATTTCAGTTCTCTTCCGAAGCACCAGACCTCCCATTGCCCCCTCCCCCCAACGAAAAATACCCATCTATAAACTATGTCATTCTATAACCTATTTGTGTGGGGATTTGAGCTGTGTTTTGTCATCCCCCACTCTCCTCTGTTGGATATCTCGCTCGAGTGACTGGCCAGCTGCAGGTTCTTTGAGCCTGCCATAAATACCCTGCTTCACCTTCATTATCGTCCAAATCCTAGTGCTGCAAAGGAAATGAATGGAGAAGCTTATGCAGCTCTACAGTCGCAGCCCCGAGATGATGCAGAGCCTAGAGGGTTAAAGCAACAGGATGAAGTCAGCACAAAGCAGCCCACAAGGACTGGCAAATAAATAAATCATCCTAACTACGCTATTATTATGGCTTGCCTGAGGTTCATTGTCTCTTTCTTCTTTACCTGAATGTCTGTTACATTTTTCTCCTTGCTCAAGAGAAGCAATCAAAAGGGACTGTGAGCAGTAAATGGCTCCTGCCCATTTTGAATGTTGCTAAAAATACTACCTTACCTCTCCATAACTAGAGGTCAATTGAAAAATCAAAATAATGAGGTAAGCAATCCTGCAGACTGTTCTGTTGAGGACATTTCTCGCATTTCTTCCCAGAAGGAGAGTATAAAACCATCTGAACATACATAAAATAAATTCTCTTGCATTCTGTTTGCAGTTCAGCACCCTCCTCTGCACTTATGGCTGTAGCTCAGTGAGGCTTCCTTCCCCAGGCACTTGGAAATTACATTTCTCAATACAGCTTTATAAGACTGGCAGATGTGTTCTGCACAGTTCTGTCATATCTCCTGGCTCTCGGGCAGATAAAATTAGCTTTGGTACAGCTAAGAAGGAGATGATGTGTTTAAAGCACTGCAGTTTGGGTACATGTCTGTACCTGCTTCCGTTTGTCTTGAGGGAAGGTGGGTAGGTTGTGCTTCAGTGCTTTTTCTATGAAATGGGAAAAACGTCCTATTTTCTTCACAGGAAGGAAGCAAAGGTGGGAGGGGTACATATCATTATCTTTTATGATAGAATTCTCCAAATGAATAAATTTTTTCAAGGCACACAATAGTCACTTAATGTTCCTCTTCATGGATACACAGGGATAGCATAAAATCATGCAACCCATTGACTGAAAATAAAGAAAAATGTCTTATATCTCCACAGAATCTTCTCCCTGATGATTTAAAAAATTTCCAAATTCATCCTCATGCATGTGTCCAGCATGCGTCATGATTTTTTAAATTTTTATTTTCTTTTTGTGACAAAGAGGTTCTCCTGCTGTGTCTAAAGATTAGGACATGTAATTGATTAACAGAAAACATTTCCTATCATGTAGGTCACCAACAGTATAAGCAAGCAAAACAAAGATGCAGAAAGGAATATTTCTGGAGATCTTTCATTTAATTTTTGAAGAATGAATACCATTTCAGGAAAATTCAGAGTGGTTTGCAGACCATTTGGAAAGGCCTGATTTGATGTGCCAGTACTTCAGCCCATTCCATGACCAACATGCTAACAACACAAGCACCAAACGTTTTAATAGACACAGAAAATGTGTCACAGCAAATATGAGTAGATTGCCTGTATCTAATCGACTTACTATGAGACTTTTAACAAAAGAGTAAGAATTAGAGTATTTGGATCATGACAATATTTGGTCAAAGATTATTAAGGTGACCAAGATATACATTCCCACCTCACCTCCTGTATTAACTAGGGGACTTTTGGTAAAATCTCATTATGGGCTTGATCTGAGAAGAGAAAAACAGGCTTTTCATAGTTTGTGTATAGATCTTAACTTTATTGAATCTGTTTTCTTGACTGTTTTGCTAGTGCTGATCCTGTTCAAACTCAGTTTATTAAATTGGATGGAAGTGGAGAGCACAGACAAAGCGTGAGAAATTAGGGGAATATTTGTGTGAGCAAGGAGATATGAGTGTCTTAAGCTTCCAGGGGTTTTGCAGGACCAAATGTTTCAATACCAGGTACATGTCTCCCAGCTGACATTCTTAGTTCAGTACTACTGTTTGACCAATCTCTTCAGTGCACCATGGAGAAGTTTCCTATTCTCCATGCTCCTGGCTGATGGTCTGAGCTGTTTCCTGACAGGCCCTGGAGGCTATATCTTGTGATTGTGCTAGTATCCTGCACCTAAAAGATCAATCTGTTGCCTAAAACACTAAAAAGCCACCTAGATAGGCAAACAATAGACCACTCACTCATCTTTAGGTGGCACAATGACCAAATTGCTCTGTCATTCACCCATGCAGCCTAACAATGACCTTGTATAACAAAACAGTATTTCCATTTGGTCTTGAAATCCTCCACCCCACCCTTAGGAAAGAGGCCTATCTGTAAACATTTGCACTTTTATCAGCTCAAAATTCTTCCTCTTGACTGTTCGGTAACTCAGGATTTGTGCATAATGTGCTTCCCTTCGAGAATGCCTATGATAATTTCAAGTAGTTGATTTTATTTTCTCTACGCAATTTCCCTCTCAACAATTTTGGTTCATTTGGTTTTTGGTTTTTTGGGGTTTTTTAAATTCAGTTTTATGTTTTACTGTCATACTGCAGGATCAGGAGAGTGAAAGATTAAAAGAATAAACAAAGAAATGTGAGGAGTAACAGTTATTACACAAATCGGTTTTCATTTATGTTGTATATTAAATATATCAGGAAAAGATACACTGGACTTAATATGTTCGTGCCTGCTCTTTTCAAGCACCTCTGCAGCTCAGCAACATTACAGTCCCAAAGCAAATGAAAGAGTGGAAAGCTATTTCCTGAGCAAGGACAGGATGTCTACATGCAAATTAAAAAAGGAAAAAAAAAAAAAAACTAAAAAAATCCAACCAAAAAACCAAAGCATAAATCCTGGAATTGATGGAGAATTTCATCAGTTAAAGGAATTCAAACAAGCATGAGATAGAAGGGGTAAATAGAGCTGGGTGGGAAAGCAATAATTGGCACATCTATAAAGAGCAGGGGAAAAAAATGTTGTGAAGATTTTCATGATAAGACATAAATCATTAGACACAAGTATGGCTGGTGATGACATAATATGACCATGTGAAAGTGAGAAATGATGGGTGAATGGATGAATGCTATCACTCAGTAAATAACTACTAGAAATGCATCCAGTGAGCATCCAGCTACCTCCACAGAAGTGTCTTTTCCCATGTAGTACTTCCCCAGTTTGGAGCTGGTACTTTCTCCCCCATGACAAATTAATTCTTGAGTTCCTGGGAAATTAAAGTTTCAACCAAGGCTGTTCTTGCAGAAACTGGAAGCAGTTTTGTCCAGTTGACTAGAAAGTTTTGTTAAAAATAAGCTACTGTTTTAATTTCCCAGGAACTGCTTTTAGGCATCAGCTCACAGTACCTGTCCTTGGTATGGGCTAACATTGCTCTTGCAGCTCACCTATCACCCCAAGACTCAAAAAGAGAGGAGTGCCCATTATACTTACCAAACTATATAAGTCTTTTGGGGGGCTTGTGGTATGTTCAGTTGGGGATTGAAATAAAAATCTTAGTTCATTAGGTTGATGATACTGTGGATGTTTGTAGATATGATGCTTTTTTAAGCCTTCTAACTCATCTGATGAAGCTGTGGCCTTATCTTTGAGAGCCTCTTTTCAGCTGATGATAGTTTGTGAGGCTTCATTAATTTCACTCCTTTTTGTGACCTATTCCAGTTCATCCTGACTGAATATCTTGCTTGTAAATTGTAATGTTGTGTTCCTCTCCTCTGTGGTCAAGTGACAAGGGACTTATTTTTTTCTTCCTCTCCCCAAGATAAGATGCAAAAGGAGTAACCAAACTATCTCTCTCTGATCAACATCACTGACCTGTCTGAGTCACATTCCTGACTCACAAAAATTTGTCTTACAAAGAATAAATGTACACCCTCCCTGATCTCATCAGGGGTGGGTAATTTTCTTAACGAAAAAAAAGAAAAAAGTCTCTTTTCAATGCTAGTTCTAAGTCCTTTGGATAAGAAAATAGTTCAGTTATGTTTTAGGTTCCTTCAGCAAACATTAGCATTTCTGCCCCTTGGCAATTTTTCAAGATGGGTTTGAAGCATTTAAGAATCATTAGAGGTAACAGATCCCATCCTGCATATCTTTCAGCAGAGATGCCCTACCTTATTTGTACTCCCTTAGTCAAGAATTTATCATTCAAATAATAAGTGACTACCGGGACATAGCCAAATAAATTATTTGTTTACTTTGTTGATCACATACAGCTCTAAATCATCTTGTCTGGTTTCAAGACACTAAGGAAATTATCCCACCTACCTAAAATTGCATTTGAAGAATATTACTAATGACCTACTTCACATGCATTTTTTAATAGTTTAAACCTCTGGGCTCAGCCTTGCAAGCCTTACTCAAGAATCATCTTTTGCAGATTACAAATACAGATCTGAAGATTATCAAGGCCAAAATTTGGATATTTATGAAAAGGTGTGACTATAAAATATCTAGTATGAAAACTTCAAAAGAAATCACTCTCCACAGTAGTATAAATTATAGCAAAAGTATTTTAAAAATGTTTATATATGTGCATATATAAAAACAAGTATGTTTACAATTTTTAAATGTAGACTATGGGCAGTCGAAAGAAGAAAGTCTTGCCTTGAGTGTTGTTTCTATTGTCAGGTAATAATAGAATGATATATATTTAGGTAAGCAGAAACAAAGTTTTAAAAATAATTCAAAATGTGGCTTGTCAACTCAAAAATAAGGAAAATTACCTAAGTTCTTGTAACACAAGCTATATTTCTATTATGTACCAGCAGAAAATATCAATAGGGTTTTCCTCTAAGTTCCCTTTTGTCAATAGGACAAGATGGCAGCCTTGTCTTGAGCTAGCAGAGCTTGACTATACCCTGTTATGGGTACTTCTAGTAACAGTACTGCTGTGGGTTATCTTCAGGCTACAACATGTTAGGCAGAAGTAAAAGCAGTTTGTTTTACAAGAGAAGTGGATTAAAAGATGGAAAAATATTTTGCTCATGACAGCAGTCCAAACAGTGACAATTTTGTTACCTTCAGTTCTGACTGGATTCAGTGAGAGCTGCACGTGCTTAGTAATTACTAAAGCTGATGTCTATTTTAGTAAAAATATCTTGGATTACTAAAAGGTATTTTAAAATAAATACATGTAAAAGGCTTTTAGATCTTTTCAGTATTAGATCTACAGCAAAACCTAAATTTGTTTATTTATTGTGCTTCACTTGGCTTGATGTTAAAATCCAGGCCATTTCACTGTTCAACCACTTCTCAGTGCCTTTCATGTTCAAGCCCTCAAGCCCTGGCAGTGCCTTTTTTATGAAGCCATACACTCAGAATGGTCCACCAGGACAGCAGAAAGGGCCCACAGCTGCTCTGTGAAACTAGTTAGGAGCAATTGTATGAGATGTCCTTGACAGCATAAGCAGTGGTCTTTAAAAATGTTGCAAGACCAGCTGGCCCTAGGAAGAAAATGGCTGTGGGTCCATTAAGAGATGTGGTTCGTGGAGTTTCTTAAGGATAAGGTTTGAGTTGCAGGGTCCAAGTGCCAAAACTATCACAACCTGTTTTGAAAATGTCAAAAACTTTGATCTTTGTAAACGCTCTATGTTTATCTGCCTCCCACCTTTATGTGGTTCTGATGAAGTTTGTGATGCCCTGTCAAATTACAGGGAAATGTAAGCACTTGGAAAAGGCTCAAGGATCCCTCTCAAAGTTGTGGTATGTATAAATAAGTATAAAAACATACATATACATATACATATACATATACATATACATATACATATAGAGATCTTGCTTTAGAAGGAAACTCTAATTTAAAAAGATGTCCAGCTAAAACTCTAGAACAATATTATAACTAGCAAAACAAAAATTTAAAAATTGTAAGACAGCAGTAAAATGACCATAAATTCTGTCAATATTAGAAAATCTACCTTGCTACCTAAGCCAAAATTGTTCCTTTCCCTTTTAGTGTTTCTTTCACTATGCAAATATCCCTATCCATTTGAGTTTTGCTGTGAAGACAAGCAAAAATAACTATTTTAGAAAAAGTTAGGAGATCTGATAGTTTTAGATGGGAACCATACAAAATGTTGTTGGTGTTTGTTTATTTTTGTTTTATTTGTTAATTTGTTTGTTTTCAAAAAGGAACCAGAACTCTAATGGTAAACCATGGAAGTTAATAACCAGAAATGAAATCAGCAAGAGTTAATTAGGACCTCTGTAGCCAGAAAAAAGATAGTGTTATACAGATAAGGTTTGTTTGGCTTTTTTCCCTTTTCCTCTGATCTATTCCTCTTTTCTAAATTAGATAAAAAAAACTCCATGAAACATTAAATTGGCAGGCAAGTAAAGCTAAGATAAAGTACCTCTCTAAAACCCGTAATGCCAGGAAATTCAGAGATGTAGCTATAACAATACTCTTACCCCATTCTGCAGTTCTTTTAGAGTGTGGAATTTGTCATTGTTGACTGAGATAAATAAAAATCACATAATTTTTTGCGTCCCCTCAAAAATTTTTTGTTTTGAGGTTGAGGAGTGGAGTTTTTTAATAGTTCACTACAATATTTCTGTTTTCCCCTGTGATGTGTTCTGCACATTTAGATGTATTCTTATAATATTTTTGGGTTTATGGTTGACAAGAGTAAATATAGGTACATGAGAAAAATCATTTAATATAATATAAATCTCATACTTGTATTAGATGGGGCTTTTTTCTTGTCATTTTGTTGCGAGCTCCAAACAGAACAGGTATGTAGATTACTTGAACTTGTGCATGCCTTTGCAGGTTTAGGACATAAACTGCCTAAAGGAACTCATGAAATTATATTACTTGTGTTGTGTCAGGGAATTTCTGTATCTTTCTCAGTATAGACATTATCTTCCATATGCAGTTTTAAAAAGTAATTTCCAAAACCTTAAGTGCACTATTATACCATCCTTATGAGAAAAAGGAATGTTTGCTGGGGGTTTTTCTCTTACTATATTTCAACCTTATTGCAGGCCTGAAATGCATCAAAGAAGCATGGTGATCTGGGCAAGCCTCAGAGTGTGTGCCATTTTCATCAGGCTTACAAGGATCAGCAAGCGTTTTTAAAAATAGAAATCAACAGGCAAGTTCCACTTATTTTGTTGTTCATCTTCCCCACTTTTTACCTATGGCCCACTGGGTGGAAAAGATAAACAACTTTTCTGAGTGCTCACCTCTTCAATGAAGTGGTAGGAATGAGGGAGGAAGGAAGAAAATTAAATAATGAAGTCCTGGTTCCATGCTCCCTTACTCAGCTAGCACTTTGAATATGTTGACCTATTGGAGTATAAAGATTTAGAAAGACATTTATTAATTTTTAAGAGTAAGGGAAAATTAGAGAGGTAATGGATCTCAAGCAGCTCCTGAGTCATTGTATCTTAGATATTCATTAGTGGACCTGTGCAATCCAGCCATCTCCTATTTTTCAGGGCTGCCTTTAGAGGAACTTTATCAGTCTACAGGAATTAAAAACTAACTGAACAAAAAGCACAGATAATTAATCATATGAAATGCATTCACCTGTGTTCCAATTACTTTCGTTTGTATTTTGAACCATCAGTGAAATAAGAGGTACGATACATCCAAATGTATCTAAATTATATATAGAAAATAATTTATTAATGTCTAAGACAAATATTTCATTTGTATGCCATAATCTGTATGGTATAGTATGTTTCCACTTGGCTTTAGTGACACAAGTTTTGGGGGATGATGATGATGATGATGATTGGTTTTTAAACATGACTCATGAGGTTTCTTCTGCATGCTGGTTATATAATGCTTCTTCCTTTGTGATAGTGACTATCTGTTTTCTACTTTTGACTTGCTTTTCTATTGTTATTTCTAAATTGTGTACATTCAGCTGATGACTGGAGGATCTGTTTAATTGATCCAATAATTGAAGAATATTAAGAATTTTAAGAATATTAAGAATGAAGAAATTGTGGTATTTGCTGTATATTAGTTGTCTTAGGAGAAATAATTTTTAGTGTTTGGTGCTTTCATTTTATTACTCTACAGTGTTCTTATACTATGATATCTGTTATGCAAAAGTCAGATTACAAGGCAAAAAAAAAATTAAAAAATATAATCAGGTGTCCCTGATGAAGGAGGAGCTTTATGTTGTCAAAATCAAATGGACAAAGGAGTAAAAGGTGATATTTGTGAAAATTCTGGAAGACATATCAAAGTTTCATGAGAATTGAGATAAGCTTAAATAATGTTTGTGTACACTGGTAAGAAAATATGTTTACTTTTTAGTGTGCTTAAAAAGGCAAGAGCCTTTTAATGGATTCTCAGTGAAAGAACTTTTAAAAAAACAAATTCTCTAAATGCCAGATAGTACCAGTTTAGGTGGTAAATAAATAAGGCAATATTCACCAGAGTGAGCATGGCAGAGTCAAGCTTCTTACAGTCCAAATAAATGCTGGGGAAAAAATATCCACATTTTATTATTTTCTCCTCCGATATTTGCTATTCTTCATAGTTAATATTTATCCTAACAATGGGTTTAATATTGCTTTGACAGAGAGAAGATATAATGAAAGGAATTATGCATCAACCATTAACATGAGATCATTCTCTAATTTAAAAAATTCAAAAGTCCTTAACGAAGTTTACAATCCTTATTTATAAAGATAAAATCTAATCTACAAAGAGATATAAGTTATTTTTTGTTACACTTTGTTTCATATATTGTTCACTCATTAAATTTAATTTTACAAGTTAATAACGTTGTTGTACTTTTATTAATATAGTTTGATATAATTGCTACACCCTGTTTAATGATAGTATAACTTTGCAATTAAACAATTTGCTTTACCCACAAAAAGTTTCTTAATACAGTCTCTTTTTTTTAGTCCACTGAATTGCTGCCAATTTCTTGGTGAAACTATTTGCTTTTACCATCATACTCTCTTATCCTTTTATTTAATGCCTACTTAAGTGTTCTCCTGAACTTTGGATGTTTGATGACAGGTTTGCAAGGTTCAAAACATTTGATTTGTTGGGCATTGCCCTTTGGAAATGGAAAACACATGAGAAAAAATCATGTCTCGGAAGACTTGAATCAAATATAAGTTTTCTCTCATAGCCTATATAAATATATGAGGGCTGTGCCTCTGCAGGATAATGATGAGATGCTTTACAGAGCAATAATTCAAGTTTCTGTTTTTGATGATGGATGGTTGTCTTCCTTTAATTGTACCTCTCTTATAAATAAAGTTATGTGGTCTTTCACTACTCAGTGTTGTAATCTCTCTCTGCTAACTTACATAGTCATCCAAGTGTCCTGTCTGCAGTGCAAGGTCTGCTCATCAAATCTGTAATCAGCACCACTTGTATAATAGTTCAGAGTGCTGTGTCACATCAGCATCACAGCCTATCTGACAGAGACCACTGCATATTTCTGAGGTTTTTCAGAGACACTGTCGCCTCGAATGTTGTCAGAGCTGCTTTATCCATGAAAAACCTTTTTCTACCCTAGCAGCCTGAAAATCTTTAGAGTATTCCCCTTAGGAGAGGGGACTTGTAGAGTGGGATGACAACATCTATCAGCTCCTCTTCAGAAAAAAAAAACCAACAAACACATAGTGTAGGTAACATTGCACTGAAGAGCTTTCAGAGAATTCTTTACTAAAAATTATCTGCCAGATTGTTTATGCTATGGGGAAAGAAATGCTAGGGAAAGAATAAGGCAACAACTGACAAAGCCTAAATACCTAAATCTTGCAAGTGTAAATCCTGTGTCTACCAGAGCTGTATGAGGGTAACAAACGACCCTTAACTCTGTTTCACCCTTACCTCTCCTGAAAATTCTCTGCTACAGTTGAGAAGAAAACTCCCCTGTGAGTCTATCTGACCATAGCATTTGGTTATTTAGAAATTCATTGCTATTTTACTTGTACCTGTTCATTTTGTAGTTCTTCAGTAGCCAATAAGCAGAAACCAGAACACATATATGTCAGCACAGTCTACCTACTCGAACTTGAAATGTTTCTAATGGCTGGGATGGTCTCTTAACTTAGTTTTTCTGCCTTTTGCCCAATTTTTACATCAAATACTACATATTACATCCAAAATTTGAAAATGTAAGGCCCTACTTTAGGCAAATTGCCTCTATGGGTAAGGCAGAAGTATTTTTTATTTTCTTGGGCAATTAATTAGGCATCTACAATGTCACTCCCACACTTAAATTAATCTCCATATGTTCAGTTATCATGGGGGGAAGAAAAGAAAGAAGAAACTGAAATGAAAACTCATAGCCACAACTCTGCAATGTATTTTTCAGACACCTAAATTTCTGTCAGCTTGCTGGGAAACCATAACCTCTTTATTACATGCTTAGCTAACCAGCACTTATCATAATTTCCACACAAACAATGGCTCTGTCACTTTTCATCATACATTTGAAGTAGAGGGGGAAAAAAAAAGGTGTCACTGATGAGATTTTTGTATTTTTATTCCATGCAGTTTAGGATAGTTACTATTTACCTATGAAATACTACTTTTGATTCAAATAGTACATCAGAAATTATTTGTCTTGTGATATATTGTCTTTGGTTCGTCTAACTTCTTGTTTCATTTTCTTGCTAATTCGGAAAACAAAATCCATCCTTGCTTGGTAATTTTTCTGAATTGCCAAAGTTCTAGTAGGTCTTGCTGGGGACCCTTTTGGACTTTTTAAATGAAATATCTTATGTGATGGGTGGGCTCGGGAGAAATAAGAAATACGGAAAGCACATCTGAACAACCGAAACACTTTAATGCAGAAATGTTAAGAATTTGCAACCAGTGAAATGTAGAAATTTTAACCTGCACTTATGTATTCTTGAACCAATATATTTGTTTTCTTTATGCAACATCCCAGTGTTTTAAGGCATTAAAAGTGTTCCCCCCCTTGCCTACAGTGTTTCAGTCGCACTTAGTCTGGCTGATCAGTAGATATGCGGGGACAGGATTTAATGTTCCATGGGGACAGGCTGGCAGGGAGTGACTTTTCCCCATGGCAGCTCCCCTGGTGCCGTGGTGCATGGTGGTGCTGGAAAGGTGTTGATAACACACAGGTGTTTTGGCTACTGCTGAGCAGTGCTGGTGCAGCACCAAGGCTGTCTCTCCAACATTGTCCTCACCAGCTGCTAAGGGTGGGCCTGTTCTTGGGGGGGGACACAGCCAGGACAGCTGACCCAAGCTGACCAAAGGGATTCCTTAACTTGTGGAATCTGCTCAGCAATGAAAGCTGAGGAAAAGGGGATGGAGGCATTTGTTATGGGATTTGGTCTTTTTGAGGAACCATTTATATTTCCCAGAAAGTGACTGGACATCTCCTGCTAATGGGAAATAGAGAAGAAATATCTTCTTTTCCCTCACTTCTGTTCATGGCCTTTACTTTATCAACCCTGAGATTAGCTCAGTTGTTTAGGGCATGGCGCTAATAATGTTAAGGTTGTTGATTTGATCCTTCTATGGACCATTTACTTAAAAGCTGGACTCAATTATCCTTTTGGGACCCTTCCAACTCAGAATATTCTGTGATAAACTGCCATTTTCTGACCTGTGAGGTTTTGTGAGGTTTTTTTCTGCTTTTTTAGTTTTTAATTTTTTTTTTTATTTTATCCTCACCCTGCCTTGCTGAGGAAAGGGAGTAATAGAGTGACTTGGTGGGCACATGTTATCCAGCCGGGATCAACCCACCACAACCAAACAGGCACAAATCTTACCCAGCTAGCAGGTGACAGACTCAGCCCTCCTAGGCTGGTGCCCATGCATGTTTCAGATACTTACTGTACAGATCTGACTGTGATAAGGAGTTTTCTTCTCCCAGCTTTTGGAAAGGAGCATGAAAAACAAATCCTAACCATCTACAGAAGCAGTTGAACCATGCTGCTACTATCATTCTTTTCTCTACAGCACTTCAGTGCACAGCAGGTACTTGAAACCCATAGTTTCAAGCATCCCATATGAACCCAGTATGAACTTGTTGACCTGGATTTTATAGTTTCAGTAAACAGAAGGAGGAATTTCCTCCACATTAAGGAGGTAAGAGTCCAAGGCTTTACATAAAGTTCTGCTTGATATGCCTTATCTGTGACAGGAAAGTTCTGTGACTTTCCCATCTTTCAGGTCTCATTTTCAATTTCTGCATTTCCTTAGGTCTTGTGATCTTATTTCTTATTTGGTTTAATGTTTTCTTCAAGCTAGTATCTGTTTTCTTGCATTTTTATTTCCAGCTGGGTAATTCATCAGGTATGGCAATAGACCATTATGACAGAGAAGACTGTTGTAGCTACACCTGTGCTTTATTTTCTTTTTATTTTCATTTGTAGAGATTGAAGAAGGATGTTGAAATTTAATCAGTCTAAAAGCAGCCCTTTCTCCTTTCTCCTTTCTTTCTCCTTTCTCCTTTCTCCTCCTGTCTTTCTCCCTTTTCTTCCACTTATCCTCTCTTCCTCTCTTTTTTTCCCTTATCTTCTTCCCTATTTGTAGAACCACTAAGGAATTCAGTAAGATTTCTGAACTGATTGTAACTATATAACTAGATGTTAATAGAATTGTTCTTCTGTGTAAGGGCAAATAAAAGAGACATTGAGTGAGAAAATTTCCATGGAAACAATATTTCAGTAGCAATGAAAAATATTTCTCACCACAACATGCTAAAAATAACTTCACAAATAACTTCACAAAATTGGACTTTTTATTGATAGTATGGCAGGAAAAACCATAGTACTTTTCAACTGGAGGATAATATGCCTCATTCTGAGTTCTGCATCACTAATTCTTTAATAGGATAACTTTGCATTTCCCAACCTGCTTTTTAAAGCCTATTCTGATGTTAGTTATTTCTATTCATCTAGGCAGAGAGATTACAAAGCAAAATGGGCTACAACGTGTTCTTGGTTGCTTGCCACTTCCCTAATTCTGCATTGAGGTTCTTTCATAGCAATCTTAAGATCAATTTTCCTGGGAAAGAGAAAGCAGCTTGTATCTGCACATTCTTCACTATTGCAAGGAAGATATGTCTTCTTTTATCCTACTTACAATTTTTATGGAAAGGTTGATTGACAGTTCCTCTACAAGGTACAATAGAGCAGTTAAATTGGATAAGCAGTCCTTTGTGAGAACTCTCATTGTACCATATATTTTGCCTCTTCTATCATTGGGGTTATGAAATTCCCTGTGGGATCTCAGTTCTGTGTTCGTATCTCCAATAGTCATGTACATCCTTGGTTTTTGGTTTCTTTTTCTTCTGCATTTAATTTTCAAGTACAAATGTAAAATTATATCTCTGTGATGATTTGTGTCACTAATACTGCAAGTTGTACACAACTGTGTTGCAGACTGCAACTCTGTTTTGTCTCTAAGGGTTGTATGGTTGTACTTGTTATCCCAGGGTGCTTCATTATTTTAGTGAAGTAAAATTTTAGTGGAATTATGTGTATAGGTGGTTTGTGTAGCTAACTGAAACATTGTAGTCATAGAGGAAGGAGTTAGTTTCTATGGAATAAAGTAGAACTGTAAAGATTACTTAGTCAACAGATTTGTGCAGCAAGGCTTTGTGATCATCTGATGGGTCCTGTCTGAAAGGCTTAGAACAGAAGGAGCTAAAGTAAATACAAACACCTTTTCTTCTTCTTCTTTTTTTTTTTTTGGTCAGCCTATTTAAGCAGAAATTTTCTGCTAGAGCAGTTTGAAGGAAGAGGAAATTTTCCTGTCTTGCTGCTGTATGGGCTTAGAAGTCCTGTGTGTAGGCCTGCTACTTATATAGCAATCTCTGGCTGTGTTGGTTTTCTCCTTTGAGCAGGTGAAATTTTGAGCTTGTAAGGGTCATGCAGAAGGGCAATTGCCTGTAATTATTTTCTGGGTTTTTTGGGTTTTTTTTTTGTTTTTTTCCTGAGAGGTTATTTAAGCTTATGGTGGTAGTCGGAACTGGATCTTACGTAGACATATCTGGGCTTTGACTCTTGGAGCAAATGTTATAGTTGGTCTATATTCTTAACTGGGAAAGACTGGATTCCAATCAGATGGTGGAAGTGTCAAAATAGGAGTCACTAACATGCATCTCCTCAGGTCCATGAGAGTGTCCACAACTGGGCACTTTATTGGGTGCTGTAGTGGAGACCAAAGCAGATTATGCTCTTGTGGTATTTTCTCTGCCAAGGACCTGCTCCTCTGTGGCTATTTGTGAGCCACTCCCAAGAAGAAGTATGTTACTAGCTTAAGTGCCTTAAGAAATGACCTGCAGAAAATTAGGGAACCTATCACAATTCAAATATCTAAATACTTAAGCACAAACAAAGCCTTTAGGAAGTTAGGATTAATAGACCAAGACTACATGGTCTTTTCCAGTCATATGATGGTAAAGCAAATTTAATGTTCTTTTGAACATGAAATTATGGAAAAAAATAGTTTGAGATGCAAGATGGGACATGCAATAATGAAATAATGATAACTTTGTCATATTGATAAAAAAATTATTCCAAAGATCAATGTATTTTTCTTCAACATTTTGTCCACGTTTGTAGTACCACTTAACTTGCTTTTGGATCAGTACAACTGAAAGTTGAATATCTGTGACATATTCTTGTACTGATGGGAAAGAAAATACCTAAAATTTGTATCTTGAAGAAGAAATTGAGACAGAACTCTGAAATGAAAGTTTGACTGAATTAACAGATTGGAGGGTTAGTACATACTCTTATTTACAACTTTCAGATGGAATGAACACAAGAGCTGAGATCATTGAAAAGGGCCAATAGTGAGGTGAAAAGAAAATTTAACCAGTTTTAAACTGAATTTTTAGCTTAGGTAAGGACAGCCTGAAACCTTGTTAGCCTTACTGCACAGGGTTTCGTGGCTGACAAAATAGATGGGGTCAGGACTTATCCATCTTGTCAGTCTGAAATGCCTTTAGTCTACTAATGGCCTTTTCTGGACGAGTCAATTCTTTTTTAAAATAGTCTTAATATGCAGGTTGATTTGATGTAAATATGTTCTAATTAGGTATATATGCACTGATTAAATGACTTTAATTTCTTTGTGCTTTGAAGGTTTCTGGCAATCTCATTGGTGATCATGCTTAGAAACACTTGCTTTGAGTAGATCATCTTCTCTGCACAGTGGATAGAAAAAATACTGTGGTCACAGCATCTGCAGTCAGAACTCCGTTTAAACGGATTTTGGAATGTCAGACTGAACATACCCTCCTGCCTGTGATCCAAAGCAGTCACCCATGTGAAAGGTTTTCAGCCTCTATTTGTTTGTGCTCTTGGCTCCACTGGCAGTGTAAGTTTTTGCACAGTTGGTTTGAGCTGGCTGTCAATAAGCAGCTTGTTGCTGGTAAAGACACTGGTAGCAGCTTAAGCAGAATATGTAGACCATAGCTTGGAAACCTTCAATTTAAGAAACTGTTACATGACAGTTACCTTCTATGACATATTAAACAGTATGTAGCATGATGGACTTGAAACGGGCTTGTAGTAATGAGCATCTTATGTAATAATTATCTTATTTAATAATTATCTTAACTAGATCCCTTTCTTTGTGTTACCTGAGCCTAGATCCAGAAAAGCATATATTTATGTGTGTCTTCACTGATTGTTCATTTGACCCCACTGTCAAATGAACAATCATTTTTGTAGCCATTTACATTGCATATGCCTAAGGTTTACTCTAGCAGAGTCGAGCTTCATCCTGTGAGATGTAAATGTTCTCCAAGGGGTTAACCTTGCTCCTCTGGAGTTTGGAAAATGGATCAATGCTGAATTGTTATTTATGGGCTGCAAATGTAGGTACTTAATTCCAAAATGTGGAAATTTAAACTTGCCATTGCCTGTCACCTGTGTTGCCTGTTCTTACCAGCAGAATTCTGCAAGTGGGAGTAGGTCTGACCTGAGTGTGCTCAGAGATACTGGCAAACTCACAGACTGAAAGGGTCACTGGAATACCTAAATTAGAAGTTGGCTCCCAAATCATCTAACCCACTGCATGTATTCCGAAAATGCAACTGAAGAAAACCTGCTCTAAACCCAACTGTGATGATGAGTCTCCTCTAACTGCTAACATGATGGTTAAACCTCTCACCTGTTAGATAGGGCACGTTAATCTGGTTTCCTTTTTGAGGAGATTTCAACCTTCTACTTCCTGGTGAAATAGCAGCCCCTGAGATATTTGGTATTCCATTCTTGTAGCCTCTTCTGATGAAAAATAAGAAAGAAAAGTCATTCTGTAGAAACACAGTGTTCATCTACGTGAGGCCACATCCAGGGTGGACATCCAGCAGCACTGGTGGGTGCCTGAACATATGCTGTGATTCTTCTCCCAGGCTGATAAGGAGGGCTCTTTCTACTTGGTCTGCTTCATTTTTTCAATTAATCAATTCTCTCACAAAGGATATGAGACTTTCTTTGTCCTGTGTTTCCCAGAAGTGGCTTTCTTCTGTTCTTGCAATGGCAAGATGATTTAAAAGTTTTTTAAAGTATTATGGAATGTTACTATTATTTGGGATAGGTTCATAGTTTTCCTTGTGTTTATATAAATAAGTGATCAGTGTTTCATTCAAAGCCAAAAAAACCCCTGAGAAGACAGTCCAATCTAAATGAAAGGTTTGTAGGCACTATTAACTCTCCTCCAATGTGGTAGCAGATGTTGCTTGAGGGAGGTGGGTCAAACATTGCCAGAGATCTAGCTCTCCTCAGCACAAGGAAATGCTGCAAACTGGTCCCAGTGCTGCTAACAATTGTTTTGGTCCTCAGGTGCTGGCAGCATTTAGAGCCTTAGGGTAAACAAACCTGCCAGCATTTTCAACACTGTTATCTACTTAGAACAGACCTAATCAACACTGCTTAAAATGCTAAAGGCCTTCTGTGCTCTGTACTACAGCTCCCAGCTTTACTGAGGAGACAAATCAGTCAAGACTTTAGGTTCTGACATGGTTTAGAGCCTTTGCAGCTTACAGAGTGTAGTAACACATTTAGCTACTCCTTAGGAGCTGGGATGATGGTGAGAACCATAGGAGGCTTGGAAGGAATGCAAGGGGTGCCATGTGGTGGGCCCTGAAGAAAACCTTTATTCATAATCTTTATCCAGGCAGGAGGCTACTATCTGAGAATTGCCAACAGTCATTGTCAATGACGTAACATAAATCTTCTGTTATAGCAGAATAAAAATGATTATAAACATTTTTTTCAATTAAAAGTTAGTAAATGAGCTGCTCTTCCTAACTTTAATGTAGATAATGAACCAGACTCTATACATATTGACTTGTGGATTTCAGTTGTATCACAGCACACTTGCACAGTTTTAAAGCATAAATAACTCTATTAAAATCCTTGTATTCCCCGTGTCAAAATCTTAGCTTCTGTGACATAAATCATATTTTGATCTGTAAATCCTCACACATGGTGCTCTGCGCTGTAAACCACAGGTTTTTTCAATATGCCTTGTATTGCAAAATAGAAAAAATCTTTAAGAATCAGAGATAAATAAAGATGTGTTATAAAGCACAACTGGAAAACTGCATGGTGCCTTTTACTGGGCCTTACATGACATAAAAATATATTTTAACATAGGATAATAAGGACACAAAGCTTGGTGAAGGCTCTTGGCTATTTTGTTAATACCTTGACTATCTGATTTGCTATGTTTACTTTGGTTTTATACTATTTTTACTGATTATTTATTATATTTTTATATTAATATATTAATAAATCTTATTTTAATAATTCATTTTTAATGTTATTTGATTATCTTTCACACTATATTTTGTCATAGTATTATCAGAATGTAAACTTTAAAGGCCTGATTGGAATTTTTTTCTAGCTTGTTAAGAGAGATTCTTGGGGAAATTCTCATTTCACTTCAACTGGCATTTCTCTTTCAAGTTTGGGATAACATTCCTAAAAATGGAGATTTAGTCTAGACAGAAATTATTTGTCACTGACCTTTTGTATTGCTACTCCTCCAAGTTCAAAATACTGCAGAGTTGCCTTTTTTCTTTTCAAGTTTAATTTGTTGCTAAGTTCCCACCACCTTATATGGTGCCATTGTTTCTCTTATTCTTTGTACTTTTGTTTTCTCACTAGATTTAGTGCAATGATTGAAAACAGAAAAGTTCTAAGTATGCTTTGTGGGGTACTAAAGCAGTATTTAATTTCTGGCAACATATTGTAGGTATTATCTCAGCTGTGTTTCAAAAATACTTAATATGGGTAGGAGGAAGGAAGATGAGAAAGAGGCAATCTCGCTCTCCCTTACATGGTTGTAGAAGACAGACAAGGGTAAGGAAGGAGCAAATAACATCTCTCTTGTAGCCTGTGCAAAGATTTTTGTGAGGTCACAGGGTAGCTGCTGTCAATTTGCTCATCCTGAAATAGAAGCTGGAAAACAATGGAGAAGTGGGAAAAAAGGTCACTAGCTGGTCTGATGAATGAATATTTTACCTGCAAAAACATGCAGCAGTTGACTTCCCCTCCTCCTTTATTGGCACAACAACTTATCTCAGGAAGATGCTGTGAGTAGAAGAATGCTTCCACAAAAAGCCTTGAGCACCCAGAAGGTTAAGTAATTGGGTTGTTCTTCCATGCTTTGCAAAAAATCAAAACAAAAAAAACCCCTAAGCATGGTTCCAAACATGAAGATCTTCCAAAGGTAAGCTTTAGACAGACGATGGAAGAAGTTCAGGAAGAGGAAGGTGTGAACAAGAACTGGGTAAGGCAGTAAGGCTGCAGTGAGGTATTGAGTTTTAGATACAGCTTGAAAGCAAAGAAAGATGCTTGGCTGAGTGATGTAGGAAACAACATTAAAGAAAGTAAAAGCTGAAAGAGGCAGAAAGATAAAAGAAATGAAGAAGGAAACCAAAGCTGAGTGTAGGGACACAAAGGGTCACTTGAAATTTTACAGTTCTATTACACTTATTGTTTATTACACTTATTGGTTTTTTTTACCCTGTCAGAATGCCTATCACTTCAGTTATCTGGCTTTTCAGTGTCTTTCTCCACTTTTATTTCCTTTTGGAATGAGTTATGTACTAAACATTAGTTTCAATATATTTGTGTTTAAAGCCACTAGGCAGTACCAATTCTAATTCCTCTTTTCTCTATCCTGATATTGGAAGAGAAAGTAAAAGCAATTTTTTTCTGTTTGCTCATGAAGCCAAAATGAATGAGGTTGAGATCTGAGACTTGTGACTCAGAACCTGAATAGCAACTACTTTTTAGCTGGGAGAAAAAAAAATACATTGATCTGAGACTTGGCTTGGCAGGTTTTACATTTTCATTAAATATTGATATTCAAACATCATCTTTGTTTACACTGCATGCTGCTTCCTCTAGGTTTTAAACAGGGTGGATTTTTTGCAGATAGTGTTGAAGTCAGAAGTTCAGAGCAACTTATTTATATGTGATGGGAGTTTGTCAGTGGCTTTTGAACAATATGGAGATATTCTGGTATTGTTAATAATGCTTAAAAGCTGTAGGGTTCTTGATATCAGATTTCTGACTTCAGTCACCTTAGAGATGCTTCTAATTAAATCATAGCCCAGTGCATAAATGTCATGCTATATGTGGTCAATGCACCAGGGTGCGATCACAAATGGCATCAACATTTGAAATGGATTTAATCTGCAGTCTTGTTCTAGTTGCTTGTATTGTGTTGGCTTTCCAGTGAAACATATTCTGGTGATTTAAATGAAAGAAAAAGTTGTTTGTGTGTGTAGTTCTTAGGTTTGATTTTCCTGTTTGCAATGAATTAAACATTGCCTTTGTATTTTCATCAGGGCCTAGGGAAAGGCAGAAGGAAGGCTGAGAGGAAACAATTTTAAGGTGTTTAGAGATACCATTTTTAGTTATTGTGAAGATAAGCAAGGTCTTGCTTGTGTGCTTAGGTTCCCAAATCAGAGTTAGATCCTGCCTTGAGGCTGTTACAACAAGCAAGTTGGCTGCAGTTGGCTATTGCTGCCCTGTGGATGGACGTGCAGGAACTGCACAACTGAAGTCACTTGTAATATGACTGCAAGCAGATTTCACTTGGGGTGCAATGGAAAGGGGAAGAGCTATCTCAATTTTACTTCCCCATTTTTCTTCTAATAAAATCACGAGAGAGATAATTAAATCAGCACTTTTTCTCTCCTCAGTGATATCAGTACCCCGTGAGTTCATGGAAACATAAAGTTCAGGATACCTTCACAGTCAGCGATTCGAGAGGTGGTGCACGTGTCACAGTGATAAAGTTTGCATGTTGCAAAATCAGTGTACATTTATGTGGTTCTGACTGCCACAGAGATGAGAGCATGGAGCTCATGAGTACCTGCTTCAAGGGTACATGACACCAAAAGCAGGTTAGAAGGCATAGGCATGTATAACTGCATCTTATATTTTCCCATAGCCACCCACTTGGAGCTCTTCTTGCTTCCACTGTGTGCATACAATAATTTTGGCTTACCCTATTGTCATCTGCAGCACTAGGGACCCCTGTGTCTTATCACATCTAGCTACTTCTTATATACAGAGGATCCTGGCAGGCGTTATCCGCTTACTAAAAGGAAGCTGGTTGAATCTGCTGCAGTTTCAAGTTACTGAGTAACACCCAGATTATACAACTGAAAAACACCCGGATTATACAACCACAGCCTCCTACCATCCTCCTTTCAGAAGGCACTCCAATGGCTCTGGCCATCACCCACATTGTGCACTCTACTGGACTGGATCCACTACTTCTCCCTAAGAGGGCAAAACTCATCCAAGATACAGAGATATCTGTTAAGCAAGCTTGATGGATTATTAGAATAATTTATCAAAGGAGACAGTGGATTTTCTGTTCAACTCTTACAGACTGTTTTTCTATTTCATAGACATGAAAGTAGTCCAATCAGAAGCTCTATGCAGAAATTAGTTGGATTAAAATTGATGACCTAGATTATCACTGTGAATATATTTGTTTTGTAAACAGAGTCCACGCAATAATCTGCTTACATCCAGCTGCATAGAATAGGTTGGCATCAATGTAATTTAAATAAAATAAATCTAAGCATAACTGCAAACTGCAAAAATCATCCCTGAAGTCAGTACAACTGTTCTGGTGTAAACTGGCACAGGTTTGTAGTGAATCACAAGCAAGTCATAAATACTGTTCCGAAATGAAAGTAGTCACACAGAATATTGATATAAAGCAAGGAGTAAAGGTGAGTTACTATTACCAGCTCATTTTGTTTACCACAGCAGTGACTGGCTGTGGAGGGAAAAAATTACTTGATAGTTTCTCATGAGTAAGTTTTTCCATTGTATCTTTTATGCCCACACGCAGCAATTGAAGATGCAATGAGTTGTAAAATGGTTTCTGAGATTGCATCCACTGGCAGGCTCAGGGCAGGGGCAGGTGTGTAACTGCTGCTGCCTGGGGCTGAGCTCTGAAGGGAGGGATGCCAGGACACCTCCCTGTCCCAATGCTGCTCCTGCTCTGGGCTCCAGATTGGACCTCAGGACCCATCACCAGCACCAAATCTGTTTAGAGTGCTAACAGAAGCCTAACATTTGAATGCCGATTGTGTCAGCCAGCAGATCTGAGAAAAGCAGGAGAAAGAAGGCTGAGTGTAGCCTGGGTATTCTGTGCTAGGAAAAATGGCAAAAAATTAACTATATTGCACAGGAATCACAGAAATCAGGGCATCTGAACAAAATAGGGAATGGGTTGTTGAGCCAGTCTTTCCACTGGACAAAATAACTGGTATAGCCGATGCCCTGAAGACAACCACCATCCTTTCCACTTGTTGATAAGTGTCTGAAAGGGGGAGAGGAAAAGGCAGGGTGAGAGTTGGGACATCATTCTGAACAGACAAATCTAGCTTGTCTGTCATTAATTCCATGTGCTTGGTTTATTTGCATGTTAGCCTTCAGCTCTAGGTTCATTAATCAGTTGTTTGTTTGGGCTTTTTTCCCCCATTTTGTTTGACACTGCTGAGAGATATCTTGCATCTGTTTCTTAAGTTGAATGTTTTGTGGGGAGAGAATCCTCTCTCACTGCACGTAACGTGCAAACTCAGCAACTCAGCTTTTCTTCTTCTCATGCTTTCCTGAAATGTCAGAGAGCAACACTCAGATCTGTACAATGACAGGGTAGAATCAGCCTGAAAAGAGACACAGTTCTAGTTTCTTTCCAGCTGGGTGACTAAGTTTTTGGTAATTTTTAACAGTAAGTTAAACCATACACTTACAAAGTTTCTGTAAGTGTATGAGAATTGTGACCCCCTGACAGGAGGTATGGAAATTAATGTACAAAGCCAGCTTGACCACTACTCTTCAACAATGCAAAACTGGATGATTAATCTGGGTTTACACTGCTTTATATTGCCAAATAAAATAAAGCTAGATTTGATAAAAACTAATATATAAGATTATAATTTAAAATTTATAACAGGACACATTTTCCAGTATTATCTGCATGTTTCCCTACTCTTAGGGATACATCCTAAGACATGTGATAGCAGTGGGAATTTCAGTTACCGTGTGCATTACTGAAGAGATCACACAATTTTGTTCAGGCTTGAGAGAAAAGAGCCATGAGGAAGCAGTGCTAGATTCAAGAGACTGTAAAAAATATATTTATAGCAGTTATGTTTGACTGGCATAAGCTGTGTAATTGCTCCATGCCCAAGGGGAACACTCCTCTTTTCTGGCATGATTTACCTATCATAATAAAGACCATGAAGAAAGAAATGAGACTTGAGCTGACACAGAATTGTGAGTTGGAGTGACCTCTGAATGTTCAATATGACTTTGTCTACAACAGTACACAGTAAGCCATATATAAATTAGTATAATTTCTTGATTGCAATAAGTTCTGTGATGTCTACCCTCAGACATAATTTGCACAGTTTGTGGCCTCTGCAGGGTAGCATGGAGGAGAGGAGAGGCAGCTGGATATAAAATAAGACAACAGTGCGTGCTCATAAGCAAAAAAAATTCAAGATACTTAAACTTCAGTGGCTTTAATGGCTTTTTTAGTCTTGAGCACTTGTGCTAGAAAGAATAGAGAAAACATGCATTGACTGAGAATTCATTTTGCAGATGTGTGAACTCTTTTCTGCAAAATGCTGTTTGATCAGTTTTGACCGCACCTTTCCTGTCTTCTAAAAAAAGCTGAAAACATAAATGAGGAATTGTGGTTAGAAACTGACAACACTCATTTGGTTGCATGGTTACAGGCTGTGAGCATATAATGTCTGTTAGGGTAAATGGATTTACATTATTGTCAGCTCTCAGTGTTTTGTGAGGTTGTTTCTATGTACAGTTTCTAGAAACTGTTGGGTAGGTGAACAGAGACTTAAACTACAATTAGTGTTTTGCTGAACAACTGCTGAGTTTAATCAAAAAGGAAAAGGAATGGCTGAAATAGTAAGTAAAGTTCTATATGTTGCAAATGAGAATAATGTTTACATCTTACTGTAATTTCTTTGGGGCACTAATGGGATTTGGCTCTGCAATTTTTGAGAGGAAAAGGAATGAAAGATGTCTTAAAATAGCAATTGCAGAACATAAACTGTGTACAACTGTCCCTGAATATTCTTAGTATCTTGAACCTTGATAACAGGGCAGAGTTACCATATCTTTAGAGCCTACCTGGTCTTTAGGTTAACCTAGTTTGGATGTGTTTAGCATTCAGTATACATGGTACAGTTGCTTCCACTTACAAATATTTCACAATCTGAAAACAAAGTAAGTACCTTCAAAAAAATGGACACGAAGAGCAATATCAGAATTTGGCATTTGAAATGCAGTGCAGGCTCTGATATCTATACTAAATAGAAAAAATTAAAATAAATAATATAGAAATAGACCAGTATGACCTGAGCAGCACCCTCAAATTGTTAATGAACCTAAGTTTCCTGGAAAAAGTCCCATGTGGGGACATGCAGTTTGGTAGTTAACATAATATCCTGTGAGAGGGAAGGGGCTACTCCGCTTCAGCTCCCCATTGGGTACATTGCAGGAATAAAAAGTAATGTAAAATTCAGAAAGTTTCCTGGAAACAGATGATATAGTAATCCTTCAAACAATATGCTGTTGATTTAGAAACAAAATGGAGCAGCAGCTGAAATGAAAGTGAGGCAACAGGACAAAATGTTACAGACACTGTTGTGTAAATCGTAATGGTATTTCCAGATTGTTCTTACCCTCATTGCACTCACTGATAAGTTTGTTGGCTGCTCTCAGAAGGATGAATAGAAGCAGTAGGGGTGTGTGTAAGTACTGAACCTGTCTATCAGAACTTTACTTTTACAGTGGCTTTGATTTATAAGGGTTCAAACTATACCAAGCCTCACTAGATCCCTAAAATTTACTTGCTTGCAGGGAAAATGTTGACTTGTTATCAAGTGATCATGATGTGTTCAACCATACAGCTACCAGCCTTGGGATGAAGACATCTATCTATTCATTCTGTCTGTAGAGAGTGTAATAACATGGCACTACTCTAGTACTGTCCCCTCATTCTTACTAGCACAGTAAATGAAGCATAAGACTTTTCTCAGACAGTCCTAAAAGGGCATTTTTGCAGCAGGCTATTATACTGTGCAAACTGGTGTAACACTCATTGACTGAAATAGAAACAGGCTGATTTATGGAGAAGGTGTCATTTGAAAAAGAAAATCTTCTTGCAGAAGTCTGCACTGCTGCAAAACTCTTGGGGAAAAGTGCAAGCAGGCCAATAGAAAGAAAAAAAAGCCAAAACATTTCAAGATTATTACATTAATTTTGCAAAGTATCAATGTACATAGTGCTAAAATGAGTTGTAAAAGATGGGCTAATGACAAAATGATGTATTAGATGATGGAATTAAAATCAGGTGCTTGCTACATTAGGAATACTTGATAGTTCAACATCATCATCTATATATTTATCAGTGTAGTGACTGATATGGCATGTAATTTGCTTCTGAAAGTACTCTCCTGCAATCCTTGGGTCTTCAAAAGCCATTAAAGCAAATTGCCACAAAAATCTAGAGATCAAAAATAGGCTGCCAAATAGCTGGGCATGGATTTTCAAACCCATAGGTACAGTAAAACCAGATAAAAATCTTAATGTGTCCCTGCAGTTGCAATCCATGGCAAACATCAGGTCTGGCAACGATTATAGTATAATTGAAACCTATGCAAAAAACCTATATCTTTAATAGACATTACACATTAAGTTCAGTAAAAGTTAATGTTTTCATTTTTTTTTAAAGTGGAAAAATAGTTTTGTTGGTTGTTTGTTTTTTTTAAGGCAATACAGCTCTTACTGGTTCTCATCAGAAATTGGATCTAGTTTAGAAAAGTTTGCTTAATCTAGCTCTAGCTCTGGTATATGTAAGCATGCATGTCTGTAGAGTCTGAAGTATTAAAGAAAAGAAATGCATTTGGCAGAGAGGAGTTATCTGAAAGGGAGGTTACAGACTGCAGAATGTTGGTAAAGAAAGCTCACACTGTTTATGTCTGCACCATATGGCCCATGTGTTTATGAAGTAGTTCAATACTTATCTCATTCCTACCCAACATTCTCTTCCTCTTATTCTCATCTTCACTTCCTTATTTATTTTTTCTGTTAACATCAACAGCATTGTCCATGGATGAGACAGGCATGAGAACTGGAGTTTCATATGAAGCTGTAATTCCCCTTACTGGTTTTTTTCACTATTATTTTTGCAATAGTCAGCAAATTAACTACTCAGAAATTTATACAATCTTTAAACACATGAACAGAAATTTCTCAAGCCCACTTGATAACTGAGTTCATTGGAAGTATGGTAAAAGGGCATAGGACCACTTGTGCCTAAAAAAATTAATCCAGAGGAACAAAAATGTTCAGCTACTGGATTGTGTTGATGGTGAGCAGTTGGATGTTAAATGGCCAAGAGGGAAGTTAAACAAAACCATCATCTAACTGAAGAGGGGCACTGATTCAACCAAATCATGTTTGGTTTCTTTGCTGCTAGCTTGGCTGATGATATCGGTAGCCAGCCAAAGGAATAACGAGATCCTGTTGCTGCTGCATCACTGTTCTTGCCTAAGAACTACTGATTGTATTTACTATCTCTACCCCATCTTATATCAGATAATTAAGATACACAAGCAGAAACTGTTTCATATTATCCCTGTGTAATCCCACAGGCCTCCCCTGGCACTACTAACGCTGTTGAGAGAGGCAGTATTGGAAGTACCAGAAAGATGGAAAGCTGTGCTTTTAAACTGACACGTGCATATCTGTTTTCACATTTGCCTATACATTCTGGCATATATGAGGAGATGGATCAGGCTGACAGATGAAAACATATTTAGCAGCATCAAACTGTTAAGGATTAAGGATGAGCCCTTGGAATGACCTGCTTGAAAGGAAGGCCATCAGCATCCTGTACTTGCTAACTGCAGCACAGGCAGTAGATGGAACTGATTATTTCCTTTTACTTGTGAGACCGCATCTAGATATTTCATCCAGTTTTGGGCCTCCCAGTACAGGAAAGTCATAATGAGCAAGTTCAGCAGAGGACCACCAAGTTGGTTGGGGCTGGAGCATCTGACTTGTGAGAAGAGACTAGGGAAGCAAGGCTAGTTCAGCCTATTCAAAAGAAGATTTCAGGGAGACCTAGCAGCTGTCTTCCACTCCGACAGTGCTCAGTACCTACAAAGCATCAAGAAGACAGAGCCAGGCTGCGCATGGTGGTGGTGCATGGTGGGAAGACAAAAAAGGGTGGCTGTTTATTAAGGGTTTCTACCTAATAAGTATTTTTTTTTTTTGCCATGTGGACAGTCAAGCAGTGGTTGTCTACAGAGGTTGTGCAGACTCCATTCTTTGAGGTTTCCGAGGCCTGACTGGATATAAGGCTTTATAACGCAGTCTGATCTCAAAGGTGAAACCATTTTGAGTGAGTGTTTGGACTATAGACTTCCTGAGATCCCTTTCAACAGGAATTATTCAGTGATTTTATGGTTCTTTGATTCTACATGGATGAACACATTTCCTACACTGAACTCTAAATTACCCTACTTCATCGGAGGAAAAATGGGAGACTATTCTGCCATTACTTGTGCTCTGGCTATGATTACAAAAGTAAGATGTTTCTCAGAGGAAATTTCTCTCTGAACAAACATCTATATCTGTGCACTTCTTGCTTCACTAAAGAGGTAAGAGAGACGTTGAAGGCTGCTCAATGAATCTGTGGCAGAGGGAGGTAACTCAGGTCTCTTGGGCCCCACTCTATTTTAAATTCAATTGTGAAGACATGGTCCTCACAGGTTTTTAGTTCTCTTATTACACACTTGTGCCCAAAACACCCCATTGGAAACAATCTTTAATTAAAGCTTTTGTTTTAATAGAAAAGGCTTTCATTCCTTTAAAAAAAAAAAATAGTAGACTAGTTCAGCAATAGGATCATGTTCTCTTTTAGAGAAAGGCCAATCATTTATGTGCCTCATCTGTGATAGTCATATTATCAAAAACTTGCTTTCAATTTATTCTAGCTCTAGGTGAGAATCACATTTATTTGTGGTTAGTTATTAGAATAGTGTATGCACTCCAAACAGGACTGGTACCTTTTTCATTGTAGGTACAAACACATAAAAAGACAGTTCTGCCTGTGGAGAGTTTTCATGGTTAGTTAGAGGGCTGGTTGTTAGAGACATATGACATCCATACTTCAATTAACCTGAGTCTTTAAATTCATCAGCTGACATTCCTTAGAGATGTCCCTGCACAGAGGTCTTTGGGTTCACACATGCTAACCTCTGATCAATTTTAAAACCCTGAAAGCCATATGTAAAAAATGCAAAGAAACAGAAGTGCAATTGTTCCTCGTTTGTTAACTGAGTCCTCTTCAATGATGTGAACCACCTGTCTCTTCACTGGATTTCCAGGAATGCTCTACAGTCTTGCAATTTACCAGTTCTGGTTTGGAATTAATTTCTTCCTTCAGCTATCCTCATGTCATTGCCTGATTACCTAACAACGATTCCTGTCCATTTTTCTTTCACCAGGGAAATAGGAGATGGCACTGATAAAATTTTAACCATTTCTATTCTACCTGGGATCTGTAGAACATATTCCTCCCAAATTGTTGGCCTGCTGACAGGAAGAAAACCATAGTTTGTCATTGTTTCTTCTTCTTCTTATTGCAGCTGATCCATAACACCTTCTCTTCTACTGTCTTGTCCATTGTCACAGAATGAGTTTTCTTCTATTTGCCAGATCAGGTAATTTCTCCTATTCTTTTAAAACCTATCACAGAAGCACAGAGCTCAGAATAATCTAATTACCTTATCAAGCATCCCATGCTGAGCCCCATGCTATTCTATTGAGGTGACTACTGTCAACTAAAATAGGTAGTAGGTTAATGCTGGCTTAAACACAAGTTTTTACAGTGCAATAGAGGTGCTCTGCTAATTTATGTTATGTCATTCAACTTCCAAAATACCTGACGTGATCTTTCTTTTCTTTTTCAATGTGAAGAATGGCTGCTACCCAAACTGAAGAGAACTGTGGTAATAATTACTTTTGTTACAATACTTTATGGCTCCTGTCTTAGAAATTTACAAAGTCATTATGGAGAGCTATGCTAAAGAATTTCACCATGTACTTTGCTTTAAGTGCAAAATAAGGTCAAATTTGCAATTTCATATGCAAAATGGTTGATTTGATTAACCACTCATGCAACAAGTATTTAGGCAAAATAAAACTTGCTATATAGAAGTGCTTTTTTTGTGCATATGGAATGATACCGTTGTCTTGATTTTCTAATTGAAGACTTACACTTGATTCAAATTAATTAAAGATAATATGTAACGGAATCATACTATGTTTAAAGACCAAGTAAAATAAAAAAATATTAGAATTGTCCTGGAGATTACTTTGATAACCTGGGTGGGGGAAGGGGAGGGAAGGAGAAGAGAGAGAGGGGGCTTTGCTTACATGGAATTATAGGCATTGAAGATGAGCCCCCATTGGGACAATGTAGCTAAAAACTCTGATTGACTCTTAACAGTAGAAATAGATCCCATTGCTGTGGAGGCTCTATCACCTCAGTGCTCATGCAAGCAACTTCTATGGAATAATGTATCCATTTCTTGTGCCCAGAAGTCAAGAGAAGTATTGGAAACTGAGAACAAGTGAAAGGAACAGTTATTGAGAGGATGATAAATGTGTTAGCAAGGCAGTTTTCAGCAGACACCTTGTCTGCATTTGAAACATGCTCAGTTCTGCGCGTCGATTTTGGGGTTTGTGGGGTTTTTGTGGTTTTTTGTTTTGTTTTGTTTTTTTCAGAAAAGATAATTAAGTATCAGAATTATTTACCAAGGTGGATTCTTCATCACTAAAGCTTAAATAGAAAATAGTTTATGAGATGGTTTGTTTGGTTTTGGTTTTGTTATTAGACATGCTGTAATCAAACCAGGAGCAACCTGGGAAAAGTCCTGTAGCCTTTCAGGGATCAGAAATATCAGTCCTTACACTTGGCCAACTGCTAGACAATTCCTAGCTTGCATAACTTCTTATTATACTAAGGAGAAATGTGGGAGTACAGAGAGATGCTAATCCTGTTCCTACTCAGCTCACAGGGGTGATAGAACTGAAGAATAAGAGACATCAGCCCCTAATTTCTCTTGCTACAGAAGCAATGGCAAGTATTAATATTTCATCATGGGTCTGAGTGACATTGCATGTATTTTTCTCAGAAGCAAAATTCTTGTAAACCAATGAGTGGAATTTTCAACTTTTCTTAAAACAGAAAAACCAATATCTTCCTAACCTTCTCCTTTCAAAGAGACACTTAAAAACAATGCAGTTTCACCCTGAAGGCTAAGAAAGTGATAGATAAAAGTATGCACATGCATAATTTAAAAAAATAGTTGGGTCTTTTTTTTTCGAGAGAAGTGATTCATAAATTTTACATGCTTGAGGTTGGTAGTGCTGTCACTAACACACGTGATTAATACACTGATCTGGGTGCTAGACAAGTGCTTCTTCATCTGTAGAGAATACAGAAAAGAGCAGATGCCACCCAGTTCAGATCACATGAGCAGGATGCTGCTGTGGCACAACAAAGTAGTCTTTAATCCTGAAACCACTTCAGACTCTTGGTGGAGGGGGTTTTTGGGAGTTTTTTTCGTTTGCTTCTTTTTTTTTTTTTTTAATACCTGTGAAAGCCCATAACAGTAGGAGACAGATTCTCACAGAAAGGACAGGCTCCTCCCAGCACTGCCCGCTGCCTTACACCACCTTCTCTCCTCACCAGTGTTGGCTTCACTGAGGGCTTGCAATAAAGGCTTACATGACAGCACTCATTAAGTCTGACTGGCTCCAAAAATATTCACTGCCTCTTTGCTTCTATGCTCCCATATGGACCCATAAACTAAGGCAATGGCTTCCTAAGGCTGTTTAGTAATTTAACAAGGAGCCAGTTCTTCAGAATGTAGGCTCCTCCAAAGAGTTAGGGACCCATGAGATATACCTGTCAATTAATAGTGTCACTAAATTAATAGTCAAGATAAACTAATGATGACTCACTGAGGTGACAATGCACTGAGTTTTAATGCTGTATAACTCATAATAATAATAATAATTTCATATATAGCTGTTTCTTTTTTATTTTTCTCTATTATCTTTGGATATTAAGTATGTAATTTAAAAACTTAAAGACATTGAAAAGAATTTCTTTTAGGCGAGGATATCAATTTAATTATTTTATTAATTTTACTTTCCTATTTTATTAATTTTACTTTACTTTTTTGTTAATTTCCAAATGTTTTTCTAAATGTTTTGGACTTTATTTGCATGCTTGTTTTGTTTGAGCAGATATTTTTAATTCTTGTCCATTGTGGGTAGGCTCTGTCGTAATATACTCAGAGTTGTGTATAGTTGTATGGCCAGAGCTAGCAAAATCTGAACAATTTATTTTGTACCATTACTTTCATATATATATATATAGTTAAAATATATATATATATATATAATCATGAGTTAGTTATTGCAAACTTTTATACTCAAACTGGAAATGTGTGTTTCCTAAAAACAGTCCAACTAGAAGACAACTTGAGACCTGCAAATTGATAATATTAACATCAGTTAGTCAAAGTGAGTAAATCAACTTCTGTGTAAGGTACAATACAATAATTTTAGCATATGTTAAATCTCAAGGTAGGTCCTTAGTCAGCCAAGCTTGTGAAAAAAACTGTGAGGGGAGAAATGGACTTACACAGAGCAGTAATTATATCACTTTCCATTTTTCTTAAAGGTCAGGTCCCTGGCCTCATGTCCAGTCACCCCAAGGTTGTCAAGAAAATGAGGAATCTGCTCTTAGTACAATCTAATCCCTTCTCCTTACAGCCAGAAAACACTAAATTGGGAATAGACAGCTTCTATAGCACTCGTATCCATGATTCTGCCTGAGAGAACTGTCTTAAATGGAGATTTGGATTATGAGGAAATCTGAGCTCTGGCCTTCTGGATTCATCCTATTCTGGGCTGGTGGAGTGGTCCTCATGAATCTGCTGCAGTCTTGGGCAGCCAGAGAAACTGGCTGCCCAAGGTGATCCCAGACTAAGGAAGATTTAAAAGGAGATTTAAGAGCCTGTTTTTGTGTAAACCACGATCAGAAATAGATCAAAGTTCTTCAGGAATATGGAAATATCTGAATTGCATCCCCTGGAAGCATTCAAACTTGGACAGTTCCTCCATGTAAAGGCAAGATGCCAGAGGAGAGCTTTGAAGTTGGTGCACCTTTTTTTAATGCAAGGAGTATTAAAAATTATCAGTTTTGCCAGTGTTGTCTTCTGCCTGGAAAAGGTGCCACTTACATTTCTGCCCCTAATCCAAGGTTCTCTCATATTTTCATGACTGCAGCCCAGGTGAAAGCATCCTCTGATACTTCCTTCTTAGCAACACCTGCAGATTTGGATTTCTATGACTTTTAATACTCATTTGTTGTCCCTGGCTCTACTACTATGGACAGCTTTCTCCTTTACCTGTTTTTAGAACTTGCCCCATCTATAGTGCTATTGAATATAATTCCTTAAGTAATTCTAGACCAGTTGAGAAAGTAGTCAACATCCCCCAAGTATGCCATATTCCATTGCTACTGCTTTTCCACCTTTTTCTTCATGAGGTTTTTAATATTATGGAAGCAGAAATTGAATGGTTTTGGTACCCACTGACCTTGCTATTACTTAGACTAATGTTGCTTCATTCCTTCTGTTTCTATGGTTTTCTCCACATAATTGAAATTAAGGGTCTGTGCCTATTATTGCTGACAAACAAAGATCCCTCTTCCTCTATTCATGTTGGAAAGGTTAGCCTAATGACTTCATGAGAAAAAGAATCAAGGTAACTGTGTGGGAAGAATTGGTTCAGAGTGAGAAATCTCAGTATCCTGGAGACAAAAAGGATTCCTCATATTCCATACTGCATAGGATTCTTGTTTTAAGATCTCTTCCAAGGCTTCAACACACATAAGCGTTCCCAGGAATATATGATTGATTTCCCCATGTAATTGTGCTCTGACCTCAGAAAATATGTTAAATGACTGAGAAACCCTTCTTTAACTTTGTATGTTAACCTGGCACAAAGGCAGCTTTTCAATGTAGAAGACACATGAGCTTCTATCCAGAAATGTCAAAGCTTTATTTTGAAATATGTATTTCTTTACTATACTGGTGTCTTAAGTGCTGGATGGAATTCATACAGGCAGAATTGTTTGTTAATGTGTGTATGTGCATATTAAGATATTCACATGCTCCTGAGTAGTGGTGGAATTATAAACCTTGATACAAAGCAGGCTAAAAAAGTATTTCCATGTATCTAAGTAACTACTGGAATGTTAATTTCAGAGTTTAAATTATCCAATACTAGCCTAGTTTTTAAAATTAAGTTCTTTGTGATATTATTGGTCTGTCATTTACATGGAGCTAAAGTACAAAAACCAAAGCTTTAAAATTGGAAGAATGATGCTGCTTGTAATTTCAAGGTAACTACTTTCAGATCCTTAAATAGACCTATTTTTTGAGAGTAGATCTATCACTTTATGGAAAACTGTCACCTGTAAAACTTTTCAGGGTGGATATCTAAACACCCAGGTATATGAAACATCAGGTTATGCTCATTGCATACTAGTGCCCAGAAAATTATTGCAAATAAGACTGTCTCATTGCAAATAAGACTGTATCTTGCTTATGCAGCATTGCATTTTGTAGCAACAGCAAATATTTCTAAAGCAGGTTATTTATGTTCTGCTTTTTTACAGACTTTTTGGTAAGATTTTGTATTGATTCTAATGCGTCAATTGGATTTAGATCACTTTATTCTTATACCTTTGTTAGAAAGTATATCCATTTTCACAAAGAGGTAAAGCCTTATCTGGGCTGAAATATTTGCAGAACACTTGAGGGAATTAATTATCCCACCACACTGAACTCAACTGACTGAGGTGAAGCAAATGGAAAACTCCTACATCTGGAAAGTTTAAAGAAGCAGAAATTTAAACTCTTGGGTTTATTTGCGTTTGACCCATGCTTAGAATTTGCCTCTGTAATTGAACATGTGATAGCCATGAACTGTGCTAGCTGACTTCTGCGTGTTGGTGCTATAATAAGCACTGTTCTGTTTCATGGCCAAATTCTCTTCATCAACAGAACATTTTAAAAGTTTCAACTGAAAAATTGCAGCAGCTTTCATGTTGGAAAAATTTTAGTGAGATGCTGGTTTTAGACAGCTTCATATTTCCTGGCAAGCAAGTAAAGCAGGTTGAAAAATTTTCCTCTTGGAAAATGTGGCTTTGCTGAAATAAGAACTTTCTGTGAGAAAATGTCAATTTCAATGCATATTTTTTTATATTACAATTCAGGTAATCAAAACAAAGCCCTCCATGTTTCAAAGTGACAGTCTGAAACAAAGATACTTTTCTGTTCCAAGTAACTGCTTGAATTAAAACAAACAAAATAACAGGTCAAGTTGCTCAGGAACTTTAATTCCAATCAGGGGTCTGGTAATTTTTCACTTCGACGTTTCCATTTTGAAACTTGAAGTTTTCATCCTAGTTTTTGTAGTTTTTGTTGGGTTTTTTTTTTTGGGGTTGGGTTTTTTTTTTTCTTTTTGTTGCTCCAATTTTTCATCCAGTCTTGAAGTAGAAACTAATTCTCTATGCAACAAAATTTTGTTTCCCAACCAGTTCTGCAAGAGACCAATCAGTCTAAGATTTTCTACAGGAATAGGGGAGGAATACTTCATAAACATATGAATGTCAGTTACAGTTACCTGACTGATCTCCCAAGCTGTTTTTGAAATAGATCAGGAGAAAACAATGTCATTATCAGATGTGATGTACCTCGGAGTTTGTGCTCCTCAGACTACCCTTACTAGCAACACTACACATGGCTGTTTTAGATTATCCTTTGTCTGGGTTACACAGACAAATTCTTCAGAAAATATCTGGTTTTTAATCACTTCAGAAACCTTCCTCAGGTCTGTCACTAATGTCTGTGAGAACTGTGGACAATCTTGACATGTGAGAAGGATGTAAAGACCTCACCAACCCTGCTTGTTACCAAACTTTTGCCATCCTGCATGATTGGTGCCCGTCAGTCTGATTTCTTTTTCCTGTTTAATGAAATTGTATTTGTTAGCATGTGTAGTCAAGGATCTAACATTCTGAAAAATCATACATGAGGAATGACCTCTCTCTTGATTTCCACTTTGCTTAGGAAATGACTTTTGTTCACTACAAGCCCTTTGCAGCCACCCTCTATCATGTATTATAACCAATGACCCACTCAACAAAAAATTGTAAACCATACCTGAAGAACATTGCAGATGGCTAGTTGAACTACTCTTATAGCTAGAGATGATCAAGAATTCTGTAGGAAATAAAGGATTCTCTAGACATGGATTTTACGTGTCATGATCACTGCTATCTAGACTTCACTATCTGGCTCCCAGAAATATGAGATTATTTTTCACTTGAGTTTTAGTCTCTGATGTTCTGAATATCTAGATATGCTGAAAAGTGTTTCTCTAAAAATAATACATCCATCTCACATATTTTGGGAAGATTAATCAGCAAAACTTGTGAATCCAAGTAATTATGTCATCGTTTATGATTTTGACTTGATGGTAGCAGATCAGCACTGTTTTCTCTAGGAAATAACATTTAAAAAAATATGTTTTCCAGTGCAGAAGTGATGCTAGAAACAGTATCAGTAAGTCTCAAATTCAGCCAGTGATGTGGAGTGCTGGATAATTTTGGAGAAGAAAATAAATCTGTGTTTGTTTCTGAAGGTCATACAGTTAAAAAGATGTATAATGCCATAAACAGCTTGTTTGAGAACAAGAATTTTCATTGCAGAAGATATGTGGAATTTTCCTCATTCTTTCCTGATTCATTCTGAGGGTAGACTTTACTGCATCATCTAAAAAGGGTGTTATTAGGCATAAATAACAAGAGACTGCTTCCTTAATAACAGAATAAAAATCTACAGTTTGATTAGCCAATCTGTGTTTCACAGAATGAATCAGAAAGCAGGATGATTCCTTGCAGATAGAACATGCTCTTAAGAAAGGATTTTTGGAACAGCTTGTGGGACTAAGATTAAATGTCTTATACACACATGCCCATGCATCTTGGATATATCCCAAGATCTAGGATGTAATCACTGGAAAAGATTCAGCTTTCCCAAAATGTTATAAATGGAAGCAAATAAATGCCCTGATGGTCAAGGGAAGGTAGCCTGGCATAAGCTTTGCACTTCACAGCACTGTAGTTATCAGTGCTTGGCTGGGCAATAATTAGAATAGCTGTCTCTCAGTGATGGAATTCATACCTGGACCCAACCCTCCACAGAGTTCATGGATGTTCCATCAGGGCTGACAACAGTCATGTGTTTCAAATTGTTGTCTCAGACTGGGCTGGTCAAGAGACATCTTCAGCAGAGATGTTTCAGAAAACTGAATTTGCAGAAAGCAAGATGTAGAACAGCATTCTTTATGAGACCTTATTCCTAAATCATATATCTGCTATGATTCTGCAAGGATTTTTATGCTGCTTCTGGCATAAAAAAGATGCTCAGTTTCTTATAACATTGGAACGTTTGATCTACTTTGATTCATTAGCATTGCATGAGAAGGGGAGGAAGCTGAAACTCAGGTTTTGCTCTGCTTGGATGCTCTCTTCCATGGTTTCCAAGAGGTGCCAAAGTTCAAAGTGGAAAAATTATCTACTTTTGTTTTTCTGTGAATCTTAGAAAGAAACTATCTGTATGGCATAAACCTTCTCTATCAGTAGGAGCTCTAAGACACTACATGGTTGACATGTCTTTTTATGTTACAGGGGTGACACTATTCAGCAAGCAGTTAAGCACATTTGGGGAAAAAAACTAGTTCCCTGCCATAATGCAGTGGGTTATTATCCAATTAAAAATGATCTGATAAAAACACTTTTTAACATTTGTCACATTTTTTGCCTGCTTGTGATCCAGCCAAAGAATTTCTATCATTTTGTGAATGCAACCAAGATATAACTAACTGTTGCTAACTGTTGCCATACCAATAACTAGGAAGAAAAAGAACCTCCTCCACATGTACTACCCACACAGATCTGATGGGCACAGTTTGTGAAATGCCTTGGGAATAAAATGGTGTGGTGACTGATGGCATGCACACGGCTGCCACAGTTGGATCTGGCCTGGGGCTTACATGCTCTGTGTGTGTGTGCATATGGAGTACCTGTGAATCGCTGAGCCATTGTATCTGCTCCCATTTAACTCACTTGCTACTTCTTTTCCTCAATCTGTCAAATTCTGCCAGAGGACCTGAGGGCCTGAATCTGGTTGTAACCATCTAGCAGTAAAATTTGCGTAATCCCCACAGCAGAATAATGAGATTATTCTTTTTTTCTTTGTTCCAAATTTGAGGGCAGTTTTGCCTGTCTAACATCTTGAGTGGGTTTGGTGTCTATGTTCAGTGATACCTTTTCACTGACGCTAGATATTCTGACATTCGTATGTAAAGTGAGGAAGCCTATTTGATGCAGCTTATATTTTCACTTTTAGTATGTCCACTAATTTTCCTTTTAAAGCAGCATTTCTTTTCCCCATCCTTCTCTCTGTCTTCTTGGCTGTTAGATTGTGAGCACCTTGGAACAGCATTCAACTATTTCTGGCTGATGGTAGTGGCTTAGCACGTAATGAAAACTAATACATATATATTTTAAAATGGATAGCGTTCTGAAGAAGTGCCTGAGCTACTTATTTCTCACTTATGTTATAAAACAACAAAAAACAAATCTCTGTAGTCCAAGAAAAACACTCAGTAGAAAAGAGAATGAAGAATATGTAGTTCCTTAATCTTTAGACTCTCAAAGATATTAAATTTACTACTCAGTTACAGTTGCCTTGTAATGCTAATGTTGTGATATGACTCGCTGTTATAAATAAATACAGCCATTGAACGCTCAACATTGAAAAAATTAAGCCAGTTCAAGGCAAAATAAACTTTGCATGATAAGGGAGGATTTCTGCAAAATGAAAGGAAATCCCATGCTGCTTCATTTTCATATCAGTCAAAAAAAAATCTTAATATAAAATAAAATATCATTTGATTATGGGCTATTTAAGACTTTTAACCCTTTCTTTATCATTTAATCTACTATGAAATTCTTTTACATTGTAAGCATAGAAAGCAAAGAAAAATTATGCCCCTTCCAAAACAAAAATTTCAAAAATATTTTGGCTATTAAAGAGTTCTATTCATTTTTTTAGTTAACATTTTTCATCAGGTCCTACCCAAGTCATAGACAGCTTCTGCAATGCGTGCCCCTTCTCTTCACTGACAATGCCATTAAAAATAACAAGTGATGACAGTAACTGGTCATCAATAGCATAGTACCTCCACTTTAACAATGGAGTCATGCTTTTATACACACTTAACAGTGTGCAAGGTTTTAAAAATCATGTTCCAGTGTAATATATGTGGTCATTTTGAATGCCTGTAGTGCCTTCTCTATTGAATTCAAGCCTTCAGCACTCACAAATATATGTTCTCATGTTTATGCAGTCCTGGTTTTACATATTTTTGGAAATAAATGTATCTTCTAATATATTTGATGGGAAAAAAAGTTTAGGATAGATCTACCTCTCTGGGCAACCTGTTCCAACATTTCACCTCCCTCAAAAATAAAATTTCTTCCTGATATCTAGTCTGCATCAACCCTCCTTTGGTTTAAAACCATTATCCCATGTCCTATTGCTACAGGCCCTACTAAAATGTCTGCACCCATCCTTCTTATGTGCCCCCTTTAAGTAAGGCCCTCATTGCCCTAAGCTTCATTGCTTCATTGCCCTAAGCTGCAATGAAGTCCCCCTGGAATCTCCTTATCCCCAGGCTGAGCAACCCAAATTCTATCAGACTTTACTCATAGGAGAGGTGCTCCATCTCCCTGATCATTTTTGTGAATCCAACAGACCCACTGCTTTCCTGCACTTAGCACCCCAGAGCCAGTTGCAATAGGCCAAGTGCAGTCTCAGAAGAGCAGAAGAGAGGGGCATAATCCCCTTCCTAGACCTGCTGGCCATGGCCCTTTTGATGCAGCCAGAATATGGAAGCAATCTTCTAATCTGACTAGACATCATAGGATTCACCCACTTAGATCCACAGTGGCTCCACAACTCATGATGAAGGAAACTGCTCAGGGCATTTATGTCAGATTTGATAAAACTTCTGCTAAAGCATCCATTCAAATAGGTCAGAAGTTTTAATGGTAAATCTATCAGACATTTTTTTCTGAGGTCATGAACTGTGAAGAATTTGTTCCTTCTGGCTGTCAGTAGGTCTGCTCTTCTGGAAAATAAAAGCTAGGATAGCTTTTAGCTACGGATACAGCTTTCCTCTGGGACACACACATACCACTTCATCTGATTTCCAGCTTATGAAGTTCACCTGAGGTTTAAATGAGTCCTCTAATAATTAATTGTACGAATTTTTAGGTTAACTTTAACTGTTCCAGTTAAAAGTTCAGATACAGAACCATTTATAGTGACAGACCAAGCAGCAGACAGGCATCAGTCTCTTGTTACCTGGCATGGGAGTTACAAGTAACACAAATGGCAATTGTCTGCTGAGCTTAAAGGGGAAAAGATATTAAACATAATTTCTCTGTCTCCTCAATCCTGTGTCTGTGAGAAGGCTGGCTTTTGTTTTCCATTAAAAAATTCAGCTCCAGTCAAGCCAACACCTTGTGCCTTTACACGACCTCCTAAGTTACAGGCATAGATACCAGGGACCAAGATTTAAGGGAAAACCCATCCCACACTCTATCACAGTGAACTGGGGTCACTGAATGCACAACTTCTCCTGCTATTTGCAACATTACAGATGAGTATGAGACAGTTGTGTGCCTGTTCTAATGGTGCACACAATTGTGTAGGTTAGATTTTATTTTAATATTAACCTAATTTTGCATGGTTAATAAAAAAAATGAACATCTTTCCAGATTTGATAACAGGATTTCATTGCCAATACTCAAGTATTTCCTTTCAAGAAGTTAACTTCATAGTAGGTTCAGAGTTTTGCAAATGCTGCCTCAAGTTCTGGACTTGGTGTTGTACACTGCACTTTTATATAGACTCCTTCATCCTGACTTTCTGTTTACTTAATAGAAAGGTACTTAGGTTTTGGAACTTTACAGTTTTTGGCACACTAAAAGAAACCAACCTCCTTTATTAAATTCATGATTGAAGGAAATCACTCTAAGCCTAATAAGATTTATGTGTTTCCATTCAGTTTCAGCAGGGAGTCAGATTAAATCAAGGCTGAAGGTCTCAGCTGCGTTCAAACCCTTGATCAAGCTACTAATGCTTCAGTTGGAAAAGTATGACAAGATGATTAGATGATTTAAATAGCCCTGTGCTTTTTGAGATGGCAGATATCATGAAAGAAATTATTTTTGCAGCAAAAGTATGTATTTCTTATAATCATATTAAAAAAATGTGGTGTCGTGGCTTAACTCCAGCTGGAAACTAAGTACTGCACAGCTATTTGTTCACTTCCCTACCTTACAGTGGGATGGGGAGGAGAACCGGGAAAAGGTAAAATCTGTGAGTTAAGAACAGCTGAAAAATTTACATAAAATAATATATATGAATATGTATAAAATACTGATACTGATAATAATAATAATGTTATTGTTACTAGTAATAATGGCAATGGAAAGGGGGATAACAAAAGGAGAGGAATAAAACATAAAACCCAGGAAAAACAAATGATGCACAGCACAATTTGTCACTGCCTGCTGACTGATACCCAGCCAGTGCCTGAGCAGGGATCAGTCCCTCCTGCCAACTTCCTGCAGTTTATATGCTGAGTGTGATGTTCTCTGGCTAGTTCAGGCCAGCTGTCCTGACCATGCTCTCTCCTGCCATCTTAGGCACCTGCTCACTGTCAGGGCAGGGGAAACTGGAAAGTCCTTGACATAGAATAAGCACCACTGGAGAGCCACTAAAACACCGGTGTGTAATCAACACGTGGTTTGCCAAGTTTATCAATAAGGTTGTCTAATTTTTTTTTTCATATGGTTACCTGTTACACAGGTTATCTATTACTAAAGACATAATACCTGATGCTTACACAAAGTTGTCCTCAAAGCATTTTGCAAAAGAGATCTGTGTGATTGTCCCTTTCTATCAATATGGAATGTAATGTATTTAATATTGCAGTTATTGAATGATATGCCAGGACTTCAACATCTGTTCTGATCTAGAGTGACTAATGAATAGTCACCTACCCTTCGAGGTCTTATTCCACAACTAATGCTTAAGTACAGATAAAAGGAAAGAGCCATTTGACCAACACTGAGCATTTGGAAGAATTTTCTTGTGCCATTTGAAGATAAGAGAGTGTTAATTAGTGTGCTTTCATTAGGAATGGTCCAAAAGCTGCCTGTGAAGGTCTACAAACTGACTCGCCCACTTTTCCTTCCAAGGTGCACCAATGCTTTAATGCCTGGTGCATACATGAGACTTATAGTCAAGGATAGATGTCAGCTGTATGCTGGATTTAGAAATACATCTTTTACAATTTTATTGGAGTTAAATGTATCTCCATTCTACTGCAATGAATGCAAATCAGACTTGGATTCTGGGCCACTGAGAGCCTACTGAAGAAATCCAGGGAAACGGAGTTAAACCTTGGGAATCTTATTTTCATGGGTTGTCCTGTGATGACAGTATTATATTTCTGATAAAGCACTTTGAAAGCCAAAGTTATTATTATACCTTTTGCCTCAATGTCTGCAAACCAAAACTGCAATCCCTGACAGTCAGTCTGGGAGCTAAAATCTGTAGATAATGGATCCATTTGTAATTAAGTCAAAAGATAAGCTAAATATTAAGGAGGATAGCAGATATAGAAAGTTAAAACTTTCCTAAAGTGTATCCCGACTAAGCTCCTTTCTAAACCATGTTTTTCTTCCTTCATTAGCTGAGAGATCTTTGCTGGCTTTGTCAGTTTGAAGTGCTGTGCAGCTTATTCCAAAAGATGGGCACTGCTATAAAATGAATGAACAAATCAAACTCAGCGTTGGCAACAAGGTGTTTCCTAGTCCTCGCTATGGCTAAATGACAACCTGTGACACTGAAAGCTGGCAGTAAAGTAGATTTTAGCTGTTTACTAGCCTTACTGAAATTTTATTCTGTATTCTATACTGGACTTGTGCACAGACATCAAACACTTGGAGAAGCATATCATCAAAGTCTAACCATGTGGTGCTAGAATTTTTCTGTACCAAAAGAGGTAGTAGTTTTAGGATTCTCACATGGAGTACAAGTAGCCCTAACACTCTTCCAGACAAGATAGATGTGGAGGGTAGGGAAGCTCATGGATTGACACTTCATTGGGGTAGATCTCTTCACATAGGAAAGGCCTTTTAGATACAGAGGCACCATTGTTGATAATGTCATGGAATTGTCTGAACTGTAATCACACCGCTCCTGTCTGGGATAGCCTGGGATCGCCTGGGAGATAAAAACTTTCCCTTTGCTGTTAGCAAAGTGATAGCTGAGAACTCTCCTTATAATGTTTCAGGTCACTGAAACCTATTTTCCCCTCAATGGACACCTCAAAAAAAAGGTGATGAGCAGGTAGACAAAATGATTATTCAAAATATATCACTCAGGACTGTGTAGTCAAGGATCCTCTAATGAAGCAATATGTTGTGGGCTGATATAAATTGTCAATCTTCTCCTTTACTGCTACTTGCCAGTTTGCTGTTGCTGTATAATATTATCAGTCTACTGGAGAACGTTGATATATAGAGATAAAAAGTTTCCATGGTTTATCCCAATCAGATAAAGAGTGGCAGCCTTAAATGAAGCTCCCCCTTTAATTTTAAAAGGTACAGGTACGCAGTTATGTTTGACTAATATGGGCTGTAAAAATTGCAAATAATGCAATGGCTGAAGCAAGAAATCATAAACACATTACATTCTAGATGCAGTCGAGTGAGTACTGACTGACCATTTACAGATCTCTGGCAATAAATTCTATGTGGTTCAGGAATCTCAACCACAGAAGTGTCTTAAAATATGTAAAAATGTCCCTTAGGAAGTAAAAGCATACAAGAATAATTTATTCTATATGTAGGAAGCAAGAAATTATATATTTTATATATGTATAAAATGTTTATCATTATGGAAAAAGAGGAAAGGGTTAAAGGGATGGAAGTTGAAAAGAAACTCTCCATTTCTTTTTGTGAATAAATCAATAAGGGAGTATTTTGCAAAACCATCCAGTGAACTGAACCTGCTTTCCAACACTACTTTAGGCTACTGACAACAAAACAAAATACTTATGCATCTATTTTGTTACAGGCCGTGAAATGTCATGTTTGCATAGGACATGTTTAATGCTGAAGGCCTGGTAAAAGAATTTCACTTCTTCCTGCATGAAGTGCCTTTTCTCATGCCTCTTAACATGAATGCCTTTTCTCAAGCAGCAGTCTTGGCTAAGACTCTGCAGTGACTGGCCAAGCTCAGCCAAGTGAGATAAGACAAGTTCTGAATGGCAGATGTCAGGAGTGAAGGCAGCTGCGTGATGTGGGGCTGCGTGGAAGGAGCTGGCTGGCTGCCAAGCCCTCCCAGCCATGTGCCTGAGGTAGGTGTGAACCACAGGATTTTGTGCTTCAGTTGCAGGGCTGCTCTGATCCATTTTGTGCTTACATATGAAATGTGTCTCCAAGTAGCCGAGATAAAACTGGAGCAGTGTGAGACCAAGAAGCACATGTGCATCCTTAGCACTAAGCACCCTTAGATAACTTGAATGGACTCCATAGTGAGAGGAACTCATGTCTAAAAGAGCCTCATGTGATAAAACTCATGTGAATTCATGTGATAAAAGAGCCAAATGATTATGGGCTAGACTGATAACTGGCAGTGTGGAGGCACAAGGTGGGCTCTGACACACACCATGACTGCTGTAACTTTAATGCTCCCTCCTCCTATCCATAACTGCAGGAACCCATTAGCTCCCAGGAATTAATAAAGAGGAATCAGAGTCTGTCAATGACAATCCCATTCCTGTCTCTTCAGAATCATACAGACCTCAGACTCTGTGTTCAAGGGTTTTTTAGATGCTAACTACTAATTTACAAAGACATAGGAAACTGCTGTGACTGTCAAATAAATAACAATGACACAATAATAGCAAGAGATCCTAAAATGTCAGGGCTTTAGCTTATCTATGGGACTTGCAAACTACTAAGTGGCATACACACCCACACAAACTCCTGATCTTGAGTAGGAAAACACATGCTTCATGCTCACCTAGCCTCTTTCTTGGCTATCCACTCTCAGGGATCACCATTCTGCCTTCTAACTCCTTCAGTATTTGAAGGTTTAATCTTTAATGTCTCCACATGTTGCTTTTTATTTGGTTAACAGTACCAACAGTAATGGATTAAGTGTCTTTTTTTAATAAGTTGCCATGATTGTTTATGAAATATAATATCTGTATGGGACTTCCCTGAATATTTGGTTTTGCTGCTATGAAAGAACAAAGATCACTGTTTGCATGTTGTCTGCTAGTGCTAGTGAAAGCAATTGGCTAATGGTGTTAGCCATGAATCCAGGACACTTTATTCTTCCTTTGTTTTTATGATAATGCAGAATTAAACACCCCCATAGCTGTGCAAAACGCAAGAAGGGAATCCTTGTCTGATAGTGTTTGTCTCCTTCCAGAGACACTGCTTCCCAGTCCACGTTGGGCAGATGCTGCAGGTTAGCCCAGGGGTGCCTGTACGAGCTCCCCTGGGTGGTACCAATAGATGGCTGCCTGCTCCTTGAGCCTTGCCATCCAACGGGAATGAAAGAATTGCATTTATCCTGGTAATAGTAAATCTGCTGTGCAACTGACCTGTAATTACACTTCATCTGCTGGAATACACACACAGGCAGAGGCATGCTGCAGCTCCTCTTTGTGCTATATGTTGGGTGACAGGGTGAGTGGAGGGACAGAAATTGGTGCTGTTTTTAAAGTGTTCACGAAAATGATGAAAAAATAGCCATACATTCAGATAACATTTGAAATATCTTTAATTCAAACCCTCATGACAATGAAGATATTGCAACCCCTCACCTGCATATTTTATATAAAGTGAGACAAGAGAACAACGAGGATAAAAATTGCTGTACATCTCCTTGCTTAATCACTCTTCCCTGCAGCTCTGAACAACAAATTAGACTTTTTAACATTCAAAACAATTCTTTCCTGACAAATTCTGTCTGAAGGAGTTCCTGCAGGGAAGCCTTCTTTTCCTAAGGAAAGGTTCAGGAATGTTACTGGCTACTTGGGTACAAAGCTGAGGCTCCTTAGTGACTGTAAATCAGTCCCATCTTGTTAATGTCAGTAAGGCTATGCTAATTTATGCTTGCTGAAGTACTCGAACCTGCCAACAGGCACCTGGTTAAAGAGGCGTGTTTAACCTGCTGGAGTTGCTCAGACACAATTAAAGCAGCAGACACTCCATTCCATGTGGAAAGGATACTGGGTTCAAGTCCATCTCTTCCTTCACCACCAGCAGCATTAGGGTGCCCCTGCCAGCAAAGCCTCCGGTGGAAATGGGAAGGCAGAGTACTCTACCTGCCAGCAATGTGCACTAGGAGCAATTGAAGAAGGAAGCTGAAGGCTTGCTGAGACCTCGGTCCTGCTGTACCCTGTGCTGAATGATGTCATGATCCAAACTTCCCCCACTATTATCCTGGCAGTCCTTGTTTTTGCCTTCTTGACCTGCCATATTTCCTTAGTCTCTTCAATTCTTGAACAAATTTTCATTTTCTTATCCTTATCAGGAAAAAAAACCACCAAAAAACAAAACCACAAAGGAAACAAAACAAAAAAGATAAAGAAACAAAAAATCCACAAACCCCACCAAAAAAAAAAAAAAAACCAAAAAAAAACCACAAAACCAAACCAAACCAACCCCCCTAAGAAAACCCAACCGACCAAACAAAAAAAAAAAAAACAAAACCAGAAAACCACTTGACTGGATGTTGCTGTTGTTGCAAGCTCTGCTCAGATACCTCATGCCTTTCTTCTCCTTTGTATTGTCTACTTGGACTATATACTCTGAGCAGGGTTTGCAGCTAAGTGCTGTACAAATAACGGAGACTAAATCTTGGTTTGTCCTCGCATTGCCATACTAAGAAAGGCATTTCAATTGTAAAAGTGTGCCTGTTTTTAATGACACATTGGCTTTCCTAGGTCCTACCAACAGAAACAAAGCAAAGAGAGACCAGAATACTCATTATGGACAGTGCTTCGGTGCAATCCTGCTATTTCATTTTCACCCACTTCTTTTCCATACAAAATGTACCTTTTTAACAACAGTTAAACATTATCATGAAACTAAGCAAAAAAAGTGTTATTCTAACGTGGCAAATTGTGTCCTTGCAGAACTGAAGACAGAAATTATAAAAGAAGCATATCAAGCAATTTGATTAATGTTTAAGATAACATACCACATGAAGGAAGAGTTAAAAAAAAGAATACTGCAAATTTGCAGTTTAACTTTGTGGTGGCACAGTAGTTATTTTTTATGTGTTTTTTTTTTCCCTTTGTTTTGTTTGTTTGTTTTTTTCTTTTCATTCTTGTTAGCATCTACCTTTCTGTCTTTACATGAGACACTACTTTCATACCAAAATAACAGCTTTTTGTTAGGGTTGTGAGATGTCAGAGATGATTTTGGTTGCTTTGTGTTCATGCCAGTGGTTGCTACTGTTCTCCAGACTGCAAATTTTTTGTGGAAAACTTTTACCTGGGCAAAACCATTAAAGAAACACATAAATTTGAAGGGTACTCATTCACATGGAAAGGGAATGGAAGTATGGATGATTTTTGCAACTCAAATCAATGATATTCTGCTATCTTTCTTTATTAGATGGAGATATGAGACATCTCATCTAACTGTAAACACCCACACTGTAGATATCTCCTTTGACCAAATTATGCTCATCCTTTCATAGTCCATGGAAAGAACTGCCCTAGTTTAGCCATTTCCTTTCAGATGAGAGATTACACCCTCTGAGTGCCTGTTTCTCCCTCTTAGCTCTAAAGGCTGTTTAGCCTACAAGCTCACATGGGGAGGTTTACACTATAGATATTTGTATTTTGTCGACTCAGTCCTTTTTTTTAGTGCCAGATCTGTCAGGATTGAAGAAAATTCACCTTCTGAGAGGCCTCACTCAATATGTATAAATTGCTTCTTCTGTGCATGCCAGGCTTGGACCAGAGTCAAAGCTTCTGAGTTTGAAGCAAAACTGAAAATTTCTGTGCAGAGGGAAGGACAGTCATAGCAGGGTCTGCAGCACAAGAAGGAACAGGGTAAGGTTGGAAAATTTAGAGGACTTGGCTTAATCCTCACAGCTCTCACTCCCCACTCTGACACCTCCCTTGGCTGCAGCAGCCAGCCTAGTCTCCAGCCCTCTGGCACAGGGATCCATGCTCTGAGCCCATGGCCTTTCTGACACTTCTGCCGATTGCTGCTTCTGGTGTCCCTGACATGAGCTAGCTTTGACCTGCGACAAGGAGAGGAACATCTGCTTCCAGACCAGGTGTTCTCAGGGATAAGTCCTCTTTCCTCGTTCATCTGTCCAGCTGCAGTTTTTATTTGCCACTTACTTGAAAGGCTGTGGTAAGTAGCAATTAGTAGAAGATAGCACAAGCAGGCATCTGCCTCCCCTAGGAATGAAGGCAACAAAATCTTGTGAAGGAATTTGCTTCCTTCACAATATTTTAGAAACTTAATTCCATTTAAAGGCCTTCCTGTGATTTCAACAACTAATCTCAGGAGGAGGGATGTGGCTTGAGGGTTATGGGAACAGTTAATTCCGGGCTGCCACTTGCTCCTCACGAAGAGTAAATCCTTCATGGTTCTCTCTTCCTCAATCTCTCTTTCACTCTCTCAAAGATGCCTGAATCTAATATAATAGTGAATATTAAGGACTATATAATTTTTTAGAGGTCTTGTTAAGCCTCTCCAAACCAATGCAAGAGAGAAATTATTACTATTCTGTATGTCTATGACAAGAAAAAAAACCCAATATGGGAATGTTTGTAATTAAATTATTGGTCAAATTCACAGAAGAGTCTCAGAGGGGACAGAAAAGCCCAAAATACTTGTTTAAATAGTTAAAGAGTTATGTATACCTTTCTAGTCCATAAATCTTTATATTTTCCACATTTTTTATTTTAAAGTCCATAAATCTTTATATTTTCTACATTTTTTATTTAAAAGACTTTTTTTATTCAAGGAAAATAGATTCCACAAAAAAGGACATAAATATATTTGCCTTCTGAGCCAGTCTGATCCAATCTTTTTCATGAAACCTAAAAGGCCATTATTCATAAAATTGTGCTTGGAAAAACTGGAGGCAGATGAGAGAAACACTTTTCCCCCAGGCTCCTTGGAGACCAGTGAAGCTGCTAGTAGCTTGCTTTAATGCAGAACTGGAAAAGGGCTCTGCCTACCCACACAGTGTAGCTGTATTTATCTGAAAGTCTTCCCATTATTTGCCTTGGATACAATTAATTATTTTGTACCTAAGGTGTTCTGTGGCATACCATTACATCACATTAGCCTTGTGCTTGACATCAGACTGATGCAATGTGATACGTTAGGAGTCCTACCAGAGCTGTTTTAATTAGGCAAGCTATTTTATTCACTTTGTGAATATTTGCTTTGTGTTGCCTGTACAAGGCCATAAAATACAAGCACCTCAATGCTCCCAGCTAAATGTCAGATGGGGTATCCTACACTCTGCTGATTAATTATATAATACTTAGATCATTTAGCTAATCTGTTGAATGCATATCACACAGTTAATGAAAGACTTCAAAGCTTCAGGAAGACCTAAGAAATGAATCATCGTGTACAGCACAGTCTTCATTACTCATTGCAGAGCTGCAGCATTCGGAGTTACTAAGTTTGAGCTGGGAGAGTTGCAAATGGCAGGGCTACCCTGCCAAACTCTGCTTGTTCTTTCTTTTCTGCCTGTTTGAGGAGTCACACACAGCAGGGTGAATAGATACTCTGGCTGCTTTTCAGAAGGGCAGAGATTGATCCCTGAGACTCTGATGGGGAAGGGGTTTCATCAGTATTGTTCCATTTTCTAGAGTGCTACAGCACCCATGGACCAGCCTCTGCATTGCTGCCCTGGGTAAAATTTTAGGGCAGTAAAGGAAAATAGTAATGCTTGCCCAAGCAGAAAAATTCTGAGAAGGCCTAGAGCCCGTAGACATTTGTGAGGTTTGGTTTTTCCTTTTCTGTTTTTTTTTTTTTTTTTTTTTTTTTTTTCCACGTGGATGTACATTGATTAGCAAACACAGACTGAAATGTCATGACGTTGTCACCATCATCACCATTGTCACGGCTGGAGTAGCTCATTCCATTTTCAGAGTGGGTTTTTTTTTCAGCCTATTAGCAGCAATTAAAGGTATCAGTTTATCAGTTGTGTTTTAAACCACCATGAGTTGTTTTTCCATAACTCTGAAGGCTGGAGATTATTTGGTTTCTCTGGGATGGTGGAGAAGAAAAGCTTGCTTTTTAATTTTTTTTTTTTTTTTTTTTTTTTAGGAAAATATCTGGGATTGTGGAATGGAAGCCTCATTGAATAACAGCTCATTGATGTTTTGTGATCTGGCTCATTAGGTCTGGTCTGGAAGCCTTAAGCTTGTAGCAAAGATACTTTGTGAGGGCTTGGGTGAAATGCAAATTAGAAATGGTCAAGAAGAAAAGCATATGGGTTGAGAGGGCAAAAATGAAATCTATTTAGTTATTATGATTTAGCTGATCAGACAACTCCTCACTCACAGATTGCCTGTGGAAAGAAATTCCGTGAATGGTGTGAGGTGCTATCACCAAGAAATCAAAGCCAGTAGAAATAGAAACTGTCCTCTGGGGTACACCGAGGAGTCTCCAGAGCTTCATCCATCCCCACATCTCTCACCTCACTGTTCTGCACCATTATCAGTGCTCAGTCGCACTGGGGGTCATCCTGCCCCAGACTCCCTTTGTGGGAGGACTTGTGAATTCTTTCCCTATCTGACTCACCCGAAGGAAGCTGGAATAGTTAACAATCACCTACTCTTGTTTTTTTTAAATTGCCTCTGGCTGAAGGAGATTAAGCAGTATGTGAGCTATCTCTCTGTCCTCTAACCCTCCAACGGGGGAGTGGAAACAAACATCTGAGGTGAGAGTGTCCTATCCACTCCAGACTCTTTCTGAGTTAATTTCCGTTGGGGTATGGGGGATGTACAGCAAAATGCAGCATACATCTCCTCCCCCTGTTTAAAAAAATTCCTGTATGTGGTCAGAATCAGAGCTTTTTATCTCATTTGAAAGATAACACCTCCAGGAGAGCATCTTAGGAGAGCAATCTAGTACTGAGTCAGAGGGAAGAGAATGAGTCACTGCAGCACTTAGATTTTTCTTGGAAGTTTCTCACTAAAGCATTGCCCCAGTCTGACACTGTTTAGTAGATGACATCAGAGAGACTGGAGTTTATGTTAAATTCAGAATGGATAAAGGCTAGGATCCCAGGAAAGTGTTTTTCAAAGAGTGGTTAATTTTTTGTGGGGCAGTTAAAGAGCACTTAATTGGGAGTATATTCATCAGGCATTTACTGTAAAACCAGAGTAAACAACAGGGAAAAAAAAAAAAAAAAAAGGGAAGAATAACCAGAAATCTTAGGCTGCTGAATAGGATAGATACAACATGTGTCACATTGCAGACTGTTCTTTCCTTTAGCAATGGCACACAAAGTGAACTCTTTATAATTGTTTTGTATTTGGCTAGGAAAAGTGCCGGTGCCGGTCTTTATTTTTTAAAATCTTACTTTGCAGCTACCTGATTTTTGCAGTAGAGCTGCGTGTAATCCTGTGAAGGATCCCCTCAACAACAGCGAGACATCAATGGCAATGCCAGGTTGTCATTGTGGAGTGGTGCCCTGGTGATTATCAGTGAATTGACAATGATTAGTGACTCATTGTTGCTCATTCTTAATCCAGCCCACTCCACCACTGCTTGTACTGCCTTGTGGGAAGCAAATCTAAGCACATGCAGAGGAAGAAGCCTCAGTGTTATTTTGCTGGCAGCCTTCTAGAAACCTCCTTTGCACTGTAAATGCTTGTCTGCTGCCTACGGACTTTGCCATTTGGCTAGAGATTTTCTTCCAGCCCTACACGGACTTCAGAGGGCAGACATTTTACATTACTGCCAAATGGTAAAAAAGGTAAAAACTATTTAAGCCAGTGAAGCATGAGATGCACATGTGTGTGTTGTGAAGATAGCACATGTTGTGAATGAAAAATGTGCTGGCAAGAATCACTGCTGTCAGTCTGCTGAGGAATCTCCCTGTGCTGAAGAGATCAGTTCCTGTGGATCACGGTGGTACCTACCACCTACCTCAGCATCCTTAAGAAAGGACCCAAAACCAGAAAGGTTTATATAAGCTTCTTTTCTCCTGCTTCAGGCTTGAAGCCACATGACATGCAGATAACTGTAGATGAGCAGAAGTTCTGTTTGCTCTGATTTCTAGTTTGCTTCTTTACTTCTAGTAAAACTCAGATGAGGTTGAAGAGTAGTGTGGCTGATGCTTGGCTCATGTGCCTTGACTCATCCCAGTCAGATGTGTCAGAGCAGCCTGTAGGCCAAACATCCCCTCACCAGACATCACAATTGTATGACATCAAGAGAGGAGAGTAGAAGGGTAGATGAGAAACTGATGAAGTTCAGCTTCATAAGGGCTTTTAACAACCTGAGCTAGAAAAGCTGGAAATGAACTTGCCAGTGGAAGTATCTGATATTCACTGCATCTGTTTCAGTTCTCTTAAAATTCTGTAAAAGCTGTCCCTCTCCTAGTATTGCCTTCTGCCTCTCTTGTGCCAACATATTTCCTCCATGAAGCTGTCCAATTAAACCTGAGCTTCCTTTATGATTAAGTACTCAAGGTGCAAGCAAATTGAGGCCCAATGTGTTTTCAACAGGCAAGTCTTTAAAAGATGGTGAGAAGAAGGAGCAGCCTATACAACAGGCTGTCTTTTCAGTCTAGGCTTCATGCTTAAAGCAATATTTCTCAGAAATCATACTGAAGACAAAAACATGCTCAACAGCTCTATGTTCAACAGCATTGTTTCTGGAAAGAAAAACCATTTTTCGTACGTGAATGAATTTATAAAACAAGGCAAAGTGGTTTACAATCACTTTGAGAAAAAAGGGGTAGGTGTGCTACAGGGTCTCTAGTCTTTGACTTTGATCTTCATGCCAAACATGTTTTGTCACATTTGCTCTCATTGCTTTGAGCTGTTTCCTGGCAAATTGAGGAAGTTCTGCTTACTGCAGCTATGCATCTTGAACAAATATAAACTTGTTTATATATACAGTTTTGACGGATGGAGTGAAAGCTGGCATTTCAATGCACATTTCAAGAGTTTGCATCCATGGTTCTTGGCAGACTGGTACATCCTGAAAAAAATATTGTTTCTGCCTCAATGGTATGGAAAACCTTAGCTATGATAAATGGGCAGCCACAGGTAAAGTGGCATCCACACAGCTGCCTGCCAGACATTCTAGGCAGGTGTCCAGGCATAGAATCATAGAACAGTTTGGGTTGGAACGGACCTTAAGGATCACCTAGTTCCACCCCCTCTGCCATGAGCAGGAATGCTGTCCACAAGCCCAGATTGATCAAAGCCCCACTCAACTTGGCTTGAGCACTTCCAGAGATGGGGCATCCAAAATTTCTCTGTGCAACATGTTCCAGTGCCTTACCACCCCCACAGACAAGAATTTCTTCCTAATATCCAATCTAAACCTGTCCCCTTTCAGTGTAAATCCATTTCCCTTTGTCTTGTTGCTGTCTTGTTAAATCTCCTTCTCTAGCCTTCTTGTAGGTCCCCTTCAGGTTCTGTAATGATGCTATGAGGTTATCTTGGAGCCTTTTCCTTTCCAGACTGAACAACCCTATTCCAGGGGTTGGAACCCCAGCTTTCTCAACCTATTTTCATAGAAGAGGTTCTTCAGCCCTCTGATTACCATGGCTCTCCTCTGGACTTGCTCCAACAGGTTGACATCTTTCTTATGTTGGAGGCACCAGAGCTGGATGCAGTACTCCAAGCAGGGACTCATGGGAGCAAAGTAGAAGGGGAAAAACATCTCCCTCAATCTCCTGGTAACACTTTTACTGCCAGGCCAGGACATGGTTGGCTTTCTGGGCTGCCAGTGCACATTGACAGGTCATGCTGAACTTCTCGTCGGTGCACCAACATCCACAAGTCCTTCTCTTCAGGGCTGCTCTCAATCCATTCTCTACCCAGCCTGTATTTATGCTTGGGATCGCCCTAACCCACATGCAGAACTTGCACGTGACCTTGCTGAATTTCATAGGTATGCATCTACTGAACAGGTCAGCACGTCTGCCTCTGCTCCGTGATGCCAGCGGCTGGTCAGCAGCCACAGACCAGACTGACCAGCAGTGGCACAGAGTGTTGGAGTGGGATGGAGACCTTGGCTTTGTGCTCTATAAATGGAACAGTGCAGATCACACTACCAAACTTGTGTGTGAAGAAAGGTGTGTCTGCCGGAGGCGGCCGTGGCTTACCGCCACCACTTCTCTGTGGCCTTCAGCAGCAGCCACGGGGGCTGAGAAACCTTAGGCTCCAGCTTCAGGCATCAACAAGTGTCCCAAGGACATGTGCTGTGCTGTGTTCCTTGCTCCAACACTTGTTGGAGCAGGCTTTCCCCCTGCTGCAGTTGAAACTAAGGGACAAAACGCCCATGGAAACTAATGGGAAGATGGGCAAGCCCACTTCCCATATGGTGCCTGTCAGCCACGTGCGTAGGAACCACATCTGATATATTTTTGTTCGGATCATGTGCTTGGTATAATGACTGAGATTTGTTAAGTCCTGAGACTGTAGACCTTAAGTAATTCCCAAGTTTTGTATGAATATCCATCTTTGTTCTTTTGTGAGAGAATCACATGCCAGTGTGAGAACTCATATGATTTTGGGTGCTACTTAGAGAAGCCATCTGATATAAGGTACACTTAAAGTGCTCCACAGCAAATTCTGAGACTCCCATTAGAGCAGTATTTCTTTACACAAACCTGAAGTGGAAGTAGCTTTGATTTTTTGATGAATAATTGAGAGACATTGAGGCTGAATATTATAATTTTTTACATTTCTGTGGGTTCTATATAGCTATACCTACCACCATGGCAGCTTAGTAGTTGTGAAGCTATAATGCTATCAATCACTTTTGCTGTAAAATGAATTATATTGTTTATAATGTTTATTTATTTATAATGTTTGAAACATAAACAGGAAAACTTTTATACAAAATTTTGCCTGAGAGCATAACCTTTATAGTTAAAATATTTCTTGCAATAAAGCTGCTATAACATAAAATAATGATATTAGATCATAGGATCTCTTCTCCACAGATTAATATTTTGTTAGGTGGATCATTTCAATTTAAATAGGTCCCTGAACTTTGGGTAGATAACCAAAATGTTAATATGACATTATAGTGGACAGGATTTATCTGTTAAGAAACACACTTATGGTGTGTTTGACTTTGAAAAAATGTATCACATTATAACTGAAATTGTTCAGAGTACAGTGGAGCATAAAAGAAAAATTATTTTGAATGAGGCACAGGCACAAGTTGACTTTCATGCTTCCTAAGGACAGAGGCTCAAGGAAAATGTGTATCATCTTTGTTGGTTTGTTCTTACCTTCTGGAGACATCTGGAAGTTCCCCAGTCATGAATTGCACTTGAGTGAACTAGATGCAAATACTATATGGTTTAAGAAAGATGCAAAAAAAAAGAAAGGTACCTTCCCAAAACTTATTTATTGCTGACAGTGCCACCAAAGCAAAGACCATCTAGAGTTTTTCTCATCTTAACAGTGTAATTAAGGAAAACTTTTCCCATTTTACTGTTTCATAATTGCTATACTATATCAATCCTATTTTGTCAGTAGGTTTGTTAGCAATAAATGGTTGGTGTAGGAAAAGAACAGAACTGCACAGCAGCTATATTTATAGGAAGCCAGAATTAATTTAATATGATTTATTCTATTCAGAGTAAAAATTAATATCTAACAGAAACAGCTAAGAACCTCTCTTGAGTGGACAAAAATCTTCATTTACTTCCACTGCACCCACAGTGATTTCCCACTCTGCTGCCTAAAAGCTCATTCTTCACAGATAATAATAAACATCATGGACTAAATGATGACTGCAGCTCCTCTGCTAGAATCACAAGCCATCACTTATGTTCCAGTCAGTGCTGTTCTTCTTCCAGAGTGCACTCTGCATTACCAGACCCTCTGCTTGAGCGCTGGCTTCAGTCACCATCAAACTCACTAAAAGTAAAGATGTAAACGTTTTCCAAGCAGTTGTCGAACACCTAATAAACCTGAGTGTTATCCTTGTTCTTCAGTTAGTCACTGCCTACTTACCATTAGGAAAAAAGGGACTTTGACCTCTAAAATAGAATTTCAGGGACGATCTCATCCAGAACATCTGAAAAATGTGTCAGCTAGAGCCATTAACCAATTTAACCTTTACTGTGTTTCATACTTAACAGCAAAAACAATTCCCTCTATCTGTGTCCTAAGGGTATGGGAGAGATACTGATATAATTTACAATGTATTCTGGTAGATAAGGTTTCATTTTCATCTTTGGCATTTGAAGATGCAAGTCTAATGACACCGTATAAAAATGACACTCTCTTCTAATTTGTTAATGCAAAAGGTGAATGATTATGAACTTCTGAAAGTAGTCAATTCATCTGCCATTAGTAGAAAATATTGGCTTGACTTCGTAATAAATAGGTGGTTAAGTCCTGGAGTATTAACAAAATAGTTTTAGGATCTAAGAAAATCTAGAGGTTATTTGAAAGACTTGTGCATTTTTCCCCCCAGAATGGATTGGAGAAACTTTTCATGTGTGATATGTTAGTTCTCCAATAGTTTAAAATGCCTGTATATCCTGACATACCATTTGGAGAACTTCTCAGACCTATGGTTGGAAGGCATCCATTTTAAAAGTTAATGTTAATAAAGGCTTGGTTATGAGTGAGTGGAAAACATGCCTGATTTACAACCCAGAATATCCCCTTAATCTAGACAACTTGGGTGCTGTGTCCATGTCACTGAAAAGGTACCTCCTTCATTGATTATTCTCTACTCTCTTGTAATCTAAGAAATAGTTTGCCATAGAGACAATAAGCTTTCCATGATAAATGCAACAGGGAAATGTTTAAGTTCCAAATCTCTTTGTCTTTCTGGTGATGCCAGGCACACACCAGCCATGTAACAAGATTTAGTATCATGCCATGCAGCAGAATGGGAGTCACTCATGGCAGCCTTGGGGCTGTCCTGTCAGACCTTGAGCAGAGCCCTGAGAGGCTGTGTCTACCTTCTTGCATGAAGCCTAAGCACCAGAAACACTGGATGTTATGTTTCTGTCTCAAGTAATTAATTAATGAAGGGAGAAATAATTAATGATGAATGTAACAGAAGTACAGTGTAGGTACTGAGGTTAACAAGTTTATCTTATTTCTCACCATCCATTATCTGTACATCTCTGTTATTAAGTGGATAAATTGCCTAATCAAGAATTGGGCAAGTATAATCCAAAGCCTCTGACTCCTGCAGTATTCCAGCTACATTTTTGGCAATGTGAAAGATGTGTGGTAAGTCATCAAAGTGATTGCTGGAACAAGTGTTGCAGGTAGCAACAAAAGATCCATTCCCCAGGAATAATTTTGTCTTTAGGACTCCCCATTATTAAGTGGGAATACTGTCTAAAGAACAGAAAAATAATTATGTTTTTCTAGTTCAATCTGGATGCTGATGCTATTCTTGTCAAAGTGGATGCGAAAAAATCCATTTCATAGGCAGACTTCAGCATGACTTCAGTTTCTGTTCAAGTGTTGGAAGAAGGTGCTTAGGATACCTTAGGAAAAAAATTAGCAACTCAGTGAACCAGGTTCAGAACCTGGAGGAAAAGAAATCATTCTTACTTCCACTTAAAAAAAAAAATTAAAGAAAACAAAATCTTTCCTGTTATTAAAAACAAATTTGCCAGGAGCATCTGGACTTTCCAAATGTTTAGCATGTGGATGACTCACCAGCTTTATGCTAAGATATTATGCTGTTATTTCAAAACTGAAATACCAGCTTTGACATTTTTACATGTTGTACAGAGATCCATAGTCTTTCTCCTTATTATATATTATTTCAGCTTTTAAAAATCTAGAAAGAATCTTGGATGAAATGTGATGCTGATTTTGAATCTCTTATAAAATGATTTTTCTCTGACAAATGATTTATTAGAGGAATTGTATTTTTAAAAGCCTTTATTTTTCTTGCTTGGCCAGACTCTCATTTTAGATGAATAATACCTGTTGCAGAAAATGGAATCAAAGAAGTTTTCTATTGAGCTCAGGACTTAGAATGAACCAAAGGCTTTCCTGAGCTGGGCCAATTCAGATGGTCTTTCTAGAACTTCTCTGATCATTGCTAGAAGGCAATTCGAAATGCAGCTCTTCCACCACTGGCCAACAAGTCTTAACTGCCCAGAAACATAATTTTTAGAGAAGGTGGAGGAAAGGAAAGATTAAAAAATCTTTTTATGTGTGTGTGTGTATATATATATATATATATATGCATACTTTGCCCTCCTTAAAGTATTTACATCTGCAGGGCTTCATTTTGGCTTCTGTAACTGAATTTAATTTTTGTGCATAAGGAATTATATGTGCTCAAATAAATATATATATACTAAATGCCTCAGTTTGGTCATGCAAATTGACTTGGAGTAAAATAAACTAGGAGTCTTCTTGCATGGCTAGAACCAGGAAGATTAAAATAACCTGAGCCAAGGAAGGGAAAGTGCATTGCTGAGGCACATCTATTGCTTGTGATTTTTGTTACAATTAAGCATGGAGTTTCATACAAAACAAATGAAAAACTTGGTCCTCAGAGGTTTCCAGATCTTCAGATAAGGGTGATCTTTTGGCTAGTGTAATACAAAGAGCAAGGCTGACCTATCTTCTGCAGCATCTAGGATCTTTAGGTTAACTCAGACTGACGAGAAGACGATCTCAGGATGAAGAAGGAAATAGGTATACAAGGCTTCTCTATCTCCCTGCTCTAGTGCTCAGGATGTGCTATAAAATGTGTGTATAGTTACAGAATTCAGAGAATGATTTTAAATGTATGGAGACGTACATCACAAATACAGGAATTCAGCTCTCTGTGTACATAAAATAAGAAGCTCTGAAATTGCTCTGCACTATTTTTCATGATAAGTTTGTGTCTTTCTTTAGCTACATTGGCTTGTTAATTTTACATTTCTCTGTATTGTCTCCAAAGAGAAGGAAGGCTACTTTTACCATAGCTGTATTTGGATCTAGTTCAGATTTCAAATGATTTCTATTTCTTTTATTAAGAGCCATGACTGTGGCAGCAAGATCCAAGAGTACAGAGCCTATCTAGCAACTGTCATATTATATTTTTTTGTCCTCTCACAGAAGTTGTTCTCAATTCAGGCACTGAAACACAGGTATCTACAGGTCTGAATAAAAGAGGTGGAGGTAGGAGAAGAGACAGAAGTCCTCTGAAAAAAGTTGCACCATTTACTGGCAGTGTCCCATCAAAGCAAACTAGAACTATTTAGCTACGCTTTTATGTCATAACTGGCCAGGACATGCAGATGTAACAATTGTAACTTTATAATCTCCCTGTCTGTGGTTATTGCTATTTTCCTGTGGCTCTGTAAATGTTGTGGTTTAAGCCAGCTAGCAACTAATTCCCAAACAGCCACTCAGTCACTGCACTCCCCAGTGGGATGGTGGAGAGAACTGGAAGGGCAAACCTCAGAAAATGTGTGGATTGAGATAAAGATAGTTTAATGGGGCAGAAGAGGAAGAAGATAATAATATTGATAAAATTACTAATGATAGTAATATACAGAACTAGTGATGCACAAGGCAATTGCTCACCACCTGCTGACCTGCCAGTTCCCAAGCAGCAGTGGCCCTCAGCCAGCTTTCCCCCCATTTCCATGGTGAGCATGATGCCACAGGCTATGGAATATCCCTCTGCCCAGTTTGGGTCACCTGTCCTGGCCATGTCCCCTCCCAGATTCTGTGCCACTCCAGCCTTCTCACTGGCAGGGCATGAGAAAATGAAAAGTCCTTGACTTAGTCTAAACACTGCTTGGGAACTAAATAAACATGCTAAATCCAAATCACCACACTATACCAGCTTTATCTCTATTCCAAACAAAACCATGGCAGTAAATAACATAATTGAGTATCTGAGGGACAACTGTCCCTTTCCTGAGGAGCAGACTGCCTTTCTTGAGCCCTGAAAATCCCTTTGCCTTCCCTGCTTCTATGCCTGCTATCCATTGCATGCCATTGGGTATACAGTTCCCTCTCAGTAGCTAATGAGACTTAAATAAACATACTGAGAGACGAACATGGCCTCTAGAGTTTAATAAATGATGCTGATTCTGGTTTCAATTACACTGGTGTAAATCTGGAACATCACCACTGCTTACAGTTGAATTAGTCTAGATTTATATCACAGCTGAATTTAGTCCATAGATTTCATCTTTTTAACCCACTGGAATTTTATCACTGTGATTTAAGCCTTTTAAAATGACAAATATAAAGATAATTCAATCGTTCAGGTTGTATACCTATTTTTTTTCACATCTCTTTGCATACTGGAGTTCTATTTATATTTTTATGTTTTTAAGCTTTACTCTTCCAATAATCAAGCAACTGATAACATTGTACTGATAACTGATACCATTGCATATTATAATTAGAATATATATTTTTTACTTTGTCCTTTGAGTCTGCCCTTGAATTTTTGTGCTTTTGGCTATAAGTAATGTATAGCCAAAGGTTTTAAGCACAATTTGACGTCCTGTTCAGGATTAAAATGAAGTGATTTGATGGATGGAAGAAACATAATGCATCTTAAACTAGTCAAGAGAACAAAGTACTGTTTTGTTCTAAAAAGCAAGCAGGGCCATCTATTCTATGATCACATCACCAGTGTTATAATGAATAATGTGCTCAAAATCTGCCAAAAATCAAAGGTGAGTCAATGGAAAAAAATGTTGAGAGGGACATGCAGCCAGGGAACTCACAGGCAGCACAGACCTTGAGTCCAGCAACTTTTACCACAGTCCTCCCTTTAGGTACAAATGAGTAGCTCTCTTTTAAGTTCTTCTTAGCTCAGACAGAGTATGATCAGCCATAATTACACAAATTATAAGGAGGCAAATTTCTATGCATTCTAATTCTAAGATGGAAATGCCAAACATTCATGAAATGTCATGATTTTAATCTTTGAAGCAGATTCAGCTCAGTAATGTTAGAATTTCGCAAAAAAGAGGAATATAAATTGATGTAGTAAAGGTATTAGTGAGCAGGAATCTTGGATTGTAGGATTCTTGTGAACATAAAATATGAAGACAATCTAAACTGACTGGGTTAAATGCAATTGCCAGTCTTGATGAAGCCATGATCTTCAGTAATGCTGAGGACAGGAATCCATAGATCTCATAACAGTTGCCCATATCTTCTTGTTATAATAAGAAAATGTGTGTAGGAAGGGGGAGGGGGAAGAAGATATAAAAACCTGTGCAACAGAAGCCATTTAAAAGGCAAGATTTGCCAACTATCGTTACCATAGTTACCTTGCATTATAATTATAGGAGAAAGATCTGTGGTGGACTTATTTAACTATGTGTGGGATGTATTGGTGATTGGATGATGACCCTTGTTCTCTGAAATAAAGATGAGACATAGCCTCTCCCAGTGCACCAGGCTAATGGAAATGAAATATCATACTCATTAAATATATCAACCTGTCAGTGCAACAATTAAAAATTATATTTATTTCAAGATAGCTGGTCACATATCCTGGAGATGCAGAATTGAAAGTTTCTTAAAAACAGGAGAAAGAAGGTTAGCTGAGTTCTTTAGTGTTAATTTTTAAACCCACTGGGTCAGGATGTGTGCTTCTAGAGAGCTGATACACACTTCTATTGAAGAATTAAAGTACACTGACAAGTCTAGATTAACTGTGAGTACTGGAGTCTGCTTGTTAAAGCTGTATATGTAAGAAACTGGTTCTTTGTTCTTCCTGTTTGTAAACTGATCATTCTTGAGACATGCATGCTCTTGTTCTATACCTCACCACTTTGTGCTGTTTGTTTGTTGTTTGGTTTTTTGTTTGTTTGTTGTTTTTTGCTAATTTTGGAAAAAAAGGTAATTGGGTGTTTTTCAGAACAAATTTAACAGTGTAGGGGAGCACACATTCTCTAGTGATCTTGTCTTTTCATACTGGCCCAGATTTGGTGTAAGGCATAGAAGATGCAGAAACTCTGGCATTACCATCCCATATGGCATTGAAACTCCTCTTTGGATCCTTGTGCCTGGTACAGCTATGGAACAGCTGCAGATTATTTGCCTTGCCATTGTTCTGCCATTTGTCCTGGGGACAGTGAAATACAGGACTGCACAAGGCAAAGGTACATGCTAACTCACCTGCCTAGGAACTGCTACTCAAAGAATCACAAAGAAGCAAACATTTGGAACCTAAAAATGTACAGTATCAAGTCTTTAATCCTTCACAATTGGCTACCTCCTCAAGATGACCTTTTTTTCCCCTTTTCCTCATACATACTATTGTGAAAACCCAACAGCTGAAAAAAATGTAAAACCAGTACTTAGTTGAAAGAGAGATTGTTTTGTAGCCTGGTGGATTTTGAGTCACAGCTGCATTGGCCTTTTCAGATGCTTAGATATGTTTGTTGTGGCCAAACAACTGATCTTGCTGTAAGGTGACTAACTTGGGACCTGCTAACATCATCATCATGACAGCTCAAGCTAACTGCCCTTGTATTTGTCTACTTCTGGGGCATATTTTGCAGCCTCCTTTGGGCTAGTGGCTGCCTCTTCTACTACTTAGATTAGGACCTAAAATAAAATTTAAAATAACACTAGGTGTGTCTGCAAGGATTGGAATGCACCCCTGCAAATGTAAATATAAAATACTCGGTACCATGTTATGATTCATGCTTAACTTTCTACTAGTTTGGCATTTTCTATGGCAATATTACTACTTATCTTTTTTGATCTCTTTGTTGCCCACAACTTTGTCCTGAGAAAAATCAATCTGCCTGGTCTCCTGTTTTTCTAGCATGGTTTTTGCTGTTTTTATCACCCAAATCATGGCATACCTGCGAAGAAAAGAAACACTCTAGCAGCCCTCTATAGAGAGAAAAACTAGTTTACATAAGGTTTCCATAGGGCTATCTAGGGCATTGAACACTTACCACTCCCTGCTTGATTGGTTTTTAGACCCTCATCATGGCTACAGGGGAGGACCTGTCACAGTGTCAACAGTTCTGCCACCTCCCTCTTCTGAGTTTCTCTTTTATTCTGTTATAATTCTAGCCCGGTTCCAAATTTTATTTAACTCTACATTAAAGATGCCCTGAAATATTAAAAAATCCCCATTGTGAAACATTTTGCTTCTGTCCAACTAAATTTTTGCATGGCAGAAAAAGTCTGGACACAATCCATTTTGCATCTGTTATTTGTTTTCTGCTCTGCCACTGACACAGAGATATCAATCTTTTAGGTTGTTGTACTTTTAGAACATATTTTTAAGTTACTGTAAATTGGAGTGACTTTCGATTGTGCTGGGCTGTGGCCAGACAACATCTGACCTGTAATTTGCATGTTCTCTGTGTACTGAACATTCACTCACCCTACACCTAGAATGAAATACAGAAGTAGGAAGAAAGCAGTCTGGTATTTTTCTTACTGTGCAAAACAATTTTTATACCACTCACATACTGCTTTGTCAAAGAAACCAGTAAATCTATTTCAGGTCAGCATTTTAATCTTTTTTTTTTTTCTTTGTGATGAAGGCATAAAGGTGCAATACTTCATGGCAGTGAAAAAATATATTGATGGAAATTATTTTTATGGTTCTCACAATCCTTATTAGTCTCCATAACATGATAAAGTAATTCAGAGAAGGAATCCATGGCACCCTCACTGTACTTCCCAGTTTCTATCCTTTCTTTGCGGGCTGACATTTATTTCTTGGAGATATTAACTAAAAACTGGAAAGACACAAATATTCCATATTTCCTGCATGACCATGGAGTCTACAGAATCTCTGAAGTCACTTGACACTATTTCTGCAATCTTCTGCAGAACTTAACAGCCTGAATATGTGCAAAAATATCTGTTAGTTAATTTTCAGTGGGGGAGGCTGTAGCTTTTGACTGGTGCTCCACATTCATGAATGACTAAATTTAAGTCTGATAAACCTTTTGTCCAGGTAATCAGCCATGATAGAGGGTGGGGAACATTTAGTCTTTCATTTTGGGTAGCCTCCATTTTACTCAACAGAAGTGGTAACTATCACAGATTATTCTGTGCTAAGTGTAAGGCTGTTAAGATGGAACTGCAGACTGTCTTCATTTTGAAGAGGGTTTTCCTTTTTTATCCATAGCAGTAGTGCAGTAATGAACATGAATAATTTATTATTGCTGTAAAACCAGATGCCAAACTGTTGCACAAGAAAATAGTTTGCTTATGCAAGGGAGATAATAGGGCCTTAAACTCATTTTGCACATATTAATATTGCCTAATATTAATCTCCTAACACGGACCAAAGGCTGGGGTTGCAGCCCATTGAACACGTGGAGAGGCACATGCACAATGTATCTTGCTGATACAATTGTGGTCAAAAACCTCACACTGAAAAGAAATCAGCCTCACTAAGTTCTCTGATTTAAGGAATCAGATTATTTATTTATTTATTTATTTATTTATTTATTTATTTATTTATTTATTTATTTATTTATTTATTTATTTATGAATCTCTTAAAATGCATTTTCAGGATTTTATCCAGCAAATCCATACTGGGTGAGAAAAGCATAGTAGTTCATTGGTCTACTCTGTGGGAACTATTGAACAGAATTTGCAAGCCTAGAGTCTTAAATTTGAAACCTCTCTGTGGGCATGACAATGTCAAATTGCCGTTGTCCAAGGAGAGAGAGTTCAGTGAGGTGAGCCTATGTCAAACATTTGGCACCCTGAATCTCAGTAAGATTTCAATCTTTTTACACTCTCTGTCTTGTATTTTACTCCTACATCTGCAGTTTTGAATATTCAAGAACTAGCTGAGAGAGGGAGTACATTATTTTGGGCTACTGGTATTTAGTTAGAAGTTGTCAATCAGCCCACAGTCAGTGTGCAGTGAAGAATAAACACTGCCACAATCTGAAAAAAAACACTCATTACTGTTGATACAAAATTAATTATACAAAATAATCCCAAATTAATTGTTAATAGTTCTCAGATTGTGTATTAAATTTTGGTTCATGTTGACTTCCTCACAGGGTTCTGCAGTAGGGTAAGTAGAATTACACATGGTGTTTCGGTAAAAATTACTTCCCACAAACTCACTTTTCTTACAGTTTCCTCAAGGTCAGTAGCAATTTGCCTGCAGTGAATTAAAAAAATGCAATTTTGTTTTGCTTTTTCTGTATCCTTCACATAATTGTATTTAGCCTTAACACTCCAAAGCTGCTACTCATACGAAACAGGAACATCTGCACATGCTCAGTCTCTTGTCAACAAAATAAACTCAACCTTCAGAAACTGCTCAAAGAAAACTGTAAAAATTCACACATATCCAGTAGCTCTTATGGTATCATCAGCTCTGGAAGAAATAGAAGAAAATTTATAGATTACTTCTAAACAAATTAGAATTTCCCAAAGAACTGGAGGTATGAAGATGCTTATACAAAAACTTGGGAATTAAATTTTTAAAGCAGTGTCATTGCCAAGTTGTTGAGAGTTGGATAGAATATTACCTTCTCTGTTTTAACAAGGAAAGGTGATTTTTCTGAAGGTTAGATGTCACAGTGACTTCAGCTAAGCTGATGGCTGAAGTTTGGCCTGAGGATTGTTGGTCTGGTGCCATGTTGATGTGGTGGCCACCTGTTTGATTGGTTTTTTGGCACTGTGATGGAATTGCTTGTAAGAAACCGTGCTGAACTGCTGAGAGGTAAGTGGAATGCTTTAAAACTGGAAATTACTAGATTATCAAGATAGAAAAAGTTCCATAAAATACATTTCTTTTGAGAAAAGGGTTTGCTAAGAGGGCAGCTCTTATCCAGTGTGAAATTTCTATTCAGAAAGAGAAGAGGTATATACAGAACTCTATAAAATACAAACATCTGTAAATACAGATGCCTCTCAGGGTGCTGTAATATCTCTTTTAGCTGGCTACTTTTCTGAAGAATCCTGGGTCTTGAAGAACATCATACACTGGGTATTTTCTGGCTTGTTCTTTAAAGATGTATTATATTTTTTATGCTAATTTAGGAGAAAACAATAATGAAAATATTTTTTCCCCCAGTTCTTAATGGTTGTTGATGCTGCTGTTCATTAGTTTTTGGCTTAGTACCTGCTTAAAATTATGATTCAAACAGTTTTTAAAAGATAATTAACATAAATTTGTTTGATAAGTTTGTTAGCTGTATGTGACACAGAACATTCTTATGCATCTGTTTGAATATTTAATTTTTCTTCTTTCAAATATAAGATTAATTTTGTAGTATGCTAGTAAAGCAAATTATTCTACTATAATTAGTAGAAATCAGACAAAGATGCAATATCAATCTGAAAACTTTGAGCAGGTCTTTTGAGGGCAATGAGTAGTGAACAATGCACAGTCTGATGTGCATCATCCTTGTCATGGAAGATAACACTTCTAGCTAGGCAGTGAACTCTGCCAGAAGCAAACTCCCTGAAACCTAAACCCTGTGCAGAAGAGAATTCATTGCTAAGGATGAAGGTAGAGCAGCACTGTCATTACAGGTATAACTGAGGGGTGGTCCCTTGGTTTATGTTGCCATAGTGTGAAACTGGAAATTCTGCATTCAGAGATTGTTCCATGAAGGTAAATTTCTTGTACAAATAATTTTCCTGTTGAATTGAATTATTATTGGGTATGTGCCCAAGTCAAGATTGCATTTGGGCAGGTTTAGCTCCTTGCAGAACTTTCTGTGAATGTGTTTTAATAAGAAATCCACTTATTTCTAGTTAGTCAGACTCATGTTCTTGTACCATCCATAACCAAAACAATTGAAGAGTGAAATAGCTGTATACTTAATGTCGAGGTTTTACTTTGACTTGTTTGTAAGATTTTAATTTTTAAGCTTTTCAGTATAATTTTAAATGGTGACAGAGAACGTTTGTGTGGGTTTGATATTAAGGTAGATACATGCTGTTTCTAGTCATGTAACATCAGCTTCAGAAAGCAGTCCTTATGTTTTCACTGAATTTCTTCTGGACTTCCAAAATGAACCAACATAACGTGATCCTGCAGAACTGCTTGCTATGTGAAGCTTTTGTTGGCTTTACTTCACTACTTTGATATCTATTGAAATGACAAGGCACTTTTAGATCCAAACTACCATCACCTGAATTATATATCAGTATAATCATACGAAACCAACAAGGCTCCATGGATACAATACAAGAGCTCCTTAAATACTGAACAAAATCCCTTCACATGACCTTAGAGTTCATCTCACAATTTTTTGTTTACTTTTGTCTTCTGCATTGTGGGGGTTCTAGGCTGGTCTGTTCATTGCTGAGCCATTTTGAGCAGCACCCTTCTTCTCAGTACTAAGTTGTGTGAAAGACATAAATAGATGTAATCCTTCTCAGCCTTGCCTCTTGACAGACCTATACTTCACGAGAAGATCAATGTTTTCCACATTTTTGAAGTCACTAATCTTTACAGAACTTTCTGTACTTTGAAGGAAAGGATCATTCCCATTTCTACTTGCATTTTAAAATTATCTTCTCACTAAGGTTATAGCACTTTACTGTTAGGCTTTGACCTTCTTAACAGCCATAAACTTTGCTACTGTAAAGTGCAACTTCAACATTGCTGATAATAAGAGGTGAAAAATCTGTCCATTCCATGTTTGCAAATACACTCTCTTATAAAGCAATGGGAACTGCCTGCACATACTGGATACAGAAATTTGTCCTGAATTAAAATGAATGTATAAAAAAATCTGAGAGTACAGAAAATGTTTATTTGCCTGTTGACTCCAGTGCAACAATTCACATATAAGTCAGGAAAGCAGAGACTATTTGCTGTCACCATTTGTCAGTCTATGAGAAATGGGAGAGTAAGTCTTGCCAGTTATGTTTTCTGACTAACCCCATGCCTGCTCAGCTACAGGAATTGAGAATGTGCTTGAATAATGAAATATTTCCCATGCTCAAAATCAAGCAGGTGGCTTAGTACCTTGATGAGTCAGGTGTCATAACAGAAAGCACTATAACTCTTAAGGCTTGTTGGCATGTCTGTAGGTAGGCTCAGCCAAGAGGACAAAAAAGGAAAGGTCTTCTCAGTCCAGGAAGCTTGTTGGCAGCATAATGTGGGAGCTTACCCTGTCACTGCCTATGCTGTGCTAGAAGATTAATGGTTCTTTTATTCTGACTGCCTTCAAGTAGGAAACTGTGCTACAGCTTCTTTAAGAATGGATAAGTGTTTGTGTGCACATATCTGTACAAATGTTTAATGATATATAACATACATGCACACATGTGCACAACACACACATACAGATTCTCATAAGTGGCTCTGCTCCTAAGGGGATTCACAAGAAAATCAACATAAGTCTCACCAGTCTTTCTCTGCACCTTACAGCTATCACCTCTCAATCAAACTTTTTCCTTTTTTTTTCTTGGGATAACATTTTTTCATTGCAAAGTGAATAAAACTAATTAAGAGCAGCTAAAAGTAAAGTAGGAATATTAAGAATTGTAAACCTTATGTCCAACCAGATGTTTTTCAAGATATTTATAATTATGAATTTTCTTCATGAGAGAGTGCTGTACAAAGTACATTTGATATATTCCTATTGTTAAAGGGCAGTGAAAAACATTTATTTTATGATTTCTAAGGACTGGGTTTTCAATGACTGTTTTATTTTGTTTATATGTGTCAAAGCACACACATAGACAGACAAGAATTTAAAGTTCTTTCCCAAGGTCTTCAACGCCAAGAGTTTATTCCTCCTTTTGTGAGCAGAGGCCTTATTCACAGCTCAGAGGAAGAGTATACCGTAGTACTATCTGGGAGAAATCAGTTACCATGATTTTGTGGTTGAGATGGCTAATCACACACATGAGAAAAGAGAGAGGCTCATGGTAACAGTTAGACATTGTCGGGATGTTGTACCCTAGGTAAGGCTTTAGGGACATCAGCAGACACTGGACCATCCACAGCCAAATGCCTGTAGCCAAACAAGGGGGTGGAATGATCCTTTTGCAATTTTCTTTGCTCTGAACACAATTGAGGACTCATATACTCGATTCTCATGTTCAGAATGCAGCACTCACTTGTATTGCAGCATGATTTCCTTCTGGTGCCCCACCACCTGTCACTGCCTGGTTGGTTAGCTGCCAAAGGCCTCTTATAACAGCCTGGAAAAGTGTATTGAAAAACAGAGCTTCGTGTTTGTAAGTGTGACTTGGCAGAAAGTATTGTCTCAAAAAGTCCCGCTGCCTAGGGTGGAGCAACCACTGGGTCTTACAGGGAAAACCCTTAACTGTTCTCCAAATGGCCACAGAGATTGCAAGCTCACAAGGGTAATGAATCGCCTTAATGTAAGTAATGCATGCCTAAAGCATACACAGAGTGTCAAATGTCATGGTACACCTATTTGATATGTTTTATATTATACCCATGGTGACTAGTGAGTTACATATTATTATGCCAATAAATAATTGGAATAATAAGTGATGTATTTTGATGGCTCAACTCAATGACCTTAGAAGTCCTTCTCAGTTTTAATGACTCTATGATTTTATTCTGAATTAATTGAAAAATGCATTGCTTATGGAATAAGCTAATATTGACAATCATGGTTAGCCTGTTGGGTGTTCAGCTGAGATACTCAGAAAAAGACTAATTCACTGAAATGTGAACAGGCAGATTGTCCTCTCTGAAAATGGAGCAGCTCTGAGATGCTCCACCTTAGGCAGGCAGAAGTCGAGACGTCCCAGGAACTTTGCAGTTAGATACTTTGCAGTTCTAGTTGTTTTGGGTTTTGTCTTCTTTTTTTCAAATGAGTCACAGGGAGAAACCAATTTGCAAAACAGACCATTGCTCTTTCAATGTTTTATGAAACAACCTTCTTACATGAACTGTACTTGGGATCACTATACAGAATCACTAAGTACGTGCCTGGAGTCAAATAGCATAAGGAAGTCAGTTCAAATTCTCAAGAATTTGAAACAAACTACTCTACCTTCTCCTCTGTGTTTTTATCTCCTTAATTGACCTTTATGTTGTTTTAAAATATTTAATACCTATCTAAATTTAATTTAACTTACAACAAATAAGATTGTAAGAAAAAGAAACTCATATTTGTACTATTACACTAATAGGCTTAATAACAATAATCCACTAACATCTGCAATCATAAAATAAAAACTTCATTATCATTTCAATGCAGTTAATACAAAACCTCAGGTTCGCCAGTACACCAGCTGTGTCCTGGTGCTCAACAACACAAAACAGCAATTCATGCAAAATTACCAGTCTTTGTTACTGACTCTTTTTCCTGGCTCCAATCCCAAAATATTCCTGCTGTTCAGGTCTTTTGTTTCCTCTCAGTGGAAGCCTTTTATTTTCTAGGAGAATATAAAAGATCATCTCCAAGAACGACTTCAGTAGCCTTCTCACCTCCAGTACCATGCCTCTAGCTCTTTATTCCTCACAGTTAAGAGACAAGTGTTTGGTTAAAGGTCTCTACTGATTTGGACAAAGTGCTTCTTTGTGCAGTACTGCTGGCATTGCTCTAGACATGCCCATAATATTCTCTAGAACCTCTAATCTCCTTGGAAATATAGAGCATTAGGAAAAAAATATTCATTTAATAGTTATATTTTCTGACATTCCCTTAAGGATGGAAAATGTCGAGAAGAGCAAATCAACCAGTATCTAATGCTTGTCTTTGAATTAGTATTTAGCTGGAAATTTATGGCCTTAATCACAGAGAAAGTCTCAACGAATTGGGCACGGTGCATGGCTTTCTAGGAAAAGTTCTTCAGAAAGAGTTTCCTACTTAAAGACATTACAAAGGCTAGAGACTAAGAGGAGATGGGCTCAGGATTAAATGTTTGTCCTGGATTTGAGCCAGTAATTCCAAACTAGTCCCTTTGCACGGGACCTACCACTTCAACCGCTAGAAGCAGCTTTCCAACATGCTCTGTAAACCTGCCCTAGAGAGGTGAAAATGATTGGTGAGCTCATGGTGCTGAAATATCATTCATGTCCCTCTCAAATAGCTTTTCATCTCTGCCAAGTAGGCAGCCAGAGTAAGGACAGTTTATGTTTCAGACTGCTGGGTTACCCTAGCATTTCCTCTCCATCTCACTCAGTTGACTGAGGCAGTTGTGTGTTTGCAAACTGAGACAATGGGTGTCTTCCTAGCAGTTCTTTTGGGAGGGGAGGAAGGGCAAAGGAAGTAAAAATATTTGCCTGTCAGTTGTCTGCATCTGTTATTCCCAAAGCCTACTAAGAATGTAAAAAGAGGAATGAACTTTTGAGATAATGTTCTATTATGTAGCAGACCACATATCTCAAGCTGCCATTAAGATGAGATTCAGCAGTGGTAGACGATGGAATAGTCTAAAATAATTATCCATTATGAGAGGATTGGCATCTTTCCTGAAAGCATCCTGCACTGTACCTTGGTAGAAAGATGACACAAACTGCCTTAGATCAATGCTCTGGCTACTCTGTTTTTATTTTGGGAAGCATAAGTGTTTCCATGCCCCACAGTACTCTGAATAATAGTGTCCAAATGAACAATCATTTAAGAACACAAGTTTCCCAGGTGACAGGGAATGCCTCTTTACATTGATCATTTAATCACTCATTAGGAGGGAGAATAAAGTCCACTGGTGTCTGGAGCACAAGAGTCTGTAAACAGTGCGGTTTTCTCACCAGGTATGTGAAATGACTTGAGATGTTTAAAGGTGTTTTAATCTCATTGGGAAGCGAATAACACTATGTTTTGATATTATTTCTAAAATAAGTATCAGAATTGTGTTTGGATAAGTAACATGTCTGTAAAATGGGCAAAACACTTGTGACTTGAACTCCTGAAGGGCGGGGAGCCAGATGCTATACTGCAGTCAGCCATTGTTCTGTTAGACAAATCACTTCCTCCGTGTTATCTCCTCCTGTCATTCCCTATCTTGTTTATTTGTATTGCAGACTCCTTACCGCAAGACACATTTCCTAGTAAGTGTCTGGGCAATGGCTAATATTTACTCCTTGTTCGTTGTCATGATGTTTTCAGATCTAAAGTGACTCTTATGGATCAGGTTCAAGGGTGCACAGTGCTTTTAGTGCTGTGGAACAAATTCAGGAGTGTTTGCAGTGAAAATGTACTCCAGTCCATATATTACTGGTACTCTGTAAAAATCAAAAGAGTTATAAATTTGGCCTTTAGGGTCTCACTTTGCTAAAAACCCTGAGTGTTTTTCTGTTGCTGTGTAGAGTGAATTTTTCATTTCAGCTAAGTTCATATTTTCAAGCCTGCAATAAGTTATCACAATGCCCAGGCTTATAAATCCTTAATTATGGGAACTTCTGTAAATTTTATATTTAGGAAATAAAGTCCAGGAGATGTCCAAACAGCTGTGGACTTGTTATGCATCAAATGTGGGATTTTTAATGTTTTAGATACCTAATTAAAACTTGATCACAAAAGACAACTTAATTCTGCAACAAAGAATTGCAGAAATGAAAGTTTAAAAAAAGTTTTTTTTCAGTTTGGTTCAAGAATGTCAGACCAAATCATTTGGTTAACAGCTTTATTACTGTTCCATTCTGCTATCATTGCTATGTCTAAAGGTCAATCTCTTTACCCCATAATACAGATTTATTTTGTTTGCATAGCTGATTCAGTCTTTCCTTCCTGAGTCAGATGTAACAATTTCCCTTTGACCTTCTCTGTAGGTGTTGTAGACAAAATCCTGCACAAGTTGTTAACAGCAAACATGCACAGACTTTCCACTTTGACTATGGATTCAACAGAAGTAAGAGAAAAGGAGTCCAGTGGCAGCATAGGACTATGGAAGAGTCCCACACGACTGGGATGCTTCCCTGAGCTCTTGGGAAATAAGGATCCTCTTCTAGGAATACAGTGCAGCTGCTAATGCATTACTTAGGCAGAGATTAGCACTTTGAAATACCATGTATTTGATAATCTTTATATAGACCAGAGAGACAGCTTGATAGATGACTGTTCTGATGTTAGCCTGTCTTAATGACTCCCAACAAACTTGATATTTATCCTCTTTTTGCACAATTTCTATTCTGTAATAGTGATAAGACAGTAAGAAGAGCGTTTCCAACCAATGGAAACAGTGGAAATCACTTAGTCTTCATTTATGCTTCCAGATTGTGGATCAAAACAATTGCTTAGATATACCATGGCCATTCACTGTCCTGTCTCTTCAGCAAATCACAGGCAGCCTCCAGTTTTTGACTGAATGAGGTAATTTTCTTTCAAATGGTGCCCATAATTCAGATGACGACCTCCAAATATGAATCTAAGCCTGATGTTCAAGAAGGATGGGTAGTTAGGCATAATCCAATGGAAACCAAATAGTCTGTCTTTTCTGTGTGATTGGCACCAAGGTTCTGTTATGAGAAACAGAAATTTTAGGTATTATTAGTTTAAGATTTGGGACACCTGAATTCAGTTTCCTACGGTACCTGTCATGCCCACTGAGATGCTGGATCAGTGTAGATACAACAGAGGACTTTGTTGCCCTGCAAGGCACCATGCAGACAATACAGACTGCAGTTTTGTTTCTGGTAGTAGTTAGGATTCCTACATAATGACCTGTTATAAATGAGATAGAAAGTAGTTTTCCTATTAAGGACAAAAACTAGGGTGCCTGACAGCACTTTAGGTCTTTGGTGCCTGAGTAAGAGTGGCAGAAAAAGGCTTCCATTCATTCAGGTAGGGCCCAGAGAAAGGTGCCTACATTTCTGTAAATGAACAGGGCAGATTTCTTTATTCTTTTTTTTTTTTTTCTGTGTCCTACACAGTACAAATGATAAATCAAACCATAATTTCTTCAGTAGCTATCAACTTCTCCAAGTTCAGATTTTAAGACAGCATGACTGCAAGTACTCAACTCTTTGAGAAAATCTACCTTTTAAGTGTGAAAACCTACCACAAAATTTCCAGAAGAGACTTTTTTCATGTCTTCAATTTTCCTCAGCTCTTTAGGTGAAATATCTGGATGAATGTTGTCAGGCATTGTATATTACTGTGATTCTACTGTGTTTTTACACTCACTGATTCATACCAAGAATCTTGGTAAGTGTATCTGTTTCTACCTTTTGCTTCAGCAAGGCAAGCCTTTTCTTTGTGGTCATGAGTCCTGCAAAATGCAGGAAAAGCTTGAACCATCTTTGTTATAGCTCACTGTGTGCTTGCCAAATCCTAGTATGATTCCAAGCAAAAGATCGGTTGCTCTTTTCAGCTTGCTATGTCTTACCTATTTCATGGGGCCATTGAAGGCTGTTCAGTTTGCAAGTGCATCACAAAGCACCTAATAAACTCAGATTGTTGAAGCAGTGGAACAGCTCAAAATGTTTTCCAAAGCATTTCTCTGGTGCAGCAACCCACCTTCTTCTGAGTACTGCTGGAGTTTCTTGTGTTCCATTCTGTCGTCTCTCACCACGTGCTCCCCATTCTTCTGCCTGAGGGCAGAAGGTGTGGGGAGGGTAAAGAGAAAAAGTTTATCCTATACCTGGTTTGAACAATATATATGTTGTCTACTTCTTGTGGATGTCAACACTTTTTATTTTTTAGCACCACCCCTTGATAAGGCAGTTTCAGCATTCAGAGGCATGGGCAAATAGCAGTTCCACAGTGCATAGAAATCCCAGCACAGCTGGATATGCAATCTTTAGCTTCCATATTTCTGTAACTAGCCAATTCCTGGAGCCATCTCACAGAAAGGACATCTTTGTCCCAGGGGCATTCTAGCAAGTAAAACCTGTTACAGTGAGTTCCTGTTCCTGAGCTAAATAAATGCAAAAGCAGTGGGTACAGAATAGAAAAGCTGTCCAGGGATTTGATCCAACAGAACCACTCAGAGACAAGCACTTCTGGCCAGTAGTCCTATGATGTGCATTTTACATGTTACTCATAAGGATCGTCTGGAAATTATATAGATTTTGTAAACAATATTACATGTTGAAAAAACTTGCTAGCATCAGTATGTGAAGAACCTGACTTAGCCTTCTCGTCCATTCAAAATTCCTGATTTTGGAATTGTCCTACATGAACAAACGAGTGGATTTCAATGCATATTTACACACAGTTGCTTGTACTTCAAAAGGTCTATGTATGACATTATTATTTTATGTCACCAGCTATGACTAAGCTTTGCCATCGGTCTGCACATTTTTTATTCAAGTCTTTCTTGCTTAGAGATGGGCCCTGATTTTTAATAGGCTTATCTATTTTATTTACAATACCAACAAATAGATATAAATATATACAAAGTGCAAAAAATTATTCTTCAGTGGTTTCATAAAGGATTTTTCAAACTGTGGTTCTGAGCAAATGGTGGAAATGGATAGAACAAGGAAAGGAATGCCCATTTTAAAATAAGCTTGTAAGACTTTGCATGCCCAACACTGACAAAAATATTCTTTTGCATACTGTAAGCTTGGTATGCATTAGCTCCTGTCCCAGTTCTAAGTGGGCTACAATGTTTTCTGGATAGTGGCAGTTCTGCAAAACTAAGTTACCTTTTTCTTCTAAAATCCTGCATGAATATCAGAATTTTCCTCTGCATTTCTGTGACTGAGCTGTACATGAATGGTACTGACAAAAACCAAATGTTAAGCAGAGAGTCCATTGGTATTTATGTTAGAACTCATTTATATTATATTGGAGAAGGATTGGTAGTCATGGAAGAAAGAGAGAAAACCCTTTCAAAAGAGCTCTGTCCCAGAGCACACATATTAGCCTGCCTGTGATGTTATTATCCCTTTTTTAAGCAACATTAGCTGATATATTGTGCACCTGTGAATAATAAAAAATAGGGACAAAAAGATTATATTAGAAATTTATTTGAACTGGGACTAAATTTTGATCTTTTTTTCCACCTTTAAGGAGTCCTTGTTCATGAATATGGTTTGTAGGTAATAGGAAATTTAATTTAAAAATAATTAATTATGTTGCATCTTGGTCTTGCTATCTTTTAGTCAGTCAGGCAGGAATTAAAAGACACAGAGAGGAAAGATTCATATTTTGCTCAGGTATGATAATCCTGCTTATTGTCAGATACCCACCTGATTTTCCCTAAGAGTCCAAGGTCTGGTGATTTCTTCAGAACCCTCCCCTTTTAAAAATTTTGCCCACCAAAAGGAATAGAAAACACATTGCTATACTCAGTAATTACTCACAGTAAACAAACACAGGTCAACATTTTGTCAATATTTGTGTTCATTTTTTATTACAAACCTTGTCACCTACTGAGCTTATGTAGTGATTTAAATAAAGGGGACCAAAGCACTATCAAGAAGTATTCCCAACCAGAAAAGAATCCATCTTCGTCATGCTAATGACTCAGTTCTATTCTGCAGTTTTCATGACACAGTATCTACAAATTTGGGTTGCATGCCCTTCGTCTTCCTAGCCACAACACTCAGATTTATGACAGCATAGATTTCCCATTGGAACAGATGGTATACTGCAGCAGAATTTATTAAAGCTTCATTTCCCAGATCCTTTTCTGTAGCATTTTGCTCATTCCCCTCCTTTCCCCAACGTGACAGAGCATTGTATGTCTCTGACACTGAAATTAGCACAAAGACGTGTGGTTCCCTGCAAATCTGCTCTGCATAAATAATCATTCAGATTGCTGACCTGCCAAGGCTCCTAGCTGGCAATCACACAGCAAAGCCTGTAATTTCTCCTACTTGGTGCTGCTTCACCATTTTCTTATCCTGACTTCTATGCTGTTATGTATCTCCCATGCCTGACATTAGATATAATAATCAGCTGGGGCTTAGGAACGTTGTCATTCTACGTCTTATGTGTAAGTATCTTGGCTTAGTAAGAAGACAGATAGGTATCAGAAAAAGTATGTGACTCAACAAAATTAGGCAGAGTTAAAAGTGTTTAGGTTTTCAGGAAATATTATTTCAGTTTTTCCATAAATCAGATTTGTAACAGATGGGTGAAATGTAGGTCAAATGCAGCAGACATCTTTGTAAGCATTTGCTTTAATGGTTTCCTTGATAATTTCTGCCTCTCTTGTCACATGATAAAGGACGATTCAAATCAGTCCACGCAGACCACTTGCAACAAACAAGAGGTACTGACTGAGAGGGCAATCCTGCAAAATGAAGGGCAGAATTGTGGCATTCACTTTTGCCTTAGGCCAATTTCATCCTGGATGCACATTGGACAAAGCAACAGCATTGCAGGCAGGCAGAATTTGCACCCCTGTTAGTAAGTACAGTGACATGTTTTATAAACAAGATTACACACACAAGAAAGTGAAGTTCTTAAAATCACAGGGCACCAAAAGGCCAACCTAGCACAGAGGAGAGGCCTTGGCTTTGAATTTCCCACCTCTTGCCAGCTGAGTACTTGAGATTTATATGTCTGCCTTTGTATTTTGAAAAAAGCTATATGAGACTCAGAGCCACCTCCTCAAAACAATAATTTGTTTATTCTCAGTCATTTCCTTTTAATGGCTGGCAGCCCCTTCAGTAAGTATATATATGTATATGAGAATTTAAATGATCAGAGTTTTAATTTAGGTATCCCTTGGAGCTGTGAGGGCCCACTGTACAAATACATCATTGCTCACAGGCATGAGGGATGTAGCTGCTCCTTTGGAGCTTTAAGAAGCTCTGATGCTGATGCTGTGCCCGCTGCACATGCTGCTGGCTCTCATCTCATGACGTACTCAGAGCTCCGTGAGCACGGCTCTGCCCCTGCAGCTGCTCAGTGCACTGCTGGGCAGAGAGAAAATAGAGATCTCTGCTACTTATGTGATCTAGCTTTAAGTGTAAAAATAAACACGCACAAAAACCTTCTAAATAATCTGTCATGTTACCCTTTCTTCATGAACACCATTCTCTCGCAGTTGTTTTCCTCGCATCTGATGTATTTCCCTAAATTAGACACCATGTTTCTTGTTTTATATCAGTAATTGTGTGCCACCAGGATCTGAATCCACAGAAAAAGGTCACTTAAACTCAGAAATTATTTTTCTAATTTGTTTCTTAATTTGCTTAGTTCTGAGTCTGAGACCAAATTATTTTGAATACTGTTATTATTTTTTTAATAGACTTCATTTGTTTATGTACTCTACCTAGAGAAACCAGCCAGTAAAACTCTTGCCTATGTGCTTAATTCAACAGAATTGCCATTCACCTTAAAGATATACTTAAGTACTTATCTTTCTGGCATCTCTGGGTAGATCTGCTAATAGGAAATTACAGTTACTGATACAGAAAGATTTCTGATTTGTACTGATTTCAAATTCCCTGTCTTAGAATACTTTGCAACCTGTATGGAAAAGAATTCTTGAACAATACTCATCTCCATGGGCCAAAGGCAGGTAAGAAATGACACTGTTTCCCTGCTGTACTCTAGGGAGCCACTGCTGTTAAGTGCAAGTCAAACCTGTCACGGGACAGATGAAGGCCAGGCTGAGTCTACCTCTGCAAGCTTTGCATTAAGAGGGGTGCAACAAGAAGCCTCTGTTTGGGGCCTAAGGACAACATCCACTGGAACTGAAATAAATCGTAATCTTTCTATAGCAAAACATAGATTTGGCTAGGATCCAAAAGGAAAATAAATTTTAGCTCTCAGATGGAGTGAGTGGAGCTGACAATCTTTGTTGCCAAACTGTTTGTTTAAAAGGAGTATGCAAAGTCCCATTTCCCCTCACACAGCAGAAACTTGCTAAGAAGTCACTCTTTTGGTGATACTTCTAAGCTCTCCTCTGGGAGCACTCATCCCGTAAATGTCTTTTGGGGCATTTCTGAAGAATAGCTGCCACTATTTGTTCTGGCTCTGTATCTGATTCTTCCTTGCTCTCTTCTCTCTTGCAGCACTAAATTCATTTGCTCTAATGCATACAATAATAATACATATTCTTCTCTAATACATACAATAATAATAAGAACAAGAGACAAGTGAGCTGAATAGGATCATAAAAGCCTTTTATGAAGACACTATTCTGGTTTCACCAGAAGTTACACCCACGTAAAAGGCTGCACTCTCCTCTTCACTGCAACTCCAGGTTGAAGGCTCTTTTGACACTATAAGCTGTTTGGGATACATACTGATCAAATATAAAAATATCTTTGATGGAAAATTGCCTGTATAGAATTAATATCTCACAGGTTAGTTACCTCACTTTTATGAGAAGTGGAAGAATATTGTGACTTGTGACTATGCCTAAGCCCTGAATGATGGGCCATATAAATATGATGTAAAAACTCTGCAAAAAACATATCTTTAAGTTTAATGACTCATATTTTGAAGATGGAGGGTAAAAGCCATTTTGCCTTTTTCCACCTCCAAGAGGGTTAGAAATTAACTCTTCCTCCTTTTCACATTCTCACTGTTATAGCACACAGCAAAAAAAAAAAAAAGTTTGTGCCTCCTGGCTTGATGTGTCCCTGAAATTATGCATAGTAATGGATTATCAAAGCAGAACTGCTCTGATTAGTAAGGATATTTTTCAAAATGGAGCTTTGACATGGCATGGAAATTGTGCTCTGGCTTTTAAACAGCGCTGATATGGATTTGATAAGGTCCAGAGGCAAGGTTGGAACCACAGTTCCCAGAGCTGTGTCTCTTTTTCAGTACACTCACACCACCAGGAAGGGCAGTGATCTACCCTGTGATACATCTCCACATGGTAACCTGCCACATGGCATATTACCTCAGCTTCCACCATTTAAAAACAACCCAAATTCAAAAACTAGTGAATAGAAATTAGTCTGACAAAGATGACATTTCTCAGGACTGGCTATCTTCAAAACGTGTTCTGTTGATCACAATTTTTGAGTCATTAATTTCCTTTCTAGGCAAGCAATTAGTGCACATATTCCTGGGGAGAGAATTTCCCTTTGGAAGGCAGTGAGAGAGATTGGACAAATGATGAAAGGTTTGCAGAAGCTGGTCAGCTGCCTAACCCTTAGAAAAGTTCCTAGTAAGATGTTTAAGAGAGGGACACTTGCACGTCCATAAACATCCATGCACACGTTCATTTACACACCACACAAAAATGTCAGCCACAATCCAGGCCTCACTGTTCCCTGTGCTGTAAAGATAGAGTCCATGCCTAAAATATCATTAACTCCACAGCTGATGGCATCTGAAAGTAGTAGATCTATATACAGATCAATGATATTCAATTTATACTCCAAAAAATTATTCTGCCTTTATTGGAGTACTGCTTCAATAAAGTTCATAAACCAATTTTTTAATGACAATGTATACCTTAATACCTTATTTGAGCAGCAACAGAGAAGGAGAGGAATAAAGAGAAAGACTTTATTTTTTCTTCACTCTCTGTTGTACATTTAATCTATTTCTGTTATTGTAACTGAAAAGTAGCAGACATTAATAGACAAAATGTTTCTCATGGTGCATTTTATTTCTTTTGTTAGCGGGTGCTACTCACTTCAATTTCAAATCCAGTTCAGACTGCAGATTATTAATAAAGTTGACTGATGAAACAAATTCCACCCCTTGTAATCTTAAGCTCTGAAAGATTTACAAAATTCTCATGTTCTTCGATCTTATGTGACTGACACAGTCAGAGGAAAATATAAAAATTGCAGCTGGGCAGATAAGATTTAGATTAAGAGAACCATTACCTCATAACAACACTAGGAAGAGAATACAAATGTTAAATAGAGTTTGGATGTTGCTCAAAGCAGAATATAAAGTGGTGGGAAGAGTCTGTGAACCCCCTGCTGCTGGGCGAATCACTTTTCCTAGTGCAGCAGCAGTACTTAGATAATCAAAATAAAACACTATACATTTCTATTTCAGTTTAACAGGAATAATTGTGAATAAACTTCCTACAGAATTTTTTCCTGCACTGAGCATGGCATTTTGTACAGAAAATTGTCACCCCACGGTTTCAAAGGCCTTGAGCCACATGAACATGTAGGTAAGGGTTGGGTTTGAAGGGTGGGTGTTCCTGGACAGATGGCCCACAGGATGGGTAAGGATGGGAGCCTGCCACCAGTACCTCATGGCCAAGGGTGGTTGAGGCTGAGCCCTTGACTGTGGATTACACTGTTATTTGTGGAGCAATGTGCTGGACCAGCTTCCCATCCCATGCAAGTTCTCAGGGCATCAGCAGAACCTCAGGCTCCACCTGCAAAGCTGACCATGTGGTTTGACATCTTCAGATATCAGCCCCAGGTTTTGCTGGAGAGGTGATCCAGTGGCCCTAATCTGCTGAGGAATTTCTCTGGGTAAGCAACAAATTGCTCTTCTTTTATACTTCCCTCTCCATCTCCTCTTTCTTCCTCTACTCAGCAGGTGCAGAAGGGAGGTTTGTTGGCTGAAGGGAAGGTAAGGAGGGAAGGAATAACACATCTCTCTGTACTTGTCTGATCTTGGAGATACTGATGCAGAAGGCAGAGCCACATTATCTCGGTTCTCATGAAGAATCTGTAGCTAACAATCCTCAGGAGAAAAACATTGAACTGGGAAGTTTAGGAAACAGAAACCCCAGGTATTCTGGGGTCAGTCACTTGAAGAAGGTAAGAGTAGTTAAAAAATGGAGACAATGTTCTGGCTCTATTTGCCAAGCTATTTCCTCATGTTGGTTGTTTTTGCCTGCTCCTGGAAATGCAAAGGGCCCAGAAATGGTTGTGTACATGTTTGTATGTGCTGGTGTCAGCTCTCCTTTCAAGTTGATCCTAAGCTAGAAAGAAGAGTAATCAGAGAATCGATTTTTGCTTCTGTTGAGCTCTGAAATATATGTCAGATTTGAGCTTCAAAGAAACTGCTTATTCACCCATACAGGATTCCACTTTTTTATATTCTCCTTTGCATTTTAACTGCACCCAGTGGACTGTTCTTTCAAACAGAGAAATCAGACACTTGGCTGAATACCAGTAGCTTTTGTGACATGTGTGCTGTGGTAAACAGCCTTTGTTTTTTCTGTTGCTGCATAAAACCTGAACTTAGTGCTTTTCTCCAAAAGGAGTTAATATTATGCTTTCTCAGATTATTTTTTTAAATTGATGTGTATGATGGTATATAACAGTTGACTGGATGCTTACAAAAATTCTTCAGTCAAAGTGAAAAATCTCAGTGATACAGTTGCCCATGTTACAGAGTACCAATCATTACAGAGTTGGAAATGAGAGCCATTGCCTTGGATGATCTGTGGTTCACATTTCCTGAAGACAAACTGAACACCTACAGTCAATAGCCTATATATCTAAAATGAAGCATAATCTTCAAATATTTGTGTTATTCTGAATCTTTGAGAAAAATACGTAGGGCCAGCTCCAGGTCAGAGTCCTGTCTGGAGCAGCACAAAATCACAGAGTTTGACTGTAGTAAAATTGCTCCTTATTCTGAAGAGGAGAGCTAATTCTCAGGCAGCAAGCAAGTAACAGAGGTGATTATCCAGTGCCTTGTGATTATCATAATACTCATCTGTCACTGTGATGTTGTCAGCCAGCACAGGGTCCATTTACTGAGCCACCTTACAGCCATCAGCGAGGAGCACAGCGGATCCCAGCTAAGGCATGTATCAGCATCTGTTGTGGCTAAGGAACAAAATGCTTCTCCTATCTGTGGAAAGTTATAGTTATAAACCAGAGTGTATCACTTGCCTAGAGTGGTAAATCCTTGCTCAGGCAGATTTGTTTCCTGTAGTCAGGCTCAGTAGCAGCGCGGCAATGCAGAGGACCGTGCGTACAACTGAGATCTGATCTTGTACAAAGCTATCTCCTCTTAGATTTATAGCCAGGAGCTGTTGAAACAAGCAGGGCTTATATTTGTTTCCTTCAAGAGTTGATGTGAACACACTTCACTCATGAGTCTATTTGCACAATGTAATTAGGAAGGATGTCAGCTTGCCTGACTGAGTTAAGTGTCACAGCTCTCATGTGCTTAAGACTGCCTCTGCTACTGGGCCAGCACGAGTAGGTAGCTGAGTGCATAGGCTCACTCTCAGGAACAGGCCAGTGGATGTGGCCATAGATATTCTCCTGTCTGTGCCTTTGTTCTCCAGGTACCCTCTTGTCCTTGTTGCCTATTCAGGAATTTTGGGGCAGGGATTTTTTCTATTGATACGTAGAGTGACATGGTACACTAGTTTGAAGTCCTCACCAGCTCTGTACATATTCCTAAATCACAATCACTACAGCAACACCAGCATGCTGTTTGTCCATTAAAATTGTGAAAGTTAATTTATTCAAATGTCACATTGACAAAGTTATGTTGTCTCCCAGTTCTTCACACTCTGCTGTGCCATATAGCTGCAGAATATATAATTAAACAGCATTTAGGCTGAAGGGACCTTGATGATGAGCAGTACTTCTTTATACACCTATAATAGAAACTAAAGACCTCATCGAGTGGTGATAAAATTATGGATAAGGTAAACATCAGTAACTGTTCAATAGTGCTCTGGATGACAAATATGCTGCATTCATGGTCTAAGAGGGTTAAAATTTGGGGAAGAGAAAGAAAAAGAAAGAAAGAAAGAAAGAAAGAAAGAAGAAAGAAAGAAAAAGAAAGAAAGAAAGAAGAAAGAAAAGAAAGAAGAGAAGAGAAAGAAGAAACGAAAGAAGAAAGAAAGAACGAAAGAAAGAAAGAAAGACAGAAAGAAAGAAAGAAAGAGAAAGAAAAAGAAAGAGAAAAGTGATAAAAGCAAGAGCAGCTTTTTTTTTTATACTGAACTGCAATTTTTTAGTGCAATAACTTGGAAATTGGGGGGTGGAGTAGGAAAGATAGTGACAGAAAAGCCTAATGTTCTCCCCAATGATAATATGTTTAATTGTAAGCCAGTGCAAAAGCCAGAGCTAAGTCCATCTCAGTGGCATAGAAAGGAGCTAACTTTACCAAGGCTGCCTTTTCTTGTTATGCTTCTAGAAAGATAAATGATTCATAAACAAGAACTACTTTTCATGTGTTTTTTTTTTTTAATCTAGAAGGTTCAGAACTCAAAAAAAATCCATTTCAATACAGCTGTTCCATGAACTATGAACTAGATTAAAGTAGATTTAAACTAGTTCCAGGTTTCAGCCTGCAAAATAAGACCAGGATAGCTATTATCCCCCATTTTACTGAGGTAATAGGAAAATAACTTGATTTATAAGGAGTCCCTTTGGCCTTGTTTATGTATGGACTTGTGGCAAAAACTTCCGGAGGGAGGCATTCCTACTCTCATTTCTGAAACTTACACCACTTTGTTTTGTAATTTTTATTTTTGGTAATCTCTTTTGTAAACAGTGTCCTGCAGAGACCTACAGTAGTGAGTCCAATGCAAACAGGACACCAAAACGCATTACATTTAAAAACACACGCTGGTGTATAGCTAAGATTGCGACACTAAGGACTACACTTGTAACATTATATAGGGCTGCACTACACAAACACTTGAAATGAAGAATTTCTCACACAGTTACTATTATTTTTGAGGGAGTTTATGTTTGGGTTTCTCAGCATCTTATCACAGACTTTAATAACCTTTCCCTGAAAAATCCTCCCTCTTCCTTTGCATGTGACAGAAACCAACGTGTAACCAGACCTCAGGGATACCTTTGCTCAGGCAAACTAAAGCAGACCTTGAAGGCAGCTGGGATTTGCAGGTAGCTCCAGCTCTGGGCCGTACATGAAGCCGACCTGGGGGGGGATCAACCCAGCATGCAGAGCCCACTGAGTGGCAGTGAGATCACTCAGACCATGTCTCACCTGAACCACCCCTCTCACCTGCTCGTCGCTCAGCTGCTGCCAGACAGGCACTGCACAAAGCACCCAGTGACAGCTTTGTTGTCCCAGTGTCTGTCTCACTGCTTGTGTCCCCTTCCTGTCCCTGTTGCCGACAGGTAGCGGTGGCTGGAGGTAGCAGTGGGAGGACGTGGCAGAGCAGGGTGTAGAAGGCTGGACAACTGCAGATGCTTCAATCTAAATTTTGTACCTTCTATTGAAAAAGTATAACAAGTGCAGAAATAAGTAACATTCCCATATTTCATCCTAATCCTTATCTTGAAAGGAAGTCCCATATTAAATTGGAAACCTGGGACTTATTTGGGACTCACTCCAGCTTTACTGAGAGAGTTCAGTGGGGGGCTCAGGGCTTAGTTCTGTCTGGTAGAGAAGAAATATGTGAAAAGATTTGGCCCCCATGGAAGATAGTTTCCAGTCTAATTCACTTCAGTGATTTCCATGTTTGTCTTGCAGCTTGTCCTGCAATGAGATGGAATGCCACATCGTGTGGGAATTCACTGTTTTGTAACTAGCTTTTGCAAAGAGAAAATTCTGCTTTGATAGAGATATCATTCAGTTTAGGCAACATCCAAGTTTTGCCAACATCCAACCTTGGCCTTACAGCCTGCTTAGTTTTGCTAATGTACCACAGGATTACATCCCAAGTTTCTCAGATGACTTTGATTGTTTCCTCATGCATAAATGAGTGTGATCCTGAAAACTGTGCAGCTTACTCTCTGTGGATGTTCCTGTATTTCTGGTTTGACATAGCCCTCCTCAGCTCCTTTTCATCCATTGAGTTTCCAGCAGTGGAAAGCAACAGCAGTGCAGGCAGTGCTCAGACACAGTGTCCCTACAGCCACGGAGCCACCACATTAAGATAGTTGACAAGGCAGCTTTTAAAAATCTCCTGACACAGCTGAAAAAGAATGTTTGCTCTAAAAACTTGTCTAACCGTATCAGTTAAAAAGAGTGACTCAACAAAGAATAAACTCCAGTCTCTACCATAGTAGCAGAAATCTGGAATTACTTTCTAAGCACTGAAGTGCATTTACTAAAGGTTTCCACTTGCAGAGGCAATATCAGCTTTGGGCTCATATCACAAGCCATATTTTAATGATGTTCCGATGAAAATTTTCTCTAAGAGAGGCTGAAGTGTGTATATGGCTTTTAGTCAGAAGAAACACATATCTGAGGAAATTCTTGACTATTTTTTAGACACTAGTGAGGTAGAAGCAGCACTTGTGAATTAAGTCCTAGAGACAACCTTTGGACACTACTGGCAGAAAGATTGATTCCTATCATCTTATCAGCCAAAGCATATGACTGCAGGACACACTAAGTGCTGGCAGGCTGTTTCCACTGCTATGACACAGAAATGACCATCAGATTATCTGCTTGAGTACAGAAGGTCAGCAGTCTTGCTGGGATCTTGGAATACAGGGAGGACAAATTCCTTTTTGTTACCAGGTACAAGTTAAATGGAAAAAAAAAAAAAGGGAAAAGCAATCAATTTTAATGAGTGGCTCTGTATTTACTGTTACAGCTGAGACCAGAGTTTGGCTCATTGTGTGTAGATATATCTGTGAATAACCTTCTTAACCTGTTGGAAAGTTAATGACGGAAAATGTTCCCCATAAAAGTATATATATTACAGCTGTGTAAATATATTAAAAAATCTTAAACTGTCAGCAGACTTGCTGGCAGATGTATGAATGCTTTAGCAAGATCTCTCTACTCTACATAGCTTCATTTTTATCCTCTGCATACACACACACACAGAGGCACACACGTGTATAGACTTAGTAACATTTAGAGCACAAAACTCTTTGATCAATTAGCTCCTCTAAGCAAACAGGACCTGTGGCAGAATATGTTGAAATATTATTTCATACTGCTTATGAAATACATTTTATAAGCTTTACCTGGTTGCCAGCTGTAAAATTCAGCAGGAAATCTATATAACAATACCAAGACCTAAGAAAGAGAGGGTCTTTTTTGCTCCCTTCATATCTTCCAGGGGAGAACAAGAGACAGCTTATGATGGCACTGAAGTTTCCCCATAGATGCCCCAGCAAGACCAGAGGGATTCCTTGTTTTCTAGCTCCATAACTGCTTTTATCATGGGCTAGTGGCAATTTTTAAAGTGTCAAGTAAGAAACATGGAGTAGGTGTCTTTAAGTCCCTCTGCCCCTTGGTATTACTTCTGGAGAGATGTGAATGACAAATTCAGGGCTAAATCCTGACTCAAACTTGTATGTCCACTATTTCAGTGGAAAAAAATGGGGAGGATTTGACACATGCTTCTGGTATTTTTAAAAGCTAATAAAGTGGTTAAATGTTTATAACTGAGCAGCTATAGTGAATAATTAGTTTTTTTGGCAAGACTGTTAAGACATATTTACAGCATGCAATTGGAAAATAAGCTTGTTATATGTTATAAATAAACTATTCCCAGTGACAGATTAAGAAAATATTGGATATGTACAAAATGACAGCATTAAACAATGAAAGTATTTCCTGAGGAGCTGAGCCTTAGCAAAAGCCACAGACAAAATATTTTTAGTGGCATTCCAACACTCTGTGTTTCAGAGCCATTTATAACAGAGCTCATTATGAGATATTCCTTTCTGCTACAGGCCACAGCTGGATATACCAAAAAATTAAAGAAATATTTACCTACGAGAAAGAGTCACAGTACCTGGCTCTTTTTCATACAGCTAATTTCTCCTCTTCAATCTACCATGTGGGTTCAAGAGAAGAATTTGCCCTTATGTCTCCAAATCCTTAAGTACCTGCCTCTCCTGAGAACTGCTATAAATCCAGTCGTTCCCATATGCATGAGCAAAAAATCACAGAAAAAGACTTCTGCAGGAGCCTGTCAGGGTAGGAGGATACCTGTACCTGTGGGCTGTAATTGCCTGCTCCCTTACATCCTCCTACAACAAGGCAGCTCTGAACCCTCTCACAGCACCTGCAAAATGGATCCTGACTTCAGCTATTGTGCTGGGCATGAAAACTAGCTTTCAAGTGAATCATGCTGCTAAAAGCTCAGGTATACTTTCTTGTCTCTATAGAACAGCTAAACTCAACCACTAAACAAATTATAGCCCTTAAGGACTCAGACGGGGTGGTGAGGTGGAAGGTGAAAGGAAGAGAGCACAAGTGTGAAAATGCACTGCCTCCGAGCAGCAGTAGCTTGAATACCTTGAGGGCATTAGGAGGAAAATGCTCAGAGGAGGTACTTTGTGGGTTTTGTGATAAGTGAAAGCATCATTACCTGTGAAGGTGGCCAACAGGTACGGGGCAGTTGTGCTTTTGTGCAGTGGCACCAAAAAGGGAATTTTGTCCGCTTCACTCTGCACTGGGCACGCATCCACCTTAATAACATTTGTGCTGCTCTGCCTTGTCTTTTGGCTGGTGACTCACACCAGAACTCACTCCAAGCGTTTTGCCTTTAGGAGCTGCTTTTTAGCAGTGTTTTCCCCCTGCCAGGATTTGCCTGTTCTTCTGGGGTTTTCACCACATTCCTGCCAGCCAGGGCAGATGGCACAGTCTGTTACTGACCTGGAAAAGCTGCTCTAGGGAGATGAAATAAATTGGGAGGAGGCAGAGAGGTATCATCCCTTTGCTCTGGGGACATCTCAATGGAGATCTACATTCAGTTTTCCTTCCTTTCCTCTCCCTTCCTGTGTGAACGGTGTTGACAGAGTGTGTGTGTGTGTGTGTGTAAACCTGCCAGGCTTCTGCAGCTGCCTGGCTGGTGATCCTCTCCCAGGGAGCACATGCAGGTAAAGCTGCCAGTTGGCTTCCCTACCTGTGCTTGCTGTATAAGTATGGACACTCTTCACTTGCTGGCCTTTCTTTTGCAGAATATTAGTTCTTGAGTCTCTGGGTGTCTGCAAACTAGGTCATATCAAGTTCCACCTTGTCTTGTCTCCCTTTGTATGCACCTCTGTAAGCTGACTCTAAGCACACCTAGCCACCAGCTGTATATACAGATGTGTGTAAATCCATGCCACTGTATGACAATGTCAGATCTCCCTCTGACCACTGGGGATGCAACACAGTTTGACACAGCTAGGTAGTTGTCTGTAATAAAATGTCAAGTTAATCCCTCTTTTGGTTTGTTTTTTTTGTTGTTGTCGTTACTGTTGTGTTTGTTTATTTGTTTGTTTTGCACGTGTGTGTGTGTTTTAGACAGCTGTCTGCTTCAATTATTTGTTTAAGATCTTATACTTCCATCAAAGACCATGGAGGTACATTGAGCAGATTCAAAGTCAGATGAATCTCATTTCAGATTCTTCATAAATAAATAAAGAAACACAATTGTTCTAATAAGGGTGATCTACTTTTTCTGATGGTAAATTTTAGATCCCAACGTGGAACTGAAAATGGTGAGTCTTGGCTCTAAAAAAGATAGGAGAATATTCATTCTTCCAGCTCCTCCTCCTAACAGCCAGAACCACAGTGGTGGTAGATATTCTGAAAAGATTTCACAGGCCTGTCCTAACCTGGGATTCTCCTGCTGTTTTGAATGACATATATGCTCCATTATGGAAAATTAGTTTGAGAGTCCAAATTCTTTTATATCAATGAAAGTATAGTATAGTTGAGATAAGATTTTTTGGCATTTCTACCTGCCTGATTTTGCTTTACTGTCTGGATTGATGCTATGAAAACTACATAGAAAGCAAAGCTATTGCAATGGTCAGAATTTCCTTATTGGGTCATTCCAGTAACCTGAAAACTTAACTAGGAAATCAGATGATTCCTTACAGAAATATATTAATTATGTCTTTTTTTTCACCAAGAGGACTGCTAATGTACTGTAGCCAGGTATATTTGCTAATTGCTGAATGCTTTTCCATGAATCCTATCACATTTTGATGCTAATTGCATAATAATTGAGGCATATTTTAGATTATATAGGAGCAGCTAAATTCTATTTGTGTATAGTGTAAAACCAGAATAGTTTCTTTAGGATTTATTCCCCTAGTACAAAATATCACCTCCACTGAATAAAATGGAAGAGTGCCTCAACTTAAATAGGGTTAAATGAATCCCCTGGGAGTTATAGGGGAAGATACCAGCAGAAGACAGATGGCTGAGTCCATAAAGCATTAGAAGAAAAATGAAACTCAGTAGAAAATTACTCTGTTGAGCAATAATTAAAATATTACATGTTCTCATGAATCTGTATTTACAGATTCATGTGGATAAGAAAAAATATTTTTACTGTGAAGGTGGTGCAACAACAGCTGGAAGAGATTGTTCAGAGGAGTTGTGGAGTCTTTGTACTTATAGATAGTCAGAACTCTATTGATCACAGTCCTGAGCCAATTGCTTTAGTTGTGGGTTTGGACTAGATGATCTCCAAGAGGTCTTTGTCAACCTCAACCATTTTGTATTTCTGTGAATGTGTAATTTCAGGGTCAAAAGGCAATTTTAAGGAATGATAAAATACACTTATTTTTAAAAACTTTTTACTTCAAAGGCTTCAGCTTGCTTTGCTTCAGCTTTTGCCTTATAAATTTTTTGCATGGACAGTTGTTGTAGCTGTGAAGTGAAGCAATAACACAACAAAGCAAAACTGTTGAAGGCAAATAATAAATCTGGGTGCACCTTCTCTCTTCCTGGATTTCATAGCCAGAGTAAATGGCACAGCAGCAGAAGAAGTGAATGTAGGAGGAAGGGACTACATTCAGAAAGCACTAATTCTTGTTTGCTGAAAGCCTAATCAATGACCATATAGCAGAATGGAGAGTCACTGGTATTGTTCTGCCCTTTGGAAATCTGCTGTTGTGAAAGTAGGTGTGGCAACTCTCATATTCAGGACAACTAGCTAAAGGGCAATTATTGTCAAATTCCTTCAATTTCTCTGTAATTAGAGTAATTATATGTACAACATGCCTATGTCCCAAGCTGTGATCATGCTGGTAAAAGTAACTTGTTTTCACAAAAATCTTATTAAGCTGCATCATCACTGGTATTAATCTTTCCCTGTTAAAAATGTTATTTCCAATAAATGAAGTCCCATGTATTGTGATTTTTGTATTGCAAAATCCATCTGTACTTTCCCTCAAGGCAATGGTCTGAAGCAGCTGCTAATGTAGAGAAGTCTAACAGTATAAATAATGTGAATTTCTCTTCAGTTTGATTCTAAGCAACAGCTGCTTTAATCTACTTCACAGCACATTATGTTTGTAAAACAATGTGAATTGGACTGTGTTTCAGTGGCTGACCTGTTTGTCTGGCAAGTGTTAATTCAACAGTGGTACAGTTTTACTGTCAGTTATAAAGAACAACTGATTAGTTTCCTGGGAATTCTCTGTCTGGATGCTTTCCAACTTGTGTAGTATAGTAATAGATTGACTTCAGTTGCAGTAGAAGATATTTTCTTTCCATGGAAACATACATATCTGACCAAATTTTTAGCTGCTGTATTCCTTGTGCAATCCAGTTAAGGGACAGATTGATATGTGTTGTGTATGATCTTTCCTTGTGCACTGATTTTTAGAGGGCAGGCCTGAATGTAGTATTCCTGAAAATATTTACTCTACAGTAATCTAAGTCAGAGTAGTTACTTTTTGCACAAACACTCTTTTCACTTACTTACAAAAGATTGAAAACCACCAAGGTTTTCTTTTTTTCTGTCCGCTTTAATATTAAGCTTGAGATAGATGTGAGCAAAAATATTTGAGAAAAATTTTGCAAATTCTGATTGACTTTTCTCATCATAAATCTTTGCTGTTCAAGGAATTTTAGGTGCTTGCTTATTTGAAGAGCAGACAATTTCTACTTTTAAAGTGAATATGCTCATATATGTAACTACCACGCAGGTTGTTAAGACAAAAAACTGTCAAATGGTGTGCTGTTACTGTAGCTGGTGCTATTGTATGCATCAAAACTTCTTAACTTTGTTTACAATATTTTTAGACACCTAAAAGCAATGCAGTGCCAATACATGGTCAGGAGACCACATAGGTCTTGCAGGTACAAGCCCTGGTAGGTCTTGCTGAACTAGTTAAATCAGCATGTCATTCAAGAGGATATAGCTCCCAATTAAAGAGCTGGCAGAACAGAGCCTTTTACTGCACCTCAGCTGTTCCATTTTACAGCCCTGTACATGAGCTTAACTGAGCAATAGAAGTTGTTTTGCAGTAAGACACCAGATTATGAGCTGGAGCAGCTGAGGTGCAGCAGGTTTTGCTGTATCTGGAACAGGAGCAAGAATTTCTGGCAAAGGGTCAGTAACAAACAGCTGGGATGGGGGAGAAGAGGCAGTAAGGTCTTAGCTACCACAGCTGTTTGCTTAGTGAATATGAGTCAGAGCCTTGAGAGAAGCACATACTCAAAGACAGTTGAATAGTTCACGAACCACCTGTAGCCTGAAATACATTCTCAGGGAGTGTTTGTTGGACAGCTGTAAATGATGAGTAAAAGTGCTCGTGTCTGCTCTTGGATCACTTGCACAGAGCAGCAGAAGGCTATATCTGTAGTGTAAAATTTCCCTTATTAAGTTCAAGGTCTTGTACCTGGAATGGAAGTTGGTTTTGTAATTTTTATCCTTGTAACCAGTATGTTCTTAGCACTTTGCAAAATCCATTCAATGTTCTTCCAAAAATGGCACCTGACACAGTACTGACATAGTTTATTTGGGAATACCACAAGAGAACTTAGAGGATATTAAAGAAAAGAAAAGCTTTGACATCAGCCAAAAACACACTCAATGTCAAAATATTCACTCTGTTTTTACTTTTTTTCTTCTGACAATTCCTGTGGATCTGATTCAATTCCACAAGATCTTGCCTGTGAGAGGCAGTCATGGCTATTTATTTATTTATTGACATTCATATCTATGAAACATGTCACCACTGCCCAAGCATCTGGTTGGATTTACATTCAAAAAAAAAATCTAATAAATAATTCACAACATATTACCAACTATTCTAGAGAAAAGAAAATCACAAAGCTAATTAATATCCACAAGCACCAAAGCCTAGAAACTTCAGGCATAACCAATTTCCCCACTAAGTCTCCTAAGATAAGAAGTATGTGGATTTTCTTATGAAGAAACACAAAAATGCTTTGCTCTGTGCCCTAAGGTCTAGCAGGACTAGCAGTCCAGCTGGAAACAAGTTCTAGAATTGAGCATTTTTCCTGGCAAATATCTTCCTGTCCATTACTGGAACTGGAACAGACAACAGAAGCGCTCCTGGTGAACTCATTGGCTTAAGAGATAAAGCAAAGAAAAAAAACATGCTCCAGACCACTTAGGGCTTTGTAAGTTATGCCAACATGTTCAGTGTTATTGCTCCACAAACAAAACTTTATAGACTGTTTCATAAAAAATGCACTCGGAAATAAGAGTAAAATGGTCATGGAGTTCATTTATGACGCAATAAAAGTAAATTAGTCATGGAGCTGTAGTGTCAGGTAAAATCAAATCAGATTTGCTTATTCAAACACTTTCCAACCTGGAAAATAAAAGACAATAATTTGTAAAAAGTTTTATGTCTTGACAATAAAATCTTTAAGCAGTCAGATACATTATCTTGCATTTAATGTAGGGGCAAACAAGCTAAAAGCTAAAAGGTTTAGAAAACTGCAGAACTCAATGACTTATACAGCAAGAGTCTAGCAGATCAGTAAAATCAGAGATCTGCTGACATAGGCTGGGATGACTGGGACCTTGTGACACAGGCCCTCATGGTAAAGCTCAAGAAGCTGACACTCTTCAGAGATTTACTGGGTTGCTTCATGGATTGCATTCCACAAGTGCAGGATTTCTCTATGTAGTTCAAATCCATTGGGTATGATGCTATTTTAGCAGCTGTTTTACTCCTTTGGTCTCATTAGGAAGAGAAATCTTTCTTTGTCCTGTAGGGATACTTTTCCACAATTGTCTAGTGGGAAACAATGGCATTATTTGATGGGGGCCTTACCATTAACTAAAGATAGTGGAAAGTCTTGTCCTTAGCTTTACATTAGTAATTGTGTTGGAGATAAATTTTCCAAATGTCTAATTAAGAGTTTAGAGGACATTGCTGAACCTTGTGAAGAATTGTGCAGAAACACTGAGTATATAAAGAGAACATAATGGTAGGTGAAAAGGAAAAATAGACTGCTTCTACTTGATCCCGAGAACATTCAAAATGCATACCTAATCAAAACTCCCACAAAATTCTAATTCATGTAGAACATTTGCTTGTTGTGTATCTCATTGAATAAAATCTCAGAACTCCTGATGTCCAGTGGCCTGTAAATTCTAAAACACAGGAAAATTTGAGAATTCCCCCTTCCTGGTAGCACAAAAATAACTATTCCCTCTATCAGGCAACAGACAAATCCTACTGTTTGTCTTCTCCCATGTCTGGTGACTAAAATAATTTGCCATGGGTACAGCTCACCCAGGTCAGATGGGCCAAGCTATGGAGGACCTGCTGAGAGGGGTTCTTCTCTACTTGCTTCCCAGCTCTGTCATTAATGGTTAAGTTTCTATTCAAACAGCAACTGTCTTTTGGATACAATCAAAGAGCTTTGATTTTATGCACTTATATTTAGGGTAGGAACATTGCTTTAAAATGACAGAACTTAGAGCATATTCAGAGCACTCTTTGTGTTCAAGCTTGTGCCTTACTTCACAAAGAAGCTGACATGAGGTTGTTTATTGCCTGTTTCCTAGAATTAGACCTCACTGTTCTGAGATCACCCTTCAAAAGCAGATTTCTTACCACATACTTTCTGTTGACTCTGACCTGAGTTTTTCTGATAAAAGCCTGATGCTATAAACTCATTGACTTCAGCATACATATTTCTGTTTTATTTGCCTCTTTTTTTACAACCAAGTTATCATTCTTACACCAATAGCAATAGGAGTCAATTGAAGATATGGTCCCTAGCAGTGTGAACAACATAGGTGTCTTTTTTTTCCCCCTTTCCTGAAGGATGTTTCAAGCTGGGACCTGTGCCACCTGAAGTGTCTGTCACCTTGCAACCACCATCTGTCCTACTTGCAAATGCAGCAGGAACAAAGCACAGATAAACAAGAGAGGAACCTCTCCATGAGGTCCTTCCTGCTGCATTGTTTCATCAATGTTTAAAGACAGAGAGGGACCTGCTGTGGGGACCAGTGGATGGCACCACAAAACCTGCAGCCCTCACAGGTCCAGATTGGCTTCCAGGGGGGCACTGACTACCAGCCCCTCATGAAGAGTGCCTGAGACACCAGGAACCCTCTTGTGCTTCCCAGGAAACTCCTAAAGCAGCCATGCTGCTAGAGAATTCACAGGGAAAACTCTCCAGGGTTGTGAATACAGCTACAATCTTTAGTCCATCAGTCTCTGTGCTGGTGAATAAGAGATGATGTGCTGACTTGAAGCAGTATTTACTCCTGTTATCTCTTGCTTTCGTATTTTTCTGCACAAACTGTAACTCTACAGACAGTCTATTAAGAGTTTTTGTAGAATATTTCTGCTACCACAGATATGATCACCAAATCTTTGTTGTGCAACTCCTTTCTGATCCTCCACAAAATCTCTTGCTCTTTGTACTTCAGAATGCGGCACAGACATCCACTGATATCAGTGACCTTTCAAATCCCATCCCAGAGTTTTCCCAAAGGACAGATAAATCAGTCTACTAACACTGTGACAGTCAGAAATGTAACCTTTACATCAGTGAATGACATGCACTGTGTTTCTTCCAGTGGGCTCCTAGTACAGGGCATTGAAGGTCTGCTCCAGTGTGTTATGCATAATCATGACTAAGACCAAACAGAATATTCCACTATTTGAGAGTGTCAAGACATCTATCTTTTTAGAATGGCATAGGCAAGTTGAAATGTGATTAAGATCTTTGCTCTTTGTCAAGACATTTCCAAAGCTCTAGGAAAAAAAAGCTTGCAAAAATATAGGTGAACACTTTTTATTCAGTCTCCTGGGATAAAAAAACATCTTGCATAGATCTGTGCTGCTCTTGAATTTTCTGAATTCAGTCATTTTTTGTGAAAGACAAGGGTGATCCTTACTAACTTCACCCTACATCAAGTTAAGTGTAAAGCAAAAGAGTGGGCAGATGGCTCCCTGACAAAAGAATGGAGGCAAGCCTAGCTGGCAATTTACCTTCTTCTAAACCAGATGTTCAAGTCATCCTGGCATAGCACCACCCCTGAAAGTGCCTCTCTCTAATGTGTAACAAGGGCTTCCAGAAAATTAAGGCCTCCTGCTATTTGACAGGTTCAATCAGTCCCAGTTCTAAGAAATGCAATCCCTATTTTATAGAAACAACACTTAGGATGTCCCAAGTGTTGTTTCTAATATTGTATCTCTGTTTTACTGGACCAGATTTAATAGAGTTGCAATTTAGTGCAAAGATACTAGTCATCAGAGAATATTGACAACAGGTGGTGAGCAGCTGGCAAGAATGACCAATCTTTTTCCTTGCATCAGTTTGTAAGGTTAACAGGACAGAGGCAGGAGGCAAGGAGTGAACTTGGTTAAAACCAATGCACTGTTAAAGGTGCCAACATGGCTATAGTTGTGTGGATGAAAAACAAAACCCTGAGTTGACAAATATTGACAAAACTACCTACAAGCCTTTCCAAGGAACATCTGTGGATTTGAGTTTACATTTATATATCTTATATAAATGCTTTCTGCTTCTAACAATTTATGTGTAAGCATCATGGTCCATGAATCAATCTATCCAGAAAAAGATAGTATGAACTCAGTGCACTGAATGAATCAAGTACTTCACAGAGGAAGCAGATCCCATTTAAATTCATTTACTAGTGAGTTAACAAAACATTATAACAGGGGATTTATTATAATGTAGAATGTGAAAATGGGTAAGGATCTGATTCTGAAAATTGCTGAATGACAAAAAGGCTGTTTGGGAATGATAGGCTCCATGGGAAACATGAAAAGCTGGGCAAAAGCTGCACTTACAAGAGTGTCTGTCATGGCACTACCCATGGGGCTAAATAAATACAGCAGCTGCACTCACTTACATTACCTGACTTTCCTTTGGTTTTTGAGGCTACACTGAATGATGAAAATTTGTGCAAATATAACATTTTCCATCTTTCAAATGCTTTCTGATAAATCTGCTGGTGCTTATCATCACAGTAATTTGTTGATAAAGAAAAAAGACACGAAGAGTTTCAGTCCTTGGTGCAATATTTCTTTAATGTGGTTCTTTGCTATAGAAAGTTCAATTATATGTTAACTACTATGAGTTGCTGAAGTGATAACAGAAAAATATTGCTGAAAAGCTTTCCAACTCAGGGACAAAGTTTACGACATTACTCTTCTGTGACAAGTCTGGTTCAAAGCTTGTAAACAACTAACTCATTAGTAAAATTAGGTAACAAGATAGGTAGAATAAAAACCCTGTCTTGAATGGCTTCTGCTCGCTTGTGTCATGTCTGCAAGATTTTTCTTTTTTTCCTGCTGTTGATTTGTGTCTGCTTTAGTTACAGATCTGACAGGACATGCTGTGGATACCTAAGCAGAAGCATGTTACTGCAGACCAGTGTTGTGCAATCCTGAATACTGTTGGAGGCAATAGCTTCCAAGAAAATAGTCCTGGTGTACCTCAGCAATGGCTGTGGCAGAGCTGCTTCTGTGCTACACAACTTGAGTTGTTGGGATGAAGAATGCACTTTTTGACCAGAGGCATTATATGTTTGAGACTTGTCCCTTGAAGCACAAAATGAAATTTCCCCACTTCCAAAGTGCTGAAGGCTACATGTCAGGTGGTAACTACAGTAAAGGAGAGACTTGGGAAGTTTAGAGTTCACTTCCTCTTCTCTCAGGTCAGAAATCTGATAAAGGCACAATGAATGAATGAATTTGCCTTTGGCTCTCTATTGACAAACAAGGATGTAAAGCCACTTTCCTCAGCTCATATGTGCATGTGTAACTTTAGATGTTATGGCTTCTGTTCATTGAGGCTTACTCATGATAGTAATTTATTTTGGTTAGTCACTGATTTTAAAATATTCCAATGAGGATGACAGCTGCTAAAGTGACTGTAAGCCCACAGAGGGTCAGGATGACTGTGTCTGATCTGGACTAGATACTTACTCAATCTCCCAGTTTCTTTAATGTGTTTCTTAAGATCAGACTTCACACAGCACCTTCTTTCTCTTGGTCCAGAGCCATGCCTATTAAATAAGATATCTTACTGGTACAGTAAAAGTTCCCTTTACAAGTGAGCTGAACATCTACTTTGTTCCTCTTATTATAAAGAGAGATTGCTAGTAAGCCTAAAATTAGATCTATCAGTTCCTTATTTATGTTTGTGAATGTATATGATGAGCTTGTCATACCACCCCTCTGTTCTGCCTGTCCATTCAGTTCCTCTAAGTACAAACACTGACACAAATGTCATAATAATAAGAGTTGTGCTGTTGAGTCTCACATACTTCATTACCTTGCCTGCACACAGAGGTGAAGCAGAGTAGAGTGGCAGAGTGGTGTGACCTGCACATATCTGCAGAAAGATCGCCCTATCCCTCTAGGTTTGCTGTGGCCATGATACTATTGGGAAAACTGAATTTTAGCAGTACTGCACTTTGTCACTGGGCAGAATCTTGGTTCTGTAGGGCAGTTAAAAAATAACATCATCAGATGATGTATGGTTAAAAATTGGACCTGTCATGCTTAATAGTGTCAGTCTTAACTTGAAATTAGTCCTTCTTCCAAGCATGCAGAGCTATGAATGACATGAGGGATTCACATTTAGCTGGTGGCTGGCAACCACAGTGTACAGAGGCAGAGTGCAGCTATTGTTTTGTAGCCATGTAACTTTATTACAGTGCTGCTTAATGTTATGCAGAGAACCTGGAGGGGAAAAAAATCACAATCAGTGGTAAAATCAAGTCTGCTGGGAAACTCTAATTATATCTCTTGCACATAATCTTAAAGCCTGTATAAAAGTCAGCTTCTGTGATCTTGTACCTCTTGCCAGCACAAAATGTTAAGAACTTTATCTCCCTTCCTTTCTCCATTTCATAGTGTTCCATAGGAAGGTGGAGAGTATTCTTTATAGAAAGACAGGATATCACAAATTTGTTCTGAAGAAATTGGACCAATAAAGGCCAGTGTTCAGCCTTGTACATACATGGGGGTTGCATATTACAGAAAGTAGAAATCTGTGAATTCTTCAAGCTCTGGCATATTTTCCAAAGCATTCCAAGAAATCTCTTAAAAATTGCCAGTACATTCCCAACACCCTAAAGGCATTCTGAAACATAACATGTTAGAAAACAAAGGTTTAAATTTCAGCTGTCAGGCTTGCTGTGGAGTATTGATGCAGATGTTCAACCTATTCATTGAGGATGTGCATGAAGGGACAGAGCATACCTTCATCAAGTGTTCTGATGATGACACAAAACTGTGAGGAGTTACTGATAGACCATACAGATTTATTGCCATTCAAAGGGACTTTGACAGCTGGAGAGTTAAGGAGAAAGGAACCCCATGAAATTCAACAAAGGCAGATGCAGGGTCCTGCACCTGGAGAGAAATAACCCCATGTACCAGCACAGGCTGGGGGCTGCCCTGCTGGAAAGCAGCCTGTGAAAAAGGACCTGGGAGACCTGGGGGTCCTGGTGGACAACAACAGGTCTATCAGCCAGCAGTGTGTCCTTGTGGTCAAGAAGTCCAGTGAGATCCTGGGGAGCATCAGGAAAAGCACTGCCAGCAAGTCAAGGGGGGTAATCCTGCACATCCATTTAGCCCTAGTGAGGCACATCTGGAGTGTTGTGTCCAGTTCTGGGATCCTCAGGGCAAGAAAGACTAGGAATTCCTGGACAGAATTCAACAGATGTCTGCAAAGATGTTTAGGGGACAGGGGCATCTGTCTTATGAGGAAAGGCAGAGGGACCTGGGCCTGTTTAACCTGAAGAGAGAGGACTGAGAAGGGATAGTATCAATGCATAAGAAAATGTTAAAGAGAGGTAATTAAGAGGATGGAGCCAGACTCTTTGCAGTGGTGTAATAGGACAAGGGTCAATGGGCCTAAATTGTAACACAGGAAGTTCCATCTTCAAAGGAAAACCTCCTTTGCCTTGAAAATGAAAAAACACAAGAACAGTCTGCCCAGAGAGGTGGTATCTCTTCTGGAGATATTTAAAGCTGCCTGGATGTGATCCTGTGCAACCTGCTCCAGGTGAACCTATCACAATATGTGTGGGGATTAGACTAGATGAGCTTTAGACATCTCTTCCATTCTATGATTAAGATGCAATGTAATTAAAGATAAAATAGTAGAGTAAGTAAAGTAAGATATCATGTATGACCTACAGATCAGGTAGGAAATTGTTAAAACATGTTTAAAAAAAAATGTTTTTCTGTTTTTGTTAAAGACCTGTTAACCCACACACACACACTCCATACCCCACCAGCTGAAAGATCAAAAGAAAATGGTTGGATGACAGCAAGGCAAGTCAGAGGTTTTTTCCTTTGCTTGTTTTCAGCACTGGACAGCAGAGTGAATGCTTAAATCTAGATGCTGGTCCAGGGCTTAAAATAAGCTAATCCTTTCCTTAAACAGAAATCTTATGATAAAATGAAAATGATATGCAATTACTGTAAGAGTAGTTTTCTAGTAGCCAGTTGGTGACATGGATAGACAAAGCCAACCTGGAATCATGGCATAAACATAGTGTGGAGGACCCAGAGCTGGATGCAGCACTCCGTGGAGGGTCTCACCAGAGCAGAGAGGCATAATAATCTCCTTTGACCTGCTGGCCATGTTGCTTTGGATGCAGCCCAAGACATGGTTGGTTTTCTGGGTTGCCAGTGCACATTACTAGCTTGTGTTGTGCTTTTCATCAACCAACACCCCCAAGCCTTTTTCTTCAGGGTTGCTCTCAATCCATAATCAAAAATTAAGTGTGTAGAATCGAAATGGAATGAACCCTCTAGAGGAACAATGTTCTCTGCACTGTCTGTTCAAATAACGTAGATGATGACAGTCTCAGACTAGAGGCTTCAATTTTGCAAGCTCCAGTTAAGTGAGGTGAGCCCTATCTAAACTTAAAATTCCAACCACACAGTATCCAGAGTAGCACTTTAAATGACAAATATGGCTGAGTTAAACCTGTATGCCTATTGAAATACAATGGAAGAGGTCCATAAAGAAATTTTGGAATTAGCAATCCACCTGGTGGAAGCTGAAAAAAATCATCATCCAGTGATCACACATTTACAGGCTGGTTTGTTTTCCTTATTTTTTTCTCTGCAAATGAGTCATTTACATGAATAGCCCAAAAACTATAATCCTGTTTGTCTCCTTCAAACATGATCTCTTTAGTCCTTTAAATTTCTTTTTAGGAGGAACATTAGTACTTTCTGATTTTTAATGCAACTACTGCTTTGACTAATGATTTAATTGTTTAAACAGTTCAAGAATGTAAAGACTGCCTCTAAGCTAGGCCTTATTTAATGAAGGGCAGGAACAAAGCTGCTGCAGTATATGTCAGAGAATAATCTTCACTGGGTGAAATCACCAATTCTCCTCTCCACCTCAGCAGCCTAGCCATTGTTTTTCGTGAAACAAGTCCTGCCATCTATACTCAAAATTTAATCAGGAGAAAAGACACAACAACATCAACAAGAGTGTGTTCTGGCAGAGCCCTTCATAACTTGGAGCTGTTTTGCTTCCCTGGCAGTATCGTGCTCCATTTTGCCTGACATGATGATAAAGCTCTGCAAGAGGCAGCGCTGTCGATCCTGAGGAAAGCCGACCCACATCCCTGTCTGCCCACTCTCAGAAGTGTGATGAGAAGGCTTCACTCATTGCCTTTACCTCTCTTTTAAGAAGGATAGCAGCACAAGAGGGTTTTTTGGAAGGAAATGTTATGTGTTACCTCTGTGCTTTTAAGTCATATCTTCTAAAATGCCCTGCCCGTTTCTTTTCAGGTGACATTGGCCTCTTCTTCCACAAAACCTCACCCTGTTTTATCTTCCTTCCCTACACATATTTTTTCTTCTCTGCATCGATCTCTTGCCACAGTGACAGTCTTCTCGTTTCCATTAATTGAACTTTGATGGTGTTTAAATAAAGAAAATATCACTGTGTTGGTGTACTGCTGTGCACTGCTTTGGATAAAAATACACTTTTTTCTTTCTGATATTCAATGCTTCTTTTATTTTAGTGCTCAGTGCTGTCATCTCTCTACTTGCTTCCTCCAACATGGATCTCAGCAGAAAGCAGGAAAGGCAGTCAGGTTTTAGCTCAGGATGACCACTCAAATACATAGAAAGAATGAAAGCTTAGTTTCATAATATGGGAGTTATTTTGTTCTTTTTCTCAGAATCAGAAGTGCTGAGAATTGCAGAGCAGGTGCCATTCTTCTCCCTGACTTGCTGTAAGCTGCACTTTGTTGGGCTTTTAAGTGACTCTGTGATTCCACATGAGTAGTTCATGATAAAGGAAGTGATTCAGTGCCCAAAAGTCCTATTATCAAGAACGTACAACCTGTTAAGTGCCTGCTACCAGATGAAGATAGTGAATTTGTGAAAAAAAAACTCAAACAAAATAATCCTGCCCATGTTGTAATTAAAAGCACAGGAGATAATGTGAGCGGCATGCAGTGCTTGAGCTGTCAGCTGTAAAACAAACACTATCTTCTGCTTTATTGATTTATTTCATTTTTATCTGCTTAAAAAAATACTCATTAGGGATGAGCTGCAGGAGAATGACTTTTGGACAGCTATGGGGCGAAATGAGCACACAATGAAGGGTGACCTTTCAGAGGGGGATTATCTATAAATAGCAATGGTTATCTCTCACAGCCTTCTGACATAAGCCTGCTGGGAGTATGAAAAAGGAGACCCTTTCCACCAGTTCCTCCAACATGATTTTAGATTGGCACATGACATGTTTTGGCCATGAATAGCCGAGGAGAATTTGCAAAGGGATCAAGTAAAATGCCTTAGCAGCTGTCTGGCTGTCGATATTCCCCTGGGTTTAAAAATTAGCTCAGAGCTTCCTTCTCTTTGCCTATGAACAATGGCACACACTTTACTAGAAAAATATTTTAAGATTTTATGTTTAAAATTTTGGGAGCTCATTTATTAAAAAAAATAACTATATAAGTTTTAAAAATTAGCCAAGCAGTGTCAGCAGAGTTTATTCAAACACCAAAGGGCTTTAGGATCAGACTGCAGCTCTTAACTACAGTTTTAACTTCTGCTTTGCACCATGGATCCATCAAATCCTTTATTTGGAATGAGGAAGAATTGTTTTTCCTGGCCGTTTACTATTTTTAAAGAGAAAGAGGTGAGTGAATTTATCAGGAAAAAATAACTATTCTCTATGTAATGCATGTCCTTTGCTTATTTGCCATGTGATATTGTCATAAAGTTGTATTTCAGAGATTTTAAAGTTTTCATATGAAGGATAATCTGCAAAGGAAGAGTGCATAGAAGATCATAGTTTTAAACAGTCAGATGTGATCAGTGCCTGAACACTTGTGTGTTTGTTGCATGCTTGTGATGTAAGGTGTGTCCTGTGTGCAGCCAGACATCACCAGCAGCCCTTCCACAAAAGGCAGAACTGCACTGTGCTCCTAACTCCTGTAGCCTCATGTATTTAGGATAGTTATTCTGATAGAAACAAAGCCTAAGCTGCTTGATTACTGTTAGATGCATATTGAAAGATTACATATTTATCATCACTACTATAATAATCAGTATTAATGACCAGGATCTATACAAAAGATTGAGCCCATGCACTACTGTTGGTAAACATAGTAGGAGACAGTCTTTGTTTGAAGGCATTTACCACCTAAATAGACATGCAGCAAGAGGTGTTATTATCTCCTCTTCACAGATGGTGACCAAGATAAACTGACATGATGTGCCAAGGGATATAGGCAAATGTGAGGGGGCAGGGAGGGAGCGAGCCAGGGCTGAAGCTGGGTTACCAGCTTGCCCTGACTGTGACCACTCTCCCTCGTTGCACCCACTGCAAACTGAACATGGGCTTCCCTCTGCTTGCAGACAGGCAGTACATGACAAGCAGCTTCCTCGCCAGCTTCTCCAGACATAGTTTGGCCCTCACAGTAGGCTTCTGCCAAGTGGTGCAAGGTTCCTGTATACCCAGGAAGTATTTGTAAATGGTTGGCTTCACAAAGGAGATTTTTCCATTCTGTCTTGCAGATGTTGTTTTAATGCACATTTGACAGTTGATTCTCTGCTTTAACATCATGATCTGGAAACTGTTCACTTTGGATGTTTACAGCTGTTCTTGGGTTTAACAGCAGTGCCTTTCCACAGTCCAGGATTCTTCCCTGAATTTATCACGAGGAAATGTTGCCTTTAAAAAAATCAGGATTCTTACAGATGGGTTAGTGAAAGGCATTATATAATACAGTGCTAGTACAAGAAACAAACTCTGTGACCCAGAAGATAACTTCCAGTTCTGTGTTATTGCTGCCTAGGATACAATGACTTATTTTCAGTGCAACACCACTGAGCATTGCAAGTTCTCTTTTGACGTGAAAATCCCCTGAATGGTGACAGGGAGCAGATCACTCTCTTGTCATAACTATCATGTATTTATACTCAGATGCAACTCCAGTTTAGGGTGGGTGTTCTTTTTTGACCTCTCCTACAAGGACAGGTATAGAAAATGATTCCTGTCCTGAGCTGCCAAGAAAATAGGAAATGTTGGCAGATACTAAGTGACAATTTAGTATTATGACTTTAGTCCTTGTCCTTCCAGCATAAAATTGAGGGTGTGTTTATCGTGCAGTTATGTTGCTGCTCCACTCTAACTGGCAGGTTACTTTTCAAATGTGACTTACAATGTGAATCTTGTTTCCATGTTGGAGTGCTTCCACATTACTGCATGAAATTCGAATGTGTTGAAATAATGGGAATGCAGTGGTAGTGGTGGCTGGGAGGCAGGGATTATATGAAAGCTTTCAGGATGCTCCTAGCAGTGTGCTGCATTAGCCAAAGGATTTTTATGGGCACAGAGGCACAAAGTAACCCCTCTAATCCCTTTCTCACTGGCTTACAGACTCTGAAGAAGCTTAATAATTACAAAGGAATGCAGTCAAAGTGTTTTTAAGGACATATGTGCAGAGGCTTATTTTAGTCATTTCCTAACAGCAAATGCACTGGCGGATTCTCAAGGAGAAATCTGGGCACAAATTTTCCCTTCTCTCAACCCCCCCAACTAAAAGATGATTTACGCTCATATCAAAAAGAGGCTTAACCAGTGTGGAGCTGAAAGAATATTTCCCAGCCTGTAGGATTATGGTTTTTCCACAGCCACACCACTTACCCTCTCCTTCTGGTGAAATACAAAGTGTATCCCTGTTCTGCTGAGCCTCCCAGATGGGCTTTTTTTTTTTTTTTTTTTTTTTTTTTTTTTTTTTTTTAATTAAAAGGCCAACAGAAAGCCTGCACATTCCCTCTAAAATATTATCCTATCCTTCTGGACTATTTCACCTTCTCTGAAGTCACTGGTTCAGCTGATGGTGACTCCGCTGCTTATGTATCGTTATCTGTAAGTATGTCCCTATCTGCATACTAAATATATGCATAAGAAGGAGGTGTCCAGGAACTGTTTCTGTGCTAAGCTTTTAGTTTCACAGCTCTGTCATTTCTGGAGGAATCTGTGCCTGAAAGAGAAAGATACGGTGGATGCTCTCTCACTCCAGAGAGTTTTTGTAATTTTTTTTTTTTTTCCTCTGAGAATCTTTGCTAATTCAAAAATTATGGTATGGATTACCGTTCAGTCTCCTTCAAAATATAATCTCCTAGGAAATCTGGGCACAAGAAGCCAACAGTAACTTGAAAAGTTTTTTGAACATTAATGGTAGAAGAGGATAGGAAATGTATACTTGTTTTATGGTGCATGCTAAGGCAGTGCTTGGTATCCCACTATTGCTTGGAATATAAACTGCAATAAAAATGAAACAAGTTACATCTTATTACTGCATTACTAACTAAAAATGGCCTGTTTTCTGAGCTTTGTAGCAAAGATGAAAGTTAGTCCATGTACTTGCCATTTCTGTACTTGCCATAAGACAGTCCCAAGGCCTGTAAATTCATATAAAAATATATGAGGTAAGAATTAGCCTCATCTTTCTTGAATTCTCATCTGTCTTCTTCTAAAATTGCATTATTCTGCCTGCACTTTAACTAAAATCTTGATCCTTTTCTGCTAGGGGTGCTAGGAACAGATTGCCCCTGTTAGGATTGCAAATTAACTGCAGTTTGAACCCTTAGCATTTGCTATGCTTGATCCAGTTTACTGTATGTGAAATTTTGAGATGAAACAATGTAAACTAATCCATGATCTGCTTTTCCGGTTTGGATATTAAAAACCTGTGGCACTTTCTGAAGAGAGGGTGTTTGATGAAGTGACATGAACCTGATTTTTCTTTCCTGCGGCCTCAAACTTTTTTTCTCTAGGGAAACTATCTCTCATTTTACATACTGCTTTCCCACCAAGGGCAAGGCTTCCTGGTTCAAGTGGTCCCATCAATTTAGATTTGAGCTGACTCAGCAAATCTCTGCTCTCAGGGGTGGACTCTAGATACCAAGGCAGGGCAATGAGCACACGTTTTCCAGCACATGCACGGACCCTTGCTGACTCCTCATGAACGTGGGCGCTATTGACCCACTCGTGCTGCTTTCTCTTGCTTTGCAGAGGACATGCCAGGGACCTTAACAACAGGAGAGAGCTTCACCCTGAGAATGGGAAGGTCTCCTCCCCTATGTGGTGGCTGCACATCCATCCTTCAAACAGAGCTTTAAGGCTGTCTGAGTATAGACACACCCACAGCATCTTCAAAAATGTTTTGTGGATGGCACACAGTAACCTCACAGTCTATATGAGATGGGCAGGTCTGTGCCAGTCCAATTAACACACTCCAGCTCATGGTAATACAGTTGTCTACAGACTCTTAGAACATGCCATCTAAAAATTACTGACTGAACAATATTTCTCTCATAACTAGTTCTGTAGACTTCTATGGAATGACAAGGGGAATAATCCAGCTTTTCACATTTTTAATTGGAGTGACCAGTTTAAAAACACAGAAAAAAAAAAAAATGGGGGATGTGGATCTTAGATGCCATTACCCCAAGGTGCTGTATGTAATCTGGTTTTATTCTCTTGGAATGTTTCTAGGAAAAGCTGCTTCCCGAGTAGACGAAACATGAAAGATCAGGAAAGTGACTAACAGCATGGGAGCCTTAATGACACCTACCAAGTGCAATGGCTGAGAACACCAAGGCTTGTGGCAGGGATAACAAAATGGGCTGTTTAGCACAATAACTGCCAGCTATTGTTTTTCAGGCAAATGACTTGGACTTTGGGATAATTAGTCTATAACCAGAGGAGAGCAAAAACACTAGGCAGGATGAGAAAGGGATTGTAAAAAACAAGAAATAAATCCCTCAGACAAACTTCCCGTAGACATGAATTTCACCCCCAAACCAGTCAATTATCAAATGTCCTCCTCATGTAAGCCAATAGAATTAGCACATTTGTACTGAGTTAAATGTATTCTTTTATATACATGTAATTGTTTGATCAAAGAGAGTTAGCTCTCTTTGGCAGTAAAAATCTACCTTTTGCTGCTGGAATATACCTTCAGCCCAAATCTGTACACCTTCAAGCTGTCCTATTGGCTTTATGGGTAGAAGGGACTAGAGGTGTTATTTCACAATGAAAATTACCACTGCTGGCTGCTTGTCATACTGAAATAAATGTCATCCATAAATTCATCCATTCCTGTGGTGTCTATCTGCTGCAGCAGAGACCTCATGTTACAGCAGGAAAGCAATCCAAAAGGCAACATGGCATTAAAATATTGATGGAACTATGTTAATAGGAAGGGAAATGCATATTTAATAAGTGCCTAGATTCCTTTCATGTTTACATGTGACACCAGATAACTCAGGCTAATCAGAGTGAGGTTGGGTCAGACCCTGTGAGGCACAGACAGTCCTTGTGAGGTTCCAGACAATGCATGGGGATGTCTTGTTGTAGCTGGCTTGAATGTGTTTTTGGTGCCTTGGCCAGAGGCAGGAGCAGGGTACTTCATGACTTGAATCCAGGTTCCTACTGGGGACGCTGTGCAGGTAGCTCCCCTTGTGTGGTGTTTTAAAAGACACATTTCCTCCATGACTCACTCCGTTGTAAGGAGCACAAGCTTTGAGAAGCTGCTGCTGGCAGCTTTCTGTGGGCCGACAGGAAGGCTGGAAGGCATCTTACTCATTGTGGCTGCTCACCTGAAAGCTGGGAGGTGGCAGGACTCCTGATCCACCGCTGCAAGGAAGTCCCTGTCTGCCCAGAGAGAGTATCTCAAGGGCTAAGACAAAAAGCTCACTGTGCCCCGAGCACCCCCTCACAGAGAGAGGTCAAGAACAGCATAACCCAGGCTATTAATGGCAATGAGCTGTAAAAGCCTTGGCCTCTGTGTCATGAAACTGTGCTTGTTACTACCATGTACTTTATAACCTGCAATTCCACCTTGGGCTGCTCTGAGACCAAACAGGAGGGACAGTCCAGCCGTGGGTAAATGCATGTGCACAGCCCCCAGCTCTGGCTTCTCAAAGCTGAGAACTGTGAGCAGCTGTTTGGTTTTACAGACCTGACACATGCCTTTCAAATAGCTTACTGTAGATTCAAAAAGTTTAGCCTTTGAATTGCAAAATTGAGTCAAAGTCCATAAGGAGCCCCATGTGTGCCAGTTTATGTGTGGGTATGTGCATTTAGGTGCTTGCTCCTTTATTTGTCTAAAACTTATTTATAACACTTACCAACAGTACCCTGTATGTTTTTCTTAGTGCCAGCTCTTTAGCCCTCATACCCAATGCATCTGGGGTAAATAATAAAACTTGATTGTCACAGTGAAGGAAATTTTCTGTGCTTGAATTTTGATAAAATAAAGTAATGGCTTAATAGAAAAATACTTGGAAACAGTGACAAACCTTATTATGAAAGTCATCTATGCGTCACTATGGTGAGTTGTAGATCACTTTTTTGTCTTTATCACAGCACTATTATCTCTAGTTTTTCCACTGGAGAGTGTATGTTTCCTTCTAATCAGTCAGTTAGTGACTAGAAAAAAACCCCTGATGAGGAGAAAAAAATCCCTGGTTAATGAGGAAAAATTACCTCAGCTAAAGGAAAGGAGTATTTTCACAGAGCCTGCACAAAGCTGAAGGACATTAGGCAATTATTTGTAGTACATTACATCCCAGGCAAGGCAGACTTGCAAAGCTTTAATAGTTACACAGAGTGAGCCAGAGTGATGCTTTCACTGTAAACGTACTCCATGTTCTGGCACATCATTGCACCACAAGTCTCTGAGGACAACTGTGTTATCACAGAGTTCCCTTGAGATGTATTTGGTGATAAAGAACTTTAGAAAAACATAGAAATATCGTGGTCAGGCCAGCATTTACATATATTGCCAGTTTACCATTTATAGACTACTAAACTTGGGTTTGATCTGTTACACAGCTGGTTGTTGGTTTATAAAATATTCATAGGAAAAGAAATCTTTATTTGTCATAGAAATGCTGGAAAGTAACATGACAACATAAAAAATGGAATCTAAATCTGAAGACTGGGAAACATCTTTAGCTCCATCTTTTACCAGGATATTCAGGAAGAACTGAGAAAAAGTCATGAGAAAGAATTGAAAGTGCAGGACTTTTGAGGACTCAAGTTACCCAGCCAGTAATGCCTGGTTTAGAGCCTTTACTGAAGTGAAAACAGCACTTTATAGTGATATCTAGCATTTGTATGGAAACAGAGAAGCAGCTACTAGAAAGGGGCCCACAGCAACATCTCAGCTATCTCTTTGGCATATTGAGATGTACAGAAGTAACAAAGCAGCCTATACAAAACACTTCCAAATGAGTTGGAATGGTAAATGTATGTACAGTTGGGAGTATTCAATGCTAAATACACATTGAAGTTGGGAGAACTATAGAGCAACCACAGTGTATTACAGGAAAAATGCCACGTTGGATCTCTTTCTATCAAGTAAGCACCTGCAATGGAAAAAAAAATCAAAAGCATCTGCATTCCTCTCCTGTACTTCCATGTTATATCCAGGGCCAGGCTGCCTCCAGTGGAAGGGGCAAGGGTGACAACACCTCGGGAGGAGGCCTGATGACTCCACTGGAGAACATTTGGCTGTTTCACACCTGCAGCCTATTGCCACCAGCCTTTCCTTGGGAGGCAAAGATTGACCAGAGCAGGGGTTACAAGGACTGTTGACCTGGCTGTTGTAAGGACTGTTGTCCTTACACTGCCCTTACACAGACATTCCCAGAAAGGAGCTGAGATGCCTTTTGCATGGATTTCCGTTGCAAGGGAAGGCTAAAAGCGGGAAGACATCTTCCTATTCTTCCCTCCTCTTCTCCTCTAATCTTATCCCAAAGACCTGGTCCCTCACAAGGTCACAGGGGCATGAGGAGTCTCTAGCAGGATGGAGGACCAGGTCTGTACACAGAGGGGCCTGTCTTTGTGTCGATCCTAAGAAAGACTGGCTCAAGTTGGGGCTGAGCTGGCTGCATCCAGACGAAGGGTTGCATGCACTAATCTTCCTGAACTGCAAGTGTTGGATGATCACTGGATCTCCAGATCAGAATAACTGGTGAATTAAAATGGATTTTCTGCTAGGCAAGACATTGCTGAGGCTGGTTTTAGAAATTTGGGGTTTTTTTCCTCCTTAATAAAAAAAAAACCCCAAAACCAGAAGCCAAAAACAAAAAAAAATCCCTCCAAGACAGCTGTCTTTTGAGGGATCTGTATTCAATATTAGAAAGCTACACAGCTGTGGAGTCTGGATGCTATCATAAAAATTGAATAGCAGGGATATGGCATTGCTGAAACACAACCCACTTTGTAAGTGTGCTGGGTGCTTGGAATGTGCATATCACACAATAAATGTGCTGTTCTTGTCTTCAAAGCAGGAGCACCAATAGGCCTGTGGAGCTGATGTAATGAGATGCAGGCTGCCCTCAACAGCTGAAATATTCAGTTCAGCAAATGGATATTTCAAATGTAAATATTTATATGGGCCAAGGGCTCTTTGTTGCTTGCTATTTTGACATTTTCAAATCCCTCAGCTTTACTTTTGTTACAGAGATGGTCTATTTGCTGATGAGAAGAACAAAGATCAGTGACTAGTTATGCAGAAATGGTGCTATTATCACAACAAAATACCACTTCTCCCAGTCCACAAAGCTTTGATTCCATATGCTTCAGCAAGATAACCTATACATTAATGGAAATAATGCAGGTTGTTTTGAGCAACAAAATATAGAAACAACTAATTTGAGGTCATTATTGGATAGGATTAATGGTTCATCAGGATGTTACTTACATTTTGACTTTCACTTCAGGAACATTCCCCAGATGCTCTTATTAGCCACTTTCTGCATTTTTCTGGACTGGTACCACTCCAATACCATTGCTATTACAATTCTTCACCCTTTTAACAGTGGGCTAACTTTTTGATTTTCTCCCAGTTTAGAGACTTAGGAGATGCTTAGGAAACATATTTTTGTGAGAATTATTGCTATTATTTAATCTCCAAAGCCTTAAAAATAATATTACAGTCTTAATGTTACCCATACGAGCAATTCTTTTCTTTTCTGTAGCTAGGTGTGACTGCCACTGTTTTTTTTCCCTTTTCTGTCTCCTCACACCTTTCCTACTCTTTCTCCTTGCTATGCTTTCTGCTTTTCTCTCCTTTCCCTTCTAGATTTTGGGTACTCTGCTGCTCCCAGACCACGTGTCTCTGCCTCCTTGCAACCAATTTACTCTCTTCTGGTATTTTCCTGGGCTGTAGCTTCTCTTTCTCAGTTTGGTTCCACCAACTCAGCTCCTCAAGTAAAGTTTCTTAGTTTGGGCTTCTCCCCACTCAGTGCTTAGTCTGTTTATTCTTATTGCCATTTTATTGCAACAGTGGAAACTGTTGAATTATATATAACTGCTTCTTGGAAACTTGAAACAAAGATTGAATGTTTATCAAATCACTCTTTGGCAGACAGCCAAATTTAAATTCATATTGTTAGGCTTCTTCCATAAATTGTTTTTTACAAAAATAGAATACCAATCATTTTTCTGAGGAACATAAACATCTGGAGAATAAATTCTTCCACGATGATCAAAGAACATATAGGGTGTTATGGCCTTGCTGCTACCTGCCCAGATGAGATAGGTCACATTCTGAGGATATTTATTTTAGTCCATTTAAATATTTATGTCTTGAGGACTGTTGGCTACTTACCTCTGCTTTTGCTAAAGGATGTGTTGAGGCATCATTTTTAGTATTTGGTTGCATTCACTATATAATTCAGAAATTAGCAGTTCAACTTTCAGCAGAAGTCTAATTATGATTCAGATCTGGAGTTGTATTTGACTTTCAAACCAAAGTAGGGTGAAATTCTTCCCTGCAGGATTCCTTCCTCCAGCCTCCAATATCCTGTGTGCACAGACCTCTGCTCATTTCCTTTGCTCATCACCAAATTCTCATTCCTGGCATGAGAGTCTCCAGGCTTTATTATTTTTAAAAAAACTTTGGAATATTCTTTTCTTAAGCAAAAACTGAGCTACACGAATTGCCAGGGAAAGGAAATTTCAAAGATATAGCTGTACAGTCAGGCTGCTATGAAAGGACGTGTGAGGTCAGGAGCACGTAGATGTCCTGGAAACATCTGACATTTCGGGACTGTGAATACATGCACTGTAGGGTAATGAGTGTAATACACAACTCTGGTGTTATCACAGAACTCCAGCTAACCTCTTAAAAGAGGAAGCCATAGATAAACAACATCAGTTCACCTCTAGTCCCTCCAATTTTCCTTAGCTTTCAGATATGAAAATTTATGTCTTAGCATTTGGACCACAACTAACAAATGCCTTTTTTAAATGGATGTAATTGATTTTCCACAAGGAGCCAATTACATATTGTGTTAAAATCTGACAATCCTCCCAGGTCACAGCTTGTGTGTATCCTCTGATGGGAATGGACTGGGATATGTTGTGTTTGTGAGAGTAGTTCTCTGACCATTAGGTGCATTGCGGCTCAGTTTAATGAAAATTTCACTTGCCCACCCTCCCTTGCCAAAGATTAAGTAAGCTTTGACCAGCATTGCTCTCATCAGGCAAAATGTTCCTCAAAAATGTTCTTTCCAGGTCACTGAGAAGCTCATGGAGAAGCTTCATTTTTTTTGTGTGAGTGTTTTCATATATTTTCCCACATGTGCATTCACATGTACATTCTAGCTTGCCAGGTGCCCTGAAAGAAATGTACAGTGACAATTTTTACCCAATTAGAAGTAGCAAAATCTTGACTTTGTAATGACTTCACCACCCATTACCACTTTTTTGAACTAACCACATTCACAAAGTTCAGAAGCTGATAGTTTTTTGACATGTCCTAAAGTATAAGCACAAAGATCTTGAGTTCTACTCTTGGGCCCATTAATGTAGCATTGGAATCCTTTTAGGCACCACCAAGTTCAAATATCTTTTGAAATATTTGGCTTAAGTAGCACTCTGCCCTCAGATATTTTGTAGTTTTTTCCCCAATATCAAATTATCATATGTTTTACCAGTGATTTTTTTCCCTCTTAATTATTGCACTAATTATGTTCTGTGTCACTCAGCCCTGATGAGACACAGCTGGAGTGCTGGGTCTGCAGATCAACAGGCACATTGAAATAGGGGCCTGAGTTCAGTGAAGGGCCACAAAGATGGTTGTGGGATTGGAGCATCTTTCATAAGAGGAAAGCCTGAGACAGTCAGGGCAACTCTGCCTGGAGAAGACAAAGCTCAGTGGGATCTTCTGAATGTGCATTACATACTGGTCCTGTACTTACAGGACAGGAATAAAGAAGATGGAATGAGGCTCTTCTCAGTGGTGTTCAATGAATGGAAAAGAGACAGTGGGCACAAAACATTTAAAATAAGAAGAAACTTTTTTACTATAAGGGTGATTGAACAACAGGACCAGTTTGCCCAGACAGGTGGTGGTGGCTCCATCCTTGAGGGTCTTCAAGGTCTGAATGGACACAGACCTGAGCAACCTATTGTGGTTCACTTTGCTTTGAGCAGGGGCTGGAACTGGGTGATCCCCAGATGCCCCTGCCAAACTCAACCATTCTGTGGTTCTGAGATTCTCCCCCACACTCCTATAAAATTTTAACTTTTTTCCCCTCGTTTTGCAGGCCTTCATGGTCTGCTTTTTCATTTCATGCTGGTATGATTAGTTTTGTCACAGGTCACATCCTGAGAACCATTTGCTGAGTGATTTTATTTCTTTCACATCTGTTTATGCTCTTAAAAAAAACTTATATTATTTTTAATAAAGCTTTCTGGTGGTTTTTTTTTTTGACTGAATGTAACTCATTATTCTAGAACTTCTTGCTCAGTGCAATTTTCTGACTTCTCAATGATATTTCATTTTGCTTGTATGCATTGCCTGGCTAGGTTTTATGGTGTGCTGCGCCTGGACATTTGTATAGATGGAGATATCAAAGCTTTACTCTGTCTTAGGTCCTGCAGTCCCACAAGGATTTCCAAACAAACGTCACAAAGCATTTTCTGTACATTTGGACAGGAGAAAATAACCCTGTATTACTATTACTACCTAAATAAACCACCCTTGTATCTGTACTAACATTCACTCATGTGAGGAAGTCAGAGATTTATCTCACTCTGCCTCAGTTTGTCTCCTCAACAGTTTCACTGTCCTCTAGACTGTCACCAGTCCCTCCCTTTCAGTAGCAGGGAAGCCCTTCTCAAAATACTTTAATTTAATCAATGCTATTGATCACATATGAAGTAATATTTTTTCACAATGCAATCCTTCTGAAATGGGACTGGAAACTACGTTTGGCTCATCCTTGTAAAAACATGTTTTACAAAGATGACCAGCATAACAATATTTCATCTTCTGATCCCCCTCTCTCCTCCATTCTTTTTTTTGGGGGGATGGATTGGAGGGAAGTGGATATGTATGAACTGAATGTCTTTTTTGTGCTACAGATGCTTCTGAAAATGAGGAGTTTTCTTCATTTTCTTCCTTAATATAAGCTGACAACAGAGAAAAATGAATAGGAAGAGCCCTTCTGAGCCGTGGCAGCTGATAATTACCTTGCTCTGCACAGGGCTCTCCATAACCCCAGTGTTGTTAGAAGTGTGCTTGATTACAGTGTGTAAGCCCAGCTCGGTGTGAGAGTTCTGCTTCATTAGGAAAATAGAGCTGCAGTGCTTTTGCTGATCTTATTTCCATCTCCATTTTTGTCCTCACATGTAAAGTTAAGCTACCTTTATGCTCAAATAGTTGCCAACCTTTTGTCCTTGGAGAACTTTAGAGGTAAATACATGGAGCCAAACAATTAGTAAAATACTTGCAAAAGTAGGTAGGCTGAGGAGAGGATAACCTGGAGGACAAGTAGATTCTCTCCAGAAAAGAAAAAATAATGTTGTGATAGGATTTCTCTGGGGAAGTAATAGTGCTTATTATTGGGTGGGTTGGTTTGTTCAATATCTGGAGAAAAGAATCTCAGCTGAAAAAAACCCCCAATGTCTATCCCAGAAGGAAAGAGGTGTGATCTCCTGGAATAGGCAGTGGCTGAGTACAATGATGATGACCAGAGGCCTTTTTAATTTAGAAAAATGGATATATTGTGGCTCAACAGCCTGGCTCCAGATAGGAGCAGAGAGAACCATGGCGCTCCAAAACACTCTATTAAAGTAAGTAGAGATTTTGGACATGAAGGAGACTTAGCTGGAAGGATTGTTTTCACAACAGGGTGATATTTGCCAGGATACATGTTTTCTTCTGTCAGTGACCAAATATTTCTGATTTATCAGCATTTCAGAGCACATATAATGACATTTGACAGGTATCTCTGCCAGCCCTGGCATTGTTCTTCAGGACTTTGCAGTGAGCATGCAGCCCTATGAGCAAAGCAGGGACTTCACCTTGGACAGGAAAATTACTCCTGCAGTTTTAGACGTAACTGCAGGTTTGGAATTATTTATTCTTTCATGGACTCAATGTTCAATCCTTCATGCATTTGTGTGTGTAGCTCCATTTGCAGGGTGCAAATTTAGGGACAGTTAGGGTGTATGTACACCTTGTGATAGAGCAAGGATCCGTAGGACAGCCTGGGACTAGTGCACGCTTAGTACAGTGCAGACAGCAGCAACTAGCTTGGGGTGGAAGACAGATAATATCCTCCTGAGATCATCTCCCTTCCAGCAAATTCAAGCACAGATGGCAAGTGAGGGTGGGAGGTAGGAGGAGTGAGTATCTCCCTTCAGGTAATGTTGCTCTCATGCTGAGTTATGAGACATGTTGCTGCCATTTTTTGATGGCTGTGGAGTCCTCATGGGGTCAGGGCAGGGTACCACCGTGGCTGTCACAGATCCAGTTTGGCTGACATGCTACTACTGGTGTAGAAACTCCATTAGCTTTTCAGATCTCATGCCTGTGTTACACAGACTATGAAGCTAAATAGCTGTTCTGGTTTCCTCAGCCACGTATGTCTTCAGCTGATATTCGAAATGCTGCAGTTCACAGTGATTTTCTGGATGGTTTTAAAATCTGTAGGTATGAAAACCTGAGCCTAGTTATTTCCTCATTTATATCACTAACTTTAAAAAATCCCCTCACAGCTATCTGTACAAAAGTAAAAAAGACTGGTCTGAATGCCAGAAAGCATGGACTGCTTATATGACCATTTATTCCCCTCTTAGGTCTTCCTTATAGTGATGGGACTGCTGTGAATTTGGTTAGTACTGTGCTGCAGCATATTAGGCATGATAGAAGCAATGAAAGGGGCTAACAGTTGTAATAGCAGTAAGAGTTGTTACTCTGCCCGCCATCCTTCTGCTTACCTGCACTTTTATGGAGCAATGCTGGTCCTCCCCAACCTGGTGTATTTCCCTGGTGCCTGTGTACTCAGTAATTTCCTTTTTTAATGAAGAAGATTCACCACATCAAACCTATTCATAAAGCTACTCTGAAATGCATAATTCTGCTTAAATGAAGTCACCAGGGAATGAAAGAATGGTTCATGCTATTACAACAGTGAGAAGCACGCAAAGAAAAATGAGTTTTATTTCCACTAATGGCTAAGGTTTAAAGTAAGATCTTTCCTATTACGCTGCTCATGACCTCCTTAGATCTTGTCTCAGTCATAGTGCATGGAATGGAGTATTACAGTGCTGTCTCCCAAGGGACTCTTGAGTCTTAGTTACCTTTTAAATTAACTAAACCTTTTGGAAAGATTAAACCATTCCTATGCTATTGTGTTTCATCTGGTCATTTTATTGTTTTAGTTAGCATTTTATATTTTACTACCTTTGATTAACATTTTCCCTGGATCAAAACAGTCATGAAGACAGCTCACCACAACAAACTCTTCTCCCCTTTATTGCCTTAGTACAGTCAGTCACTGGCCATGTTGTGAGCAGCACTCAGGTGAGTGTGATGTCTTCTGTCTTACAGTCAAATGTGCAGTTTTCCTAGTACTGAAGATATTTCTAATGTAAGGGCAGCTAAAGATGTCTCAATCAAATCCTTGAAATATTTTAATCTCTTTTTATAGAGTAAATGTAGTGCAGCCCTTGATTGCATAATACATTTTATTGGCCCCATGCTCTGGTTCTTAGATAAGATTGACTGCTTTGAATCAAGATCAGGCAGGGAAGACATATAAGCTCAACTGGTTTTGTAAGGCCATTTTGAGGCTTTTCTGAAGCTGTGCCAAAGACTGCCTGCCTCATATATTCCTATAGCATCCTGAGATTTTCTGTGCTGAAGCACAGTCTGCTTCTACTGTGCCCTTCAAACCTTCTGTTGCATCTGGGGATCAGCACGTCACTAGCAGAGCAAACTGCTTCTTGTCTGCATCCTCTTTCCCCTTGGACACACCATCGTCTCACAGTGGGCTAAATTTATCTAAGACTCATTTCTATGGAAGCAGTTTCAGCCATCCTAGATTCTATTTGAATCCAGGATGGCTGAAGCTGCTTTCATAGAAATCAGACATTCCCTTTTTTTTCTCTTTTAAATGTCCCTTTTTGAAGGCAGGGTTCAACAGCAAGACACTTGTGCGACTGCAAATCAGCTGCAGTACATACATTTCTATGTCCTCTTGGGATGGCAGTGCCTTGTGGAAGGAACTATCAAGCTGTGAGAGAAAACTTTCCAAGAGCAGTGTGTCTCACTGCTTCCAGCTGATAGTATGGGGGGAGCTACTAAACTTGGCAGCTTATGATTATTTCCCTAGTGTAGGAATGAGTTAAGATCTGATGTGCCATTAAAGCATCTGATGATTCAGCAATTACCTTAATTTGATAGGTCAAGCATCAACAATGCTTAGGTAGGCAGCTATGTGAGACCCATGGCCATTGGATATTATATCTAACAGTGGCTGTGCTCCACACTCAGGTATGTCTCCATTGCGAGCTAGGATATTTGTAGCTGTGCTAGTCTGGGTCTGGGAGATGGTCTGGTTGTGGTCAGAGAGGGCAATTTAGCTTGCCAAGAAACAGGCAAGGATTCACAATAAGATTTAGCAGGCAAAGTCTGTATTATGCGGGTAAAAACCAACGGTACCTCAGTCATGTACAAATGAAATGAGAGAGTGTTGAATCAGACTTTTTTATTTTTAAACATGGGAAACAGACACTGGAATGTGTATGGGAAATGCTGCAGAATGTGCTATAGCCCAGGAATCTGCAGAAAATCTGCTTTCATATTCTGGATGGATTGTTAAGGTAGGAGAATTAATAGCATTAGCAGCTTCTGACAAGATACACAGCTTTCAGATTCCCTAAGTGGGTGGGTGTTAAAGAAAGGTGGATGATGGCAGGATGATTTTCAGTTCTAAAGAGAGCACCCAGAGCTCCAGCAAACAGCTCTAACAGCTCAAAGAGTTTGTTACCAAGATGAACAGCAGTGCTAGGGCTGGGGAGGAGATGGGAAGGGAAGGGAAAGGAAGGGAAGGGAAGGGAAGGGAAGGGAAGGGAAGGGAAGGGAAGGGAAGGGAAGGGAAGGGAAGGGAAGGGAAGGGAAGGGAAGGGAAGGGAAGGGAAGGGAAGGGAAGGGAAGGGAAGGGAAGGGAAGGGAAGGGAAGGGAAGGGAGGGAAGGGAAGGGAAGGGAAGGGAAGGGAAGGGAAGGGAAGGGAAGGGAAGGGAAGGGAAGGGAAGGGAAGGGAAGGGAAGGGAAGGGAAGGGAAGGGAGAAAGAAATATCCTGAAGATTACCATCAGTGTCTGTCTGAGATTACTGAAATAGAAAAGGATTGCTTGGTTGATTCAGCTTCACTTGGTGTTGGGAACCTCCTCTCCTGCCCTCCCTCACATGTGATCTCAGCTCTACGTTTGAGAGCATGTGTCAAGCACAAGAGAGCAATGCTGTTGAATATTTTGGTCACAGTCTGTTTCTTTGCAAAAAGTACAAGATAGTTTGACACTGAAGCATGTCTCCTGGAAACACCTTTTCCCTTCCCTATCCAAACCACACTTACTTGTTTCTTAACATTTATTATCTCAACTCAGGTCAATCTAATTTTAACCATAAAACTTGCCCTACTTTACATTCTTTCCTGCTGTTTGGTAAACTCCTTACTTCACAAACACAATTCACATTGCCATAGCAATTATGGACTTTTCATCCTCAGCATCAAAACCATGTAGTCAAATATTCTTTTTTAAAGCTGCCACATGGTACAATGTGAACAGCAGGAGTATGTCATATTTAGTTATAGTCCTCCCTCTCCAAAAACATCAAATGCTAGTGGGTAAACATTTAAGGGATCAGAGTAAAGAAAACTGCCTTTCAAGAGCCCGTCTCCCTGGGGTATCTGGGAGCCAACTCCCCAGATACCCCAGCCTGTGTTCCTGGCTGGCTTGGGGCACTGCTGTTGGATGAATCCCCATCCCTTCTGCTGATAATAAGCTGAGGAAGGAACACCTAGTAAAATGCAATTTGCTTTGGGATACCTTTTAATTTTTTTATTTCCTTAGCCTGGCAACAGCATGCATGATGAATCTGTGCTGGCACATTTTCCTCTTGCTGCCACCCCCTCTTTGTCTGTTCAATGTCCTTGCCTATTCCTGTCTGAAACTGGGCTGCAGCATCCCATGTAGAGCCTCTTCCTTCCTCAGTTTTTGTGTGTCTGAAGTCACCAGGATGATGGGACTTTATTCCTGGCTAAGACTAGGTTCAGTATTTCTGTAAGAGCTGGTCTTCTGACTAGTCTGGCTCTGGACCTGTTACCACAGAATTTTGTCAGTTACTCTTCACAGTTCCAGCATTAAAGTAGGAATGTGCCACTTTTCATGCATTACTCCCTGGCTGCACTAGCTCATCTATATTTTAATCCCTGTTAAAATGGCTTTTTTACCCCTAGGAGATTTCTTTAGAAGATCACCTTGTGGTGGCTGGAGCTCCCAGACAGGCTGCATAGAAATGTGATAATGCAATGGGGCTCTGTCCTTTCTGCCACTGGCAGTCTGGCTGTTTGAGAGACCCTACAGATACCTGAGTCAAATGTGAAATCTTAGTGACTGCAGGCACTACATGTGGGCCAGGTTGCAGTTCATCAGCAAAACACCTTCTGGACAAGTGCCTCAGATTGAGTGGTGTCCCTCATCCTCACTTTTTTGTGTCAAAACCAGCAGAAGACTAGGAGGTGGTGGCTGCAATCCCATGGGCCTGAAGCTGTACAGTGAATGGTGCCAGGTGGGCTCCCTGCACTGTCAGAGACCCCCAGGCACCCTGAAGGGCCCACAAGGCATATGAGGGGTATCCAGGACTGCGTTGCAGTAGGACAGGTGGGACACCATGCCATTGGGAAGGTCACTTCATGTCAGCACAGTGGTCACCCCGAGACAGGCAGGGCAGTCTCCCCATGCTCTGCCCTGAGGCTCCTGCAGAACTCCCTGCTGCTCTCTCACCACTCACTGCCCAGGGAAGGCTGCACAGGAGGCAGTTCCTCCCCTGAGCTGTGCTGGGTATAAATAGCTTTTGAGGTGAGTGGAAAGGGCTGCTGTCTTGCCAAGAGGCCAGAGCTGATGGCACAGAAAGGGCTGATGGGGTGGCAGCAGCAGGCTCCCCTCTGGGCTGTGCCTCTCAAAGCCTCCTCTGTCTCAGCTGGCTCCCTTTGAGCAGTTGCTAGGTAAAGGCAGGTGTGTCAGCTGAAGTAGTGGAAATTTCTATTCATCTTATAAATAGTTGAACAGGCGGACTTGGTGAAATGTGAAACGAGCAAACATCCCATCTTCTCCTCTGAGGGCAGATCGGGATTCAGTCTATAGTGCTGTCATGTCAGCTGTGTCAGTGCTGCTTTCATGATGCCAAGACCCTATAAGTTATTCATGTGAACACAGCAAACAAAGGTTTAGCTTAACCAAGGGATGAACATTCCTCCACCTGCAGCTTTCTCCACAGCTAGATGCAAAAGGTGCAGAGGTCACTTAATCTGTGACAGAAATAGACCGCGTCATCTTTGGGGCAGTACAGCTTGAAAGTACAGTGATATGGCTGCAGGCAGGTCTGAGGGCTTCTGGCAAAGCATCCTTGGCATCAAGAGAAAATGCCATTAAAATCCTCATGCAGCTTGGCTGGCTTGCTTGAAATTTGCTGGGCAAAATTATAAATTTCCCTTCTAATCATGTTTATACCCTAAGCTTTTAGAAGGATTTTTCCTGCTGCTAAGCCCTCACGCTTCTTGTTGAACTACTCTGACCCTTGTTCTCTTGTGTATTAAGACAGATCCTCATCAGTGGTTAATACTCCCTATGAGACTGCAGGAGCTTTTCAGGTCTTTCTCAGTGACAGAAGGGTTTCTGCTCTTAAAAAGATGAGACTTCACAGACCAAATTTGAGCTACAAGTCAGTTTGGCAATATACTAAATGAAGTTTATTGTAGGATTTCAATTGCAGTCCATTTTAAAGAATGGAGATATCTCTGATATTGCCTGGAAACAGATGTGTCTGAGCAAGCTTTCATATAACCTCAAAGTATCCAGTCATCAACATCATCTAGTGGTCAAAGCAGAGGGCTGTGAGTAAAGGTAACATAGATTCTAATTCTGCCACAGGCCCTTTGGCTGGACTGACTTAGCTGATCCATTCTACATCTTAGATGATCAAATTGCCATGGGGACACTAAGAACAACGTTCACTAAAAAGCACGGTGGGCTCATTAGATAAAAAGGAGTCTCTAAGAACAAGTTTTTGGGTTTTTTTTGTTCCCATTTATTCTTGTTAACCAGGTGGTAGGATTATGCTGATCCATAGCTTGTTTGGGCTTCCACCTCCATATGGAGGTGAAGACACTGCAGTGGCCCTGGGCAGCTACTGCCAGTTACTGCAGGGACAGTGACTGAGAGACATGGTCTGAAACCAGACCAGCACTTTATTTACGTGTAAAACAGAACACATCATTTCAGGTAACAGGCACACTGTTGAATTATCATTTGCCATTGTTCTGTGTAGCTGCTTCTGGAAAGGAGTGCCTTGTGGCAAGCCAAAAGAGGGTGCTGTAATGAGAAGCCGAAGGGGGTATGTGAATGAAACCAAAGCAATTTAAGAGCATCTTATGCTTCTCCTGCATTTCTTTTTTGTTATACTCACATCCACAGAGAAGGAAAAATTCAGCTTTGTTAGGTTAGCTGTTGCCCTTAAACCCATGTTTGCCTGTAATCTGATTAAATTCAGGTAAAAGGAAAGCAATCAAAATTAAGAGAGATGACAATGCTCAGTACAAAGCTTGTGCTTTATCCCTTGGCATGTGATGTAAGCTGTAAGTGAGCCTTGCTGCCTTCCTGGGAGATTGGTAAGTAAGCAGAGCAGTCATATTTAGCAGATGTAGGAACAAGAAAGCCTATAGCTACAGCATGAAGGGGGAGGATAAACAATTTATAAGTACTTGTAAGTGATGATGGCACAGCTCTGAGTCGCTGTTCTAATTTACTGCTCGCTGCTCGTCTCCCCCGCAAGCCTCAGCCAGCAGATTGCAGGGCCACTGCCTTCTGAGCTCTGTGCAGCCTCAGACACACGCTGAGGGCTGTGCTGTATGAACCACACTTTCATTTTGGAGAGCATACACGAATAGCCTCACTCAATGCAGTGGGATGCTTTGCATAAATACTCACTCTGTATGGCTTACATTGGATAGTGCTTACGAGGTGAGCCACTTAACCACAAAACTTAGCAAAGGCATAAAAATACAACCGCTTTTTATATAGAGCTACTGTAGATCACTGGCCTCAAAAGTCCTTGTTTTTAACATGATAAATGGCTGGCTCCCAAGCGTAGTCACTACTGTTGTGGAGTGTAATCTGATCCAGAATGGTAAACAAGGTTTGATTTGATGTACAGTACTGAAGTGAATTCATGATTTTAACACTTCCTCCTCTATCGGTCTAACCAAGGACAGTATTCTACTTTGTGCAAATAATTAACGATGTGAACTTTTCAAATGCAAATGTTAATAAGGTATTGCTTGAAAGTGTTACGTGGTCTCAATTAATTAGATGCAGGGAGCCATTTCTTGGTAGGATTCTTCATCACCTCAATGGAAAGATAAAGATTTTTTTAGGAACTGTGTGCAGATCAAAGGCACTCTTTGAACTGCACCTCAGTATTGGTTAGGCCTGGGAAATGAATTGTTATGGGAGATGTATTTAACTGTGTGTGAATATATATATATCTTAGAGCAGGAGAAAGGAAATTGTAGTTTCCTTAGAACTTCAAAGGGAGGAAACTTTATAATGAAAAACTAATATGTATCTTCACATAATGCTTCAGGTTTTGTGTCTCCTGCCATTGTGTAGTCTTGCATCAAAGGATACCTAGGTTAATATTTGAGGGAAGCCATCAGCAAGAAGAGCAGCATAAGCCATGGAGGGAGGGAGGAAAAGAGAGCTATCAAAAGGATTTGAGATTGATGAACAAGGGATCGATTAAATTATGTTTTCCCATATTAAATTTTTATATTTGAAGAACAGCTTTAAGAAGTTGTTCAGACATGTCATATGACCTGGTTACTGTAAAGAAGTCCATAAATATTCACATATTATCAAAGTGAAAGTTTTTACTGTTTTATTATCCTTGCATATTGTGTGGGATTTGTTTCCCACCAATATTTATGAAACTTCTTAGACTTGGTTGCTTTCAAGCAAATGTTGAGAGATACTTTTGATCATCGAATTTTTAATTAAAAGGATTTTTGATCTCGTAAAATCCCAAAAATCTGAAAACATCCTAAGAAATACATATATGCACTCAGCAGGTACCATGGAGGTGGTAATGAGATCATTTTCATGGGAGAAAAACGAGGTAGACAAGGATGTGTCTCATCCATACACTAAAAAATACAGTTTAAGCTTGGAATATCCATTGTCTGCAGTAAACCACTTTATGCCACAGATTATTAAAAAAAGATAATCAAAGCAGTTTTGAATTCTGAATGAAAACTTCAGTGAGTCAATGGGCAGTCTGAGAACAGAAAAAGAGGCAATATTTATTTAAGGGATCATTTGCTAGGGATTGTTTGCAAAGTTTAATTGGCTGCCATCTTTATTTTGTATTTTACTCCAGCTCTTCCAATGGGTATTTATTTTGTTGTTGAAAGTCTGAAAAAGCAACTTAAGATGCACATAAGTGCTCAGAAATCATGTGGCTGATAAGTTACTAAAGTGATTTAGGGCTGCTTGGAGTTTTGTTCATGAAAGCCACAGACAAGTAGAAGCCACTTAGCAGAGTTTTTATTCTTAAGTTGTTCACTTAATTCAAACAAATACAAAAAGCTTCTGCAGAGGTATGTGAGCCAAGGCATGCTCCTCTTCCTACAGAAGCTATTTTGTACATAAAAGTACAGATTTCTCTTATACTATTGAGGCCAAGTCGGTAAGCAGCAGTAGTACTCAAACCTGTTTTCCTGTGGGTTTTTGTGTTAAAGTTGAGGCCATAGTAAGCATGTGTTATGACAAATGAAGTATGAAATCTCATTTTAACCTTTTCCTCAGTGAGGCTGTCTTTGAGTTTCTCAACCTTCAATTTCTTTCTGAGAATTTAATGCATTTGGGATATTTTTCCATACATCACAGTTGGTAGAAAATCAGCAGTGGATTCAGAAATTGTTAAAGGAAGTAACAGATTAGACATTAATAGACATCAGCATCATATAATCCTTATTTATTTCAGCAACCAGACAGCAACAAAAAACAAACAAAATATACTTTGGAATATTCTCCTCCTACATTTCTTCATGCTGTCTGTAACAAAACATGCCCTCCAAACTTCAGAGACCACCTGTAAAAATTGACTGAGTAGTTAAGCATGCTTAGTGAAAGTGTTGCAGGTACTGGAATGCAAATGCTGCTTTAAAGAAAGATAAAAATGTGCTTGATGGTCTTTACCAGACAGAACAGAAGAAAGCCAGGCCAGCCCACCAAAGAAGACTGCTATAATGAAGGTACTGACAGTATGATTGCCAAACTCTAACTTGCCAGTATATGTTGTACTATAAATAAGAATTTTATTCTTATTCGTGGTCCTGTAGTATGTCTTCAGCATATTCTCTCTACCAGAAGTAAATGGGACATATATAACTTACAGAGACTAAAGTTAACACTGTTTTCTTGTTACCAGACAAGGAAGAGAAGTACACACTTGTCATTATCAGCACCTTATCATTCACCACTGGGAGCGTGGTGTGGCATCCACCAAGTCCTTGTGGAATGCAGTGAATATTTTGGCACCAAACATGTTCAGGTTCCTACAAAGGACTGAAGAAAACAGATGGGATGGATTCCTGAAAATGTGGAGATGCCATTCAGCTATTTTGCTGTAAAGAGAGCTCAGTGGCTCACGAGGGAAGATTTGCTATTTAAAGCCTTTTTTCTTCTCCCTTCTCCTATCTGTGGTGTTACACAGTAAGACAATATGGTCCAAAGTCACAGGACAGAAGAAAAGGGACCCCATCTGCAGTAGGCAGCAAACTCTGTCTCTGTGAGAAGTGAGTGTTGTAGCAGCCTAACAGGCACTCAGTCATGTGTAGTTAGCTCCCTACCTGCAAATCTCTGTTTTAAAATATCCTAACTGTAGCACTACATAGAGCAAGTCAGTTTGATTCTGCTTTCCTTGATTCCATAGGAATCTGTGGAAAGAATCTATTTAAAACACTGTTGTCTTGAGGGCTTTTTTTATATGCACAAACTCCATCTGCTCATGGAAGAGTCTGTGATGTCCCCTCAACAGGATTTTATGTTTCTGCCTAGCCTGTAAGAAATTTCTCTTCTGAGGATCTCAGCTGAGTCAGAGGTCCACTGAGATTTATGGCTTAGCATGGACACAGGAAAGACAGAGAAAGGAGATATTGTGTCCTGCTGTACTGCTGCTTTCAGACTAGCCAGATAATTTCTGGAAACTGGGACAAGTCAGGCCAGGCATTAATACAGCTCAGAGCTCTATCACATCCTTTTGGAGCCCCTAGTTCTATCTGCTGAGCAGCTGCAAGGGGAGCCAGATCAAAGGCAATGAACATTTGTGAGCTACAAGGAGGAAGGCAAGCTGTGCTCCACTGAGACACAGCTGTCCATGCTAAAGAGGATTCTAGTTTTGAGGAAGTTATTTCCTTTGAATGCTGACATTATTGTTCCAAAGGTTTAGAGGATGCTTTGGATGGCTTTAAATAAGAGAGGCCAGCTCTGTCATACTCTGAAGGAGAAGGAGGTGAAGCACACAATCCTTTTGCCTGAAAAAAAATTTAAGTGCTCACTGATAATAGCAAAGGGCCATGGAAATGGCTGTGTGCTTTGGCACCAAACAGAAATGTTATTGATGTAAAGAGAACAGAACTTTCTCCAAATTTTCTTCTTTCCTGATTGCATAAAAAATATATGGCCAACGGCTATATGCTAAAAGCACTTCATGTATTTTAAAACACACCCAGGCCTACAGAATTTACTTACATTTAAAGCAAGATAGAACTCTCCATGAGTCCTATCAAACGATGGCCAAAGCTATCACTAGGTGAACTGAGTATGTTGCTTTTGGCTAGTATATGTTCAAGTCAGCTGGCCATAGGTGTCAATCTAGTTTTCAAGATGTCCTTGGGGTATGGTTGAGATATTCCATGTACTGCATTCTTATTGGTGGTTCAATCTGAGGTGAAAATCTCTATATTCAACTTTCAGAATAGCAGCTGTTCTCTAACCATCACAACTCTTGCAACAGGGGGCTGGGTCAGATGGCTCTCCAGATGATGTAAAGACAGCAGTTTGGGAACAACATTGAGGATTTTACAAACAGAATTCTGGTGCTTGGTGAAAATAAAATTATCCCCTTTAGTTTTATCTCATCTTCCATACTGAAGCATAAGGAATGAAAAAATAGTGCCACAAGGTCAGTTCCTGACATAATTATTTAAAGAATTTATATCACATGAGTTATGTTCTTTCCATTGTATCAGATAATTTTTTAAAGCAGTTGCATGCTGAATACTCTTATGCCTGGTAAACCCTTATGCCTACCTTTCTTCTGGCAAATATTCAAAGCATAAAAAAAATTATCAATATTTCAGGTGGACTAATGAAATTAATGCTGAACCTTGACATCTTTATTGATTTTGACTTACAACTTCACAAATCATTTTACAGAAGAGTGTGAGCAACAAAAAATAGCTCATACATTTGTTAAAATACCCTGGTTTATACAGTGCATATGGAATGTTGCAGGAAAAAATAAGCTAAGCTGAGGTTGTAAGTCCACCCACTATTTTCCAGAAGAAGAGTAAAACTCAAGACTAAACTGTTGAGTGAAGACCTCTCAACCACATGGCAAAACTGGATTACTCCTATTAATGGTAATGATTTTTTTTTCCATTACAGTATTGATAATACTGATAAAACCTTTTGGTCTTTGCAGTGAGAGCACTTGCAGTAGGGAAAAAATACTAAATAATAAACAGATGACTAGAAATGGTATTTTCTCCATTCCTGCTCCATGCATTTCTCTATGTGACCCTAGCAAACTCTAGCTCCTCTATTGATGGTAGTAAAATAATGCTGTAAAGGAATAAAATAAAAATAACAATAAGTTATATATCTTGGCATTAGATTTCCTTCCTGTTATTTTCCTAAATGTTTCTCCCCTCTCCTTTATAGGTACGCACAATGGACCTTTAAAAATGTGGAACTGCCTTCAAAATTGCTATCGTCATCCAGATCAATTTGGAACAAAGTCCTGTCTCCCAATCTATTCTAATTTCAATGTACACACTCTGCTGGCTGGCTGCCAGCATGGAGCTCAGGAAATGATAAATACCCATTTAGTCACAGATGCACAGATTCCCCTGGGATGGTGGGCTGGGGCTGCTTTAATATTCCCAAAGTTACTGCATGTTTACACATTGACCAACGTCACTTAGTGTGATATTTAGAAGCTGGGTGTAGCAATGACACATGGGGGAAAGGACAGAAGTTGCACATGCTCTTTTGAAGAGCAAGGGCTGAAGCTTGGAGTCTTGTTTGCCTGCCCTCAGCTGATAGTCTTCCACCTCAAATAACTGTACATAACATGAATAGAAAATTAGGTTGGACTAATCTAATTTGAAACAAGCTGGCCACAGCCAGCTACTGTGAATCTCAAAGGTCTTATGAACTGGTTATGATAAGTATTTGACATTTCTACTGAGTACTAAATGTAGCTCTCAGTTGCTATAAAGTGCAGCATACTGTGCAAGGAAAATGGGCTGTATGCATTGATTTCTGTGCTTATTGGCTTGGTGGCTTGTTGGTCTTTTTTCTTGAATTGCTACAGAGATGTGGTTTTCTTTGTGAATCTGGGATATTTCCAGAAAAGGGATGAATTAATAGCTTTGGATGACTTTTCCATGTAATTAATTTTTATATCCTTCTCCCCAATTATTTGAGAACTGAATCTTTTGCAAAGGCTGAATCTAATGTCAGGGTAAATAGTTTCCAAAGTGGTTTGAATTTTTTTTGGTGCTTCACTTGCTGGTACGTTAGGTAAACATCAGCTTTAACAAACCCTGAATAAAAGCTGGAAGGCTGCAATGCAGTAAGCCCTAAAAAATGGAATGAGGTTAAGACAGAAGCTCAGATTTTTCATTTACATTAGCATGTCATTGAAAGAGCAGAATACTTGGTTAAAGATTATTATGAATATTTAACTAGTACTGTAGGCAAAAAAACATCTCTGGAAGAAACACAATCTCTGGAAGAAACTCAGAGCCTTCTAATGTATCTGTTGCATAATTACAATTTTAAAAACGCATTCCTGTTTTCATCAGCATTAAATACAAACATATGCTCTGACTGTATGGATGATATATGGACTGGATTATTTGCTGTTCTGAGTTTCTTTGTCATGAGTGGACATTACAAAGGAGTCTGTCATGATCCTTATCTCAGCTTCGGAGTGGGAGCCCAAGTGATGCAGTCCCCTCATAAGAGGGTGGAAACATGTGGAACCATTGCCTCAGAGACACAATTAAAACAAGGGACACAAGTGCACAGCTTGCTGTGTGTCAGTGCTGGTTGGATGAAGGGATTTGTGTTGGGGTCTTTACAGTTAGAGGTCTGCAGTGCTGCAGGTCAGATGGTTTGTCTTAAGATATATTTTAGACAATATGACCTGAATCACTCTTAAAGTGTCTTTATCTCTTGAGGGGAGCCCAGGAGCAGTTGTTCATGCATCCATGCCTACATGATAGACATGTAAAGACAACGAAATAAATCCTACATCTGTTTCCTTTTATAAAAGGCAACTACCTTAAAAATTATTGATTTGCTACTTAAATTGTTTAACTAGATATTTTTACAAGTGGATGGAGAAGTATTAGTTTCAGACTTTCTAACAAGATATTGCTAAATGAAAAGTTAACATTTAATAAAATCATGACTCTGATCATAATGTGCCAGTAGAACAGTGTGGACTCCAAACAAGTTCCTAATGTTTTAAACAATGGATATAGGGTTTATAAACATTCTTAAATAAACTGATTTGGGAATACAGAAAAAATATGTAGACAGACTAAAGCAAAGAAGAAATTCCCTCTAATTTCCTTTTCATGTTTCTATTGAGATAGCAAGTGTTTTCAAGTATAGAATTGCTAAAGATGTGACTTTAGCATGTTAGATGTTAAGAATCTTACTTGATAATTAGTACTAGCAAGTTTTAAATTTACCTCTTGATTTGTTCTGTGCAGTCATGCAATATCCTTACAGTATCTCACAGACCAACTAGAACAAACCTAGTTAGAAACATTTGATTATCTTGGGTATCCTTATCTCCGGCTCCATCCTTTCCCCACAATCTACCAGTTACTAGTTTCAATCCTCAAAATTAATTTTCCACACATGAAATCTATTTTAGGTGCTACCTTTTCACTTTAGTGTAATTCAAAGCTTGTGGATGAACCTGAGCTTGAAGAGTGCTGAGTAGCAGCATGACCACAGCCACTCTGTAGCACATGGGATGGCAAGCCTGTCAAATCTGAGAGTGACACTTGGGAACTACTGCAGCCTGGACCCTGGCCTAGGCCCAAATATGCTGAGAGTAAATAATTGCTCATTAAGTTCTACTAAATATTAATTTGCAGTAATAATGACAGAAACAAATGGTAATTTGCTCTGTAGTTTGTGTGTACTGCTTAATAAATTAATCTCCAAAATGTTGTTCTACACTATATTTTCTGGTTTTTCCATTTTTTTTCTTGTAATGAATAATCATAAGGCCACTGAGTACTGACAAATTTTACCATTAGAGAATAACAGAAGGAAGAGAAGTTGTTCTTATCTCAGAGAAAAGGAAATGTATTTTGGGAACGAAGTAGCCAAGATACAATGAGTTAGGTTTAACCCTCACATGTATCTATACAAGGATGTTTGTCCTTCCCAACTATTGGTCTATTGCGAGTTGCTGCATCCATTGTGTAGTAATATGGTTAAATTCTGAGGTTATCTCATTTTCTTCTTCCTCTTCAATACAGACATGAATATTCTCTTTAATGTTATGTACTCCAAGGTCAGCAAAACATTGTTTTCTTTCCATGATCTTGGAAGGAAAACATTCCTGGCCCTTGAAAATATGTATTGTCTACTTAAAGGATTTGCAAAAGAAGCCTAGTGAAATCTGTGTGGACTAGAAGAGTTGTTTTGGATCAAAGCTATTTAGAACACAATCCAAGTTAATAATAACAACATTTTTTTTAGATACACAGAAGTGCATGTGAATAGAAAGAGCTATTCAATACAGGCAATTACAGGAAGATTACTTCAATTTACACATTGATCACTGGTGGAGATAACACATGTGTAGCTGTCCGAGCCTAATGCCTTTTGTGTAGGTCTCCATCCTGTCATGAATTAAACCACATCATATTTTGCTGTTCCCTGCTCATTCTGCTGAGAGGGAGCCCAGGGAATTTCTAACTGAATTGTACAAATACATAAAACTTGGTAGTACTAATTCCAATTTACAGTGGGAGTGGCAGTCTGTTTGCTCACTAAATTTCAGGATAAGTTTTCCATAGACTTTTCATTTGCTGAATGTAAATTTCAAATCTGCTTACAGGGGGAGTATTGTAATCCTGAATAGTAAATATGCTTGTAGACATTCACTTAAAAATTGCATGCCTCTGGTGTTTTGGAACATGAGCAAAACTCTGCTAACTCTATGCACTAATAAGAAATAACTTTCCTGAGGTATCTGGCTGTTTCCTAGACATGTGTTAAAGAAACAAAGTCTAACACTTTCCCTCAATTACTTCTGAATTTGTAATTAAATCCATATGAGAAGAACTGCTTGGTGGATTGGGGTGAATAAAGTGCTAATAAAAACAACTCTAATTTCCTGGCCAGTCCCTGTTTTCCTTCCCTTGTGCACCAGTGGCTATTCCAGGGATCATTGCCAGATCTTCAGCCATGTCCCCTAGGGCTTTGGTCTTGACACATCTTTCCAAATAAACAGGACAGAGCATGTGGACAAGCAAATCAGTTACACAGAACCAAGTAAAGTTTTGGAAGCTCCACCACGCCCCCGTGGAACCTCGCTATTGCTGTGTACAAAGGAATAAGGACACAGTGAGGTAGAGCTTAATTCTCACCCTTACTTATTTTGGGAACTCTCTGACTAAACCCCGAGCTTGATTGAAGTGCAAATTCTGCTGTATACTACTTTAAAGTCATCTTAAACATTTCCATTGCCTTAATGAAGTTGAAATCAAGCCTGTAGATTGGCATCTCAAAGGAAAATGTGGGCACTACAACAAAAATGATGTGGGTGAATCAGTAGGTGTCAGATTGCTGAGTCCATAATGAATAATTATCTCAGTATAATTATTCTATGTGCTGTTTTTCAAGCAAGATGTAAAATCGAAGTCCTTTTGTTTCTTGGTAATTAAAACCACATCTCTTATGTGATTACCCCTTACAAAAGAGTCTCTCTTTTGGAGAATATGGTTTGCTAATAGTACCCAAGGCTGGATAAGGAACTATTATACTGATCATTAAGACTGTCTGTCCTATATAATTTTCTCTCCCAGCATCTCTGATACTAATTTTTGAATTTTCATTTCAGATTATATATGTATTTTGCAGAAGAAGCCCATATGTTGTACTTTCTTTGATACATTTTTTTAGTTATGTGTAAATGAACAGGATTCTGGTATTGCTCCTGGATCAATATTTGATATTTGATATAATTTTGAGTTCAAAAATCAACTGCTGGATTTCAAAAACGACTGGATGCATTCGTGGGATAAAAATACCTGAAAAATACAAAGACACAGCTTCTCTTTCAGGAAATCCTTGAGTAGTAAACTGGTAAAAAATGAGAGAACATTCTTAAGATAAAGTCCTGAGTGTTCCAACTATTCTTAAATTTTTTCCTCAGTATCTGCTCTTGACCACTGTCAGAAAAATACCTGGGGCTTACACATTTTTTATTTTTTGTCCAGCATGGTCAGTTTTCTGTGTAATATACTGTAACCACTGAAAAGAAACTTCCCACCATTAAGATTTCCCACCAAGGCAAGGATGTAAACCTGTTTTTCAAAACAAGATTAAAAATTTAAGTCCATTTTTTTTCTCTTGAAGCAATGTTACAAGAGATATATTTTTTATAGAAATATTCCTATTCTATTTTATTACAAAAATAGGCATCTTATCAAAATGTTTTGCACTTTCTGTAGGTTATGATGTTTTTTTGGACATTATTCCTTGGCCTGCTCCTGGAGCTATTATGGGAAATTGGATGCAGAATAATGGTTTCTCATGTTCCATCCAAGTTCTTCAGCATATTCTCTTTTGCATTTGCTAGGTGCCAATGCAATTATTTTGAGTGGAAGAATCACAAAAAAATTTAGATGAGACATAGCTAAAAAATTTTCGTGCATCTATCCCAGAGATAAGAGTTAAAGGATGCTTCTGTGAAGAGCAGTAAGTCTGTCTAATTAAAACTGGATTGCTGACCTCCTGCTCAGAATCAGATTAAAGAATTACCTTAGTGAACAGTGACAAATTCAGATTTTTCTAGAACTTTTCCTGTCATTATTTAGTGATTGTAACCAGTGAGGGCTAATTTTGTCTTTACCTTTGACTGCCCACAGATTACAGCTGTGCTGCCTATCCAAGTGTGACTTTGAGATGAATATTTCTTTTTCTCTGGCAAAAGTGAAGGAAAAACAGATAGAAAACATGAAACATCGAACTCTGAAATCAGATTGAAAACAAAGAAGCTGGAGATGAAATCTATCTGACATCTTTCTTTCGTAACTTGGATGTGATAGAAGAGGAGAGGGTTCCTTTCATGAAAAAAAACAGTAGGAGGAAGAGAGCAAAGAAGTGTGAAGAAGATGACTTGGCCATTTCAATGGCAACCAGGAGATGAGAAGAAAAACACTAATTACTCCATGACTGGTAGTTGGAGAAAGAAAATCCTCACTCTTGAGCTATGCAAACATCAGAATCTCAGGTGAAACTATGGTGCTGCATTTCTTTGTGACAGTACAGGGTGAGGTGGCTTTAAACAAAACAACAGTTTTTTAACCTGGCTGAAATTTGACTGATCAGTGGTGAATACAGTTTTGAGCTTATCAAGAAGTCATCAAGATCACTGTGTCTGATTACGTTACAACTAAGAAGGAAACCAGAGGCACTGGAACTTATGTTTCAGACTTTATGGAAAGTAACAGAGCATGTATACCCATGACTTGAACCTCTTTAAACCTTTTATGTTTCAGGAAATGAATAATAAAAAACCTAATCTCTTATATATAATATAAACTTCAGGATATTTCCATGTGTCTCCTGGGCTGGGTGTGGAGTTGGGGAATCAGCTGTGACAGTCAGCAGTGGTCTGCAGTCAGCAGGACTGTGGGACTCAGGTGAACCCTGTGCTGCTCAGATTGTGAGACCTGGGCTTGCCATGAGACATTATCATAATAAAGAGATATGTCATGTGCCTGGAGAGGTACAAAATAAGGCAGCTCTCAAGAAGGAGGCCGAGGTATTTTTTGTCCTGTGTTTATCAAGTGCATTTGCACATGGATTGATTGGCTGCCACTTGTGCAGACTTCCTTTGAAAGCATTTTCCATCTGTCATGCTCACATACAAGAAAAACCCTGGAGATTCCAACCCCATCACTGAGGTGGAACATCTCTTTGTCTCTGACAGCTTTCAGCAAGACTTTTATTATAGAGACGGAGAGGAGAGGAGAGGAGAGGAGAGGAGAGGAGAGGAGAGGAGAGGAGAGGAGAGGAGAGGAGAGGAGAGGAGAGGAGAGGAGAGGAGAGGAGAGGAGAGGAGAGGAGAGGAGAGGAGAGGAGAGGAGAGGAGAGGAGAGGAGAGGAGAGGAGAGGAGAGGAGAGGAGAGGAGAGGAGCGTGAGGCGAGGAGAGGAGAGGAGAGGAGAGGAGAGCGAGAGGAGCGAGATGAGAGGAGAGGAGAGGAGAGGAGAGGAGAGGAGAGGAGAGGAAAAAATGCAGACAAGGTGCTTTCTAGCGTTTCATATCAAGAGCTGCAGCCAACAAGATCACAAATGCCTCAGATGGCAAAGAGAAAGGGATTCAGTTTCACCTTGACTCCTCATTTCCACTAACAACCTCCCCTTTATCTGCAGCACTGTAAGATCCATCAGATGCTTCATCCAGGCCTACTAAGAATTGTCTCTTTGTATGTGGAGAACAATGAAATAAAGTGAAGCTAGGAATTCTTGACACTGTTTTCTGCTATACTTAGAACTGCATGTGAAATACCAGCCACCTTCTTCACAAAAGTAGCAGAAAATACTTTTCAATATGGTTTGTAACAACATTCCCTCTTATAATACATCAGTCACATCAACAGCAAAATGGAAAAAAAATCACTGAAAAAAATATGAGAGGATAGGCATCTTAAACCTGATCAGTGGTGATGTGGGGGAGATATGTCTCCCTTATGTCTTCTTTTTTCACAGCTGTAATTATTTTGCAAATAGACCACTCTCTTATGTAATGATTGTGATTTTCAGAAGACAATCTTTGGGCAGCACTTTATAATTTCTACCAGATGTATACTGAATAGATGTTAGGATAACTAGATCATTTGAACAAATGGGGTCCTTCTTAAACAGAATTTCCTTGATTTAAATTTCTGCTTCACATATTATGTGAAAGGAAGCTGCATGTTCTGAAAATTGAGTGGCAAGGCCTGCTTAAAAGACTGGCTGTTGTGCCTACCATTGACAGTGAAAGTCTGAAATTTCTGTTGTATTTCAGTTATTTTCTGGTGATAGGGACATTTAAAATTACCTTTAAATGTATTGGAAATAAGTCTAGCTCTTATTTTTGAGAAGGATTTTTTGGCTTCTCCTGTCTACTCTCCCCTCCTAACTCTATGCAAGCCATGTCTCTCAAGGCACTGGAAACAATAGATTAGCACATTTTTCATGAAGAAGTATTGAACTTCTGCCCATTAACTGGGTTTCTTCAACTCTCCTGCCTGACACCACACAGTGTGCCAGGCTGTGGCTGGGCTGACAAGGCTTTGTTGTGTCTCATTCTAATAAAAAGCACAATCAGCTGGTGCAGTGAAAAAATATAGGTTTATCAGAGACAAAGAAAACAAATTATTCACAGGGAAATGATCCATAATTGCTTGTGATTGAAGTCTTTAAGAATTACTTGTAAGAGAAGAAAGGACTTGCATAATAAATTTAACTCCCTGGTTTGTTCTCAGAACATGAATGAACTGGGGCAAAACTTTCCTGTGAGCCAAAACACAGAAATGCTGATCATGCTCTTCAGCAGGCCTCTTAAATGTGCTTTTACTGAATTGAATGCTACTACCAATTCATTTTGTAATGGAAGAAAAAGAAGGTGGCAACCCTGTGAAAGTATCCTTTTATCAGACAAGACAGAAGACAGAAAATGTACTGGGAAAATTCTTTTGAGAGCTCTTTCCTCACCAGTCTCCAAAATATTAATACAAATCTAATGGTATTGTTTGAAGAATGAAAAAATACAGGCACAAGAAGGTTCTCTCAGCTTACCAGAACCAGGTCTGTTGCAGAGACCTTCATTGTGTCCTTCTCCACATCCCTTTCTGTAGTTGCTGTGCTCTGGTGTCCAGCATCCATGCTTCACCACAGGGGAGTCCACAGTTCTGTTTTGACTGAGGAATTCATGGGTTGCAGGGATAAGAGACAAAAGGACAGCAGAAAATGGCAAAAAGGCAAAATAAATCTTGTGGTGCCCTCTGATCTCCATGGTCTGCAGTCTGCCAGCAGCTACCCCATGCAGAGTGCGGATGCACAAAAGTGAACACACACTGCCAGTCTCCCTCCTCCCTGCGGCTGGATTTGCCATGCCACCTGTGCTCAAACCACAGGAAGATATTCCTTATTCCTAGGCTTGCTGGAAGGAGGGGAATGAGGGGTGGAAAAGGAGGCTGCTGTCTGGATGCAGGGCCCAAGGTGTTCTGTCAGGCATCTTCCCCACAATGACTGTCTCGCTGTGCCCAGCCCAGGTCAGGGGAGACTGCTGGTCACAGACTAGCATTGGTAACTGCACAGGATATGTCACTCTTTGTGTCTGATGGACAAACTGCCATGGTAATTGCTTATCTACATACTGTATACACAGTGAGTGATAGATTTCTCATGAGCAATCAAGACTCTGGACAGAGAAGGATTAGAGACAAAAATTTATATATAATTGAACATATATAGTCATGGGTGTAAAAGGCTGATGCCTAGGTGTTCTGGGTGCCAGAAGAGCTTCTTATGGTCACAGGCTGAGGTTATACCATTTTTGTATTCTAATATCCCAGTTTTAATGTCTAATAGCAGACACTTTTCTCTGTTTCAGAAACGGCTTCTGTCCAAACACAACTTTATTTGTAAACTTTGAAAAAGAATGGTTCTTGGGTTTTTTTTTCCCATTGTCAAAAATTATTCAGGTCCGTACTATGATCAAGGGCTGTTGAAAACAGGATTTGAATCAGACTAAATCCACCTGCTTTCCATCAGGGCATGCCCAAGGAGAGGCATCAGCAACTTCTCTGTTAAAACTGGATCCAAGCTATATATATCAGGACTTCATTTCTCCACAGTAACAGAGTGTGGGACAAAAAATATCTTTGCCAGAGAAAGTGAAAGAAGTGAGCTCAGTGTGAGAAAAAACAAGGAATGTGGGTGAAGAAGTGTGGTGTGCTGTACCTGGGAATTCTGAGAGAGAGTGAAGGAGGACAAAAGGGTGAGCTATGCATATCTCTGATCAAAAAGGCATTACTATGCTTTAGTTGCTTCTCATTTTTCTCACCCTCCTTTGGCAGTTGCTCTGCCTTCTGGGAAGGCCCATGGCCGTATTTTGTTTCTGTGAATGTTTTCTGTCAGCTCATGGTGAATGTTCCTTGCACTCATTGACTGAGCTCCTTGCAGTGTATCTCCAAGGGCTGGACAGTGTCTCATAGTTGTTTATTTTCTCTAGGCTGCCAGCATCAGCCTCTCTGATTCAGGGAACAGGGCCTTTGTTTAACTGTTGTCTCTCTTGTGCAGTGCTGCTTGAAATGTAATTGCAAATTTGTATTTACTCTTTTTTTTTGTTGTTGTTTTCTAACTGAAAAGGGGACAGATAATGATCCATGATGCTACACAATCTTCAGTAAGGACAGAGACATTTCAGTGCTTTTTTGCAAGTACTCCCTGCCTGCCTTTTCCTGTTAGTGTCCTTGCTCTTAACCAAATGTTGCACTCCCTGTTTCGCCATGTGAATCTTTTAACTCCCGCACTGCCCAGGGCATTTCTTCTGCTGCTGGCTCAGCTTTGCTTATGGTTTTCATGGCTCAGATTGAACCCTTTCTGAATCTTTTCTCAGTTGTATGAATGGGTTTTTCACTGTTTATGAGTATTGCATCATTGCTTCATGACACAACCTTTTCCTATAATGTGTTCTCATTCCCTATCATCAACTTGGTGATGTGAGGGAATGGTACATTGTGACCACACAAACCATGTACATTCTGTCCTTATTATCTGACTAATCTCTATCAATTCACTCTAGTCCAGAGATTATACAAACCCTAGAGCTGAAACTTGTAGCCTGATATTTGGAATCAGGACCATGACAACATCTTTGCTTGGGCTTCTAACCACCACCTGCAGATAACTTTTCCATTTCTCTAGCAACTTAATTATGCATTGTAATGGATTTGGAGCCTATGAAGAAGAGACATCACTGTGAAATGTGATATTACAGATTATATACTTGTCTAATTTTTAAGTTCTATATTACATTATCGTCTTTAATAAAAGAAGAAGAAAGTTCTTTTTAACTTAGGAAGTTACTCCCCAAGCCTTAATAAGTTATTTGATTTTTTGTTTTTGGTTAGCCAATACTGTGGAATCTGAGGATATGGAATTACTTCCTCCCTTCCTTTTCCCCCCCTCCCACCAAAAGAGATCCAAGAGTGGAAGCTGGGACCTATGATACCTCAAGCACTTGCAGATGAACACATGAGAAGAAAGAAGGAGCACCACCTAACAGTCTTTTTAGATTGCTCTTTATCAGTGTGTTCCTATCCAGAGGGAGTAAGACTCTGAACCAACCTAGCCAGTGTGGGTATGTGAAAGCAGGTGGCTCTTGACCTCTCTGACCTCCTTCTACACAAGGTGACCCAATAAGTGGATGAAGGGAAGACTGTGGATCATGTCTACCTAGATTTTAGAAGTCTTTGACACTGTCTCCCACATAATTGTCAAGCAGAAATTAGATGCTCATGACATGGATAGGTGTGGTCTTCCCTGGGTGAAAAAGTGCCTGGGTTCATCAGCCCTGAGAGTGGTGGTTAGTGGAGTTACATACAGTTGGTGACTGGTCACTAAGGGTGTTCCCAAAGGCTCCCAAAGTATTGGAGCCTGTCCTGCATATTATCTTTTACTGATAGTATTGGATGCAGGGACTAAGGGGACACTCAGTAAGTTTGCAGACGACACCAAGCTGGCAGGATGGAAGGACATGAAAGGCAGGAATGCTCCACAGAGGGATCTGGACAGGCTGGATCAGTGGGCCGAGAACAAATGTGTGAGGTTCAAGAAGGCAAAGTGCTGCGTCCTGCATTTGGGTCACGACAACCCCGTGCAGCCCTACAGGCTGGGGACAGGGTGGCTGGGAAGCTGCCCAGAGGAAAAAGAGGCTGGATGTGCTGGTGGACAGCCAGCTGAAGGTGAGCTAGCAGTGTGCCCAGGTGGCCAAGAAGACCGATGGCATCCTGGCTTGTATGAAGAGCAGTGTGGCCAGCAGGATTAGGGAAGGGCTGAAACCTACTTGGCACTGGTGAGGCTGCACCTTTAGTGCTGTGTCTAGTTCTGGGTCCCTCATTAAAGAAAAACATTGAGGTGCTGAAATGTGTCCAGAGAAGGGCAACAGAACTAGTGAAGCGTCTAGAACACAAGTCTGATGGGGAATGGCTGAGGGAGCTGGGACTTAGCCTGGGGCAAAGGAGGCTCAGGGGAGACCTTACCATTCTCCTACAATGTCCTGATAGCTGTAGCCCGGTGGGGTTGGTCTCTTCTTCCATGTAACAAGTGACAAGAGGAGAGGAAATGGCTTCAGATTGTTCAGGGGACGTTTGGGTAGCAGGGAAAATTTCTTCACCAAAACGGTTGTAAAGCACTGGAAAAGGCTGTCCAGGGAAATGGTTGAGTCAGTATCCCTGGAGGCATTTGAAAGACATGTAGATGTGGTGCTATGGTTTATGGTTTAGTGATGGACTTGGCAGTGTTTGGGTAATATTTAGATTCATTGATGATCTTGGAGGTATTTTCAAACCTAAATGATTCTATGATTGTCTGTGCTATTCTTTCCTGGAAATGTTAGCTCTAATAAGTAACATTTTAAATTATACCTTCCAGAGTCTGAATGCCTTTAATATTAGTAGCATAACAGACCTGTACATTTTGTTGCAAAACAAAAATTAGTAAGAAGCAGAATTGCTGTGACTGATGAATATTTTCTATGTATAGATCTCACTGTATGTGCATCATGATGACATTCAGTAAGACTTTATTGGTAGGGCCAAAATATGGCTCCAAAACTGCTGTGCTGAATCTAGAAACAAGAAGTTTGGGGGAGTTAACTTCCTCAGGAAAACAAGAATGAATTTGTAAATAGTTTAACATATGAGATTCAAAGCCTGCAAAAATCAGACTAGGTAAAATTCCCTTTTATGTATATTTAAATGAGAAATAAATAGAAATTTGGTGTCCCTTCAAAGATATCAGGTATGTGACATACATGTCACATGTACAGTACATGTGACATAGAAGGTTCCCAAAAAGACTTATTAATGAAGTGACTGACAGCTTCATGCCACTATTACGTAGTTCATGACCAAACCCAACAAAATGGCCCTTACTAACATCACACCATTTGCAGACCCACTGGCAAGGAAATGAGAAGTTTTAGATGTGATGAAGACACCTCTCACATCAATTGAAGTGATATGAAGAGCTCCAGAGAGACACCTCCTCAACATATGAAGACACAGAGGTCTGGAGAGTCACAGCACAGTCCACTTTAGGGCCTGGAATAAATTTAATGTATAGCAAGCAAAAGTGCTGTAGGGCAAACAGTGCAAATAATTAGTTGTCTCTCAATAATCTCCAATTATCATAAATCACATGGAAAACACAACTTGCACTGTACTTTTGGTCTGTGCATACTCATTCTTTGGAGTGATTAATGGGACAAATTAATCCCATCCCATCAGTGCTCTGGAAAACCAAAGATATTGACTGGGAAAGATCAAAGCTTTTGAAGACGGCAAATTTGGATGAAACCAAGTACGTGATAAAAGAAATGGAGACCTGATGGCAGAGCCTGTTGCCTGCATTTACCTGCTATAAACAAAGGTATATGTACACAACAGTGCCCTGCTATGCCCATTAGCTAGCTGGAAGCTATTCCTGTGGAATACAAAAATGGGCTTGTTTTGCATGAAAAACAAGGTATGTGGGTTAGAGATACAGAAAAACCAACAAGAAAAATCTCTATAGAGGTAGAAAATCAGCTGTGGTGTGTGACTTGTCATAGCACCAGGATCAGGCACCACTACCAGTTATGAGAGTAGCTGTGCTAACAGAGATGTGACTCATACAGTTCAGTGCAGCTCAGGAATGACTATCAGTGACCTGAGTAACAAATGGTCTTAGGAGAGGGTCAGAATTGTTTGCCAACAAGATTTTGGGCAGCAGTAGTGGAAAATCTTTATTGTTACACTTCCTTGTGTTTCAAGGGAGACTTTCAGTTCGGAGTGGCTGCACCATGGAATACCAACTTTTCCTTGTTTTACCTCTGCAGAAGTTAGAATGTGGCAAAGGAGAATACAACCGCATGAGGGAATGTGTCTCTGCTTCAGCGTTCACTGAGAATATCTTCAAAAGGCTGCTCTCAAAAACACCAACAGGAGACCAGCTGGTGTTGACTGCATGTGACAACCTCCCCACGTCGAGATAGAGCAGTCACACAACATAAAACTCCCTGACAGTTAATCATACATTACCTAGTTCTTGTTGGCCTACAGCCACGCTTCTTTTTTTCTTCACTGGGTTATTTTAGGACTACAGGAACCTATGTTTCCCTCTAATCAGATCTCTGTAGCCAGGTGCCCTGGAAGTCCTTGGACTTCAAAAGATGGAAGAGTGGAGGAAACACAGCTGGGGAGCCTCTGACAGACAGACTACGTATTGATGCTGAAAAGACAATAATCATGTGAACATCCAGGACAGAGAATAGCAACCAGAGAATGGCAGAAGGAAAAAAAATTCCAATAATACTGATTTTTTTTTATGTATTCTGTCTAGACCAGTTGTTATGAATATAAAGCTTAGATTCAGAAAAACAGAGCCCACTGCACATTGGGAACCAGCATGCAGATTAACTAGCCGTGAGAAACATCAGTAAGAAGAAAACTCAGTGGTTGGTGGGACATGAAAGAGATTTACAAACATTCAGGTAAGTTCTACATGTCTTAATAAGTTTTGTTGCATTCCTTGTAATGGAGCAATTTGCATCAAAGAAGGAATTGCTGCTCTACCACCAGAGCCTCAACTTAGTGCAGTGTCTATGTGCCCAGGGGGTAGCTGCAGCTGCAAACAAGGGACCTGTGAGCACTGATAACACACATGGGCATTTGAGCAGTGACTTTGAGGCTGAAGTCAGGACACAAGCACACACAATATTTAGGAACATCGCATAAACACACGAACATGTGTATTCCTGGGGTTAAAGGAATGATAAAGGCTTATTAAAGCTGTCTCATTTGGTAGGAGTTGTAATGTTCAATGTAGGCAGCAGGAATAAGTACTAATATTTTAAAGTTCTGGGTGGTTTTATGTTCACTTACTGTCATCTGAATTAAAATCTGACTGTCTTTTCTGGTGTTAGTACTTGTGTTGCCACTTTAAATCAAATTCTGCCTTGAAATTCAAGACTTTATGAGTCTTAAATCATCTTTACTGGTGTTTGTCTTTCCTCTATGGTATAGTGCCATAGTTCACGTGGCTACAAGACTGGATGGAGCAACAGTGCATTTGTTATGTAATACATAACAAGTGGTCATGTATTTTTTCACTTAAACTGACTTTGGTGACTGCTTGATGTTGTTTTTGAAAAATAAAATAAATAGTGCAGTGCATTCAAATGTTGTCTTCAACTTTTTGCATGAGGATTCAGCTTTGAGAACTTCTATCAGCATGTTTGATATTAAGATGGACTTTACCTTCTTTACAAACAAGAGCTCCATTGATTCAGATTAAATAGTGGTGAGTAGTGTGTCATGCATATCGTTGTGATCTTTGCAGAAATATGAATGAAATGGCATTTGAAAATGGTCACAGAACCACAGCCATGCACTTTTGAACATTTCCTTAATTAATTGTGAATTTTAAAAAAAAATCTGTTGCTGTGTTTCTCAGAGTGGAATTGTCCCCCAAGATGTCTCAGGAGGATCTTCTCTGTGTGTTGTCTAAGCTCACAGAGTAAACCAAAGTTGTTCCTGTCTCCTAGGATTGTTTCTGCCCTTTTTTTTTTTCTCTCACCAGGACACTGGTGGTTTTTATTCCTTCTGTTGTGTCTTTCAATGACACATACAAAGAGCAATTCTTGGTAATCAGGACTCTGCAGCATCTGGCTACAGCAGAGGCTTAAAAGTTGTCAGAAAATCAAAAACCATTTTTGTGAAAGTGACATTAGCTATCAGGACAAACACAAACTCAGGGGAATCAGCAGTGTTCCTGGAATTATGGCACCTTGTGCACAGAAACACAGAACCAGGCAAAGCTTTTCTGATGGCACCAGAGCCAGCAACAGCTTGCAGGTCTGTGGAACAAGCCCTGGAGATGGATGCCAGCAACAATTAGCTGCCTTCTGGAAATAATAAGGGGCAGCAAAAGGGCTGTAGGATCTTAGAAAACCACTTCAAGCCTTAAAAATGATTTCCTTCAGTTTGAGAATCTGCCTAGTCTATTTCCTTGAATTATTTCTTCTGTTATCACTTTGAGAAATGCAAGGAGAATGACTCAATCCTCCAGCATCTTACATGCATCTTAGTCACTGTCAATCACAAAAAAGTTACAGACTGCTTCTCATGCTGAATTGAAACATTTCCTGAGAGAACAGGCATACTTGGTGCAATGCTGAGTCACTCTCAGCTGCTCACCATTATTAGGTATTCAGCACTGCTAAATTGATACAATTAATTTTCCTGAAGTCCTATAAAAGTCTCTTTATCCTCCTGACATCCCAATATTATTTCTATTCTTTTTTATTGTGGTAGTCAGTTTGCTGCTAAGACATTATTTCTTTTCTTTTTTATTATGGTAGTCAGTTTGTTGCGAAAACAAAGACAAGCCAGCTTTTGCTCTTGCTTTTGTATTTGAATCCCAAAGAGCAATTTTATTCTCATTTTTTCCCCTTTGTGAATCACTGCATCTTTCAGAATATGAATCTGTAGAACATGATGCTCTTAGTGTAAAGTGAAAGGATAAAACCTCTTAGCCATCTCCTGAAAAGTCGTAGAAAAAGAGCCACTGGAGAGGCTGACCTACATACCAGATAGTGTCCCTAACAAAACAAAACAAAACAAACCAGTTTGGATATTTTCTGTGAGTTATTGAGGCAGATATTACCACTGAAGATAGGACACACCAGTATAGTCCAGAATGCTTTCTATTTAACATTTTATTCTTTGGTTCACTCTTCCAACATGAAGTGCTCGAAGGTTATTACACTTGATTTGCACAAAACTACCTTTTGTTTTCTTTTTTAATGTCAGTTTCATATGATTTTTGGGCATGGGTGATTTAAGGCTATAAAAGAACACTTTGAAAAAAGCCATATTTAAAAATACTTCGTAACCTATCCCTCTGGAAAAAAGCATGATCAGGTAGGTGTTCTCTAAAGTGAGAAGAAATGAATGAGGCATGCACCTTGATCCTGGAGTTCAAGATACTGTAATTCTGCCTGGTAAAAGCAGAAGCAAGTTTAAGAAAGGAATACTTGTGATGACTTGTTGGATCTGTCTTAGCTTATCGCACCTGCTGGTCTGATGTACCAGGAGAGACTGATTTCTTGGAAAGCATATGCCAAAAGGTGGCTGACCTCATTTTCTAAATCAGCAGGCAATGTGCTCCATATACATGCACACTCTAGGGATTCCAGATGTTGAAGTTCCCAGAGAGGGTTTCTTGGGGGAGCAGGTTTTATGTTTGCACCCCATAAACAAACTTTCCGGACCTCTCTCCTTTATAATGCAATTCTGTATTTCAAGCTGAAGTCAAACAACTCCCCTCCTTTTCTGTCTGAAAAACAATTCCTGTTAAAGCATGCAAAACTATTGCTAAGCCCTTAACAAGGTAGACAACTTGCACTCTCTCTTACTGCATTTCACATGAGCAAAAAAACCATTCCTACACTTTGGGAACTGCTAATGGCAAAAGAAGACTTTCTAGAATTTAAGCTACCTAAGACACAGCAGCAATAAACTTCCCAAAAAAAAATAAAAAAAAGAAATATTACCTCTGCTACTGAAAAATTATCTCTTCTCCAGGAATAGCACTTTCCTCCCTCAGCCCATTCATTTTCCTCAGTGTGCTTCCTTGACCTCCACTTCTGTGACTTGAACACTGCAAATTTCAAGATTTAGGCTAAAGATGACCTAACATCATGACTAATGAAATAGAGACTGAATTTTTCTTATGAACAATGCAGAATTTGTTTTTAAGAGTCTTCGTTTGTTTAGAAGCTTGACTCTATGTAGGCAGTGAGCATCAGTGATTCCAAGAAAAGGGGTAATGTGTATTGTAAAAAGGATCCCAGAAAGGATAGTGGATTTATTCTATGTAGATTGTCATGATCTGTTCTGAACAACAAAGAAATAAATGATGTGATACCACCAAGCTTTTTGAGTAGAGCTTCTTCTCAACACCATTTGTGGCCTGTTTGCTTTAGGTGGGAGGGATTTTTACAACTGAAACATCTCTTACAGCACTATGATTTGTCTGTATGAGGCAGTACATGTCCTCATAAAAATTATATAAGACCTCCAAAAGTATCATTGTGACTCTAAGTTTCATGTAAATTTGATTTGTGGTGCACATCTTCATTCTGTGGCAAAAGGCTGTTAATACATGTTGAGTTTTTAAAAAGTAATTAAAATAATTGAATTTCACACTTTCTAGAGCCTCATTTTACTATACGAAATAACATTTGGAAGTTGAATTACTCCAGTGTTGGATCTCAGACATCACTTTTGTGTCATTGTGTAGAAGGCAAATTTCCTTGTTTCTTGGCTGGAAGTTTTGCATTATTAGAGACATCCTGAGAAAAGCTCAATAAATTTTCCTCCTTTTGGTAGTTCTGCTTTGGGGAATGACACTGTTGGTGGTTTTCTGTCAAGACTTTACATTAAGAAGATAAAAAAAATAAACTTATATAACAAATTCATGGACTGCTGGAGGTCTTTGTTCCATATCTGTGCTGACACCTTGAGGGTAATCAAAGCCATGTGCTCTAAATTTAGAAACCTAGAGAACTAACTTATCTTCATGTACTGTCCATTTATCAAAAGAAAGAGAAACAAAATCATTGTAGTAAGCAGGAAAATTAGATGGAGGCTCACATTGCCTGGTGTGCTCAGGTACTGACTTCTAGCCATGCCAAGGGCAGGCTTGGAAAGCTATCTGTGCTCTTCTAAAAACAGACAATGGAGGGAGAAGGGCCACTGATTATATTCCTCATCTCGTGCAGAAAGTCTGCATTCAGTTTCTTGCTCTGCCATAACCCTAAAAGCTTCAGTGATCCTAGAAAGATCTTTTTCTTGAAAATTAAGAGGCATCCAAACTATATGCCTCCGCAAATGCAAGTGCTTTCTCTTGATCTTTCTTGTTCTTACATAAATCCACTGTAAAACTGTATTCTGATATGCACTTTAGAAACTCTTTTTTTTTTTAATATAAACACTGTAGATAGGCAAAATGAAATTGCTTTATGTATTGAGTCTTTCTAATGCCTAGACAAGAACATAGAGTCCTATATGCCTTTATAATTTTGTGAAGTCCGTGTGAAGGATGGGCAGAATTGCAGTCTCTCCCCTTAATGTGGAACAGGAATTGTTCTCTAGTTAATGCCTCCAAAAGGGCAGAGAACAAATGACAGCATCAGGATGAGACCTTGCATCAGACTTTCTTGGCTGCCTGCAGGAGGGGAATTGTGCTACAACTGTTCTATATGGGACTTGTGCTTCTCCTCTCTTAATTGGAAATTGTAGGTTCTCCTGGATTGGTAAGGTGCCTGTTTCCTGTACTGAAGGTGCAGGCAATTTAGATACAATTTGGACCTCCAGTTTCCTTTGAAAAGGAGACTCGAAGGAGACTTGAAATTCAAGACTTTATGAGTCTTAAAGTTTCTTTACCGGTGTTTGTCTTTCCTCTATGGTATATTGCCATAGTTCATGTGGCTACAAGACTGGATGGATGAATGTCTAGATAGAATGAGCTCCTTTTTGCATGTATATGAATGGCATTTATACGCAATGCATATTGCGCATACATACCAATATGTATTTATACCTCTGTGGGCTGTAACTGCAAAAGATCGTGATTTTCTTTTTGCTATATCTGCACATGTTGATTTGCAATGAGCTACTTCTGAAATCTCATTCTGATCGTCATTTACAGGTATCCACTGTTTGTCTTGCTTATGAGACAAAATTTCACAGACATTTTAGACCTTAGGGAACCTGCAGGTGCCAAAGTCTCCTAGTGGCTCTGGAGAGTGCTCTGCAAAACAAGGGCTAGCCAGTCCATCTGGGGCATGCAAGGCAGTGTAGGAATTTTATTCAATGAAATTTTATTCAGTGATGATCTGTTACGTGACCATGAAGATTGTCCTCTTCTTCTCCATGGTACCACTCTGAGTGCTGTACCTTCCCAAGATAACCATTGCTGCTCTGCGTTGAGGTTGGACGAGCTTGTGTTGGAGGTAATTGTTTAGAGACTGTAACAAGAGAAACAAGACTGGAGACCCATGCCACCCTCTCCATCTGTTTGAAAGTGCAACTATACTTCTGGTTTACAATGCTGTTACAGCCCTGCTCTTTATTCAGTCATGTATCCACCAGCCCTGGACTGCAGCGTGTTTTTTTGGGTTTGCTTCTAAAAATAATGTAATGATCAGAATGAAGGCAATACACCAAAACTCACTGAGTATTAAATATTGTTCTCCTTTATCACATTCTGAAATTTTGGTAAAACAAAGCCTTTATGACACTTTTGTATACCATCAGCTGGAGTCATCATGAGAACAACACATCATCATGTCATTTGCTGTTTTGTCAGACCGGCAAGCTGTTGCAGAAGTTACACTCATTTTTGGTCCTTGGGGAGGTTCAAGAGATCTGTGTTAGAGAAGAAGACACTGTGGCACAATTTCAGGAACTAAACAAAAAGTAACAAGACCATCTAGTGTTGGGGCTCTTTCTTCTGCTTTAGATGTATCACAAATATCACAGGGCCCTTGCAGACTCAATGAAACTCCATCTAGTGTGCCATTCCTCAGCAACCAACATTGATTCCTAACACATCTGCTTGGATTTTGCATTAATCCCTCTCTGCTTCATCTGTATTTATCAATGTTTCAGAAATTTGTGTCACCTAGTCTCATACTGTAGCATGTCTGCACAATTGACTTGATAATCTGAAACTTTTAGGATAAATCAGCAATGAAATAAAATAACATAGATATATTTAGATCTGACAAATGCACTGTGACTAATTGTGCCTATCAGCATAGTCATGCCATTTTATATCCTAGATTTCCTAGCACTCATTTAGGAGAAAACCCACATTGTATTGAAGGAAAATTTCCTAAGAATAATTGTAAAAAATATTAAATTGCAGCAGCATTTAAATTTATGTTTGCAACTTTGCAATAGGGATAGGTAGACTAAAGCAGAGCTAATGCAAGTCTATGAAGTTTTCCCTCTCTGGCACATGAAGATTTCCCCAACCCCTCCTCTCACTAAATATTTTTTAAATGTTCCTAAAGTGCAGCTTGTGTTTTATGCTAGGACATGATAATCCATCCACATGCTGTGCTGGCAAAGCAAATATGTTTTTACCTGTAGAGGATATACCTGGCTATTCACATCTTCCCTCTTCCCCTTCAAGTTCATGCAAGGAAATTTCCTGGGGAATTTAAGAGTCGTCTGCTACCCCATTCACTCAAGATAAAATGATACCTATGAATATTTCTCCAGTGAAGGTCTAAAGTCATGAACTACTGTGTTCCTTCTGCAGATGAACTTGAATGTCACAGAGAGAGCAACAGGAATTATCCCAGATTACGAACAGATTCTCTTAACCAGGTCTGTGATTTTCCTCTCCTTTTTATTTCTCATTCTCTTCCAAAGATCAGCTGAAGTTTGTATGATTTCAAGATTAATGTTTCAGACCCCTGCAAAATATGGAAGACTGAAAATTAGGTAGTAGAGTCCTTAAAAAAGATAAAGATATTTGTTAGATAGGCTTTTAAGGCTAAAATAAATTTTCTATACACATAGCAGTGCTAAAATACCTTAATAAATAAAGGATTTAGGGGATTTACCCAAGTAAGAGGCATAGTTGAGATGGACAGGCAGCTTCAAGATATCTCATTTTTCCCTTATTTCCACATTTGTGTTGATAGTCTCCTTGTTTGTGCTATCACAATAAACCTAACTTCTGTGCTGATTTGTGATAACAAGGTGAGGAATAATAATTGAAAAAAAAAACCCAACAAAAGAATAATTGGAATTCTGAATACTTTTTGTTAGTATTTGGTTTGATTTTTTTTCTATAAATTTTTCCTTAATATTTTGGCTTTTCTGAAAGCTTCACCCAACACAAATCTTGCTTTTAAAAAGGCCTCCTTAAAAGTTTCTTCAGCTTCTCATTCACATGGAGACAACAGATTGGGAAGGACAGACTCTCAGTGAAGCACAGTCCCTCCCTCCTGCCATGGCATGCTGATGTGCTGCCCCAGCTTGGAAAATCTGCCCTCTGTGGCTGATTCCTTCTTTTCCATGAATCAAACATGTAGTCATCTGAAACTATGTTGGGTCATCCCTGGAGCTGTGGGAAAAATTAATTTCCAAGTAATTTTCTCTGCACCATCTACAATGAGCAGTAACATTTTACAAAAATGGGAAGTAATTAGGACTTCAAATTAATGGATTTCCTACTTCAAGGTGGACTTCTGCTTCTAGCTTTTGATAGAACAGCTTTATTATCAAGCTTCTGACTGCTCAAAACAGTTAGAGTCCCAGATTTGATGCTGGTAGAGACCTGTGAATTTTATTAATGATTGAATAACTAATGAGAAAATGTTGTAGAACTTGAAGATTTTTAAATAATTCACACTTACCTTAGAAGACTTCTGCCCTCTTTTTCTGATTGCAGACAGGATATACTTCAGCTGAGACATTTTCCCACTGATTTGATTTATATACAATATTTTTTTCCTTCTGCTCTGGAAATCAAATACTTGGATGACATGATAGGCCCCCTTCAAACCATGTGGAGCACAGCACAACCTGTTTCATTTCTAGCCAAGATGGTACAATTGCTAGAAATCATAGAGTCACTAAATTTATTGCTGTTTATAAAATTAGTCACCTGCAGCATCATCCTGGATGAAGTCTAGTGTTTGAAACAATGTTGGAACAGCGCCATCAGCACATGAAATATAGAGAATGTGGTGTCTCCCTTAGGTGCTTGGAAGTGGCACATTTCTTACTTGAGCATGGGGAGTCCTTTTCCATTCATTCTGAACCAAATATGAAAAGAAAATTAAATCCTTTAAAAAAATGAGATATTTTGTTTCCCTAACATTTTATATCTTTCTGTTCTTTTCAGATATTGAAAATGACAAAATTGCAGATAGAAATTTCAAAGATTAATATCAAAATTTTTCAGACTCAAAGGACTTGACAAAAGGCAATTATATGTGGTCCAAAGGCAATTCTTTTGTGGTCCAAAATCTGTCTAGCATACCAGGTTATACAAACCTAGAAAAACAGATCCACAGAAAATGGTGGGATTAATCTCGTATATGATTTCTGTTTATCCAGAGTAATCATGACTTCTATCCCTATGTTGTTTTGCAAGCAAAAAAAAAAAAAAAAAAAAAAAAAAGACTTTCTCCTACCTAATTTTCTGTAAATAATATGAAAGAGAGAAAGATTTTGCAGTTTTCATTTTCCTATGATGGCAATTGCATTAGCAGTTTTGTTTTTCTCCAGAGGCTACACACAGTGTTACCACAAAGTGATCTCCTGTAGCATTAGTAGTAACAACTTGATGCAGAGCTCCAATAATTCTCTCACTCAGTGACGTAAAATCTGCATTCACACTGGTGAAAACAGAATTTGTCCTACTGAAGTTCCTTTCTCTTAGCAGCTGTTTGACCTTATAAGGCAGAAGATGCTTTGTGCCACCAACAGATGCTGTTTTACTGGACACAAATCAGTTAAGCAGTGCTGTGCTAAGGCTGTTTGCATTAAGGCCTGTCAGCTGATTCAGTTCAAAGCAATGTAGCTTAAATGTCAAGTGTATATATATATGTACACACATATATATTTACATCTGCAATTTAAAAAGAGAATTGTTTGGAAATGGCTTACTGTACCTTGCACAACACAGAAATTGAACTGATGATGCAGACGTCACCTAAATAGTTTCAATGGACTCATTTAATGCACGGGTGAGTCTCAGTATCAGAATGTAAAATCTGGCAAAAAAAGCCTTGATTTCTGGAAAAAAAGACCTTGATTTTCATTTTACTTAGTGTTGCAATTCTGTGTGAACAGGCAACACTATATGTCAAGAAAGAAGGTGATTCTGCTGAAGAAAGTTGCTTTATCATTAATTTTGGTTGGTTGACTAATCTTCTAAAAAGTCATGGATCCAATAATGGAGTGAAAACAGTCAGTGAGTTCATGGAAGTCTGAAATATTACGAGGAGCTGATACCACTTTGATTGGAACCCGAATTTATACACCTCTCATTGCTGATCTAGGCCAAGATCCTTTTTCTGTCTGGCTCATGACACTAGTTAGAATTCAATAATCAATGCAGTTTTGGTTCATGCTTGAACCACAAAAGATAAAAGGATTTAAAATTCAGGCCAGAACAAGCAAAACAATATTCTTAGTGGGAAGGAAAAAAAAAAAAAAGGAACAAAAATCAAACAAGCATAAATAATTTTTATTTTGCACTTGCCTGAAATATTTCAGGGAACCCCAAATTAAATTTGTGCATTGTGTTCAGCTTATTTATACCTGAAGGAATGAAAATTCTGAAACGATTAGTTGCATTAAAATTCAGACCAATTAAACAAAGTTCTTTTTGAATAAGCATGCATCCAACTGTTTATCAAATCTGAAAATCATTCCAAAGTAATTTTTTGTATGCATATAATGTGCATTTTTCTTTTTTTTTACTAATTTTTATTAATATTCCTAAAATAACAGGTAGAGTACTCTCTGACGAGACAGAAAGCTTTTTTTGGCTCCCATTTTTTACATATTGACTTATCTCCAGAAATATTAAGAATTTGTCCTATTGCTTTCTGTCTTTCCCTTTTAAATCTTCAGGGTTTCAACTAATTGTAGCCCGCACCAGCTCTGAGCAGGAGATGGTCTAGAAACATACTGGGATGCCTTCTGATCTGAACAAATTCTGTCTGTATAACCAATATTGGCAAACACCTTTTTAAAGTTCTTTTTTCGTGGAGTACACCATCTTCTCAAATACAGAAGAAATAGGACAAACATTTCATCCATCACAATAAAGTCTTCATAATGCAATTGCTTTACTTATATATCTTTACTTACTTTCTTTACTGAACTAACAAATAACAAAGAAACAGAAATGCACTTATTAGTGTGCCTGAACTCTGACATCAAAGGTTACCATAAAGAGCAAGAAAATTGTGTATTTTACTGGCCTGTTTACTGAGTCCTAAGCTGATCCATCAAGGACGTCATGGTAACTTTAAGATTGAGACACTTGAGATAACAGCAGCAATTCCACTAAGAAGACCCAATTTTCAGAGTGGGACCCATCACCCCATCACACATAACCCTAACCCTAACCCTAAACCCTTATTCTAAACCTAACCCTAACCTTAACCCTAACCCTAACCTGCTTTCTTCAACATCTCCTTAAAGCAGCTGGCAAAATCTATCTGCACTCTGCAGGTTAGTGCCAATGAGAGAAAGTGGAAAAGAGATCTCATCTGCTTTGTACCACTTTTAGGAAGGAGTTGTCAGCTTGTTTCCATAGCCCAGAAGGAGAGCCTGCATAGTTACTGTAGTCCAGGCAACTAACTCCTCTATTGCCAAACTTAGACTGTGTGGTTCTCATCTTCTGTTCCTATTGTAAAGATAAAGCTGAAAATCTGGAGTTTAAAGTTTTCATTGTGCATCTCCAAAATCTTGGACTCTTTGCACCTATAAAACATTCCTGTACAATATCCCTGATGAAGATATTGAGACACATTGAGAAACCCAGAATCAAAATTTCTACTCTATAATGGCCATAAATGAATAATCTCAAAACCTTTCAGAATATCATTCAAGACTTTATTCCTATTAGCATTTTCAAGGTGTAAAGGAGATAAAATAATAATATTGTACATCCTCCTTAACCAAAGAAAATCAAATGCATTTACATTACCACAATTTAAATACTAGTGTTATAGATATCTAGTTTTGGTGTTAAGTGCATATTTCTCTGCCTTTGAAGACATTAAAGTCCATCTTTTGTGATTTTTATTAAGTAGAAGAAGATTAGTGCCTATTTATCTGAAGAGTACAAATAAAAGGAAAAGATGACTGAATTAGATCAATCAGTTTAACTTCAATTCACAGAAAAAGTCTGGAGTGGTTTTCAGAATTTAGAAAACAACAGGGAGAGAACCAAAAGCCAACATAGATTTGCCAAGAATAAATCAGAGCAAAATAATTCATTCTTTCAACGACCAGGTAATAGGTCCTGTGGACAGATGAGGAGCAAAGGAACACATGTACCTTTACTTGAGCAAAGTTTTTGACTCAGTCTCTGTCAATATTCTCATGTCTGAAGTAAGAAAAATATAGCTTTTATTCTGTGGGCACAAAACCACACCATAGAGATATTAATAAAAATCTAATTATGCTCAGGGCTCTGTGGGGGGTCTGCCTTAGATCTGCTTCTGTTCAAGGTTTTCATTAGCAAAACAGATGGTGGAATAGTCAAAATTCTCATTAGTTTTGTATCTGACACAGTGCTAGGAAGGACCCCAAATATGTTGGAGGATAGCAGTAAAAATAAAAGTCTGCAGACATGGACTGGAAACATAGTATGTCACTCAGGGTAGAAAAGGAATAGGGGCAAGTTAAGAGAAAGGGCAAGATAGTAAAGAAAACATCTGTTATACAAATTCATTATGATGGTAAATATCAGAAAGTAAGGTCTTCAGAAGATCTTAAGACTTTAGTGGTTCACATATTGGGTCTGAACCAACACTGTCCGATTCTTTTGGAAAGCTGAATATTCAGCTCATAGTAAAAACCAGAAATATATTCTATAAGATGCATGCAAGATCAGAAGTTGGTTTCTATCCATAGTAGAAGCCACAAAGAAGTAAGATTGGAAGAGTGGGTAATATCTGGCCTAAGAAAGGCAGAGAAGGACATTTAGGCAAGAAATTTTATAAAGCCATTTGTGTTGGTACAAAAGGAAACAATAATTTTTCTGTATCCACAAAGAATGGGGAAAGAAGAAAGAGTTAAATTGAGGCACAGAAGATGAAAGTTATTAGAAATGTTTTCTAATTATAAAGTTAACCGAGCACACTGGGAGCACTTGCTACTTGGGAAGACTGGATCCGCTGGCACTGGAAGTCTTTAATGAAAAGTTGTAATTTTTTCAGAAATAACATTGCTACTGTGAATCTCTAGAACATTGTGATGAATCAAATTGGTTTGTGTTTTTGGTTCCACTGGAAGCACACAGCATATTAGATAAAACAAGGACTATTTTGTCATTTGTATATTACTGTAAATCTGAATTTTACTTGCCTAATGAGTCAGTATTGGGCATTAGTGCATCTTTTCAGTAAGACTGGACACTGACATGTTATTACAAGTGCATTCAGAAACTCTCCTTTGGCATGAGATAGACCTAGTAGCAACCATTGCTGATCACTGCTAGTTCTTGATTCTTCTAAGAGTTTTTCCATAAGCACAGCCATTAGCACTGTGTGTGAAATATTGTTTTTTACATTTATTCTAATTATTTGTGTAGTATCCAAATATGGTGGCCAAAGAACAGGAGTACACTTGGAGTAAAGCAGGAGTAAAAAAAAGTATGTATGACGACCAGTTTTTGTAGCTACATGTAACTGTAAAGCTGTTGGCTAAGAATTGGCAGAGGTTTTAACTCCATTCGATTGGAAAGAGCACAAGTGACTCTGATGGCTTTAGAGACATTTAGAGGCACAATAATTCCACTCTGCTCTCTGTCTGCAGTGTAGCTCTCCCTAAACAACCTAATCCTGTGGGGTCAAGGACTAACGAAATCATGAGCTTCTGTCTTGTCATCTTTCAAAACAAATTTATACTAAGGTTGTAGCGGAACCTTCTTCCACACCTTTCACTTGGGTGAGGAGGCAGGTTCTTGAGAGCCCCACAGGGCATGCTGCCTGATTGATGCTTCCCCAAAACTGAGAGGTCCAGAAAATTTTTCCTCATTTAGGTCCCATGTGTCTAACACAGGGCAAACTCATGCTGCAGCATTTCCCTCCGTAGGTCCTTATCAAAATGCAGTCTTATCAAATGTATATCTTCCTCAGTCATTTTTACTGTCTCAAAGCTCACAGGAGAAGGTGTGCAAGTCAAGAAAAAATCAAAATGCATTAAGGACTTCCCAGGATTATTATCAGACTGCAAACTTCCTAGCACTACAATAAACTTAATTACCCTCAAACTGTCTATACCACCTTGTCAAAATACACTCAACACCTCACTTCTGTTCCTAAACAAATTAACCTCAGTTCTCTCTCTTTTCCTCTGTTTCCCATAATAACACTCTTTGTTTCTTCCTGTGTTTCCTGCCTGGCATTGGTTTAGCCTGGAGGGTCTCCAGGAGGCGATATCTATTCTGGCTAGCCCAAATCCATGTGCTTGTGGAATGGTCTGGCAGGTGCTTCCTCTGCTTGGGTAAATACCTGGTACATTTTTGTTGTCGCAGGCCCCCAGACAAGTAATAATTAGCATTGACTCCATGATTCCAGAAGGCTGATCAATCCCTATGCTATGCTATACTATTCTACGCTATGCTATACTGTTCTTATTCTATTAAGAAACTCATCACCCTCACAGCCAGTCCAATACAGATGGATCCAATTGGCCAATCAATCCAAACACCATCACCACTGTACAATTAAGAAATCACCCTTTGGTAAACAAACTTCCATAACACATTCCACATGTGCACAACAACAGGTGCAGCAAGTGGAGATAAGAATTGTTTCTCATTCTTTTCTCTGATCTTCTCACAGACTTCCCCAAGAAAATGCCTGGGAAAGTCATGCCTGCTGCTCTCTATGGAGACAGCTGTTGTTACACATTTCCATTTCGGATCCACGGCATGGATTTAGCCCTGAGAGCAGTCTCGGGAGCTGTGTGCACTGGCTGTTCAAAGTCACATTTCTGGGTAAACCTTCCTTTCCCAAGTCAGAGCTTGAGAAGCTTTTGGGCGACACTGGCAGATGAGCATCCCACTCCTTTGGATTAATTGCAAAAGAAATCTTTTGTTGGGGGAAGCAGGCCAAGTTTTTCCCCTGTCACCTCTCCACCTTCTTACATAAAACTGGTTTATCTGCCAGCTGTAGCACACAAAAAGAACCTAGATGCAACCCTTCCTATTTCCCATACATGTCTGTATTTTCCATGACTGTACTTTTTAATAAATAGGCAGCATGTCTGCTGGGTAGGACAAAGAGAAGTCTTCTTTCACCTGCCACAAGCAGTGGAAAAAGAAATACAGAAACAAAATCTATGATTAAAGGAGACAACAAAAATCACTTCCAAAATTTGATTAAATGGAAGCATCTGAAAACTCATTTGCAGTTTTACTGAATTTAAGATGGGTAGTTTTCTACCAATGAGAATAAATTGGAGACCAAATTATTTTGGTTGAGTTTCAATTTAAAAAAAAAAAAAAAAGAGAAAATAAAACAAAAATGTTCCCTTGATGTAGATTATTTAGTGAGTCATAAACATTTTATTTATAAACAGAAATGTTCTTAGAATTTGAGAGGCAGAAAAATATTTTGTGTACAACTACTTTTGGATGAAAAGCACTCTTGACTAAGAATATATCCCAAGCATTGTCAGAAAAAATTACCTAACCCAATGTAGCATAACTCGCTTTAGCATTAGGTAGAGAACACTTTCAGTTTACCTCTCTTGTCACATAGTCTAGGGAACACTGTGATAGAAAATAGGGAAGGGGTTAGAGTGCCTCTTTTACATGCAAATTTCTTCCATTCTATTTGTGAATGTCCTCTGGTCCTTTTGCCCTTCTAATTAATAGGTGTGCAAGAGGTTGTGGTGCTCTGTGTGTTGTATTCGGTTCTTGCAAGGGGTCAGTCAGGAGTAGGGAGCTCACAGTCACAGTGCTCTAGTTCAGCATAAAATTTTCTGATGGATTTAGGTGTAATCTGAAGTGAAAAAATTTCTTGCAAATCCCTTAATCCCAAAACCACTAATTGGCTCAAAATAATACTCAGTGTTCACTTAAAAAGAGGAAAAGAAATTCCTATGATGTGTGATTTTTACATACAGAAATCAACAATCTCAGTCCCAGCTTTGAAACGAAGTAGTTCCAATGAAAGGTAGATTGAATCAATCACTTTGCAATATGCATGTTAGGTCCAAGAATGGATCTTTGCCCAGATAATATTATGCATAAATAAAAAGCTGTCTAGCTTTAACTATTTTTTTTCTCCCCAGAAATTTATTGATGGAAAGTCTTCTAGATATCATTAACATTAATGACATATAATTAATTATTTAATACTTGGGCCTGAGATATTTGCATCTGTGGCTCCCAGGAGAAGAAGCATTTTTCTATTTCCTGCCAGGAGCTGTGTATGTGAATTCAAGAATAAGCAGTTCATCCCATGACATTTCCTTATGCTCAAACAGACAAGGTGACACATAAAGCCCAGGGGCAAAGGGAAACCTGATAGCTAAATAGCTGAGCTGCAGTCGGAAGTGGTGAATTCCCTGGACCACAGGGAAAGCTTCCTGTTCTTTGTAGATGAGCCTATTATTGGAATACACTTGCCTGCAGTTAATCTTCAAAGTAATTAAATGGAAAGGAAGCAATTAAATCACTGAAAAGGAATTGCATCTGGTTCAGAGGGAAAAGCCCAGGCCTAGGAAGTATTTCAGTGATAGTACGTACTCAACATAAACGGGTATCTTCCTGTTTGCACAGACAATTAATATTTATGTGATAAGAATATCTTGTAGAAATCAAACGAGGTTGAAAATCAGAAGTTGACATTACTGTGGCCTAGAAGTACCAAGGAGAGAAATGTTGATATATGTTTTTCCTATGATGGGATAAAATTGAAACCTGGGCTCCTTACACTCATCTTGTATAGGTTAGCCTGGCAACTTGAAAGTTAGTAAAGCACTGTACATTTACTTCTGCTGAGAATCTGACTCAGCATTTCAGTAAGCACATCCCAGAGCAGGAAGACCATAACAATGGAGAGGCATGATTCATACCAGTCTCCAAAGAGAAAGATATTGATATTCAAGTTTAGAAAGAGCTTGGAATGATTCCTTAAAATCAGGTGTCGGGGTTATGTGAAACAGGACAGTATCTTTTAAAGACTGGCAGAAATGTTTAACAAAATTCAATTTTAAATGTGTTGAAAGAAGCACTTGTTTTACAATACTCCTAAATGCTTGTACGTTGAATTTATTTATTGCAGCAAGATAGCAAATATCGCTGTATTTTTAAAGTGTGTGTTTTGCTCAGACTGGAACAAGGGATCCTGTATATTGCTCCAGTCTATTATAATAGTAGAATTGATGGAAAGGCATCAAGAGGGTCTTGCAGTGAACTGCTCATCAAAGCTCTTACTGACACTAGCAAGTACACGTAGTTTAACAGGTTGTTAAACAATTAAAGGGTAGTTAAAGAACAACAGTATTAATTAAAAATCTATAGTTGAGAATAGAGATTCTCTTGCAAGGGCATAAGGAACAAATCTTCTACTTTTCTTTGTCTTTCTCATGTCTTTTATTTTTCCTTTGGAAAAAGTTTGCCCTGCAGTTATACAGGATCTAACTAACTGCACTATTGCTGTCATCTAAGAAGCTGAAAGCTGTGCTGGCTGAAGAGAAAAGCTGATGAGTGAACAGCTGTAGGTAAGGTAGGATAAGCTACCTGGGACATTAGCAGTGAACACTGGTAAATGATAATTGCTGGGACTGAGCAAAAGGAGGTGAAGCAGAAAATAGAGCTGACATGGTTAAAACAGTAGACTCAAACTATATTAGTGGGAAAAGAGTAGCAAGGAAGAAGTTGGTAGCAGGAACTAAGACCTGAGAGGATGAACATATGGATGGGACATGTGGGTGTTTAATTGGACAAAAAAGGCCATATATGACAAGGGAGCCAGTGGCAAAGGTGCAACCTTTTTCTCAGATAAAGACAAATATTAACAGAAAAATATGCCTGGATTGTTGACTTGAGACACAAACATTTGTTCCTGGGGCAGGGACATGGGACTGAGGACTTGGGGAGAGAACAAAATTCTGACTGTTTCCCAGCAAATGCTACATAAACCACTCTTTGTTATTTAAAGCAGCTCACTTCCTGGCAAGAAAAATTATCATTTATGTTACATATAAAGGACCAAACTTTACTTTTAAGTACACACAGGTGTGCTCCTATTGTGATAGCCCGGTTCCAAACCAGGTCCTTGATGTATATAGGTCTAGAACCTTTATTTTTACCTTGTATCAATTTTTATATTACTGTCTCTCCTGCTCTCAGAAAATTGAATGGAAGACGTCAGTCAGCTAGATACCATTTCCTTCATGATCAGCCCCTCTAGCTACATATGCATTGCTATAATGCAGATAATACTTGGATGCTTAGTTCCCCATCCACTACTGTGTACCGTTTCAGACCTTAACAAAAAGGAATTTTAATATTTGGATTGCATAATATGACATTTCTTTAAATGAGACATAATAGTATATTAGACAATGTAGTTTTGTGGCTCTCAATGTAAAATATTTACTTGCATTCTTAGAAGCTTGTGTGGTAGCACAATTGCAATTGAACTTTTTGTGATGCTTCCAGAAAGATCCAATTTCTGGTACTCATTTAAGAATAGTCATAGCTTGTCATATTTATGCTCAAAAGTGCCGTGGACTGTTTTATTTTTATTTCTATTCAGATGCTTCCAAAAAGGAGTAAGTCTGCAGCAAGGCAGGTTCTTCAGCCCATGCTGGAAGGATTCTCAGCAGCATTAGGCTTCCTGTATGTGAGGCAAGCACCAGCTAAGGGGTAGCAGGAAACCTTTGTATCAAGAATCTACTTTCAGCTATCTTGCCAAGCTGGAAGATTTCAGAATAAATTTTGTCTGCTCAGTAGAGACTATGGATACTTTAATGAACAAGCCCCTATTCCTCCCCCATGCCATCTGCAGCAACATGCTGGAAATCCACTAAACTGCCAGAAAATTATGCTCCCTGTGTAAATGCAGGTACTGCAGATGCCTACCATAGCTCAGTGAGATGCTGGGCATAAGGAAGAGTGTGGGGAGAGAGGAAACAGCAGGACTCAGCAGTTAGAGATGAGTTGGGAGCATGGAGAAGGAATAGGACTAGAAAAAAAGTGACATAATCTAGGAGTAGATCTCCCTATACACATGGATATACATATAAGAAAAAACTTAATTAAAGTTGATCAGTCAGCCTTAATCGTGTAATTTCTCAATTTTGTGTCCGTCAAAGGGACACCCTGCTGTCCCACAGAAGCTTTATGACCTTTTAGGCTTAGTTCTGCTGCCCACTTTTCTTCACTAATTGCTATTACAATGTCCTGTGTGCAGTAGGCTGACAGACATAATACAGGGCCAGCAGAGCTGTGCATTGCTAGAGAGAGGAAGGATAGCCTGATGGTTACTGTTGGAAATGATAAAATTTCTAATTTTCTTTGTAATTTTTGTAGATGTTTTGTTTGCCTTCACCCAGGGGGAAAGAGAATTGAAGTTCTTCTTCCTAAGACTCTTCACTGGGCGGAGTCTGATGAGTTTAACATCTACAGAGATTGGGAGTAGCCAGGAGACACACGGGAGATAATGACTTTAACAGGCACTGTCCCCGCACAGCACCTCCTGGAGAGATTGGAGACGCCTGGGAAAAGACCGATAAGGGAACCAAAGAATGAGGACCAAATTAGCATCAAAGGCAAAGGGCTCAATAACCAATAGGAGATCAAACACTAAGAATTGTGTGATTTAAGATCAATCAACAAGAATTTCTTTGGGTTTTGTCCGTATAAACATGTGAAGTCTGGTAAAGAATTGTGTGTGATGGAACGATTTTCACTGCACAGCCCGAGCCTGCATGGATGAAATTATTTCTACTGCACATCCTGGCCAGAATAACCTCCTGGCCAAAAGAAAGTAATGCCTTGATTCTCTAGCACTAAAAACTTGTTTGTGTTGGAGAGTTTCTGCTTTTGCCGCAGTTTCGGTAACAATACCAGACACCTTTGTAAGGGTGCATGAATTGGTGTCAGTGAATTTTTTTTGTGGGAGTACCCAAGTGCCATTTGGATTACTTGGAATCAGCTTCGTATCTGGCTCTGCTCTTCAGCTCAGCCTTTATCAGCCCCCTGGCATGGCAGGCACCCATTATGGTTAATTCTTGCTGCTGCAGTGGATTCAAGGGAAGTGCTGTCAATAGACACAGATGAATGCTACCTTAAGGTTATTCAAATCCAAGGTAGAATTATCGGCTTAGACCCTGGCTGCTTAAGTTTCCTATCTTGTTCACAAATAAACCTTTGATATCTCACTGAGAAACTAAACAGAACAAAATTGTACCACAGTGTGACAGACTTGATGAATTTTTCTGAAGAGAAAATTCAGTAATTAAATTTTTTTCTATGTATATTCTTGCAAGTGGAACCCCTATAAATACCATCGGAATTAGCAGTCCCTAAATTGTGTCAAACTTAGATGTTGATCATATTCTATCTGCTAATTCATGCACTATGCTTCTGCCTTTTCAGCTCTTTTGGACTCCTGCATGACCTCAAGTATGTTCACTCCTTCTGCAGCTCGACTGTTGCAAACAAACATCACCAAAACATTTTGAAGGAAGTATGCAGATGTTTTGCAAGGAACTGTCCCCAGAAGAAACAACCTCAAGGTTTTATCTGGAACCTTAATGACTTAGCTAAAACACTTCTTCTGGGAGAAAATACAGGACTCATGGAAGATTGAGGTAAATTATTTCTCTGTTCCAGAATTGCTAGTCTTACTGCTGAAATTGCAGATAACAGCGGGTGTGTCTCAGTGCTGTTAAACTTCACTTAGTTTGGAATGCTGGCAATAAAAGGACAATTTAATTTACATTTTTGGCCTTTTCTAACTTACTATAACTGAAGAATGACTTCCCAATGGCGTGTAGAAAGCAGTTATCTCTGCAGGATGCTAGTCTGGCTACTGCGAAGAGGGAACAGGAACACATAAACAGGCAATTGATTTGCTGTGGTTTTGATAACTGCAGCATTTGTCTTACTTTGTGTCAGAAGACACAGTGGCCATCCTCTCACTGTGCTGCATGGGGATTGTAGGACTTTGGAAATGTTAAAGTTTGACTGTTTTGTCTCTCTAAAAGCAAATTAAAAAAACCCAAAATGCATTAAAAACTGCTTCAAAAATGTAGCAACAAATAAGTAACGGGTGAATCAATAAATACATCAGTGACACTGTAGAATCCTCACCTCTTGTCTGCATCCTGTAATGAATGAAATCCTTGAAGCCTGAAAGGACAGACAACTCATGAGTCTAACTTATTTTTTCCCCACAAGTGTAATGTAATCCTTTGAATAACATGGTGCAGCTGCCAGGCAAGTAGGATAAAACTACAGGACTAGCCAGTACAAGAGTGAATGCATCAAGCAAGTAGAACTGGGCAAGTGTTTGATGCCCTTATAAATCAGAATGCTGGCTCAGCTCTTGCTTTCTGCTATTGGGGAGGTTAGGATGCATTGCAACAGATTACCTAATGAAGCTACAATATTTTTTAATTAAGGCTTTTATCTATCTATCTATCTATCTATCTATCTATCTATCTATCTATCTATCTATCTATCTATCTATCATATTTTATCTCTATTTACAAGATTTTAAAATCAACAAAATAGAGCTCTTCAGTGATGTCATTAGTATAAAAATTCATCAGTGCAGAGGCAGATAAATGTAAGCAAGAATAAAGAGAGTTGCTGGTAGTTAGATGTGTGGTAATTCTACGTGGGAAGAATAGCAAGGCACAGCAGGGACACTTTCTGCCTGTTAGAGAAAAAAATCCCAGGGAAAGATATAACTGGGGGAAAAAAAAATAATTTCTATACATTCGTGGATTGACAAGCGTGCTGACCAGATATAGGGAGAATTATCCTCCCTTCCCAGACTGGTAAAATGAGTCGCCCCCCCAGGGGTCCTTTAAGTCCAGGGCTGGTGCAGTCACACTGCACGCAGGCATGCACAGTGATGACATAACCTGCCAGCTGGAGGGGACTTCCACAAAGGAGCCCATGCCACCATTTGCTTCTCAAAACACTCCAGAGGCTTTCAAGGACTTCTGGAAACCCGATATAGCCAAGAGCAGCTGTTGTAACAGGTGTGCTGATCAGTGGTCCCTTGGGGTTAGATCCACAAGGGAGTAAAAGCACCATGAACTCCAATTTTTAGGTGCCAGCTTGTGGATCCATGATCTTCACATCCTTTTATTTTTCAGCTGTCACCTATCTTTGGATGTTTGTAAAGCTCATCAGAGTTAGAAAGGCAGAGGAAGCTGCTAACACAAGGATTTCCTTCTCCCTGGTGAGGGCTGCCAGCAGCCAGGCGTGGCTCCTGCCTGATCTTGCTCGTGCAGACATTTCACCTCACTACACAGATGGAAACACCCCCAAGCTGGCAGACGACCAGGGCATCTTCTCCTCTCAGGTGGCCTGGAGCTAGTTTGACAGCCTTTTTCCTCCATGTGGCAGAGCTTGGTGACTGTCAGAGGAGAGGAGGGGGTCAATCCCAGGGCAAGCATAGCAGTCACAATGTGCCATCAGAGATAATGAACCTACTGACAGAGGCAGGCACAAGGCATCCCTCCCATCCAGGAGACCACACAAGGAAAGTATGATGCACTAGCTGTGAAATATGTTTTTTGGTGATTCATACTATAAATTAAAGGTTATCTGAATTCTTTTCAGTACAAAATGTACTTTAAAGAATGATTTTCCTGGTATGAATCACCAAGCTAGTCCTCCCTCTAGGTAAGCAACAGAGACCAAACTGCAAGTGGTCAGGAAAAAGAATATAATTAAACTTCTCCACTCATTTTGAATTAGGAAATATATTCTGTTAATATTTTCATATAAGTTAATATTTTCAAGGGAACTATGCCACCAAAAGTAGAATTCAGGCTCTTCTAAATGCAGACTTTTATCCAGCACAGATAGATCATTTGTTGGGTCTGGGTCTTTCCCCAGCCTGTACTGGGGTGGGGTAGGGGCACAACTGGTTGAGAAAGAAGCAACTAGCTAGAGGAACTGTAGGCTTAACCAACTCTCAGAGACATTTTAGAGGGGGAGTGAGGAGCAGGAAACTTTAGAAGTCTCTTGCAGGTATCAGACACACAATTCGGGAAAATATGCCAGGGCATCCATAGAAGTCTGTGGCATACAGCTGGGGTACTCAGTGGAGCAGGCAGGGAGAAGCAGAGAGGTGGGTGAATGAATCAGATTGTCTCCTAGGCTGCCTTATTTTGGTCAAAACTCTGACAGAACTGCATATTACTGCAGAAAACTAAATTTGCAGGTTTTTACAGGGGAAATATTTCTACTAGTTTTCTTTAATTGCATGATTTTTAGCTCCAAGAGTCTTAGACCTTTAAGCACAATGGTAACAAGCCTTTTTTACAGCTATCTCCAGCACATTCAAAGCTCTCCAGTGTATTGGCTCTGAATGCTCAGATTAGGTTTGAGCTTTGGAGCATGGAGACAGAGCAAGACCTCTTGGTTTGAATTTGAAAGCAAAGGATGAAAAGGATAGTGAGAGGAAGAACCATCCTCACACCAACTGGATGTGAATGGCATGGCTATGGACTGGAACCGTTTTTAACAACAAGGTCTTCTGAACTCTACCTAACTAGCTGCAGGGTTCAACCAAGCCCTGAAGGAGGATCTGCCTCTCGCTGCCGCACTGTGTCGCAGAACTATGTATTTATCAGCTATTCAAGCAGTGATGAGCCCTGGAGTCATATTCCTGGGTATAAGAAAGAGAACAGTTTACAGCAATGAGGATATCTGAATTACTTTAGTCACCCCACAAGACACTGTAGGCACTAGATAAGATCACAAAGAGTTAAATGTGATCTGGTGATGGTCTGCATTAACAGAGAAGCCATGGACATGATCTTTCTAAGTTAATTTAAAAGATCTGATTTTCCTCAGCCTTTGTTAAGGTTCATGAGTTCAGTCAATGAAAAGCAAAATGAATTCTAGCAGTTCTCACGAGAAAGGAGAGGAATAGGCAAAAGTTTTGGCCTAGGAAATGTTTTCTAAAAATACATACCTGCCAAAGTAACCAAGTCCTAGCTCTGAATGAGCACAAGAGGAGGTACAATGTGGTTTAAGAGCATTAATCAGATACTTTTAGCATCTGGGAAAAAAAAGGACTCAATTTACTAAATATTTTCCAAAAGCACCAGATTTCAAACCTTTTTCTTTCTGCAACATCCAAAATATTTAAGTTTTTGTCATACCACAAGAATAATTTTAAAATGTTCAAGATTTATGAGCTGAGTTTTTGAATTTTAAATAGCAAGGTATTTGGTTGGGGAAGTTTAAAGAGTTGATGAAAACTAAATGACAGCCACTCAACCACAACATAATGCAAGAGAAAAGGATCTAAACTGTTAAATACACCAGAAATAAGTGACCAGTTTTTTCTTCAGTGAGTTTATTCTTTCTTGTACTTGGGATACCACACACAAAATAACATTATTACAAGGAGCTGCTATTTCTAACTGCCCTACTATTAGCATGTACTGCTATCAAAAGTCTTAATTAATTTACATTTCCACCATAAAAGAGCACTGTGCTTTTCTTTCCCATCTACTCCCCACTATATCCCTCTTTACAGCTTTCTAAGTTAAATAAATGTGTCATCTTTTTTGCTCTCTACTGAACTTCTGCACACAAAAGCATTCTAAATAACTTTTTCAAATTCAAAAACAGTCTTCTAGATTAGTCACGATTTTCAGGACACTGAAATCAATATTTTCACGACAAATGTGTACTCTTCAAAGTACTGTGTAAAGTCAATCTCACCTAAAGATGTGAGAAGGCAAATAGCTCTTACTATAAAAATGTGTCTAGTTGGGCAAATCCCATCTTCAGTTTTATGACTTTAGATTTGAAGAGGTCTTATTACATTTCAAATTAAAAAATGAAAAGGAGAAGAAACAAAGGAACTGTACATGTTGAATTTTATGTGAGTAGAAAAAGATTTTTTGCATAAACAATTTTTCCTGAACTGTTTATATTTTTAAGTAATTTGCAATTATTTTTATGGTTAATTTTAATGACATATATTTGTTAGCCCAGATATCAGCATGCAAACCACAATACTTGAAATGCCAAATTTTGTTGCTCTCCAGAGCATGGTAAGCTTCTGATGCATAGTACTGTGACTGTGAGGACATGTTGAGATGCTCATACGAACACATACCATAACACATGGCCACACTGAGTGAGTGCAGAAGTAGATGAAGAGTTGGTTGAGCCTCAGAGAAAAAATTATGGTTCCTGGTCTATTTTAATGTGTGAGATTATGAGAATTTTCTCAACCTCTCATTCCATTCTGAAGCAATGTTCACAGAACTGACCAGCAGATGCTTCATTGCTGTTAAACACCTACCAGAATAGTAAGGATGCCATGTGACAACTCCTCTGTGTGTTTTCTTGCTTTGTTTGATTTCTTCTTTCAGGTTTAAAGCTGTTTCATGCAAAAAGAAAATAACAGAAGCGTCTGTGTTCTGTACATGTAAGATGTATATTCTTTTTACAATATTGTTGGTTTACTGGGATTTATTCAACATTTATAGAGTGATAAGCATTATTTTTCACTGTTATTTCAGTTTTATAACCTGATCTGTCCTCCATGAGGAGCATGAAAACTGTACTAGATCCAACCAAGAATTTTCATACAAATATTTAATGTAAAAGCATAATTTTCTTGATGTAAGTGATCTTCAGGTCAAATAGATAAATAGATATTTTGGAAGAGTGAAAAGATAGAAAAAGATAATTTTCTGCCTTTTTTCTTTGCCCAGCTATTGTATGTCCAAAGGTCTACATCTCCTCATTTTGATGAGTGTTTTAGTGTTTTAACTAGTGGACTAGAACTAGATTATTCTTTTAGGAAAACTTTATATGGTTAGTATTTCTCCTAGATATCTCTTGAATGTACAAGTATGGCCTCTGCATCTTCAGTTTTGTTGTCTTGGGGATTTCTACACCTACTCCTTGTGGAACACAAGCACATTTTCATTGTTTCAGAGAGGACTGCAAATTATATAGAACCATCTGATAACATAATCATTCTCTTATAAATCATCAGGTTAGGCTTTACTTTACCTATTTCATTAGTATCCCTTCAAAGAGCAGGAGAGATTTCTTGGCAAGGCTCTAGCAGTTTCATCATTGGAGATCTCTTAGAATTTGCTAGACAAACATCTATTTCAAGCATCATAAAATAAATTAATCTTACTTTTGGACAGAGTGATAAATTAGATAGCCCCTAGCACCACTTTCTGTCCCATGATTAGATCATGTTTCCTGAAAAAGAGCATAAAATATGATTTCTGGTTCTGAATCAGGCTGGAGATTGACCCTGTTGACCAAATGGTCACTTTTCAGTAGATTTGCAGGAAAAAAAGGCAAGGGTGGGTTTATAGGTGAATGTTGAATAAAACTGTATGGAAAATATAACAAACAGCAGGAGAGTGTAAGACATTCCATCATCTGAGAATCCAAGAATTAACTCTTTAGCCCAGCAGGTAGCCTGAGATAGCTCACAGAGATTAAAAAATAGCAAAAAGACAAATTTTAGCTGCTGTCTTGGGGTAGGATGAAAGAAATTTTAAGTGTGCAGAAACATAATTTTGGCCATTCTTGTCAGCAGTTTGAAGAGCAAAAAAGACAAATGGTATTTATCATAGTGCTAAAGTCTTAGAAATTAAAAATAACAATCATCAGAAAAGATCTGGAAAATTTATTTGAACATTTGTTTTTCACCCCTTCTCTCTCAGCCTGTGAAAGCTGAGAATTCCAACACTTCAGAAGTTCAAAATCCTTTGTATGCAGTAGAGATTACTGTCTGTGCTACAACAGCATCTGGAGATTCTAAAAGAGTTTTGGCCTTTTGTAGGCAAATACATTCCCAGTATGCACAGAAGCTATGCATTTTCCACAGAGTTCAAATCCCTGCCACAAAAGATAGGAATGGCATTCCTAGTTTATTTGGGATATGGTTGGATTTTTTTGTTTCCTTTGATTGATTTTGTTGTTGTTTGTTTTCATTTTAAAATTGTGGAAAAAATGTAGGGCAAGAGTATATACATTGCTTGCAAATCATCCAGGAAACTTATGGTACATATCATAACTGAGTCCATCCCTGCCAAATGTCCTTCTGTAAGCATATAATGATTTCAAGCAGAGTTTTAGGTTTTAAGCAGACAGTAATTTTACCATCAGATCTAAAAGCTACAAGAGATCTCTTGAAGGGATCCAACAGCTGGCCCATGACCTCTGCTGATAAACTATGTAGGAACCACAAGGAGAGGTTGTATATATGTTTGTACATATATTTGCTTAGCCAGTTATGTGTATGTGAAATGGAGCTACTGCTTATGCAAGGAGTGCCTTTCAAGTACATGTGTCAGAATAGCATCAGCAATGCAGTTTGTCAGTGAGGAAAACCTGAGTAATTGAAGTAGAAGGCTATGAGAGAGAAAAAAAAAACCACTTCTCATGATGCCTTAGTAGATATAGTGGGGAGATTTCTGTATCAAATGTCTTAAGCATAATCTCTAGACACTTCAAAATGTTGAGGGAATTGCATTCCCTGCTTGAGAGGCTTGTTGGATGAAAATGGAAATATGCTACTGCATTTTGGAAGGTAATTATTGAAGTGAAAAACTTCATCAGATTATATTGTGAGCACTTGGCCATCCCACGTGAATCCATAATTTGTTCTTCTACAAGGTCACAGATCACCATGACATCAACAGGTCCCAGAAGACTTAGCTTGATTGACAAAACTGGGAACAATATTAAGTGACTAAAATAAAAGAAACACCACGTGGAGAACAGGGAAAAGGAACAAAACCCAAGATGTTTTCTGTAGTCACACAGTGCATAACAAATACTGGATGCAGTCAAACCAAAATAATCTTTTTGATGAAGACAGGTAGAAACACATATGAAGCACCTGGAAAAGGATGAGGTTTGAGTTAAATAGATAGATATTAAACATTTTTCACTTCCATTCAGTGTTAGAAAAAGCAAAACACAAAATCCACAATATATGCTAAGTTTGTAGATAAAGAAAAAAAATTAAAAAAAAAAAATCTATTTTTTTTCATCAGCTTTTTTTTCATCAGCTGGAGCTTTCAGCTTTGTTGAGGGCATATCTCCCTAAATTCTAACAAAAATGTTTTATTATCCATTGTCTAACTTGTAAAATATTTTATTTGGAAATAAGATGAGATAAACTCCAAATAGGAAGGTTTCTTTTTAAGAAATCTGCCTGATCACTACTTTATCATTATCACACTGATTTATTAGAAAGCGTCCTCGGTTCTTTAGCACTATTTATCTAAGGAAATTAACACAAAGAATACAATTTAAAGAAATCTTTATCTGAAGGAAAGAAGTTGCTAGAATTGATTAAAGTTACAGGAAAGAGATTATTTACTAAAATACTTAGCAGGTTTTTTTAATATTAATGCATTATAGCACTTCCATAGACTGGTTAGCTAAATCTTTGGCAAAATACATTTGAGTTTGTTCTACAGGCCATGCTCCTGACAGTTGCCAGGCACAGATAGCTGTGGAAACTGAAGTCATGTATTTGTTCACTGTTCAAGGATAGGGTTCCTGAAGCAGACCTGACCCGGACCAAAGCATGAGTCTATTTATATTATTATGCCTACTGGGTTCCCAGTTGAGCATTCCTGCCTTGCTGCCAATCCATGGGTTACATTTTCCAGCCAGTCTCTTCCCTAGTGCCCTGTCAGTTATGGTGGGAATCAGATTACGCAAACACGGCAGAAAGACGGAGCACAGTAGAGAGGAAGGTGGAAACATTGGCTGTGGAAGGGATACCATTTGTCCAGCCAGAGGAACTCAGGTTTAGCTGGAGGAGCTCTGTTTTTTGGTTTTTAGTTTCTTTTTTTTTTTGGCTGGTTGATATGACAGACAAGGTTTGTGAAGAATAATAAAACTGATTTTTATAGTTAGAACACAGTGCCTTCACTCTTCTGGGCCAGTGGGAAAACAACTCCCTGAATGAGCCTATTTGCAACTATTCACTCAGCTGAGGTATCCCCATCCACTACTGCTTGCCCCCAAAGTCTACACTGGTGTTTAACCAAGGTACACAGAAAGGAGACTCAGAGGTCCTTCTCATAGCTGAATCTGAGCAGAAACCCTGGACCAACAGCCAAACATATAAAAGAAAAAAAGTTATTTTATCGTACATTGGGATATTTTTCAGCTACTCTTACCTATGCTGAGGGTTAAGGAGAGGGAATGTGACAGAATAGAAGCAAAAACCCTATGATTCAGTGGGCATGAGAGTGCCTAGCCTGTGGGCACCTCTCTCCTGAAAGAAGATGGAAGCAGGGAATTGGGTACCTCACCTTCATGTGCAGCATGTGCAGGGGATTGTAAGCCTTGCCATGAAAACTTTCATTGCAACTAAGGGACACCTTGGGCTGTGCAGCAGAGAAGCACCAAGCTGACAAATGAAACTGATAAGACACTGATTCCTACACAGGAAGAGAAGCAAGGAGTGTTCTGTCTCCTTGATGCCCAGGGCCTGTAAGCTTCCTTCCCTGAGAGAAAGGAGACATACCTTCCAGTGAAGGAGTGAAGTCTGCTCTGAGCAGGGGAGCTGCTTTGCTATGCAATAACTGTGCGCAATTATGTAAGAAAGAAATATCTGAGAAGGACAGAAAAGTAAAAAGAAAGAAAATAGAGAAGTGAGTAGGCTTGGCCAGCTGAGCAGAGAGCACTGGCCATGCCAGGACATCCTCTCAGGACCACTGGGGTGTTTGAGGAGAAGAAAGTATTTCTCTTTTCATGTCCTAACTACATTAAACAGTGGAGGGAGCATGAGATTGTATGCATGGGTTTTCTGACTCTGTCCCAAGAGGCTAAAAGTTGGGTACTCATTCACATCCAAAGCCAAGAAAATTTCTCAGAATGAAACTTTCATTTAGAAGTTTGACTTTCAGGACATTCTTTGAGGAATGAGAAATTTTTATCACATCTTCTTGGATTCAAAATTTTATTTCCCATCTCAAAGGTAAGAACACTGAGGTGAGAATGGGAATTCACATCCTTAGCTGAAACACTCAGGTGAGTGAAAATGATTCAAAGTTTACTGAGGGGAATAAAGGAAACAAAGAGGTAGAGCATGATTTGAGCACCCAGGTTCACAGTCCTTAGGAGATGTCCTGGGCTACAACATTCTGTGTCAAAGAGCAGTTGCTATGTTTTATACTAAAGGAAAACTGTCCCAGCAACAGACACATCAAAACTCTACGTTTTTTCATCCTAAGCTTATCATTGGAGTAGAATATTTCTTAACATTGGAGTAGAATATTTCTTTGTCCTATTGTCTTCTCTTCTTTTGATTCCTCAATCCCCTTTATGGAGTGACACAGCTTGGATGGAAAGAAAGAGGAGAGAGGATGTGAAGAGAAGGGTCAGTGTCAGAGACTATAACTTGCCCTTTGCACCAGGGTGTGCTCCCACAGTTGAGACATTATTCTCAGATCCATCTTTCCTGTATCTGAAGACTGAATTGAGCTACAGGTTCTTCTGCCTGGGTGAAAATCTCCTAGAGTGAAGCTACTAAAAAAATGGGGGGGCATTTGTTCTCCAGTGTCCTGTGCAAGAAAGAGTGGTTCCTACTGCTTCTTGGAAGGAATTGTTTCCTGCTAGATTGTTTTAGAAACACTCTGGCCAAGCGTCCCAGAACAGACCTCACATTAAACAGTGAATATTAAGAAGAAGAATGCTAGGTAGAGGAAGGCCCAGTTTCTGAATCTAAGCAGGGCTTAGGCGTGAGCGGCAGAGACCCAGCCTAAAGCCTGGTGATGGTTTAATCCCATACAAATTTCAATCTCTTCCCCCTTCGCTTCTCAAAGTAGAATATACCCAGTAACAACTTTTCACTTCTTAGACATTTCCAAATGCTTGGATTCTTTGCTCTGTTTTCAGGTTCAGAAATCTTGTATTGAACTTTTGGACTCTCTTCTTCCTCTAGCTTGTTCTTTTTTATTTGTCCAGCTAGGGACATACTTGGTTTCCTGACTGCCTTCTCAGAAGAAAGGTGAGTCTTTGACTTTGGCTGCCCTTTACATCACCCTGGCCTGATTTTTTCCCAAAAGACCCAGGGTTAGGCCATATGTAAGTAGGGATTGTTGAAATTGCAATTGTGGGTGCAAGTACCTAAATCCTTCTTAAAGCTCAGCACTGTAAGGCTGAAATCAATAAACGAAGGCCAGGAGGTTCTGTGGCAGATATGAAAAGTTTGAGGTAAGGAGTTTAAATAAGTGCCTACTGGTGGTTCCTTTTCATGATGGGATAGTAATTCATTCATGCTGGAAGCCTTTGTACAGGGACTGTATGAAGTCTTTAATTAAAGTTAATTAAAATGGTAATTTTGAGGCCTGATAGCTCAGAATAACAATTTTTTTCTCTCCTCACTCCACATCTGAAAACCTTTCAACTACTTCAGTGAACTGCAACCCAAGTAATCCTGTTCCTATTTTTAGGGACATAAGCCCCGGCTTCAGCAGGGCCATGGCAGTTGGAATAAGAAGATTTTGCAAGTGTGGAGGATTAGCCTTTGCAGCAGTTGTATGACAAAGCAATATAGTTGCCAGTGATAACAAGGAGGAGGAAAGAATTTATCATTTATTACATATTCATATTTGCCTTTTTTTAACACAGCAATCTGTGAAAATGCATCCAAAATTATTCCATGTTTTTTGTTTGTTTTGTTTTTGTTTGTGTGTTTTTTAATTACTCAGAGCTTTCAATTCCAGTCTCACCTCACTGCAGAGCAGAATAGATGAGTACTGAATGCCAGTTCTGTTCTGGAATTGAGAACACTAAGCATCACAGTTTGGGTCCTGTCTAATCCTCTGGTGTGGAGTTAACCTGCTGAGACCTAAAAGCTCCTCTCTTCCTGGTACTGATCTTTGTAATCATGAGGAAAGCAGCTAATTAAATACACAGATGAAGGGACATTTTATTATTCAGCTCTTAGATATCTATACTAGCTTTACTCTTCCTGTAAAATCCGTGCTCCAGCTGAGCAAGTGAACTAGTGCCCTTAAATTTTATGATATCAGTCCTGCACTGGTGAACGTGCAAGATGACAAAGGAGACAAATTACCAAAACAGCAAACCAGCAGAGGATAGTGCAGAAGGCTAAGAGGTAAACTTGTCATTAAAGCAAAAAACTCACACCTTTCTCCCTTTCTCCCCTCAAACAGAACACCCAAAACTCAAAGCTCTGTTATGGTCCAGCTGGTGAAACACACAGGGTTTTCAGAACTAGAATGGATAACACAAGGTAAGAAATGTGGGGCTCTGTATTTTCACTGATTTGGGATAAATCACCCATTTCAGTTGCAGAAATTTTCAATTTGTAAAAAGATGACAGCAAAGACATCACATATTCTTGGTTACCATAATCTGAATGTTCATCTGGTCCTGTACACGTTGCCTTCAAGTTCACTCTGTAGACTTTTCAGAGATCTCCCTTTATTGACACAAGCATCCCCAAACAGATCTCATTAGACTCATGTAAAAGTGCTTACAGCTCCTAGGGAATGCATCTCTCTTTATGCCACCTTATGGCTCAAAAAAGCTATCAGTTCCTGAGAAAATACCCCATTGTGCACATACTGCCAGCTGCTGGAATAATTCTGTGCCATTTGCCCTTTCTGTGGTGCTTTATGTCTCACAGCAAGATGTTGAGCTCAGTGGAAAAATAGGAGAGTCTTAAACCTCTGAAGGCTTCTTTAAATGATGGTAATTGCTGCTGGGCAGGTGGAACAGCCAACCAGAAACTTCTGTAAAGGAAGTCCCAGGCATCCTTCCTTTCCCACACCAGTGCTTGCTGCAGGGGGGTGTAAAAAGCACAGCAAAAAGACAATGTTCCAGATGCTATTTTCATTTCATGGAGAGTCTCATGCATTTTTCTGGACAAAAAAATACTTTGTGTTTTCAACCAAATAAAACCAGTAAACACATGTCTGTCTTCCTTAGTGTGTTTAACTGAGACTTATTATGAACAATTATGATTTTTAATCTATTTCACTGGGTCTGGACCTTAGCAAAGTTTTTGTCCTCTGATACAGACCCATGGTCAAAGTTACAAAGGCATCTTTGGTGCTGATAGATGGACCTAGTGGGATTTGCAAAGAACCTAAATGTTGCAGACACCAAATTTTAATTGCTTGGGCAGAATCCTAAAAGAGACATATCCACTAGATGACAAATTATCTAAAAATCAGTTGTGATATCTCCTAAGTTTCAGGTGTCAGACCCATCATTCCCATAAAAGAGTCCTAAATTTTAGTTGAGGAATCTGAGGTTTCTGCAGACTTCATTGGAGACTCCGGCCCTTCTCTTTGATTTGCAGCACGCAACTTGTCAATGCCTAGAGTCAGTCAACTCTAGTTGACTAACAAAGTTTTAAGAGAAATATCTGAAATACTGTTAATTCTTGTGACTTAGGCCTTGGATTCAGGCATTCAGGATGTTTTGATCAGTTCTGCAGCTACAGATAAGGTAGATTTTTTTTTTGTTAGGGTTTTTTTTTTTTTTTTTTCCCTGAGATTAGAGAAATCTTTGGCTTCAGCTTCCTTTCCCCTAGACATTACTTTGAGCATCAGCCTGAAAGGTGGTCAGGCAAGACCAGACTTTGAGCTACAATAAACTCAGACAGTGGGTGTGAATAAATACCAGATACTATAAACCAGAGAGGAGTGTATAAACAAATAGTTTTGGGTGCTAAAATAAGGTATACAACTTGAAAAGTAGATTTCAGGTCCCAGCTCTTGCTGTGAAAACTTCTTTAGAGTTTTTAACCCATTGGCTAATAAGAGAGTGAGAAATTGAGTACTACTGCCCAGGATCATCAAAAAACATTACCCCCAATACTCCTTGCTGGATATTCTTTTACCTTAATGATGCCACTCAAGTTTCTTGCAATGCAGTGCAGGAAAGGCAGCATGTTGTCCATAGCAGTTGTCCATCCTATCAGGCTCATTCATGCTATTCTCTTGGATATGTGGGTCGGACTTCCCTCAAGTTAAGGATTTAGTAGTGTTTAATGCAATGTTTCCTACCTGTTCTGCCACAGAAAACATCTACTTCTGCTGCCTCAACTGTAAAGAAATGGATCCTTTCCTTACTTTGCAAGTGCATTGAGTACCTCTGTTAGAGTGGGGTCTTCAGCAGGTGTGGAGAGTGTGCTAGGCACCAACCTACATACAATGGGCATATGCTGAAGACACAGGAGCCTAGAGGAACTCTTAATTAGCAGGCATCTAACAAAGTTGATATACCTTGAAATAAAGTGGTGGGAAGGATGCTGCCTTCGAATTTGATTGGAAGTTTCAGTTCCTAGAGAGGCACTTACCTGATTCTTTGAGGAATTAATTACAAGTTTAACTTTGGAGTTCTTCTGCTCTCTGAATCCCAAGTAAATACATAAAAGCTCTTTCTTTACTCTGCCTTTACTAACAGCACTCTGATGGTTCAGTTTGTCCTCAAGGCCTCACTTACGTTGTGGCAGTCTGGTTTGACATGTTTGTCAACTTAAACATCAGCATGACACTGCAGCAGAACGCTGGTGATTTAGGTGTAAAATAAAATTAAGATAAAAATAATGCAGGGAAATTTCACATAATGTGAGAGACCCTATTCTGGCATAATTCCATGCCCTCCAGAATATCCTTCCATTAAACCGATTGCAAAGCTTATATGCACTAGAAATTGAAAGGCAATGTGGGTTTATCACTTAATCTTCAATATTAGTTTGTCCTTTTTTATTATTATGTGGGACACTTTAGTGAAGTCCCTTCAGAGATGATATAATTTCATTCTTGGTTTTCCATTTTAGAGTTGTCAGTGGAACAAGTATTCTTCATAGATCATTTTGACCTGAGGTCTCCTCATCAACAATGAGGACTGTAGGCTGAAATATGTTCAGCTTTCTTTTGAATGTGTCATGAATTTGCTCATCTTCAGGTCACCCTCCATGCCACTTGGATAAATTATAAGCCTTGAGATCCTGCAAATGCTGAGCAACATCTCTCTTTCTCTTTTTTTTTTTTAAATTACTTTTTCCTTGCAGCAGAGATTTTTTTTTCATGCACAATCATTTTAATTTATCAGGATATGTGTTAGGCATTGTGAATAAGATCAACGCTGAACTGAACTTCCACCCAAACAGGAACTAAATTAATCTTGATATTGGGGAAGTCATCTTTAGAAATATTAAATCTCCATTTTGCAGAAATGTAGCAATTTCACAAGAAAATGAGAATGAAATATTTACAAAATCGTTTATTGACACACTTGGATGATCTTTGGATTAGAATAAGCTTCTATTTTTTTCAAATTTCCTCATCACTGATTACATTGGTTCTGGCTTTTAATGTGCAAACCAATAAATTTCTGTAAATCTGGTTCATTGGGATTTTTGCACTATGGTTCATTATGCTGCTACCTCTTAGCTAGATCCTTCTCTAGTAAGGTAAATCCCATGGGAGCTGCACTTAGATCAAACTATGCATACAGAATATGCAGCTGACATTGTTTATGAAGTGCTAAAGGAGGTGGCTGATTTTGCTTCTAGTGAAGTTGGTAAATGCAGAATAAATCCTGAAAAGAGTATGCATACATGAGCATTATTTGCTGTGCACACATACCTTTACCTGGCAGATATGCCAGGGACAGGCAACACTGCTAACAGCTATGAATATGAAGGCAGTACAAACTTTAGCAAGATTAACAATCCTTGAAGAGGAAGAACTAATGGTTCCAGCTTCCCGGGTTACTTATGCTGGGATAAAACTGGAATGCTCTGGTTAATAGTGTATGCGTTTGCTCCTAATGATATCTTCCTATTGGAAAATATGATTTTACTGAAATCAAAACTAGTTAGATGAATTTGTTTATTTCACTGAAGCTTCAGAAAGACTATTTCTTAACCTAAAAATATTCTCTTTCCAGGTCTGTAATATTTGGGGTTTTTTTTCCATTTTTCAATTTTAAAAATGCATAAAATCAAAGGATCACAGAAAAATTCATGTTGAAAGGAACTTAATCCAGTCTCCTCCTCATAATGGGCTCAATGTTATACTCAAACCAGTTTATAGAGTATACAACTGTAGAAAAAATCAGATGTGAGACAAAATATTGTGATTAATCATAAAGCAAAGAAAAAAGATGAATGATGCTTTCAAGAAAATTTGAAATTGTCTGTTTTTTTTCTGGTAAATTATGATCCAATATTGAAGAGATAAGTTTCCCAGGAAGCAGAAGCTCTTTTATAAATCATTTATAACTTCAGTTGACAGCATCACAATGTACTAAAGCTAACACAATAATATAACAACCAGATTCAGCAGCTGAAAACCTCAAGTGTGAAAATTAGAGCTGGTCAAAGGGCTGTAAATACTGTGGTTGATTTACTCAGAGTGAGTATTGACTGTTCTTGTACACAACAATAAGTTTCTGCCCTAGAAGAATTGCAATCCAAAGTGCACACTGAACTCAAGCAAAAATAATATGTCATTTCAGCATCAAATGGTAAGGTTTATTCCAAACAGTGAGGTTACCTCCTCTTTGGATTACCTCTCCTCTTTGGATTCCTCTGCAACTCTGTAGCAGTATTTTAAGCACCAAAATTCCAGAATCAGTGCTTCTGGTTCCCCAACCACGCTACCCTCTCTTCATTCACCTCGTTCTCACAGTCATGAAAAACTCTGTGTCTCTCCTGTATCAGCTTCTTGAAACAAAGAAAAGTGAACCAAAGTTAAACCACTGTCCTGAAACATATAAAATGAAATAACAAATCTTTCCACATCCCTCTTCCCCACACATTTGATACCATAACCAGGGAAAGGAACATTGGCCTTAAAAAATCAGCCTTCTTGTATAAAAGCTGTGGATCTTAGTTAAGCACCTAGTACAGTCTAGAGTGCTTCCTTTTAATTTTTTAACACTTTGATCAGACAAAATGCTGCTGGCAACTTTGTACAATATTTTGATAGAAATATGCTATGAACAAACAATTCCTGTTGCAAGCATGACAAGAAGAGACAGTAAAGGCAAGAAAGCAGAAAATAAACACGTACATAAAGACTCACAATAAAGAGGAATAAAAATTTTAAAAGTAACAACAATGAAGACAAATAATAAAACCAAAAACAAATGGCAGTGGAAAGAATCTAGAAGACTGAAAGATGAAAAGTGCAGTGAAGCAGCAAAATGAAGAATACAAAAAATAGAAGAGAAAAGAAAGCAAAATAAAAATGAATTATATAAATCTATGTGCAATCACATTGCACAGAAATAAGGGAATTAGAACAACTAGGGAGATAAGGAAATAACCCAAAACTAAAAATGCGAATGTTAATAGATATGTTTGCTTTTGGAAGCTGGGAACAGCAAACAAATTCTGTAATGGAAAGTAATAATGAAAAGCAAGGGGCAGGCCAAGAATTTTGAAAGAAATTTCTTGTTCACATGTTTAAAAAAGTTTCAGGCTCACTGATTTTAGGATTTTTTTTTAAGCTTCTGATCATTCTTTGAAGGTTTGAATTAGTTCATCCATCAAAAGCTTTGTGGAGGAGCCAATGCTGAGAAGACAATATTTGGTGGATAACAGTGAAAAGGGTGTTTTCAACTGTATAAGCAGATGCAGGACAGAGGGAAGGGAATCATACCTGGGGGTGTTTCTGTTAGATCATCCTTCTTCTTAAATACACATGGTAATCTCCTAGTTGGGCTCTACCACTGTACTGTTTATTTGAACATCTGGAAACTCTTGTAACATAGTGAATGATTAAGATGCCCTGAGAGGATCAAAAATTTTGATATCACTCTGAAACTGTAGCTGAACAAGAAGATAACACAGACATGTCCTAATCCTGTATCACACACCACTGTTTTTTTTCTTGTGATTCTCTATCCTTGCTCCCCTAAATTCTTTCACTGTCAACTAAGATTTCCAATTTCTTATTTTAATTGCTGTTTTGGTCTTCCTTCCTCTCCCCCTCCTCTTTCTGTTGTAAGTGCCACATTGGTGATACCTGCTTATTAGTCAAGGGGACAGCTAGGGAAAGGAACTTAGGAAAAGCAACTGGGAGCTGCACATAGATGGTCAGTGAGGAAAAGTGGGCTAATTCAGAGCCAGAGAAGTGAATGGCTGGCAGACACAAGTAGGCCACAAAAAGGAGTCAATGTAGATAACAGGTATGGTTCAAAAATGCTGTGTTGGTAAATAAGAGGAAATTAAGTGCCCCAAAGCTGAATTGGCACTGACTTGCTGTTCCAGAGGTGTTTTTCATATTCTTCCAGAAAGTGCCCATGGAAACCTTGAGGTGCTTAAGAATGTCTTGTCCCTGCATTAGGATCAATCAAAGCTGTGTGTCTTCTTGACGCCAGCAGCTGCAGCAGCAACCATGGATATGTGGCTTTTGGAAAACAGCAGGTACCCAGTCAGCCAGCATGAGTGTAGAAAGATTCAGCCTGCAAAAAGCCATGCAGCTATATCCCCACTCCCTCTGTGACAGCCCTGCACTATTGCTTCTTGAATCCTTCTGTCATAGGGCTACCTAAATCTAAATATATCCAGCTCAAAATGCAGTTTTCAGCTGGGTTCCACAGATCCAAATGATGCTGAGAGATGCAGGTAGCCTGAACCAACTCCCCAAGGAAGGGTCTGCCACTCCAGCAGAGCAGTGTTAGAGCTTTTATAACTGCCAGAATATAGATCTAGGTGACAATTTCCATCTTCAGGGAGGGATCAGTATACACAGATTTCCAGAAATGTAAGTTAACACTAACCTCACTTTTTATTGCATGGTTTATAGAGGTTTAATCATATTCCCTCAGCATATTTTGTGAGACTCCAATTCTGTGTGAATAGCAATTTTGGTCAAAAACCAGCAGGGTTTATTGAGTGAATATACACATACAAGTATGGATATATTTTTTTAATCTTATATTGACAGTTATTGAAATATTAATTCCAAAGAAATAATGGCATGCTGACACCTTCTTTTCTTATTCTAACCCGAGAAAAAAATAGAATAAAATAATCTACCAGTTTCACAGCAGTGAAAGAGTTTTCTTTTTTCTCAATGACAATTTTGCCCACTTGATTAATAGGACAGGAAATTTAACTCCAACATATACTACTTTGTTCTTTAGGTACAAATACTTAAAGATAAAAATGTTAGCTTGTGGGGTTTCCTGACATCCTGGAGCAAAAGAAAAGGAGGAATATAATTATCTTTAGCCATATTCAAGGCTAAGGTAAAGAGTGTGAATTTGTTTTAGTTAAACCAAGTCCACTCTACCAGCTTTTGCCCTAAACAAAGCCATTTTAGCAAATTTTGTTGAATGAAACCCAAGTGGGATGAAGTGCCAGCTATTTTACTGCCAAATCTGTAAATGGCGGTGACATTATCTTCTTATTTTGCCAGTTTAATAGAGAATCAATTGTAGGATGCTACAGAAGCTCAGCTCCTTAATCATTCATGGTTTCTGTATTAACTACAAAAAAAAAAAAAAAAAAAGATTCATTGCTGTTGGCATCATTGTTGGTTACAAATGTAGAGGGTTGTTACAGCTGGGAAAAAGTAAGGCAAAAGACTGTGGAATACAGTAGCATGAAATGTTGTATTAAAATTTACAGTAGTGTTCAAAGACACAGTTGTTCAGGAAAGTGCTATGCAGTTAATAGGCAAACATCATGACTATAGAAAGTTTTTTTTAAAAATTCCAAACCCAGAGTGATGGTTTTATCCTAGCTTTGATTATTAAACATAACACTCCACGTGGTATGAGGGTACATTGATTTGGAGACGTGAACCTATTGCAATCTATCTGTTGGCAGCTGCAGCAGGCTTTACTTTTTCTGCTGAACAAATATATGTTAGTCCCCTTTGCCATGTAAAACATCCCTTTTGTTAAGTTGGAGGAAGCAACTTGTTAAGAAAAACCCTCAGATTTGGGTTCTAAATTTGAGGCAGCACAACTATTGGGAACACATATTACTCAGCAAGGTTGTCCTTAGCCCTTTTTGCTAGGATAAAGCTTACTTTTGGGCAGAAAGGGAGGCTCAGACAAAGTGTCTGCAGCTTCAAGGTTTTTATTGCTATGCTTGGGATGAAAAGACATTTGTGGGGGATATACCAAGTACCTTGTGAATATTAGATCACCCATTGATTTACAGCTTTACTTCTGAAGTTTTCTGGACAAAGCAAAGTAAACCCAGTAACCCTTCTTTTGAAAATGTACTTTGCATGTACCTTTCATTACACAGCATTTCAATAAAAGAAATAGAGCTCTATGACTTGAGGCAATATTCTATTTACAGATAGTTTATTTTTAATTATCTTCTGCCTGTAATGCTTACTGCCAGATTATATCTTCTATACACTTACACAGATTGGTAGTGGCTGACACAGAAATAAAATGGTTTGAATTTTTTCTTAAACCCTTGGCTTTTTCAAGGCTTCACACTGCAAATGGAGAATATGGCATTACAACTAAAATGTTTTGGTATGGAAGGCTGTCATGGAGTCATAACAAGTTTATCAGTGTTTGCAAACCCTTGTTTTCCAGTTACAGCAATGCCTGCTTGTCTGGAGCAGTTGCTGTGGTTATTTTTCCACCATAGCTAGTAGAGGATGATAGCACTGTCAAAGCTACATGTCTCAGGGAAGCCTGATTGCCTTTTCAGGGCTGTCTAGTTTTGCTTTCTTAACATCTGGAGGGAGTGTTATATGATTTGGACTCCAACACAAATCAGAATATTGCAATGTGCAAGTAGTAATTTGTATTTATGTACTAAAGTTTATATTTTAGGATATTGCACAAAATCCCTGACAGCATCACTAAATGGTTGCACTCTAGTATTTATTAACCAGTTTTCTATTGACAGCAATTTCATACATTCATGAGGAGGAGTTGTTCTTCTGGCATGTATATGTATTTGTTATAGTAATCATAAAACGCCCCAGAAGGACTATTAAGTGTGTCTGCTTCTACAATCTGTTTAAGTAATGCTTATTATATGCACAGCATATATCTGCTTTTCAAGGAAATTGCAATAAAATGTGCAAATAACAATTTCTTTAAGGCAAAGACTTTTTATTCCAAGTGCATTGCCAGCAGCCAACAATGAAAAACAGAGTAAGATATGTATAGTGTGTTGTCACAAGATACATCAGATGTGATCACTGTTACAAGTCTCCTTCCCCTAAAGGTATTTTTTCTCAGGCTGTCCTGAAGAAAGCAAGCCTTTTGAACAGGCTTGGCAGTTTTCTCTGCAGGGTCAAGAGATGTGCAAATTAGAAGTTGCCAAAAATATTTCACAGGCACATACAAAGACCTTGTACTTTAAACAGCCAAAGAATCTCAAGTCTAGCAAGTAGACTAGAGATATGTCAAGTGATGAAATTGAATGTGAATGTAAAAGCTTTTCTCTGCTAAAAAAGAACACAGCCTTTGGATTAATATTAGCAAACCCTACTATGTCACATTGCCACAATAAGCATCTCTCTCTGGGAAATAAGAATACATTAGTTCAGGTCAATATCTGCACTCCCATCAGACAAAATTACCTAACTGTCTTTGTCTGGTAATGATAATGACATTGTTAGCCTCCAGGGAGTTGACGTCATACAACTAAGCAACTCAGGAAGAGCACAGTGTACAAGTGTATGAGTGAACCGGCAAAGACCTCCACGGGTATGGACTGATTCAGCTGAAGGATGCTGTTTCAATGCCATAAAAAAATCCAAATATGCCCCAAGATGCACTTAAAAAAACCCAAGCAACTTGCAAAAGAGTGTTTTAGGCATATAAACAGTTGTAAGGGACCCATCAGGAAAGAAACTATTTCAAGAACAGGAGGCGTGACTGAATTAAATCTATGATGCACAAACCACACTCAGATGTATACGTGTGTATTTGCATTTGTCATGGATAATATTCCTTTCCACTCAAAAAAACTGAAATCCTTTGACAAATCTCTTTCACTGTATATATCTACTTACCTATATTCACCTGCCTACCTCCTGGAAGTGCACTCAGGTCTTCCAAGGACAGCCAGGAGAAAGTAACTGAATATCAAAGCCAGTAAATAAGGCTAACTCTGCTGTATTATCATCATGGAAGTAACAGTGGCACATGAAATCCTTTGCCACTAAAGGAAGAATGACGATGAACTATTTGAACACTTCATCCATTTAATAAGAAAGGAACAGCCAGTTTATCAGAATGATTGTGCAGGCTAAGGAAGGAGGATTTCTTTAGTGTTTGTTCAAGGCTTTACATGAAACTAATTCTCTCTGTATATTGCATTTATTTGATTAAAAGAGAAGTTCAGTCAATACTGCTGTGGAAAAGCCAAGGCATGTCTGAACTCATTAAAGTGCTGTTTGTACGCTGACACTGATGAAAGACCTGCTGCTGGTGCTGCTGCGAGTCCATTTAGTTTTCATTTGACATCAAGTTGCTTTGCCTGTACTGTCAGAGCTTGTATATGAAACTGCACTACCATGAAAAAAGAGCACATCTGAGAAGGAGCCAGGGATTTCTCAAATGGTACCTGAACACTGCCTCATTTGCCTGGTGTGTGATGTAACAGGTCTGGGCAATCTGCTTTTCATTTGCTCTTTCTTCCCCATATCAAAATGGTGTCTATGCTCTCTCCACAGTCTGCTCCAAATAGCTGCGTGTGGGAGGAGATACCTGCAACACAGCTTCTCCTACCCGCAATCCACTTCACACATGTTTGAGACGGGGAAAAGAAATGGGGCAGTCACCGGCACCCAAACTCAGCACTTGTGAAAGGAAGTAGCTCTGCTAAAGCAAAATCTTCGGCTGCCAATGGTTTTCAGCCCACTGGGCTGCCAGGAAAATCTGCTGTCAGTGGATGCAGCTTACCTAACATCATAACTGTGCAGACAGACTTTTTGCAGGGCATTCATGAAGGCTGACTTAGTCTGCTCAGGCTACTGTCACCAGACTGCCTCTACAGCCTGGGCAGGAGCAGTGAAGCATGCAGGACCATTATGTGATCCTGTTTCTCTCTGGTGACTGCAGAGGTGATTATCCTCACTACGCTAAAGTTAGCTTCCATGAAAACGTTTTTAGTTGGGCTTTTATCAAAATCACTGCTTCAGGGTCGAGCAGATTATATTCCCATAGCTCTGTTTTGACATGCTGCTTTGCTTTATTTCTCTCTTCATGGTGCTTCTTAGGCACTGCCCAGAATTTTTAGAAGGTTCAGATCTGATCTGATTCATCTTTTTTGAATAGCCTTGCAATGTTAGCCAGAGAAGATCCTTTTTATTCCCTCTTTTTATCTGCAAGCTTCTAAGGTTTCTAAAAGGATTTGTCCTACTCTGCTCATCTGAAGTTTTCTTCGCTGGTTCCCTTTAATGATTTCTGAGCACACTGATCCATTCTGATATGTTTATTAGGGCACAGAAGTCTCAAAAATTCTTGCTTACTGGAAAATAAAATACAGAGGGGAGGCTGAAGGACTTGGGCTTGATTAACCTGGAGAAGAATGTCTCCCCTGTATATCTATAAGCAGGTAATCAAGAAGGTGGAGCTGGGCCCTTCAGAGACTTGCAAGGTGAGGGAAGAGGCATAAACTAAAACAGAAGAGTTCTAGGCTAGAAACAGGGAGAATCTGTTTCTCCAGGTGGACAGTGTCTGAGAGAAGCTCCTCACTCACACTGAAGGTTTCAAGATCCAGCTGAAGGAAGGCCTCAGCAACCTGTGGTGATCTCAGAACTGACCCTGCTTTGAGTAAGATCTTGAACTAGAGTGCTCCAGTGGTCCTCTTCAGCCTTGAGTATTTTGTGATTTGTTTTATCCATAGAGAATCTTAAGCACTGCTGAGCTTAGGTGGGATTGCCTAACCAAACTCAATGGGTTTTTTTCATCATATTTAGGAGGAAGTATTTTAAAGTTTGTCAATATTTTTAGCAAATAAACTACTTAAAACTCTCCCCCTACACATATATATACATTAACCTGGGAAAGCTAAATTTTGTACCATATGAATCTCAGAACTACATGTGACAGTGATAATTTGAAATCCATTCTTGCAAACATGTTCTGGGATTCAGGTTCCTTGCCTTCTTCCGCATTGTCTCCATATTATTACTTTCCTCTGACTCTAGAAACAGAAGATTTATATTCCCTCATCAGGAAGCTTCCTGAGCCTCACTCACTTTAATGACAAAAATCCCTACAAGCTTCACCCGGTGTGTCCAGCCGGGAAAAGCCCAAATCCTGAAGCCTCAACATCATTCAAATGCCCAAACAAAACCTTTACTGTAAGAGGCAGCAGCAACATGCTTCAGCATCCAGAATCACACCCTGTTGTGGTCTCAAATATTTCTCACTTCCCAGTTCTTTCAACAGAGGAAACGTTTGGATGAGAGAGAAATCAATAATCCTTATAAAGACCAGGAAAATCTCTCTCACCGTCCACTCCTACAAGTCAGAGTGGCATCCAGATGAGCCCAAAGTTCTCACTCTTTTGCCCTTCTAGCACACCTGCAATCATCAAAAGGAAGGTTGTCATGTTGGCTCTGGGGTTGTTCTCTTGGCAAAGCAGTCAAGCACAGTGCTGTTCTCATGGCTACACTGCATGCAGGACACAAAACCAACTCCAACACTGCTCCCATGCTTTGGGCATGTGAGACCGCTTGGAATGAGAGGAGATGTTGATGCAGAGACATTCTCTCAGCATCTAATGCAAACACCTGCTGTGGATACCATCTTTATTTTTTCCCCCAAAAAAGCTTTTTCCTTCAACCCAAGTTCTTGATTTATCTTGACCAGAGGTCATCCACAGAGGCCTGTCTCCCTGAAACAAATTGGCAGAATATTCTCTTCTTATTCCACCTGGAGAAAATTTGGCAAAGAGCTAGATTTGGCAAGTGTAAAGCAAAAGCCCAATTTTGCCCTTTTAAATGACATTTTTAACTTCCATGGAAGAATTCCAGTTAGGCAATCTACCCCAGAGTTTCTATTTACACCGTGTAAGATAATGCTACTGCAAACATTGTAAGAAATTGTGTTATTTAGCTGAAAATTACATTTTGGAGACAAGAAAATAAACTTGCTGAAAGATTGACTCTACAGTGTTCTCTGCAGGAATGAATGGCAGGTGAATGGCCCTGGCACAAAGACACCATGGGCAGACTGCATGGAATGCTGGTTAGGGACACTGGATGTGCACACAGATTAAGAATTAATAGGGTTTTTAAAAATATTCTGCCAGTCAAACAATATTATCTTTAATTTCATCTGTAAAAGGGGTTTGCATGCTACACATGTCTTTTTATATTTGTAAGTGCTAAAGCTGTTTTAGTAGAATGGACAGGCATACATTTCATATTTTGGTAGTAAATTAAGCGATGGCTAATTTTAATTCCCCCGGTACTCATCCAAAATTATTATTGGGTAACTTAGGTCCCAGTATTACTTTCTAGATGCATTCACTTCATAAACTTACTCTTTCTTGAAATCCTTGCAGTCCTTTGTGTTTTTTCAGCATTAAATAGTTTTTGCTTGTTTGTTTGTTTTTCTCTACCTCAAGAAACTACAGTTTTGGGATTAAGAAAAGGAATTTTTATCTTAAGAAATCATTCTTTCAAAATAACTAGGTTTTTTTTGTTATTATTATTTTTTATTAAGAGATTCTGCTCAGATTTCTTTTTGCAAAGATTTGCTTGAATTCACAATAAAAATGCTATTCATATTTGTTTTAAAGGAACATCACTTTGGAATGATAATTGGAATGGTTTTCCTGTGGAAGAACTACCCCAAGCAGGTAACACAGCTGTGCCAAATACATTCATTACAATCCCTCTTGAGAGAAATTCAGTCCCCATTAGGCAAAAACTCAAGAAAAGTAAAGAATGTTGAAACAAGCAATCTGCTTGGTATTTATCCACACATGGGCACACATGCCTCATATTCCTACTGACAACCATTTATCTTTTCCCTACTGATTCTTTCTGGTGCTTCATGTTAGTTATGCTTTTTTCATTATATTTTTGTAGTTGTATTCCAAGTTTATTATGTGATTTATAACCGAAACCATGATCTCTGGTCTAAATAATCTGCATGCTGAAAACATTAGACTAATATGCCACAGGATACTGAAACACTTCACTGATTGCTACAATAAAAGTCAAAAGGATTGATTGTGTAAGAATTCCTTCAGGTCATTAGATTGCTGTGGCAGGTGCCGGTTTATTTGCAATTTCCAACAAAAAAGCTGGTTTCCAGCAATATAAGTTTGTGAGGATAGGAAAATTACAATGCTTAGAATATTTCTGCACTATATGTCAGCTTCTTCATTCCATGGGATGGACAAGTTCAGACCCCATAGCAGACTATACTGTATTGTTTTGGGGAACAGAGAGGACAAAGTGCTTTCCAACATTTCTGAAGAGTTTGATATATGCATTAAAATCTAAACACAAGATTATCTTGATGAAGATAATCAAGATTATCTTGATGAAGTTCCGGAAGTTGATAAAATTATTTTTATTGGGGTTAAATTAACGTGTCTGTGTGTATACATGCATGTACAATGCACATCTATATATTCAAGTGGGCAATTCTATCTGGTTTCTATTACCTTTGGTACAAAGACATGGTGGATTCGACCTATGAAGAGAAAATGAATTAGATGTTTGTCAACATCATATGCTTAGTCTTAGAAGAAGAAACAAGTTGACCTCCTGTGTTCATCACAACATCATCTTAACATGTTCATAAAAACTCTGATTGCAGTGTCTGCTCTCACACATGGCCCTTTTTTCCTCTTCTTCCTCCTGTTCCCATTCAAGAGTTCGGGAGTTTAACTGGGTTACTTTCTAATTGTTGTTACTCTGTAATATGCCATACCTATTTTCTTAGTGAGACATATCAAAAGTGTCTGTTTAATTTGAATGTAGAGTACGTTAGTTCTTGTGAGAACATGTTCTGCAGTCTTTCAGAGACATAAGAGAACATGTAATTGGGAAATAAGATTTAAAGAAAAGTTTAATCATTGAAACACTGAGAATGACTCCCCTAATCATCTCATCTCCACATCACACCTCTAAAATCCAAATGAGACTAATATGTGTACCAAGTGACACAGTAGATGAGGAAATGACAGTAACTTCAGGATCTGAGTGTCATTGCTCAGTGCCATTAAAGTTCCAGGGAAGAGATTTGGTAGCATGGACACATATCCATAATATCGTGGCAGCACTAGAGCATGCTCAGCTCTAAAAACAAACTGGAAAGATTGGTAATGTCTCCTGAACTCAGAATTAGCTTCATTGGTCTCTCTCTGAAGTGTAGCAAGTTGAAGTGCATCTTTTTCCAATATCCCAGATGGTTCTTGTACAATCCCTATAACATCCTTCAGTCTCCTATTCCCTTCCCGCTTTTCCTTCCAAAATGCCACTGACTATGAATAATTTAATTTGCCTGCCAGAGTTCTCCATCACTTTCTCCAGCCTTAAGAGAATAACTTTCTAACACTGTATTTCAATGTCTCCTGGCAGAATATTTTCCATCTGCTTTTTAGATGTGTGAGTGTGGGAGGGGCAGAGGAGGCTGGGATGGCGGGGGTGGTGTCAAGGAACAACGCCAAGACATACTGCTCTCGTTGAAATGATCTGCTGCTTCCTTTCTGTTTCCACAGGGCTTGGTACACTGCTCTCACTTCTCTTCACTGTGGCTGCTGTTCTTCACTTCTTCCTGAGGTAAGGACAAGAAGGAAAGAAGAAAAGAAAGTCAACTTCTCAGTGCATAACTTTCAGAGTGTGTTTAGGTTGGAAAAGTCTGTGAAATAAAGCTTTTATTCCATTATCCTGGGCTTTTCATCTCAGTTAGCATTGTAGCTTGCATGAAAAGTATTTGAAGTATGAGCACTGATCTGAATGGACAGAGGGAGCCAGGCAAGAATGTGGGCACCCACAAGGAAAGGGAGCTCCGTCTCTGGCAGAGATCACTCTGTGCATCGCTCTAGGAACAGGGAGAACAAGGAGACTTTTGGTTATCACAAAATGTAAATAACATAAAGCCATTCTTTTCTCCAAGATACTATTAATAGGAATAACACAAGCTAATTTGCCATGTGGATTTTGGGGGTTTGCCTTTACAATGAAGGAATCCCAACAATGAATAGTTTTCCTCTGTTTGAGCTGGGAGGACCCGATAAATCTTAGGTCGTCCCTACATCTAGACATGTCTTTGAAGTGGTTTTCTGTGACAAAACATAAATAATGGGAAACTCTAAGAGACATCCTGAAGCAGTCTTTAGGATTGCATTGAAGTACAGTTATATAATAGGAAGAAGCAACTTGGATTAGCTCATGAAAGTCAAGAAACATGACAGCAGGCATTATGCTTAAAGTGGAACTTATTAATGATAGATTAAATAATGCAGTATCCTGTTCTCCTAAAAGGCTATTCAGGCAGTTTGATGCCTGTGGCTATGCCTGGTGTGGTGCACCCCATCACATTCAATCACAGATGCTCTGTCCCGCTGTGCAGGGACTTTATGTAAATAGAGACCTCTTGGAAATCCCACCCACCTTTGCCACAAGCTAGGGAACTGAACTCATTCTGTGGTGCAATATTAGATCATGGAAACAGAATGCAGAAAACCTTTGTGCAGACCTGCTGCTGCTGCCATGTAACGTGGAAAATGGCTGCTGATTGCTCCGTTTTCGTTGTGATCTCGTGCATTCCTTTCTTCTGAGTTCTGCCAAGTACTGCTACAAGTCATCTAAATTAAATAGCTTCTCAGTGGATAACTGATTATTACATCTAGTAGCATTTTATGCATATTATGTGTTTTCTTTAGTAGGTAATAGTTTGAGATATCTGTATGACTGACAGGGAGTTGGATGAGAATTTCCCAGTCTTGAGAGTTGCAATGTAAAATTATCTCACTTAGATGTTCATGGGATAAAGAGACGACTTATCCTTTTGTTTCTAAAATCATTATGCTCTTCTATTGCAAAGTAGAAAACTTAAGTTACCGATATCTATTTGTCAGTGTTATACTGTGGATACATTACCACTTTTTGTCTCCATAGTCTTAGATGAGTTTGACAGATGAAAATCTATATGCAGCTGCGTAATTAATTTATACTTTGTCAAAGTTAGGAAAAGATTTGAATGGCAATTCAGAAGAATCTCATGCAATGCTTAAGTTTGATCATTGCTCCATGTACCTTACAGTGTGAACAAGACAAAGACTGAAATCTACAGCTTTGTTCTATTTTGCATTAAATTGTAGGGTTCTTTTTTCTTCTTCTTCTTTCTGAGCATATGCCACCAAGCATGCTAATGAAGCAGTCAAAGAATCAGCTGTACTAACAGTTAATGAGAATTCAAAGAGATTTATTTAGCCTAGCATCATCATTTCAGTGAAGATTCAAAGAGGATTAATTTGATTTATGTCAAAATGGAGGAATCTTTATATAATCTGCAGTCAAACTTTCATGAATATATTTATTCAGACTTGCAAAGTTCTTAAAATTCATGTGTAAAAGGCTATGGGAGAAGAAGACAATATTTATTTATATGTAAATGATTCTTTCTGTGCATAAAACCGATTTTAGGTTTCAAATGTGTGTATATCTCCACTTTGCAATGCTTGGGAATTTGTAGGATAAAATGTGGAGTTTTTGAAATCAATGAGTTTTATATGTGATTGTAATAGACTCCAATATTCATTTGAAAAAATCTGATGGGCAGACACAGGTAAGAAAAAATTATACAACATAATTCTTAAGGGCACTCTACCATACCTCAAAGAAATGCTTTTCTGGAATACAGATCACACATACAGAATGCACATGAGTGTGTTATCAGAATTTCATTGCTCTCTTTGGAAAAGCTGCATGACTCACACACCCAAGTAAAAAACTCGTGCTAATAACGTCATTTCCATGCATCAAAATCTCACATACAACTATATTGAGCATGGAAAAGACAGCTAATTTTAAAACCAGCAGGATTTGTAAGTGCATCGCTGTTCCTCAAACCCCACATCATTACCATTTCCAGGAACTGTGTATGGCATTAAGTGGCTTTTCATACACCATTTCCATGGCTGTTCATGCATTACTGCTTTCACACAATGACCCCATATCATGTGTGATGATGTTGAGTCACAGATGGCTTTAACACAAAAAGCTTTGTGTTGAGCCATTTTCTTCACATACACATTGAAATCCAAATTATTAATGAGTAACTGTACTTTTGTTAGACAACTTGGGCTGTCTAAACTCCAGATTCACAAGATTATTTATGCTTGGCCAGAAAAGGAAGAAATGATAGCATGTAGTATCAAATGACCTGACCAGCGTTTACAATGTCCTGTTGTTTTAGGGATTTTTTTTTTTTAATTGTTGTTGTTTTTTGTTTGTTTGCTTGTTTTTGTTTTGCTTCATTTTTCTTTGTTTTGTTTTGGTGTCTTTGTTTTGTTTTGTTTTGTTTTTTTAATCTGTTGTCTTGTATGGCTTTTTAAACAATAGGGAGAAGCAGCCCATGAATGCAATCTCTTGGTCTGACTTGTTCTTTCCAAGACTTCAGGTGGCTATTTCCAAGTCAGTAGATGTTAATCCAGAATCAACTATGAGAAACAAAAGCAGTTCACTTGATCAAAGTGGCCATTGGCAATTGATATTAACATATAGATTAAGAAAATCTTCCAACTGATATGTGTTTATGAGAAAAACAGTAGATAGATCTAGTCTTCTTTGCACCAAAATGTCAGTTTCCCACTGACCTCACAGCACAACACAGACGATTTCACTTCAGTATTCTTTTATGCTTTGTAAGGGTATTTTCTAAAACATTTTGTCTCTGAAAGGACTTTCATGCTCTCTGGCTGTGGCCAGTGTTCTCTGTCAGCCATCATGTTCAGCACATATTAATAATGTTATGCTTCAGTGATAAGAAATTAACGTCTTGTACTGTCCAACTCACTGTATGGATCCTGCACAGAACTGTTTAGACATTCAGAATGAAATATTAGCCTTGGCATTGCCTCAGAGAAACCTAAAAAAGTGTAAGTTTGTGGAAAAGATACAAGGCTGGTCCAGTGGAGCTCCCATGGGCATCAAAAGATATTCTGCCACTGCCATCAGTTGGAGCAGAGTCTGGAGGGCTCTGAACAATTCAAAATCTAAAAAGAAACATCTGAAAAAAAAAAAAATTGAAAAAATTAGACAAAAGCTTCTTTGACAAAAGTAGTAAAATCTGTTCCTCCCTAAATGAAACCTTAAAATGAAAGGAGATTCAGTTAGGAGAATGTTAGGAGATTCAGTTAGAGCAGCAGGATGGAAGAAGTCAGGCTTCTCGTGAATCCCATTAGGCCAGAGCACAGCTAGCCATGGCAGGTTTACACCCACCATAAACAAACTGACTTATCCTGGGAAGGAAAGCTTAAAAGGCTTTAGCAGGGCAAACCTCACTGGCTGATTTGGGTCTCTCTCTCCTTTCTAGTCACCAGTCTTAACAAAATATGCAGGAACATGATATATCCAAGACCTCTACGTTTGTCTTATCTTGTTGTAACTGGCTAACTCATTAGGCAATTATTAGGTGGTACTGACAGATGAATTCAAAGACCTTATTTACTAAAAACCCAGCTGAAATTAGGATTGTAACAGTGTTTTTAGGTGACAGTCTCTGCATGATTTTAATTAAAGGGTAATTTTGGTGTACAGCTATACAAATAAGCAATCTGGTTATTTTAATGCGATTTAAAAGGAAAGAAGACTATTTCATTTCACTGAAGCGGGAAAAAAATCTGCACAGAACAGTTAATAATCATGGTCTAAATATCTGCTACTGCAAAATGCAGGTTCTGTGTTCAGTCAGTTGTGTTATGATAACTCTGTTATGTAAAGTCAGGTCATGTGAATGTAATGCCATTTAATGGGATAGGTTATAAAATCAGCTCTCATCTGAACAAAAATCCATTACAATTTCCCATTCTCGCCTTGACAAGGGATAAAATCTTTGGAGTGGCCTACATATCTTGTCTCTGAACATGTGGCATTTCATTTTAAAAGAATGAATTTACTTTTCCTTAGCCCAGAATGTAATTCTAAAAAGCACTCACCTATACTCTTATACTGCAGTGTGTATATGTTTCAAATACAAGAAAGTCAACTGCAAGGGATAGAGCTAGAGATCATTGGGATGGCAGCAGTATGGGGCTCAGAAGTACTAATCTCTCAGTTATTTACTTTGTGTTGTGACTTTTAATATCTCATCGAGCTCATCGAGCCTCACATTTTCTCTGTCACCTGCCCCTGCATCAGGTGATACAATTGTAACTCGGGGTAGTTCCTGTTCCATTCAATGCAACAGCATTGTAATCAGTAAAATAAAGGAGTGAAAAATCCCAAATGGTTGTGTCTTACCCTTCTGGAGAGCAGCTAAATATGGAAAATAATATCTTCACAAACCATATAATTTAACAAAAGTACTTCCCTTTCAATCCTGCTATCCCTATGTGCAAGAAGTGGCACGTTCCCCTCATACATGCCTCTATGCTTCCAAAGTTAGATCCTTGTCCTGCAAGAAAAAGGAGTAAATTTTACATAACTGACATCATACCCTTCATAGAGTGACCTAGAAGAACCACTTCAGTGCTTTCTTCACAGGATGAAGAGAAAAGAATAATCATTGCACAGAAAAAGAATCATTGGAATTGAATTAGAGGCCTTGGAATTTTTTGAGTCAATCTATTCAGAAACATTGTTTCCCAGACATGAGATGTAGAATGTTTCTCCAGGCCTTTTGAAAAACAGATTATTCAAAAAAACATAAGTAATCATAATGAAAGCAATGGTCTTAGATCAACCATGAGCTTGAACTTTCTCAGTGGTTATTCACAACAGAAATCTGAATATTTTTTTCACTGATATATAATGAAAGGAGTTATGTAATCCTCTAAAAATGTACTGGTTTTTATAAAATATTTAATATGATCCCATGCTATGTAAATAAACTGTAGAAATAGTAATATATTAATTACTACAAGAGATCCTCTTCTACCTAATTAACATATCTCTTGAACTTCCTCTTAACATATACTGTGAATGCTATCATGTTGTAATGTGTTATTTTTATAATCTGTCCTTTTTCTAGAAGTAAAAATGGGATGAGTACCATTTTGGATATGGAGATTTGTTAGACAAACTCTCTGTAAGGCTTCCCACATAATAATATTCCTTTGACTTTCAGACTGTGGCCTCACTTTTAAAATACATATGCTGCACATGGAAATATTTCATATCTCTTTGGAAGTGAAATCAAAGTATATTTTAACATTTAAAAATGTCAGGATATTCTCTCCTGGTTTTTCTATTTCCTAAATAAATGCAAAGGGAAAGATTCACAGCTGCAGTTGTCATAGGGCCAGGAGAGTGACTTTTTCCTTTTTTCCTTTCCTAAATTTAATGGAAAGAACTATACGATTAAATAGTTTATGAGAATAGGAAATGAAATTTGTGATATCAACCTTTAGATACCATCCAGTTTCTCTAAGGAGCCTAGAAAGAACTGAAATCACAGTTCAAGTGTTTCATTTACAATAGATGCATTACCCAGGACTTCTGGTGTTGCCTGTGGGGTTTGGGAAATCACACTCTACTTATACTCCACTCCCACTTCACTTCACTTCACTTCACTTCACTTCACTTCACTTCACTTCACTTCACTTCACTTCAGTTTGGAAAAATTCATCTAAAGAAAAAGTGTAATTCACCTGTTACAAGTCGCTCATGTCTGCTTTGCATGACTTGTGCAAATGCCCAGTGATATCCCCATTAATTTAAAATGACAAAATATTCTCCTTATTGTTGTTTTCACAGCTAGAAAACAACAATAAGGAGAATATTTTGTCATTAATATTGCTTTAATCTGAGAATTGCTTTCTAGAGTAATTTGGAGCCCTATTCAACAAAATTTTTAGGGCCTTAGGCTAGTGTTGGTTTCACTTCGTTTAAGATACCAGCTGTACTAGTGAGCTCCAAGGTGTTTAGATCTGCTCTGAGTCAGAGCAAAAAAAAAAAAAACATTTTTTGCCAGAAGTATCAATAGTGGCTAAATATTTGTTCCTGAAAGTAGACCTTCAGTTTTCACTAAGTCAAGTTGGCTGTTATTATTTTTGTCTATGCTGTAAGCAGATGAATTTACAAACATGGAAACAAGTCATTCACTTCCTCTCTTTTCACATTTTGTTTATTATTTTGAACAGTTTATAAAAATTTCTAGGAGCAGTATAACCCTTCTTGGTCTCAGCCATCAGTCAAATTATAAATTTAATGAAGAGTAATTGTGTGCTGATATTCTTCCTAATAGAAAGTACATTATGAACTTTCAATATGTAGAGAGGTGTTAATATTCACATTTGATTATCTGCTTGTTTAGCACTCTTTGCTTATGGGCTGCTTCTCATATTTATTTTCTTAATTCTTTGCTTTTCAGCGAATATTTTATTTGGTCTCCTGGTTTTGCTTTTTCTCTCTGAAATAAGAAATTGGTCACATTTCAGAGTCTGTATTTATATTGTTTAGTCAGTCTTCCACCCTGTAGCCTATTGTTTTTGTTGTTTTCAAAACAGTGTCCCAAATAAGGTATTTGAGGGCTGTAATTTTTGACTTACTTTAGTGGGATTACACACTTTTATGAGTTTATCTTAGATGGCCAAAATATTTTTATTCACTTATAAATATGGTTGTGTGTTTACACTTAATTCAGTACAAACAGAAACCGTTACTCAAGCATTACTCAAGAATAGTGAGTAAACAAAAATCACAAAAAATTTCTCTGATAAACAGCATGAAAGGAATGAAAATGAATGATTGGTGTCTATGTTTGCAAATATGGTTTGAAAGATTCAACAATAGTAGTTATAGTTACCATAAGGGAACTCCATGGCAAAAAACCACAGGCATTAACAATGTTGTTAGCCAGTTTGAATACATTTCTAGCAAAATAGGGTATGTTTTAAATATTGGAGTTTTAAAAAGTTTTATTAAAGCAAGTTTCTCTGAGGCCTAACCTTGAGGGTCGTCATGCTATACTATTACGCTGTATAAAACCATGTAAGTTTTACTTAAATTCAGAAAAAGTAGGATGTCACATAATACACAAGAGGATACTTTGCTTAAACATTTTTCTAAATAATCTTTTACTTTGCTCATTTTGGTGCACACTACTCCCTTATAGAAATACAGCTATTGATGTCAACCATGCTATCACAGGCTTGTCATTATACCCAAGTTGTTGTCCCTAGTGTAGCTTCTGTAGCTAAAATCTACATTTAAATAACTGACCTAGAAAGATAAAATAGATTTTATTTTTGGAAACCACAAAATTTTGGATGTGTTTACAAAATGGAAACACCTGTCAGATTGTGCTGATAAATAGAGACAATGCACACACAGACTACAAGTACTGTATAGGAAGTGCTCCTTGACCACATTGCAACAGTGGAAATTTGGAGAGCTAGTGTGCCTCATTTGGAAAAGCCACTTAAATCACTAATACACAGGGCTCTAACGAGCAATAAAAGTGTTTCAGAAACAGGACACAAAAAATTGTATGACTATCCTCTACTAGTGTGCTTCTCACAAATATTCCTCTCTATATGGAGAGAAGCAGAGATAGGTCCTTATAGTGACAAACTTCTTTAATATCTGTCTATATATAAGTTTATCCAGTTATTTATAAAACTATATAAGGTTTCTAAACTATATTTGTGTCTCTTTCTCTCAGCAACCATGACTTCTGCTATTTTGAGGTGATAGTTGATACCCAAATAAATCCCATTTGCTATATTCAGCCCATCTTTATTTTTGGTTTCTTATAACTAATGGCTGTGGGTCTCATCAGTTTGACCTTGAAAAGGCCTGCTATTTGCCTCATAGGACAATACAGATATGATGTACTTGTGAAAGGATAACAGAAGTTAGCAATCAGGGACCAGAGATGAATTCAAATTCAAGATTTTGTATTATAAATGAGGTGAAGTTGTGGACAATATGTTATTTCTCATTGGACAAAAAACCAGGACAGTCATATTCTAACTCTTCCACCATCTCTCTGCAACCTGTGGCTCTGAGGGTGTGCTACAGATTCTCCTTGTTCAGTGCAAAATTTGGACAGAAAGTGAAATTAATCTCATCTAACTTGAGACAATTCCAGTGAACATGCCAGCAGCCAAGCTGGTCACGCCAGGCCCCCTTTAGAGGCACGTAGACACAGTTGGGTGAGACTCACAGGCTTTGTATGAGATGGATGTTTGCTAATTATCCAACTTGCAGTGATCTGCATGGGTTTGGAGGAAGTCTAGTCTTAAAATCTGATGTTCAGGCAGATATCATCCTCACTGTCAGCTGAAGCTAATGGAAGCTGCAGACATTCAGCAGTACTGAAAACCAGAGTCCATTTCTGACATACATAATTTGCAATGATTCTTCTGTGGCCCGGCTGGAAAACTGATCTGTTACCAGAAATATGTTACAGAGGAAGTGACAAAAATGCAGATTTAGATCTTAACTCAGCCATAAAACTATTTTAATAGCTGATAAACTCTGTAACCATTTCATAACCTCAAGTGTGTTTATGACTTCTGAGAGGTGATCAGAGTTCATATGGCGGTGGGATCCATAGAAAAGCCTACAAATAAAGTTGATAATGAACTAGTTCTTCAATTTCAAATTTCAGCATTGAAATATGTTCAAAATTATAGGACTGCATTCAAGTTTACTTTAAATACTGTCCATCTGTGATTGCTGAAGTCGAATCAGGAAAGCATTCTATCTGAAAAACAAATGCAGTAAAAATGCAGAGCACTGGGAGGTTTTAGAGATCTACCTATTTTTAAATTTCATCTTCCTCTAGTAGATCTCATTTGTAGGATATAAAATGATGTACCAGACATATCTTTTAAAAAATGAAACATTTCCTTTTGTCAAAGCAGTAGATGTCAAAGTAGAAAGCACTGTGCATGTGCATAGAGGATAGAAAAAAGGGATGGAAACATTTTTGACTTCATGTTCCAGAGAGTCCTGTTTAATATCTGATAAAGGTTTTATAAGAGGCTTAAGAAAGGGTTATGAGAGATCATAGACTGATTTGAAGGAAAGGAAGAAGTGGAGCCAAGGCAGTGCCTCATCTGTGGCATGACATGATGGAACATGGCAAAAACTGAAGCAAAGCAAAACGTCCTCTCTCATGGTGCTGGAAAATAATAGCTTTCCTCAGCTATGAGATTGTGTCTTGAGTTAACTAGGGCTTCCCAATGTCAGCAAAAATAAGAGACCACACTAACCTTTTGAAAATTTGTTTACAATTGTGATCTCAGGTTAAATTCCACTTCCAGGGAAAGAAAAATACTGAGAATATTGGGACACAGCTTGGGCTTTGAGGTGCTATGATGACTAGAGAGTAAGAAACCTAAAATACCTCAGATCTGGGTGGGCTGTCTGCATGGTGATACTTATCCTCAGCATAAACCATGCAAGCAAGAAATAAAAACTTGTTCCTTTTTGCTCTGCAAAGCTATATATATTCAGATTATTCTTTTACTTTTATAGATGTATGATCTGAACAGGATATCCTGGACAAATTTCAACAGACTACAGTGTGATGTTAGATTCTGTGTGAATGCATGGATTCTTGAACATTAAAAAAGCCAGTTCTTTCCATCATGACAAAAAGTAGCTAGTAGCTATTTCACAAGACAGAAATACTTCTGAAGACAGTTGCAGCATCCATTATATTGGACTGGGAAAAGCCCACACATGAATTGAAATGGCTGCTTCAATGGAGTGGATGCTAGTGAGCTATAAGATCTTTTCCTTTGAGATTTTTTTCCAAGCAAACAGTGTAGCAAAGGAGGAAACCAAAATAAAAGTGAAAATCAGGATTCTATGTTCAGCTGCTGCAGCTTACATATATTTCACCATGAATTACAAGTTTTTACATCATTAATTACCATGTGAGCATGGTAAAATATTTGAAGAAGTAGGGCAGAGAATTTCCAACCATGGAAATATTAAAAACTCAGTAAATCTTTTACCAGCCTGGTGTAACTGGCCCACTTCAAGCAGGGTTTGGACTAGATGCCCACTAGACATCCCTTCCAGCCTCATTTATTCTATGATTAGAAAGGTTGGGCATTGATTGTACACCTAAGGCAAAAAACATCAACTTCAGGGTAAAAATCAGAGTAAAAAGCATGACAGATTTCTGCAGGCAGAATATGTCATAGAATGAAGAAGTTTATTTTTGAAATTATTTCGCCCAACAGCTCTAAGAAACAGAGGTAAAAATACTTACCTTCAGGTCAAAGGTAAATTTCCACTTTAAGTTTGAGACAAATTGAATGGGTAGGAAATTTGCTCCCAGGCTGCACACATTAGAAGGTGATCAAAGGTTTTTACCAGCCTGTCACAAAGAGGATTCCCCAGGGGCTCTACACTGTTCAACATCTTCCAAAATGATCTGGACAATGAGACAGAAAGCACCCTTACCTAGTTTGCTGCTGACACTAAACTGCATGGTAAGGTAGACCAGAAGGAAAAACCATCTTACAGAGTGTCCTGGGCAGGTTGGAAGAGTGGGCAGGCAAGAACTGTGCCAAATTTAATAAAGGCAAGTGTGAAGTCCTGAAGCTGGAGCGAAAATTTGAAAGAGTCCAGTATGGGCCAGGATTTGCTTGGTGCACAACCAGCCTTGCTGAAGGGGACCTGGTGTGGGATGAACAGGAGTCAGCAGTGCACTGCTCTAGCAGCAAGGGTAAATCAGATCCTGGGCTGCATCTGCAGGGACATTGCTAGAGGGAGCAGAGATCGAATTGTCCCAGTCTGCTCAGAACTTCTCAGGCCACACCTGGAATGCAGAGCACAGCTGTGGTGCCTACAACTTGAGAAAGATGTGGACAGACTAGATAGAGTCCAAAGGAGGGTCACAGAGTTTGGTCAAAAGGCTCAAGAGCATACATGGTGAAGAAAGACTGAAGGATTTGCTTTGCTGAGAAAAGAAAAGGCTTAGGGGGGACTTCATCACCGTCCTATAACAGTTAAAGGGCAACTGCAAAGAGGAGACACAGAGAAGACAGGGAGCAGCCATTACAAGTTGCACTGGGACAAGTTCCATATCCATATCAGAAAGAATTTTTTTTCCAGTGAGAACAACTGATCACTGGAACAAACTCCCCTTGGATGTGGTAGAGCCCTCATTGTTGAAGGTTTTCAATACACAGTTGGACAGGGTGCTACAAAACTGTGTTGTGGCTCTATTTCCCATGCAAGATTGGACCACATGACCTTTCAAGGTCCATCCAACCTGGGATATTCTGTGATTCTGTGAAAGAGGAAGAGATATAGTATATTTAACTCCACTTGGAATGCACCTGTGTGCTAAGGCATTACTTCATCAGGGAGCATGTGGTCAACAGTTGATTTCAGCAGACTTGTAAGGGTTTGGCATCTGTGACTTGTGGTTATTGCCTATACTGTCTGTTCTCCGCCAGCTCCCAAACTCACTGAACTGTTCTCACACAGCAACAAGCACACACTCACCCTTGAAATAATTTTCATTTCAGTTGCTTCCCTGGCACTAAAACTGCAAATAAAAAGACTGTCTTTCCAACACTTCTCTCACTGCCAATCCTCCTACATAGGTTACAGGAGGAAAGTTTCCCTGGGTCAAGTGTGAAGAGGAAGAGATTTAATAAAAAAGCATGGAGCTGTACTGGAAGAACTGACAATCTGGAAGGAAAGGAGAGGAGAGTTAGCAAATATTGATTCATGTTCCTCTCTGTCTCTTGGGACTGAACACAGTAATCTCCAATCTCTGTTTCTTTATTGCCTGGAAACTGTACTGCCCATATGTGCCCAGCTCATGGCAGAAGCAGAGCTAAACAGGAGATAATTTATCTTTGCTGTTCCACTCCCAGCTCATGCTGCCATGACAGTTTAAAAATATTTAAAGGTCTATGGTATTCCTTGCTCTGACATGTGTGCCATTACAATTGGAATAGTTTATGACATTTCAGCTGTTCCCTAGTAGGAAAATCTTACTGGAATTGAATGCTATACATCACTCAAGGGCAGACCACCTTCCTATATGTGACTAATAGAGCTGCATTTTGCTATGAACTTTTTTCAGCTTTCTTTATTTTTCTGTAGGAGAGAGATATTCTTCAATGTCTAAGAATCTCAAAAAATTATTTGAAATTAGTTTTAAGGAATCTCAATGTGATATATTGCAGTTTGTTAACCAGGGAAAGATGCTCTTTGTTCTGCAGTGACAACTTGCTGATAACTTTCTCATGTTGCTTACAGTTAAAAAAAGTAAATAGAAACAACAAAAAGCTTTTGAGTTTATTTATTTATTATTCTAGCAGAGGACTGTATCATCCTGAAAGGACCCTGCCACTTTCTGAGTGAATTACTTCTGACATCTCGCTTGAAATCTGAAACGTGGAACCAAGTCTCATTTCAGGCAAGTTTTACTAATTGTTTCCCTGGACTAAATATAAATTGCATGAAAAAAGAGAAGGTTGGGGAGCAAAAAACAAACCCTTCTACTTATATGAAGGCTTAGCCTTCTGCTGTTCTTGTTTTCATAGATTGCACCCAGGAGTCTGGATGGTTTTGTGGGTGAGCACTTTCTGTTTCAGACATTTAAACTCCCGTTTGAATGAAGTTTGGTGTAGTGAGCTAAAGCAGGTCAGAGCTTACTGCATTTGCATATGGCAGTGACATGGCAGCGTAGCAGAGTCCCACCTTCCTGTGCCTCCATGTAAGAGCTGAGGAACATGTCCCAAGACATAGAGCTACTCAATGTCCCCAAAGGGTCTTTGTTACAGAAATCACTGAACCTCCTGTTTAAATCATGCTAAGCCTCCTCAGTTACCTTGAGACATTTCAGAGTGAAACTTTCAATTAATCTTTTATATCTTATTAAACATTTTTTTCATAGAAGAAGATTGGATATTTGAGGTTTAGTTCAACTACTGTAAGCCAGGGACAATCAAAACCATATATTGTGATGCTTTTCAAGTTTTCTTCCTAATTTATGAAGACTGTGTGGGAGAAGACAACAATCTGTACTCAGGAGAAATGCAGTGAATCAGCCTGTCCCTTATGGTGAAATGTTCTTTTAACCAGCTGTTGTACCTGGTAGAAATAAAAAAAAAAAAACCACAAAAAACAACAACAACAAACAAATAAACTCCAGATTCCATTCCGCTTTAATAAATCACATTAAAGAAAAAATTAAGCTGTTGTTCTTAAGAATACTGCATTACTGTCTACAGTCTTAATGCGATATTTGGTATTGTTTGGAAACACAGTATAATGCTACTTCCCTTTCTATTTGGCTGTGGAAGCAAGGGTTGTTAATCACACTAGATTATTATGGAAATTAGGGAAAAGCACAGAGGGGGAATGGTGCAGAGACCTATTGTCTAAGGGAAGAATCTGGGAGGGTCTCTTCCCTGAGTGTCCCCATATGCAAACAATGATGGTTGAGATGCCTTTTTAAGAAATTGAGAGTATTTCTGCATAGCCAGCTGGCCAGCTAGGGTCAGAGGGAGCCAAGCACAGCCCTCACTGTCTTCTATCACTGCTGAGTAGAATGCCTGTCAGCAATAACCACGACTTGCCTTGCTCATTGACTGTGCAGGGACAGAAGAGGTGCCAGAACAGGTACTTGTGCACACAGAGACACCTGGAGAAACAGTTATCAGCTTAATTTGATCTGAGTTGTTTATCACTCTTGGTCCTTACTCTGGGAAGTAAAGGACAGTATGGAAAGGAGCTGGTAAACTCAGTGACAGCATAGAGTGGTGTCTGTTCCTCTACACCTTTTCTGGAACAGAAACCAGCTGAGGATTTGCAGAGATATCCTCAATGTAGATGAGGAAGGTCAGTTCTGATTGTTGGCCTATGTTAACTATCTTACTGGTGTCATTGTGTTAAGAGCATAACAACATGGTTTTATAGGTCTGGGAACTTGATGTAAAACCTGAGGAACATTGGAATCATGTTACTCAGCAGACTACTTGAAAGGTCATGTACTCTGACATCTCTTCTACTTATTGTCCCATGGTGAAAAACCCCAGAAATATTAAAACCATCACCACTGATGGCTCTGATGGGCACAGTCCTCTGTGATTTATACTCTTTGAAGGCACAGTAGGATAATGTTCCTTTGTGCATTCCCATTTCACTTTCTGGTCTGATCAGATACAACAATGGCCCAGAAAATCTGACAACCTCAATAACAACTGCTCCTGTTCACTGTGGACGTCTGCTACAAGTCTCAAGGGACTTCTAAGGCTTTTGGCAGTCAGTGATTGTTGTTATGACTACACATAATTGCATTTTAATTTATATGAGGAGAAAACATTTCAAGCTTTTTTTCCGTGACAAATCTAGCCTTGATCATCCTGCCTTACATGGTCATTGCAGTCACAAGGGGATTCATCAGTCACAAAAATAACAGGTCCTACCATCCACACGCCAGAGACCACCAAGAACTGCATGTTTATACTCAGAACTATTTCTTGACTCCCTGGCAACTGTTGCATGAGGTATAAACTACTGATTGAACTAAATAGAAAACGGCCATTCAACATTTCATAGAATCATACAATCGTTTAAACTGGAAACTTTATGATCAGGATGCCATTGGCCTTTTTGGCCACTTAGGCACCTTTCTGGCTCATGTTCAGCTGGCTGTTGACCAGGACTAGCAGGTCCTTTTCTACTGACCAGCTTCCCAGCCACCCAAGCTTGTTGTCCTGCATGCAGTTTTTGTGACACAAAGGCAGGACCCAGCACTTTGTCTCTTTGAACCTTGTATGATTGCCCTTGACCCATTGATCCAGCCTGTCCAGAATCCCCTGCAGGATCTTCCTCCCCTCCAGCAGATGAACATTCCTGCCCAGCTTAGTGTCATCTGCAAACTTACCAAGGGTGCCCTCAATCCTCTTATCCAGACCATTGATAAAAATATTAAACAGGGTTGACCTCAAAACTGAGTCTTGGGAACACAATCTGTGACTAGCCACAAACTGGATGTAGCTCCATTCACCATCATCTTCTGTGTCCAGCCACCCAGACAGGTTTTAATTCATGGCCAAGCCGTGAAGCTTTTCCAGAAGAATGTTGAGGGAAGCAGTGTCAAAGGTTTTACTAACATCTGCATAGAATAGTCATCCACTAAGGAGGTCACCTTGCTGTAGAATGAGTCTGAGAAACTAGAAACTTGGAATGTAATGTTATTCCAACCTTTTTTTCCCTGACATTCATGATGGCAGGAGCTGTTAGTGCTGGTGTTAATGACTTTGTGCCCAAAAAGACACATTGAGTGACAGATTGTTAATGATTATATAGGGTGATCATCTTTCAAATGCTTCTAAAGTATTTTTTATTGTTGTTGTTATCACTCATTCTTACCAGATTTCAACACCATCATTCACAAACAGCCCTTCATCTCAGTAGAAATCAGACTGCTTAGTTTAGGTGGAGAAGCAAATTCCTCACTGGAGGAAAATAATTGATTCTGCTGTTTTTGTTAGAGATAGGAAGATTTTCTTTCAATTGTGGAACACAGGGAGTAGCACACCATTGCAAACTCTAATTTCTACATATTTTCTGGTATTCCAGCATTAAAAGGACATGACAAACCATGGCCAGAATATTGCAAATACTTATGGGGATGCTGAATCTTAGATATGCAAGTCCAGTGAAATTCAACAAGGATAATAACACACAAGCAAAAAGCAATGCTGATATTTAGAGATAAAAAAGGGAAATAAGCACAACTCTGTGAGGTACTACCCAGGGATGTGGGCTAGTAATGACATTGTTGTTGTAAGAACGTAAATCCTAGGCATACGTCAGAAGTTGGCCATCTTTCAGTTATCTGGAAAAAATCCAAGAGCAGAGGTAAAATTCATGTTTCTGTGGGATGCATGGGATGTATGCCTCCCTTTTCTCTATATTTTCCTTTCCATTTTTAATTGTGCTTCGTGCATGTGTGTTGGGAGTGAACTGGGGTCCTGCTAGTGGCAGTGAGTGCTCAAACAAACAAGCTCTGCTAAACTCTGTGGCAGAGGGAGGCTGGGGGTGAGCCCAGAAGCTGAGTCAGTGTGCTCAAACTGAGAGATTTAGTGGGAATAAATCAGCATCAGAAGAGTGATGGCTGGAAATGCATCTGAGCTCTAGGGTGGGCTATTTTAAGTAGGAAGAATTAATTGTAGCTGACCTCAGAATAAGTCTGCAGGTTGGACACTCTTTTAAAATGTCTGACAGGCTTGTCAAGTACTCAGAACAGGCATGTGAATGCATCAGTTCAGCAAAGCAGGGCTTCAGATCCAGTTTCTTTTTCTTGTATGCTGGCACCCTATTTGCCTGGCTCTTTTAGAGGACATGAAGGTGAGCAGCAGGAGTGGCAAAAGCAAAGCTTTCACTTGCTCTTTATATTTTTCCAAGAAAAAGTAGAAAGGTCTGAAAGCTCTCCATTTCATCCCAATATGGAATGGAAAACTGTTTCTCAAATTGAACATATTCCTGGAATGGGAATAAACAGTTTCCTGCTCATTTCTATTCATGGTTCTTCATTCTTTCCATGCATTTCAGATTATGAAGTCCAAACACCTTTGAATACTGGTCCTTGGAGGAGATGCTTAGAATGGTTGCTCGTGTATGAGTGAAGATGGAGGGCAGTGGCCATATAAAAACATCCCACACTTTCCTTCCTTTATTTTCATAGTATTCCTTTGGCCTTCAACTAACACCAATCATTTAGGGGAAGAAAGACATGATGAAAGCCTGTCATAAATAATTATATAGTCCTGCATTTCTCTCAGCAATGTTCAGCACTTATTTTTGAAGCATGCCACCACTAATACACAATTGTTAAAATGCTTCAAGTTATTTGCTTTTTGTGTAACGATGAATTTTTTCCACTGATGTTTTTTATTTGATGAAAATAATGCAACTGACTGGGAGCCAAGAAGATCCTGTTTTCTAACCAAGGATTTGACTAAGAGTTTGTCATCCTAAGTGTGATTGACCGGGTCAAAGAGAAAAAAAAAAAAAAGGAACAAAGTTAGGAGGTAGCAGGGAAAAATGAACAAATGTCCACTGATTGACTACTTTGATTGAATACTTGACACCTCTGGTGAATGAACTTGGGCAAGATGATTCATAGTATGATGATTTTATTAGATTAGGGATATTGATAATTAAGTAAGCAGCTGTTGCAGCCAAGTGCTTCATCTTCTAACCATTTTTCTCTTTGCTGTTCTCTGGAATCCTGTGTCTTTTATTATATTGTTGTATGCAGAACTTGTAATAATTTTCCATGCCTTTTATGCCTTAAATTAATCTAGCATAATGTTGCATGGGAGCCTTCTGCCAAGATGTTCTGGTAAATGTTCTAGTGCAGCATATAGCTGGCCTCTCATAGAGCAGCAGATAGCTTTATCTCATGCTCAGAGATCGACACCATCACTTCTTCATTTCTATGTCATGTTTAACGTGTTGCTTTTAAACAGTAAAAGGGAAATAGGTTTCTTTTATCTTGCTAACTTAAGAATCTGTCTTTGTTGTGCAATGTTATCTCTAGAAAAGATAGAAGCTAAAACAACTTATTCTTTTATAATTACCATCAAAATGTGATATCTGGTCACATTTTGACTTGATCGATCTTAGCAAATCTTAATGTCAAGATATAGGAATTGCAAGAAATAGTAAACTGGAAAAAGAGAGGAAAAGGAAGATAATATCTTTACAATATTGCATTAGCTTTACACAGATAAAATTTTTAACACTATGGTTGTCCAGCATATATCTGGCCTCTTATAGAGCAGCAGTTAGCTTTACCTTGGTGCTCAGAGATTGACTCCATCACTGTTGAAGAAACTTGCCAGTTTACCTGACCAAAAAGTACTGAGAGGCACTTAGCAGCCTTCTACTACTGTTCCTTGCAAGACTGAGCAAAACTGCATAGAATTTCTTTCCCATCACCTGGCTGGGAATCACTTGCATTGGTGATATGTTGCTTCTGCAAGAAAATGAAATGCTGCAATTAGACTAGGAGATTGCTGAGCTCAAGCCTTAAAAGCCTTGAACTTCCTCACGAAAGAAGCTTTCACTTCAGATGATTTCAGCAGTGGTTTAATGAGTCAGAGCACAGGAAAAACATTCCTGTAAATCTTGAGAAGTACTCTGAGTAGGCAAATATCATATACCTTCTGCATAAACTGCAGTTAACTTCTGATTTTGGCCGTGCAAATAATGTGATCATGTAAATTGGTCCAGATATTTGCACCTTCACTACATTCCCAGAGCCTACAATGCAGTGAACACTTTAATCTCAGCAGGACAAAATGGTTTGCACTACGCAGTATTCAGCCAGATTGGAGTTCAGGCAGAATGGGTATGTACCTCTCTGAACCTCTCTGTCCCACATTTGTTTACTTGCAAACTCTGAGGCAAGTGAAATCCACGTAGCATGCATTTCATAGATTAGGTAGGTACAGGAAATGCTATTTTGAGAGAAAGAAGGATCAGATACAAAGGACACATAACTATTAAGCAAACTCCTCTGTCTGACCATTCATACTCCCAGTGCCAGAGACGTTCACCGCTGGGACCAAAGTCCCTTCACAGGGGGCAGCTTCAGTGAACCCACAGTTGTCTTTCTTGGCTCCCCACACACCCCATTCCACAGTCAGACCGCATTTCCTGAGCATTTCACCTCCTGGTTTCCCATAGAAGGGTCAGAGTTCTGGTTCCTTGAAGCAATTTACTCACAGTGCAGTGAAACAGAAAGAACTCGAGCTGCTGCCTCCAAGAAGGGACCCCCAACAAAGGGACCCCATGGCTCTTATACCCCCAGTCCAAGGGTGCAAAAGTCTCACTCCTCCTCTTCCTCAGTCCTCATCTCCTCTCTGAGTGCCTCTGAGTGCCTCTGAGTGTCTGGTCCCCTGGCTCACAGGTCCCCAGCCCCTTTCTTATGCAAGGGGTCAGCAGTTCACAGCCCCTTGCCTTGTGCTCCAGCCACCCAGAGCCCAACCTGCTACTCACATGGAACCTGCACACTGAACTGCCTGCTCTGAATGTACCCCTTATCACGAGAATTTATAGAACAATCACAAATATTTAAAGGTAACTTGCCAAAAGCTACTTGCTATAAATCATGAGCATATTTAAACAGAACAGAAGTAATATTACCTATCATAGAGTTTGTACTCAGAATTAGGAATAAACAGGAAGCTAAATTTCTTGGGCGAAGTTCCAGGTAAAGATATTGTAAATAGAAAGAACAGATTGTTGAGAATGATGTGTTGCAATCAGGGCAGGTATAGCAGAGGGTAATAAAGAGTAGAATGTGGGGGGATGGAATGTAGGAAAATAAAGATAGTGCAGAGTCTCACATAACGCATAGTCTCACACCTGAGGAGCTGCAGCTGTACCAGTCTCCAAAGATTAGGAATGGGCCTGCCCTTAATAGGCCACTGCTGTGTCCAAGAAGAAGAGTGCTACAAAAGAGTGGGTTAGGTGGTTGAGGAGAGAGCTGGAGTTTGTTGGTTGTGCTGTGAAGAAGAAGTTGGAGTCAGTGCTGTGAGGAGCTGCTAATGAGAAATCACCAAGAAATTATGGAATTTTTGCAATAAGATAACAACAGTGGAAGATACCAGAGCTCTTACTGAGAGCATACTAGTGATAGAAATTAGCAGGTAGTTAGGGTGCTTCTCCCGGTGCTTCAAACATTGTAAATAATTTTACATTTTTATTTTACTTTTTATTTTATTTTTTAATTTCTTTTTTATTTTATTTTTATTTTTAATTTTTTATTATTCCTAATTTTCATTTTAAAATTATTTTTTAAATTATTTTAATTTTAAATTTATTTTATTAATTTTAGGTAGTGGTAGAATTTTGCCTGGAGTTTTTCTTTTGGTCCCAAATGATTTCTGATCATTATATATGAGCAATAAAAAATGTGACTGTGTGGGCTGGCTATAATGAAGCTGGGATTTTGTATTCATTCATCACAAGATGTAACTCCTAAGTGCATCTGTTATCTATTTCAAGATCCTATTTCTTCTGGGTAGTTTTATGGATAATTGAGTTAGTGAGGATCTTGGTAGAAAATCATCTGGAAAGAAGGCCTATAGAGATTTCAATGTGGTTTCTCTGTTGTGTACTCAGTCGTGACAGAAGAATTACAAAAATATGTTTACACAGATTTAGCCACATTAGCTTTAGCTTAGCATTTCATACAGTCGTGATGACCCTCTCTATCAATGTTGCATGGAAATTCATCTGTTGTCTTATATACCTGTCCTGTGATGTGGAGAACTGGCTTGTAAAACTGCTTATCCCTCAGCAATTAATATACATATCCTAAAAAGTAGCTTAGGTGAGAGAGTTCCAGTGACTGATAACATAAAACTCACTTTTGGGATACAACAAAAACCTCTCTGCTTAGGTTGAGCTCTCTGAGAAGCCCTCCAAGGAAGGAGAAACATTCAGGTCTTGCAAAGTCCTAGTGGAAGCTGGGTGCAGACTCCAGCAGGTACAGATAAAACTCCAGTCTTGGGCATTAGGCTGCCCCCCTTGCCTAGAAAAGGAAGCATGTGGCAACAAAAGCCTACATGCAGAAATTCTGATCTCATTTAAAGCTCTCTAGTCATGTGTTGCTTGTATAAATAATTACAGTGAACTTCAGAAGTAACAGCAGCAGTGAGTTGCTGACACAAGGGAAGGAAACGGAGGTAGGCATAAGCTCGAACACGGTCACATGCATGAGTCAGTGGAGGGTGCAGAGACTTGTATTCATACTCTGTGCAAACAGCAGAAGGTGTTTAAAGAAATACCTTCTCAGCTGTTTGCTTACTGGAGGCTACTGTTCCTGCAACTCTGCTGGTAGAAAGGAATGTGTACGAATCAGAGGCTTCCATTCACAGATCCACATCTTCATGCAAGACCACTTTTATTACCAGCATTAACTAAGACACTGGACCTGATGGTCCCGTCAGGAAGATACAGGCACAAACCAAATTATTCTGATTGTGTTATGAGGAGGGAGAAGAAAATGGTGAGCAATGAAAAACTGTAAATTAATAGCCAGACATCCACCAGAAATGGTTCCTCAAAAATCTAAATTGGTGAAGAAGTTTCTTTTCCAGTACCTCCAAAAACCTCTATCATTCCTTCGTGTGTGCTGCAATCAGAAAATTGTTTATGGTAGAAAATATGCTTAGTGCTAGAGGAGGTCTAAGAGTATAAGCAAGGATTAAATACCTGACTCCTCTTGATTTTCAGCATAACCGATGCTATAAGAGGCGTAGTGTAACAAAGTGTTGCACTCTGTACCTTTCAAGTGTTTCACAGTGGAACACTTTTTTCAATGCATTTCTGAGAAGCATGTAGTTTTTGCCTAGAAATTGCTGTGCTATTTTTGCATATTCAGATCTCTGTATCATTCCAGTTTGGAGAGGCCAACTGTTCCCTCTGTTTCCATATGAAGATAGAATGAATCAGTGTTGCTTCCATCCGTACTGCCATTCCCCCCAAATGCTTTCACAGATGTACTAGGAACATGGAGTTCTGTGGTCTGTAACTGTAATACCCCAGACTGGGCTGCTCTCAAAAGCCACACTTCAGAAACCATATGATTATAAGTAACTCAGGGCTGGTAGGAGTTACCACACATTACATGAGGAACGATCCCATGAGGCTGCTCAGGTGATAGCAAAGCTTTAACAGGAAAAAAAAAATCACAGAAGCAAAATTTCCCTGGAGGTTTCCAGCAGTCTGATTTGCATCCTTAGGAGAAGAATATTCCTGTTTCTCTTAGAGTGAGCAGCCCAGTACCTGCTCGATGACTATAAGGAAGTCCTGCTGGTTGTCATATCACTTCTTTTCAATTTGTTGTGTACATTTTAGATGGCTGTCAGGAAGCTTGGCACTGGTACTTCATATACTCTCTTCTCCTCAGAAATGTGCTAGAAATCTAGCATATACTCCTGAGTACAAGAAGAAAGCTGATTTATGCATAGCCCGCTGTGAGAATGAGTTCATAGCATCATTGCACGTCATTTGTAATATCTCAGCACAGGTATCAGTGTGAGTTCAGAATAGAACAACTAATTTAATCCACATTCCTGATCAGGGAATCGGGGAAGGTAACAAAGTACACTGGAAGACAATGACAACAAGAGGGAGAAGAAGGTTTCTGCTCCTAGGACTTCCAACTCAGCAAGCCTGGGCATTTTTTTCCTGACACTCCAATAGCAATAACACCAATAACAGTTAGGAATAAAGTGTAAACTAACAGTTAAGAGAAAAATGAAGGCCACATAATCTTTCCCTATCTGTGAGACACTTAGGCTCCACCAGCTGTGCTGGCTGGCTTCCTACATCTGGGTTCCAAAATGGGTAACAAGAAAACTCTGAGAGTACTATTTTAAGAACTCTGGCACCAAGCAGAGTGGAGAAAGGGGAAAAAAAAAATCCCAACTCTCCACTTCTTTACTGAAATCATTCTGTTGAAAGCATTTCTGTTTGGCTGCCACAGCTCACCAAGCAGCCTAATGTGCCAGCTATTAGTACCCAGCAGAGAGCATGTTTGCAGCTATTCAGCAAAACTATCACATGTTCTTACCGAAGGAAAGAGGGATCAGCTGCCGAATACTGGAGCTGATGAAGAGCAGAGCTATTAAAGCAAGCAATAAAAAAACCCACAACCCAGAATGCAGACTGATTTTTATTATTATTTTTTTAACCTAATGGATGACATTTATAACTGGAAAGTATGAGTCAGTATGCTGTGCCAGCATGGGGTCTTTATGATGTTTTCATCTTGCTTGTTCTTCCTTCTTGGCTAGGACCATTCTGTCTTGTTGATTTGTAAGTTTTAGGTTCCTTGCAGTACTTTGGAGATGGGCATTCACGTGTGTTTTTGTGTGCATGTAAGAACTCAACTCAAGAAAATTTTTAGGGAGTAGTGGGACTACTTTACGGTGCTGGGACTGCTTAGATAAGTTATTCCTGCCAAAGTGTCACTGCTGCCAAATGTGGCAGTGACGTGAGTGTGGGAGGCAAACACCCACTTGCTAGCGAGGACAGAATGGACACAGCTCCCTCTCCACAACCACTAATCCAAGCCAAAATGCTTTAAAAACAGAGTACTGTTTGTCCTTTGGTAGCACATGAGCAAATAGAATGCATTTGACACAGAGCTTCTCTGTAATGTCACATCTCCAGCATGTAACCAAGAAACAAAATTATACTACTTCTTGCGATGATATTAGAGTGTGGTTACCTCAGAAACAGCACACTCGATTCTAGATTCTGACTCCAGAAAGTTCTCTTTACATTGCAAAATCAGGCCTGAAGCACTTCCCAGAGTGAATTACTCAAGGAACGCCTGGTACAGGAAAGTCCCCTTCTGACACAGAACCAGCATTATTTCATGGCAGCTTCTCCTACTCTGCAAGTCCCCAACACCAAATTCACGTTTTGACGAGCGAATTCCTGCCAGGAGAGTGATTTCCTGGCCCCATGCAAGGCAATGTCACCTAGTCGTGGTTGTCTGGGCTGGTGCAACAGCAGGGTCACTCCTGAGAGTGCAGGGAGGTGTGAGGGGCCCTTTGCCTTCCTTTTCCCACAGCTGATATGGGTCATGCTCAGCGCAGCTGAAAATTGAGCCCTCGGGCAGGGAGCTATAATGAATTCACTAGATTAGGCAATGAAAGCCAGTGTGAACAAAACAACCAGCTGGCTCAAGAATATTTCGCACTAGCATGAAAATGCTATGGTAGGGGAGGAAACAAGCTTCAGAACCGTCCCCTTTCATTCCTCTGAAAATCATGCCCATCTTTTCTTTAATGCATATTCTTATAGCCTCCATGTATCTGTAAAAGTGAAAAGAAATAAAGGTATTTTCATCCTCTGTGTGCAGTTACAGTCATTCAAAACTGTAAACTCATGTAAGAATGTGATTTGATAAAAAATTGTTCGTGGGGGAATTTTACCTGAAGCTCTGTAATATTTTTTTTTTCTTTCATAATGAGTGGACTTTAATTACATCATCTTCGTAGTTCTTTTTTAATTCTGGAAAACAAAAAGTTTTATAAGTATTTATAAGCATTATTATAAAAACTGCGTTATTATGTAATATATTCATAAGCATTATTTCTAAAAAATCTAAAGTAATAAAGTAATACATAGAGAGTAGTATAGTTCCAGAATCAGAAACTGAAAAGATGCTCTACCTTTATTACTGGAAGTGGAACAATTGTTTCAGCACAGAGTGACAGATGAGACTTGACTCCAGTTTATTTCTCTGCTTTTGTCCTCTGTCTAGGGTTGTGTTGCAACCCTGTGTTTCCAAACGTTGTTTTTCCTTTATCTGAGAGGTGACTTTTCATATGTGAGCCAATCCACCCACACTCTTCCTGTGATTATTCTCAAGAAATAAGAAGAAAATTCCACACAATGTCCGTATCCAATAGGATTGCAAGCCTAGTTTTACTTGATTAATAGCTTGCTTTCCTTTCTAGTTCACAAGAAATGTGTGCTCCTACGAGGTGTTTTTGGAAAATGTGTTATTCTACTGGAGGAATCTCTGCTATGGATGCCAGTCTTACCAGAAAAAAAAAGATGTCAGTAAAAAAACAGCCTCACATTTGTATTTGAAGGAGTGAAAGGCAACACTTAGGAATTCCCGCATGGCATTGCCCTTAAAACCTCCTGAGGAAATCCACCATAAAATACAGCATGTGCTGAGAACAGGCTGGGGCACCTAAATATGGATTGTTTTTGGCTTCAGCTATCCAGAAATCCCCAGAACAGGTGCCAAATTAAGTCACCCTACTAGCTGCTTTCCGTGGCTGAAGGTCAGTAATAGTTAACATGGAAAGGAATTTGGATAGCACATCTCACAATCCAAGAGCGCTGTGCCTGCTCGAACATACCAACGCCTTCTTACCTCAGAAAACCTCAAGTGCAGAGCTCCCTTTGACATGGCAGCAGTTTGCAGTTTATAAGGAAAACACAGTAGTCTTTGGTATCAATGTTAATTTAGGCCACGTTTCCCATCTATTTATAGCTCAAGCATTCTAAATTAGACTATTAGATGCAAATATATTGTAATCTGACAGAAGGCAAAATATTCCATAAATCTGATTTGGAAAAGGGAAATATTCATTCATATATAGCTGACTAATGGTTCTCCATTTGCAATTTCAGAAACATGATTTCTTCAAAGAACTGCTGACAATCCATGTTAAACTTTGAAGATTAGTGTGTTTAGCCATAATTTTGCTCCCATTTGAATTTTATTTTGTTGTCAGCTTGTTTCTTATTGTATTCTTTGTTGCTTAGAATTTGTATAAATAGAGAATTTTTGTTTCTTGAAAGCCTTTTGATCTCCTTTTCACTTCCCACCTGCAATTATAACTCTTTCTGGGTGACATCACCCATTAGATGCAGTGAAAAGAATTCTGATAAATAGCTGAATAAAGAATTATTGACATCAAGTGGAAAATAGCCCTCTAGAACTGATGAACTCTCAAAAAGCCCGTTTGCATGCAAGAATCATAAATAAGAATCATTGCAAGCAGGCAAATACAGAAAATACTCTGTGCAAGGTGTTCAGTGCAAACTCAATGTCTAGAACTGGAAAACTCATGAAGGTGGTTGTTGCTGCAAAGTTAAATATTTAACCTGGGTAGCTAGAGAGTACTCACAAGCACCAGCAGCGATATATTACGATGTTTTATTTCACTAAACAGGGAATTAGAACAGCCCTTGCAATTTATTTTTTTTTCCCCACATCTTATTAAATTCAGACAGGGTGCACTTTCAAGAGTATCCTTCTGTATAGATGGGAAACACTCAGTAAGTGCATGGTAAGTCCACATTCCTATTGGTTTGCTATTTTACTATTTTCCTTAGTCCTCAGACTATTAGTTGTTACATCTATGTCCAAACACTGAGCAAGCATAAAACAGTATAATTCTCTGAATGTGACTGGAGTTACCCTTAAACTGGTCCAGTCAAGAATCTAGTATTTTTCTGAAGCAAGAACTAGTATATACCACTGTTGTAGTTTTGGGATTCTTTTTTTTTTTTTTTTTTTTTTTTTTTTTGGTCTCTGTGTGTGTGTAAACTAGAGTTACACTGATGTTAAGCACAGACCATATCCATATTTACTGTGTGGATATAGAGTTAGGGACTTCAACCCACTTCTTTTAGGAATGAAATTATTTGTGAGGAGACATAACAAGCAGATGTTGTTTATGGGCTTTGTCTGGTCTGTTGCAGCTCTTCCTAACATTCACAGCATAAAATTGATTACTGGTGTAGCATGTACCAGTAATCCTAATTCTTGGCTCTTCATTTGTAGGAACAGAAGAAGTGTAGAGAGGAGTTTCTGTCACTTCAAATTTTTTCCAGAGAAGACAGAAGCATTATCTGTCTCAGTTTTAGTACTCTTGCTTTGCTGTCCAGAGGGAATGTGACAGACAATTTTAGAAAATTTTCAGGCTTACGTGGACTAGAATTTAACTCACGGTTATAGATTATTATCACTCTTTAGAAAAATCTGCTAGATCTTTCTTCACTGAATAATAAGACATAAAAAGTTACTGGACTTCAGAATATGTTGAAAGACCGTGACACATAGAGATGCAGTGATAACCTCTAACAGAATACAACAGACATACAGAGTCTTACAGTCACAGCAGGCCTGTGTCCACAATCACAAAAGCATTTCCCAGAGCACTTGTACCAGCACTGTTTACTAATGGGCATGGATAATGTCAGGGCTTTCCATTGTACTTTGAACTTACACAGCTTATCACTTCATAGTAGAGATGATCCAAATGCATTCTCTGGTTCAAAAGTACTTCCCCTCTGGAACAACTTAATAGGTGTTCCTACTTCAAACTTAATTAATTATTTCTAGTTACCTCTAGACCTAGTTATATCTAGATTTTTTTTTTTCATACATGGGTTTATATCTGCTCTAAATCCATAAAAGCTACTTTTTTTTTTTTTTTTAATACTACTGCAAATGGTTTATACTATAGGTTTATACTTCTGCAGAAGCAAAAATAAAGCAGGCACTGCCTATCCTCTCATTCCCAGGAGCAGCTGACGCTCCCTCTTTGGAATGGCACCTATGGAAAACCCATGAGCTCTGCAGAAGTGACCCAGCTAGATTTGATTTAAAGCAGATATTTTGAGAATTCAGTTAGAGTATGTAAGTGAGCTGATGAAAGCTTCTGGTAAGTCATCCCTAGTCTTCTGATAGATCCCTAGTCTTAAACACAAAGAGAGATGGAAATCAGAAAATGGGCTTAGAAACTCTGATTCCGAGAGAGATGTGTTTTGCATGTGACCCTTTCAAAAATGTCAGCAACAGTGTATTTGCCTTTCTTGATCTTTGAATCAATACCTTCTGGCTACATAAGACACTAGCAAATACATTTTTGACTACAAAAAAATTATTTCAAAACTGTCACAAGTGACTTTTTACATGGATCATCATTTATGTGACATTTCCAGTTCCTGGCAAAAGCCAGTACAGACACACCCAAAGAGCCACTATTTTCCTCTGAAAATGGGGAACCTCAGAATGATTCTTTTACCAAAGAAGACAAGCAGTTTGTTGGATGGCAGACTTTTACTTCATACATCTTATTTAAAATCATCTAGGTAATAGGTAATCATTAAAGGGAGCACTGTGACTCCTCTGAGTGCAATTGGTGATGTCACATAGCTGCACTGTGCTTCATACTGTCCAGATGACACAGTTCTTCATTTTTCTTCATGCTGGGTTGAGATCATTGCTTGGATGAAAGGCAATTACCTGAAGCACATCTGAGAGATGCTGGCAGACTGTCTGAGAGAGGTACTGTCTGAGTCTGAAGAAGCACTTTCCTTCCTTTTAGCCAAGCTTGTGGACTGAGAGAACCTTTTAGGATCTTTAGGAGCATCTTGATGCATTGGCAACAACAGTAGCCAGGGAATTGTTCTGTTTTATTTTCTTGTTTACGAGCACTTGTCCAAAAGATGATTTTCCAATGTTTTGTCTATCCAGGGTAAGCAACTATACACTCAAGGTTTTAAAAGCATTGCAAACCTCATCAGGAGCAAAATACACTTTTTTTTCTACTCCAGGTCTTTTGTGCATTGCTGCTTAATAGCTATCCTCACTTCTACTACCATTTCCATTCTGGACATGCTCTATTTTTTGTCTTTTAGTTCATTGTATCTGAAGGACAATACAGTCACTTACAAGGCAACAGATAAGATCACAAGTGGAATATGTGCTCATGGTCCTCACATCTGGAGTTCTGGATAGATGAACTTCTACCCCAGTGTTACCTTTATTTTTTGGTCTAGTGTGCTGATTTTCATTGAATACTACTGATATAATAACTTATTATCATAACTATATGTTATATCACAATATAATATGACCATATTAACTAAGTTATAATAACTTGGGATTTCATTAAGAAGAAACTTGTCTAGGTTTTGAAGGTTGGAAGGTATTTATTTTAAATTGTGTCATCTTGATTTAATCAATAAAGTGAGGTTTTGTATATGTAAGGCAATATATACTTTCATCCAGAATATATGGGACAGGTGCATCATATAAATTGATCAGACAATTACATTAATTACGTAGCTGTTGAAGATATTAAAAGCAAGAATTTGCTAGAAAATGCCATATAATTGCTACTACAGAAACTGAGGCATGATTGTGCTTTATCAGACATACTTATCTGAAGGTTTCTCTTTAATAATTTGTGCTATTAGAGAAGATAAGATAGGTTCATTTCCCAGCACAGAGGAATGAAGCTATTTCCCAGGTTGATGCAAGCAGAAGCAGTGAGCTGTAATAGTTTATTGGGTGCAGTCCCTCACTATCACTGCATTGCACACAGCTGTTTACCAGGTCAGAGAGTGTTTTTATTTTTAGTTCACCGTTAAGGGTGTGTTATAATCTCTTTATTACTTTTTCAGAAAATAGCAGGTACCATCATAAATGTTTTAGTAATGCATTCAGAAAACAGGTGGCAGAGTTTTTACAGACTATTACCACCTGGTGCTGCTGGGGCAGGATGAAGACTGAAACTTCCACTGAGGAACTGTCTAAGATCTCATTTCTTGTAACAATTTCAGTTAAAGTACATCTTAAGAGATGAACAGAGTGGATGACAGTATGACTGAAGACAGGCTTTACAGAAGTCTGTTCCAAAGATGAGCCAATTCAATACTGGACTTCTCTGTAGTTTCACAGTGTTTTCTAGGATTTTACAAGAGATCTTCAGAGTAAAATATTTTCTCACCGTAATTTAAGAGAGTAAGGAGTCAAGACAGACTTTTAAAATGGATTTATTTTGTTTGGAAAGCCTTGTATCTATTATCTGTGTTTTAAGCATCTGTTAGTTAGGTATTGTCTTTTACTATTGTATTAACCTGTAGGACTTTCATTATACTTTCATTGCTTTGGTTTCTTTGGAAAGAGAAGTTTTCTGTTAAAACATCAAATGTGAACTTCATTATAAATAATTAAAACAGTTCTGCTAATTCTGTCTGCAAAAACAGCCAAATAACCAAAATTTTGCTGTTCGGGTCGTGTTTGGATAAACATCTATGAAAGCAGGATTTCTTATCAGATTCCAGCACTTCCACTTGGCATCTCAGCTGGAAATACCAGAAGAAAAGCCTTTCTGTTAGGCCATGGTCATTTCCAGCTCTAGTCCCTGGTGGAAATCAGAGGTGCCAAATTAATTTTGCTCATGAAGGGTTCAATGTAAGTTCATTTCCAAACATGCATTAAGGTTTCTTTTGTATTTCTTCCTTAAAGCCTGTGTGGAGGCTTGTTTTGCAAATGCCAGGAGTTTTTGTGGTTTTGTTTGTTTGTTTGTGTTTTTTGTTTGTTGTTGTTTTTTGTTTGGTTTGGTTAGGGTATTTTTTTCTTTGTTTGTTTGTTTGGCTGAGGTTTGATTTCTGTTCCCTTCTGTTGTTTGTTTTTTTTTTTTTTTTAAATTGCTATTTGTAAACCAGGAGTACCTTCACTTCTAATTGCCGTCAGAGGATGTGACTCCAGCCAATAGTTCTAAAGGGAACCGTTGTTTTCACATATGTTAATTGTCTGTTTTTCTGTAAGAGAGAAAGGAAGTGGTTAAGGGATTGGAGGGAGCTTTCCTTAGGTTAATGATGTGATAGATGAGTAATGCCATGATTGACTCTCACAATTAATAGACAAATATCATGTATTTGGTTCAGAAAATTTTATAGATTTATAGTTATGTTGTACCCCCTTGCGTGGTTACCAAGGGACAGCTGGAGCTGGGCCATCTGGGAGGGCTGGCTTGTTTTGAGGAAGAGATCTCCACCACTGGACAGCGAAGAAGGGATTGATGGACAGAACTTTGGGAGGGGTTAAAGAGTTAAAAAGGAGAAACCTCTGTTGTGAGAGAGAGCACATGGCGGGGAAAAACTTTTGCTCCCGGTGCCATAACCTTTTTTATCTCTTCAGTCTTCTGAAGAGATAAAAAAGGTTAAGATAAAAAGATAAAAAAAGATAAAAAAAAGATAAGAAAGAGATAACCTTATTTTTGATAAGGTTTAATAAACCTTCCTAAACTATGAGAAGAGAGTAGCGCTTTCTCACAATTATTAAGTCTAACCCTTTTCCACAGAGTATTTTTCTCCTGCCCAAGGAGACTTGAGCAGCAATCCTTTAAATTCCCTAAGACTACCCTAATCACTGCACTTCAGCATAGTCTGGGAGTGGGAAGGAGGAGAGTCTTCTTGGCCACTTCAGCTGAAGGTATTCACCTTTTAATAAAAAAATACAGATTAGATGAAGATGTTTAATACACATCTCATAATATTCTGACAAGTGATTAAGCTAAAATATGGTTTTATTCTGTGTGTTTACCCCAACATTTAAATGAGACTGCATATGAATAGATCTGTTTTGGCTGGAGAGGCAGACCAGATTCTCTGTTCCAAAATGTGTTAAAACAAGGCCATGCTTCCAGAAAGTGAGTTGAAGACCTTTGGGGGAGACGGAGAATGTGAGTCAAAGACTTTCAAAATCTTTCTGAGTGCTCTAATGGCAACAGTTAAGATGGCATAAGCCCTTCTTCCAGCAATTTTTCTTTGTGTATGATGACAGATGCAGTAGAAGTGTTGTGAGAACTCCCAGACCTCGAGGGAACATTTAGTTGGATTTTTAGTTCAGTGGATATTTAGTTCACATGGGTTTGGTTTGAGTGGTCTTTCATATTCATATAAGCAGATATTTGAGGTCGAACTGGGACTGATCTTGATGAATTCCCCTCTTTATTCAATGAAGGCACTGTCAGAGGGTCACTCATCCTATGTACCTTAGGCTCAAATCTTATGATAGGCTAAGTGTTTCTTGAAGGTTTCTATTTCTCTTCACAGGAGGAACCTAGATATACAGCTTTGCTTATATTAACTTTTAAGGGCAACAGGTAGCAATTCTGCTGTTAAAAACTGGAAGTATAACTTGTAGAAGAGGATACATTTGCAAAATTCAGACATTTATTCTGTTTGATTACAGTTTGTGAAGTCTTTGGAAAGTAAAATTTTGAATGCCAGCAGTAAAAAAAAAGAAGCAGATAGTGTAACCTTTTTGGTGATGTAGCTGTGGCATAACTACTCTCCCTAGAACTGAAGTCAGGTCTTTAAGTGCTTTTATAAGTTAAGTCCTTATATTTCTTTGTAAAGTGGTTCAGCATAAAAATACCATGTTACCATCAAAATTATTCACTATGCTGCCTTTAAAGCCTTTGATAAAGTTCATACCTTTTTTTTTTTTTCTGTTCTCATGTATAGGTGGTAGACTGTGGCTCTCCCTTATGGCTGATCTGTAGAAAGTGTGCACCTGTTGCCAGATTCCTAATCAGAATGCTGTGTTATCAATATACTGTTGTATATAATCATAGGCAGTCATGTGTCAGCACAAGGAGGGGACAGAAATATCCATGACAGCTAGCAACTTGAGCTATACAACAGGCCCTCTTTAATCCATTCCAGTTTAATTCTGATATTTGTGCTAGAAAAAAAGGGTTATCCCATTGTATGGAGAAGTACTACAGTCTTGGAGAAAGTGAACCAAGTTTTCCTGCTGCTTGAAACAGGAGAGGTGATGATGAGAGTGACTGGAAGTTCACCTAAGGTAACACAGCTACTTTAGCTCAACGCAACATCTTTGCCTAGAAAGCAGGAGTCCAGGCTCACCTCCCGTCTGAAATTAACTATTCTGCTGTGTGTATTTTCTTGAATTCAGAAAACTGCCTGGATTGTACCTGTGAGTTGTCTCTGTTGTGGAACAGAGTAGAAATCCAGCAGCCAAAGTTACTAATCCAGTTATCGGGACATTTCTCATTTCTTCCTGCAGATTTCAGTTTCTTGGCTAAGGAAGACATTTTTTGAATATCAACATCACCAAGAACTGCATTCAGTATAGGCTGTGCACTGTTGTGCTTATAATCCTTGACCCAGACTGTGATCTGGGAAAGGGACAGACTCTTTGCAGTTCCTAATAATTCTTTTGGCCCACTCAAGGGCCAATTAATTTTAACAGTGGTTGCTTACCTGTTTGGAATAAATGAACTTCAGAGAAGGCCAAGGAAGCAGAGCTGTGACACAAATCTGTTCAGATCTCAGTGCCAACAGAGTTTGTGAAATGATGTATTTTTCATGTAGAAAATCCTGGTTCCTTCTTTCTGCATAAAGTATATTTTTTTCCCCATAAGTTAATTAATTTATGCTTCATAATGTTTCTTCTATTACTAACATTGCAGCCTGCTGCACAATATGCACACAGGTGTTTCTTCTTTTTTTAGGCTTTCAAACAACTGTAGGGTGACACTAGCTGTTCAGCAAGACAGCACATACTACCCATTGCTAATTCTTCTTCAAAGCAGCAGTTGAATTAACATAAGCTTTAAGTGGGCGTTATGTATTCATTTGCACATTTTCTGCTGCTGCTTATGACTAGTTTAGCTGCAATCTGCTACACATAAAGGATTACTGCACAGATACAGAGCTTTATAGAAGTAACACATCCTTCAGGTATCTCTGCATAAACTCATACATCACACTATGGGTCATTAATTTTAAATGTCTGGAGGCAGAGAGATACAAATCTCTTTCTCTCTCTTTCTCTACCCTGTCTCACCCACTACCAGCTCTAGACAGACACAGTAAATTGGCACTCCCTGAAAACTACCTCATCATCATGAGTCATGTTTCAGCTTATTGTCCTTTTTCTCTGTTGTCTATTATTTAGGTGAGTTATTTGTTTAAAATACACCCACAATACTCTGGTCGTAAATGAGTCCAGGGTTTTTGGTTTGGGTTCTTTTGGTTTTTTGGTTTTGGGTTCATTTTTTAAAAATTTTTATTTTATTTAGATCAGAATACTGAACCTGGTAAAAAGGAAGTGGTTACTGTGCTTCCTTCTTCATACACCACTGCTATAGAATCCCCAGCCTGAAAGACTGCATGCATAGCCATTCTGCTGGGTGTATTGAAATAACTTTGTTAAACTATTTCCTTAGAAAGAATAAGAAAAAAATTACAGTATAATTCTACACAAGATCTCAAGATCTTTTTTGCAGAAGTTCCAGTAACAGCTCACAACTGCCACTTTATTCTTTTTTTTCTTATTCTGGATAAGCACCATTTGCAGAAAAAAATCAGTACTGTTGCTCCCTGAATTCATATAAATCAGGCCATATGCTATTTCTAGTTCTGGAAAATATGATATTTTTCTTCCTTCTGCTCAGAAATTACTTTTTTTTTTTTTTTTTTTTTACCCAGAGCATATTAGTATCCTGTGTTTTGTTGATGTATACAGTGGTAATTTCCAAGACCACATAGGAAAAAAAGTAAAGTGTGTGCTGCTTGTTTGGATGGTTTACCCAGTCATTGCACAGTGAAGGTAGAACTCAGTCATGAATTGTTCATTTACTATCAGTTACCACTGTGACCACTCTATGCAAGTTGCTTTGCAAACAGAACTATATAGATATGTTTATTCTCTTACCTCACTGAGAGCATTTAATAAAGAATGCACGTAGGGCAGTACATAAAAAAATGTATGGCCTTTTTTGTTGTTTGCTTCATTTCTGTTTTTTCCTGACCTCCATTTTATGTGGCATATGTCAGGGGAGGTTAAGCATTTTAGTACTACTTCTGTCTGCACTTTCAAACACCTTTTCCTACTGCCTCTGGTTGCTATGTATGAAAACCTGTGCATGGTATCACTGATGCCAGATTTCGAATGTCATGCAAGGTAGAAGAGCTATTCCAAGGGCAGGTGGCTAAAAGTTAGACTGTGACTGAAGTATTTTAGGCCCTAGTGTAAGGTCATGTATCTTTCTGATATCTCCAAGCAATGTAGCACAAGCTGCCTTACTTCCTCCACTCTCTTTGCTATCACTGATTTACTGAGCCAGGCTGTAGTTGTGAGAGGTGAAAGGAAGGGTGGCTGACAAATTGCAGAAACCACTGTAAGAACTGAGATGGAAGGGCTGATGTCCATATTTCAAAGACAGAATATTCTGTATGAAATCCATATCTTGACATTCTCATTCATTTCAAATAATTTCTGATAAATTTTTCCTTTTTCTTGTAGTGTAGCGTGCAGTATACAGTCTCCAACCACTAACAGATTGCTAGTTAGGAACCCTACTTGATAAAGAAAACAATTAACATTTGAACTCACTTTGAAATGCTGAACATACATTCTTTAAACAACTTTTTTTATATATTGTTGGCTACTTAGTTTGTTCATGTTCATCCCTGAATATAAAAAAAAAAAAAAAAAAAAAAACCAAAAAAAAAACAACAGTGGAAATATCTTGGATGCAGTAACTGAATGATAAGTTGACAAGTTTCTTTTCAGCTGTAGGTGAAATGTCCCTGTTGTCATGTATGCTATTTGAAATTTTAAAAACTGCCTTTTGAAACAGGAGTTTTCCAGCAGGGAAAGACAAAAAATATCATCATACCCTAAACTTTTTATTTAAACCAGAACAAATGAGTGCCACACTAAAATCATAATTAAGAGGTTTTTTCTTACTTGCTCTTATTATTTTTTTTCACATTCAATTGTACAGTTTTTGAGTTCTTAGTAATAACACACTGCATCCATTCTCATGAAAGAAAAAATCAAGCCTTTGACATGGGGTCATATTCCTCTCCCCAGATTTTGCCCATGAAATATGCATTCATTTAATCTAAACTAATCAAGCAGGTTCCATTTGAAACACCTCCATGCCACCTTAATACAAGTGTCTTGGGCCAGTGGGATGAATGGCCCTCTGGAGATGCCTGCCTTTCCATTAAAGACAGATGGTGCCTAGATGACCATCCTAGATTTGATGACATCTAACTTTTAGATTATTAAAGCCTAATGAGGTAAATTGCATGTAAAATCTCATAAAAATTGATATGATACAACATGGACTTAACAACTTTTTATTTAGAAGAAATTCCAACACTAATTATAATATAGAAGAAATGTAAAATAAGTTAGATACAAAAATCTTTTGCTATTATATTACTTTGCAATATGACTTCACATGAAACAAGTCAACAATGAAGGAAAGAGAAATTATCATTCTCCTCAAGAGAAAAAACCACCTCTCATTATTTGCTCTGTTCCCTAGGTAGACTGGTGATTCCCATTACCCTCCATCATCCTCTCTAAGAGTATGGGCAATAGAAGAAATAGAAGAAAAAAGTTGTCTGTAAGAAACAAAGGATAGTCCAGGAGAACAGGGCAAATTAGGAGGACAATAAAGTTGATAAATTATGGGAAATTGAATTCAATTAAGAAAAAAACAAGTGCACTTACCAGTCTTTAAAAATGTCTCTCAACTGGTTCATCCTTATCTGCCTAATTTTGTTAAAATGGTGCTTCCTAAATGAAAATTATTTCAGCATTAATTTACTGTGTGTTTTTTTGCAGTGTATTTGGTAAACTCATTTACAAAAGCATTCTTGTTATTCAGGACCACCACCACACGTAAAATACAAAGTCTCATTTTGTAAAGCAAAAAGAAAGCATAAAAATAAAATACCATGGTGTTATAACCCCCCATATATAAATAATTTCATTCCATACACTTACTTTCGCAATAGTTTCAGCCGTGTGATTTCTTCTGTGTTAGCAGCTGTAATGACTTGAGAGAATGGCATTTTACTAGTGGGTAGTGATCATCCATTTGCATATAGGAAAGAGGATTTTGTAATAATTTTTCTTCAGATATAAATAGCAGAGAAAATTATTACAGTTTGGGGACTTTCAGTAACATTTTGTCACCAGAAAGCTGAGAAAATGCCTTTGAAAATCTCTCAGCTAGCTGTGGGATGCACATCTGTGCATGCATCAGATTCTGCTGATGGAAGCTTCTAGGCAAGCACTATTATTGTAGTGAGTTGTCTGCATTCACTAATGACCAGAAGAATATTTTATCAGAAATCACTTTCTGATGTTGGAACCTTGGACCTTAATGCTTAGATCAAACAATAGAACTTCAACATATAAAGCCTCATTTTGTTACTTTTATGTCAGATCTTTCTATTGTGTATTTGAAGCATTCACTGGCTTCTGGAAGAGCCATTTTATGCCTCAGCACCTCCAAAAATGAGACTGTGGAAAACTGACTTGAAAATTTCATGTAAGTAATACTGACTGAAAAGCAACGACATTTCAAGATGTTTTGTTTAAGATATCTGTTAATGATGCAAACTTCTGTATTTAGGTTTTGGAGGCATTTGTACTTTCCACAAAACAAGTGCCGCTACTAAATTAGCTAGTTTGAGCAATCATCCTTTTAATAATAATTAACCCTGTGAATACTTGTTGGACGGCCAGCCTGGAGCTTTTCCATCATATTCCTTGTGTTTAATGAACTATGGCTACACAGGGGCTTGCTGTCATTTGGGTATGTGGTCCCATCATAATCAGTGAGCGACCCAGAGTATCACTACTCATCAATATGGATGTGGTTGTACTGTTTGTTTCTAAAGGAAGATGGCTCATAAATGGCAGGGGGAGAAAAGGACTCTGTAAATCTGAAGACAAATAGTACATTCATTAAAACCAAAAGTTTTCTAAATAGAAGCAATTCTGTTAAATTCAGTAGGATTGCTGTCTCAGAATGCCATTACCCAAAGCTACATGGGAATCTTGTCTGTAGAACTCCCATTAATTTTGATGTGAAAATTTCTGATGATGATTATTACTATTTCCCTTTTGTTCAAATGTTTCATCTAATTTTTTTTTTTTTTAACAGAAGCCTTACTTATGCTTGAATGTGCTTATCTGGAAAGGTTGTAACATTAGCCCTCATTCAGCAAATGTTTAAGATAATTACAGACAACACAGATCATAAGAAGCCATGATAGGTATCGGACCACAGCCTCTCTGCTCTAGCTGATCAGATATTTGAGAGATCTGAAAGTATGTTAGTGGTGTTGTAAGGCAATGCCAAGACAACAGGTTTCACCCAAGGATATAGTTCAGACTATGGCATAAGCAGTAGCTGTTACACTAACTTGCTTAATGTCTCATTATGTCATTTTTTGCACCTGCTAAACTTCAGAAATCCATTGGTTACAATGGATCCACAATCCTAGGAAGGTGCTATAGTAAAGAATGGTCAGACAGGTAAAAAATGGGAGAAGTATAGACTGTCTTTGCAGTTAAGATCTAAATTAAAGTCCTTTTATTTTGCTTTTAACTGGGAAAAAATAAAAAACACAACAAAACAATGTATGTTTAAATATTTTAAAATGCTACCTCTATCTTGCTATTTAGAAGCAGATATGTACTCTCACACATATATATGCATATATATGGATATCTGCCCTTTTAAAAGGAAATAAATTCAGTCACATGTCTGTGGAGCTCCTATATCATTCAATTAGCCCCAGGGTGTTAGGGTGATATTGTCCTTTATGAATCTGAAAGGTTAAAAGCCTGCCTAAGTTAGGCATCTTCATTTATTTCAAGAATCAGACTCATAATTTGTCTCCGTGGTCACTGGTCATTTCTGGAGGACAGTTGTTGCCTTCTGCCTTCATTTCTCTCCAAGACCAGAAGAATCACTCAGCAGGTGCCCAAACTTCTGTATAAAATACAGAGGCAAGTACAAGACTGCCTTTGACTGGACTCACATTTTAGATTACTAAAATTAGAGAGGTCAATCCTGCCCATTTAGTTTTATTATCTTGGTGTTATGCAGTAAATGCAGACTACAACAAATATTATCATTGTAAGTTCCCAGAACTTCAAAGCAAGGCATTGTGTGTGTTTTCCTGAATTATTTATCTAAACTGGGCATGAATTTTAAATATTTGACTGAAATTTGAATAATGTCTTCAGCACTTGGCTGGCATCTTCAATAAACATGTACAAGTAAAGTTTTAAAAACATCAGAAGCTCATGTCTTCTGCTAAAAGTATTGGTTCTGTCTTCAGCAGCTTCTTGTGAAGCAAAGGAAACTATTGTAAAAAATACATCCATCTGAGAGCAAAGACAATGAGAATAAATGCAATTGTCTTGACTCAGAGTTTGAACCCTTGATTTTAAATTGGTAATTAGCTCTCTTTGGCCTCAAGAATGTTGTATTTCTGAAACAGAAATGATTACAAAACAACATAAGTTTCTTTATTTAAAAGTTTCAGTCTATTTTTTATATGATTATAGTGAAGCACAATCTATACCAAAATTGCCAGCTGTGCAGAAAAGACTTATTATGAACAGGATGTGAAAAGAAGACCTACATATTCCTATTAATTTCATATTGTCTTCACCAATGCTTCTTGGACATTAGGGTGTAAATAAATTAAGTGTGGTCATTCACTTCATATGTTCAGACTTTTGGGAATAGGTGAGATATTTAGAAGCTCAGCACTGTCTCTTCAGCAACTGATATCAAGACCTTTTTAATTTAAAGACTACTATTGATGGACTATCTTTTTTTCCTTCATTTTATTTCTCCATAAAAGAAAGAACTTTACAGTGATTGATTTTTTGCACATGACTAAAAAAATCTTAGCTTGAAAATTTGGGGATATAATGAGTGACATTTATGTAAAATCTGCCTCTATTCCAAAACAGTAAAAGCTTTTCTGGCTTTTCACCTCCAATCTCGATCAAAGGCAAAGTAGAAACAAGTTTGAATAAATGTCATCTCTCATACTTTTTCTTCCCTAGAACAAGCTGACCATCTCCACCTGTCAACCCTTAGGAACAACAGTCCTGGTGGGGCAAGTTCATGGGAGATGGTCCTGCAGTAAGGCTTTCGAACGTGAAAACTTGCTCTTCTTAAAAAAGATTAGTACCTGATCTTTTCCATAGCAAATCATGGCAGCAGAGCCCTGTGATTTTCATTCACTTTCCCTTTAACAAATTTCTCTGTGCTCCTTTTTGTTTCTATGTCTATTTTATTTATATTCTTCTGGATAAGAAAGCCCACTCAAATATTGTGTGTAAGAATGATGTAAAGTAAACTTCTCTTGAGGTCCAGAAGACTTTTTCTCCTGCTGTACCACACCTGACAAGCAACTGCTCTCCAGCTTCTAAATTTGAGCACTTATTAGAAATGCTTTTACATCAACTGGCAAAGTGACAATAGAACAGTCTTATCTACAATAGAAGGAAATGTTCTCTTCAGAAGTATTATGCAAAAACAGAAGGGAAATAAGCATTAAAATAAAGCACTTAAAAATAGGCTACAAAGTCCTTAATGTGTCTTTCCATCATCTCAAGACGATATGAGATAATTATAAAAAAAATATATGTATATATATTCCTAGGCCAATCACCACAACTTTTTGGGACTTGTCTGGTGTATCTACATATACATAATCATTTTCCTGTCTGTTGCATGAGTTCATCTGCACTGGTTTTCACACTGATTCTGAAAATAACTTCCTTGGTTATTCCCATTACACTTCCCTGCCTAAACTGGTGGGCACAAATACATAAACCAAATACACAAGCACAGGATAATTCTCTCTCTTGAATCTCATATTGCTTTTCACAAAAAAGATAACATTGCTTTTCAGAGACAACATGCCATTACAGTAAAGCATTATTTCACAGTACAGTCTAAGGGGTAACCACAGTCATTCTTTGACAGGGAGCTCCCTTCTGATAGGGAGTGATGCTATGGTTTCCTCAACTCCAGACAGTCAGAAATCATGGGTTGAGTCCATTCTCAACACATATAAGGTAATAACTAAGAAATGCCAACAGCACATTTCTTTGTTTTGTTTTTCTTGGTGTGCTCATAGCATGCTTTCCAAGTGTTTTTTTCAGGCAGGAATATTTTTATTTAGGTTTTTATAAAACTGGAATTATGCTTTGACTCCTCATCTCCAAGAGCTGATGTCTTAGAAAATGCCTTAAAGAAATGAAGGCCTCAGAAACATTACAGGAGGTGGGAGCACATATATTAGAAAATCATTGAAGACTTGATGAGGTATTTCTATACTACAAAATAAAACTGTGGCACTAAGAAAATTGTGCAAAATTTAAATAATGGAAATTAGATATTGCTAGCTGATCTTTAAAAGGAATTGTACACACATTCATGGTGCCAATGTTTAACTATTCAATTTAATAAAAGCAGTAAGAAATATGGTTTTCATTTCACTGCCTCTCACTATTCATACAGGCTAATTCTCACTTTACCAGTGGTTCATTTCTTCAATTACAGGATGTACCTTCATTACACTTGATATATTATATTAAACAGTAAGTGTCTTATGCTAATATACAGAAACTTTTGGTTGCCAGGCATCGTCCTTAAAGGAAAAAAATACTTTTAATTAAACAGTTGTCTTCAATATGAATAGCTGTCATAAGTTACTGCCATTACCCAAGGGGTAATGTTTCCAAAGCTCATTATGGAATTATTCAAAAAGAAATCCCACACCAGCATTTACTGAGTAGTACATGGAATACATAAATACAGTCAAATTGCCAAGCAGACGGTTCTCCAGTGTGGCCACAAAGGAATGAATTGTATAACAACCAAAGAAACTTTGGGCATTTTCTACAGTTTCCCATTGTATTCTGTGCAGAAATGAGACAACAACATTTATCATTTGTATAACTTCTATTATCACTGAAATATTCATATTTTGCTCTCTAATCCTTATCCCAGTATTAGATCTTCCTCAAAATTCCAACTTCTTTCAGTTATGACTAATGTTATAATTTTTTTCTGGATTACAGTAACAAGAAGAATAATTATTTGATATTGATAAGGAAAATTTACTTATTCATGAGTCTTAAAAAAAAAATCAAACTTCCCAGGAATTGTGTTAAACGCATAGATCTTCTTTATTCTCTTTTAAATTTGTGTTTCTTTAAGAAGACTTTCCTATTTGTTCTGTGTCATTATAGCGGGTTTGTCAGCCATGTGTGTCCCTGAACTTCTAATAACTTTTGACTCTGTCAGCTGACTTCAGACTAATTTGATGCAGAGGTGGAACTTTCATAAAGAGTTCCTGAGTACATAATTCATAAAATCTGGTTGGATAGAGGATTACGTGTCCTAATAAAGGAAAGGTGCCATATGAACTTATATTTGGTTATGTACCAAATAATTAAACTAGGAAAGTGGCCTAACAAGTCCCCTGCTGCATGGAAGATTCAGTCAAATTTGTCTTCTTTTTGATATCAAATTCAATTAAGAATGATAATAATGAACACCTTTGGCAGCCTTTAACTGAAGCTCAGTGATGAACTATCTTACCACACACTCCTTGATGATATAAGACAGTTTGGATACAGCTGTCTGTTTCCTTCTCATACTACTCCATTTCTGCAGGGCAAACTATGTTGCTCATCTTGGATTAACCTTTGCTGGAGCCAAGCACATACAGCAAACTCCAAAGACTCTCTTTGGGTTGGTTGAAACAGTTTGAAGCAATTTGTAACCAACTTGTAGAAAAAAGCTTGGATGAAGGCTTCCTCCAGGTGCTCAGAAATCCACTAGCAGTAGTTAGAACATCCTTGTAAACAAGGAATAGAATAGAAAGTCTAATAGAAAGGCCTTTTGTGTCACTATCCAGCATATATGAAACATGGTGCCAAGGAGGAAAGTCAGTGAAAATGACAACAAGACAAACGAGTCTTGTTGTCTTAGCAGCAAAACAAAATTGCACTTCAGAGTCTAAGTAGGTGAGTCATATGATAGGAAATGAGATAATTAACAGAAATAGAACCCAAACCAGGGACAGTGGAAAAACTGCTTCAATTCTGTCACCTCAGACTGAAAGGGTGTTTGTGGTGACTGTTTTTCAGAAAGCAAAGAGAAGTACATGTGATAGTGCTAAGAAACTTTGTTATTATATGCAATTTTGCAAGCATTAAAAACTTCCTGATTTTTGGCGAGACAATGTCAAGGAATTTGTGCCTCCAGGCTTTGGGAGATGTTGGTCAGAGGAACAAATTAAAAACTTGATTATTATCTAAAAATAACTATTGTGAATAAAACATTCAGAGAAGATAAAAAAGAATAAAAGTGGATGCTTACATTTCTCCACTGAGGAAAAAGGTGCAAAGAGCAAAAAAGTTTTAAATAATTATTTGGTGAAGAATGCATTGAAAGAATAAGGGATGAGAGGTAAAAAAGTGGATCTGAATGAACAGCAGTTTTGAAAGAACCAGTCATGCTATAGCAAGCATTAAAAAAAAAATTCAATAAGCACAGATATATCTGAAGTTTTGTAAGACAGGTTTGGGAATTACTTACCTGAAAAAATAACTTATTGCAGTTTGATGAAATTTAAGTACAAAAGGAATTATAAGAGGAACAAGAAGTAGGTTGAGATACCAGGTAATTCACAAATATCATTAGGCTGAAAATTCATTAGCAGTGGTGCTTATGTCTCACCAAGCCTGGTCTTTTGTGCTTAAGAGTTTGTAACTATAGTAATAGAATAGGTTTTAAAAGGGTTTTTGTTTTCAATGGAATTGTTTACATGACCAGAACAACTGAAATGATAGTTTAATAGGTTGAAAGTGTTTGTTGGTTTGTTCTTTTTTTTCTCTAGATACAAAGAAATGCCACTTACTAAATAGCAGAACTGAAACTTCAACTAAAAAGTAACATGGCAACAGAGATGAAAACAAGTTCCTGTCTTGGAATCACACCTCTTGTTAAACATATTGTTTTGTATGTATAATGCACACATAGATAAATATTTTAAGAGTTTAACTATGTTTTCAAACTAACTGAAAAAGTTACTTGACATTCTTACTTTTGGAGGATGAGGCTGTGAGGTAGCCTTTTTGTTTGAGGGTTTTTTTGCAAAGTAGAAGGACCTTGCACAGTTCTGCAGTTTATGGGTTTGTAAAATGGTAGCTGCCAGCAGCCTTTTTCATCCCACTTTATTCACCCAGTAATACATCTTTTTTGTTTCTCCACAAATTAAATTAGAATTCATAATTCTATATCTGAATTAGCTTCCCACAGAGAGCCTTATTATAACAAATGAAGTTGTAATAACTCATTTTAACCATTTCATCTATAAATTGGTAGAAAGTACTTTATGTGTTTCTGTAAAGGAACAGAGCTTACTTTTAAAGGAAATTTAAGAGAATTATATGTACAGTATTGTGAGTGACTGATACATTTTTGCATGTCTGTCATTACAGTATTTTAAGCATGAAATAACATACCAAATAGGAATGTTAGCAGAAGACCTCAATAGGATTTTCAGAGAAATAAGACTGAAAAGAAAGAAGTAACTCTTTTGTGAAAAGAACAGGATTCTGTTGATGTGTTAGTGTACGTGGAAATGTATTCTAAAGAATACCAAGATTTCAAATAAAAACTGCAGCCAGAAGTGTTGATAGACTTTCTTATTGTGGCATACTGTGCTTACCCTGCAGGCAATTCTGAGTGATGTGGCACCTATTAGGCTTTATTTATAGATAGACACACAAACTAGTGCATCTGCATTTTAAGCCATTCTTTAAGAATAGCAATTATGAAAATGGTTACTGTTTTTTTCATCTCTGTTAGCATATTCCTAGCTGTCAGGGAACACTTGGGCAGAAGAGGGCTGTTCTGGGGCTGGGGGCTGGCAGTGCCAGGCAGTGCCAGGAAGGGTGACGCCCTGCAGCACCTGTACAAGGTGAGCAGGGCAGGATGGTGGCAGTGGCTGGGGACAGCCACAGCCCAGCTCAGATCCTTGTGGCTCTCTTTCCCAGGAGATTGGGCAGGGCTGCTTGGAGGCACCACCTCAGGGTGCAGTCAGCCAACTTCCTTGGCATTGGAGGAGGCTTTGGAGACTGTTGAGGTGTTCAAAACCCTGACACAGGCTCTTGACCTTGTCTTTTCTCATTTCTCACTCTTTGAATTTTCACAATACAATTTTCTTTCTCTTAAGTATAACTTTATCTTGATGAATCTCTGTTTCTGACTTAAAGAAAAATGTGTATTATATAAATGGTCTTTTTATTGTCAATACCATGTTCCTCAGGGATTTCCATCTTCTATACTGGCAGCCTTGGTTTAAAAATGCTTACTTTGGAATCCTTTTTTAGAATATTCCAAAGCAAACATTTATATTACAAACAAGAGTGTCAGGTACTTTTATTTCACTACACTACAAAAGAAGACTGTAACTGTGCCTGAGACCTGAGTTATTCAAAGTCAGAGGAATTTCCAGTCCTAATAATTCCTTTTGTGTATTCTCTGATTTTTTGTGCATGTAATTGCTTGAAATTGAATTGATAAGGATGGAACAAATTTATGGCTTTTAGATATTCATGTGTCCATATGTATTGCTCTGTTAAGAACAGAAACCTAGACATTACTTGGTAGATATTAACCTTAGATATTACCGTTCACAAATCTGTCAATGTTAAGTGGTTATATTTAAAGCAGGGATTACACAATGCCACTTCCATCATATCAAGTTTTGTTTCTCTTAACAAAATTGTCATCAGTCTTTACCATTAGAAAGCCTGTATACTTAAGTGTCTTTGCCTAAAATTGTTCATGTTTCTTGGACAGGAATATTCCGAGCAACTAAAAATTCATTGAGTGATATCCTTCACCATTCTTGCAAAATGTGTATTTTTGTAACATCTGTAATTTTTGCTCTTATACCACCACAGATCATTAAAGGTGAATTTATTAACCTTGGAATAATTTTATCAAATGTTTATTTAACAGAACACAAGCAGTTTAGATTAATGTTTATTGCTTATGATGGTAACAAGCTTCTCAATGCTTTCTAAAATACAATATGTAACAGAGTCCAAGGAGAGCAGCATAAAAATGAGTCGATCAAAACACATACAAATCCCATAAATATATAATTCTTTTCAGGTAAAGAAGTCACTGAGTTCACTCAGTTTGAATTTTTCTTTCTTATTTAAATTGTAACAATAAAAACTAGGAAATGGCAAGTTTTCAGGAACTCAAAGTCATCATTCAAAACCTGACAGTCCACTGGAGGGGAGGTTGAGTGTGGAACATTTAATGGCAACTGTATCACTACTTGTGATATTAAAAGTTCTTTTAAAGTCATTAAAGTCTTTTTCCTGATGGCAGTCTATTATGCTTCCCCTCTGCTCTCTAGGAAGAGTTGGTTTTCATTTCAGACCATTATGTTCAATTCTGCTGGGTAAAAAGTAGGACAGCAGACAACAGAAACATTTTTCTTTTAGGACTGTTCTCTCAGTGCATTTCGAAGACATCAGTGGCTGAGGGACCTGAAGTTACTTCTGTTACACAATCTGAACCTCAATTTCCTAATTCCTGCTTCCAGTGGTTTTTATTTGCTCTTTATTTAATACTCAGAAGTAGTATGAATGTCACGTGTCTGTGTAAAAGGTTTATAATCTTAGTTAAATAGGCTTCTTAAAGTGTAATAATTGTGAAATCACATCACTCGGACTCAAAATAGTTAAAAGAGCCACAAGCTAAGCAGAGAAAGAAATGTCATCTTAGACTAGATAAAAATGTTAATTAAGAACTTTTACATGCTGAAGTTGAGAGGAAATATCTTCATGTTCTATGTCTCTGAATAGGAACAATTACCCTGACAGATTTTTGAAAACTTTACCCAGAAACAACATTGCACTAGCTAGAAAAATGTTAATATCTGTCTCCTTTTCCTGCCCAGGTATTAAGACTTATTATACAGAGACTTCAATGGCATATTGCCAAGAAGTACTGAAAATCCAATCTCAATATGTACAAAATTACAAACAATGCATGCCAAATTAGTTATGCAAGCAGTTGTCTGGCTAAATTTCTTGTAACCTAAACTGATTCTGCTCCAAGCTGCTTTCCAAATGGATTTGATCTAGGGTGCAAACTTGATCTTCTGCTCATGATGGATGGCAGTCATTTACCTATTACTTTTATTACTATTAATTAAATCTTTTGAAGTTTATGGCTTAAAATGTTTTTTTTTTAGATCTATATTGCTTCAAGTCAAGGTTAACAGGAAAAAGTGAATCTTCTAGTCCACTGTAAATCTAACAATAATTTTCCCGAATGATGGAGACATTGATTCTCCCATAGCCATTTGAAGGTAGCACATGTATATAAATATATCTCTCTATATACACACACATTCACACATACGTATATCCACACACTAGAATACATGCATTCACATAGAGACATACACATACAGAGATGGGAAGGTTTTTCAAAGTGAAGAGTTTGTCTTTGTACTCACTTTCTACTAAGATCAATAAAACTTCTGAAATCCAATTTGTACCTTTGAAAAAGCTTCTCCATCCAGATTATTTTCAGAGCTAATATTCAACAGATTAACCCTGTCGTCTCATCAACAGAAAGAAAAAGGGCTTAACTTCTATTTTGGCACTTATGTTAGAAAACTCCTTCACCTTACTGGAAAAGAAACATATTGTATTCCATTTGCTGTATTTTATCTTTTCTACAGGTAATAAGAATGTCTGTACCACTGAGGTTCATGTTATTTAGCTTCTCATAAATTTTCCCTAACTGCAGTAGCACTTCTTAAAGCATTTAATAAAAAAACAATTGAGGGCAAAAATATGACTGTTATGTCACAGTTACCATGCCAATTTTTAGCAGGAGAGAGGAGGGGGAGGGAAATACTGTTAATTAATTAATACTGTACTATAAGAATAATGAATAAAATTATAGGAGCAGATAAGTGTTTGTTTTGACAACCATCTCTTCATTATTGTTTTTCAATAGTAAATTATTCTGAGTTACATTTTAGAATCAAAACATGATATCATTTGCAGTTATTTTGTGAGGACTGTGGAAGTCTTGAACAAGAAAATATCTTTGCTAAAACACCTTAGGTTTCAGCTGAAAAATAAGCAATTATATTTCACCCTGAAAAGGGTGGCAGCTCTTTTCTGATGGCTTTAACTAGTAGTCTCCTCTTGATGCTGAAACATGGACATCTGTTTTTCCTTAAGATGATGTTTCTCAGTTATCCAAGGTCCAAATGGCTCCTGTCTGTCCCACAGCCTGTTCTCATAGTATTTTTCTGTCTGTATGTACTTGGCATTGTCCATCTATACAAAATCTAATCACTTTACGCTACTTGATCATTCCTGCTATTAGTCCTCCCTTAAGTTTCATTTTTTCAAGCTTTTAAAATTCCTCATTACTGCTTTCTTTTCTTCCTTGCTTCTTCTACCATCTTTTCTGTCCCTTCTCTAAAACTAAACCCGGCCCAGGTTCCCTTGTAGAGAGGCTCCTGTTCCTATCCTGCTTCTCACTTTTGCACAGAAACCTGTTACTGCCTCCAACCCACCAAGGATTTAGCCAATGCTGACACCTCAGCTTTCCTTGCCATGTCCTTCATTTCCCACATATACAAAGTGCTTTGCTCTTGACACCTCTTGGCTCTTGATTTTTGACCTGAATTTCCCCATCTGGCACTGAATCTGCACTTGTGTTCTCTTATGGGAAGTAGTATTTTTATTATGCTGTTTTGTTTTTCACTTTTTCTTTGTGTAGCCTCCAATTTCTTTCCCTAGTTTTATCTCTCCTGTTGAAGAACACCTGAGTCTTTTAGTTGCCTTTGTTCCAAGTTGCTATTAATTAGGCCAGACTAATCTTACCTAATTTTAGCTGTCTAAAAGCTAGGATGCAGCCTGAGCCGCTCATCCTACTTTTTTACTTCTGAAGTTAAGAGAGAAAGGCAATTTGAGAGACTAAATCATGATGCTTTCATGTCTCAGGATGGGAAGATATAGTCTGTAGAGGTGATTATTTTTCTAGATTGATTGTCAGAGAGATTTACACAAATAGATTTTATTGCACAAGTATTTTTAATTATTAAAATCAATCCTTCCAACACATGTTCTATTGTAATTTCAGCCCCTAACATTTCCTCTTATAATCTCTCAGACATATTCCACAGAGGTCTGTATAAACTAATATTTTCAATTTCAAAATTACTAAACTAATATTTAATTTAAATAAATTAATGTTTCATTTTTCAAGAGTAAAACTCTGTTTCTGACAATATAGTTGACTACCTATTTTTTTTAAATTATTACATTATTGAAAATAGTTTCTTGTGCTATCTTTGGCTTTTCACTTTTGTTATTGGACTGATGGCTAGGATGGTTAAAAGGTGTGTCTGTCTCATAAAAAGGATGGTTTTAATTCAGGTTTGAATACACAGTTGCTGACTGGAAATTAAATGTGTTCATTAGTAATGTAAGAGGCTTATAAGAACTTATGGTTTTTTAAACTTGAGAAAAAAAATGAATGGCACCTAGTTATTCTAAAAATGACAAAAACTAATAAATGAAACCACCAAACAATAGAAAATTAGTTTGCTGATTATGTTAGATGTCTAAAGACAAGAAATATGTCATAGAAATAGATAGAACTGGAAGCCTTAGTATTTGATCAGCAGTATGACTTATATGGCATAATAAACATTTAATGGTATAATAGAAAGATAAAGTTCATGATACACAAGTCATATGATATTAGTACTAGCAAATGTAATAAAGTATGCTAATGTTAAATATGTATTATTTTACATCATCTTTTATAGGTAGCATGAATATAAAATATTAAACCATGCAAACTTAAAACAATAAAATCAATATTTATATCAATGCGAGAGGTCAGAAACTGAAAAAGGAAGGAGTGCTGATCTAGCTCAAAGGCATATCTGGTCTGAAGTCCAGAATGCTGTTGAACCCAAAGACATCTGAGGCATGACAGCAAAAGATGAAAAGTATATCAGACTAAGGGTTACAGTGAGCCATTGAGTCACTCCAGGACAGCCAAGTGAGTCAAGGTGGATATAACTTTGGATAAAGAAGAAAAAAAATTCTCTGAATCAGGGAACTGAGTGGTTTTACAAGGGCACAAAATGAACTTTTGCTGGTAGAGGAATTTTGAAGCTATTCAGTAGATTCATGGAATGAGCTGAGGATTGGATAGAAAAAGTAAAGGATGCAACAGAAGGGGTTTATTCTCCACACTACAGAGTAACTAATATTGGCTGAAGGCAACTTGGGCAATGGTGATCCAAAGTCACAATGGTAGGAAGAAAAATAAGGAAAAAGGTGTGACAAACCCAGAAGATTTGAGATAGTTTTTAAATAGCTCTGGGGAATTGCAAATTAACATTCTCCTCAGAGAAAGTCCAAGAAAAAAAAAAAAAAAAAAAGAACACGCAGAGGAATGCTGACAATCTCTTAAGGAGATAATATTCAGCATAATTCCATGTTATGGTTTAGGAACTGGATTGAGCACTTCCAGGGTTGAAGATGGGTAGCTTCCAGATTTTGGGAGGCATGACTGAGAGTCCAAAAGATAGAGAAAGCAGATTCACCTTTTTCTCTTTGAGGATGAGCTGGGAAAAATTATACGGTCAGCTAAACTGTAATTCATGGAAAATGTTGCAGCAAATAATTAAGTAAACTGTGCATAAACTGATAGAATGTGTAAGCAGACACAATCTAAAAGGAAGACGGGTAACTTCCAATATGCATTCGTCAAAAAATGTTACTGTCAGTGTTTTAATAAGGAGAAATACTAATTTTGACTTGCTGCAATCTGTTATGCACAGATATTACGTACATTGTACAGAAACACACTCTATACATCTGACATTGGACAATATGGCATATTAACACAAAACACACTGATAGTGACAGTGTATTTATACATGTGAATTATGGGTTTCTTAATTTCCTAATATTTACTGATCTACTTGTCTATACTGTCAGCAAACCTGACACTATAGAGCATCTTTTTGATTGTCTAAATCAATTACCCATCAAAAGATGACAGGAAGTAGGACTTTTTTTCCACCCATAATATATGCTCCCAAATACATTGACAAAATCAAAGAGAGAAAGCTTACTGAACTAATTTATTTGAGGAAAAAAACCTGTTCTCATGGTTGTGTTTCCCACATTTTATGAACAAAAGCACTTGGAATAGTAAGTGTGTAGACCTTTGAATGCAAGAAAAGCATGTGTGTGGAAATTCCTTGCCTATTAATGCAAGAAATTAAGCATTTTGGCTGTACTCCACTGAAAGAAAAATGTAAGGGACACATTTATATAGTAAACCAGAACAATTGAAAAGAAATAATATATATAGTGTAATAAAAGCTTGCTTTACTGCCAAGAAGTAAGTTTTCATGCCAAAAATGTTCCAGAGCACAGCTGCCAAAAAAAAGCTGAGAGCATTATGAAACACACTAAATCTATACATAGAGGGGGCTTGGAGAAGAAAAAAAATATTGTATTTATTCTTAGAATTCAAGTGTATGAAATCATTGTGGTTATTTTATGCAAAATAAGCGAGGCTCTGAGCATGCTGGCAAGCATTCAAGAAAGCATCATGTTGCCTGAAAAGCATGTTGGTCTTTGAATTCAGGAGAAAGGCTCAAAGAAAGATATTTGAGTGTTTGAAGCAAGCTAAAAATCCAAAAATGACACAAAAAAATCCATGTGCTGTTTGACATGGCTTAGTAATAGTCCTGACAGTGTTAAGCTAGCTCAGGGCCTTGTGAAGGTGATCTCAAATGCACAGAGCAGGAGTCCTGTGATTGTCTTGAAGGAGATGAAAAGTGGATTGCCATTGCTGCCATGTGGATTTCAAATGAAAACCTCCATGAGGAAGCAAGAGCCTCCTAGAAACTATTCCTAGTCTGCTATTTCCAAAACAGCACCGCAACCAACAGGTCATGGGGGCTTTCCTCTTGAAGTTAGTCCTTGGAGGGGTCAGAAAAATCAAGACTGAGAGATCCGGGAGATGACCTGGAAACCCAGGGCCGGTGACAAGGCATGATGATAGGAGATGGAGCTGCCATCTTCTGAGAAGAGACTAAAGGGATGGGTTCTCTTTCTGGGGAGAGAAGCCTGAGGGATGACAGGCTGAGGATTAAAATTCCTGAAGGCAGTGGGTAAGGTGAAGGCAGAACTGTTATTTACCAAACCTCACACTACTGGCAGCAGAGAGCATTCAATGACGCCAGTACGAGGTGAGCTTAAAATAGATAGGAGGAAGTGCCTCTTTATACATCAGGAATCAAACTTTTAGAGCTTGCTGCCACATGAGGCTTTTTATTCTCATCTATGGAAAAGGATTTCAGACGCATTCTCCTCCTTATTCCTTCTCGTGGTCTGGTGAAAACGTCTCAGGGCTTAGATTGCTTGTGATATGTGATGCAGGAGCCTAACCTCTGTCTGATTGCTGCACAGCAGCTTCAGCTCCTTCCTTGGCATTATGAATTCAGTGGCTAGGAGTGTGCTCTTAACTTGGGAGCACTACAACATTGCCTGCCACAGTGTCTTGCTGGTTTTGTTCAGTGTCTGCCCTTTTGCCTGTGAAGACAGATAAGCAGGCACATTAATTTCTCTTCCAAGTTTAATTTATGTAGCATTTTCCAGCTTCACATTTTCCTGTGAAGCAAGTTGGATTAAATATGGTCACAAAACATGGAAAAGAGCAGTAAATCATAAACATGTGTGATGGGTTACTTAACACAGGTGTCAAGAGAGAAAAGTATCTAGAAAATATGATTTGCAAGCTCAAAATTTTGATAATTAGGCTATCAGATAGGTACTACCAGATTGTGGCAAGACTGAATGAAACTCCTACCATTGATAAAGAACAAACTTGAGTTTAATACCTGCTGCTTTTGATGGTATGTGAAGTTTATGGTTGACTTTCTTAATTACTTCTCCCATTATCACAATGTACATTGAAGAGGGAATATAACTTCACCTTTTTTTTTTTTTTTTATCTGCAGAGTAGGAAACGTGACGTCTGAACTGATTTTTGGTTCTTCATTACTGCTGTTCCTAAACGTATAAATCTGTGACATAGACCCAAGCTGGGTATTCTCAGGTATTTAGTAGAGTAAAGAAATAATTAAATAATAATGAAGATAATATGATTAAAACCAGTAGTTTTTTCTTCTGCATTGCTGTGGCTAGTAACATGGCGCTGGCTCACTTCATTTCCAGATGCTAGATTTCACTAAAAGAAGCTAAAAATAAATTCAATACTTTCCTAAAATGACTTTCCAAAGTAAGCAAGTGCTGCAGTTGCCATAGGGATGTTATAGCATCACAAATGGGAAGAAGTTCTCACAATGGTAAATAAGCACACTGGTGGGTAAGCTGTCCATTTGAGCATGTCTCAGAGAAGAAATTACTCAGATAGTAGTTTTTAAAGGAGGAGGTTTTAAAAAAAAGCCAAACAAAATGAACACCATCGATTCTGTCTGTGGAAGTACAAATCTGTGAATACAGGAACTCACAGGTTGTAGGGATCAATGAAGATGCAAGGCACTGCCTGTGCTAAGTGCTGCAGTACCTAAGCTACATCTTTCCTTGAAAAGAGAAAAAAATGTTGAAAAATATCTTTAAATTCTGTGAAAATAAAAACATCATCAAGTTCTTGCATTTACCATTTGTTCAGTGAGCCTGGAGCTGTCCAGCTTGTCCTTATTTTGCCTTCTCTTTTGTAATGCATTATGTGACTGAATTCTGGTAGTGCATTTACTGCCTTATATTATTCATTTATTCTGAAAGTCAATACAAACAAACACAAAGATGCCTAACAAACAAATGGACTTCTTTTCCAAGGTTTCTTCATAATATTCTGCATCATAAAACTTCAAAGGTCAGATAATATAAATAACCAGTGACTTCATTGAAGTTGATACTACTGTCCTGATTTACAGCAAGTAGTAATCTAGCCCCAGTAACTCAAGCTTTTCATTCTGTGTTCAACTCAGAATAGAAAGCAAATGGCTGAATAATAAATACCATGGAAACAAGAGAAAACCCACACAAATCCTATAAAGAGTCAATTTAGGAAAAAAGAAAAAAAACCAGATTTTCTGTGGATAAAATGAAATTCACTGGGAATCTGCAAAAGGATCATTTAAATACAAAATATTGTGATAGTTACTACCTTTTATAAAAATTATTTAATTTTTTTTCTTTTTGTACTTGCCTTTTTCTATTTAGACTGACATGGTCTTACCATGCCATTTTCAACTTGTTCTTCAGAACTCAGATTCAGAGAGGTCCCTTTCCCAAGGCAGCTCTTTCTCATTGGCAGGACTGGCCTCTCACAGCACTGCTGAGCCTCACTGCTTTCAGCCCATACTCACTTATTTTCTCAGGCAAATCACTGAAGTGTGGGTGTTCCCCTGAGGTGTGCCCCACTCACTTTGCAGATCAGGTGTAGCTAAGGGGTGAGCAGTGGAGCCAGGGCTGGTCAAAGTTGTGGATGGGTAAACATTTACCCCTTACCCATCCCTGTCTGGGCTTTTACCTACACTACTCCACATTTATGGCATTTTACAATGCTAGGCTCATAGTAGAGGGTGAGTGCTTGAATATAACATATTCAAGTTCATATTCAAAGCCCAAAAAGTGCTTTATGAGCAGATCATGTCAAGTTTCATGTTAACACCAGTGTCAGGGGGAAATTAAGTTTGAAAAATCATCCACCATCTTCCCTGATCTATCTCTATTAATCCATTCTTATTTGGGACCATGTGGCTGGTTAAGCACAGCAGATGGAAACAAGCCCTCCAGAATCTGAATCACAATGTAAAAGGTAACCATGCTATCAAGAAAATCTGGGCTTTTTCCTCATCCTTTCAGTGTCCACTGTTCAGAGCCTCTTGGTTAGGAGAGAGAGAGTCTCAGTGGGTGCTCCTTTAAATGGTGGTTGATCAACTATTATTAGGGCTTCTAGAACCTCACAGACTAGTCTGAGTTTGGAGTGAGATACTCTCTCCAGCTTTGTATAAGGAAGATTTTGTACTGCACTAGGCACCTGAATTCCTTTGATAGTCAACAGGAGAAGTAACTTCAAATAGATTGAACTAATCTTATTTTAGACACCCTCAAGCATGAAATAAATAAGGTGAACTGTGCTATATGCCTATTTATGACTTTTGGTTATAAGGGAAGCCTAGAATGAACAGCTCAGATGGGTAAATTTAAATCACAGGTGTTCAGATCATGACAAAAATCACCTTGGCTGCTCATACTGTCTTTGTAAGCAGTTAGGATTCACACTGATCTCTGCTGGCCTGCAGATGCCATGCTCCTTTCTGGAAGAGAATGCCAGGAGCTGCCCTAGAAGGATCTCAGAAGTTTTGCAGACAACCACTGGTGGTAACAGCATATGTGGAAGGTGGATAAAAGGTATTGTATCATCCAGTTAAAGAGCATGTGCACTGGATAAACAGAAAAAGCTGATCAGCTCTGGGACTACCACCAGCACTGCCTCTTGGCCCACTCCAAGCCCTGGTGTACAGGTAGCAGACACTGCAGTGCACAAGCAGGAAAGAGGCAGACCCACAGGTGGGGGTATCCCTTCATCAGGGTCTGTGTGTTGCCTCTTGCTCTCTTTGTTGTGCCTCTGCACATGTGGTTCTCTCTGTCTCACCCAGTGAGAGACATCTCTTTCTCACAGAGTGGCTCTCCTGAGAAGTGCCAGTATGGCTCTCCATGAATGCTTTAGCATTTTATTGGAATAGCATGAATAGAAAAGCTTGAGAACATTTTCCTCTGGAACAACCCACAATGTAGTCCTATCAGGCATTGAAAGATGGGATTTGAAGAAAAAAGTAATTGAATGGTTGTCTCCCACCCCCTCTATTCTAAGCAATGAGCTATTGCTCAAAAGCATTAGTCCTCCTTTCTTCCCATACTTTATTTTGTGCTTTTTGTGTTTCATTTCATCACAAGTAGATGAAAATGAAATGTGCTGGAAATGGCAGGAGCAGTTGGCTTCAATATTTCCAAGCTATTTCTCTCAACCCAATATGAAATCTATTAAAAAATGATTCTGTAAGTTTTCCTTTTGGTTAAAATGACATGAAGATACTGACCTAAATGTACAGTTGTCCTAGTTGTCCTAGAAGTGAGGTTTTCAAGGTAAAATGTACTTGAACAAAATCCAGCTGCCTTGTCCCCCTAGCAGTGTGGTATGATGGACAAAAGAGAAATATAATCCACTTTTTAAGTTGGAGGTAAAACTGATTTTTGGGGCAGACCCTAGAGTGGACAGAAAAGCAGAACAGACTCTTGTATAGACCTTAATGTTTTAAAAAGCCAGAATATATACGGCAGAGAGTGGTCCAAAAAGTCTCATGAAAGTATATGAAGCTCCTTCTGAGGCTTGATCCATTAAAAAAAATAATCTGAAAGACAAAGAGTGTTTGGCTGCAATATTTCATTACTTTTTTGTGTATATATATATATATGGAGAGAGAGAGAAAGAGAGATAGATCTTATATATTCATAGCTATACATATAGTTAGTTATATGGTCAGTTTTGTACTAGTAATGACTAGGAAATTTTGAATTATAGCATTTATGTAAACACACATATATATGCAAACACATATGTAAATGAATACCTATTTTCAATTATTATTTCAATCTATATCCATATCCATCTATATCCATATCTACCTATATCCATAACAAAACTCTGTCTTCCAGTTTAGACCAAATGCACCAGACAGACATGAAAGCACATACAAGGAGTATGGACTAATTGTATCTATATTACTAATTGTATGTATGTTATAGTGGACTTTGTATCACTTCAGAGAATTGGCTGTCAAAACTTTCTCAATCTGAAAAAATATTAGTACCATTCTCCATTTTCATAAAGACCATTTCCTGTCCTCTTGGAGTTTTTTCTTCTCTCTCTCTGCCTCTTGTGCAACACTTTTTCAAATGAATTAAACATTAAATCCTTGCCACAGTATATATGAAAGCTGACAGATAGACTGAGCCAGCAGTACTGGTCTGATATGCTTTGTGGCAGCTTTCCTACATGGGATACTCTGTGCTGGCAGGCACTCCATGCCAGCTTCTGACAGCACAGGCTTTGCCAGCTTCTGCATCTCCTGACTGGGCCAGTTCTGGACTTATAGAAAGTAAGGCCAAACACATCATTGCAGGTCAAAGACAAAGACAAGAGCAGCTGTTTCTGAACCACCCCTGGAGGATGACCACCCTCCTGCTTCCTGAAACCTAGGAGTCACAGTCCCTGAAACCTAAGAGTCATGGTCCCATGGCAAACTATTCTAGCAAAAAATCCCCAGACAGTTATACATCTCTTTCATAATGTCTAATCTTTGCTACAATTTTTGCTTATTACCCCTAGTTCTTCTCTCAGAGAACAAACAGTGCAGTTTATGTTCTTTTTCACTGACAGTTACATTTAAAATATGTGAAGACCATTGGCCTATCTTTCCTCCCACAACTCAGTCATCTCTGTTATAAGCAAAAATAACATAATTCCCCATATCCTTCTGTATAGTTCTTATTCTTTAGCTTGAAATTCATTCCAATTTACCACCTCTGGGATTTTTTATGAGAGTAAAAGTTAAGACAGCTTTTAAACAGTATAAACTAATGACTTCTATAATCACAGAATCTAAAATGTAAGTGTGAAGGTGAACTGTTATTTCCTTCCAGAGATGAAAAATGGCCTTTTCTTTCCTATTTTTTTATTACCTCTTTTATGTTTGCTTACCTGAGACAGTTGTTGAGTGGCTTTGAAGGCAGTACCAACTTAGGTTCTGTTTTGCTTGTAATTGTCATTCATGGAGTTGCAGAAATGCATCTAAAAATAGACATCTACCAAACTCTCTGCAATGAAGGTATGACTTCATAACACTGGGAAGGGAAGAAAACACATGGTCCCTTAAGCAAGGGACCATGGCAACAGACATTGGCATCTCATTGATGCTGTTTTACATAGAGGAAATGCATTTCTCTGTGTTTGAAAGGAAAAACATTTGAGTTACTCAGAGGTTGTTTGAGAACCCTTATTTGCCTGATCTGATGTTGAAAGTCTATAAGAAGTTACTGGTCTTGCTCTTCCTTTGAGTCAATTTTAGTTGACTGACTGGTGGCAATTGGAGCAGTGATTTAAAAAAGCACAGAATACCACAAGTTCTCCAGCTGAAGGACTCCACATGGCTGCAGTACACCCTGGAAGTCCAGACAGGAGATAGTGTTTGGATCCATAGTGACAGGCTTTGCAGGTGGGGTTAGTGAAACTGGTTAGTCTTGCCAGAAGACATTTCTCACACTGGTGTCTCCTAACAGGAGAGCCATGATGAGAAGCAACCACAGTATTTACCCTTTTTTCCCTAAATCAGATAAAATTATGCCTTTTAGGTGCTGAATGTGAAATTTGTTTAGCTGGGATTACTCTTCTCTTTACTAAAGCCAAATAATTTGCTGAATGACATAAACAGGTGCAATCTTGGTATCTCTGCTATATGAAACAAAGCCAAATGCCATTAAAGCTCCAAATAATCCTTATTGCATAAAATGTCCTGTGCCAAAGCACTGTAATGAAATATTGTGCTGTACATGCAGACACTGTGCATTTTAATCCCACTTGGATGGAAGCTAAAGATCTTTTCTTCCTTTATTTTTTCCCAAATTAAAATGATTTTTGAGATTTCCAAACTTGCCCAATTTTGCAATCAAAATCTTAAAAACAGTAAAGGAAACAACCCTAAATAAATAAATAAATCCTTAATCAAAGGAGCTAGATCTTAGTTACTTTATATTTTTTAGGGTTTTTTTCAAAACAAAAAAAAAAGGAAAAAAGAAAAAAAAAGCATTTCCAAAGCATTTCCCTTCTCAGTTCCCCACTGGCCACCACTGCTGAGTGAAATAATTTTTCAGCAAATAGAGTTCACTTCTGGATTATCAATATGTCTTAGCTTTGCATAGCAGTAAGGAAGGCAGCTTCTCACTGACACACTTGTTCCTTGCAGACGTTCCCTGCCACAGTTCACTCTCTAGTTCTGGATCTGCTGAATCTTTCCTCCTTTTTGGCTTGTGTGAATAGTGCCATTATTTGGATGTTTGGCTCTTGTTTCCTCTCCTCCTCTCTACATGTGCTGTCGTGTAAGTGACGGTTTGGGTGTGTCCATGAGAGCTCTATTCCCATCTTCTCATTTAAGTCACAACCCCTGGTACTATCAGAACAAAAAGCAAAATGTTTTCCCTGACCAAGATTAAGGGCAGAATTTCATCACCTAAAGTGCAGGGAGGCAGAATGGTCTGTAGGAATCATCTTGCAGATGGGAAGCTCACATGAGTGCAGAAGATTTCTGTAGTACTGGACATTGTGCTACCCTATAAAAGAAAATCTTACCCATCTCTGCTTTAAACTACAGAATAATACTTGATTGGTTGCTCTTTTGACTTGTACAGAGACTTAGACAAACATGTCCTAAACCCTTTTTTTGTAGGACATGTTTTAGCACTTTTATGAAGGAAATGGAGGGAATAACCTCATATTTGTCTCTGGCACAAATAACAAAGTGTGTCCCTCTAGAACTTCCCTATTGCTAAAATGAATTTGCTTGTTTGTGCCATATTTAAATTATTTGCCAAGGCCAACTGCCATAAGCCACAATGACTAATACAAATCACAGTATTTTTAAATTATGGTCTTTTATGGTGAAATGTAAGCCAATCAGTAGGGTAGTAGCTAATATTGAATGATCCTTTGTAGTGCTTCACTCACTATGCATAGACTCATTAGCAAACACAGAATTTTATACTTCATGAAAAATGTATCCTAAACAGCCAGCTTAGTTGAGAAAAATTCATAGGGAACAAGTTTTTTCAAATTGTTGGTACAATTAAAAATTTGATAAACATGTTTCAGATTTCCACTGTCTTTTGTGTTTTCATGTAGCTATCCTGAAATTATTTTCAAGTTTGAAAATACAAAATATTAGTGATGGTGTTAACATTGCTTCTCTTAGCCTTGAGTTACACAGAACTACAGAAACAATGTCCTAAATCCTAAATTCCAGAAAAAAAAAAAAAAAATTCTGAGAGGAGTACCCAATGCATAGGTTAAAGAGAGCTGAAGGCCTGACACAGAAAAAACCACTGGCCACAGATTCCTTTCTTTGGGGGCAACTCTAATCTTCTCTGGGAAGCAACCAAATGCCAAACCAAGTCAGAACTCTTAGTGGTGTGTCAAGCATATTAGGAACATCAAACCATGTGTTTCCAAAGAACATCATATGTTATTCAAAGGAAATGGCCCTAACAGGATTTTACCTCCTTAGCATAAGGGACTTCAGAGCTCTCCTTGGACAATGCAGTTTGCTGTCACTCTCCACATGATGGTTAGGACAGCTAGGTACAATCCACTTTGAAGACAGTATAAATGGTTCCCCATAAAACAAAAAGAGGAAGAAGGATCTTTGGGGAACAGAGAAAACCCAGCAAACAAAGTATGCTACCTTCTCCCTTCCTCTCAACTCTCCCTCACCTCAAAACCAGCAGAGATTTTTTTTCTCAGCAGCAGTATGGACCCATATCAGGACTTTAAAGCATTTTCCTTTTAACTTGCCCTGACTTTATTATGCTGGGAATTTTTACATATCCATCTTTTACATATATTTTTACTCCTTTGTGGTCTAAAACAAGCTTCAGAAGAGTTAACTACTGTCTCATTTACACCTTTCTTCTACTTCTTTCCATCCCAGTGGCACAATTTCCTTCAGAAACTGTGAACCCACAGGAATTCCCTGATATGTTTAATTCGTTTCCCTATGGCTTGGAGGGATTCAATAAATCCCTAAACCATCTCCAGACAGTGTGACATTTATAATTAAGCATATGTGGCCAGCTCCATCCATTTTATAGCCACATACAATAAAAGTGTGACTTCTTGCCTCTCTCAAAAGGTGAGCATCTTCTGGATGTCAAGGCAGGACACTGTCGGTACAATGCTGTCAGTGCTCAGCCTTCTGGGCAGCCTGTTTGACCTTTAGTGGCATCTAGTGGCAAATGAGTTTGTAGGGGAAAATCTTCACAATTAAATGGCAATTAAACCAGTGAAAATTGATTTCATGTTCATATGTGAGACTGGGAAGAATGGAGCTTGCAGTGCATCAGCCCAGTAGGACACATTGCTGGCTGCCAGCCTACCTTTCCAGTCTAAACCAGTCACCAGGCATTATAGGCCACGTGACCAAATTAGTTTCAGTGCTAATTTACAGAGCTTCTGATAAGACTTTCTAATTATGGTTTGGAACAAGGGCTGCAGGTAGTTAAGAAGTAAGCATTAGCCACCTTTTGAAAATCAATGTGCTATTTTTGCTACTTTGTTGATCATAATTTATTTCTTCCATTAAGCCATATGAGACATTCTTTTCTACCTCAGTGTGGGTGCTCTCACTATTATCCCTAGAAACAGTACAACAGATTTTGATATTGCCTTGGCAGAGGCACAGAGCTTCTCTTCCTATGTGAGATTCACTAGTGTTTTGATTTTACCAGATGTCACAATACTTTCTTCTCTTGTCTAATGTTAAAATATATATGGAGCAATATGCTGGATAGCTGGCAACATATTGATAGAAGCTCAGAGTCAAAAGATGTTTGTCTCATAAATATATGATTCCATATTCAGACAACATACTGATAGAAGTTGAAGAGACTTCTAGCTCTGCTGGGATAACAGTCTGCAATATTTAATCTGATGTGGTTTTAGTGCATTAGTTTTTCAGAAAAGCCAGCTGTATGCAAAAAGAAGCAATTGAAAAGCATTGTAGGTGAAACAGTCTGCCTAAATGGTCTTTTTTTTCCTTTTTAAAGAAACCCAAATGTTAAAAATTCAAGACAAAATATATATGCTAAAATTTCTGTAGAAACTATCTCCACAGGTGAAAAATGTCATGCATGAATTAATATATGCTGCTGTTATTGTACATTGTTGTTAAGGTAACCTGTTGTTATTTTGCAGCTCCACAAAAAATGAGAAAACAGCTGTGAAAATACTATTTAAAATTTAATATTTTCTAAAGAAAATCAGTATTTACATTAACTACCTCTTTATATTCATGCAACAAAAAATAAGTTCTGGTGAAAAGTTTAGTATTGCTCATCATTTGGGCTGACAGAAAAGGTATTCTTTGAGAATGCTTTTCAGTGAAATGTTTTCAACTAAATTCTTCCCTTTACTGGGATACTGTCATATTAGATCAGCTTTACAAGGAAGCCTGGTGGGAAATGCAGAAGGAGATATTTGGTCATTGTACAACTGCAAAATAATATGTAGTCAGATCTCTTAGCACAGCTAAGATTACAAGAATACTGCACTATGCCATTCTGGGAGTTGTTGATAAAGTCCTTGCTTCTGTGATCCAGAAATGCCTCCTGTTTCCTGGGAACTGCCACTTCCTAACGGTGCTATGGAGCAGTATGTCACAATCTCTTAGGTCAGCTTTTTGAAATGAGAAATGGGTGTTATATTATGACACTGAACATGTCAGTGAGTCACAATTCACTTTTTAAGAAAGAAACAAAAAAACTTTCCCCAGTGGATTAATGAATCAGATACATTCACACAAAAAAGTCCTTCTTACTTCCTTTGCTGCGGGTTATACTGACATTTTGGCAGCTAATAAAACACAGGGGGCCAGAAAATGTATTTGGGACAGTTGAGTGTGCTTGTCTGCCAAATTAAATAATGGACCAGAGACATTGGAACAGGACTAGAGAATGTACAAGATAAGTGAAAGCTGTGCCAGCTGAGAGGTCTTACTGGAAAGTGGCTTGAACAGCTTGCAGCTGAGATGAGACAAAAAGTCCATGTGGATAGAGAATTCCATCTGTCCCTGAATACATTTTTCCATTTAGAGTTTAAGAAGGATGCAAAAATCATTTGGGTTCCTTGATTTGCATTGTGAAAGGAAAATAGGAAAAGATGGTTATGCTCTCCTGACACTGCACTGTGACTTAAGCTTTATCTTTGTTCAAGGGAAAACCTTCTGCTTGAAGGAGCATTAAAGCACAGTGTTATAAGTCAAGGTCCAAAAAGCTCCCTGTTAATAAAAACGGATTAATGATCAGTGCATAGCTGATTCTAGCAGCAAAGAAACTGCATCTAGATGAAACTGATTTGACATATAAAAGAAATGCTTTCTACAGTTCAAGACTTTTGACTGTCTAGCGTTGAAGTCCCAGGAAAATGTCTCCTGTGAAGGAGGTGAGTTTAGAGAAGAAACCCCTATTGGAGTTACCCAGCATTCTGAAGCCTTGAAACTGCCTTAAATTAGACATAGAATTTCTAGTTATCTCTGAGCATGCAATGAGCTGGCAGCTGGCATCTGACAGCTGATCAGAGAGTTTAGAATTTTCAGTACCACAGTGGTCTTTAGAAAGCTAATATCTTCTGCCTAAAAGAAGACTGGTTGAGCAATTTGGGTTTGATTCAAGTAAACAGTTGGCAGGTTTAGGAATGCTGCTTAAACTGAGGTGGATTTTGTTCTTAAAAGCTTATGTTTGTCAAGCATGGCACCCCAGCAGCCTAAGTGTACAGTATGCTTCTCTCCCTTCCAATCCAGGAATAGATGAGATTGAAGGACAAGTCCTACCAAAGCTGAAATGATTTTTAAAAATTTACAGAGTATCAAAAGCGTGAGCCACATTTGATTAAAACATAGCAATATGACATGTTTCCCAAAATGCTTAAAATCTGAAATAATTTCATTTCTATCAAACATATCACATTCAAGTAAAATATCCAAACAGTATAGATTTTGTATTAAAATATCTAGGTCTAAACGTAATGGACTAAATAACTGTTAAGACAAACGTAAAAGTCATGATCAGATTTACCTGAACATATTTTAGCAGAGATGATATAGGAACATGAGTGTAGAGGAAACCTTTAAGTATTAGTTGACAATGGCATATGCTTCAGTGAGAATAGCTGACAAAGAAGGAGTAATCTAAGGGTTGTTTCTCTCCTGACAGGCTCTACTGTGCTAATCCTGAGTTACAAATAGAAAAATATAAAGTGCATTGATTTCAAAATCAGTTCCTCCCCTGAAGAATATAACTACATAATGAGAAAAAAAAAAAAAACCCAAAACAAAACAGAGATTAAATTAATATGTACTAATAAAGAAGACAGAAGCATAAGACAAATAATAAACATTCTTTTTTGTAAATTGATATGAGTAGCAGAAGTGAAAGTTATGCCTTTGGGATAGTGAAGAGAAGAGAAAGGGAGGAAGTAAAAGGCAAGTATGGATAGTGTAGTGTAGTAAGGGTGAATATAAGGAGCTTGAATGTGACATCAATGGACAAGTGGAGCTGATCAAGGATTCAAATTGGAAATTATACTGTATGGTATGCAAAATATCAGTTAAGAAGGAGAAGCTGCAAAAAGCAGTCAAAGAAAGGGAACAATGACTAACAGATTCAAAGAAACACACAGGGAGACAAGATATTTTTTATTTTTCAAAACTCAGTTTGATAGCATCTACAGGCTGTACTCTGTGTGCTAAACTCTTTTACCAGAGACAGCCAAGAACGTTGGGAAACAGTTGTTGCTACTCTTTCACTTGCAGAGAAATCAGCCCTTATCAACCACTTAATTGGTGAGACTTAGTCATGTTTCAGAGTCTCTGAAAAATACTTAAAACAACTATTATATTTATCTGCTATTAGGTTATTAAAATCTTCAGATAAAAAAGCCTAATCACAGAAGGGCTATTGCCAAAACTAGACCAGATAGCCTTGATTTTTCCTTGCTGAATCTTGGAAGTCCCCAAAGGCTTTCAGCAAACCTCCAGGGAAGGAGATCCTACAGCCTCTCTGATTTTTACCCTGTGCTCCCAGGAGAGATGTTTTCTACTGTCCACTTTGAGCCATAGCTGTTTTCCTTCAGAAATGCCTATCAATTCTCATAATTCAAAACAGAAGTTAAAAGGGCCTTTATTAAAGGCATTTTCAATGCCACAAGACAAGTTCCATGTGTTCAGCTATACTTCCCATAGGCTCTTTTTACTGTTAGAGAAGCAGACAGAACACCAAACTAGCCAGCAACTTCAAGAGGGAATCACACAAACATGCCTAAGTATTTACACTGTTCTACATTCAGTGTGTGCCTCCTTTTTACCATTGTCTATGGTATGTCAAGAATGGCTCGTGGTTCCTGCCATCACGCTTCCCCCCATGACGCTGAGCAGAGCTTCAACCTAAGAACTGAGAGGTGAAAAGCTTCTTTCTCACTGCTTGCAGAAGCAGAGGTCTGAGGTTACACCTTACCCCAGATTCATGCTACAGGCTGCCTCTGTTATGAATGAGGTTTTGCTCATTTGAGCTGGGGAATGGAAAGCAGCTGGATATAATGCCTGTCTTACATGCCGTTGGCAGCAGATGTTGGCATTCCTTAGCCATGCAGGTTTCCTCTGCCCTTTGAGAAGTGCTTTTTGAATGCTATAATGCTGGTAGTGTATCCTTCTTCTGTCACACTCCAAGTTGTTCTTCAACCCAGTCTGCTCCCTTCCCAACTAAACAGATTTTCCAGCTTGGACAAAATGTGTAAAGGCACATATGTTGGATGCCTGTGCTGCGTCTCACTTGCAATAGGAGCAAATTTGTCAATGGTAATATTTTGTTTCTCTCTGCTGGTTGAAACAGGAATCTAATATTCTCCATACATCTGGGTGAGAAATAGGTGCTGAATAGGCTGTTAGTCATTTAGCATGGGTCTTAGAGCTTTCAGGTTTAGAATGCCAACCCCTTAATTACTAATCTTCATGGGTTTGGTTGTGCCTTTAAGGAAATGAACACTCTAACTCTGTTGTGGAAGCATTCAGGCAAGTCTGAATAAGCCCTTATATTTCCCTTCTGAACTGGACAACCACAGGACTGGAACTACATTTGTGGTTTATTTCTAATTTGTATTCTCTTGTTAATGCATATTTTAAAGTATAGAAGTAACTTTAAAAAGAGTAATTCTGCCCTAGCATAACCATCTGCAGCAAAAGAGTAAGTGCTTGGCAGCACTAACTAGTTCATAGAAGTTCTTACCAGATATAAATAATCCCATGTTCTGGCAAAGAAAGTCTTCACAGTGTGATCTTTAGTTGGAGGAAAGAAAACTTATGTTAGTTGGCACATCTAGCAGCATAATGTAGTTATTATTAAAAAAGTGACCAAGTAAAAGTGGCACCTTGTTAAATAATGTAACAACTCTCTGTGCACGTTCTAGGGCAGATTGGCTTACACTGTTTAAAACAAAAATAAACTTTTATTGCCTTCTGCTTCTGTTAACACTGCTGAGCCAACACATTCACACACAGCAGCAAGAGGCCAGAGCCAAATACAGAAATGTTTTAGTAGGACCAAGGTGGACTTTAAATATGTAAGTCATTAATACAGATTTAAAAAATGGGGTTACTGTAGACCTAAATTTCCAACAGAATCCTCTTTCTAATGTAAATCCTGATCACAGGGATTTTGCAGATCATGCCTGGTATTTCAAGACTTCTTGCAATACTGGCAGCATTGGTGCTTCCCACTGTCAGCTGCGTGACCAGCGGTGTCAGGCATGCTCTGCTCTTGTGGGTATAGCTGAGATTTGTGGACATGCAGCCATCTGGTCAGAGATGCTTGGCACTTTTTCTTCACGGTGATCCCTTTGCTTCAGAGACCTTTCAGGTAGGTTAGTGACAAATACTACACAAATACAGCAAATACTGCTGTTTCTAGACCAGTGAAATTGTTGTGCTCAGGACTATTGGGCACAGAGGTCACAGAGAGCACTGTGTCTTATTCCTGCTCTTGACTCTACTCCTCCCCTGCTCAGAGTGCCTATGTGTCTCTGTGGGAAAGCTCAAATCCATGGAAAGTTGAAGCCTTTCATAGGCTTCCATAGAAACCCTACAAAATGTACATAAAAATGTAGAAATAGAAATTACATGCTATGGGACAAGGTCTTTCATAGACAGAAGCCTCCCATTCTTGATTTCAGGGCTGTGTATGCATTTTACTTAAATAGTCCCTCTAGGAATAAAGAAACAGGCTCTACCCATAGTCTAGGACTGGTGCACAAATCCTTTTACTGCAGCTGAACACACACATTACTGAGGAGGTTTTTCCACTTTCCAGGCAGGTGGTGTGCAGAAAGCTTACAATGCTCCTATTCTGGAGCAAAGCCTAGGAGTGTAGATGTGCTTGGAAACAAGCACTGGGTGAGGGCCTGATGGAGAGGGGTGGTTCACATTTAGCTGCTTAGGTGGTCAGCTGTGTAATGACTGTGAAGTTTCTGCTGATGCCCACAGCCAGGGGCCGAATCATCTGGGGAACACCGTCATGGAATTCTGCTGTGGCTATGGCTATGGGCACCCTGTGCATTGGCTGAGAGGAAGGGGAACTGAAGGTGCAACTTGTGAAGACAGAGAGATTTTATTTGAGTTTAATGGATCTGGGTTTTATCCATATTTCTTTTAGTTAAGCCATGCACAAAACTATTTCCTTCCCAAAATCAGTTGTTCACTTTTATCATGGAAGACATTTCAACTTACAATGGGAAGAGCTTTGCTAGAGCTGAGCTTGACCATCTGCACAGAGATCAGCAAAATTTTTTCTTGAATTTGCATTTGAATGAAAATGTACCTGATCTGCAGCTACTGACAGCCTGTTGTCTCCAAGACATAGAATTTGTTTGCCTTCAGTAGAAAAGCAATGCAGCCAAATGTATAGTTTCATTTCCCTACCATTTTAGTTTTCCACTGTGTTGCACCACAAATGTTTCACAGAATTTTTAGTACCTGATGGCTTTCAAACTTTTAGTCTTGCTTTACTAGAAATCTGAAATTCCTTTTCATTTTTCAATTATTATTTGTCCCAGCCATGAATGCCTCTAGTGATGGATATTAAGCAATAAATAGAATGAAAAGTAAGTAGGATATTTTGATTTTTTTTCCTAATTGCAGTGTTTTTGTGCTCTTACTTGTTCACATCTTTTCTACCAATAAAGTATGCTCCTAATTCTATTTATATGCAGTGTGAAACTAGTGTTTCATGGAGATAGCAATACCTAATATTATTTAACATTGAAACAAAACATGTACTGGCAAAATTGCAAAATTTTGTGTTAGTCTAATCAAAAAAAGGACACATTGCTACTGAAGCAATAATTAATAGTACCCACCTGCAAGGGGACTTATTGTAAACCTTTTATGATATGCTTTTAGGAGGTTTCCAAACATTTTCAGAGGAACCTTTCCAAAAGATTTTTTGCCATTAAAGTTCTAATACCTGTTTCCAGCTTCAGAAAGCTTTGAATTTTTTTTTATTTATCTGGAAGAAAGCTGCTATGATTTGATTCACTGAAATCAACCTTGCAGGTTATTTTGGTTATAAAAAAAGTGCAGTATGTAATTTATTTTAAGTACTTTTCAAGGTCTACTGCGGTGACTCAGAGATAATGGTCAGTTACAGGAATGACATTTAAAGCAGCTTTTAGAGGACTGGTATGTAAACTTTAAACATAACTATTATAAGTTATATGCTGGAAGTGTTTTCTTACTTAAATGGTTAGAATAAACTCTGACATAGCTAGAATTAGGTATGAAAAATCCTACCCTTGATGTTCTGGGAAGTATCTACCAGTATAGACTGGAAGAGTGCAACAGACATATACATGAGATGTGTGGAAATATATGTGCTTTCCTGTAAATGTGTGAGAATGAACATGGGAATGAGAGGTTAAAGTAGTGCCAGTTGAGAAAAAATCTACCAGGGGACAGAAGGAGTTTTCTTCTGTTCTGAAGAATGCTGGTCCTACTGAGTCAAAAACAACACTTGGCTTAACTGGACCCAGATTTTACCAGAGCAACTGAAATGATTACTCTAAACTGGATAAGTGTAAATCTGGTTCTTGCTGGCATCCAGCTTCCATTGATAGATGTGGAAGTCCAGCATTTCTCAAAGTCTATGAGTGATAACCCTGTTTATGTCTGCAAAGCTCCATTTGACAGTATGTCTGCAATAACTAAAAGTAGTAAAAATAAGATTTTTCTTTTTTCTTGTTTTTTTTTTTTCAAACAGGTACTTGCAAACCATTTTTGTCTGGTTTCCAATGCAGTACTGCTTTTGCAGCCACGGGTAGAATTTTCTGCTACAGCATTTCCAGGGCTCAGAGGAGCTGTGGGAATAATTTCTGACTGTCTAGCTGTAGACACACTGTCTGCCTTCCCAGTTCATATCATTCTCCATTCATTAGTGGAGATGCAGTGCAGGTGCATTAGCAGGTGCATTAGTGCCTAGCATTGCCAATAACATTTAGGTCAGTAGTCAGATGCTGTGTGAAGAGAAGGCATGTTTTACTGTTACCATGAAATATCTATAGTTATCATTCCTGAATCACTGCCTTCTCTTGTATCTTGGTCTTGTTGCACAGTGGTTTTTTGACTCCCTGTGTGTTTTTTTTACTTATGTTATAAAATCTATCAGATGAAGTAAGGTAAAAAATTCTCTAAATCTTCAAATATACTATCTCATTCTTTTTATATTTATAAAGTGTTGCAAGACAAATCTGCAAAATTCTTAGCAAAGTTTTTTACAGACCTAATTCTGTCCCAAGTCTGTCTTCAGAACTCCTTTTTCTTGATAATGAGACTTTTGGAATGAGGATTAATAGCTAGAGCTGACCCCTATCCCTTGACAATGACAACCTCTTTACAATAGCAGAGTCTTTCTTTTCAACAAATCATTAAATTCAACACAGTTAGTTAAAAAATAGGGTTAGAAAGAGCTATATATAGTGTAACTTCCTAAAGAAATTTCTGAAGTTTAAGAAATTGCCAGTAAAACCAGACTTGATCTAAAGTTAGCTTTTGGCACTGTCTTTTGAAAGGCTGACAGCTTTCTGCAGGGTGGTCCCATTAGTATTTTTTTATCTATTCTGTAGTTCAGTAGTCATAAAGGGGAGACCTGTGGCACTGAGCATACTGCCAGATGCACTTGACTCCTAATATGGTGATTTTATTCCCATTAAGTCCTTTGGGGAGAATTTATAGGTTTGGATGGACCTTGGATGTAGCATGGATTCCAAGGGAAAATTCAACCAGCTTTCTTTCCCCATGCTTACAAGAAGTCTGGGAGATTCCTCCTGTTCTTATGTATTACCTGAGGGCACTGACAGCTTCAGAAGATCTGGCATAGAGAAATTTAGTCACTGTCCCTTCTTTGTAAAAATGAAAAAAATGGCTGCTTTAGAAAAGAGGATAGGACAGGAAAATTCAGTGGATATTTTCCTCAGGATATAAATTATGTCATGATTTTTGCAGACGCTGCCTATTCACCACTGTATTTGTAACCCATCCATGAACCTTTCCTATATGTGTTTTTATTTTGAAATAAGAAAATACTGTACTCTTTGTTTTTAACTTGATGACTCAGGATTTCATTGAGTTCACTCCAGGTCAGGTGTTATGAGAAACAATGACAAGTTATTGAATGTTAACCTTCTTTGCTATGTTTCTGTTATGTGTTTCTTTTGGGGTTTTTGGCTAAATTCTAGTGAGTTTAGGCTCTGCTTGTGTAGAAAGAAGCCTCTCCAGTTTCTTTGACCTTTCCTGTTGCCTTTTGTAAAATTTCTTGTCTTATTCTAATGTATCTTTATGGAGGTGGAATGACCAGAACAAGTCATAATAATTATAAGGTGTTTGCATCAGGAATTTGTACATGAATATAGCAGTTTTCTGTTTCATTTTCTATTATCTTTCCACAAATTCCTGGCATTCAATTTTCTTTTTGATTAAGCATTGCTATGAAAATTTCAAAACCTGTGACATACAGATATCTTCATTTGGTGGTAGAAGTTAATTCAGTTCTTCACTTGTATATGTAGTTGAGGGTGTTTGTACCATTGACAATGAATTTTATTTTCCATTTTATTAATCAGCATTGCAAAATGTTTGAGATTTTTTCTTTCAGAACACTATGGTCAGTTTTAGTTTTGATCACCGTGGCTATTCTTGTATCTTTTGCATATTTTTTGGGTAATATTTCAGTCTCTTGAAGACTGTTTAAGAATATGCTTGGTCCCTAAGACAGTTCCATATGGGATTCCCCTAAGAATCTCTTTCTTTTTGGAAAATGAGCCTTTATTGTTGTAATTTGTTACTGACTTTTCCACCAAGTACTGATCCACAAGACATCTTGCTACTTTTCCACATGAAAGCTTAGTTTCTTTGAAAAACATTGTAACAGATTTTCAAAATCCAAAGATGGATTATTTGGGAAATCTCCTTTCCACATGATTGCAGACTCTTTGGAAGAACTCACACCTTTCAAATCTGGGAGGCATAAATTTGCTCTTCAGAGGTTACTCAATTATGTTTATTTTTTGATTATTTACATAATTTCCAGTAATAGAATTGGACTGAAAATCATATTCCTTAGTTTGTGATCCTATTTATTTGAAGCCTTATTTTTTATTTTTATTTTTTTTTATTTTTGAAATCATGTTATCATTGTTCCCTTTGGCAGTAGATAGCATAAGAATGAGAAAGCAACTGTAACACATGAAATTCAGCAATTTTATATCTGGGTTTCTTTGGAAAGAAACTCACTCCTTAGGTGAGTGTCATCTGGTCTTACTGATTTGTTTTAATACATATTGCAAAGCAATTCTAAAATTCTCTAATCAGTGCCAATCTTTCAGAGCAGGTGAGGTAAACCAGATGTGCTGACTCAAGATGAGTCTCTTTATGACTATATTTGTGTCCCAGGAAAGACTTTTCTCCCATCTAAATCCACATGGGATAATAAACCTCAAGTTGCATGCTTCTGCCTTTAATAACTGAGAAATGAAATGTAGCCTATGGTTGTGAAAATCAGGTTAGCATTTCACATATACACCAGTAAAACAGCATCCACACATCTGAAAGAAAGGATAAGTCAAAAAGATCAATTCCATTTTATTTAGAACCATTAAGAAAGTAAAACTCTGTGATAAAATACTGTAATACTAGAGTGTAATAACTTTAATCTAATAAGCATTTTTAAAGGCAGTCCACAAGTGGACTGAAAGGAAGGAGTCTGAGATTTTTTGCTTTCTTTATAGTACATAGAAGAAATATGAAAAATTGCATGGGATAAAAGAAGACTAATTCTCGTTACCTGTTAACAAAACAGATTTGGGGAAGGGGGGGAAACAACAAGAAGTGCTTGGCTTTTCTGTAACAAAATATTCATATTTGCTCTGCATACTTCTTTTCCCAGAGTTTTCAAAAATAGTCAGTTTGTCTGCAACAGACAGACAGACAGACGTGTGATTTTCCTTTGCATTGATGAAAACAACTTTGAATATTTCCTTTCAGCACCCACATACATATACATAATTGGGAAAAAAAGGATGTGTGAGCATTTCTATGGACATCCCTTGGTCTCTCTCTCTTGGCTTTAATCAGCAGAGATGTGAATTTCACTGAAGAGGTTGTTAATGCATCTTTCTGGCATTACATTGCTGATATAGTTATGGTATAACAATAGCAGAGAATGAAAGCCTTTAGAGGGAGAAGCAGCAAGTTCTTTCACAGTGACTTTAGCGGAAAGAAACAAAGATTACCTGATAGAATAACAGTGGGGTTTGTGCTCTTTACTATAAATATGTGACAAGTTCAAATAGCCATTTGAAAATAATCTTCAAACAAATTTGCTGGTAGTGTGCATTAATTTTTTTTTCCTAGCTTAATAAAGCCTGTCAGATACAAATTTGTATAAAATTTTAACAAAGCCACAAAGAATTGACTACTGTTAAAAATAACCATTATCTTCAGAAAGTTCTTTGCTTCTTTAGCTACAAGAGGGGATTTGCTTTTCCTTAAGGAACATAAATAGTGTTCACTTAGAAACAAATCAAACCCACTCCTAACTGTGTTTATGCAGGTCTAGTATCTCCATTACTTACACAAGATAAATTGTATTGTTCTCTCTTTTTTTTTTCCTATTTGAGCTTTACATTTTTTTTGTCCTCAGGATTAGGATTATGGCCATGATTAAGAAAAAGAACTGTGGAGACTTTAGACATCTTTTGTGTTTCCCTGCATAGCTTCTGTTGTTGGAGACATGAATAGTTACAGAGAAACTCCGGTGTTTTGAATGGAAAGTTGCTATAATTTGAAATGTAAATAAGTACAGGGTAGGCATAATGTCTGATTGTTGAAACTACATAGCCACAGGTTCTTCTAGAAGGTAGGCAGCATTCCAAACTATATCAAAATCAGGCATTTAAAGGGAATGCAGTTATGACCTTTACTTTTTCAGTATGTAGTATCTCTTGGTTGCCATAAAATCTTAACAACATTTTCCCCTTCAGAGTTAGTTCATCATATGAAGAGGAAGTATTTCTAAGAAACCAGTAGCTGGTAAAACTGTGAATGTGGTCACAGATAGCACCATTTTTTCACTTCCATAAGTAACACCAGTATTAAATGCATCACTGTAGTTTAATGTCAGTATAGAGCATAACTAGATTTATAATCCACTAATCCTAGAGGCTCTGTCTCTGACATCTCTTTAACAGTGCTTTAATAAGGCTTTGCATGAGTTTACAGCCTTCATTCAAGTATCATATTAAAGGGCAGAGGTCATGACTTGGGTGGTTCTCATTCATCAGGTTCTGTGTTTTTTTACCTGTTTATCATTATATAAATAAACACTTTAAGATAAGTATTAATCAAATGGGATTTTTTAACTCCCTCTCATCTTCTCCCTTGTCTTATATTTGTTGCCCTTGATCTTTTTTCAGACCTTCTTTGCTAAACTATGGGTACATTTGGGCCACTGCTTGTTTCTATGTCACTACTGAGTTGACCTCAGTAGTGATCCACAAGAAATACTTGCAGCCAGTGTGAAATGCATTATAAATGCACTTTCAGGTTGATCCCAGAAGATATGGTCTTTTTTAATATTTTCTAATCTTTTCATTTCCAGCCCTTTCCTTCTCACAGATAAAATTTTTATGGTTGCATGCATCACAGTCAAGATTTCTGGGGCAATGTTGATCCCTAAAAGCCTAGTGATAAGAATGCCTTAGTGTTCTCAAGTTGTTCTGTCACACACACATGCCTACATTTCAGCTGGGCCCATTCATCCTGTCTGAGGATCATGCATCCCTGTACAGGGACCTTTGTAGGCTTATTGTGGTTTTTATTTCTTGATCCTTTGTCACAGACTTGTCAGGATAAGAATATGTCATATGTCATGTTTAAGGTTTTGCTTTTTGAGTGCATTCTAGAGGAAATGGCTGCTTAGCTGCCATTCTTTTCTGAAGCACTGTGGTCTCTTGAGTCCATAGCTCATGTACGAGCAGCTGCCCATCCAGCACGACCTCAGTGCTCAAGGTACATGTGCAATGCTTGAGACCATTCTAAGACTATATTTTCAGGGCCAAAATAAGAAGGAAAAGTGTCTACTCAGTGTCTACTGAGCCTTTTACATAGAGCATATCCACTGATTTCAAGCAGTTGTATAATTGTGCATAGCTCAAAGTGGCTATGGCACCCATTAATTTTTTACAATGTAATAACTCATATCCCATAGTCAGTGACCTATCTGTCACAGATTCCAGAATGTGTGCTCATTCTGGGTGAATGACCTCTTAAAGAAAAGAAAAAATGTAGATTCACAAACAATTTTTCTCCTTCTGCTTTAGAGTTGCTTAAGTGTTTCCTTTTCTTATGTCTGCTGATCTTCTTCAAATTTACTAGACAAACTTGCATTCTCCAGCAGGCCTTGTTTTTTCATCATGACAACAACATTTTTTTAACCAGCATTCATTATTTATTTGAAAATGCAATATGCACCTTCTGCATGGAAAGATTCCTGGACTGAAATATCACTGGTGCAACAAACACCAGTGTAAATCAGAAGTAATTCACTGAAATTGATGCAGTTGCAACAATATAAAAATAATACAAATGAAATGTCTTCAAGACCTAGTACTGTGATTCCTTGAGCCATTATTTTCTCACTTTAAGCTTGTACCAATCAACTGAATCAGTAGTGGGAGGAAGAGAGAATAAGAAATTAAAAAGAATCATTACACACATCTAAGTTTAGTAAAAATGTGATATATTACCAAACTTTACTCTGGGATTTTTAATTTTTCTTGTGTTTCTTTGGACAAAGAAATTGCTAGCTTTTGTCAGGTAAATTCTAAGCACATGCCTGAATATTTACAAGCAAAAAGAAAATGCTTCCTTTTACTTTCAGGTCCACCAAATATTATAATTCATGTTCTTCCTTTTCTTCACAACCCACAGCTACACACATTTCATATCATCATCTTATAAATCTGGCATCTTTTGTTTTGATTATACTGTGTTAGTTTTTGTAATCAAATCTGAATCCTAAAAATAATTAGGTTTAAGGGGAATTTAGCAAGCTTGTGGAATGGAAAGGTTAACTGAAAACTGTCAGTTGAATAATGCTTCTTTTTTGGTGCTTGAAGGAGTGAAAATGGTTAGTTCTCTGTCATCTAATCTGCCTACTATTCTCTGTCTGGATAAAGGTTTAAATGTATAGATAAATACTTAGCGTATCTAAAAAAAGAGAAGCGACATAACAGTAATCCCTAAATCAGCTTTACATGCTGCCTTTAAACAATGGAATACTTTGCATCATTTAAATAGCAAACTTCAAAATCTAAGTTCATTGCTCTGCTCTCAGGGAAGACCCACTGAATTATACTCCAAGTGGTGGGCTAGTGCAGCCATATGTTGCTCTGGACAAGCAAAACCAATCAGGAATACCAGTCTTTGGGAGTGTGACTAACCCACTTTCCACGTCAGTGACACCAAAGCAGTTTATCTGTTTTCTTGGAAACATGCCTGTGCTTCTGTCCCCTTCCTTCTTGAAATGTACTGCACACAGAGCAGCTGCCAAGCCAGATGAATCACACACTAGGGGGAATCGCTGAAAATAAGCAGTATGCAGATTGAAAATAGGGCTTGGGAATAATTGCAGGAGAGGAACACAAGCATGAATTTCACCATCCTGGCTTCCTCAGCCAATTTCCAAATGCTCCATGTTCTGTGAAATGCATTCTAGAAGAGTTGTAGTGGCTTGAGCCGTATCAAAAATTCATTGCTGTCAATGACTTTTGACTATCAAAGATTTGGATCAGACCCTCAGTCCCCAGCATTCTGCCCCCAAGCCCTCACATGTTAGTGAAAAACCTAAAAGAGTGCACTCCAGTGAAACATGACTTTTGGTGCCTATACCCAACACTGAGACAAAGTCCTGCCCAGCTCATTTGCTACCAGAGAGCAGGGGCATGTCCCAGACTGCCCAGAAATATTCTGCCTCCCGTGTCCCTGGCCAGCTCAGTGGCTATTTCACTGTACCAAGCACAAAACAGACTCCTGAAAAAAGTATTAAGTTGACTTTTCTTAGTTGACAGCTAGATAAACAGCTTCTCCTGGGAATACAACCTGAGCTCTCACCTAAAAGCAGGAAAAAGCTTATTTCATGCTCCAGTCTACCCAACAGGATACACACCTGTATTTTCTAGTGTTCCTCAACCATTATAGACACTTCAGTGCACTGTGGGAGAAAGAGGGAACATTTTAATCTCTTCCTGTTGAAGCACTCTTACTGTGAAAAAGAATGCAAGATTTATTGTTGTACAAAAAAATGCAACACAAAGCTAGACTACTCCTTCTGTATTTTACCATAGAGACAAATATACAGATTTCTTGTCCTTATCAGAGGCTTTGTAAAGATTTAAGGAACAATCACTGTGTAAAGACTGTTTAGAAAATGATTGGGATTCGGCTGTCTTATTGCCAGTGTCTTAGCCATTAAGCTATGAAACAATGACAAATTTTTCTGATTAATTTTTTTCCCCTAGTGTTCCAATTCAATTGACCTTCATTTTGTTATTACTCTATAGCTCGGTTTCATAACAACATCCTCCAGAATTTTTCTATTTCTCCCCAAAAGTATTTCCAGATAAACCCAGACACTCTTACAGGAGGTTACATGGAGCATTAAAATATTTTCTTACTGTGCTTTTGTCCTCTAAAAACCAAATTTCTCATTTTGTTATGGGTATTCCAGCAACCACATAGTGATAAAAGATGAGACAGCAGCAAAAATTAAACTTGTTCATTTTGTTGTCCTTATTGAGGTGTGCTTAAAGGTGCTAGGAGGAATCTTGCCAAGCCATTCCCTTCTAGAAACACAGAGAGTGAAGTACCAGGCCCAGCCATGCCTTATGCATCAAGCTTTTCATGTAAGTCAACACGGAGGAAGAGCTACAAGTCTCTCAGGTGGGCACCTCTGGGATTAGAGAGCAACTGAACTGATGTATTTAGAGTCATTGTTCAGGACTGCAGAAAAATTTAGGAATATTATCTTGGTGAATTTGGTCTTCAGTAGTTCAAGAGTACAGGCTGCTAGAGCCTTCTTGGTTAGTCAGAGATTCCTGAAAACAGGAATAATCAAAAAAATAAATTCTCCTTGTCACCACAGAGGTTATTTTATTTTTTGCCAATAGCACAGCTACTATAAGAACTGGCCAGTTCTCTTCCAGGACTGTTTATATTCCAAAGGAAGTTAGGTCTGGTCCTCCAGCTACAGACTGTACTCCAGGGTCTCAGGAGTTTTGGTTCTTCAAACATATGTACTGCATGTATATTTGGCTTTAACATTATAGTCCTTATTCAAGCAAAACCACCCACCATGGTCAAAAATAGTAGTGTAATTTGGCATCCAGTTACAATCTATTCTCAAGTGGTATTGTTCTCTTCCCACTACTGTTGCTTCTTGCTTGAATAATTATTGTTCTTCTCTCAGATTTCTCCAGCATAAATAATTTATTAAATCTACCAATTATTTTTCTTTCTCCTTCTGTATAAGAGAAAATAAAGCTTGACAAAACTTCAAAATGAGGTGACGGAATTCATATAATGCTATTATCATATTTCTTGCGTATGCAAAGAAGACTGCAATGGATTCCATATTTTCTCTCTTTCCTCTTCTTAATACAGTCTTAACAAGTTAAATACTTTTTGGAATTCATGGTAAATATTGAGCAGACACTCTATGGTGGCATTTGAAAAAAATCCCACATCTATGTATAATTTTTTTTGGTCTATAAGTAAAGATACTCTAATTTTCAAGGAAGATGACTTTTATTACATGGAAAGAAAGTAAAAAAAAAGTAAAATATTAGAAATGGATTTTGTTTCCCTTCTGTTGCAGGTCTTCCAATGTGACAATATTCCTAAAATCTTGCATGGAAAGATTTTGAGTTTCAAATATTTTTTGAGAAAAAGTAGCATCACAGTCTTAGATCCCAGACTTTTCCAAAGCCTCATTATTTGGAAAGAAACATGTTTTTTGATTGTGCATGTTTACATATATGCAGTCATACATGTACATGCCAACAGTTTTAGAGTGCCATCTGCTGTCATACGGGACTAAAATGTGTTTTTTCTGTGAAGTTTTTAGGATTAATAAAGTTGTTGTGCCCTTGAAAGGTTTTATGCTTAAATTGCACAACCAGACAAAGCACATTTTTAAATTGCAGGAGGTACAAAGGTGTTTTTTGCCAACCTTTGTATAAGAGTCTAATAGAACAGTTTGTGTGGGATGAGATATTGATGATGATCTTATAAACCTCCCCATTGTATGGGTAGGGACACATTTCACTAGACCAGATTGCTCAAATCCCCCATCCAAGGAGGTGATCCTTGAATATTAACCAGCCTTCTTGTGCCTCTCTCCCTGCAGGGTTTTATTGCATGGCATCCTCTCCGGTCATAGGAACCATTCCACCAGCAACTCTGTGATAATAAGATAGTAGCCCTGATAGTTTGTGTGTACAACTAACTCATCTTGTTTATTGCACATTTGATATGTGTTTGATAGGAACATTTAAGTTGAACTCTTATGAAGTCAGCTTGCTAGCTGGAGTGGAATGAATTTCTTTGTGCTTCTCTTTAGGTGCCCTCCTGATGACCTGAAATCCCTCTCCAGGTTCTGGCCATCTCTTGCTGATATTGGCATCAGTCTGGTAGCAGTGAGATGGATTAAGGTTCCTTTTCCTCAGCAACTTTGGTTTGAAGGTCTCTTCACCAGCTTGGCAAGCCTATGACCAAAGGTGCTCTTCCTCTCCTCTGACAGATGGACACACACATGGACCCCTCTGTACTGCATTATGCTTGAATTCATGTGTTTGCTGAATCTGCCTGACTCATCTATCTGCACAATCTCTTTATTCTTTTTTGGCAATAAATGAAAAATTATTTTCATGGAAGGCTCGTGTAAAATATTGTTGATTTTCTTAAAATGCTAGCCTATCAAGACCAAGAGGTTATTTTATTGTTGATCTAGAAACATGTTGCACAGAGTCCAGGCAAATGTGAACATCAGCAAAGGTGTTCAGAAGCAATATTTAATCTCCTTCCTGGGACTGAAAATCTAAACTTCTTCTTCAGGAGAAAAGTCTGCTTTAAAAATTGAAGCCACAGAAAGATTAAGGCAAAAAATAAACATTGTCACTTGTCACAGCTTCCTCAGAGATGCAAATCCCAGCCCCCAGCCATATGGCATTTCATTCAAGAATGAAAATTTGCTCAAATGCTGTCTCTTAGGAGTGTTCAGTACTTCCCTCTGGTGGTCTGTCCCATAAAATGCTTCTCAGAAAAGAGATTGCTTAAACCATTCCCTTTGAACTTAGGGCAGATTGTGAAGATGCACATGCACAGAAGTTTGTATCAGTTTTTAGATGGGGTCTGAAGCACCTTCAACTAGGAGGTAGTCAAAGACATTTTAGATGTTTTCTAACACGATCTGGTTTCCACTTTGGATTAGGTATGTTGTATTTGTGAATTTTAACTGAACTTCAAATCTCATGAAAATCACCAGATGACATTCAGCTCAGTTTTTAAGAAAGAAAGAAAGAATGAAAGCCAGCTGTGTACTATTTTGGACAAGCTGACTTCTTAATCCCTTTAGGAAAAATAGCCAGTGAATCAGCACAGTTTCTTTTTTCTGATATCATTGAACAGCTACGCCTCCATTCTCTGCCATGGTGTCTTAATGTGCTGTCATGATTATTTTGTATTCCCCATGAAATGTATTCTTGTAGAAATTATGACACTCTAATAGAATGACATTGTGTACTTTTGTTACTTGCGTATTTCCTAAACCATTCAATTTTCATTATTTACTTATTTTAGGATTCAAATATAGATACATCTAACCTCAATTTAGAGTTAGTGTTATCAGTATTTTCAATTTCTTTTTGGTAATGAGCATGTAAAATCTGCCTTTAATATAGGCATTCACAGAAAAAAAAGATGAGTTAAAAGTAGTCAATAACTATGGCTAACATTTGAAAAGTGGTGCCATATTCAACTTCATTCTCCTTTTCTGAACCCACCTGCTTTTAAGTGTAAGTTAACTACCATTCATATTGCTGTGAATTACATTTTCCTGTGAAATATTTATCTTTTTGCTCCTTCTCATACATTTTTTTCCATAGTCTTATTTCTTACTGTTATTACATAAATACTTACTTACTTACTGTTGTAACATAAATACCGTGAAAGATTGTCCATTTCTTTAGAAGTTGCTATCCTCTTCCTTTTTCTACTTTCTTCTTCAAGATCATATTTTAAAACCCACTTTTTAGTTTATTACTCTTGCAGTGACTTAAATAGTATTCAAGGTAAAATACAGGAACAACTGAACCTAAACTGGAAAAATTATTCTGTTAGCTCTAATGCTGAGTTATCCCTGGTTTTGAGAGTTCTGAGGTGCTTTCAAATTTTGGAAAGGGAAGGATATCCAAACCATAGGTCTATTTTACATGTATGGGAACTTACATGGAGTTAGGCATGGACCTGTCTTGAAAAATGTGATTTTCACTGGAAGAATGGTATGAAAAACAGTAGGAATTCACCCCCTTTGTGTCAGCCTTCAAAGTTTTGTTATAAAAAAATAATTTCTGGTAGAATATAAGAGAGACTAATTTCGTCACATAAACCTGACAAATATTTATATTTTGAAGGTCACCACTGAGGTGGATATCTGAAACGGATTTCAAATTCCTTTATTTAACTAGGGAACAAGATACTCAAATATCTTGCCCAAGATTATATGTTAAAAGATTGACTGTTGTATTGGCTTTCCACACAATCAGGATCTGAGACATATATAAGATGCAGTATTAGCTATAGCCCACCAGAAACCTGATAAATTTCACTTTAAGTAATAATATCCTTGAATGGAAATAAAAAGTTGAAAGTTTAGATTTATTGTCTGTGTGAAAGAGGAATCACAATTTAAAAAAAATCCATTTAAGAAGAAAAGCAACAACAAACAGCAAATCATCTCTTTTTCAGCTTTTTCTTTAGCTAGACATCCCATCTTCCTAAATCCTTGAGATGCCAGCAACATGACTCCACAGGCAGGTGGAAATTCAGTGGCTGAAAGAATGTGGCATTCTGGCACACTATTCAGGCTGTCTGGCAAGCAGACAGGTGGGGAGCCATGCAGAGAAGCAGACAATTTGTCTTAAACACTAAATTCCTTAGATAAGGTTGAGAGAACCAATATAGAATCATGGAGTATTTTAGTTTGATATAACTGGCTTCTCAGTCTATCTTAAGAGTGGTTTGCACAGTCAGAGTGGCTTCCACTGGGGGTTTTAAAGCACTTCCCAAATGCTCCTGAATGAGATCTTGAAATGCATCATTTACACTGGGCATGAAACAAACATGAGAATTGATGGAAACTTTTCCTTTTACTGGAGATGATCCAAACTAGCATTGCTGAGCACTCCCTTCTCTTCAAGGGGAAAAAACATAAATTGTACACATATTCTCTAAGAGAGAGAACCTGTTCTTAGTCCTGTTCTTTTAAAAATATGGATATATTCTGGCAAGAAAGATAGAAACAAAGGAGAAAAGGTGGATCCTGATATAATAAATAACTCCTACTTGTGCTTAAAAATTGCTTAGACAAAATCCAGATGGAGCTTCCACAATAATTAAATAGAATAAGCTTCTTTTTAGAGTTGTGCATTACCCATGGGTCTGCAAATTTGGCAAGACTTTTACACATCTGGTTTTATTCATAAAATTTTGAAAACATATGAGTGACTATTATAATAGTAAATGATGCTCATTTTAAAAATGTGCTCCTGTAAATAAAGAAGTTAGGACAGAAGCAACTGATATCCCAAATTAGCACTGAAAATAGGAAAGCTAAAAAAATAATGGAATTTAAAGCCTTCAAATGCTGTTCAGGTTCCAAGTATTATTCTGTGAATATATGCAATGATTTAATGTATATTCAATATGTGCTGTTTTTCTTGACCATAAACAAATCACTGTGTGTCCTCTTTTTAAATGTAATATTTTATTTTTTGCTGTATGTCACTACACACCTTTTCCAAGCAGTTTGGTTCAAAGAATTCCAGTTCTTCTTATAATTGAAACATAAGCACCTAATGTAATTTTTAAGAACTACGAAGTGACAGTGAGGTGTCAAACTGAAATTAATGTCTGTGCAAGACCTTTCTGTAATTTTCTTCAGGTGTCAAATATCAAGGTCAGATTAGATTGCATCAATAACACAAAGAGAGGTAAGACAACCCTTGGGGACTCTTTACCAGGCCTTTCACTAGAGTTCATAAATCAGAAGAAAAATGGCAATGTTTCTCACTCCAATGTGAAAGCATTTGTTTACTCCTTTGAGCCTTTATTAGTATATTATTATCACCAATGTGATCATCATAAAGCTACTGTGGTGCATAAGTGCCTTCAAAATAAAGGGATTCACATTTGAATAAAGCAGACCATTATGTCTTCTGTAACTACCATAATTTCGAGGACAGCTACCAATGGCATCCCTAAGTTTTCTGGAAAGTGTTTGTTTAGCTCTTGAAGATCAATGTCATTCTTTAACATTTCACTTCTCTTCTTTCATTATGACTGGAAAAGCTCCCAACAATAAATTTTCATTGACAGCAGCGTAAAATTAATTCTGATAGCATTCCCAGCCACAATATTCCAAATACTTAAGATAATGTTGCCTTGCAATAATAAATATCCTAATGTGGTTTGGATTATTATTAAAAAAAAAAAAAAACACTTATTCAGCTATTCCAGCCATGGAGAATAAAGATGTAATTACATTATCAAACACAAAAACCATATAAAGGGAAAAAGAAATCTATTTTAAGAAACAATATATTTCTAAAATTAATGGATATGGGAGAAAAAAATGGAGGAATACAGTTTTCTTTACCATTTTAGAAGGTTTAAGACTGGAGTTTTAGGGGAATGCATAAATTTTTTGAGCAGTCACTTTAATCTTAGGCCTTTGGTGTCCTATTTCAAAAGAGGGCAAAGGAGATGGAAATTGTCAGAGCATGGCAGTTCACTCAGATTCTTACAGCAGGGTGGGAAGAATTGCAATGTGGAGAAGCCTGTCTTTCTCCTCTGACTACAGGTTGCCCTGAGCAATCAGCTTATACTTGATTCCTGACATTTAAAGAGCTAAAATTAGGCAAGATAAATTCCACCTTATGTTAAATACTTCTCCATGGTGACAAAACATGAAAAAGACTGTGAGGTGGAAGATAATGGGATTATCTGCATTACTTGTGCCAGGGGTGCACTGAAGAACCTTTGGTCCTCAGCTGAGCTTCGAGAATGCAGTGCAGAATGCAAACACAGAAGAAGGGAGCACAGCCTGCCCTGGAGAGCTTTTTCATTCCTCACTGTCTAAGATACTAATAGTTCTACCAGAGCAGGAGTACCTTCCTGTGCTGGTCTGCTGCAAATCTATGATCACAGTCATAATTCAGTAATGAAATTTATAACACAAGTACAAAGACAATAGAAATGAAAAGATGTTGATACATTCTATTGATAGCTTCTCTGATTCTTAAGGGTGGCTTAATTATTAAGCTCTCCAGAATAAAAAGTCAGAATAAAAAGCTGAAAACATTCAACAAATTGAAAGTTTGGAGAACTCAAAAGCATTTTTAAGCATCTGGATTCCTATTCTATGTGTGTCAGGTGGAGAGATAAAGGTTTCTCTATAGCTACAGGTGGGCTTTAGTGTCACGCTTTCTCACCAGAGTATATGGAAGCATCAATTTCTAAGAGGTTTAAAGATTCAAGGCTGAAATCAGATAAAATCTTAAGAAGTCCAGGATACATATTCCAGACCCACTATTCATCCAGTATGACTTGTTTTCTTTATCCTTCAGGTTGTAATCATATAATCTCAATGCAGACTGTCACAGGTCATAACATAACAGTGGGCAAAATCTCTGCAATATTGGGTGTTTTTTCTTAGAGGACTGGCCATATTGTCTTTGGCCAATTTGGTTTTGTCCTTTCTGTGTGACACACAAAAAATGTATCAAATCCTGTTTGATATCCTATTTTAAATGGTGGCCCTGCTAGATACACAATCAATTTATAATTGGCATGCCAAACTTTGGCAGGAATATACTGTAAATTCTCCTGTACTGGGGATGGTGCTGGAACTGCACCATATTAACTAGTCCTTAAAATTCCAATGACCTCTACAGGAACTAAAAACATTCAAGCTGAAGCATTATGAAACAAGCAGCAGGTATTCCAAAATACATAACAGGTTGCAATGCAAATATTTATTACTGGTTTGCTTTTTAACGAACTTTATCACAGCATCAATTTTTTAAATATACCTGAGTGCTGGAGTTGATGACTATTGATTAATTTATTTTCACCAAAAATGTTGGAAGTTACTTGCCTGTGAGGCATACCCTGTGAAGTCCAGTAGATGAAATATAGCTGGATATGTGCAAAATCTAAGATAAAAATTCAAGGAGTAATATATAACAATAACTGTAATAATTAAGAGATAATTGAATTTGAAAGCAATTAGCCTGTTGCAATTTTTTAGCTGATGCAGTAGTGTCATAACTAAAATTTGAGAACTTCCATCTGACTTTGCTAGACACCTCAAGAGATAGATAAACCCCTTATTAAAAAGGGTTTAGATAGTTATAACAGAAAATTAAAAGCTGATGATTCATTTTGTTATTACAGAAGAAATAACATTACATTGAATTTATAAATTATTCTTTTTGTCATAGAATTCATAATGAATCCCAATTTTGTTCATCACTTGCCTATAATTAATTTAACAGGCATAGAGATGGTGTAATATATTTTCTCTAATTCTAATTTTTATTAATAGAAGTCTTTTCAGGTTTAGCACAGTGATGAAGAGGAATGTAGTGTTGGGGTTGCAGAGGAGCAAAGAAAATAAGTCTCCTTGAATTTCAGTTCTGCTTTACATAGCAGTCTGTTTAACAGAGAAAATTATTCTATTGCTCACAACAGAACATGCACATTATGGAAGAGTGTTGTAGCTGTTTTAATGAAGCTACAACACAGGAATTGGGAAGGGATTCTTTGGGATATAGATGCTTACCCAGTTGCAGAAACATGCAGAGAATATATACATTTAGTCCTTCCTCCAGCTAATACACCAACAGTTGCAAGGGTAATGAAATTAATTGTATTACATCAGTGATTCCATAGAAAATATTTATTTATATGTGTTTATATATAAAATGTCAGCTCTCTTTCCATCCAATAACTGTTCTTACTCCTGGAGCAACTTTCAATATTTCTCTTTCTCTGTAAAAAAACAGTACAAAAGTTGATAAAAACAGAACTTAATTTTCTAAATGTTTATTTTTGAAGATATCAATGATATATATTAATATATATTAAGGCTCATTTGAAATATATTCCCTCTTTTTCAAGAGAAGGCATCTACTATTGTTGTGGCATTTCTCAAAACGAAAGCAGGACAAGCCTCAGGAGTTTCAGAGGAATTCTGCATGGCACAGGTACAGAAGATACAGGTCTGTGTTGAGTGTGTGTTTGGATGTATCAGCAAAAGAGGGCTTCTGGCTTTGTCTGTGTTGCATGGCTATAGAACCCCCAAAGCTTTTGTTTCCCTTTCAAAGTGAATCCTTGGAATGGCTGCAGTGTCTGACTCCAGGAGTGCTCTGCAGGACATCCTGAGCACAACGTGGCTGGAGGAGGCTGGCAGAGAGGAGCTCCTCTCTCAGGCCCATCAGAATATCCTTAGGCAGCCTGTGAATCACTCTGATATTGAGCATGCCAAGCGCCCAGCAATCCCCAGCTCAGGTCTCACCTGGGAAAGAGAAAAGGAGAGGTCCTGCACCTGCAGCATCCCATTAGATGGCTCTCCTTAAGGAGATTCAGTCTCATATTGTAATTGCAGCATAGTTTGGGCTGGAAGGGACCTGTAAGATGATCCAGTTTCAACCCTCTGCCATGGGCAGGGGCACCTTTCACTGGACCAGACTCAGAGCCTCATTGAAACTGGTCTTCAACACTTCTTGGGCTGGGCATCCAGCTGCTCTAGACAACCTGGTCCAGCGTCTCACCAATCTCTCAGTAAAGGATTTATTCCTAATATCTAATCTAAATCTACCCTCTTTCAGTTTAAAGGACAGGCCTGCTTGTGATGTAGCTCAGGGCAGTGGATTATTAAGAGTGAAAATGCACTGGACCACCACCCTGCTGTGGAAAAGGCAATGTGAGTATGGTCTCTCTGCATACAGCGCAATCACAAGCCTCTTATCCAGTATCCAGGCTTCCCCAACCATTCACCTGTCCCCAGGGCTGAACACCAGCCACTTCTCAGCTTGGAAAAGCAAATCTCCATCTGGGCCCAGACATAATTACATATCCAATAAAGCAAAGATATATTGCTTTTTGGGGCAACCTCTTTCACCTAGAATCTTTGGATTCATTTGATGCTCTCTAGGACATTTACTTTCCCACTCTCTTCCAACCTCATTTATGATATTTTATGACGCATACTAACTAGTGCAGTGAGTGCATTATAGGGCGTGAGGAGAGCACATTTTGGAGTAAGATGGTATTTCATGTCATAGACACTGCAGAGTGGGTGAATACTGAGTGTCTTGCTAGACATGCTGTGAGGACCTGTGGTATTTCTTGATGAGAAAACATTATGCAGTTGGGTCATGTTTGAGCCACCTCCAAAATGCCCAGGGAATTTGGTGTACTGTCATTAAGTATGAGCATGAAGTGCCCTTGCTGGCATGGTCTTTTTGAGTGATTGAAAAGAGTAGTGGCCTCCCAGCTTTCCCTCAGTTGCCACAGGGCTCTGAGTTGCTCTAAGCCCTTCCAGCCCATCTTTTTTCATGCATCACTGAACTCTTCTGATCTCAAAGTCATCCTTGTCCTCTGCCCAACTATTTTCCAAACCCTTCTTGGCCCAGGCTCATGCTCCCTGACACTTCCCAACCACAGGCACAGCTTTTGGCATTGAGGTTCCTGTGACCCTCTTCTGCATTTTCTGCACCCTCTGGGGGTAGCTGCTGCCACGCCAAGCCACACTGTTGCAGGCATCTGCTGGTACCTTTCAGCTCAGTTCCACTCCTGTCTCTCCAGCAGCAGTTGTGCATCTCATTCTGACAAGGATTTAAAAATACTGCCAAGAGGTATTTATAACACATTGCCCTAGATGCATTTCAGAGGAAATGTTCAATAAAAAGGGGGAAAGAAAGCCTTCCCTGAAGGAGCATTCTCTCCTCCACCAGCCACAGAAATCTTCTGCGAGGATCTTTGAGGGTTTATTTCGTTTTCCCTCTTAAAAGGATTGGAAAATGTTTTTAGGAGCCATTGGCTTTGTCTCAAAACCTTAATAAAGCATTAAGGAGAATTACATAATTTAAAGGCAGCAAAGGCCAAGTAGGTCATCCAGTGCAACTTCTCAGCAGTGCAATCTGGCATTGTTCAATGTATTTAGTGGTGCCTTTGTCCAGTCTAGATCTGATTTACAAGGGATAAGACTTCTGACAGTTTGCAACTTTTAATCTTTGGAAGTTTACAACGTAATAAGTGTGATACATGAGACTTCCTTTCAGATAAAGAAACTTCTCTTGTACACCATACTAATTTCACTTCTGTCAAAAGTCTCAGAAGTCAAGACATACTTTTATAGCTCAGCAGCAACTGAAATAAAAGTGTAAAAGGGCTACTCAGTGATTCTCTCTTTTTTGCTCATTCACAGAAAAAAGAGCTCTGACTAAGCAAGACCTCTCTTTCTATAATTGTCAGTGCACCTCACCTGTTTTCAACCCTTACATCTGCTCTTCTGGATGAATGTGTCTTTTTTTACTCCCTTCTCTCATTTCTCTTTTCACTTTTGACCTTTCTAGTTACTTCCCAATACCTTTCCTCAGAGGCTTGGGGGGATTTTATGAAATACTTCAGAGTATTCAGCAAAGCTGTAGGATGCCTGAAATTCACAGTAAGTCTTTCTGATTTACTATATCAGAAAATCAGGAAACCACTGTTCCACTGCAACAAACAAGGATTTCTCTGTGGTTCAAATGCCACCTCATTTCTCTTGTTTTTCAGCTTTGCCTTTCATTTTCCAACAAAATTTTGAAATTGCTGATTCTGATAAGAGTGATTTGATCCCAAATTTTAGAGCAGCAGATAAGATGTGCAAGCTTAACTTTTAATACTTGTGTCAAGCAGGATTTTGTTCTAGCAGGCAACAGTACTGCAAATCTGCTTGCTTAATTGGGCAGGTAAGAAATATCACATTGATTTGAGCAGGAGGTACAAATTCCTCATGGATGATGTGGTGATGGTGTAGTAACCACATGAGTAAATGGAACATCTAGGCTTGTGTTAGTGCTGAATGAATAACTTCAGAGGATTTGAATTTTGTGCAAAACCTAGATTAAGGCCATTCATAAACTTGTAGAATCATAGAATGTTCTGAGTTGGAAGGGACTAACAAGGATCATCAAAGTTCCACTCCTGGTCCTACACAGGGCAGCCCAAGAGTCACACCATGCATCTGAGAGCAATGCTCAAATGCTTTTTGAACTCTGTCAGGCTGGTGCTGTGACCACTTCCCTGGGGTGGTCACAGGTGGAGCCTGTTCCAGTGCCCAACCACCCTATGGGTGAAGAAACTTTTTCTGGTATATAAATTAACCTCTGACTCAGTTTCATGCTGTTTCCTTGAGTCCTGTAACTGGTGACCACAGAGAAAATATTGGTACCTGCCCTTCTGCTTCCTCTCTTGAGAATGCCACAGACTGCAACGAGGTACCTCAGTCTCTTCCTCCCCAGCTGAACAGATGAAGTGACCTCAGCCTTTCCTTGTATGGCTTCCCCTCAAGATTCCTCATCACAGTTGTAGCTCTCCTTTGGATGCTTCTAATAGCTTTATTTCTTATACTGTGGCACCCAAAACTGGCCCCAGCTCTCGAGGTGGAGCTGCCCCAGTGCAGAGCAGAGGGGACAATCCCCTCCCTTGCTTGGCTGGTGATGCTGTCCCTGATTTCCCCAGGACACCCGAGGTTGTCTGGTGACTCCTGGCTGCCAGGGCACTGCTGGCCCATGCTCAACTTGCCATCCATCAGGAGCCCCAGGTCCCTTTCCGCAGCTCTGCTCGCCAGCCTCTCATTCCACAGTCTGTCCATACACCCAGGGGTGCCCCATCCCAGATGCAGAATCTGCCACTGCCACTATTGTGTGCAATGAAGGAAGGTAAGCACTGTTCTAAAACTGGAATTGAAATAAGAAGATGCCATAAATATTTATGCTTTCAAGTGCTTGGGGTGCCATTTGAGTAGTCAAGTCTTTTAATGTGGAATATTATCACACCTTTAACCTGTTGTTCAAGGACATTTCTTTGTCAATATAATTTTGGAGCCATTTCTTGTTATGATAGTAAATTACAAGATTTACAATTTAATTATTGAGGAAGTATTTACAGAACATTTAAGTTAAAATGAACAAGATACTGCCTCTGGTTGAATATGAAAATGCAGTGGATTATCTGTCATACAATAGGCTGGGATCTCTCTTCAGAATTCTTCCTATGAGCCCTAGATGTATTTGAAATAAATCTGGGTAAAATGTTCCCTATTATGTAATGAGCATTCTGTCTTGTCTATCCAGACAAAACATATATAAGGTTTGCCTCTTATGTGCTCAGTTTTTAAGAGGCACTGTTTTTTTCCCCATTGGACTGAAATATTCATAAGTAAAAAAAATAAAATTGCAAAACCTGCAATTTTCCACAAATCAAACAAAGTGGAAACCTAGTAAAAGTTTCAAGTTGTAAACTATTAATCAAGGTGAAAATTGGACATTATATTGCTATGAAAATAATGATTTTGCATCACCTTAATTGGCTTAATCCTTCTGGAATAAAATACTGAAACTCCAAGCTATACTGCTCTTTCTAGTAATCTGAATGCAAGATCATTGTGATTAATGGCTATCATAATTAATGTGGAATTAATTAATAGTGACTTTTGACTTTTTAGTAAAATGATAACAGGCTGTGGTGTATTTTATGTCTAAAAGAAATTAGTGTTTTACTACATACCATTAAATGATGTGAAACTTCTATTCTTCTTTTGATTTGAAAATAAGTATCTTATAGCTTACTGTCTATCAGGTTGTAAAAGCTTATTAAATTAGGTATATTTATACAGGAAGTGTGTAGTAAATGTCCTTAAAGAGAAATTAAATTTCTGGACATGGAACACTTATAATGAAGTGTAGCCAGACTCAGTCTGAATTGCAACAACAAACGTTGTTAAATGAATAATAATTAATTTCATACTTTATTTTGAAAATAAGACTTTCAAAAACTAAGTAGGGAATTGTATACTCAGCAGTATCAATGTATACATATTGATTTTGATACTCAACCTCTCTTTTTGGAATAATATGTGAATGCATATACAAAGGACATTTATCTTTACTTCTGAGAATATAAAAGTTTGAGACAGAGTAAGGATGACAGAAAATAAATAATGGGGACTTGAGACTTTATGGTATAATAATTTCTCCTATTTTTTTATTTTGTTGTGATACTGAAACTAAAATATTACCAATTCTTTGTGTTTATATAAAAGTTCAGGACAGAACTTACTTAGAGTTAGTTGAAGAGATTTGACTTACAAATGTAGTAAATGGCCATTATTGGGACTGAAAATGTTCCTACAATATTTTTGTTTTAGGTTAAATCAGTATTTTTTTGTCTGCTGCATTTGTGTTATATTTTGAGGGTTTATTTGATGTTTGTGTAGCTATATCTTAGTTGGTTATGAAATAGATGATTTCCAGATTGTCCCCAGACTGCTTTGGCAGAATATACTTTGACAGAATTATGGAGAAACTGTTGTATTTTTATGTATACTTATTTAAATTCTCCTAAATATTATTCCTGATATGAAATGGATTTAGAAGATGTTTTTCGCAAAAGTGACAGGTATATAATGAATTCTGAATACAGTATATTTCTGAATTCAAATAATGTCTGAATTTTCACTGTTTTAATACAAGGTTTTCATTTCTCATATGGCAGGCAGCACCACTGGGGCTTTCCAGATTGCTCTCTTCTCACTCCCCAGAAGTTTCACCTCCAAATTCTTTTTGCCATAAACTGTGAAATTCTAAGTCTTCCTTAACAGGATGGGATTTGGGCAGGTTTATAAATGAAAGCTACTGTATTTGTACAGAGAGCCTGACTAAGATTTTTACTGTTAATTTAAGAAATCAGAAAATGCTCACATCAATTAAAAAAAAATGGAGTGAGGCAGCTGAAACCCCAAGATTCAGCCTCCTGTTGCCATTAGTCTGTGTACATGGATAAGTGAGGAGGAAAGCAGTTCTTTAGACTGTCCCTGACTTTAAGGGAAATGTCAGTATACAGGATGAATATCTTGTAGCCTAATCCCAGAGTGCTTGCTCCCATGCCTGTTTCATATAGATCCCCCATGTCCCAGCACCTGAAAATAGGAACAGCTTTGTGTCACATCCTTCCACTCTTGCTGCTAAGAGAATAGACATCAGTGAAAGACACCAAACAACGCAGACATCCTGCATGGCTGTGCCTGTTTGCAAAGCTGTGGAAAAATCCTCTCCTTAGAAGTCCATCCACTGTGACAGATGTGTGCTCTTTGCATTTGCTCCATCTCCTTTTTTATGATTCTTTTATAATGCAGGGCCTGCCAGGCTGATTCTAACTGAGCAGGTCTTACATTACCTCGCTGCCTTGAGGAAGAAGAGGGGACTGGACTCGGTGGGGAAGCTGTGGGCAGCCAGACACCATTCCTGGCATCAGCAGGCCTCTGTGACTGACATGTAGGCTCTTCATGGTTAATTCCTAATGAAACTTTGAAACTCTGGGACAGGTTAAGTTTTGGAAAAGTCTTCAGTTTTGATTGGTCCAACAATTTTCTGAGTAAGCAAACTTCCTGGGCCATTTTCTGCTGAAGAAGAATGCTGGAGCTCTACTCAGAAGTGGGGCACAAAGTTAGTTTCCTCCTTCTAGACTTATCATAACATAGTAGAACTTTTATTTTCACAGGTCCTTCTTGCTACACTGGGAAAACTATCAATCTCTTGGGCAATAACCTTTGACCTTTCCTTCTGTTACCTAAGAAAAAACTACTCTGCATTAATTTAAAAAAACAGATGCAATTTGTCCACTTCAGCCACTCTTGTTTTTTGCACCAACTGAACAGAGCAGTTTACTTCATTCTGATTCAATCTATTTTTTGTCTACTGAGAGCACAAGTAATAAAAAACAACCTTATTTAAAGATCACTGCAGTGGGCTTGTGATAGCTGTTCAATAGTTTCAGTGTTGTAGTAGTCTTTGTTTGATGGTCATGCAGGTTCCCACTAGGTCTGAACACATTAAAGATCTGAGGAAAGCCATTTTCCTTCTTAATAGGAGAATCAATTGGACTGAACACATAGGTTCAGGCTGATAAAATTAAATTATGTGTACTGAGGAGATGGAATTCTTGCACTTATTTTACCCTCCAAAGAAACAAATGCTAACCAGCACTTGATATTCAATTCAATCCAGACCAGATAAGAGCAAAAAAGCTAGACAAGGTGAATATTCTTTTTTGTCTTTTTGGTGGTGGTGAGGTTTTTCTTCCCTTTGTTTGGGTTTTTTTTGGTTTTTTTTGGTGTGCAGAAGATCAATATTAAACGCTGCTTTCTTTGATTTATTACCTTCTGAGACAAAAGAAATCTGAAACCTTAAAGTAGGCTTAGAGGATTAGAAATCAAGCTGAAAAGGACCATTTCTTTGTTTTATACTCCTACAAAGTCCACTAGCATATGGAAAAAATTTCAAGGTTCTTCATTTCCCCAGACACAAGATCAAGAAAGTCTGCATGTAGTGCAAAATGCAAGTAACTTCATTACCTCAGAAATGTAATCTCTAAAGTCCAGCTCCTTGTGATAAAATAATTATTGATGCCACACATTTGTCTCCTTTGGCTAGTCCCTTTTCCAGTATCCACAACAATTTGGTGTTTTACATGCATTGAGATTTGGAGTCATTTAACTCCTAATTTTACTAAGAAATCTAAACCAAACTGTCTTTTTTTCATCATTAAGTACTTAGAATTCCTATAAACAATACATGAAGGTTATTTAAGTATTTTTTATTCAATCTCTCATCTGTAAATATATGGAATGGCAAACACAGTTTCTCAACTTTGTTCCGCTCCACATCAGCATCAGAATGTTTGTTCCTCCACTAACAGGCACAAATATCTTCAAAGTTTAATTTTAGATATCAGCATCAATAACAATGCAGCCTTTGTTTTCAAGGTTTTTTCCTTTAATGGTAAAAAATGTGGGTTATCCCACTTTGTTGTTTGCAGTGACCATGTGTTTTAGATAATCTGTATCGCTTTACAGAAAGTGGAATTTCTTTTCCAGGAATCCTGCTCTTTAGTCTTTGAACACTGAACTGACAGCACTGCCAGTGACTTTACTGAAAGTAGAATGAAAGCGTTCAACCTCTGTGTAATCTGTTTTAAATAGATTTGTTTTGTTTGTATTATATTCTGTTCCCTTTGCTTTGTAATGATTGTTTTCTGGACTTTGAAGAGAAGTCTTTCAGTAAACTATTTAGTAGACCACTGGATTTTCTTAATCTTCCAGATTCTTTTAATGGTCTTTTTTTTTTTTTTCCCTGTGGAAGGAGCTTTTCAGCAGTATTCTATTGAAAAATTGCTTAGGTGACATAATAATAGTTGTAGAAGCAAAGATCCAGCTCATGCAGAGTATGCTTCAATCCAGTAAGAAAGAGGAAAAGACTGAACTATGTTATTCTGAACTGCTCTCACATAAATCCTAAGGGATGCTTGCTCTACAGATCACATGCAAAGTTTTTTATGCCTGAAGGAAATCAGATTGTATTTTTACCCTCTTAAATGTAGAATACTGACACATTAATCTCTTATCCATCCTCTCCCCAGAAAATGAATAGCTGTATTCAGTTTGAGTCTCCTCATTTCATTAGTTTTGAATGTGAAAGTAATTTATTCATCAATAAAACAAAGGATGCTCATGATTTCATCATTGCTAATTGATTATCAGTGTAAAATAATATAGTCACTGAAACACAACAACAAGGCTCCTAGGTGCAAAATGTCCCTGAATAATCTTTGTTTATTTTGGGAATTCTATAGAAACAGGTTCACAGCTCTGAGTAATGTCTCCTGATTTCTGTGGTGCTTCTCAACCTGTGCTGTGTGCACTATTGAAACTGCCCACACAACTTCCCAGAAACTTCAGGTCAAGGCTAATCCATTTCCTTGGAGTATTACAAAATGTTTTTCTTCTCTGAGGGAAAGTAAACTTTCAAAGGATCTGAAAATGAGGGGCCATCATTTATAGCAGTGGCAGAAAAAGCAACTTTCAAGACCTGGTACTTATTTTAAGGACTGCAATAACTATGTAGTTTGACTTTGAGAAATTGAAGGCCCACAGCCTCAGGGAAGGAAGGATTTGCTCACAGTGCAGCAACATATTTTTAGGTATAATGTACCATTAGGAAGTCTGCCTAAAAAAATCAAAATGTGGTATCAAAGAAAACCAATTTTTCTCTCATAAATCAAACAGCAGAGGCAACAACACGGCAAATAGCAACTAACAATCGTATTAATCCCAAATTACACTACAGCTAATTATTTTCTTTAGATTTGCTGGGATTTATATCTTTGTTTCTATGGCAAACTGTCAGGGTAAATGGAATAAAGTTACTAGGCAGCGCCTTGCATGATGATCATCCCTCACACACTAACTCCCCCACAACATGCATATAACTCACTGCCTTTGGTGTGTGCTGCAGAGAATAAGAGCACAATGTTTTTGCACCTCATCATAGCCTACAGACTGGCCTCTAAATCCCAGGATGCCCTCCACATCCCTTTCAGTGGACAGGAGTTACATTTGCCATCCAACTCCAACCTAGGTGCTGCTTGCAAATAAATTTATCAGCACTGATATTGTCAACCACCAGAGACAAGAAAGTTTGCCTGTTTTCTTATCTTGCAGCCTGAGGGATAAAATGCCCTAAAAGATACAACCATTTCTTAAAAGGATGTCAAAGGATTGCTTATAGACAATGAGATTAACTCAATTAAACAAAATTTCTCCAATTAATACAAACTATTAGCATTCACTAATCATAGTTTATTGTATTTGATAAGCTCCCAAAAGAAAATGGGTGTTCTTGGGACTCATTAATTTAAAAGAAGTTGCTTCAAGTCCTAGAAATAATGGCAAGACAAAGGAAATGAATTCTGCATTATCTGGTCATGATTTTGCAACAGATTAGAGAATAAAACTAGCTTTAGAAACAGTAATATTAACAGCAATAATAATAATGACTAAAATGGCAATATGATTATTGGAGGTTAGAGGTAAGAAGCTTTTGGAACATTTTAGCACCTTTAAAATGGAAAAGAACTCTTCTAAATATACTCCTGTGAGATGCAATAGAAATTATCAGTGCCTGCTAATGGTTAGTAGTTGGATGTGAAAGACAAGTGGGAAAGCATTTCAGTCAATAATTGTTGTCAATTCACCTCCTTCCACTGATGTCAGCAGAGCTGGAATTCGATTGGCCACCTTCAAATCTGTCCCTTACTGTTTACAAGTGGCACATGGAAAACATTTGATCAACTGTAATTACTCAGAGCTGACTGCCTGGTGGCAGGCTGGGAATTCTGCTGAGTCTGAATTTTCCTCAACAGGTGGATAAAGCTAGGAATCAAGAATCAGTATGCTCATCCTATGGAAAATTTGGATTTTTGTTTTTTAAAAGGAGAAAACCCTATGGAACACAAAAGTGGAAACGTGTAACATAGCATAGACTTCTTTGAAGCAAATTTCAAACTAGTGAGTTGGTGAGTAATTTAGGCCATTCTGGTAAAACAAAGAACCCAAGAAGCATTTATCACAGTTATTCAGCCACTGTAAATCAATGGGAAACAGCTGAATGTATTTAAAACCAAAGCACAAAGCAGCTCAAAATAGTAGCTGTGATTGAATCACTACACAAAAAAATCAGGAAAAAAGGTATTCTTAAAGAGTGCTAGCAGCTGACTAGACAGTACAGGGCTATGGTAAGAGCATAACTACTTACTATTATTCTTGTCATGAAATAGCATTTGCATGGAGACAATTTATGTTTTGATTTAAAAACATGCTCAAGAAGATAAAATATATGTTGGAACTTTCTTGTCTGATTTGGAGGAAATTACTCCCAAGGGTTATCTAATATTTTGTCTCAGATTTTTTTTGTTGTTATTTCCTGCTAGTCTTATCTGGTCTATATGTTATTATCAGAAGCTCCAGAATGCATTAAAATATATATATGTACATATATATATATATAATATATATAATATATAATATATATATATGTGTGTGTGTGTGTATATATATATATATATATAAAACTTGAGGATATTCACAGATCTTTTTTTTTCCTTTCCTTTTAACTAAAGGCTGAAGAATGCTAATAAATTTAACTCTTAAGCTGTAGAAAAATGGAAGTTAGACTAGACCAGTCTAGAAATACTGCTTTTCAGTTCATTTCCCTCTCATTCAATAATCAGCAGCAGCAAGCAGCACAGGGCTGTCAATAACCTTTAATTTGCTTTAGAAACTTAGAACAAAAGTAATTTTATTCCCCCTGGGTATAAATAAATGAAGGGAAACAAAGAGCACATGAATTTGACTGGTCACAGAACATTCATTAGGTTTATTCATCAGTTTCTAGTGAATACTTATTCAACTCAGAAGTTTGGAGGATTCAAAGCAGCCAAGAACAATGAAAAGTGGTCTTCTGGCTCAGGGCTGGGGAGCAGGTTGTCTCTATTCTACTGCTGGCTTCCTTCATGACTGAAAAAAGCCATTAAAAGTTTCTAGTCCTCACATGAGAAATGTTTTAGCAACATCTAGAAAGGGCTGTAGAACAATGGACAGCAAATATTTTACATAATTTATGGGAATATTAATTATGAAGGATGATGACGAGAATAATAAAAGAAAGAATGAAAAGAAATCAAACTGTAGAGAAAAGAATAAAAGATATGCTATCTATTGTGATGCATGCCACAGGCTTGCAAGATAAATGATACAAATCTTCTTTACAAAATAGGATGATAAATAGAAGTACAGTAAATAACCAAGCATTTGTAAACATTGCAAACACGCAGTAAAAGCAGCTCAGTGTAAATTAAGGACAAGTCCTGAGCTGTCAGCAGTTATATAAGTGTAAAATCAGCACAAGTGAGGTCAGAGATGGGTCTGGGAATGTTAATGTCTTTGAACTGGAATGTTAATGCATCTGAACAGGACTGCCAGGTACAACTTTACAATGCAGTGTCTGGAATTAATATTCAGCACTCTTCCCCTCTAATAGACTTTGGTACTGTGGGAAATACAAGAAGCAGCACAAAAGAGGAAATCTCATTCGTCTGCCAAAACCACAATCAGCAAAGCAAACTGCGAGCTGATAAACAGCTGGTTTTCATTCTGCTGTAATAGGAACAGAAAGAGAAAGATGGAGATTGGAAGGCTGCAAATGAGGTTGTTTCCCTTCCTGTTCAATGCTCTAATATCCCAAGGAACAGCAAGCACCTGAATTTTGGGTGTCCTCCTCTGGCATTGACTTACTTTTTCTGTTTCAAGGCCTTCAGCACTCACTTCTATCTCACAAGTGAATCCTGTCATGAGTCATCTATATAGCAAGAAATTAGTCATTCAAAAATGAAGAACAATAATTTTAAAGAAAGATTGCTGCTGAGGTCACACAGTGAGTAAGAAAACGAAAGTAACTAAACCTCCCACCCCCACGCCTCAGCAAAGACAGCAGCCAAACAGCTTTGAGAGGAGCACAAAACAAGAGAATGAGAAAGAAAGGGTTACACTGCATCATTTAGGATGGCAAGGATTCAGTGGGGGGGGGTCAGGCCATCATAAGCCGAAGATCACAGTGCACTTGTCTGGTTGTCTGCTTTGACAATTTTTTTGGGCCTGAAGCATTTTGCAGGGAATATTATGAGTTATAATTACAGATGTTTGTTTCACAGCAACTTAGTTTTTGACATTTCACAGTTCTGTGCAAAGATGCCATTCTGAAGAAACTTGTATTGTGCCACCAACTTAGCAGACATGAAGACTGTTGAAAGTTAATCAAAAACACCCCCCCCCACACACACACGAACAGTGGCCCTCTTTTCCATTCCTATGAAAGATGCTGCTGAAGTGATTGCTGCTGAGTAGTTGCTGAGTTCCCTTTTTTAGCTACATACCTTTCTCATAAGGCAGCAAGAGGTGCCAGACTAAAGAAAAGCAAACACTGAAGGGACATCATGCATTCAAACCTACCTTGGACCTTGCCTTTTGCTAATATGAGACAAGCCATTCCTGTAACTGGCAGGACCATGGAGACCTTGAAGCTAATCAGGTCCCTGCTTCAAGGTATTTAACTCAAGTAGCTCTCTTAGTTGGGACAATGGAAGTCAGATGCCAGTTTGCCCATGCTGGGGAGGGAGGACTGTCTGTTCTGGCACAGCTCCAGGCACGCAGTTGCCTTCTTGCTCAGCAAAGCCCCTTCAAGCACAGAGAAAAGGCAAAGATGTAAAATGCTCCTCCCCAAGCCATCATCATACTATTCTTATCTGCTCCTTAATGAATTCCAGCTGAAGGGCTGTTAAGCAGAGGAAGACTGTTTCTTTTGGGCTGAGGAAGCTCGACCTCCCCTGTTGCAGAGCAGGACATTTATCTGCTGCTGCAGCTGGCCAGCTGTGAGGTGTATGGGGACTCTGCCCACACACTGCCGTGTGCTTCCCCAGCTGGGAGCCACAGCAGCCATGCTCACGTGTTTTCTGGAGGTGGAATCAGAGAGACACTGGCTTCCATCCTGAAAAGGGACAGAAAACCACCATTACAAATTCTGTCCCTGCCATTATAAATTCTGCTGCTGGGCTGCTGCATGGCATTCCCCAACTGGGGATTCCTCTACTGCTTGTGGGGGTTGTCTGAGATGACAGATATGTACTTTTCTGAAATAATTATTCTTCCCATAACTAAAAGCCCATATTTTTTGTTTGTTTGTTTGTTTGTTGTTTCTTTGTGTTGGGTTTTTTTCCCCCCTCAGCATTGTACAGTCACATCCCTCATGAGAGGGCGATCCTGGTTATGCTCTTGCAGCTGAGAAGGAGTTTTCAGAGCAGCTGATGCAGCTGATGGATTATCTTGTTCCTCAGTGGAACAATTATTCCCATATTTAGGTAATAAACTATGTTAACTTCTGAAATTTAGGACTACAGAGAAGAAAAAGCAACACACTACATTATCACCTGAAAAAGGCAAAATGAGGCATAAAGGTATCAATGGGGAGAGTTGTAATCTCTACCATTTAACAAATCCATGTCTTTGTGGGAGAGAAGTAGAAACAGGCAAAGAAGCAATAAGGTACAGTGTGGAAATTATCAGCAGATTTTTGTTTTTTCTGAATAAGGTGCTTTGGAGCAGACAGGGCTAAGAAAATCCCTTCAGAAGACAGGGGAAGTGGGTATATGATGGAGAGAACTTGGCATCATAAGCAGGTTATTTTAAATTATTTTAGTGTTTTAAAAGCCAAACTGGAGCATATTTTCTGGTTTTTCATGCAAGATAAATGTCCTTCTTGAAGAGGAATAGAAGCACAGATCCTCTGAAAGGTGGAGAGGGTTGATTCATCCTCATATGACAACCTTTAAAGTGGGGCTGCACCTTGTGAAAACAGAAGCAAAGGTTCATTTTCTGTATAAAAGGAGGGAATTAAATAGTCTTAAGCCATTTAGTATGATTTGCTCCTTTGATCTGTGTATGGCTTTGTCTATCCTCTGTTAATTTACTTAAGTGTTTGCAAGGAGGGGCCAAGGGGAAAAGCTTCCATTAGGGCTACAAAACTGCTGAGTTGTTTGACAGTAATTCTATTTCAAATTCATTTATTTAAGTAGAGAGAAGGTGGGGTTGAGGAGTGACTTTTGCTTTCCTTGGTATGGATAGGATAAATAGTTGAATGGAAATATGTGTGTTGATGACTGGAATTGCTAAAAGCTCATCCCTTAACAAGCTGACCCAGTGTAATGCTACATGGGTTACTGGTTGGGCCTTCTTGCTGTGCCTGGCACTCTCATTCCTGCTCTAGATCAAACCAGACAAATTCCCATGTGTACATCCACGTACAAAATCCCAAAAAGCCACAGTGAAAACTTCACCTGCATTTTTATTTCAGTGTCTGAGGGTTCCCTAGTGGAATGATTTATTTGAGAGAGTATTTCATTCCCTGGATTATTTTCTATCCTTCATGCTGAGGCTGCAGAGATGACAGCTGTGATGCTGGTTACTAAGATGCACTTACATAGTGCACTGACATTGTACCAAAATAATCAACAGAGTTTTCACTTGAGCAACAGTCTCCTGGGGACAGAGTCAGCCACTATTAACCCAAGCTGTGTTCAAATCAGTCACATGGGAGACAAAAATCTTCATATCTTGTTACCAATTCTTGAAGTCACCTGCTCCTCCATTTTATTGAATAAAGTAGAACTACCTGGGTATGAGTTGTGGTCATTGGGGTTTTGTGTCTTAGTGGGGTTCTTTTGGCTTTGTTTACCCCCTCTCTAAAGGGAAAAAAAAGAAGAGTATGAAATGCTAAAAGTTTAATGTCAGCAGCCTCTCTGTGCAGACTGGCTGTTTTATTCCTTGTAACAAGGAATTCTGTGCAGTCATTTCTGGATGGGGTTGCTTTACTTCAAAAAAGAAACAGAGATAAAGGGTCCCTAAATATGAAACCTGAAGGAAAAGACACCTTTGTTTAAGGTATACAGTTATATTAGGACATGGTGAATATCCTACTACATGTCAGAATTTAAAATCAAATAATAGCTGAAAAATTAAAAAAAATCATAATAAGAAATTCTACTAACTTTAATTTTGCTATCAGGGTGTAATATAAAAAAGTTATACTTTTTTCCCCAAATATACTGCTTTTTAAGAGATAACCTGGCTTGAAAAAAACCCACCTTCATTTGCATTAGTTGCTAAAAGCTGAAGAATTTTTTTAGTTGAAAATTTTAACTGAATTTATATTTTAAATGAAATTTTTTTGTTGTCTGGTTACTACACCAATAAATGGAAATTAGTGTTCACATGCATTAACTTCAAATAGTGGAAATTCTATAAATATTTAACTTCAAATTTTAAAACCACTAATTTTTAATTAGTTTTCTTTGATAAACACAAACTGACCTGATTTAAAGATGAAGCCAGTGTTAAAAGATTGCTAAATTAAATAAATGAAAGCACAAATTGAAGAGATAGTAGCCTCTCTTAAAGCTTTTATTCAGCCATAGATAAGAAATTTAATCTCATCCAGATTATTTAAAAAAAATCAGTTTGTACTTCACATGTATGCCTTGTTTTCATAGATTCCAAGGTTATAAGGCCCTTTATGTCCTTCAGGAACAGCACCCATTAATCTTGTATGCCATTAGGTTAGTCTTGAAGACTTTGAAGTATATATTCCACATCTGGCTGTGTGGAAGGTCAGGATGTTCCCAGCTTTACTTAACTACAACCAGATTCTGATGATTATTTTCCAAACCATCTCATTTTAAGGTTGTCTGTCCTTTTGCATCGCTCCCAAAACAATATTAAAACTAAAATCACAATGCTCTTGGTAATTTGAATTAAGCATTAAATTAGAATACAACAATAATAAAGTTCATTTCCATATTGTTCCTCAGAACAGCCATGGACTATTTTATCATTCAATCAATATTACTATGTTTTATAAGTCAAAATTACTTCAAATTTTAACACACAAAAATGCACTGCTTTAGGTAATGTACATAGTGAACATCAAATAGCTTTGACTCAAAAAGCTTTTAATAATAGATGAATAAAGCAAATCTGAGGTAATTTAGGACAGGTACTTGGCCAGAGTACCCAGCAGAGTTTGAAGACAGGACAGAGAAGTGGTGGATCCATGCTAGCCCTTGCCAGTGAGTATGCAGTACAGACCTCAGGCCTCCCCCATGCCATCCCATTTTAAATGGGGGAAGTCTGTCTAACAAAAATCATGACATCATTGGAAAAAATTCCAACATTTCATCTGCAATGGCTTTTCACTTCTGTTCTTATATAACACTCTGTAACAGAAGGGTTTTATATCTGGCTATATTAAAATTCATTTATGAAGTACTAATGAAATCTAAATGCCAGATTGTGAAAAGTGGCTCATGTTGCTCCTTTGGTCTAGACTTCCTTTTTGTCTCCATGTGTCTCCAGCTCCTTTCTTTCTTTCTTTCCCTCTTTCTAAATAAAGTACATAGATACTAGTTGTAATTTGGGGAAAACAATTTTTTACAAATTTCTCCCTTCCCATACAAATCCATCACAGGTGCTTCAGCTCTTGCAGGAAGATTAAGTGGACATTTACAGTCAGCCATTTATTTGCTCCAGCTCTTTTACATTGTTCTTTTAGAAGGTGCTCACAGCACGCTTCTCTGTTTAGAACTGCATTGGTGAAACAAGATTGTTCTCTCCAGCATCTCCAATATATGCAGCAGTTCCCCCTAATGACTTTACATGACTTATAGTTTCTCTCAAATTTCTTTTTCCATGATCTGATAAATTTGTCCTCACAACTCAAGGCTTGTGCCATGTATTCCAAATGAAATATTTGATCCTGAAGCTTTTGTTTGTTCTATTTTTTTCCTTTATCTCTTCATATTTAATTTTATTTAAAAAAATATTTCATATGAACTGTAAAAATAAAGCCTTTACATGCTATCTTTGCATCTTAGTGTCTCACAAATATATTTTAGTTTACCCAACCCATGTACAAATTATTTGCAGGAGTTACTCATTCTCTGCATAAAAGTAAGGTGAAATAAAGAAGCTTGAACAGCACCTTTCAGCATTATGCAATGATTTAAAATAAAAATGGGGAATATCATATCAACTGAGTCTGTGGAGGAATGTGGAAAGGCAAAATGCTGCTAAGTTAGTTATGATTTGGGATAAGGATTTACTTGCATTACAGTATTTTCTCACAGGGATAGCAGTGACTCATGACTCTCCCAAAACTACATAAGACTTTTTCCTTCCAGATTTACTGCACCAACTGCGTGCTAATAATATTTGCTGAGGAAAATATCCAGATATGATATTGTGTATGAAGATAATGAAATTCAGTCAACTTAAAGTACTGTAGACCCTTTGTATTAAAATGTTCTGTCAGGCAGAAAACAATATTTTAATAAATTCTTCACAAATGTCTAGGATCAAGGTAGCTTTAGCATCCATCTTTAGCCCTTAGCAGAGAGTGAGGAAGTTGAATTTCTGAAAGAAAGGATGCATCCAAAATTGTCTTGTGCCTTCTGGAAAATTTATTTCGCTTAGAGAGAAGTTCCATACACAGACAGTTCCCAGAGAAAGTCAGAAACAACTCTGGGACAAGTCATGGCTGTTGGATGCACTGACAGAGCAGTCTCATAGGAAAGCAGGAGAATAAATGAAAGGCGGGGCAGGAAGGTGCCAGCAAGGTACCCCTAAACTCCTGCTAACAAGTCCTTGTTCATGGGAAGTGGACACTGACTGCTCTGACACCCAGGGTTTCCTTCTGCCTCAGCCATGGCTATGCTCCTTCATTTAGTCATGTGCCAAATACGGACCTGAAACCCAACCTGTCAAATCCACCTTAGGATCTATCTTTAAATCATCTTAAAACTCTACCCACCAGAGTCCTTCTATGGGGCTCGGCTGTCCGTCTCTGCTCCCACACACGCTTGGGATGGTTCTGGCAGGCTGGGCCTCAAAAGATGAGTTTGGACTCCAGGGTTTTTCAGTCTTCAGAATTGTTTATTATATCTTATCTACAAAATCCCTTCTTTGCACGACCGGGATCTGACCAGCCCAGCAGCCAAAGTCACTCTGACCACCCCCAAGGCGGGCACATCTTTTATAACAAAAACTACGTATGTCATATTTACTTTTTATCCCCAATACCTGTCACCCTCGTCACCAGGTACACCCTCACCCCAGACCAATCCACAAGTGCCAACACCACAACAGAAGATGGAAGACAAGAAGAAGAAAGAAGAGTCTTGTGACACGCCCTGATTCCTCCATCTTGTCTCCACAACCCCCCTGTACCAAAACCCCAAAATCTGTGATTTACCCTATAATTATGTCTTCCCTTCACCATTCACACCCAGGTAATTCCCACAGGTTCCATCTCCTCATACATCGGTGGCACATCCCTAGATGGATCAAAATCAAGCCACCAAGTGCTTTTGGCAACATTCCAAGGCTCCCGAGCCCCCCAAGGGTTCTCTCGGTAGCTCTGGACATCAGGAGTGACGTGCTGAGCTCCCACACCTTCCATCAGCTTTGCACACACAGCCTGTCTGTGAGCACAGTCTGAGCTGAAGCTTAATGGGATGGCAGGCAGTCCATGTGTGTTCAGGAAATGCTGCACTTTGCAGCATAGAAATGGAAGCCCTCAGTCTCCCATCTATAACAGCTCCACCCTCTGTGGCAGATCATTCACACACAGGCTAACAGCAGCACCGTGGCAGAAGAGACAATGCATTTTATGCATTAGTTTTTAAGGAATCATCTACCAAGCTGTGCAAAATGTTGCCCTCAAACTTGCTGGGATCAGATTTGGATATTTTTATGATCATTAAGATCTGACCATGTTATCAAAACTTCTACATTCTTGTCTGAACTGGAAAACCAGTTAATCTCCTTCATCTGGAGACACACAAAGAGGGACGTGGCAGACAGCTGCTGTGTTCCAGTTCAGCCCCCCAGCCAGCCACGAGGAGGTTTGTTCCTCAGTATTTAAGATATATTAAGCTACAGAGGAAATATATCAGCACCCCAAATATACAGGTTCTCAAACTTTCAGGTGTCTGCAAATACATTTTACATGGGCTTTAGCTTTTATCACCCCCTCATATCTGTTTCCATTGGGTGCCCAGTAACCTGTCTTCCTCAAAATGTAATGTACAATTCTTCCTTCAGCACTTTCACACAGCTGCCATTCCTTTAAATCAACCTGTCAGAGAAGCATTTCCTCATTGCCTTTCCAAGTGCAGGCTCCTCTCTCCCTCCTCACTAAATCATCTTGGCTTGATGCCCAGAACGGGCAATGTTCAGTTCTGGACAAATGACAGTTTTTCTTTACAGATGAAAATGTGTCTGTGTTTAGCATTTTCTTTCCAAATCACACAAAATTAGGAATAAGAGTTTTAGGTATTTGTAGAAGTTGTTTCTATTTTCCAGTACTGAAAGGTCCTAAAGGGTTTCTGGTGAACAGATTTCAAAGTTTTATCATTTTTCTGAAAAAAAGTTAATTATTTTGCAAGTTGGTTTGTATTTATTCAATTTAATTTGTCTTTCATTCTGAGACATGTTTCTGTCAAATAGGAAACAAGAATGAATGAGTGGAGTAAGAGGAGAATAGGAACAATCTGAAACAAAGTTACAGCAAGGAGGCAAAAAAGGGAAATGTTGCATGGAAAAGAGCAAAGGCGTAGAGAGCTAGAAAATGATGTTGTGGCTGCTAGAAGGAAGCTGTACCTACTCGACATAAGGAGAGAGAGTAAGGCTCAAAGTACTTAGGGCAGTTAAAAAAAAGGGAAAAAATGGAATGTTAAGGTTCTAGGATATATTATTATGACCATTGTGACTGTGAGTCTTTTGTGAGATTGAAAATAATAAAAAAAAACCAGATTAGATTTGCTTAGCCACTTCTTGACAATACCTTCTTAAAATCATACTTTGATGTGAAGGAGTTATCCTTCTAGGGCATTACTGCCTGATACCTTTAAGAAACTCCTAGATTCTATTGCAATGTTTATACTTCTAATTATGTGCTCTTTTGATGCTGTCTCCAGCATATTCTCTTCATTTCCCTGCAAATCTATAAATCTTTCCCTGCAAGTCTATAAAGGGACTTTTTGTCATTGTTGTTTCTGATCTAGACTTGAGGGTTAGCTCCCACTCAGCCCCACCAGCCTCAGTCAGACATGGAGTCTGCTGTATCTATCACTTTCTGGCCATAGTGTGTCAAAAACCCCCTTATCATTGCCTTAATGTTCATAGAGAACAGACAGTGACACATTGGACAACATCTCCCTCCTATGATTCCTTCTGGGGTGGTTTCAGCACTGGTGGTTTCAGCACCCAGAAGAGTGTTTGGGTAACTGCCTGGAAGAGCCACCTTGTGCCTGGGGAATCTGTCGACCAAACGCCATCCAAAAAGACTCCTAGGCATGGCTGCTTCCTTCTGTGTTCACCCAGCCAAGGACAGCAAACAGCCACAGCCTGCCAAGTGCTCATGGGCTCACTCACATGTCCATTGGGTTCTCTCTTGTGCCATTTGAGAGCTCCTTTCACGGGCTGCCGCACACGTGTACAGTGACCAAGAGATTCACTGCAAATAACAGCACTGGCAAACAGTTCTCTTTGCTCCCACTTTCTTCTGGGTGCTCTTTGTGGTTACCAGCACACAAATTGCATGCACAGCCCTCACCTTCATCTAGGTCTTGGATTTAATTAAAGACTACACAAAAATATTACATAAAGCAGTGTAAAAATTTAATGCTAAGATGCAGCACTGCCTGCTGGTGACAGTGCTGTCTCTTTGGGCATGATGAGACATCTGTATGGATACTTACTGAATTAAATTAAATCAACTAAAGATTGCCAAAAGAAACTCTAAAGGAATAACATTGCAATCCACTATTGCAAGCTAGGCTTATTAGAGTTAATCAATTTTCTTATGTATGCAGCAAAATGTTTAGAAGGTCTATACTATAATTCTGTCAGCATCTAAAGTCTTGGACTTCTGACCTTCAATGAGAAAATTCACATGAAGAGTGCAAAGTTAGTTTCCAAAGCAGAGAAGTGAATGCAATAAAAAACAAATCTGATTTTAAAGTCTTGTCATATTCTCTCCAAATTTATATCTGTTATACAACAAACCATGGCAAAAGTGTTTATGTGACCCCCCTAGGGATCATTCTGGCAAATAAGGTGAGAGAGAGTGAGCCATCAGTGGGGGATTATTATCTTTTCTTTAAAATTAAAATCTTAATTCCAAACCTCCCAAGCAGATCATAATTTTTCATCAAAACTAAGGCACTTAATTTGCTCAATTTTTTCTGTTGAATTTCTTTGCTCTTCTACCTATTGAGCACATTGAGTCCCAGGTCATGTAATATTCAAAAAAGAAAACAGCATTAATGAAAGTTATCAAGGACTTGGAATAAGCATGCACTATGGGCTTTCAGTTATGAAGAGAATAAGAAAGATGAGTTCTCAAACACTCTGAGGTCTTGGCAGCTTCAGGCTTCCAAAATTAACTCTTAAGGGTTCAGTCAAAAACATGTATGAATGCATTTAAGGAAGCTGGACTGGCAAAGAGTAGATGAAATATTATCATCTTACTGTTAGTATCTGTATTTCACAGGTATTGTATTTACATAGATATGTATTTTCACACATTTTTAATACAGGCTAAATAATAAGTTTGGATCCAAACTTTACCCAAATACATTATTCTAGAGTATGAGTTTTGTAATCAAGGAATGTTCTCTTGCAGGTAAAGGAAAAACATCATGCAAGTCAATAGTTTTATTGAAGTCAACAGCAAAATCTGAAATAATTTTCAAGGCTTTGTGTTTCACTATTGCAGCTTTGCCAAAAAACACAGAAAAAGAGGGAGGTAGAGAAGGACTGGTCATTTTATGAACAGAAGAAAAGGAAGGCACTTAGAAAAGGCGAGAAAGGGAAAAGGGGCGGGAAAAAAGGGAAAGAAAAGGGAAAAGGGAAAAGGGAAAATGAAGGGAAGGGAAGGGAAGGGAAGGAAGGGAAGGGAAGGGAAGGAAGGGAAGGGAGGAAGGGAAGGGAAGGGAAGGGAAAGGGAAGGGAAGGGAAGGGAAGGGAAGGGAAGGGAAGGGAAGGGAAGGAAGGGAAGGGAAGGGAAGGGAAGGGAAGGGAGGGAAGGGAAGGGAAAGGGAAGGAAGGGAAGGGAAGGGAAGGGAAGGAAGGGAAGGGAAGGGAAGGGAAGGGAAGGGAAGGGAAGGGAAGGGAAGGGAAGGAAGGAAGGGAAGGGAAGGGAATGGGAAGGGAAGGGAAGGGAAGGGAAGGGAATGGGAAAGGGAAGGGAAAGGGAAACGGAAGGAAGGAAGGGAAGGGAAAGGGAAGGGAAGGAAAAGAAAAAACGAAAAGAAAAAAGAAAAAAGAAAAAAAAGAAAACAAGAAAAAAAGAAAAGAAAAAACAAAAAAGAGAAAAAGGAAAAAGAAAACAGAAAAAAGAAAAAGAAAAAGAAATGTATTTCTTTAATTCTATTCTATTTTGGTGGCAGAAGGGTCAGACAAGCAATAAAGGGGAAATATATGTGTTTTTCTTCTACCTCCCAGCAAAATTTTTCTTTCTCTTTTTGTTCTGTTTTTCTTTTTCTTTTTTTCTTTGAACAGACATTATTAAAGAGAAATAAGAGATTAGAGGAAGCAATTTAATTTAGATCAGAGGCAATTGTGTAGATATGGTGTTCACTGAAACGGTCACTGAGGAACAACTGGGGCACAGCACCACATCCTTCAAGAGCAGGGCAGTCAAAGAAGCAGCAGGGAAGCAAGCTCATCCAAAGAGACTATTTTGACCAGGAAGGATAAGTACTTTTCACCTCTTTATTAGACTATGGCTGCTAGAAAATTGACTGTGTTGAGAGTTAAGAATAAAAAAATCACATAGAGCATTATGCTTTGAAGACAATAATGTTACAGAGTCTGCCTTTTTCATTTGTGAATGAGTTAATGTTTAAAGAACACCATTTCTCAGGAAAGTTTCAAGGCCATCAATAGACCATATGTTCAAGTTTTTATTCTCAGAAAACCTTAAAGGAATTATGTAATACTGTACTGAAATGAAGCCAAAGTATGATTTTGTGTAAAACACCATCATGAAAGTTTCTTGATGTTTAGGCTGAATTCATCATTAACAAATTGATTATGGTTCCAAGAGTCAAACACTTTTAACATTCCTGGTTCTTTTCAGATGTTGTTTTCAGAAGCATGATCAAAACTTGTTTTGCAGTCATCCCTAAATATTTTACTAGAAGATAGTTAAGGGATATTTTATACAAGCCTTATGAACAGAATAGAAAAGATGGTACAATTCTATTGCAATGAGGTAATGAGGTGGAAAAAGAAACTTAAGCTCCCCACCATGGTTTTCCTGAATCAACATTAAACTAAGGTACTATTATTGTTAAGTTTTTATGTAATTAATTCATAACTAGATATAAAAAAATGTCAGCAATATCAGAAAAGACTATTAATTCAAATATGAGTGCTTTGGGTGCATCCACTCCTTAGCCACAAAAAGTAAATACAGACATATAGAAATATACTCCAAATGCAAAACCAAAGTAATATGCCTCATAACAAGCAGTGTTTCTGTGCTTGAATATTTGATGTGCATCTTGCTTGAGTCAGAAACTGCTATTTCCTCATGCACCCATTGTCTTGCATTTCCTCCTTATCAGGAACACACATGCAGAAAAAGGTATCTGTTGCGGTGTAAGCAATATCCTGTCCCTCAGGTGTGCCAACCTCTTCCCCTCCCCCTTGCCCTCTTCCCAACTGCTGTATGTCAAGTTCCACATTCCAGCAAGGGCGTGGTGTGATTGGCAGAAGTTCAAAAGATGTTTCTCAGACCTGGAGTCATTGGCCTGTCCAGGTGTCATTGTCCCCTGAGACCCTCCCCCTCCCACCTGGTTGGTGGCTCACCTATCCTTTCCCTCCCCCCTCCCCGTGGGCTTAAAAGACACTGAAACTGTGCGGTCATTATTCTGTTGGAGCTGTTACCAAGACTCAGAGCTCTGTCACCCTGGAATAAAACTCTGGATTTAACCCTCTGGAAGAATCCGCTCCCTTTCCTCTTCACCATTGCCTGAATCTTTTTCCACCAGAGGTAAACTGAGTTTCTACCATGCCTGGACTCATTCCAAGTGCCTAACTGCAACTTCCAGCCAGCCAAAGGTGTCTCTGAGGTGAAACACCACAGCTGCCGCCTTTGGTCCAGCACTAGGGCTGGACGAGCCCAGGCACGTTCCACCCAGCAATATTGGGATTTTATTCCAATAGGTATCTCTCAAAAACATTCCCAGGAAAGAAGTGGTCCTGCAGTCCGATTTCTTTTTCTGCCTTTACCCTGTGTTAGATAAATGCTAGGGGAGAAGCATCTCACAAGGAAAAGAATGCACTGGATTTTCCATAGGCATTTTCTCTCATGAGGCTGCAGACACAGAAACCTGCAAACACAGGCTAGGTGTCCAGAAGGTCTGACAACAGAAGCAAGGAGCTGTAAGGTGACAGAAGTGTAGTGCAACTGTATGGTGAGGATGGCCTCCATCGTGGGAGAAAACTGCTCCGCAGGTGATAAAGTGGCAAACGCACACAAATTAATTTCAGCCTGCATGCTATTGTGAGCCTCAAGTATATACTATCAAGAAAGGTCAGAATGTGCATGTCTTCTCTCAACATGTAGGTTTAATCCTAACTGATTCCAAATACAGCTCTGGTGTTCAAGGTTTGAGTGAAAATTAAGGCGGCACAAGATCAAAGTCATAGATATGAATTAACACCTTGTAGCAAGAGCAAGTGGGACAGCAGCCCTCAGCATGGCTCTATTGCCACTTCAACATTAACTCTATCAGGACAGGTTATGCCTCTTTATACACTTTTTGACCTGAGAAGTTCACCATGTTCCAGAGTTCTTTGCATTGCTTTCAGCTGAGAAGTTGATTATGTCTCAGGCAGCTTAGGAGGAATCATATCTACTCACCAAGAGTGAACAAAAGTCCTGATTTTCTGAATGCAACACAAATCAAGCAATAGCACAGAGCTTCTTTGCTTTCAGTCCCTTTCATTCCAAGGCTCTTTATGTTTCCTCAGTAAGTGCTGCAGTTTTTGATCAGCCATGTGTTACATTTCTGCCCCTTCATGATTTATTCTGTGGTGTTTCATGCACATGCAGGCTCTTAACTAAAATTTCATTCAGTCAAACCCTGCTCACCAGATAATTTCAACTCTAGCACTGCCTCACATGTTTTTTTAATTAAGACAGTGATATATGCTTGCACTTTTTTTTTGGAGGCAGCTCTCTCTTCAAAAATCTATTTATCTTTTATGGGCCGCTTAGATGGAGGATAGGGTTTACTCCTCAGTCTTTGTGTACCCATCAGTCCATCTCTGAATTGCGTGTTTTTGTAGCACCTGGCACAGAACTGTGAGTCTAAGTGGGGCCATGGGGGTCTAACAACACTAAATTATTAAGAGTATAAATGGCATGATATATCTGAGTTTGCATCAACACAGGTTGTGATCTTGGCAGAAACCTAGTGATGCTTCATGTTCACCAGGTGCTAGAGACTGAAATGGTTCATGCCTTAAACATTGTTATGAAGGAGTTTTGCCCATTTTAGCAAAAACTGTACAAAGAAGCTGCAACCACAGAAGCCCACCCATCCTTGAAGATGCCTGACTGGAACTTTGCACTGTGAGTTAAGCCACCTAAGGGAATTCAAGATAAGACACCATTGTTCAATCATCTCAGGTCTAGAGAAAAGTAAACAAGGCTGAGGGAAAAGAATGCATCTACAAGAAAGCCAAATCCAGCAGAAAATCAGCCCTGGCTGGGTTTGGGGTAGGGGACACCACAGCCCACAGAGGACAGGTTTACAGCCTCACCTCTCCTGCAGCGAAGCGAGGAGGAGGAGAGTTTTGGCATGGCTTAGCCTCAGATCAGAGGTGGTGAGCACCCATCCTCCCTTACACAAACTGGCTCACCCAGGAAGGCTACATCCATGGGACATTCATGTGAAAGGCAGCTGAGGATATGTGTCACAATCCACCAAAGACCCTCAAAAGTGTTACCCAGACTCGTTCCTGAGACCTTGCACAGCAGGATTGCACGTGATGTAAAGAGACGCAACAGACCCAGAGTGTGCTGCAAGAGATTGTGTCAAACCTGCCCCCACTCAGGAGGGTTATCTGGGCATTCCCACCTGTCCTGAACACATATTAACTAACCCATTGGATTCTGTGTTTTTTGAGAGGACTCTCACCACCAAGAAGACCAGATGGAGAGGATCAATGGAACATACCTGGGATCTGTGGCATGGTGATTTTTGCTTTAATTTGTATTTGTCACTATCTTTCTGTCCCTCCCAACTCTTTTATATTGCGTTCTCCTCCTTTTTCTCTCTCTTTCTCTTTCGCTTTCTCTTGCTCGTGTCTCTTTCTCTTGCTCTTTCTCTTGCTCGTTCTCTTTCTCTTTCTCTGTCTCTTTCTCTTTCTCTTTCTCTTGTCTCTTTCTCTTTCTCTTTCTCTTCTCTTCTCTTTCTCTTTCTCTTTCTTTCTCTTTCTCTTTCTCTTTCTCTTCTCTCATAATCACTATTAAATAAAATCCATAATATTGACTTTGGCATATGGTCTCATTTGCCCCTTAATTCAGGCAGAGACATTTCTAATAACTTTAAAAAGTGCACTGTAATGCAGAATAGGTGCAGCCTGTGTGATCCTACCTGTGTTTTAGTTCAATTCCTGAAGCTCCAGACCTGCATCCACATGGAGCCAGCAGGAATCTTCCCTTCATCCCTTCTGTTTGCTTGTGTTCAGCATCCCCAGCACGGCTTCAGAGCTTCTATACGAGCATTCAGCCAGGTTTGCAACCCTGGTTTATCCAAACATGTAACCACTTGCACCAGCTGAGCAGTGAGGTGATCACTCACAGTGATCCACTGGTGGCTTTTCCTGTGACTGAGCTGCAGTGTATGGGCCAGTATCAGAAATGGCAGAACACAAAATTTGTTTTATATGAGCAAAGAAAATTATGATAAAGTGCCAATCCCTTCTGAAAAGCCAGTCTGATTGTTTGCTTTATGGAGAAGAAGATTTTGTTTTGTGTAATCCTTGGCAGGAAGAAGAAGCAACAAGGGGGGGGAAAGAGCTCGAGTTCCTTCAGACTCAATGAAAAGTGATTGGCTTTGGTTTGCTGACAGCTGCTGTCTGCTGGCAGACGTGGGCTTACACAGGTTTGGTTTCTAAGCTTCAGTTTTTTGCAAAGCAAATACAAACAATTTGGAGAGATTGACACGAATGAACTGAACGTGTTTTCTCCTGTTGGAATACTGAATATTTTTTGGCTTTGGAATGAAGGCAGAAGGAACTGGCCACAATAGATGAGGAACAGTGAGAAGACACAAAGCTGTCTGCTTGAAGAATTAGGGGAAGAATAACATCCTAAAAAAATTTCCATCTGCCTGTCACACACACAAGGATTACTGCTGACAAATTGGAGTAGAAGGAAGCAGACTAATTATAACCTGTAAGTTAGCATCACATTTACTTTTTTGGTCAGTGACAAATTCAGAAAGATGGGTAGAATAATGAAGCATAATAAACAGAGCTACAGTATGGTATTATTACTTCTAGAAGATATTGTGTTAACTCCTCCTGTTCTCTGACTTCAGTTTGCTCACTTTTTTATTTATTTATTACATATTGTATTTTTAGTATAGAACAGCTGGATGTTGTTCCACGGGATTTTTTTTCTTTGAGGAAGCTCTGCTGTTGTAAAGCCTCCTACAGGCAATGCTTCCTGTGCTGGACCTGCATTGCCTGGTTTAAGTTCAGCCTTGGCGTTAAAGCACATGGAGATGAGGAGGAGCATGTGGGATCCAGTCTTTTCTGTAAGCAAGTTCCCATGGGAATTCTGTTGCTGAGGGAGTATGGAGGGGTGGGAACCAGCTCTGATCATCTGCATCTGTAGCCAGACAGTGGATGTCACAGCAGCAAAGTGAAACACATGCTTGGAAAATTCTTTGGAAACCAGCCATATTCAGGAAATAAAGAGTGATTTATATTTGGGATTTCATTGTGGAAAATAAATCCACTAGTTAACTCTCGGGTTAGTTTTTTCTTTCCAGAAAAACAGGGTTTTTTCTGACTAAAGAAGTAAAGATGTCTCATAGTAAAGGAATACTGTACTGGAGCATGTTACATTTTTATTTTAGGTGTTGTTCATTTATATTTTATCCATGTCCTTGAAATTGCAAATAAAACTGGTAACCCTAGAGCAGTGTGGAATACAGTACTCTTGTGCCTCATGAGTACTTACATTCCCTTACCAAAGCAGTATTAAAATTGTATTTTCTAGTCCAGTGCAAATGGAGTTGCTATTCCACATTTAAAGGGTCATTTGTACATGTTCTCTTTTGGTCTTCTTTTTTCCCTGCCTCTTCAGACTACTTGTTCTCACATCTTAATTTGGAAATTTTCAGGCTTTTAGGCATGCTTTTCTTTTTTTTTTTTTTTCTTTAATTCCACATTTGATATCCTGAAATATATTTCTATTTTTCTATTACAATATTTCCCTGAAATATAGTTACTTATTATTTTAAAAGACCCATCGAGGCATGCCAATGATAACAATAATAATAAAAGAAGGATTTATGTTACTGAATGCAACTTACACCTTAGGTATATTGTAGGCTTGCTTCCCCAAAGAAAACACAGGGTCTATTAAGTTATTTATAAGTGCTGCCAACTCTGAACTTGTATAGTCAATAAATTTGATAGTGTTGTAGACAAAGATTATCTTTAAAATTTCAGTCCTTCCAGGTGAAGGTAGTGGAAGACTCTTATTTCTTCATGAAGGTATATCTAATTGCTTAACTTCTTTAGCTTTGTTTGCATGCAGTCTGAATTGCAATGACTGTTCTTTAGCTGCATTTAAACATAATGACCGTGATTGCTACACCTTACCAGGAGGAAGAGAACTCTCCCTGTGAAGAAAAGAACTCAGCCCAGTCTGTCAACTCTTTTTCAACCTCCTGCCACTATGAAACAATAATCTCTGCTTATTTCTTCAGCAAATGTCAGCCATGTCATCTCTGTTTAGAGATGAATGGATTTCAGTCTTGAAATGTTTATTCTAAGCCTCTGTCAGTGGATGCTTTTATCCTTTGGTGGTCTGTTGCAAGGAGATGTTGCCCCCTTTACAAATCTGAATGAAGTGATGAAGAAAAAATTGTTAAGGATTGAGACTGGATTGCAACTTTGGGTGCTATCTGAGTTGGGTTTTGTGAACTTGTAAAACTGCATTATATCCCACTGTGGAAAAGGTGAGGTGCATAATGTAAAGCATAAATGCAACTTCTATTAACTCTAAACAGTTGAAAGAAGTGAAGAGTGAAACTGGAGAGTTGAGCAGTGTAACACAAATATATTTGGTGAATTATTTTCCAGAAAAATGTACCTAGTGACATATTTTTATATATTGTAAAAAGTGCAAATGAATAAACGTTGTTTAATATTGGCAAATATAAATACATCTCTCTAGAGAAAATGTATTCAGTGATGAAGAACTAAGGGAAATTGACAGAATGTGAGTGTGAAAACATCATGTTCAAGTCAGATTAAAAAGAATCACTTCAATATGTCCACACACAAAGAAATATAATACGAAATATATGAATATTATTACAATAAAGAGCAAATGAGACCTAACCCTAAAGGAGGAGGGTCTCACACAATTCTTTAATTTTGGTCTTTGTTGTCTCTGTTAGCTATTGTGGATCAAAGAACAGATTCTTTTAACTCCACTCTAGGAGTTTTCAAAAACAATACAAAACAGTAAAAATGAGGGCTTGTTCATCTATGCTCTTGCTCACTGCTCTACCCAAACACAGATGGAAGCGTGTCTGCATGTGTGCAACCTCATAGGTAAAATCTTATTTCCATTTGAGATCACTTCCCCAAACTCTTACTGATTTTTCAATCAACTCTCTCTTACACCATCCATAAACAGAATGCCAGCTAGCACCACCATCTGCAGCTCTTCTTGGTTTCTCTTTCTTCTGTGTCATCCAACACTTTACAAAATCTTAGGCTTTACAGTTAGATGAAAATGGAAGATAAAGCCCTTCAGGAACTGCCCCCTGCTGCTTTGCCTGTGCCACATCTCTGGAGAATGCCTTCTCTTGTTACCACCCCTGATGGCCAGGTACTTCTGCAATGACATGGCTTTGCTAGGGCAAACAAGGGGACTTAGCAGAAAAGGCAGCTTCTGCCATGAAAACAAACCATTCATCCCCTTGTGAACACAAGCCCAGGAAATCTGTCTCCCAAGGGCTGGCTAATTTTATCTATATCCTTGAGAAAGTAACACTTAGTTTTGCCTGCCCTCCTATAATGCCTTGAGCAGGCTTTGCCTCTGGCTGTTGTTCTGTGTCCAGAGTCCCTAGAGTTTAGACAGCAGTTACTGGTCAGTTCAAAGGCTCCTGAATTTAATAGAAATTAATTCCTAAATTGATGTTTGGTTTTAATGCCTTCTTCTGAGTATGTGACATCAATATATTCAGTCTTCTATTCTGAAAGACTAAACTGCAAAATCATAGATTATGAAATAATTACATGGGCTAGCAATTTTGTCCTTGAGAATTAGTGTCACTCACTGCTACTACTTACAAATTATTCAAAATTTCAAGACACTTTGTGTCCTTCCTCAAGAAGATGTGGACTTGCATAATTAAACTCCACACCAGTTTGTACACACTTGCACATATGGATGTCCTCATAAGGCCTCTTTAACAAGTAAATTTAATTCACTGCGCTATTTGAAGAAATGCCTTCTCCTTCTTTTTAAAACATAATAACATTCAAGTAACTTTTATTTAAATGAATCCATTTCAAAATAAATGTTGATTTGAAGAAAACAAAGCCTTTCATAACACAGGCTTAGTTCTGAGCAGATTTTTCTTTTTGATTTTCCATCAAGAATTACCCATCTTAAGACACTTTTGAGCTGAAGTAACTCATAGACATTGGGACCAGAGCAAAAGTGAGGCCAGAGAGATTCTGGAAAATTCCTTCAAGGTAAGAAAACACCTCAGGGTCCAAGAGGAGGAAGTATGTCTTCAAGGCTGAGGTTGAAGTTCACCCTGGAGAGGAAAATATCTGGAAGGATGGACTGTGTGGGATATTCCCTGGGTACCAATATGTTTGAAGCATATCCCTTGGTGCTTATCAAAAACAAATACTTAAACCACAATATCTCAAAACATGGGAACCATTATGGAAATATATTCAACAGAAACAGTCCAGTGAAAATAGATAAAAATTATAAGGAGAAGTATGAAATTGGGAATAACATAAATCATTGCAATGTGTTGTCTGGTGCCAGTGATTCTATCCTTACACATAAGTTTATTTAATGTTAACACTGTTACTGTAAAATCAACAAACACATACAAAACTCCTATTATGACAGTTTTGATTGCCCTAATTTGTACAGAAAGTGACTTTTCTCAGCTAATCTGAAGAATATGTATCTTTACTTGATGATTTAACATAGACAATCTGGTCTCAGCCATGGTATGTACTGCCTCTGTGTCCTGTAGCAGAAGTGCTTCTACTGAAGCAATTTTTCCTGTTGAAATTGGCTTTGTTTTGCCTTAAAAGATTATTCCCCAAATAAATAGCAAGCTTGAATTTTCATCTAAAAAAAAAAGAGTTGTATTTCAATGCTTCATTTAGTTGAAATGGAAAAAAAAAACCAAAACCAAAAAAGCGTAGTGTGATTTGATTGACCCAAAATGGGAGTTTACTTAGCATGCTTATAAAAAACTGGAGAAAAATTCACTATTCTTCATATCAAAATATTTGTCAAAGTTCATTTGATCTGAAGGTGCACTAATTAAATCACTGTTTTGTTCAGTGCTAGACCAAAACTCAACACAGGGCTTTTTTACCCCAAACACAAAAACATCTTAAATGTGAAAGTGCTTATGGATCATTATGACCTTCTTCTCTAACCTGTCTCCTTGAGTGTTATTAGTCAGAAGCAGGTTCAGGAATGCCTGCTGCTGCTGCCTGGGATGGAGCCTGGCTCACCCCTGCAGAGCTGCCTGTGTGGCACAGAAGACTGGCCTTCAAATGATAAAAATTTAATGCTTGTTTCTCTCTTTCAAACCCAAATAATAATTTCTAGATATTCAAACACTTATCCATAATTTTTAGTTTAATAAAAGAGATTTCTTCTCCCATAAAAATATTTTTTTTCTTATTTCACCATCACAGTTAAAACAGCACAAACAGTAAGAATCAGGCCTGTCTGAGGTATGTGTGCTTTCCCAGGTGGGCAGGTCCTCCAAAACATAGCCCTGTGGACCTGTGTCTCTGCTTTACACCTCAACTCTCTTACTGTTTTACCTGTGACTCAAGATTCTGCTAGTCTAGCCCTCAAGGGAGAAAACCATTTTGTTCTGTCTCTCTTACGAAGTGTAGCAACACAGCCCCATTCTCATCATTAAGAGGTTATTGGAGAGGCTGTCAGACACCACACACAATCTGGATGCCATGACATTTCAATGCAAGCAGTGGTGATCTGTTTGTCTACCTGTGACAAGAACTAGAGTAAACAAGTGAGTTATGTGACTCATTTTGAACAGTCACTCTAATGGAAATGTGAGAAGCAATCAACCAAATACCAGGCTTTTCTACTCAAGAGCTCTACAGGTTTTTTTTTTTTCCTATCAATCAAAAATAAAAGTATTGAATTAACATTGTGTATTCTGCCTTGAAATGTTTCAGTAAAAACACACCCCACGTACTGGATACTTGAGTCTGTACTGAAATAAACCAAAGATCTGAAGTACAAAGACAAAAAATATAGAGGAAAGACACTGCATTAGTGTAAAAGAGAAAATCAGCTCATTTGAGACTGAGAGAACCCAAACCTACCTGAACTCTGCCTGTACCTGCTTGTGTACCCTGAGCACTCCTTTCTATCTCCCTCTGTGCAACTGATCTCATATGTCTCTTGTCACTTTCTGCACTAAAACCATTTAACCTTGCAGTTCATCTCATGGCTGGACTGCTCCCAGGGAAGGGGCTGGACTGATGATGGATCTGCTGCAGTGAGTTTGCTGATGGACAGCACCCAGGACTCTGGGGCTTCTTCCCTGTGACCCCTCAGTCTTCCAGAACCAGTGCAAGGTGCATTCCTGTGTATTCAGGCTTTACACTAGAAAACCTAAGAAAATGACACACTGGGTTGCTTGGCTTACAGGTGCCTCTGTTCACCATTGACTCACAGCTGCCTGAAAAAAGTCACAATTGTTAACATTAATAAATGTTTGGTGCATGCAGGGAGATCACACAGTTTATTGCAATGAAATAAAAATTGTACAAGCTTTATTTCCCTTTGGAAGCAGACATGGAGGGTCAGTGAATTTTTATAACTAAGGAGCAAATAATCTTCTTGTCAGACTCTTCATATTCATGAGGAATCATTGCCTAGGAGATTTCAGCTGACAAAAAATTCACCTTGTACATTATAATTTTTTCTAGGCATCACGCATATGAAGACTAGTGAGACCTGCTACAATTCAGGAGAAGCACAAGATTATAGTAACTAAAACCTGCCATATGAAATTATTGTTATTAACAATATTTTTAATTAATCTAAAGGCACAAGACATCCAATTCTGGATGCATTATAGAGTTGTAAAATCAGACTACATTTGGTTTCATATGCATATTTAAATGCTTTAATTAATTTGTGTCTCCCACCACACCTTCTGATTTTTACTTTTGGATTGTATATTAAAACATGCAAAGTCAGAAAAATATTTTTCCCTATTCCACAGTTCTGTGCATTTTAAGCCTGATAGATATTCTGAGGTAGCTTTCCAAAATATCTCTATTAAATGGCCTATTGATCCCTACAGCTGTAAATACCCACAGCACATTCATTTAGCAGGAATGCAATTTAGTTAGAAAAATTAAAATTGTTAAATGATCCATCTGGAAATGACAGTCTTCTTGCCAAAACACCATTTGGGATACATACTATCCAGTCTGGCCCAAGTCACTGACACTATAAAAACAGTCTAGGGAGTGTATTCATTTTAAGATGTTATATATTATGCCACCAAATTAGTCACAGTATCATTCATCTCCAAACATAAATGGGAACCATGAAATGTACTGTATCATGGCCCAGCTGGGTAGCTGAGGAATCCTTGCAGAGTGAGAATAGCTATAATCCAACATTCAAGGCTGTCTGCCTGACTCCCATTGAGAACCAACACCTGGATTTTCTGAACCTCAAGTGTGCCAGCTGTCCCTGATAATCTCTGCTTTTTCTTGTGTTTGCCTATGCTTAATGTGCATAAAATTTTTGCAGGATCCTACAATTCTTGGTCGAAAGATGAATAATCTGTCATTGCTATATTAAATATTGCTGTTACAAATATCTGTGAATTCTAATTTTGATTACTCCTGAAGTCAGCTTTTGACTTTGGTGCAGTGTGTCATGAGGTACATTAAAATTTAGATCCAACCATAGTGCACCTCTTTGAAGTCAATTTTTGATAGTTTGAATAATGAAAGCTGAATGATTCGCCCAGTGAGAGTCACAGTGCAAGTCTAAACCAGTTTGTCAGGTCACTTTACAAGGGCTTGATGGCCAGCTAGAAATCTGGGAACTCCCAGCCAGTCATTCATAGAGCTTATTAATTTCCCAGAAGTGATCAGAAGCTGCCTGGAATGACAATGTGCTTCCATTGGTGTGCTCATTATGAAAGACAAAGGTTTTTTTAAAACTCTGTGTCGCTGGTATTTTTGCAATAGTGCTATCCCTGCCTCCAAACTTCACTCTGGGAACACAACTGCCTGGAGGCAATCTTTCTTATGCATGGGATGAGAAATTTTAGCCAAGTGACATTAGAGATTCCTTAGAAACAACAAGGGAAAATCTTGGGTTGCTGGGGGGTAAACAATTTCAGGGACAGATTCAAGGAAGCAGTGGTCACATGCAGAAGCCCCCCAGTGGAGCTGTAACCTTTTTGCAGTAACTGTGCAGCCCTTGTGCTGAACGTGAGGATGGATGGGTGGGTGATCCCTGCTTGCCACTGACCTCCAGGCAACTCCTACCACATATCAAGGTTGGAAACAGCTTTCTGTGGGAGCTGGGAAAAGGAATCATTTTACCCTAGTGAGCTCTTGTTCCAACACCCAGAAATATACTGGAGGGTGTGAATTAAAGCAAGAGACGTCTCTTGTACATGAAGTGGAACTAATGCTGTAGCTAGAAATTGTACAAAGCACTGGAGCTGGAGAGCTGGAGTGACTTTTTAAGGTTGCTGAGACACCACAATTCTCACTTCACTTTGTGATTAGACACAGGTTTTGGGCTATCTCATGAGCTGCAATAATATTTTGCAGTGCAGAGGAAAAAAAGCAGTGCACTCCCAATTACCTGCAGGAGATCTTTATGCTCATTCTATTTTAACACAGCGGGTTGCTGCTTCAGTCTTTCATTCGTGTTCGGAGCTGCTGACAAGCCAAAAATTTGAGATGTGTTTGAGAAGGAATGTTTATGTGCTGAAAATTCTGTTTATTTAAAAGTTAAAATAGAAAGCAAGCTTAGAAACAATCTGTGAGTTGTAGGTAGTACTGCGACTGATTCTGCAGAATTACCATCATCTCCCTTCCCAGGAGCTCCTTTTTACTGTAGGACACAGAATTGTAAGGCATCTATAACAGTAAAAGGTAAAACTCTTTGGTGTATTCTGGAGAGATCAAAGTTATAGAGAATGTTCAGTACTTTTCAAAGACTTTATGCCGTGAGACTAAACCAGTTTAAAGCAATTTCTCTGCAAAAACGTGCAGTTAATCTCTGTTCAGGACAGTTCACAGTCCATGGAAATAGCAACACAGACACCTTAATCTGACAAAACATAAATTCTTTTGTACAAGCCCAGGAAAATTAAGCTAGCTAGTAGGCTGGAGAGTTTTGGGGAAGACTTGGATGGATAACAAAGAGATTTCCTCTCTTGCTTGAAAGTAGAGAAAAAAAGGATCAAATGTGGGCAAGTATTTGGGCTGTGGTTGGTAATGCTATCATTACAAAATACCTTTACCTTAATTTTTAGAGGAGGACACCTCTCTTTTCCCATGTAATGACCTGCTATAACTCCTTGGGTTGGGAATATGACCTTGCCCAGCAGGACACTGTCATTTGTCACAGAAGTGAATGGCAAAACTGCAGACATTACTTGAAAAACCAAGGAAAATAAAAAAAATTAAGTAAAATTCACTTCCAATAAGAAATTTCTATAGCATTTAAGCATGATTTTAATTAATAATTCTGTTTCTTTTGTTTAGTACACATATAAATTCATTCAATATACCTATATTATCACATTATGGATTATTATCAGTTACATATATGAATGACAAGTGTAAACTTTTGTCAGCTACTTGGGGTTTATCTCAACTTTCCTGAACACGGGGGTATTCACAATAGTTTCTGTTAATAAAATATGGAGAAAAGGTACATGAGTGAGAGAACAAAGTCAATGCTTGCTATGCATTAAAGAGCACAATATCTTAGAATTTTTTGGAAAAAAATCTTCAGGAACATTGGGTCTGGCCACTGACCAAGCACTGACAAGTCCACTACTGAACCATACCCCTAAGGGCATCTAATGCCTTTCAAATGCCAGAGAGTTGACCCAAGCACTTCCCTGCAATGATATTATGTGGCCATTCATCATGCTTCTATTTTCTTTTCAGATAACTTCCTCTTCATAATCCTGTTGGTAAAAATTAACACCAGTGTGTAAAGTAACCAGCAGTGATTTTTGCTAGCCCTACAAATTGGTTGGGTGAGAACATTCTAGTGAAAAAAGGGGAAATGCACATTTACCTTTGGGTAAGGAAATTGTACAAAATATCACATCTGATTAGAGCCATTATGGTCAGAAAGATATGCAAAGTGTTAGTGTGTTAGACTCTCTTCAAAAACCTGTTTATGGTCCACTTAGATGGAGGACAGGGTTTACTCCTCAGTCTTGCTGTAGCCATCAGTCCATCTCCAAACTGCATGTTTTTCTTGCACCGGGCTAGACCATGTGTTTAATTCACAGATTTTTTTTCTGCCTATTTCTTTTGATTCTACTGATGAAATTCATTCAAAGTATAGAAAAAAATCTAAAAAATTCTTGCTTCAATCCTTTTACCAGTGACATCTCTGCAGTAGCATGCTGCATGTTTAGCTATTCCTGAATAATGTATTTATTTAGCAGCTGCTCAGCCTGAGAATGGTGAAGGTCAGAGTGGCACAGCTCTCTTTGCAAGACAGTTTCTCCATCTTTTGTCTTTAGTAGTTTTCAGCAACACGTTTTGTTTTCATTGGGAATCTGCACATTTCAACAGGTAAGTATAGAAAAATTTCATTTTTCAAAACAGAATCCTTGATGTCTTGCATTGGGGTCAGTTTATCTTGAAATGCATGAATATAATCTGTATAATGTTTGTTTTAAACTGTCTCACAAATCATCAGTTTTTCTCTCTTCTGAAAGAATCAAGAGGGTCTGAAGTCTTCTCTTTTGTTGTTGGGTTTGATTTTCTGGGACTGAACAGTTTCATTATCCCTAATTATATGATGAGCTACTTTGGAAAAAAAAAGCGCACAGAAAAGTAGCTTAAAAAGAACAAAAATAGCCCGACAGTTAATTATGTTAAAAATACAAAACACTTGTCAGCATTCCACTAACATCTTAATGAAGGGGTTATTTCCCCCTCACCTGTCTCAAAAAAAAAAAAAAAAAAAAGAAAAAGTTGCTCAAAAATAAAATCCCAACCTAGTTTGTAAATTTTGCACCCTGAAAGACATGGCTAATTTCTCCTCATTAAAATCCTACTACTGGGTACCTAAGAGTCACCAAGTGTGAAGAGAACAGCCAGGCTTCTCCTCTGCTTGTTATTCAGCTGACGTCCTGGAGGAAGATTAATTAGACCACAAGACCTTATATTAATGGGACTCATTAGAGCAATAGATCTGTTAAGGAAGGGAATGGAGGCTGGACAGCTATGATTTGTGGGGTGATTTCTCCCACATGGCATAGAAATTGCTCTCAGTCTGCATTCATTTTCTCAGTTTAGTTTCTTCTCATTTCTGTGATGAGGTTGTATCCTGGGCCAGGCAGGTAAGAAGGATGAACCCCAGACCTGATCCCTCTTTGGATTGTGGAGGGTTGTTAAGCCATGCTCTTGGCAGCAGTGAGAGGAAAATGGTTCTCCTGGGCTCTTGCAGAGAGTGACAGAACAATGAGGAAAGCAGCGTGCCTGCATTGGCCTAGCAAACAGTAATACCTGCACTAAGGATGTAACAAGATTATAAGCTATTGTTATTCAGATATTGCAGTGCTGCCATATTAGTCTTTTATTTCACAATGCTTCAAAAGGTTAACATCTCTCCTAACTCTTAAAATACTATTAAAAATCTACAGGTATTTCACTATGCTGTCAATGGTATTTAACTAAGAAACAAACGCTGGCAATTCAGATGGGAAAAAGGAGGAAAAGCTTTGTTTTGAAAAGTTTAATGATTTACAAATGGTCCCTACATAGAAAAATAAATTTACACACCAAAAATAATAACTTCCATTATATATGTGTGTATACACTTGGCTGTGTGTACTGACAATAGCTAATTAATAGTTCTCAATATTCTTATATCTCATGAAGAAAAGTTACTAGAGTTACTTCTGTCTTTGACCAATATAATCTATAATTATCTGTCATAGGAACATATTTGCCTGTTTTAATCTGTAGCTGTCCTTCCCATGTTTTGAATAAAAATTAAAACAAATCTTACATCCAGAGCATACTGATTTATGATTACCTAAGAGCAAAAAAACCAAATACAAAAACAAAGCAAAAAAACCCTGAAACCCACCAACCTGTGATCTTTATTCCTTTAGGTAGTGAAAAGATCTCTTGGCAGTCTCAGCATGTCACTGAGCAAGACTGTTAGAGGGAAATTGCACTTCATCCTGGACCTTCTCTATGCCTACACATACGAGTAGACTTTCTTAGGGATTTAATGCTGCAACTTCATCAATTCATCTGAATACCCTTTCCTCAACACTTTTCTCTTTCACTTCTTCAAAAGTATGCTATCCTGCTGCAAACATGTGACCTGTTAGGTCATATTTGACTGAAGTATTACAAGTTCAACATTGTAGTAGCTGCTCTGCTATGTGCAGATAGATGAGCAGTCTGCTCAGCTGTCTACTTGCCATCCTTATTGATTACCAAATGAAAATAAGCTTCAGACCTATTTGTAGGAGGTCTCTGCAGCCCAGAAGAACATCTGCTGGAAATCCATATTTTTATCAGGCTTTGAACACCAAAAAAAACCCAGTGATGTTTAGTAAAGATTTGTGGTCTGTGTTATACTAAGTCTATATCCCATAGGATTGCCTTTTTCAGGGAGATTTCTGAGGCTCACATACAAGAGAGTGCATCTCCGAGATGATGAAGACAGTGGTGATTGTATGCTACAGGCACTAAAGCTCAGCAGTTAATGTATCACTCTGTGCAAGATGTTACAATTATTCTCTATATTATGTTATTAAAAATGATATCTACTAGCTTTGTATTTTTGACCACTGCAGCCATAGAAAGACCATTCTTTTAATAAAAAACAGTCTAAAAAGACATTATGAATAACACTCATCCAATAATTAACACTTTGCTCTGTCTGCATATCTTTACAAGGACATTTTTGTCCCCCCAGCTTTTGAAGCACCCTGCTGAGACAATCCTAGCTACCATTTAGATGAGAAACAAACCAGAGCTTTATTACTTTATTTTTCCAAACAGATTACATGATGGTAAATTGCAGCACATGGAAATACTTTTTGAAAGATACAAAGAGAGGCAGACTTTATATTTTGAGGAAATGAACTAGCTAGACTTCCAAATGAAAGGCTTGTTTTATGCTGCAGCCTATTGCTTGTTTAACTGCTTCTATATGCTTCCAGCATTTGAAATGATACAATATACAGCTCTAGCCAAACCATAAGATGTAAAAATTAAACTAGTAAATATCGTGCTGAATTCAGAATGCAAGCCATAGACATTTATAATCTCCAACAGCAAGTTTCTCAGGCTGCCAAATGTTTTTACTTTAAAATGAATGTCAAGGATTTATCTATATTTGTTCTCGAACACACTGCAGGAGTGCAATGCATTCTTTATTTGCAAACTGTAGGAAATTTTTTCTGAGTAAATACATAAATTGGCACAGTCTATCTTAATGGAAAACCTATTATTTTAATTACTAGGGGGTGGTGTACCCTTCTGCCTTGGATTTTTTGAATTAGTAATTAATGACTTCATCATAAATAAATCCCCATTTATTTCTTTCATTTCAGGGAATTAAAATGAAGACAACTCATTTTAGAGAATTTTCAATATTACCCCAGGGTTATCAGAAGGACAAACAGTACCATATGGGAGTGAGGAGGCAGGATGCAGGTTTAGGAGCAACTGAAGCCAGAAGAAACTTGAATGTGAAATAATATACACAAATATTTCTGATTATTGGTATTAACTACTGTTTATCTTGCAAACTCTGTTGCCAAGAAGTAGAGGTCATCTTCACCAATAAACCAGATGTGAAACTTGATCATGTAGGAAAAAAGAAGAAAAAAATTCCACAGCACAAGAGTAAAAGACGCCTGGTTAGGAGACAGGTCAAGCCCTGGATATTGTCATAAAGAAATTGTCCAGTTCTTCTTTACAGACATCAGAACTTCTTCAGCAGGCTTTAGAGCCCTTCCTTTGCCATTGCCTGCCCCAACTACTCCAAGTAGCATCAGAGCATACTCCAACAGGAAATCTTTGCCTTTTATTTGCTGTTGTTGTAACTGATCCTTAGATGGACTCAAATCATCACAGCTCTTTGGACTCAAAATTATTTTGGGTAGCTGGCACTTATTTCCATTGGCTTCCTCTAGACAGATGGAAAAGACCATTTCAGTTTATCAAACCCACTGTATTCCCATTAAATACTACCCAAGCTTTAAATGTAAACAGAAAGTTTCATCAAGCAAACAGGTACATTTTTTTCTGGCTTGTAAATTGGAACGCACATGTATGAAAGAGCAGTGTTTAAAGTAAAAGAGAAAGTAAAACAAAAAAAGTGCAGAAAGAAAAAGATATATCAAAATCTACCTGAAATCAGTCTATTCCACCAACTGCTGCTCAAGGTTTTGATGAGGTTTTTCTCCAGCAAGTACTTAAGGAAACAATTCAAAGATATCCTGCCTTTGCAGTAGTTGGTATTAAGATTTTATGATGTATGGACCACCATGAATTTTTCAGCAGATAAGCAGCTTTTTTTGAAGCAAATTCAAAAGGACTATGTTTTTAGTTACTTTTGTAGTCCCTTTAGGAATAGTTCATGCAAATTATTCACTAAAGTGTTGTCTTTTAAAGTGGACTCCTGCCTTGGGTTTTCAGTTCCTTATTTGAACCTAAGGGTTGACTTGTAGCAACTAGAGTGCAGTCATTTCTTAGTGTTTTAAAACTTTTCTGTTGTGGGTGAATTTAAGTTTTTTCTATTATTTTGCTTTCTACTTTTATACACACACACACACATGTATATTTATAATACCATCTTGTGCTTCACTGCTGCTTTTTTTAAGTATTATATCTTTAATAATCACCTGAGGAACTTTGAAGTACTGACCTTATTTCTTTTAAGTTTGGGGATGTTTTTTATTTTTTGCCCTTTCTTTCTAGCATTCTCTTTTAGAATACTGCACAGAAGTTATTCTTGTATCTTGCTTTTAGGAAGTTTCAACTGACACCAATTAAGTGTAAATAAAGGTTTTATTCTTATCCCTTTTAGTGATGATGGCAATTTCCACCAGCAGAATGCAATACTAAACCTCTATTTTAGGCATTTTTCCCCTTTTCTTGATTCTTTTCTTGAAACTTTGTTCTGCTACTGCTCCAGCAGTGATGTTGGAACATAAGCCCAAACCACAGCTTGTAGGTACATGGTTGATTTTTTAATCTCTGAGGTGATAGAGAGTACTACCTATGTTGAACTCTTTCAATTCAAAGAGAAGGAATAACACCCTGACATTTTGAGCAGAAATCACCATGTATAAAGACGTGCCTGAAAGTAGGAATAGATGTTAGAAAATCAGGCAAATATTTCTGCAGACAGAACATGAGAAAGGACTTCTTTCTGTTCCTGAGAGCCTAATTTTCAAGTTACTATAGTACAAGCTATGACTACATTTATGTATCTTGTCTTGTCTATGTCCTTAATTTGTCATGATTTCAGCACTAAATTATGGAAGATGAGTATCTTGCCTTCCATAAAGGCAAGAAATGTAGACAGGGCACAGAAAAGGAAAGGGTTTAACAAATGGCTGTGATAGAGTAACAAGTCATTGAGCTCACTTATTAGTGTTATAACAGAAAGGAAGAATTTGTGCTACTCAGGTATGAGTGCAGTATTTGGATCTTATTTTATAAGGCTGTCTGAAATATTTTACCTTCACTGCTGATATGTCTCAGGTACAGTGTCCAAACAGGTGCTTTTTGCGACATGGATCCCAACATCTGAGCTTCATGATTCTGCACTCTGAGTTTTGTGGCTAAACTGTGCTTCAGTAAAATCCAAGTTAGGCTACAAAAGCTGTCTTTACACACTACTTTGGTACTGCAAAAATTTTTGTGTGGTTCAGAGACTGATTTTTCTCCAATGGATTTTTGGAAAATGTGTCTTACACATTGCATCAATCCACATGCCCCTTGCAAGGATGCATTAATTCCCAAAATTTTTTGTAAGGACAGATATAATTGAATGCAATGGTTTGTCTGCATTTTTTGTGCATGGCCTCCAAACTCAGATGCTCCAAATTTGCAGGCAGTTAATCTGCATGGACAGCCTGGCTTGAGTCATCCAGGAGCATGGGGTGAGGCAAACTACAATTCTGAATGCATCAATAGTATGCTGCACCTTACCAGCCATATTTGCATCAATTTTGAAGGAAAAAAATTTATTATTAGATCAACTGCAATATCCTCTAATTATCAACAGTGCAAGTTTGATGAGGATCTGCTGTGATTTAAACACTCATGCCTGCTGGTCATGAAATATGACCATTTGTTATTTTTACAGGAAACTTTCATGATACCAAAATTCTGTGGTTTAAAAAAAATAATTTTATGAAGAATATGCAAGAAAAAATGTATTAGGATTACACAACAATTAAGTTCTATATTTTATGTGATTAAAAATATCTAGATAAGGAAAAAGTGTGTGAATTTTTTCCATGCACATATTCATGGGACTTTTTAATTGAGTACCTACTTAATCAAAGGCAAATTAGACCCTGTGTGATCCAAATTACAGGGCTACTACAGCTACCAGAGTGTCTTAATTCAAACATCTTGAATTAATCAATCTTTACACACTGCATATTTGAACAGATTTCCTTAACATGACTGTGTGTTTAAATGAAATGAAACAGCTGCTGCAGCACACTGCTCAGGTTCAGTCTGGAGAAGAAAAGGGTAGAATGACACCTCCCAGACACTGAGTCATGCTAGCTCTTGAGTGGTTTGCTATGTGGTATTTCTAAATGAATCCTGAGGACATTATGACTACCCCCAAGTACTCCTGTGTATGATTGAAAAAGACACCTGGAGTTTATATGATTACAAGCATATTCAGCAAGGCAGCTCCTGGCCCCAGGATACAAGGATGGCTTGCAACACATCACATTAGGTGCAGCTGCTTTTTCTAATGTCCTCATGGATGATTTTGCATTTAGAAACCAAGAAGGAAGACTGGGTATGACTGATTTATTTCTTTCTTTTTCCCAAAATACAAAAGAATTTAGATATTTTTCTTGTATAAAGGACACACCAAGAAATTAATCTGCATCCAGAATCTTTCTTCTGAGTAAATGAAAAATTGAGTTAAGACAATGAAAACTACATCCAATTAACATCAAATGTAGGTGAAACTTTTTTAGTAATCAGAAGTGTCATCAAATATGCACTACTGTACCTCCAACTGATAATAAGACACCTCTTCTAAATTATGTTCTCCTAGTAGAAGTGCCTTGAATAGTCATTATTATTCATATAGTATTTGTGAGATGAAAAAACAATCTGTGTATCTGAAATTGAAATGCATGTCTACACAGAATGATTTTTTCCTGTTAAACTGAAACAAGGAGGCAAATTTTCAAGATTCTTTAGTTTATAGACCTTAAAAATGGGGAAAGAATGGATTTGTTCTCACCCAGCAGCTCAGTGCCAGTGATGTCACATCTCTGCTGTGAAGTGGGAGGCATGTCAGGGGCTCATGCCTTCCATGACAACTGTCCAGGTTGGAAATGCCTGCTCAGACTCAGGATGCCACTGAGCTCTGTGCACTGCACTGGAGATTTGGCTATTGCTTGGGCCTGCACCATTGTGTCTGTACAGGTTTTGGCTCCTGGGGCACCACAAACACCACTTTTTCTAAGAGATTACTAAGGAAAAAGTAAGCAGCATATACTCACAGGATTCTTGCAGTATAAAGAAATTGTACAATCATACATTTTTTTTTTTGCATATATAATGAAGTAGTAATTCAAAGGAGGTATAATTTGGCTATTGTCATTTGTGACTCCTGGACTGAGATGTGGGAAAGATCTGAAGCCCATCTCTCTGTCTTTTTAAGCCTTTGAGGAAAACCCAGATCATTGCTAGAGTTTCAGTTTTAGAACTCATCTAATTTATAGCAAAATAATATCTGCATGTAGATAACCGAGCTGCAAGGAATACACTTTCATTTCTTTGTCTTGCCTAAAACCATGTTTTTCAATCTCTGTTTCTCAAATACTGTAGCTCAGTTCTGGAATGGAAGATGTCAGCCCCTTCCATCCATGTGGATGCTCTCCTTGAGGATACCAAATATTGATTCTTCAAAAGACATTAGTACAAGAAAGAAAAACCTTCTATTTCTCTTTTTTCTCATCATTCTTCATTCTTTGGAGAGGAGATACACTCAAGCTCTACTTCTATCCCTTTTTTGTTGCCAACCCAGTAGTGGAAAGGTGGGTTGATGACAGTACTGGGCTACTTGGATCACTGATAGAGATTAAAAGGTGCTTCTTATTCTCTCAAGTTTAAATTCTTTGTGGCAATCAATCCTTGTTTTCTCTGGTGCCAGTAACTCATTGCCTGTTCACTTTTGGGAGAAAATCAGCAGGGCCAGGGAACTGTTTAGAGCAGATAGAGCTGAGCTGATGAGCAAAATCAGAAATTCAAGATAGGGACTGAAAAGTCTGCATAACGGCGTAGCCTACAGTACATGAATTAATTACCTGACAGATTCATTTATTTTTATTTTTGAAAAGAGTTCTTAGAGCATTTCTTAGTTCAGAATACCTTCATTTTAGTCCATTAACAGGACTGAAAGACCAACAGTGAACAATTTTTTTTTATTCTTTTTTCTATGGTGGAAAAGTTCACACTCCCCTAACAATTTGAGAAGCTGGGTTAAATATGGGATCTGACATTATTCACAAAATTGTGGTGATAGAAAGGACAGCCTCATCAAAGGAATAAGGAGAATGAATATCAGCTAATGAAAAACCCATTACAGAGGATAAACTGAAATGGTTTGCTACTATGAAGAAATTCTATTTGTTTTCTTCTAATTCTGCTTATTCAGAACTTGCGTCTATTGTTAATTCAGACTGCCAGGCATTTCATTTTGTTCTGTATTTCTTTGGAGCTTTAAAATGTACAAAAGACCACAAAATTTCCTAGATTGCTTTCAAAAGCCTCAATTAATCCTCTTGCAATTCCTTGAGTATATGACAAGGAAAAATATTTGTATATATTTGGTTTTTGTTCTAACTTAATAACAATTGACATGATTAATGATAATCAATGACATTTAGTAGTTCTGATCCACTAGCCACCAAATCCTTAGTTAGCTAGCAACCATTGAGATATACATGTCAAGAAAGCCTCATATGTCAGTTTATAAAATAAAAATGTCACAGAAGACAACCCCAGGCTATTTATAGAACAGATATTTCACAGTAAGATTTATATTAGTGACTTTTTCCCTCTGAGAATTATCAGAAGCAGCTGAGAAAGTACTTTGAAGCTGAAAGTACTTTGCTCCAGTAAAGAGGTGCTGGGGAGAAAATCAGGGAATGTGAAGGGATGCACAGTGCAGACACAGGTGCCAGGCAAGGCAGTGCTCTGGCATAGCTGCTGATGGCCCAGGTATATCAATGTTTACATGCCCAGGAAAATCCCTTAGCCTTGATTACCAAAATATATCAAAAACTGAAGTCAGCATCAACCATTTTTGTGTAGACAAAGAGCAGAGAGAAGAACACACTACTCCAGAGGTTTTAATTTACTTCTAATTACAAGTCTGAGAGATAGCAGACCAACTAAAAGACAGGCAAAGTGCAAGAAGCCTGGCATAAACTGCTTTAAATTTCACTTCTCCTCGGCATGAGAAGTGACTATTTTGCTGAGTGAGCTGCTCTCAACCCAAGTCCAGGTTTAACCTCTACCAGAGCACCACTGGAAGTCTGCTGAAAATAATACCAAGAAGTTGGTGAAGGGTCTACAGAGCAAGTTGTATGAGGAGTGGCTGAGGGAGCTGGGGTTATTTAACCTGGGGAAAAAAGGCTCTAGGGGGACATTATCACCCTTTACAAGTGCCTGAAAGGAGACTGTAGCCTCGTGGGGGTCGGTCTCCTCCCCCAGGTTACAAGTGACAGGATGAAGGGAAACAACCTCAACAGGCTGCAGGGGAAGTTTAGGTAAATATAGTAAGAAAAAAATCTTCACCTAAAAGGGTCATTAAGCACTGGAACAGGCTGCCCAGAGAAGTGGTGGAGTCACCATCCCTGCAGGTATTTAGAAGATGTGTGCATTTGGCGTGTAGCAATGTGGTTTAGTGGTGGGCTTGGCAGTACTTGGTTAATGGCTGGACTTGTAGACCTTAAGGGTCTTACCCAATATAAAAAATTCTAGGAGACTTTGAATATGCATTTTCCCTCTCTGCTTTTGCTCCTGTAGCTTTTGAAGGCTTGGGTTTTTTTTCCCTAATTTTGCACAGGTCACCAGTGTGTGCAGCAGTGTGTGCAGCAATCTGCACAGGCAGATTTGGCTGCTCTGTGCAGCTGCAGGTGCTTTCCCCTGGTAGACCATCAGTGGGGAGGGACTCCTGCCAGCACTGTGCTATCATTAAACCTGGATCAATCCTTTCTTGCTAGTGTAAGGGTGTAAAAGGCAACACAAAAACTGGTGAATGTACCTGGAGTTTGCTCTAGACAAATGAGGAAACTAAAGAGAGTGCATAACCCTGAGTGGCAGACCTTGATAAGTGCAGCAGAATTTGATTGCTTATGACAAGTGAATTTTCAAAGGGCCTGATTGTGTGTGACAACAGCAAGGGGAAGGACAAACAAGTTTGCTCATCTGTGTCCAAACTCATGGCAAGGCATACATGGGCTGCTGAAAACTCAGCTGGCTGAGACTGTCGAAAGAGCATATCAGTGTTATTTCTGGTGTTCTCAGAACAGAAGATGATGCAAACTGACAAGCACTGAGTTTGCCTGTAAGGGTTCATATCTCCAGTGATTTTTGTCAGTTTAAGTGAGCTCTTCTTCCTATATTTGCATCACTGTCTTCTTTTTTTACCTGGAGAGCATTGGGACACAAATTAAAGAGGTGGGTTTATTAGCAATACTTACCACTAATGCTTCTATAGGAAACTTTTACCAGCAGAATGTGAAAAGTGACATGTTGCTCTCAGAATAATAGATGATTCAGCCATTAATGGTCTCTTAATGAAGGTAACTAATGTGTTTATAATTATGGGAACCAGAATAGGTGCTTCTGGCAGTAACACTGTGGTGTAGTCTGCTGTACCATGGTCCCCACCACCCTGACCTGGCACACACTCCAGCCAGCACTGTGAAGGTAAAATCAGAGTGTGTACTATACACTGGCACACACTGTTTTCCTCTGGGAAAAAAAAAAAAAGGCAGAAGATGGAGGGAAGAAAGCAGTAGTGCTATCTGAACTGAAGAGACATCTGGACTGTGGGGGAAAGTAAAGCAAAGCACACCTAGTTCAGCTTGGAGCCAGAGTTGAAGGCTACCAGTCCATAAGATGCGATGCACATCTCAGTCACTTCAGCAGAAACACAGGGAAGGCAGTAAGTCACAGTGACTGCATGTCATGGTTTAAGCCTGGCACCTACTGTGAGATATGATCAGAGACAGAGCAAAGCAGGCTCCAACTTAAGGTTAAAAGGAAAAAAAAGCATTTATTAACCTACAACTACAAAGGAAGACACACAAAACACAATAGAACATAAGATGAAAACCTTCCAAAATTCTTCCTCCTCCCCCCACCAAATTTCCAATTTCATTGCCACCCTTCAGACAGTTGATTCTCAGTCTCTCGAGGAGAGAGGAGTCCCTCTTGCGCCACACGCCTTCCATGTCCAGTGCTCTCACCACTGCACATGGATCAGAGCTGCTTCTAGGTTTTCCATTTTAAGGATACTTTGACCAGTTCCAAAGGGAGCACAGTCCTTCTCTTTTGGGACACCTGTCCCCCCCAAATTTCACCCCCTGGGGCCGAGGGGTCTCTTGAACAGAGATCGTCTTCTTCTCTTCTTCGAGACGGAGGGCACCACCACCACCCTCCTCACCCGTCGTCTCTGTTCACTCCTCCACATCACTGCACTCTCTTGGCTTTGAGCCATCGCCTCCCCCTAGAATGCAGTCTCTGTGGCACAGAAACACCAGTGGTTCTGCCGTGGCTACACAAGAAAAGTCCAGCCCAAAGCCACTCCATCATCTCCTCCCACCTAGAATTTTCTCAACATCTTCTCAATCTCAACAGCTTCTCAATCTCATCAACTTCAGGAGGACTCAGCTTTTGCAAGGTTCTCATCTTCCTCAGAGGGGTTAAAAGTCCCGAGCTCTCTCTCTCTGCCGGTTTACTTCGTCAACTCCCACACTTGGCTGCCCTGCTGGGCACCCCCCCCTTCTCCTTCACGCCGGGCCACTATCACAGCCGCCACAGGCACCGGCTCTGTCTCTCTCTCCCTCGCAGGGGGGGTGGGGGAATGGACGATGGCTGCCCGAAGCCCTTGCAATGTTCTCCTCCACCCTTGGGCCCAGGCCTGTCCTACCTCTCTCTGGCCACATGGCTCCCCTCCCCCCCTGCCCAGCCAAAGGAGCTGGGCAGGGGGGTCTACTCACTCTCAAGCGGGACTCCAAGAGGAAGTTCCCCTGGGAGATCACAGCTTTTAACCCCTGTGTTCTCAGAGGCGTATCCTGCCCTCAGTGGACAAACCAGGTGCCAATATTAAATCTGAACACTGATTGGATTGCCCACACCATCACAAAAAACTTCATTTCCTTTCAAACCACGACACTGCAGTAAGAAAATTGAACTAGAGATGCTGAGAAACCTCATTTGTCAGTCAGCAGAGGTCACAAAAGCAAAGGTAAATGAATATATTCATTTTTCTGGGAACAGCTTCTTCTTCCACTGTATTATCAGACCTTCCACTGAAATACTTCATATCAGTGATCAAGAACTGTAAATAACAAATCCAGTAACCAGGTAAAACAATTTTAAGAAGTCATTCACTGTTCACTGTGGATCTGGAGATCACCACATCATTTAATATCTCTGAAGATAAAAAAGGTTGGGGGTGCATATATGGTGAATATAGATCAGGTGAAGAGTTGGTTCCCAGAGGAAGACTTACCAGCCTGGCCTACTACCACAAAGCTGTTTCTAAAGAGGGCTTTGGTGCACAATGTCCTGTCTATGGTCCACATTTTTGTGTTGTTTCTTCATGGTTCACAGAGAAGAACACATTATTTCAGTTACCATCCTCAATTCAGTCTGTGCTGCTTCTAGGGAAGAGATTTTTGTGACTGTGACAGTAACTGCTCAGAGCCTGGAGATCAGGTGGCTTAAAAAGGAGTCAAGAATAACCAACTGAAGTCTGCACTTATCTCAGAAAAGATGGGAAGAGAGCTGCCCAAAATTCCTGTACAGAACTTGACAAATTAAAAAATGTTTAGCTGTCAAGTAGGTACAAAATTCAGCTTTGTGAGATTGAGGAGAAATTTTCATTTGTCTTCTTTTCTCCTTTTTAATAGCAAATAATATATAAAGAAAGTGTGAATTCAGCTCCTTACATAGGAAGATAATGTATTTTGAACAGTGATGCCCTAAAACGTAATGAACATAGATGAGAAAACCAAATTCAAAGATATCTCAGCCTCATATGGCAGCATGTTTCAAGCTATGTTGACCATGATCAAATGTTGCCCTTTAGTTATCACAGATTTTATTTGCTGGCTGAATTTCACAGAACTTAAGATTGGAAATTTTTATGTGGAAAAGCAGGCATTTTAACCAGCCAGGTTAAGATGTAATTACATACTTGCACATGCCTATCTGGGGTTTGCATGTACAAACAAATGTACTCACAGATTTCACAGTCCAGCAGCTAGAACAGCCTTCTCAAACTTCTGTCCTGCTTTTGGTTGTTGGGAAAACAATGGCAAAGATACCCTAAAGTGAGAGGGGAAAATTTAAATGTTTGCTTAACCACTAAGTGACCCATCTAATACATGTTCAACCCTAACAAAGGCAATGAAGCTGCAGCAGTCTAATAATCAGGGTAATGAAAGTCACAATGCAAATGAATAGTAAAACTCCAGTTCATCTACCACCCTTTGAGGAGAAAAGTGGTTCCAGTCATCTGGCAACATGTTCGTGGTTTGCTTTGACTGCCATTTTTTCCTCTATCTGTTCCTAAAGTTTCTAATGTCATTACCTGACATCAAACACTTTTGAGGATTCAGCTCTAGATCCTGTCCTGACAGACTTCAGGTAGAATTGTCCCAGGCTCCAGTTTATCTGAAATCTAAAGTAAATTTTTTACCATTCGTTCCCCAAATTGAAATAGATTTTTATAAATATTATCTTTCATGATTGGCTGATTTGTCACTGTTGAAATTTTTGCTATTTGAAATTAATTGGTTATTTATTCTCCTCATTCCTGTGTAATTCAATGTTTATGCTGAGACTTCATCTAAAGATATTAGTCCAATAATCACAACATTTAAAATTTGCTTTTTTCCTTATCTTTTAAAAGAAGTCTTTAGTGTGCCCACAGAAAAATAGGGATATATTTTACATTAAAATAAAATATCCTTTTTATTTATTATGAATTGTCGTTGAACAAAGACAGAAAGTCACATATAAGATAAAATTATGTATGTAGATACCCATAGAAAACCTTATCAGAGAAATTGAGTTATTCATTAAAAGTCAGAAAAAATTTAACACAATCATTGTTTGCCCTTATTACAGAAATACATGTAGTTTACCACAGGAATGAAGTAAGATGTCCTTTTTTGGGGATTTCACACTAATTTTCATGGACATAATCAATTGAAACAACATATTATGCAGTTCATAAAATAGGTTCAGGTTTTTATAAATCCTGCTAGTAATATTATCTAAAAGCAAAACAAACAAAAAAAAAGATTACTAATAAGTGTACTTTTTAAAAAATCTGTTGCAAACAAGGGAAATAAACTTTTTTAACTGGAAAGGGAAAACAGTGAAATTAATAATGCACAACATGTCAAAACCCTAAATATTAGGGTTAACCCTAAATATACAGGAACTACTCTTGCAGTAAACTTGGCTTCCAGTACTTGTAGGTATTATTGGTAATGGTAAGTACTTTTTTCACATGGATGTAAGAGTTGACTTTATTATTTTAAGCACATCTTAAAATTGCTCATTAAATTTTATTTTTATTGTAGGCAAATAACATTAGGAGACAATAATCTGATAGCACCTTCTGCAGCCCCAGGATATCATGGATTTCTCCAAATCATCCAAGATCTCCTGCACCACTTCTGACCACTTTGGAGTCTCCACATGTCTGGAATGATTATCGCTCCTCAGCTGTGACATTTCTCTGTCCCTGGGGAATCTTTGACTGAATTCTCTCATTATGTTATCCTCTAAGACTGCAGTGTTACTCTGCCCATGTGTCTTTTACTTCTGTTGTCTTTCACATGACCTGTTTTTCTTAATTCTGGTACCTCCTTCTCTTTCCCTCGTTTGCCATCTGTTTTCTTTCTCACACTCAGGATAAACTGGGCATTCTGCAGTGCTCCTGTGTCTGCTGAGATCTGAGTTCTAAGCACGGGCTTCCCATGGTCCCAGCTGCTTGACTCAAATCTTTTCAAGAGGTGAAATTTGAGGCATGGGCAGATTGTTGGACTAATTCCTCCTGATTTCAAAGGGACTAAGGGCTCCTCCATAGGCTGTGGGAACAAAGCATCAGGCACCTACAACAAACCTGAGCCACAAAACTAATGGAAACATTTAATTTTCCTTCTTTGACCTTTTCCTTGCATGCCAGTGGCACGGTCAGCTGGAACTACAGTATTCACAGTGGTGAACAAAAGCTGTGTGTTATTATGAAAGGATGCCTTGAAACACAGTCCTGCCTGAAGAGAAGCCTGTGTCCAGCACGTGTCTGGACAAAGATCAGTTCACACTACTGTCCTTCCTCCTAGCATGTGATCTGCACATACAGGGAAGCAAATTTCTCTGAATAACCAAGGACTAATTTGAGACTTAGCAAAGATAGAGGTCTCATTTAAGATCTATTTAGAGATGATGAGTAAGGCTTCAATGTTTTGCAGACCATTTACTGGTCAGTCACAGGGCCACAAATGTCGCAGGGCCACGAAAGTCACCCTGAAGTGATGGTTTGGCGATGTGTTAGATCTGACTTTAGAACTCCCTACACCAGATCAAAAAATCTGAGTTGAAATATTGGTCTGTCATCTCACTGTGACAGTCCAAATGCAATAAAAAGTGCTAATGTTCTGTCAGGCTTCCTGTGAGATCAGGCACATCTGTCCCTAACATCCTAACTTGAGCATTTTTTTCTGCAAAGAATTTCTTTAAAACTTGAAAGTCAAGATAATTTAATGTGCCACCACTCTGCAGAACCTTCATCTGTGCTTATTTTAACTGATCTGTTGAAGTTTTCTTGCAGATACTGCAAAACTCATATTTAAACCCCCCCCCCCCCCAAAAAAAAAAAAACCAACTCAGATTTAAACCCAGCTGCCATGGTTCATTCACAGCTGAGTTCAACACTAAAAACTTCCCCCTGTCTCTAGATTTTGTACTCGTTTCTTTCATAGTACTATTTGCAAAATAGAGCAGAATAAAGCATTCTGATCAAGTTATTGATTTAAGTGGAATAGCAAAACCCTCTAAAAGTGAAAAAGAAGAATTTGTGAAAATGTCAAACCTTGATAGCACTCTGCCTTTTACACTTCACATTATCAACTTAATGGATATGACTTATAAAGGTAAGTTTCCCCAAGGAAATAATTGGCACCTTTTGCTCAAAGGTTTGCTTTTTTAAAAGTGGTCACCACATTTGTCCTCAAACAGTACAGTAGTTTCCCATTATCTACTCACTTGCTCATTTTTCCTGTTTTCTGAGACCTCAACGCATGTACGTATTGTGTAGAAATTTGGCCTACTGTAGGAGAGAAGAAACATTTGTGTACTAGTATTTTCTTCAACAGAGTGTTTGCCCTTCAAATTTCACCATATAGTTAATGCAAAAAGACAGAAGTTAAAAGGTATTTCAGATCCTTGTTCAGCACCCCATCAGAATCAGGCAAAAGCTTCCTCTGATCTGCTTTCATATCAACTCCTGCTAATATTAAAAATTAAACCAAATAGCTATTCTGAGGGTTACTCAGGAGCAAATCATGTTTTATTGTATTAAAAATCAAGACCAGTAAATAGAGGAGAACTCAGGTAGACAATTACTTTACTGCCTAGTCTGTAGTTTGTAAGTGCTGGTCTTTGATATCTATGTTTGCAGAAGTACCCTTTCTGCACTCAGGACTGGTCATAGAGGTGTTTAACTTATGGATATCACAGATTAAAATGAAGTTGATCCCCTTATTCCAGAACACAGTGCACATTTGTTTTCATTTGATGGCTGTCCACTATTCCATTTTGGTATGACTGACTGGCATTTCATCAGGAAAGATTAAAGACTTCACTGGATTTATTAGACACAGGCTTGCATCTCATTGCCAAAACCATGGATAGTTGCACAAACACTAACATGATTCATGGTTGCTGAAAAGTAATTTATACAGATCTTTCATTTACTCTTACTCAGCAGCACCACTCATGTTCAAGAAACTGTCATCACATGAATGTTGAGGAGTGAAGGTTTTCCAAAGCTGCTGTTCAAGCATCCAAATCATGATCAAAGAGCAAAGCTGAGGAGAAAGTATCATGGTTAAAGAGGAAAAAAAATCCTCAAATCAAAAATATAAACCATGAATTTCAGGCCAAAGTAAAATAACTGCTTTAATAATTTCAAAGTATTGTGTTTTGATTCAAACTTTAACTCACAACACAAATTAAGTTATATTTCTTTAAAATGTTATTTCTTATGGGAAAAAAAGAATTTTCAGTTTTGAGAGATCAAGATATGTTACTCTGAACTTTCTTCAATTCTTTTTATTTTTAGCATTTAGACCTGACAAAAATTGGTCCTTTTCATAAAAAATCTTTTGGTTGTTTTATGAAGAAAGCTTTTTCTCTCCTGTTAGCAAAAGCTGAGATTCTTTACCTCTAGGAACATCAGGCCCTGGGCTAAAAACCAGCCCATGAATTGTGAATCTAAATGATAAGCATGTGAATTTCAAGCACCTTCTGTTTAAAATTTCGGGTCTTTTAGGACAGAACAAGAGTACTGATAGAGAGAGGAGCTGTCTAGAAAACTGTTGGCATATTTCTGTTATACCTGGAACAAAGCTCTTCCCCCCACCCACACTTTACCCTCTTCTGTAGAGTTTCTTCATGGCTGTAATATAAATGATGACACTTTAAATGCCTCGTCATTCTTGGCTGAGAGACCCTTTGGCATTACACCTCTGTTATCTTCCCACAGCAATTCTGAGGTTGGAATGATGGATAGCCATTGGTGATTGATGACCTTATGATTCATGGTTTTCACTGTTGACATTGAAGAGGATCACTCAAGGAGGATTCACCATTGATCAGCTTTTACACACAGGCTTGGAGCTGAAGCAATATGGAATCTGTAATTGGCATTGCAGGAGAGCTGTTAATTGTATTTCACACTGATTCCTGACCCACAGAGGTTCCAGCACTTTTTTCATTGGGCTGGCCCCAGTGTGGGTCCATGCAAATACAGGTGATCTGCCATCTCACCATCTCAGGATTTGCTCACTGGAAGTCAAAATGGTGTGATCTATAAGTCCACAGTTTATAACATGAATATTCACTGAACTCTAAACCAGTCACACAAGAAAATGCCACAGGAATTTTTTTCTTCCCCGATAATGATACATTTCCCAATAATGATACATCATATTAAATTTAGTTGTCATGGTTATGAAAGACTTTCAGTATTGCACTAAATCAATATGCTCTTTTTGTCACCAAATCTCAAAATACAGATAAATGATGTTTGACACTGATTAATTACTATTTTAATAACCATGAAACGACTTGTTGATAGAAATGAAAAATATCACATCTGCCAGTGAAAGCAAAAGTAGCAGGACATTTCTAATTTTCCAGTGTTGAACTTTGAGCCAAGAAATTATCCATCTCTCTGAAACAGTTTACTGTATACATGACAGAAGTAATGCATCTCCCATTCTAACTGGATTCTCAAAAACTTGGGAGTATTAGTGTATTTATAGAATTAATTGACAGGAGATGAATTGCTACCATTACCAACATGACTGACTAAGACTGACTGTCTGACAAAAATCATTCTCATTCTTCCTTTTCAATCTAAAACTTATTCTTTTCTCTTGAGTGGAACTGAATTCACCCTGTTTGACCGAATATTAAATAAGAGACAGAAATTAAGCTGCATATAATCTTTAATCATTAATCATTAATCCTATATTACTCCAAGTGAATAAAAAAAGTGTTTATCCTTTACAGCGAAGACAGAAGAATTCTGTCAGTTTTAGGCTTTCACAGAAAAAAGCCCTAAATAACAGAAAAAGGCATCTAAAAACATTAGTGTATTCTGAACATGACATTTACCAACTTTAGTGTACTTGAAATTACATGCCTTATGCGTGTCTGAAATATATAAAACACTCTAAATGCATACTTGTAGAGGAAGTACCTGACACAACTAAATTATAGATGAGAATTTACATTTTAAAAGTAATTTTTTTCTTTTAAAATGTAAAGTAAAATGTAAAAATGTAAAAGTAAAATGTAAAAGTAACTTATTTAGCAGTATCCAAATGAAAAGTAAAATTAAAAGATGATTATGAACAGTGATGCACCTTAATTTAAAAAAGAATACAAAACATTCTGTAGTCAATTACTATCCAAAAATTAGCGTCTGAATGTCCAAAAAACAACACATAAGTTGCCTACACCAAGTCTCTACGCTTTCCTCAATACATGTTGGAAGTCACAAAACTAATGAAAATATTAATGCAATTTAGAGCTGCAATACTTTCTGACTGCTATGGGTTATTAATGATCTCAATGCACTTTCCCAGTTAATGAAATGCTTGGTTTTGAATCAGACTTTTTGTTGTCAGCTCCATTTCATTCATCCTGCTTTCCAGTGTGTGTTAATTGCCTATGATATTCTCTGTATTTTTGTTTGGGGATTTTTTCCCCCTTTAACCACATTGGATATTGTCTAAGCAGTCTAAGATATGCCTTTTTTATTCCAGATGTAGACACTTATTGGTAATGGATAAGGCTGTTACCTCAGTACTTGTTTAGTGCATACCACAGCCCTGCAGGTTACTCTTTGGAACTGGAAATACAGTAGTTTAAAACAGTCAAATCTTCTTTTGTGCTGCCTTTAATCTACTTTACTCTAGTTCCAAAATGGACAATATGAATAAATCAAGGAAGATGCAGCAGACTTCGAGAGTAGTACAAGAGCCTCAAGCTCAGAATGAGAACTGAAGTATCTCTGGGTGGCTTTTCAGCTCCTTAAGGTGATTTCATGCTTCAAAACACCTGCAGGGCTAGGCCCATTGTTGTAGAACTTGCAAGTTTGAAGTATGGTTATAAAAAGTTTACAGACTTTCCAGATCTTATTCTCATGAAAATATCCATAAAACGGGCAATGTCAGCTCTCCTTCTGCACAGCACAGCTCAGCAGAGACAGCAGATTTTGGTACAGTATTCTTGGTGATCAGTTATTACTCTGGCTGGTTTCCATAGACCCTGCTCTGCAGAAGTCCTTTTCGTTGGCCAGAGGCAGCTTAGAGCAGATTTGATCCCTTATTCTCCTTTTAACTTCTGTGAAAGTAGATACCATTATTTTACCCTAGACTTACTGCAGCTCACTCCTGACCTTTCCACCCGAGTGGCACATCTCTAATAGCAAAATAATGTTCCCTAACCCTGAAACTGAATGGTGGAACATAGCTCAATTCAGGCTGGTTATACTTCCTTCTTCCAGCAAAAAGATTGTCTTCATCCACACCCTTTGGGGGTCCCCACATTGTCTCTCTGATCATGCCCCTAAAATGGGAATATTGTATTTGACTCAAGCCAGGCAACCTGCAAATATTTACAAGCTGAAGTTCATCATAAAGTAATGCTTGTGCTTGAGCTCAGTGAGTTTCTCTGGGAAGATACAGCCAGTAATTGCACAAGCACCATATTGAACTTACTAGAGAAAGAGAAATCAGAACAACTGAATCCCTCTTGCAAACACCCGCGAAACCTTACTTATAAGAAAAAAGATTAGCCACTGCAGTGATTGCTTTTTGAGAATCACTGCTTTAGATTTCAGAAGGAAGTGCAAGGTTTCTATTACTGATACATTAAGTAAAGCAGAAACACACACACAAAAAAAATCCCTCATTCTAATGGTACACAGATATCTAACCATGAAGAAACTGCTCGTGAAATAATTCCAGTTAGCACATTAAAGTGAGAGAGACAGCAAAAACCTGCAAATATTTACTCATTTAATAATCCAAATATCTTCAACATTGGTAAAATTGGTTGATTTAAAGGACAGCTCTCACTGAAGAACATTACTTTCTAAAATTTTTGGTCACATCTGTTTCTAATATAATAAACCTGATTTTTTTAATAAAGAAAATGCTCCAAGTGTATAGGTTTCTGATGAATAAGGTCCATACTAGTGAGGCTTCTAATATAACATTATTTTGGTGGTGCCAAATATATCAACCATTTCATTAGAACTCAATAAACTTTCACCATCAGTACTAATGTTTGTAATATATGCTGTTTGGAATTGGTCATAAGTTGTTAATTAATGGATAGGAAAGCCAAAATGTTTGTTTTGACTAAGACTATAATAAGTCATTTTTTTCTGGGTGAGTATTTAGTAATAAAATTACCACTTATTGTTTGCTCAACCACTGTTTCATCCTGCAGCATGGTGAGTATTCTGGTTCTGAACCAATAGCTCTAAACACATAACTAAGGTTAGCAATGATAGCTCAAACTTGTATTACAAGGAGAAGGACAAGGAACTTTCAAGGCACCTGCTCAGCCAGCCTTAGTGCAATAAGAGCTTTCATGAAGTCTTTCAGGCTTCCTTTCACTAAAGTAGATTTATGGATAATGCATAAAAATGTATTAGACTTTCCAGAGAATTAGAGATCTTTATAGCTGTGTAATTTCTACTCTAGGTCACAATAAAATTGCCTTGACATTTACTTTCAGCTTGTGAAAAGAAGAAAAGTACTTGTCTGTCATTCTCCTGCCCATCTGAATATCACAGCCTTCAAGACCTTTGTGAAGACAATTCAATTTTCCCCATTAGCTAATTTACTTGCAATATGACATTATGGATCCTGAATTAAAACCTTTGATGAAAACTTACTTGAAGCCTCTGGTTATGTGCTTCTGGATATGTGTGTATATATGATACAAATATCTCCATAAACAACATAGGTTTTCCTCTACCATTCTCAATATATTAAGGTAAAGGACATGGCTAGAGAAAAGAATTTCCAAAGGAAAAAGAAAACCCCTCAAAACCTTTTAAGAGTTTATAACATAGCCTGCCACTTCGTATCTCCTTCTAAAAACAAGGAGACAGGATAAGTTTTGGGAAATCAAATGGAGACATTGGTCTTATATTGTATTATGATTTTGTCTAGATAGATAAACTTAGCCACTTCACTTTCTTATTCTGTAATTTGGGTTCATCTCCTGTCTTGTCTGTGCACATTGCCCTGTCAGTCAAATGGAATTCCCCAGCTACCAGTCTTTTTCTAGGTAGAATAATGCAAGACACATTGCACTTCATTTTAGCATATTAAGAACCTTTACCCTTCCTGAACTAGCTCACTCTCTGTATTGTTCACTGCTCTTCAAAAGGCATACATAACTGGATTTTGCCTCCTGTCTCCTGCAGTCCTGAGCATAGGTTCGCAGTCCTGCAAAATAAATAATCTGTGAGAAACAAAGATCCTCCAAATGTCATGCATTCAAATATTTCAGTATTATGCCGTATTATCTAGCAGATTTTATCTCAATTTTCCACTGCATTATTTATTTAAAGAGACTTCTGTGGTGTTCATTGTTCAAGTACTAAACATTCCTAAATTCTATTAGAAATGTCTGATTAGGTCTAGATATTATTTCCACTTTAACATGTTGCTTGTATTTTATGCAAGGTTATGCAACTTCTCTGAATTACAGATCTTTTCCAAAGCTCTTGGTGAGTCGATTGTTCTCTATAGTACACAAGAAGTTCTCTTGAGAAGCACATATTGAGGTCAAATATACTTGATCTCATACTACCAAGTGCATTATTGTCTCTCACGTGACTTCAGTCAAACTGAATATTTATTAACTTCCTAGAAATCAAATTAATAATTTGGACAAAAAAGTGTTTAGATAAATATTTCAATAAAATACATAGACTGGTTAACAGATTTTCTGATTTAACTTAATCATTAAAATATATAATTAATCAAGATTTGCATATTGCAAATTTTGCCTTATCAACATGAAAGAAGTTTATCACAAACATCTTTATTTGTGGGCTTGTAGGCTTTAATTGGTTTCAGTGCTTATGAATGATGTCTGATTTATCATGCCAAAGTGTAAAAAGTGTAAAAAATAAAAGCAAAAGTGTAAAAATACAAAAGTGTAAAAATAAAAGCAAAATGATTTCTCTCAATATAGCACAAGATTTTTCCCATAGTGGATTAGCATTAGTATGGAACTGGGAAGCACATATTTGCTTTAATGATTGTAGTGAGTTGACCTAGACTGCATGCCAGGTGCCAATCAAGCTGCTCTATCACTCTCTTCCCTGTCAGGATGGGGAGAGGGAGAAGATGGAGAAAAGCCCTTGGGGATCAAGGAAAAGGGCAGTTTAATATAATAAAAGCAAAGGCCAGACAGAGAAGCAAAGGAAAACAAAATATTTATTATCTACTTCCCATCAACAGGTGATGTCAAGCCACTTCCTGAGAAGCGGAGCTTCAGTACATGTAGCAATCACTCCAGAAAAAAAATGTCCTGATAACTCTCCCCCACGCCAGTCCCTCTCTCCCTCCCTTAGCTTTTATTGCTGAGCAGACACCATAAAGTGTGGAAATCCCTTTGGTCAGCTTAGGTCAGCTGTCCTGGCTATGTCCCCCCCAAGAACTGGCCCACCCTCAGCAGCTGGTGAGGACAATGTTGGAGAGACAGCCTTGGTGCTGCGCCAGCATCGCTCAGCAGTAGCCAAAACACCTGTGTGTTATCAACACCTTTCCAGCACCAACAGGCCAAAGCCCTTAATGAAAATGAATTGAGTAAAAGTTGAAGACTGGGCATATGTAAACTGATTTATAGAATTGAAACTCCATATTTTTGAGCAAAAAATTGAGTCTGACGGCCATAGGAAAGTTAACTACATCCGTCGTTACACTGAAGAATACCTGTACTTACTAATTTCATAATTCAGTTGAACATTTAGGTGGCTAAGCTAGTATAAATGTAGCCTAATTAATGTAATTACATAATCTAAAGTAAAAGGATATATTAGTACTTTGTGGATTAGTAAAATAAATACAATTTTTAACCTCACTGATGAAATTTCCTAACAAGGGCATGAAAAGTACAGTAATTAAAGTACAGTAGTGTTCTAGACCCAGTCAAGTGCTCTTACCACTGGGCCACAAAGCCAGGCCTCATCTAGTTGATTTTTTTCCCCCTAAATACTGAATTTTGCTGGCTTAATAGGCAGAAATGAATTCTACTTTAATTTCAGTAAAAGTATTGAAGGATGTCTCAAATTACACAGTTTCCTTTGAACTGACCCTCTGTTTCATGGTTTTCTGGGGTCCCAGGATGAGGGAAGAGACGAGACAGTTGACTCCATGCATCAGAAGGCTTGATTTATTATGATATGATATATAAGATATGAAAACTATACTAAAAGAATAAAGCTAGAGATTTCACTACCAAGGCTATCCTAAGAATAGAAAAGAATGTGTAAACTGAAGTCTTCTCAGCCCGAGACAGGCCGGACAGGTGTTCTGTGATAGGCTCTTAATTGCAAACAGTCTGACGGGGCCAATCACAGATTTCTCCCCGTTGCATTCCACAGCAGCAGATAAGAATTGTTTACAGTTTGTTCCGAGGCCTCTCAGTTCTCAGGAGAGGAAAAATCCTAAGTAAAGGATTTTTCATAAACTATGTCGGTGACAACCCTCCCTTTTGATCCTCTGCCTATGTACGTAGTAAACACTTCCCAAATGGGTGAGTTCTACTTAAATTTCTACATTTAGTGAAGTGTATGGATTCAAGTGTAGCACTTTGATATAAAAATATTAAAGTGTTAATATATGTTACTATCCACGTCCTCCTTGGATCCAGGTCTTTGAATGAAAAAGACTGGGATTGTCCATTTCTGTGCAAAAATGAGGTGGGTGAGAAGTATTTTAAACCATCTCCTAAATCAAGGGTTGCTGCTAATATAAGAATTGTTTTGTTACAAATCTGCAATAATTGAACTGCAATAGAATTTAGGTGGGAAACAACCTCTTGTTTAGATTGTTTGTTTAGATTTCGACTTCTATATTTTTGTACGTAGAAAATATCATTATACAAAATGTTGTTGCCAGCAGTGCACAAAGATCTTAAGTATCTGGAAGCTTTATAAAAGGCTTTTTAGAATCACAGTGGATTCTTTCATTGCATAAAACATTTTTAGTATTTACTGCAGATTCTTTGAATCTATCCTTTCTCTGTGTTATGTTGAATCAAAGTTTCCCACCTTCAGAGAGCTGATCTGAGATTGAGTGAGCTACTGTGAAGCTTCACAGAAAATATTTTCTTCTTCTTGTTAAGTAAGACCAATGACAAAACAGGTTTATAGTCAAGAGTTTTAATACAAGTATCTTAATATATTGCCCAAAAAAAAAGGTAAAATTTTGGTTTGCAAAGAAGAAATTAAGTTCTCCATAAAAAACAAGACTTAAAAAATTATTTCTAACTTTTAAAAATATTTTTTAAAAAACCCATCAGACTAGAGTAATTAATCTGGATTATTACAGCCACAAATACTGATGAGAATGTTGGCAAACCATCATCTTGCCATATGCAGTGGAGATGAACTCTGCTAGGAAATATTTTGTAACATATTTAAATCATGGAAGTGATTGGTGTATGTTTCAAGTATTTGTGATTAAGGAGAAGCTTGAGACTTTGGTAATGCTGAAAATAAGTTATTTAAATTGACCCTATTATTTTTTGTGGGCATGATTTCCTTGTTACTACACTTGTAAACAATACGATGGAGATGAATTGAATATGCTTAGTAGAGCCAAAACTTAAAGTATTAATAGGTGATGTGCAATGGTCAAAGGCAGTCAAACCATGCATTCTAAACAGGTAATTGATGAAAGTGTGAGCAATATATGCCCTCTGTATTATTAAAAGTGAGCTACTGTGTAAGTTCTGTGTACTTGAAGGCTATCATTACAATTTACAGATGATGTTTCCCTGATAACAATATAATATTCTCAAGACATGAATCATGTAGGTATCTTTAGTAGCATTTTCATTTGTTATTATTATTAATTCATTAGAAATTTCTAACATCTTGATATCATTATTGTATACTGAGTTTAAAAATAATTTTCTAGTGATTTATTTTTTGCATATAGCAGGATTTATTAATTTTTTTATAATTAATTTAATGAAATCCTATAAATTTTCCTTGTATTTTGTTCAGTATCTACTTGTTCTATCTGGCAAAACATGCCTAGTCTTCAAAAAGTGGCCTTTGAATAGTTAAATAGCTCAGCCCTCACCCACAGCTAGTAACTGTGTTCATCACTTTTTACCCAGCTGACAGGATTGATGATGATTGATTGAAGCAGGAATATTGTAGAGTACATGGGTGGAACTGGAGGTCAGATTTGGCTCTAGGCACAGCTGTTAAAGATAGCAAAAGGGTCCTACACTCACTTCTTAGCTTCCCCATGTTGATATTGTACAAATGATGAATAAACACTACTGATACAGCAGGACCAATTTAAAGAGTGAAATAAACTCCAGGTGAGAGGCAGCCTTTCTTTTGACTGTAAGAAAAGTAAGAAATGTGAGTATCTAGGACTGTGTATCCTCCATCTTTTTATTTGTTTGGTTTTGTTTTTGTGGGGTTTTTTTTGTTTTTGTTTTTTTTTTTTTTTTTTTGTTTTGTCTGTTGGTTTTGGTTCTGTTTGTTTTGGTTTTGGTTTTAGCCTTTTTTTTGTTTCAGTTTCATAACTTTTCTTCTTTCCATCCTATTTTTGGAGTGTGTGAAGGGCCCATCTAAAGAACAATAAAATCCATCCAGGGCTACTCTGCCGGAAAGATTTGGAGTAACTCAGCTGTGGGATGTGGCACTGTGGAGGACTGAGGAGGGAAGGGATCTAAATGTACTGAAAATATTAGGAGGCATGAATAGTAACTCAAGAATTATATATTCAGGGTTCTGGGGAAGTGGTAATCTTTACCCCCCAATAGAATTCTTCAGGAATAAATCAGAGACACAACTTGTAACAGTTAAAGGAGAATAGCAGGAGAAGACATTAATATTGCTCTTGTCTTAATGACCACTGTGAAAACTTGATAGCCTCCATTCCCAGATGACAAGGGACCATTGTTTTCAATGTTCTGTGCAGGATAAAAACTTTAAAACCTTAACCCACTAAAGCTACATTAAGATTTATTATCAGAAAGTACTTTCAGTCATTTAAAAAATGTTCCAGATTCAGATTAACAACCATTAGTGTTCTGATTAACAACCATTTCATTACTTACTGCCTTTTTAAAGTAGGATTTAACATACTGGTCCATTGCAGCACCAAGTGAGATTGAGACTGCCATCATTCATTTTTGAATGTCTGTTCTTGCTGAGGATTACTTAAGCATGAATGCTTTTTCTTGATTTGATACCATGAGATTTTATCTCCTAAACCTATTTGTGGTCTTCCAATTAGCATTTAGTCAATGCTCAGTTGACTGAATTTTTGCTCCATAATTAGAAAAGACTTTGCTTAAAAATAATCTTCCTTTTACATTTTACTGGTAACAAGGGGGACAATGTATATAAACTGTGTAACTGAGGAAAAATATACAAATTCAAATTAATTTAGATGATTTTTCCCAATGCAGATAACAAAATTTAGTGTCTTTTCAGCATCCATAGGGATTTTTTTTTCTGGAAAGGATTCATTTGTAGAGTAAATAATTCCAGATGTGTCTGTATAAAGATGCAGAGGTACTGCATAATGAGTCAAGTTTATTAATAACACCTTCAGTAAAGATTTAGTAATTTATTTTACTTTTAGAGGCATAAAGAAATTCTGCTTCTCACATCTCCTTTATGAATTGCTAGTAAATTTTCTGTATTAGCAATTTAAAGTAAGTAAAATTCAGGATTTTTTCAGTAATAAAAAGTCCATTAAGGTTTACTTTATCTAAATGACAATTTTGCATATTTTAATTTGATCCATTCTCCTCAGCTATATGCACTTCATGTACTTGATCCTTTAAATCAAGTATCAGAATGCATGATTAGCTGAAGTCAGTCCTTGACCTCCTATTTGAATCTCCCAAAATGAAAATCTAAGCCTTTAAACTTTTATGATGCCACCTAGCTTATTTCAGGGTTGAAATTACAGGGCTTAATGTATTCAAAGCTAATTATAAAGTCATTCTGAGGCAGAACAGAGACAACCAAACCAGATAGAATCCATTACCAATCCTACTCCTGAGACTGTCTGGTATTATTAAAATGTGTAATACTTCCATGTAGCAGTGTCTGTTGTAATCAGTTTCTGCCTAGGTACCAACACTAGAGCCACTTCCATGAGCTCTTTGTAGAGGTTATCTCTTCTCTTTGCAGAAATAGGTCTTGTCATACTTGACTCTTTCATGTGGATTAAATAGACAATCCAAAATGAATTTCAAGATAGTAGTATGCTTAAAGGGCAATAAAACTGCAGAAAAAATAGTTCTGGATTTATTAAAATGAAAAGTATGTTTAAGAGCTGATAGAAAAAACAATAGTACTTCAGATGAATGAGAAAATATTTTTTTCCACTTGGAAGTCCCAAGGAAAAATTTGGAATAAAAACCCATTTCTCATTTACATGCCTGCTTCCCCTCCCCCTGTTTCTTTCATCTTAGGGAAGAGAAAGAGTAGGGAAAAAGGACAATAAATGCCACATATATTTTGAACTTCTCATGAGCATTCAAAATTCCTTTGGGCAGACTGAAATGTATGTCACCATTTCTTATTCAGACAGACGCATTCTTAAATCATCTGCACTCCAAACTAGTGCCCAGACATTATCAGGTTGTGAGCACAACCTGATATATCTCGCCTCCCACCAAGGCTGGTGCTGAGTATTACTCTAACCACTGCTAAATCACCTTCAGTGCAGAGCTGGCTCAGGTCCACAGGTCCCAGGGCTCATGGAGGGGTCTACTTAATTGCAAAACTCTGCATTAACATAACAGCATGAGGAATAGGACTAGATATCACTATGAAAGAGAAATTTCATCACTATGAAATAGCTTCTATTAGTTTGAAAAATTGTCAACATCAGATATGAAAATAAGCATGTTTAATTGCCTTTGTAGGAAACGTAGCCAACATGTTTACAGGAATCCTGATTATACTCATTTATTGTTTTAAATTTCACAGCTGAAGAAGAGGTTCACAGGACTGAAGATGTGGAAAGTGAGATTTGTAATTTCTAAATTAAGATAATGATGTCTTAAATTTCCCATCTCAGCCTTATGTTACTCCCCATTGTACATCACTCACACTTGAGCAATTGTCCTGGTTCCTGCAGGAGAAAGTCAGAAGATCTTCAAGTTCTTATTTTGATCTATAGTCCATTTTATCTAGAATTCATAGTGTGTATACTTTCCAAATTAGATCATTAGTTAAAGAAATTGAGAAGCAATTTATCAAATACAGTAAAATAACACAGTAAATCCTTTTTTAGCACTTGCTAAAAATATTACTGTTAAAAGGACATAAATGACACTAGAAGTTGATCCCATTTAAACAGAGAGTTGGAGGTTAGTCCCTTTTCTTGAAGAATAGGTACAGTGCATTCAAGATTCCTGAGGCTCATATTGGATTCAGCTGTGAAGTCTTTATTTCTAGGCAAGTCTCACCATGTGAAACTACTATAGAAAAATCTGCCTCCTGCTTCAGTGTGTCAGTGCCTGCCCTCAGGAAAGGATTTAGAGTTCTGAACAAGTGGGTGGAAGTGCTCACTGTGATTTCTCAGCTGAAGCTTTCTATTTAGATGCCATTTGATATTTCCTGCAAGCCAGCCTGGAGCAATACCGTGTCCAGCTGCTGAGTGGCAATTCAATATCTTCCAGCTTTTGTGTGGGAAGAAAACATGCTTCATTAAGAAGTTGTAATCCAAGGTGCAATTTCAAACCTGGCTGACTTTATGTGGGATCATTTCAGCACAAAAACCCCTTGCATCTGAAAGCAAGGGGAAAAAAATCCCATCCCTAAACTTTGTCTTCAAGGAGGAAATTTTCTAGCAGTGTAGTTTTTTTTTCCAATTGCCTCGAGGAAAATATGTTATAGCTGCCCTGAAAAAGACTACCACAGCACCCAGGTTGAGTTGGTTTTTGTTATCACCTCTCCAAAGAATTAGTTCTTCATTCATCCACGATGGGCATGTGTAATACTACCCAAGGCATGTATAATACTACCCAAGAACCACACACTCCTGACTTTCAGGCTGCTTTCAAGGACTGCAGTTGACATGAACTCACCAGCTCAAGGTTCTTCTCCACCCACTGACCACAGCAGGGATCTAGATGAGCTAGTTTAAACTACAAGCCTCACTCTTACATAGCAAACTTAGGAAAGATGAATCCCAACTTGACTGCACTGAGGCATATCTAGAAATTTCTCCTAGATCTAATGCTGAATGTGCTAACACAGACAGTGAGGGAAAAAATATTTTAGCAGTAGAGATGAATCAAGCTGTGCTCCATAAATCCTAACATTATCCTTAAAAATAAGAAATCTTTCTGTGTTTTAGCAATACAAAAATAATTATTTGGCTAAAATGGAATGAAAGCCAGCTGGCTTCTCTAGTTGCACATTATTGGATTTCTCATTTATGAACTTTAAAATGAATGCAAGCAATAAAGCAGACTAACTGAGCAGGGTTCAGCATGAGGCCGATGACAAACAGGACCCTTGCCCTTTTTATCAAGCAGATAGAAGACAGCTAGCACTAAAAAAATACTGATAGGGGAAACCAACAGATTAATGTGGTAAAAATTCCTGCACTTGCAGCACTGATGTGTTTATTAGCAGAGGTGCAAAAATGCATGTAGCCTACTTTCAATTTCCCAGAGCACAACTGATTTAACGCTCTTATGTTGCTCAGGGTAACAGACTCCCACCTAGGAGTCACAAGATCAATGGGACCCTGAAGTTGCAGCAGAAAGAAATTATAATGTGCACCAAATTGTAGGAGCTGATAAAGAAAACACATTTGCCCTTCATGTATTTTTAAAGAGGTTCTTTTTCATTATGACTGGTAAATGGTTCCTCTGTGAATTGCACAGATAAAATTAAAACAGGCTTTTTTCCCCCAGTTTTTGGAAATCTGCATATCTCCTGTCCTAAGGATGTTAATGTTTCAGGATTACAGATTAAACTACTCCACTACCTGCTTTGAGTCAAAGTCAAGTATAACTGAGCAGCCCCTGACAGATGTTTTTCTCCTATGTTAATAATAAAAACAGCGCAGAGATTCAAAAGCTTCCCAAACTAGCTTGATCCCATTTGACAATCCTTACAGTTAGAAATATTTTCTAATATTTTATCAAATTAACAATTGAAGCAAATTTAAACTGGTTTTGCTTTTTTATTTTTATTCCCTTGTCCTGTGTTCTACAACTGTGGAATGTTACCAATTACTGTTTTCTTGGTTAACATTTCACATATTTGAACTTTTTTATGGTCCTTGCTCTAATTTCCTTCCTAATGCTTTTATCCTACCTTTCCTCCTGTACCTTAACAATCACATTCCTTGATTCAGATAATTTAAAAATTTCCTTCCTTACTGATTTTCCCTGAGTTTGCATTAAATAATTCAAAAATGTTTGAAACTGTTCTTATATATGAGAAAGAACTTGGAATAGAATTACTGTCTTAACAGAAACCCAGTGACATCTGGCTTTAATGGAAAAAGCAACTAAGTTGGAAAGATATTTCCAGACTTTGTAGTTCTCTCTTAGGATTCTGTAACATTCTGTTCAGCTTGTTAGTTCTCAATTTGAGGTTATGGATTTGATTTTCTTCCTAGATGTGATATCTCCATTTGATACTAAGAAAAATCACCTTACTGGTATCACCATTTCTCCATTTTACCCATGGCATTTGAATTTAAATCTGAACCTTCAGAGATTTTGAAGCCTTTTACAGCTAAATATTATGCAGAGATTTTACTATTATGGGCCCTATTTTATCATCCAAACATCCCACCAGATCTGTCCTTCTGATTTGACAACAAACCATTGATCACTACACTGAGAATGTTGGTTCCAACTATTTGTGCACAGAATTATTTACACTTTGTTCTTTTCCAGTTTTTCCTGACTTTCCCGCTGCAACACAGGATAGAACTATGTCCAGAGGGCTGTTGGGATCAAGATGCTGCAATCATCTCTCTGGAATGCACAGGCCAGTAATCTCATCAAAGGATTACACTGCTCTGGCATTAGCTGCTCCTGACAAATTCATATTGGTGGGTAGTAATTACCTCTTAGGTGAATAACCATGTTTCTGCATAGTTTCAGGAACTAAGTGAAGTGAACTGTTCTGTAAATCCATCACTCTTGTTTTCTCCATCAGAAGAAGTTTTATCTAAGGTGAGCATATGTCTTATCTCTACACCAGAGAGGTACAGGTGTACCTGATGTCCTGGTATTAACCATAAAAGCAGTGTCAGGCCAAAACTGAACCTTTCTATCTGAAGTGTTAAAGCAGAAAAAAACATTGATGAAATTCTTTGTTGCACTCATTATATTTTCAGGCTTAGTCAAATAAATATTTTTTCTTTAAAAAATTGATATATTTATTAATTTATTTAAAAATAACTTTTATGTTGCCAGCTGAAATGCTTTCTGCCTGTAAGACTTAAGGATTTTTTTTAACACCTACCCTGCCTTCTGTATAAATTAATTTTCTATGGTTCTCTTTTATTGATTTTCAGGTCATTAGGTAACCACAATATCTTAACATCCTACTGAAGAAATGTAGGAAATTTTTATATCAGACAGTTTCTTTGTTTTACCAACTCCAAAATTGTTTCTTTTTATAAAAAAAATAATTGTCCAAATTAGTGTGGAAATAACCTTCCACTACAGGGCTTAAATGCAGACAGAGGGAAGAGGTCCAATTAATTTGAAACAACAACAGAAAAATATTCAGCAATTTAATAATGAAATATATTCTGACTAAATAAAAAAAAGTAAGTAATGTGAGTAATATTTTCTGAGTAAATAAAAAAAATAAAAATTGGTTTTTTATGTTAGAAATCAGTGGAATTAATTTCAAAATTATTGTCATTTCTGAATTAAAACCCTTAAGCCTACAACAACATGATGTTGGTATGACAAAAGAATACCAATATGGAAACAATTTTTTTTTTCTTATTCTCTGATCTTGGCTTGAAATGCTAACCACTGCCAGACAAACAAGGGAGCATGGAATAACAAATTGTGATAAAGAGCAAATTTCTGTAAACTGTTAACAGAAACAGTGCTCTAAGGCATCTACTGTGAAGCAGTTTAAATTAGTGTCACTTTCTTTAACTTCCTAATGTTGTTCTTGTAATCTTAATAATTAAGCATGATCTTATCTATATACACATATGTAACTGTGTATGCACTGACTGTGCATGTAAAACTAGGCTCTAGAACTAGAATTGTAGAGGCATCACAATTAAAATGTGATGTCTCACAGCATAAAATTCTATTTCTAGTTTCTTAAAAAATTAGGATACATTCATATATATCTTAATTATTAATAATTCATGTCTTACATATGAAATATATTTTTTTTCAACAAATTTTAAAGTTTATGTTTCCAGGCTGAAATTTTCCAATATGGCAATTGGAAACAAGCTCAATTTTGTTATAAATTTTCCTCTAGAACAGAAAATATTAGAAACAAAACAGGAAACAGGAAACTATTATCAGATAATATGTACCCCTCTAAAAATAAAAATGTCATTATGCATTAAGGTACCTCCATGCTTTGAAAGATATAAATGAGACACCCTTAGAGTTACAGATACACTTAGTTAATGGTATGAAAATGTATCCAAATATATTATTTACTCAAAACAAAAAATCTCTGTTCATAGTGAGCCATGTGGCTAGTAGCCATCCTCATGTACCAGCTTTTTATTCACTGTGTTGAGCTGTTACTGATGCAGGTCTTTAATGAATGGAAAGAGTAAATTTGATGTTTTCTTCAGTCAGTTTCTTCAGCTGTCCTCAGACCATGGCTTAGCTTGTAAATACAGCTCAGAAGAGCTTTGCACTGACTGGCTCTCATTTCCAGGTCAGTGTCTTGCCTCTGTTCTGCTAGCCCTTTCTGTGACCATTACTTCATCAACCATTTCTACCTGCCCTCTCTTGGAAGATTAACCTCAATAAAACCTATCACAAGGCCAGCCTACCTTGCATGTGGCTCCTGGTAAATTCATGTATCAGAGTAATGTAGTTATTCTGTCTTATTTACATTTCTGAAAGTTTTTAAAAAAATTTTTGCTGTATTATTTTCCAAAATGGAAAGGACCTATATCACAATCTCCCAGTACAAGGTGTATTTCTTCCTATATATTACTGATTAATACTCCAATTTGATTTTTTTCCAGCAAAATATTTAAAGGACACATTACCTTTTCTTCTCCTTATTTCTTAATAATAGTTTTTAGTTATTTTGTCCTTATTTTGGATGTTCTACTCTAGAATCCAGGCAACTAGAGCAGGGAAATTAGGGAGGCTTCTGTATTATTTGTGACAAACTCTTGGCTGGTAACTGGGTGCCAGAAGCCTGTACTTCAAGGAACTTTTACAAAGTTAAGATAGTTGTCATCTCTCTCACACACGTATGGTTATGGAAAATTTCCTATTTTTCTCTAGTCAGGCTGCCCTGAATTGTTCTGATATGCCAGATTAGATGGTGTTTCCAGACTTTTGAATCCTAATAATGGAAGTTTATGATGTCCTTTTGTGCCTCCCTGTCCAGTTCATACTAGTGAAAACATACCTTTCTTTCAATAAACATTATAATGTCTTCTCACATCACAGGCTTTCTCTTTGAAACTATATGTGATAATCCCCATATCTTTTAATTATAATTAAAATATAACTATATTTTAAATTTGAATTTAATATTAGGGTATAAGGCATATTCTGTATTGGCATAGCATCACCTGCTTCTTTAATTCTGGAATTTTTTTGCAGGTTTTGGTGGGATTTTTTCCTTGTATTTTGTTTTAATAAACACCTTGTGGAGGTTTCAGTGCTGGCCAATCACCAGTGCCCTTTAGAAGAGCACTTATTGCTGTAAGGTTAGGTCTGGTTTCTATTTTGTGACCTATGGATGTATATAAAAGTAAAGGGCATGGCATTAAATTACCCAAGATGGATGACAGCTGATGGATGATTCCTAGTGTGAGACAGAACACATCACACAATCAGCCTGCCAGCCTTACTCCTTTGTGCTCAACCTTATTTTTTTAAAGAGGAGGAGATGGAATTTGGGTATGGGAACTTTGCCTTGTGATTGTTTGATAACCACAGACAAATATGACGTTTGCTGTTCATGTACTTACGAATATCCCATGATGAGACAATGGGATGAATAATACAGGGCAAGGAAAGTGATTGAGGAAGTTCCCCAAGAACTTAGGGAATCTCAGGTAAGTCAGTATCAGAAAATTGTGCAGACTCATGAGGGGAATACTTTAGCACTTTTAGTTTATCCTGACTGTGCCATATTTGTTTGCTATGTTCATTTGGCTAACAGCTTCTGAGACAACATGATAAGCAAGTAAATTTTGTTTACTTAACACTTAACCCTTGCATTCTGGCACAGAAGGGGATCATCAACAAGCTTTGCTCTATTTAGTACTAAGAGAAGTATAGTGTGTAGTAAAGAATATCAGAGCTCATCTGTATGTATTTGAGTGCAACTGTAGTTTTAGATTTTTTTGTTTACTACCAAGGAGTGTTTCAAAGTGCATCCATCTACAAGAGATCCTAAACAAGTCTTTATTCAGACATAATGGCAATGCTTCATGAGTTCCTGTGGCCATTTCTGTGTTGGTTGCAGAAATTCAGCTATTCCAGATAATGAAATGAGTAAGACAGATTGGCACTCAGAAACAGCCAAGGGAGGAAAGGTTTGGGAAAAAAATTCTTGCTAGAGATTTGAGGAGATTTTATATAAAAACAAGCCTGGTAGGAGAAACAGAAAATGGAAAACTGCTTGTGCAGAAATAAACTGGCCACAAGGGAAGACAGTGGTTCTGTTGCCTGTTTTTTGCTATAACCAAAGAGAATTGTAAATCGATTGAGCTTTCAGACATGCTCAGGAAAAGGCCATTGTTAATTCTGTGGTAATTTCTACTCAGGTTTTGAGGTCTGCTGAGACATGCAGTGCTAATTATTTCTTGAAGTGTGGAGTTTTCCTGAGAATAATGTTTATGCAGACCAGAAAAATAGGCACCTGCTGTTCCCATCAAATCCTGCAGTTATTTGTCAACTGTTTCTTCAAATCCATTATATATGCAACAGAAAGCACAACTGACAGAACAAAATAGCAGTCTAAAAAGAGAAACAAAGGTACCATTTTGGCAGTCAAACAATATTCATTTATTTCCCATTTATCATCATGGAGCTTGACTCCAAGTATTTGGCTAAGGAAGCAAACCCAAACTGAGTCATAATATAAAATCTTATTCCTATAAACATTTAGGAGTACAGACAGCATTCCTCTTTTCCTCCTCCATCATCATCATCAGCAAGTAGCTTTTGCTCCTTATGACTTCACTATGACATCACATAACTTGCTTTAAAGCTATTTTTATAAACTCTCTCACCATTGTCAAAAGTCTATTTCCCAATTGCTTTGACAATGCAGTGAATGGACACGTAAAATCTGTGGTAGTTTTATCCTTTCACCCTAGTTCAGAAAAATGATATTATCACCATTAGAAAGCAAATGTGACTAAATGGGTTCGTGTATTTCCCTAGAGTACTTATTTTAGCAGGACTGGCTTACAGTTATGTAGTCATGATACTTCAAATAAGAGATGAAAATCTGGAATATCTACTGGAGGTTTGACAACCTGATATTGTGTGTGCCTTTAGTTCATTGAATTCAAACTGTACAACATTTTGTGAATTTAAAATTATGTTACATAGGAAGGATTTCACTTAAATATTTTGGAGTCTTAGTTAAGGTTTAACACGTTTGCATATTTTGGTACCATCTTTTTTTGTCCTTCCTTTTTAGCATGTGCCATCTAGAGATCTCTGCCATTCAACATTGTACCTTTGTGTGTCATATCTCTTGTTTGCTACCAACACAGTGAGTTTTCTGAACTCTGGTCTCGCCTTTTCTTTCAGTTTTTCTCCTTTTTATTTTAGGGGATTTTTTAAGATCTTTTTTACTTCCGTTGTGTTTTTGGCAGCTGTTTCATGGGCCACTGTCCTTGAACCAATTCCTGTCTGACATAATTTCATATTGATATCTCCAAATGAGAACTATCTATCAGACCAACTAGTAGCTGAATTGCGTCCAAAACCGCCTTGTCTGCCTTCTGGAAGTATTTTGCATAAATCTGCTGTCAGCTGAAGCTCTACTTGGCTAAAATCTCTCTTAATCTCTCCCACACAAATCTTCCCTTCCTAACTTTCTCAACTGTTATGTCATCCTCCTGCTGGCATTTGAAACTCTTTCTGTCTCAGAGAGCTTTCTGGATTTTCATGGCTGGGATATGTTTCATTTCATCTCCTGTAAAACCTCTCACTCCTCTCTAGCCACATTCCTTTTGCTCTAAGTCTCTGATGGTACAGCTGTCCTGTCTCTGGACCCAGAAATGCCTTATTTCCTTCTTCACCTCATGTTCAGAATCATGTTTTCATGTTTACCTATTCAAACCTGGCATAAATATTTTAGTAGAACTGGGATAGATCTTTCTAACTAATAATTTAAATGTTTCCTTTGAGAATCACTAGTGAAACAAAATAATGATGGACGGGATTTTCTGAAATGGTTTTGTATGTTTTCTATCATACTTCAGTCAGCCTCATCTGTGACTCACATTTCTCATGTCATTCTCCTGGTCCTCCTCACCAATACATACCAGTCTTCTTCATTTGCAATTTCATCTGGACTCAAAGAAATTGGCCAAGGTCTTCTTTTCATTAGAGCCATTAAAGTGCCTTTAATTAATATCTGCCAAGGTTATTAATAATCTTTCAACATATAATGACTCATGTTAAAAAACAAAGTGAAAAAAGATAGGCCAAGGTAAAACAAGCTAGTAAGCAAACACCCTGAAGTACATGAGAGATGTTGAAAGCTTTCTGTCACAAGAAACATCTCAGTAATTTTAACCCAAGCCATTTAATAAAACTAGCAATAAAAAACCTTTTGAAGGTAGTGTTCCTGCTCTAGATAATAGATAATACCAGAAACACAAATGGAAACCTTCCCTCTTCCAGTCACGATCTTCCTGGTCCATTCCAGCCAAAATCAGGAACTTTGTTTTCTGATGTAAGGCTATGAGCCAGAAAAGAACATTTAAGTAAGTGACTAACATCTTTTAGTCCAATTATTTGTCACATTACTGAAAGGGTGATTGACTCAGTCATTCCATCAATACTTTCTGGATGAACACCAATCAATGTAATTGTTGAATGGACTTTACTTTGAGCATAGAGTTCACCTTGAAAAAACCTTACTCTTTCCAGAAAAGAAATTACAAGGTTCTCTTTTTGCTCCATCTTAAGAATGTACTAAGTAGCATGCTGGAAACAAAAGCTAAGAGTTTGATGGATGCTGGAAACAAAAGCTTTCTGTTTGATATTCTGTTTGCTGAAATGGGATATCCCCTCAGGCCTCTTTATAACCCAAAAGAGGAAGTGATGTCCCTAAGGGAAAAAGAACTACTAAATTTCAATTGTAGCTACATGCAGCTTAAATTTTACTAGATATGACTTCTCCTGCTTTTCCCACTAGAGTTCAGTGATTACTTTCTGCCTAGAAAGGCTTCAAAATATGTTTGAAAGCAGCTTATGCTAAGAAGCTAGGGATAGCCATGACCAGCTTCTAGAATTTATCACCTAGGCTCCACAGCCCACTATGGAAACACACTTATGGGGCTTCACTGAATGCACTTCTAGCTTCTCAGCAGATTTCAGAGCCCTATGAGAGACACTGAAACAAAAAGTCTGAACAAGGAACAGATTCCTGAATTCTGATTTGAGGAAGGAGTAATCAGTTAACTGAGACTATTTTTTATGTGAAGACTGATAATGTAACCTGCTAAGAGAGGCATTCTTGTGATGTCCTTCACCATAACCTGACCTGACCAGAAAGACCTCTTACATTCTGGTGTCTGAGAACAAATCATTTGCTCCATCATTGTTTTAGTAGGATTCAGAAAAACTTCAAAACTTACGGTCGATAAATTTCCTTTTTAAATGAAATATGTCTTTATGTGTTTCATATTTATGTGTTAAAAATTATATAAAATTTCGTATTTCAGTGTTTGCCTAAATCTATACCAATTTAGAATCTCTCCTTCTGAAGAGAAGACAACATAGCAAAGTAGAAGGAAGTTAACAATGTTTTTGTTAACATTTTTTCACTTCAAGAAAAGGGTGCAGAAGTAAACTCTTCTATGACAATTTAAATAATCTGTTTTAGTGAGATACTGACATGTCTTGACAATTTTGATACAAGCCCATGTTATTTCACTGTCCCATCATGAACTAACAGACAATTCACAGGGCACAAGCAGAGTGACATTTTCTTTGTTTTGAATTATGCTTTTACTGCAGTATGGAAGCTTTATCTAGCTGGATTTAGTACATTATCTGAGAAAAGGATTTCAAAGCAATTTTTTTCCTGTGAAATCTGATCAGACATTTACAGACTGTCACTGACAACTATGGCAATTATCACTTTATGACTGATAATTTACAAATTTTTGTACAAAGTCGTAAGAAAAGCCTCCATGATCTGACTCAAGGCCGTACAATTAGAGAGATCTGCCTCAAAGTCTTAAGATGAACAATAAAAAGAAACTTAAAAATGCAGCTCAGCAATCTGGAGCATTTTGAAAGTAGGGTCAAAAAGGAAACATTTTATTCAAGGTTATTAAAAATAAATACATGTTGCAGATGGTCATTAGGGTATATTTAAAGTTAGCAGAGAATTTAATGAGATACACCAGAAAACTCTTAAACGAGTAAACTTAGTTTTAGCATCTTAGCATTCAGAAACATTGAAAATGATTCCCTGTGACCTTTCCCAGGTATGTCATTTCAGACAACTTGAGCCCCTCAGGAAACCCTTCCCATTTTCATTTATTATATAAATAAATACATATTTTTTTTCCTTTCTCTCTGTGCCCAGAAGACTATCATTAAGTAGTTTATTTTAGCCACTTATGACATACAGTCATCTGGAAGCCTTAAACTTTGAAACTGAATTGTGAAGATAAAGCACAAAAATGACACTTCAACCTGAATGAAGATGCAATGCCTGGACCAATGGGCCTCTGTCATCATAGATGTCCTACAGAGCAATTATCTGAATATTCCACATTACTAATCTCTGCTTCCTAGCTAACAGTGCCATTACTGGATGCACAGTAAGGCAAATTATTGCCTTTCAGGTAAAGAAACACAACAGGTGCCAGAGATGATATTTAAAGGTGGTTTTGAACCAGATGTCACTGTATGAAAAAACAATATTTTCTTATACTCTGTTTACTTTTTCTGTAGTGTTAAGTAAGGAAGATTAAAAATGTTCTTTATTTTTTTCCCAAAATGGAAAGCATATTTTTTCTGTTTCTTCAGGTTTTGTTTTTTGTTTTTGCTCTGATTTTGGTTGTTTTTTCTGTTATTTTGTTGTTTACTTTTGGTGGGGTGTTTTGTTTTTTGTTTTGGTTTTGTTTTTGTTTGTTAGTTTGTTTGTGGTTTTTGGGGTTTTTTTGAATGACACTGATGTACCACTGTCCTTGTGGGAGGGAAGTAGCAACTTTTTTCAATGGAATATATAAAAGAATACAATAATGTAGATACAGATTGTTGCCAGTACACCAAGCAGAACATGTTGTGGGGATAGAGCTGCTGTCCTGACCACCAGCCCTCAAATTGTCCATTTTTCAGTTGCAGATTTTATGGAATAGTGACAGAAAGACAACTAAATTCAATGCCTTCTTTTTAAATGCAGTTCACTTCAGCCACAAGAAGATTTGACAGTTTAATATTATCTATTTATCTGCAGCTTTCTTGTGAACTTCAGGTTTTTAGATACATGTCTAGAAAAATTGCAGTGTTGGGTTTTGTTCTGTTTTCGTTTTCCCAAAGATTTGGTACTTATGTGCTTGTGTAAAATTGTATGTGCTGGTAGGAGCACATGACTAGTGGAATCTGTCCCATTCACACAGGTACAAGTTTGGTTCTGGCTGTCTGAAAAACAGAACTCTGTTTTAAAACTATGGAAGAAACTATAGTAGGGATAATACCACTGCAGGTCTTACTTCAGAAGTTTCAGGGAAGTTTTAGGTCCTGTGCAGATATCAGGGAAAGTAAAATTTTAAAATTTAAATATCAACATTTAAATTGTAGGAAATGCTTTAAGGTTGAGAAGAGGAAAAAAAAAAATCCCTTATTTTTGGAGATTCTGCTATGCAGTGCAGAATTTTTTCTAGTCTTCAACAGGAGATAACATTAAATCAGATAAAAAAACCCTGAGCTCTTCAAAGAAAGAATGAAACAATACACCTTCCTCCCCTGGCATCCTGAAGCCAACTGTGTGAATGAAAATTAGTTATTAAAAATTAATAGCTTTTGGGTTGGGTTGTTTTTTTTGCTATTTTTCCTATACGTAAACTGTCTTTCCTGACTAAACTAAATTCAGGTTTCCTGGAGCAGGGTGCTGGGTCACAGCTACATCTTCAGCCTGTTCTGTGTGTAAATGAGATTAACCATTTTTAAAATGGCCTTATGTTTGTTTCTATTCTTTTTCTTCTCCTTGTTTCATCTTTTTCATCCTCTCAGCCCCTTTTTGTGTTTAAAGTGCCAGTGAGGTGGATATTTCAGCCTGTAAAATCCAAAGCTCCTTCAGTCTTCCTTGCTATAAGCCTGGGCTTAGGCTGTGCATCTCAGAGGTTGAAAGTTAGCCCTTGATGTGTAAAAAGACAGAGCTTCCATATTTCTGACTGGCACACAAGATGTTTGTGTGCAGTGCATGAGACCAAAAAATACGTGACGGCTTTGGACTTGTGAGTCCAACATATGTGGGGTCTGCCACGTCCCTGGTGTTGAACTGGTCTCATCTGTGACTAAATTAGACAAGGCACCCAAGTACATCCAGCCCAGTTTGCAGAACAAGCATGTCCATCACTCCATCCTCCACAGAGTGGAGTCGGTATGGTCTGGGATTCCCAGGTATCGCTAGCCCCTGATGGGCCTCTCAGGACCATTTTACAGGCTAAGCTGCCTGGACTCTCTAAACCCCATACTGATGGTCAAAGAAGTCTAACAGTGGTAAATGATACCTTAGAAAATGTGCAGGTAAGGAGACTGACTTGGAAACATGTCCATGGCAACCTTTCCATCTGGCTGGTAAGCATTTTCAGCTATGAATTTACCATGCATTTTTGATCTACAGCCAATTTTCTTCAGCTCTTTATTCATCTCCTGTGGAGTACACTGCTGAATACATAGTTTTTCAAGTCTTGACTAGAGTTACTGCCATTACACAGTGCAACTCCTTCCAAATCCCAGACAAAACTATAAACAGCCCTGAGGAACAGGCAGTTGTGTCTCAAGGGAAATTAAAAAAAAAAACAGTCTTTTACTACTTATATTTAACCAAATTTATATGGGGATTTTATACCATTAAGCACAGGGGAAATAGTGCTGCCAATATTTCAGACCCTTAGGCTTCCATCAGAAATGGGCTGCAGCAAAAAGAGTATTTAAACTGTATTTAGATCATGATATCAGTATCCCAAAACTGGCTCTCAGTGGAAGGCTGAGATTTTTCTCCTGAAGAGAGAAGCTCCCATAATTCATAGGCTTCTTTTCTGTGTCATAGATGAAAAAAAAATGAGCAAAAAGGCTATTAAATAATTCTAAGTTTCATGAAATGGATCGTATAATATTAGGCTTCTGCTACAAAAAAGTTATAAAATATATACATTTAATAGGCATAGAAAAGAAATTCTAATTATTTTGCTCATCAATAAGAAAGTCTTATATTTCAGAAGAGTTTTTCGCCTGTGTGCAGCCTAGTTCATGAAGTGTGAAAAAAACATTTACAAGAATTACCTGACTTTTTTGAATCCCACGTTGGCAAAAACCTCTATACCGGAGCCTGTGTACTTATTGACTCAAAAGGCACAGCCACCATAGCTGATACCAGTAGAAAGCAGCTGGCAATTTGAAGTTCATCCTGTTCTCTTCTGCCACCCCTGAAAACTTACCCTCTGCAAAAGGCATCATGCTGGGAGGTGTGCAGAGGAGTTTCCATGGCTGATTACCTACCTGCAAAGCCCTCTCTGTTTGTTTATGAACTCACAGGGAATGGGGACACAGCAAAAATCTGCACGTCCAGTGCCTTGTGCTGGCTATTGCTGCCCCCTTAGTGAGGCAAGGAGACATGTATGCAACATCACACAGATTATAAAAGTCTTGTGCTGACTTCACTTTTGTAGCACTTCCTAAAACATGGGGCTGTTTCCTACTGGCAATGATAATTTGGGGCCAATTTTGGTAATTAGATCATTTTTAAATGCCTTAATAAAAGAATCCAAGTGTACATTAAGCTCCCACATGGACAACGTCATTAATACTTTGACTTTTTTCTTCCTGAGGAAGCAGTAGGATGGGTAGCAAAATTAAGAATTAGTCATGTTGCTAGGAAGTAAGAGTTTTATACATGCAGCATAATCTGTTCTGAATATTGCTGCAGTATTTAATTGCATGGTTTGCAAAAAGAAAAGTTCTGAATTAAGAGTAAAAAGAATTTTAAAGAAAAATTATATGCTAGACTTTGTTTTAAATGTCTAGATTATTTCATTGACAAAGAAAGGCTATCTATTTGCCAAACTTAAATTTAACGTTCTTGATATTAGAAACCAATTTTACATAAAATTACCTTATATTACATGCCACTAATTTTTCTTAAAGCCATGAACTTTTTTCTCTCTTAATCAACATTTTCACAAGAAAATTGTAAGAGAAGAATAAGCCCTTATCATTTAGACAAATAGCAATCAATTGACTAAAGAACTGTCATCCGAATGCCACTGTAGATAGATTCTTTTACAAATCTCCAGTAAGTAGGCCTGAATATAAACCTTAGATCTGAACTTTGAATTCAGGACCTGCACATCCTCTTCCTTTAAGCAGGTGGAACATAAATATTCTGTTCTAAACTCTTATACATATAGCTTTGGAGACTCAACTCATTGTAGTGTACATCCCAGAAACATTTTAAAATCAGCTGAGTTTGCAAACTGGCACCCTGGTCAGGGCTGCTTTTTCTTGGTTGCCTTTTCCATTGCTTTCAGACTGATTGTGTCATTTGCTGTGCGTGGCTGTAAATGGAGAAATCAGGGCTGAGCAGGGAGGACAGACTCCCTGGCCATTTCTGCCCTGCTGGAGAAAGAGCACTGCGTAGCAAAGGGAGAACAGGCTTGCTTTGAACATTGGGCTCATACCACAGGTCACTGGTCTTCATCCAGAAGAGGTCTCAAGCACTAAGCAATTAGAACAAAGATTCTTCATGAAATCCGTATTGTTTATAGAATATAATTGCACATCAGTCCAAATTAATCTGAATCTCCTAAAATCCCGTGGCACATATTTTCCAGATGATCCTTCTTCTGGGCCCCTAGCTTACAGTAATTTTTGGCCAATTTATTCCTTTGAATCTCCTATTAAATTCTATCTGAATTGTTCCACAGGTGCAAAATTTCCCTATGCCTGTTGTAAAGTGTGTGATAATTTTTAAATATTCACTCCTAGTTGTATCTGTACCTCCATAGTCTATACTCCAATTTACACTTTTCAGTTTAAAGAATCACATCCTTGTTTTAATGTATAATTGATGTTTGAGAGCACTGTAAGCTTTAAGGTTTTGTGGCATTTAGATGAAAAATGATTTCATATGCACAAGAAGCAAGCCGACTTTTCTCTTTTTTATTTTTTATCACTTGTATTGATATCAGATAGACAGGGATGTAAAGGCAGCCTCTAATTTGTCTCTGTGTACTAAACATAAAAAGAAGAAGAAGGCTTTTAAAATTCAGAGCAGTTCTGTCAAAAGATTGCTATATGCAGGTACTTATTCCTTTTCACTTCTCATTTACATATGAAATCTTGTCTGACAGGCCTCTGAGTCCTGAGCAAATTAGAAAAGTTAACCACTCTTTATCCATTATTAATGGCCTGCATAGTCTAAAATTACTAAGTTTTCTTCATATACACTGTGCTAAGGTACAAAATTAAATATAGAATGGATTTGTTGGGGTTTTTTTTAATTTGCTAGAAATAAGAGCATAAAAGCATTAGCAATGGTTTTCTTCATAATTAACAACTGACATTTTTAAGTGTCAAGATATAAGCTGCAAAGGAGAGCTTTATAACCTACCCTGAAGAGGAAAGAGAAATTATTATCTAAGGTAATGAACTCAGTTCTGTAAAGCACTGGCTATGGGTAATTGATATGAAGGAATAAGAAAATCTGGCAAAAAACTGAAAGTGGAAAATCTTCAAGCTGATGTGAAATGACCACAGATAACTGATGACAGAGAAGTAAGTCAGACAGTAAGTAAGTGGCAGGATCTGTAAAACTGTCACTGTATTTCCTGCTGAACAAAGTTGCACTGAAGAATTGCTGCATGACTTTACAGCATAAAGGAGAAGTCTCATCTTAGTCCTTAGAAAAATCAAAGAAGAAAGAGTGAATACATATATTTCAGTTTCAGACATTGTGTTTCTAATTGGACACTTGCTATTTTGACTTTAGAAAAGAAGACTCAGTAGACTACATTTTGGGCTTGTTTTCTCTCCAACAGCCACTTTGGCTGAAGTAGGTAGAATTTTTACACAGTCATATCTGTCATCAGCAAGATAATCACAGACATCATTGTGTATGTACTTTTGTTGAAGAATCTGCATAACCTTCTCAAATGTATTTCTACTTCCAAATCCTTTACCTGAAGAGAAGTTTTAAAGAAACTTCTACTTCCTCCTGCCCAGAACCACTTAATAATTACATCCTCTCATTCATTATTCAGAGAGTCATAGAATCTTAGGATGGTTTGGGCTGTAAGGGAACTTTAAAGGTCATCTATGATGACCCTGCAAGTAGGAGGAACATCTTCAACTACATCAGGCTGCTCAGAGCCCAGTCTAACCTGATCTTGAATGTTTCCAGGGATGAGGCATCAACCACATCTCATGGCAATCTATGCCAGTGTTTCATCATCCCCACTGTAAAAAATTTCTTCCTTATATCTAGTCTGAACTTATGCTCTTTTGGCTTAAACCCCGACACTTGTTCTATCAGGCCCCTCTAAAAATCCTGTCCCCATCTTTCTTTTAAGCTTATTTTAAGTCTTGAAAAGAACAATAAGGCCCCCCTTGAGCCTTTTTTCCTTCAGGCTGGACAGCTCCAGCTCTTTCAGCCTTTCCTCATAGAACTGGTGCTCCATCCCTGTGACCATTTTTGTGGCCTTCCTTTGGATCCAGTCCAACAAGTTCATGTCTTTCTTATGCTGAGTGCCCAGAGCTGGGTACAAAATTTCAGTGGGTCTCACTGAAGTGGAGTGGAGGGATGGAATCCTCCCCCAGAACCTGCTGGCCACACTGTCATTTGATGCAACCCAGGATCCTCAGCTGTGCCAATGCCACTCCTTGCATGATCATACAGTGAAATGGACCAGGGAAATTGTCCATTTTAGAATAAAGCTAACTCTCAAAATCTCATTCTTATGTTTAAAATGGACCATTAAGGAGAACTTTCAGATGAACAACTGAACTAGCAGGCTAAGGAGGAGAGGAAGATGTAGAAAAAAGAGATTGGGGCAGGATGGGAGGGCAATTTTTGGTGCTTGGAAGATGGGTTCAGGAGCTCTGCAAGTGCTCTCCCACAGTCAGAAGCACCGATTTGTCTGAGAAGATTTAAATCCCAGCTCCCAATTTCTGTACTATCATTCTAATTACCTTCATAAAAATGTACTGGGGGGGACTGGAGTGGGTAATTCACTGCTTATCTTGATAAAGACAGTTCAGAAGTTTGTGGGGCTATTGAGGAAGCAAGGAGTCAAAATTCTGTAGCCTGGTGACTCAAGAACTTGTCTGTAAGAGCAGCTTCCACCTTTCAAGGATTTGAAAGGTATTTCACACTAAACTGTACTGGACAGAAGCAATTAGTGGTCTTGACGAACTAGAAGGTGAATTTCTGTGGAATTCAATGACATATTTGTCTTATTGCCATTCAAAGTATTTAGGCATCCAGTAATGGTAGGATTTAAAAGTCATCCTTATGTTCAGCATCTCCTCTTGGCCAAGTTTGGTAGCTCTCAATCTGACAGACTGACTGCTGTGATCCTCTGACAAGTCCCATGTACTTCCTCAGCTTAGGAGGAGAGTTGAGATTTACCAGTGACTGCAGATTCCAGTCTCAGTGGGTATGCTTCTAAATTAGGCATTGTAATGCTAAGCAACACAGCACAGAAACCACCTTGCAAAAGTACCTAAATGAGTGCAAAAATCAGAGACTGGATAATCAGATTTCTACTCTCTATTGATTCTAATATGTTGCCTGAATTTTCTCTTCAGATACAAATAACTGACAAAACAAAATTGTTATATATTCTGTTTCAAGGGAAGTGCCTAAAAGGCATCTTTTCCTAATAAATAAATATAAGGACAACTGCTTGATGTGAGGATAAATGCTTGACTTTCTGAGGTTGGAAAAATCCCCTATGTCTGAGTCATATTTCTGGTAGAAGCTTGCCACAACCTGGCAAATTTGCAAGAGTCAAGCAGTGTGGAATTTTCCGTGAACTGGTGCCACTAGAGTATGCCCTGTGCAAAGTTCAGTTTATAAATATTTAGGAAAAAGCCCCACAGAACAAGAAGTCTGTAACTTTTGGCAAAGTAGAAAACTAGATTTTTGGTCATGGGGTCTCTTCTGAGATTATTCTTTTAACTCTGTGTGAGCTGATTGACATAGATTTAAAATAAAGTAGAACTTTATTATTATCATCAGTGACATAGGAAAAATATCAGAAAAATAATGGAAATTTCATACATACAGTGCATGTCCCAGCATGTACAGATATCACAGTGATGACAACAGGGTAGCAAATTTTTTTCCTTAATTGTTTAGGTCTCTGAAATTCATGTATGTGTTTCCAGAATGATGACAAATCTGAAATGGGTTAATTATCTTAAGCACATTTGTACATAGGCACATTTCAGTAGTAGGGAAAAGGGTTGCTAAGAGCCTTCTCCTTCCCCAACCTGCTCCTCCAAGGCAGTGACACCTGTCCCAGCATCCGTGGTGCCTCTGGGTGTTTGAATTCCAGAAGGAAAGACAGCTTCATCCCTCTGATGAACAATCTCCAGAAGCCACATAGTGCTGCAGGTTGAGAGCTAAACATGAGACTGGTGTTTTGAGAGCAGCAGCAGAAAAATGAAACACAAATGATAAGCTCAGGCTTGAGCCTAGAGCACTAGGGTAGTAACCCATGTTACTGCATTTAATGCAGTCTTAGGTCTTGGGTTATCCAGAACAGTGTCAGAGAGTCAGGAGTTTAAACAAAGTTTGGTAAGTGAACATAACCCACTGATGAGGACAAGAGCACTAAGGACTTTTCAGTATCTATTCCTAACAATTTTGACTGCTAAAATAGAACTACATTTAATTTGTAGTGGAGTGGGACATGGTACTAGTCAGAGAGAACCATATTTAAGTTAGTAGCAGTTTAAAACCAGACCCTGAATGAACTGTTCCAAATGTTTTGTAAGTGTTTAAGACACTGTCTTAATGGTGTTGTTTCCCTTATCTTTACTTGCAAAGCAATTCATAAACAAAACAGATAAATAAGGTCACTCTTCTAGGATGAGAGCATCTGTTATTTGAGGTCAAAACTCTTCTCTGCTGTCTTTCAATTAGAATCAACAGGAGCTTAAAGTCACGCATATGTATGAGCAGTATGCTGATTTGAAATAATAATGAGAATTCCATCAGTTAAGCCCTGCATGTTTTTAAATATAACTTCAGATGTAACTTCAAGTAGCAAATTACTTCTCAATATTCAGTGACACACAGAAGAGCAACCAAAAATAGAATAAACTTACTTGCGATTTGCATAAAATTCACACTAAGAAAGAATATGCTATGGTTAGAAAGATAAAAAAACCCAACAATCCAGTGAGAGCAGTGGGAAATAATGTCATCCTTGTGTGGACTACTTGCAGTTGGAGACACTGGATATCTTAAAGAAATGCTAAATGTACTACTGAATAATTTTATATCTGTAGAGTTCCAAAAACTGATGAAATATTGCTGTTTGAGGTCTGAACCTAACAAGCATCAGGAAGTCTTTGCCAAAGTAAGTATTGACAAAGAGCAGCCAAGGGATTACTTAAAAAAAGGGAACAGAAACAAATTAGTCATTCCAAACAATCTGTGTCTTAAGGGAAATGGAAAATAAACTCATACAAACGCCTGGCAGTGTAGTTTTTAAAAATTATGACAATCAAGGTGACATGGGAATATGTCGGAGAGAAAAATGTAGAATTTACTTGTCCCCAAGATTTTAAGCAAAAACTTCTGTCTATTGATCTCCTAGTTTAATCCCTAGTTCTTCCATTAATGTCTACAGTGTTCTCAACTGTAACCTTATATATCGTATAACAAAGCGTCAGCTACCTACAACCAACTGGCCAGTCCCAGTATGACATATTTTATATTTTGGATTAATTTTTAAATCCTAATCTATAATTTAATCTACTGTCTATTTTAATCTATATTTTTCATATCATTTTAATATTAATCTTTGGTGTTGAGTGATAACTTCTGTGTCTTGTTTCTTTGACAGTTTAACTGCTTGCCATGCACACAGCATGTATTGCTCTTTAGTACTTGTGGTTCTTTCAAGAACTTGATTATTCATAGCACAGGAGAAGCTCAAAGATGGAGGTACCCAGGGCTCAGTTCTGAAAGATACTGAGTAGCCTGGCTCTCACACAGTAAAGCACTGAAGCACATATTTACAGTTCAGGGAATTGATTTTTTGTCAAGAGATGCATAAAAATAAAGCACATGAGCAAGGCTTTTGCTGAAGGAACTCCAGAGTACTCAGGACCACCTGTTTCTGATGATGCCATATATTTGCTGGCAGAGCTGATTGCAGGAACAGACCTGCTTCTAATATCAGTTTTTGCTTTAATTTTATTCTATCATAGGTGTAAAAGATTCTTCATAGTTGTTTTGAAGGATGCTGTCTGTGGCATAGCACCAATGCACGCTTTCCTTACTCTCAGGATGTTGACATTGATGTGAACTCACACATAGTTGTGCCTTCTACCACCATTCCTTCTCTTTTTCCATTCTCTCCTCCCCTTTTCCCCCAAAGCATTACTGATGTAAAAAACCCCTCTGTTCCAGTGAAGCTACTATTCACTGGGCAAAGGAAAAGATTTACTGCTTTAATTTTAAATGCTGTGTCTGAATGCTTTCACAGATGAGAAACAGAAATGATGTAGCTTCTACCTAATAAAGTCTCTTTAAACTGAGAATCACAAAGAGATTTAAAGAAAACAAACCCTGTGCTCACAACTCTAATAGAATACTTGCACTATTTCAGCTTAATGAACTTTTTATTGAAGACAGTTTTCTATTAGTGACAAGCAAAGAGAAAAAATATGTATTCCATGCAGACTGGATTTATTTGTAGAACAACTCAAAAAAAGCATGCTCACCTGTTCTTAGGTGACTAAAAGAGAACAAGAAAAATGCCACTTCAATTAAGAAATATCACATCCATTCTCTTCTCTTCTGACAGAGATGTACTCCATGGTGTCCCTAGCCTGCTGTGGTCTAGATCACATCAACAAAGGCTGTTAGATATCCAAAACATCTTGATAAAAAATTTTTGCCTTCCTTTGCATGCTTCAAATGTCTTCTTTTATTGTGTTCAGAAAAAAGAACAAAATGGAGGGGATTAATACCTCTGAGGTGTAATGGTGAGGAAGCACAAGGGCACTTTTCAAAATGTTTTTGCTCTCTGTCTTGGGCCTTGCCACAGGAAACCTCACTGAACCCAGTGACTTTCAAAGAGAATGCTCCAACTGGACACAGAGAAAACCTTCAGAGAAGGAGCTTGAGCTTGTTGTGCTGTGCCAGGTGTAAGAAGGCCAATAGGAAGGACAGCCACCATATTTCTGTGGGGACTTCTCAATATTAAAGAGCCTGGATAGCTCAGAGATGCTATTCTGTACAAGCACATTCCTTTATGTGCCATTTGCCTATTTTCCTTGTGTCTCACTCCGAAATTTCCACCTCTGTGAAGGATAACAGGAATGATTGTCACTAGGCAGAATGAGGAATAAATGGGTGCTCTGGCAAGAATGGCACAGAATGGCTGTGCATAATTTTCTCTGGAGATTGAAACAGTTTCCAGGCATCCTGAAGGATGTCCCAAAGGACCTTAGAGAGGACCCAAACTTTCCCCTCTGAACTCAAAATACAATCTGGAAGCATCTTGTCCAACTTTGCTGGTTCTCATTCTCACAAAGATCAATCTATCATGGTGTCATCTGAGTGTTGCATATAAAGGGTTTATCAAATTGTTATAGTTGGGATTGGGACTCCTTTCCTTTTTACAACTTATAATTAGAGTGCCCAAAGTCAGATATTGACAACTACCACAAAAACGATGCACTTCTTAACTTTTTTTTTCTTCTTTTCTTACTTTTTTTCTTTCTTTCTTTCTTGCACTCTTACCTCTTCCATGGAAGGAGTACCACATTGGCAGCAGCCAAAGGAGTAATTCAGTCTGTGTTTGGCACTGCCTTCAGTGGCACTGCACATTGCTAAATCAAACATTAGGGCTGGAGAATCCCAGATTCAGTGGAGAACATTTATCATCTTTGACCTGTAAAAACTGAACAGGTCAAACTAAACATTTAAACCTATGCCTGATCTTTAGCTTTGTTTCCCCTGTTCTGAGTGAGACACTAAGGTAAGTATAAATGTGGTAAAAAGCATTCATGATGAAGAATGTACATCACTGTTTTGCTGGGTGGAGGACAACAAATGCCTTCTCCTAAACTATTTATATAATAGGCCCCAATCCTGTAGGTTTGCAGCCTGTGCTTTGGCTTTCAGTTTCATTTGTTTCCATATCCAAATGCCTTTCAAATTCAGTTCTGCTCTCTGGGCTAAAATGAACACTCGTAAGAATACAGTAATTTAACACAATTACAAAGATGTGCACATTCCATGCTGAACAGCCACAGGCTGCTTTCCAAGAATCCTTTTTTATTTTTGTCATCATCTGTAATTTTCCTGGCTTCTTATTTACTCTCTCCATCTTATTTACTCTCCTCAGCTCACAAACCAGTTTTGTGTGACCCCAGGAAATTTTTTGCAATTTTGTTGCTGTTGCAGACTGCCGCTACACTTCTCCGGCAGGTAAAGAAATACAAACCCAGCAAGGTGAAAAGATTCAGTGATCTGTGGAACCCAGCTTCCACTTACTTTGCCAGCTTTTAGTCATGGCAGAATTTATAAAATAGCCTAAGAAGCCAAGGAAAAAAAGAGGTTTAATGGAATTGCACCCTGTCCATATTGAAGTGTGTCATGCATTTGTGGGGGTTCATCTTAAGAAATAAAGCCCACATTTGACCTGTCAACATTGGGAGATGTTGGCCTCTAGATCACCTGTGCTTCAAACATCATTGACCTTAATATTTTCTAAAGCATTTTTTGAAATAGATCTGTGTTCTTTATACAGAAATTCATTGCCAAACCTTAAAGTCAGTTGAACAGATACGGGGAGGTTTTTTACAAAATTTATTTTATTTTCTTGTCAAATCTTTTAATGCCATCTGGTCAGATGGTTTCAAAATGCAAATATTTTGTGATCTTTTATTATCTCCTACTGTATGTAACTCTTTTTACCTGTTGTAAAGTGGCATCAAATACTAAATCTCTTAGTAGCCACCCAAAGAGAAAACAGATGTTACTAAGACTGCATGGTATGAATCAAATATAAGCACAGAATGGTCTAAAGCTTGTCAATCACTTCAGAACCCTGAAATATTTATTAGAAAAAGCAGCCATGTGAAAAACATCCACTGCTATTTGTTGAATGAACAAGTTAGTTTGTGGCTAGAAAGAAGCAGTCTTTATAGCAGTACTGGACTTTAGGTCTTCGACTCTAATGGAGTTTGGCTTACTTATCCCAGGTGAGAATGAGGCTCTGAGGCCTTTGTTCTAAGTCTTCAAATGAGGGATCTCATGAGCTGGGGGATGATTTTATTATAGAATAATTAAAATATATAATAATAACTATTTTATTACCTATTCTGTATATAGACTATATTATTCATACCACTTATTTAAGACAAGGCAGTATGAGAAGTAATCTAGTTTTCTTGTGCTCCAAAAATAGACAACGGATAGACAGACCTCTCCAAAGAGAAATTCAGGGCATTCTGCTGGGTTTCTGCACTGAAGCATTCTCTCAAAGAGCTCTTTTCCCCACACCAGTTATCCAGGCAGCTCAGAGAGACAAACAGCAAAATAACATGCACGAAATTATGTCATGAAACCATCCCCTGCCAGTCCTAATTCTAATGCATCAGGGCTCAGGAGAATATTGGACATCACAGTGGTTTAAGGGACAAAATAGGAATAAGTGCTTACAGGCATCTATGAACTGCTCATCCAAAAAAATAGGAAAAAAAAAAGAGGGAGAGAAAATGGAAGAAAAGCACCAATTGTTTCTTCCTTCTATTAATGGGAGCTTTGAAACATTTTGTTTGGCAGAGATTCAAAAATATTTTTTTTGGGGTTGCTTCTCATGGGCTCATTGTGATCCGTGCTGGAGTTCTGTGCTCTTTTTTTGGTTTTGGTTTTGTTTTGGCTTTTTTGTTTTGTTTTGTTTTTAATTACAATGTCATCCTAATTCAACCCATAAATCTCACTGTTATGTAGGTCTCAGGACCTCACACTCAGAATTGCTCAAGTGAGGCCCAAAATGGGAAAAGTAAGTAATAACAGATCATGGGTGTAAAGCACAGCACTGCTTGGGACAGGCTGACACCCGCTGATCACTGACTGGTGTCCAAGTCTAGAGGCACAGATGTGCATACCAAGCATGGTGAGAGAAATCAGAACCAGAAGAGAAAGGAAAAATGAAACAAAAATAAAACACACCAACTATAAAAAGAAGGAAAACATACTGCATATCCTCATGGGGAATCAGAAATTCCTCTACTTCTAAGATTACATTAGATTATTACTTTTTCTGCTTTCTAGAAGTTTTAATACTTGCCCTTGTCATTTCATGCTGTATAGTTTGAATACTTGTGCATGACTTTATACTGGAGTGCTCTGTGACTACTTAAGCCAAGCCTCCAGTGCAATGGCAACAGATTCTGAGAACCAAATTTAAGATAATAAAAATTGCCTCTTGCCATCTATAAATATGTTGATAGAGACTGTATGCTAACAGGTAATCTTAAGACTGAGAAAGCTTTTTTTTTTTTTTTGAGAATGAAAATTGATCTGGAGCTGCAGGAAAAGAAAAAAAATCTATTTACCTATAGGTCTCACTTGGTTATGGCAAAATATTTAAACCATAATTCTGAAGGGAAATTTCCAGAAAAGCTTCTCAGCAAAAGCAAGCACTGAGTTGCTGCCTCTGGCTTTGAATCACTAAGAACTTTGTCCCCTCTGCTCACATCAAAATCTTCACTGGAACCATCAAGATTTTCTTGGTAGGAATAAGAGTAGCTCTTTACTTCAGCTGCCTTTGTAGGCAGCCAGATGGGCCATTATTTCCTAAGTCTTCAGTTACCATTGATTACCAAAACTTCTGCCTCTGAACATCAGTGAAAGCCATCTCTAATACATGATTTCCTACATACTTTCATTTAATCGAAATATATAAGTAGTGCAACTGACTTCAGTGACATTACCCACACAAGGTCGTGTGCATATGGATGTCCTATAATGAGAGACAATTTAAAAAAAAATAAATAAATTTTTTAAAAAATTTAAAAAAGTAAATTAAAAAATTTGGTGTGAATGAAATAATATATGAACTTCTATTTCTATCTGGTCAGAACCACTATAACAAAAAGAAAGAAAGCAAGAGAAAAATGTTTTTTTTGCAGAGATTCTTAGCATAAACATAGCAATTCTATAGAAATAAAGCAATAGGTAATGTCAGACTTCCAAAATATGTCAAAAATAATTCAGTTGCTGAATTTTCTGCATCACATCTTTTCAAGAAGAGACTCCTCTCTAAGGCATGCTCTCAGAAAAGGTATTAAGAAGCACTAACACCTTAAATTATTATAGACAGATATTATATTGACAAATACACCTGATTTCCCAAAATGTTTATATTTAGCTTTAAATAACTTTGCTTTGCTAAAAGATATTACAAATACTGGTCAGAGTCATGTTTTTTTCCAGAGGTTTTTTTTTTTTTTTTTTTTTTGTTGTGGGGGTTGTTTTTCCCTCTTCAGTTAAAAAATTCCAAAAGCACTGGTTTCTTGGAATACTCAGCACTGAAAATTACCTGAATATTTACTATTAAATGTAGGGAGAGCAGTTAATTTACTTAAACAGACACTGAAGTAGACAATGCTATAAAATTGCAAAAGCAAATAGATATTTATACATCATCTGGGGTTAGCTCAGCATTATAATGTTTCCCAAATGTATAAAGTTGCTCTCAGGCAATAAATCAGCATACAAAAAAGGAAATTTAGTGTTAGGTTGTACTAAGCAAAGTATTTTTTGCATTTTCTCAACAAACTCAAATACAACAATATGGAAATCAAAGTATTTTTTCTTAAGAATAGCAATTCAAATGCCATCATGATTTTTCAGCAGCTTCTAAAAAAATTACTCTTTCGGTATTTTTTTCAAACTTTGAATAAAAACAATAAGATTTCATTCACGGCAGGAATAATAAATTTTGCTAAAAACAACTAAAAATTGTGACAGACCCTGATGTGATGGCAGTACATGATAACATAGCTAAACAGATAAAAGGTAGCACAGCTCAACCACAGCACTCTTTTGGAGTATGAATTCAATATTGAATAAGAATATGAATTCAGTATTGAATTAGAATCCTACCTCCTTTATTCAGCCTTCAGTGACCTGTTGTCAAGCTATGAGTTGTTTAAAAGAGGAGCATCCTTGAGAACTAAGAATACTTCATCACTGCAATTATTAAAATTTATTTATTTATTTGGAAAAATAAAAATTAGAGTTTTGGATGTTAAAGTGATAATTAGGAAACAAATAAAATTGTATTGAAGCATAGTATCTGAAGACAAATGACTCAACTGTTATTTATGCCTAATAGAAAATAGTTATGAAGAAAAGATAAAATAGCCCTCATTTAAGGTTTGGTGGTTTTTGTTTGTTGGTTTGTTTGCTTTTGTTTTGCTTTGTATTTTTCATTTTTAAAACTTAAAATAAGGGTAACATTTTCTTTCCTCTGTTTTGTTTCTCCTGTTCTATTTCATTCCATGGATGCTTGCCTGTGCACTGACACTCATTTTAGGGCCTTGCAACCCTTTAAAAGTGGGGTATCACACTGTGAATATCTCTTCCAAATAAGAATGAAGATGCACTTGTGTTTACAGGGGGAATCAAGAGGTGCTGCCACTTACAGGGAGAAGATGTTGCAGTTCTGCTGCTCTGTGGTGCCATCCCCCTGTGAGAGGCTGAAGCCCCTCCAGGTTACAATTCTCTGCTAAACCTGCTACATGTCTGTCTGTCTGTACCAATCTTGTTCAAAATATCCATTCTCCATGCAGTAACTTAGTAAAGATCTGTCTCATGCACAAAAATTCTCGCTTCAAGGCATAAGCATTCTCTCTCAATGCACATGCATAATCTTATAGCATTATAAAATGAAAAAGGAATGAGTAGATTTCAGTCTTTCTTACTTGAAATATTATATAATGTATAATAGAGTAAATAAACCTTTTGATTATGCTCTATTTTCTGCCAAATTTAATATTTTATAACATTTTATAAATTATTACTCCGATGTAATGGAGCCTTGAATCCATTATTCTCACATTCCTCTATGCTTTCTGGGCCAATAACCAGAATAAACTTTGTGCTGAATCATTCAAGTGCTGTACAGGTATCGTCAGGAGTTTTCATGAGGGGACTTCAAGTCAGCCAAAGTTTAGAGCTGCAACTTCAAATTTTGTTTTTGAAGTGAGTGCTTCAGAAGTAGAAAAACTGAAACTAATGTCATTTTCACCAGTGCCACTTTCTTCCAGCCTTGCTTTCCAAGCCATTGACTTTCCAGCAGTTTTCCTCCAAATCAAGTTGTACACCGTTCATTTTGGTTCCTTCTTTCATCTCAAGACTTGAGTCTCGACTCTTTTTGTCCTTCTCTTCCTGCCAGGCTTGTTTCATGTTTTCTTCCTCATTTAGACAAGGCAAATAGACTGACTTCAGATCTGCTGTCTGTCTCTGTACTTTAAATTGTTGTATACTCTGTTCAGGATATAGCCTATTAGCTAACAAATAAAACAGCTATAACATCCATCGCAGTCTTGACTGAAGTAAGATTTACTTTTTTCTATGTACATCTGATACTGACAAATTTTCACTCAGAAAATTCAGCCTTCTACTCTAAATCCAATCTCATAAATCTGGTCTACTCTTCTATAATCCTAGGCCAAGCTTTCTAAATCACATACAGTCTAGACTCAGGAAGAGAGCTAATTAATCTGAGAAGACAGCAGAGCAGGAACAAAACAGAAAATTTGAAATCACTCATTTGTGTAATAATAGGGCTTTCAATACCCAGTGAAATTTATTTGCAAAAGATTATTCTAATGAAAAAATTACTAATATTAGCTTGTTTCTTGAGAAGATAACTACCTCCTTACCCACATTATAATGTTTTTCAGATCACTATGAACCTGTCTTATTGCAGTTACAGCAACTGTATGTTGGTTTTGCACAATTTTTTCACAGTAAGTTTTTTTTTAGCATATGATAAAGCAGAAACTTTTAACTAGTTATGTTTGAGAAAAAAAAAATTGTTGGCTACACCAACAATAAGAGCAAAGGTGGCAAGAATGTAGTTTATTGTTAACCAAACTATTTAAACTAGTGAGTTCCAAGACATGCCAGAGGAAATTCCTCTTAAACTTAACTTTATGTGCAAAATGAAAGTTAAGGACTTGCATCAGTAGTTATATTTTAATCAACTTTTGCATGAAAATATACATGAATAATACATTAAATTTACAGCAGCTCTTTATCAGTGGCATACTTTCTTCTTCATTGTTAATGAGAAAACAGAAGTGCATTCTATGCAAGGCAGAAAGAATGAAAGCGCTCTACGACTTAAAATGGCATCAAGTTATTCTTGGCAGAGCGAGTGATTCTCAGAACAAAAACACAACAGCCTTTCTTCTATTAAATTCAAACTGTGCTCTTCATTGGAAAGCAAGAAAGATACAGGTTCAAGCATTAAAGGTTTACTGCCATGAAAAGTTACATAGTGTACTGTTTTCTCTGTGGTAGAAAAAGAGCACCACTGTGTCAGACCTCAATATATCAGAGCACAATGCATGAGCTGCTTGAGACACTGGTGAGTCACAGCACAAGGGTTTTGTCAGAACAGAAACTACACAACAAAACGGTTCAATTAGTCAAGATGCACACAGAAATCTGCATATTTTTCAGAAGAATAAACATTACTGAATCTTCAGTCCAGATAGGCAAATAGTGAAAATATTTTTGGCGGTATTCCGATGACATTTTAAATGAATACTCTGGTTATGTTACACTTGGCTGTTTTTTTTTCTGTCACCAAGATTTCTGTCACAAACAGACAATGAAAGTGAAGTTCAAATCACCACAGTTTTTCCCTAAGTGAGCCAAAGTATTTAGCACATATGAATATTGAGCTAAGACATTGCACAATTTTTCAAGTGCTGCAGCAAAACTGTGCTGTAGATGTTCTCTTAGCACCCAAGAGACTCTGGCTGTAAATAAGCACAAAAAATGAGCAGCGTAAGAGATGGACAAGTTTATTTATAAATAGTTTAAATACCACTAAACTGACAGCATTATCTATAAGCAAATCAAGCAGCTAGTAGAAGTAATTAAGCAGAATCCCCTTCAAAAGTTGTAAATGTTCAGTATGAAGAAAGCAAGTGTGTGTGTCATTGTTGCCATTTTTCCTGATTCCAGAAAAATATCAAACTAAGTGAGCTATTTTAGAATTTCTTTTAAACTAGGTTTGCAATAGACTTTTGAAAAGTCAAAGCCTTATTTGAACAAATTTTGATTTCTTCACATTCCATGTTCCAGAAATGAATACCTAGCCAATCTGCCATGAAGACTTTACAGAGATATTTAGCTTAGAACTTAGGGGTGATCTTTATAAATAAACAGCTATATTAAGAGTTGCAACTGAACAAAACTTTCATGATGGCATTCTCAACTTCATTATGGAAGTGGCCCACTAGAAGGGACAAAACTGATATGATTGACCTCAGACTGACACAGGAGCATCAGCTGCCCCATAACACCTCATTTTTAAATGGAAGATCCTCCAGCAGGACCTCATTCCTTAGCATATACATCACTGACCTCTTTGCATATTCCCAAATCCAAAGTTTCAAGTCTTTAGAGTACCGTAGTAACAAAGCTTTCCTATCTTCTCCTTCTTGCACATCTTCTGAGTTTTAACCTCTCTTCCTATCCTTTTAACCAGTTATTACAAAACTAAAATATAAAATCTTTTTTCTGCATCCATTCTAATAAGTGGATACATAAAAACACCTGCAATATTTTTCCTGGCTTATTGATGAGATACTTGTTTCTAGAGAAAAAATTTGGACATCTGTATATATTTTTTGTTTTAAGAGAACAGTGGAGTGACATTAAACAATGTGAAAGAGAAAAGATGAATAGAATATCTCCATGATAATGTTCATATTTATTTGAGCAGCAAAATTACTTGGTCTTTACATTTTTGTTTGTTGACATGTAGGTCTGTACTAAAAGAATAAATAAGGGAAACCAGAATTAAATTGGCATGTAGCCTTCACCATTCTGAATCTTTACCTGTCCATCCCTTTCTCTGTTTAAGCTGTTTTAGATTTAAAGCATTTGAGGAGAGTATTTTTGTCTTTCTACGCTTTTGCAGCAAGCAGGAAGCAGAAACATAAATCTTTGTATGGTTCTGTGGATACTATCTCAAAAGAATCAATAGTGCAGACATTTTATTTGAAGACTTCTACAGATAAAGTCTGGTTTTCAGCAATACTGTCTTACCTTGATTATTATGTAGACTACTTTCCTCCACAAATCTGTTTCCTATCACATTAATAGGACACTATACATTATTTAAAAAAGTAAAACTGTAAAAACCTAATAGAAATCTCTTTTCTCAGTCCAAAAGTCTTCCAGTGCATGTCACAATTCAAAAAGGGACAAATATAATCTGGATAGTTTGTCTGAAGCCTCATGAGACAAAACAACCCCAGTGTCAAGTCTAACCTGTCTTTATCTTGCTTTAAAAAAATAGAGAGAGTGAGATAATGGACTATAAATAATGTTTGCTTTGGACTTTTATTGAAAATTAAAAGTGTAAAATATTTCATTTTCTAGTCCTTCTAATATTGGCCAAATAAACAAGAGGCTGAATTCACAGAATAGGAGCAGAGTTGATCAGTCCTTTATGACAGTGACAGCTGTGAAATGTTAACCTCACATGTGGATGCTGGAGCCCAAGTCCAGCATTTTTTAACCAACAGATGAATAAATTCCTGGATGGCTCTTTCTCAGTCTTGCTCAACATTTAAAGGGATATTAGAGACTGGAGCACATGTTTCTTTACCTGCCTTAAAATGGTTCTGAAATTAAGATAGGGAAATATTCATGGATAGGGTGTATCCATGCAAAGAGAAAGAGCTGTGGCAGAACACAGTGAGGCCAAATAAACTTTTGTTTATTTGTTTGTTTTATTTTTTGTTTTGAAAGGTGGAAGGCTGAGCTGGGTCACCTCGGAGGTGAATGAGGTCCCTTGGAATGGACCTACTGTTTATACAAAACTACCACCCCCTGTGGGAATTTGGAGAGGCCAAAAGTAGTACACCATAATTTCCCAGTTCTAACAACAGCCACATTCTGGGGCACATATCTTGTGCTTTTGTTCTCCTATGAGGTATTTATTGCCTACCACCTCTCATTTTCATTTATATATTTTAATGCTTTATTAAATGAGGTACAGTGTCTCTTGAGATAAGCTTTTAACCAATAAACTGGTGCCTTTTGGTAAAGAATAATGCAGGTGAGTGTATATGCCAATACTTATTTTAGAAAGAAATGTGAATAATTTGATTTTAAATTTAAAAAAATATTTAAACAAACAAGAATGCAATTATGATAAGTTGCAATTTACTGTGATTAGCAATGGTCCTGCTCATCTGAAAAAGGGTGAGGACTTTTTAATGACTACAAATTACCAGGGCTACGGCTTTATATTCCAGCTGAGATAGCATTTCCAGAAGGGAATGTTGTCTTCTGCCATGCTGGAATTGTCTTCTCTCAGCAGTTTCATAGAGATAAGAGTGACACCTAGTGAATCATTGACACTTCCAACATTTTTTCTAGGGATGAAAATGGTGGGGAAGGAACCCTTAATAATATCTAAACCAATAGTTAGATAATCCAGTTAAAGATCTGATGAAATTTCAGCCCTAAATAGTTTAACTTTATTACATGACAAGATTAAATATTAAAGAATTATATTAAGTGTGCCTGGTGTGTCTAATTTTTTAATTTTGGTAATGCATCTGGTAAAAAGGTCTAATAAATTACAAGGTTTCTCTGAGAAAAGAGAAACTCTTCATTCCTTTTCAATAACATTATGATATAAAGAAAGAGCAAGACTGAAATTATTTTCTTTTTCACATAATTTTCATCTTATTCAACAATTAAAAAACATATCCTTTGGGTCTTACTAAACATTTAGGTTATCTTTATTTTCATGAAACTATAATCAACACATTCTTACCATGGAAGACAATGAAAGGGATATTTCAGTTCATCCTAGTTCGGGTAATTCAGAAATTATTCTTTGGTGAGGCTGTCTGAAAAGTGACTGCAGTTCTTCCCCCATTTTCACAGACTTTATACAATGTTTCAGAAGTCTAGAAGTGCTCTAAGGCTTAAATGAACACAAAGTTCCTTTGCTATTAGTCCAACTTCATCAAAATGTGTTGGCACTAAAATGCTTTTAATGTACTTCAGTTTCTTTCACCTCTTTGCTGTTCAAAGAAAATGAGGAAGCAAAAATCTACACACAGGCCAGAATGGTGTCCTGTAGTTGCCATATCTACTGATATGTGTCCTGTAGTTTCCAATCTACTGATTTTTAGCACGCAAAGATGGATGGGTTTTATTGCAAGAATATATCTTTTTTTCCAAGGCAATAAAGTTGTCTAACAAGTCACAACAGAGAACAGCATAACTTTATTAATTCATGCTATGAGGAAAGTAACTTTTTAAATCAAAGGTATACTTTAGTTGTAATTCTGTGAAGACTGTTACTTAAAAAATAGTACAGTTATCAGAATAAAATACTACAGCCTTCCAACAGTCTGTGTTCAGCTTGTGATGATGTTGTGATTGCATGTCAAATTCAGCAAAAGCAGTAGATTTCCACAGTGTGCCAGATACCAGCAAGTCAGGACGCTACACCTACTGTAAAGCAGAACTTGCAATAAGGAGACAGTTTTGTGATACAAGCTTAAAATTATCCATGATGATGACTGATGTTTTTTATTTGTATCAGTTAAAATCTGTGATTCAGTTTCATTATAAATCATTATATGCTGATTTGGATAACATCTCAGTGGAATTTTCAAGATCTATTGGGGTAAAAATTGCTGGTTTGATTTACATGAACTTAAGTTAAAAAAAAGCAGGAAGCTTTTCCAAGAAACAATTTTGAGAATGCTGCATGTCCATCCTAAGGGCATGTCCAGGCAATCTTGGATATCAGTGATAGCTCTCCTTTTGCCACTTTCTCAAGAATGAGTATGTGCAGGGCAGGGATAGCCATGGACCACTGCTTTTTTCCACCTCAAATACTGATAATACTCCATTTTCAGAGTTACAAAATGAGAGGTTACAAAACCTCTTACCCCCCAAAATAGAGAAGATTTTTGATTCTGTCCAGCATTAGTGAGGACTTCCTATTGACAGGACTTTAAAATTGTGTTTCCAATCTCCAAAAGACTCTGTATTGTATATCCAGGTTTCCCCAAACCTGGAGCTGGTCTTGAGTCTTCCCATGTGTATGCTGATTTACATGAATGTTATATCATAACATAGCCTCCAGCACGTTACAACACTCACTGCTTACAAAGGAACCCCAGCTTCACCAGAGGAGAAAAAAGAGGTTGACAGTAAACTTATTTATGTGTGTTGTTCAAAGGTATCACAGTAAAAACACTAGTTCAACTTGTTCAGAAACTGAAAAGAAAACCACCCAGAAGAAATTTCTAAAGGAGCTCTTAATGCTGAAACATTCAGAAACTTCTGAAGTGTTATCACACAACTGATACATATTCTTTTCAAAAGAGCAGATACTCAACACTCCAAAAAATACCAAATACAATTGTGTTTCAACAGGTAATCACTGACTTTTTAACACTTGTGTTCAGCTAATTCTTCCCTTTTTGTTTTCATGATGATACATTTATTTAAGTGTCCATGGACTAGATCTCATAAGAATTTTGACACGTATTTTCCAGTCTCCACTGTGCCTCACTTTCAGGAACGTGGCCCGCAGCAGGACCAACACCCCACACATAATTGTTTGTAAACACTCCTGCCCTCAGCCAAGCTCTGAGTGCTGTAACCTTTGAGACAGCATTGTGCAAACCCTGCTAACCTCCTTCTTCCACAGTCCTGCTTCCTGCCTCACCAGCAGAACTGGAGGGTGTACACTTGTCCACGAGGTCTCTCACATGGTGCAAGTCTGGGAAGTGTTTGGCCCCTCATGTTGGAATAGTCCCACTCATGATAGTTAAGATACAATAGAAGCTATGCCTGGAATCCTGCACCATTCCAGTACTTGGGTAAGACAGAGGTAGACACTTCCATGCTCTGCAAGTTTAGAACCCAAGATCTGTTCTTGAAGGTAGAGACAACTGTTATGTGAAATACCAAGCAGTATTCATAGTTTTATTTTTTAAAATTTAGTTCTATATTCACAAAATCCATTGCATCCCTTATTCTTTGGGCTTCAAGACATTCTTTCTATGTAATAATCTGACAGAAGTGATTCTTCTCTTTGTCATTCTTGTCACCTGAAGTATCTGATTTCTTCTAACAGTTTTGCAAATAGAAATTTGCCTCTTCAAGTGTGCCTAAATACACATGAGGAAAGATAAATAGAAAATTTGAATTTTAATTTTGTGTGGGCTTACTATACCTCTCATTAAAGTAGTTTCAACATTTATTTATTCATATTCCCAGAATCCTTATAAGCTAAGTATTATAATCCATTTATAGATGAAAAGCTTTGCTGGTGTCAAACAAGATAACTACTCACCCCAAAAGTTTTACAGACTTATGAGTATAATCTGGACATCTTGCCTTGTAGCCAGGGTTTTCCTAGTGTCACAAGAAAAAAAAAATAAAAAAGAAGTCCAGAAAGAAGATATATGAATGCCTGGCAATATTTCCTCAGCTGTATTTCATATTGTTGAACAACAAAGCAAATCAGAGGATAAAAGTCTTTCTATGAAACTACAGGGAGGTCCAGATGATCTCTCATTGTTTCTTCTGTTATTTAGAAGAATTAGGAACATATCTGCAGAAATCACCGCATTTTGTTGGGGACCTTATGTCCATGCTGTATTTCTTTCAGGATGCTTTTCTTTGAACTGCATCCAGCCTGGTCCCATGCACTGAGTGTTCTCAGCAGCTGATGTGCTTCAGATGTAATTTGGGAATGCACCTTCTGGCTTGACTTGCCCAAATGAGATTCAGTTTGTCTGCTCTGAGTCATCCATGCAATAAGAACCAAAGTCCAGCAAAGGGGAACAGCCAGGATATTTGCTTTAGTGTGCTCCAGATTCTAGCAGAAATGCTGAAGAGGACAAATCCCTTTTATTTGTTGTGCCAGTTAGGCACTATAGCTAGTGTGCTATACAGCAGCCTGACCTTGGAGTGGCAAGAGACTTTAGGAATTCCCTGTCTCCTCTCCACTAGCTACAAGAAAGACAGCTGCTGGATTTTGAGCACTGGACTGTGTGGCTCTGCACTGTTATTTCTGAGCTCTACAGGACCTGCATTTTAATGTCTCCTTTCCACAGCAGAAGAGGCATCAGCTCGGCCCCCAGACTGTATCCAGAAGGAGCTATATAGGCAGCTATCAAATAATGGTTAAAACAACTGTCACAAAAAATGCAACCAAGTCAAGCCAAATATTTAATTAACATCTCCTATATCTGATAAATGTGTTGGATTAAAATAATTTGCTACCCTAACAAAAATGCCCAAAAAATGTAGCACCACCAAAAAATACAAAACACCCCGGACAAACCAAACCAAAAAATACAAAACACCCCAGCCAAACCAAACCTAAACACACCAAAATGAATGAAACAAAAACCCCAAACATACCCGCTGCCCCAAACCACCATTTTGATCTCTAGTGATTTGTAGGGCTCATAAAAACTAAGAAATTATTGTCAGAATTAAAAAAGAAAAATCAGGACGACTTCATTTTGAGATTTATATCTGTTTTATTTTAGGTGCATTCTTAAATTTTTTTTATTGCTTTTTTTTTTTTTGCCATTCATGAAAATACTTGAAATGGATACCTGCATATGAATACATATTACTGGAAAATCACAACTTTAGCTTTAAATACCATAACATTATAGATATAGAATACTGCACTATTATAAATATGACTACAATATCCTAGAAAATATTAACAGCATAGAACTGGTTTCTGAAAAAATTTAGGTGGCAAGCATGAGCATTCTTAATTTGTATAGCTCTTATTTCTCTTAATATCACACCACATTCATGCCTGGATGTTCTATATTTCTACCATGCCTTCGATATGAAAAGTCTTTTAAAAACTTCTAGAAATATAAATTGGGGAAATATTTGCTGATTCTCCAGACTCCATCTGATCAGTCCAAGTCACACTTTGCAATGTAAAATTGCTTTTATTATGACAACTTCTGTTGTCCCAGACATCACAGAGAAAAGAATGCAAGAATTCAGGATTCAGAATGCCTCACAGCAAGCCATGTCAAAAAAAAATCAATAGAAGCAAAATTAAGAAAACAAAACAAACCAACAAACATTAAAAATTAAAATTAAATCAAATCAAAAAGAGCCCCAGAGCATTAACACAAGTTATTTACAGAAAATTAAATATTTCTGTTAGGAAGGAGCAAACTTGAAGTCTATGAACATTGAAACAGCAAAGCACTGTTCTGAGTGGAGTGTGCACAGTAACATCTGGTAGGTCTATGCCCACACTAAGAAGACAAACAAAATACTTCTTCTTTGTTCCAATGGTTAAGGGACTAAGGGATCTGTGGATTTTAATGGTGCACATGGACATCCTGCTAGGAATGCACATGGGCATGCAATATGTAGGAGAATAAGGAGCATGAGGTTTCATCCAGCTGTATTTGCTCCTCCAATCACTCTCATACCCTGAAGAGATGCTATGATGAAGGGAGAAAGGGGGGTATTTTTTGTGACCGTGTAAGAGAGAGTTAGACAGTGGCATATCTATTCAGTACTTTCATTTCTCCTAGAACAAAAAAGAGATAAACAACACAGACATTTTTACAGTAAAAAGAAAAAAGATCTCCCACATTTTATGTTTTTTCTCTTTGCACAGACTAATAGTGCTGATTCATCCCTGTTTAAGAAAGCTAAGAAACTATAAACCAAGTAAGAACCTAGAATTCAACTCTTGGTACTTGTCCTTTTGCTTATCTGGTATAAAATTGCATAAGGAATAGGATGCTATTCTTGTCTACATCTTGGGCAGGAGTTCTTCACTCTATCACCTAATGGTAATGGGCTACATTCTTTAATTTTGTGTTGGGTAGTGGAATCCTTCTGAAGCCCTTTAGAAAAAGTAAAGACAAGGTGAAGGATGGCATAATCTGGCGCAATAGTGATCTAACCAAGCTGAATTAAAAAAAATAACAGCAAAGTATGCAGTATAACAAAATAATCTCAATGTTGGTCCTAAGTATTAATGTCTATAGAGTCTAAGTTAGGTGTCAACTCTGAGAAAGCCTGTGCAATTAGTTTTGACAGGAACTTGTCCAACTCAGACTCCAGGAGTCTTACCTATCTCATGTAGAGAAAGTTCTGCTCTCTGGAGGTAGGCTTAGAAAGTGGTAAAAGAAAATGGATCTATTTTATCACTACTTATATAGCTCTTTAAATTTGCTTGGGACTGTACAGGATGCTGTTATGACAGCCTCTGGCCAGGAAATCTTACAGTTAAACAGCATGAGCCTGAAACAATATGTTCAATTATGCAAACAAACCCAGAGTGGCTCAAAGGGCCAGATGGTGTGAATCAGCCAAGTCTTATACACTGAAGTGGTACTTTGGTAATTTACAGGAGTTAAGAATCTTCCCCAAGATTGGTTCAGAACATCTGCATTTACAGCTGTTTTGTGAGAAAGGGGTGAGAAGTCACTGGGACAACGCTGTCCAGGCACCCAAGGAAGAACAAAAGAAATCATTAAAAGCAGAGGAAACAGAGTTCACATAGTGGAGAGGAGAAGCTCATGTAGTGTGATAAGGTGTGCAATTACCCTGACACTTATTAACTTTAGGTGAGCTAATACATCATGGATTTCTCAATGAGTGGTAGTCTATTTCAACATGTTGTAGAAGAAAAACAATTTAAAATTGTCATATTTCCTACAGTAGATTTTGTTTGGTTTTGTTTCCCTGGAATGTAAACAAACTTTTATCTACAAATGTTTGACAGCTGACATACTGCAAGGAAAATTAATAATAAAAGGAGCAAGCAACGAGACCTTTTTAAAAATTAAAACCAACACTTCTTCTTGGACATGTGGATGCTCTTTGTTTTTCTTTGTGGAGATGCTCCCTGCTATGCACTAATGCCAGCTACTGCCTACTGTGCACTAAAGCACCCCAGCGTGGACACCCCCTGGGTGTGGGCCCCTCATTTTTCTTTATAGCTCCATTTCAAGTTGACTTTTTTGTTTCCAAAATTGCTTGGTAATTTCTTAGTTACTTTTTATCTTGCTCTACAGTGTAACCTGTTTGGGGCAAAAGCCCCGTCACACCATTTTGTATATTTCATTCACATACTCTGATATTCCCTGTGCCAACATATTTTTTTTCCAAGCATAGGCTACACAAGGATCCTCCCAGACTCTGACCAGGAAAACATCTTGGGACAGTTCACAATCACCTGAGTATAAGCTCCTAATGCAAGGCAGGAGGAAAAGGATTCAGTTAAATCTTGAATTTTTAGGTAGTTACTATGGAAACATGAAGAAGCTATTTTGCAGAGTAGTCCAGAAGATGGTGTTCAGCTCTACACTGCATTCCAAATTCAAGAAAAGTGGTGGAAAAACCATTGGGTGTTCAAATCTTAATGACAAGAATGGCAATTGCATTGAAATGCATTACCTGAAGGTAGGTACATCTGGAATTGCTTAGAGAAGACTGATCTCAAAGTTTGCAGATGTGTATAGAAGAAAAAGAAAATCTAGGAAATAAAGACTTCAGTAGCAGGGAGCTGAAGCTAGACAAGTTCAGATTGGAGAAAAGGCAAATATTTCAGGTGAGTTTCACAATCCTTCCTCTTTAATCACTTTAAGTCTAAGTAACTGTCTTTGTCTTTCATAATCCAATTTAAGCATCAAATTAAAACAATACCCTGAGAACTATAAAAACCCACACAAACTCCAGAACACTATATAAAATTGCATTCCATTGCAATTTATGCATTGAGCATAAAATTTGGTAGTGTATCTTTATATACCTATCTATCTATTTATCTACACAGATATATTGATATACATAAAGTTTTCCATGGTAAAAATACATGCCCATAGTAGCTTAAATCACAGAAATAAAATTATTACCTTGTGATATGTAAGTTCAGATGTTATAGTTACAAGAGATGGATGGAAAATGAAAATAAATTCTGCTGTGATAACATAATATACAAAAAATACCACTTAAAAAAAATTCAACTTTAGTGCATCCTTTTTCTTATTAAATGTGAAAGCTGTTGTACTCAGCAACATGTCATCCACAGACCTTAGAAAAGGAATTCTTGTTAATTAGGAATATAGCTGGTGAATAGAGGTGTAATTACTTTAAGCCTCCCACAAAAAAATCCCTGTAACTGAAAAAAATTAAGTGTTAAAAGAAGCTCATAAGAAAATATAAAGAATTGATAAATAACTGGCATTTGGGCAGATTCAATTAGAAAGATATTAATATTAAAGAACTGGAATGCCTCGATGAATGTCACTCAATAGACAGCAAATGGAGGCGGCACTAAATACCTGTAGGTAGCAAAAAAGCAGTGGGAGGAAGAGAAGTGCTTGCTTTTTGTTCTGAAATCAGCTCACTGAAGAACCTGGCTACAGGCCTGGCTGCTTATCAAACCTTCATACCTCTTCAAGATCCATAAAGATTACCCACCTTTCTTTCTGAAAAATTAAAGTTTCAGAGTTGGAGATGTAGGGGTTTTTTTCATTTTAAATATTATTTTGATAAGTTTTCCACTTATTTTTCTCAATTAACTCATGAAATTATCTTCATACATTATTTTCATTTGTGGGGAACTGAGGTCTTTCTAACAGGTGATTGATGTGAACAAAGAATGCTGAGGCTCCTTCAGTGAAGAGCTGCCACGGGAAGCAGGCTGTGAAAGGGAGTAGCCATCCTTTTACTCTGCTGAGTAAAGGACATGATTGTGCTGAATACAGTCATGGGAATTCCATTTGTTCAAATTAGTTAGCATATATTTGCTCAGACTCTTCACCCTTTGGACATTTTCTTTCACAACACAGGAGTTTAATCTTCTACTCTTCCATTCAACAAAAGGAAGGCCAACTGTGAAACATTTGCCATGATGAAATCAGTCATTTACCAGCCCACTTTGTACTAGTGATAACCAGCTTTGTCCCTAGCATGATCAGGGAAGAAGATTAAAATTAATTTAAAAAACCAAGCATGCAAAGAAATAAATTGAAGTTTAAAACATGGAGTTAAAAACAGCACTATAATTTAATAATGGCTGTATTCCTACTTTTAGTCAATTTTTAGACAACAATAAAGGTCGATGACAGATACTCAGTAAGTACTCATAGAACAGAAACTGCTTGGCTGTGGAGTGGAAGGACTAAAAAGACATTGTGACTGAAGGAAAGCTTAAGTCCTCTGTGCCAGTCAGCATATCTCAGAAGTCATAACACCTAGAGGAGAACCTCTATTCAAGTATTTCATTTTGGTTTTCTCAGGAACCTCTTTAAAATTCTACTCTTTAATGAATATGTTCTCAGATAATTCTGATTTTCAGCTTATGAAAAGTCCTTTCTGATACATGTAATATTCTCACCAAATTTTCAGTCTGTGCAACAAAAATTTCTACAGGGTCGTGAAATGATTTTAAAATCACATAGAAGCTGAGAACAGTAACAAACATTATCAACTATAAATTCTTACTTTTAAGACTCAGTTCTTGTGTGCAAACCCAGAACCTGTTTCAGAACATCACTGTGTAGGTTTGGTTCTTTTCTTCAAGGAGAAATTTCTTTCTTTTTTGTTGGCACAGGCCCAAATTTGTTCCCTAGTGGGTGTAAAAATAAATCAGGAATCAATTTGAAAATTTATTCTGAAATAAGGATAAAAAACGGGAGAGGGATATGCAGGAAGGTCTAGAAAAGGTACCTTTGGTCATGTGAGTAGAGGTAAAAACCAGAGGTCTTCTGTTCACTCTCCAAGCTTGGCAGGTGGAGTCTATCCTGCTGTCTGTCTGTCTGTCTGTCTGTCTGTCTGTCTGTCTCTCCCTCCGTAGTGGATGGTGTCTAACAGAGTGGCCAGGCTGGGAGAGCCTGCTGTCAGTGAGTCCCTGGTAGTGTAGACAAAGTGCCACGTGAGTGGCTGCTTAATTAGCCAGCAAAAGGAAGGGATCCACAGCTACCTCCTGGAAAGGCAATGCTTGCTTACTTTGACAAAAATACTGCAGCAAGTTAAACACACAGGAGAGAAAATGAGTGTGCCTCAAGGACAATATTGGCATTACAAATACCAATAAGAGGATCTAGATGAGAAAAGCTTCCCAATAACCTTCAGAGAAGCATCCCTGCTCCAGAGTATCTACTCTTGTCAAGGTGATGCTTGCCATATTTATGTCTGGGATTACATGAAGCCTCTGACAATGGCAAACCAGACAAGATGCTGTCTAGTAGACACTGTGAGTCCTACACAGAACACTTTTAGCAAAGGACTTTGATAGTGAATATAATGGGGGACTTGATAGAAATCATTTTTGTTAGGCTGTATATTAGCACCAAATTTTAGTTGGGGAAATGCATTTGCTTATTACATTAAAAGTACAGCTGGGTAAAGAGGCTGTGGGGGTTGTCCACTGGATATATCAGAGAATACAAATGTATTGGATACGTTGGAGTAATCCAGTTTTCAAGATGGATTTCTAATCAAATAAAATTTCTTCAGTTCAAAAAAGTTGCTCGTTTGAATTTCACATCAATCTCTATTTTTAATGTGTTTTATTCCACCTTGTCTGTCCTTCATGTCTTGGTTACAACACACTTCTCTAGATTTTGCCAAAATGAACTGTTAATCAGTTTCTTTCTCTCTTTTTTTTTTTTTTTTTTGGCATGCATCCCTTCAGGTCAAAGATTAAACTTACTGAAATCTTATTGAGGTACGAGTTGTTGGAAGAATCAGTTTTTCCATGCAGCAAGGACCTTAAAATCTGATACAGATATGAGTCAGTATAATTGTACAAATGTAAACTGCATGCCATTTTATTTCAATTGTTAAAAGAAAATTAATGTAAAAAAGATTAGATTTAATATAACATTTTGGTGACTATGACACAAATTATGATAAGTAGGGATGGTGGATTCTAGTATGAAAATGAAGGGGTAACATCAGAGAAGAGTGATATTGCTTTAGGTACTGCCTGTTAAAGAGAAAATAATAATGTGTTAAATAGGATTTCTGAAAATCAGATTATGAGGCTTTAGAGCTAGGCAGTTTTCCAGAGGTGCAAAAAATAATGTCCCTCTATATCAAAGTAATCAGCTTTTGCACTTACAGAGAGTCCATTTACTGGCTCTTGTAGGAAAGAGTTGTTTTGCTGTTCAGCTGAGCTAATTACTTTAAAGTTAAAGGAATAGATTACCATAAAATAATGATTCTAATGCCTACTAGTTTGCTTGAACTTTGGTAGACATACAAACTATCCACTAATAAGGAGTAAAATATATCATCAAGGCATTAAAAGTTCCTTTTGACATCTCTGAAATGATAAAACAATGGCAGCAATGTAAAACTGTTTCAGGTCCTGATGAAACTTAGGGATAATTTCAAATAGATAGCTAAGAATTGAAGATGATAATCATTCAAAGCCAAGGGTTAGGCACAATAAGGTGTCATCATCTCTGCATACTGGCATGGCAATGCCTCTGAGCAGAATCCTGATCCTGAAAGGATCCTGAATTAAGTGTCCAGGACACTTTACATCCAGGAGAGGTTGATTCTGGAAAAGGGTGGTCTACAAATATCACACACTGAGAGGCAAGCCTCTGAAAGTAAAGCCCTGGGAAATGCCAGCTCTGGCTGAAATCTCACCTTTCACAATGGAGGCTAAACTCAAGTAAAATGCTGATGGGGATCCCAAGCTTTGCTTTCCCACCTCACATTTTCATTCTTTGCTCTTCAAGGCTGTCTCAGCCAGAAACAGGGGTAGAAAGCAATTGACTGAATTGGATTCTTTTCTTGCTTCCTTTCAGCTATTTTCAAGTTAGCATACAGGTCAAGGCTCTAAACCCAAGGCAGAAAAAGAACACTTTCCTTCTACCTGGCTTAGATGCCATCTTGGAGACAATCAACATTTTGCTGGAGAAGGCCTAGAGCAACTAGATCTAGCTTGAATGCCAGTGCTGTTTTGAGCTGGAGATCCAACTAGATGGCTTCTGCAGGTCCTTTTCAACCTGAATTACCATTTGATTCTCTGACCCTGGGAAAGAACAGCCCATAGAATATCCCTCAAGGTGGGGATCTGTGTAGAACCTCTGGAATAGTTTATTTCAGTTCTACTCAAAGTGAGTCAAGGTAATGTTCTAGGCCAATTATTTATATAGAAAAAAAAAAAAAGAAAAAAGAAATAGAAATGAAAAAAGGATCTCAGAGGCAGTCTGAGGCTTCACAAAAGGTTAGGTGATGCCATATGGGGAATGGCAAGCTCTCTGTACCCAGGAAATATTTCAGCAATTTGGGGGTGAAGGGAAGGTAATGAATCTGCTCTTGAAAGGGGCTCCTCTCACTTCTGCCAGAGCTGCTGCCAGGGAACATATGCCAGCTGCTCCCTCAGTTGGGGTAACAGTTTGGTTTTCCAGGACCCCAACTATCAACTATTTGCCATGCATAGTTTGTACAGCCATATCCACCTTTGCACAGAGCTGGTCACGTTAAAATTAAGTCCACCACTAAAATCAGCTTAAGAACTCTTTTCTTTTATTGACCATAGGTCAAGATAAAGAAAGTGTGTAAATTCACTCACCAAAAGACAGAGGATGCCTATAAAACCAGAATCTGAGTTCTCCTACAAAGGAAGTTGAATCCAGGAAAGTAGAGAAGTACATGCTCATTCTACTCTGTTCTAATACAATTCAATCCAAACTCTGTGAGAATAAGACAAAGCAAAACTTCTTCTCCAGGGTGGGTTGTGTTGACACCTTCCCTCTAGGTAGCTTAACCTTGCTGTGAGATCCCTGTCTGAGAATAAATTCTGTGAGGGCTGCAACACTACTTTTTTTAGGTCTCAGCCCAATACTTTTTACTAGAGTCTCAGTCCTAAGCTGTCTCACCTCGAGCTTCCAGAATAGGGGATCAAATCCATTTTTTTTCAGTTCAAATAAAAAATGTTTCAGTGCTGAGAGCAAGAAATAGGATGGCTACTGTGTCCATGAGCTCTACTCCCAGTGCAGAGCCTGCACTATGTGCTTCCTGTGCACTGCTCTGTTTTTGTCTCATGTGGACACAAATACCCATCCAGAATTTGCAAAACCCTGAATTTACACCTCCAGCATAAAATACTGTGCTCTCAAAGTGCAGCCTTTGGTCCCTCAATTCATCCTTTTGAAGGGGATGCTGAAAACCACTTCTGAGGTCTCAAAATAGGCATGGTCAAGTCACAAAAGAGTTCTGTGGTTAAGAGCCCTTTTACAGCTTATCCAAAACCCAGATTGCAAATGTCAAAGGTAATGTAACATATAATTATTCCAGAAGGACAATAACAATGATGACACAAAAGCCCTAAATACTCACAGTGTCTTTCTTATTTATATATCTGCAGTGGTCACCTCGTCTTTCAAGACGAACACAACTCTGAAGAGCAGCTTTTAGTGGCTTAGTGAAAATGGAGATTTTGGTGGTCTGGGTCACAGGTGCTCTATTAAAAACTCAGAGTTGGAACTAGCACTTTTTTTCAATCACTCCAATGACATTTTAAACTTTTTGTTCTTCTTTGCAATAGTTTGATGATACTTTCCTGAGTGTTTCTGAAATATAAGGTCCAATAAAAGTACATTCAAAGGATTTTTAGCTTTAAATAGCTTTTGTAGATTCTCCCTCATTAGTCCCTCCAGATTTATAATGGTTCGTGACATTAACTTTGCATCCCTTGGGTTTGTTCCTTCTTATGCATTCTAATATTTGCTTAGCTTGTGCAAATACTCTGTTATTTGCCTTGAAAATTCTTCATGTTAAATGAAATTGGCCTGCTGATTCTTTATTTCACATTAAAAGTTTTTGAAGGAATTATCATCTGGACTAGCAAAAGTGACAAAGTTAACATAAAAGTAATCCCAAACTTTTCAAGAAGTTAGGAAAGTTAGTTGTTCATGTTTTGAGGGTTTTTTAATTTGTCATTTATGTACCTTGTAGAGCTTTCTTTAAGGAAAGAGTCACAAGCAGACATACAAAAGAAATGTTTCTGTCACTGAATTTGATGAGTTTATTAATTCAGGACAAATAGAAATGGGAAAAAGTCTTATAAAACACGCAGGAAAATCTGCTTGACAATGTTATTTTTTGTTTACTTTTTTTAAGCATAAAAAATCAGAAGATTAGGTACTTCATAGACTCTTGAGCTTGCAAAATTTAGCATGTCTTTATGATAACTTTGCTTACTGTGTTTATTTTATTCAGGACATGAAAGACTCTTAGGTGCTCAGAAATCTGTTTCAGCTATGTATTTGCTTGCTGAATGTATATTTTGTAGCAGCAGCAGTTATTCAGAAGACAAATTTTGAAGTTATATAAACAAAAAGGCAAAGATTATGAGAACATACTCAGTACTTTAAAAGTACTGCTTTTTCAGACTATTTTTTTTTCTTTCTGTGGTCAATTTCAATTTTAGCTTAATCTGTATTCTGATGTGGCTTACCTTCCAAGCCCTGAGGCCATGACTAGCCTGACTGTTCCTACCCAGGCCTTGCAGCCCCTGCCCATTACCATGGACTGAGAGACAGCCAGACTGGCACAAAGGAGAAATGCAAGCATTTACAAAGGTCATGAAACCAGTGCCTTATTGTGAATACTCTTCTTTATCCTTTACACTTATCGATGATCTGTCACCTTCACTGCTCTCCATCACTTCACACTGCCACCAAAACTGACACTCCTAAATGACAGCTACATAGAAGGAAAAAGTGTAGTGTCATAAAAGATTCTGCTGGATAATGAAAATAAAAGTTTTTACTAACTGATGACCAGAAATAGAAATATGGTTTTTTTTGTTTCTTTATTTTACATTTTAATTGATCCAAGTGTTTTCTATGGTTCTGAGGACCGAGAAAGAGGGCAGCAAAAACAGGTGCCAGGAAGAGATTTATGTGATGCAATTATTTCTAAAATAGCTGTGGCTGAAACAGAGTAACAACAGGCTGGTTTTACTGTAAAGAAAATGAAGACATTTACCCAATGAAAATGAAACATGGGTCTTTTGTGTCTGCCCAAAGCTTAAGGGCTTTGTTATTTTTTCTTGGGCCTTGTTTCTGCTTTTCATTCTAAAATAATGTTTCTTTCGTTGTGGTTTTTATTTTTTAAGATATCCAGCTGCATTTTTTTGTCCATCCCTCATTGATCAACCTCTATTGATCATTCAGGAGGCTGTTATTTGGCCCCCTCTCCCACTGGATATGTGAATTTTTAGAGCCTCAATAAAGCCCAATTACTGAGTCTGTCTTTGGACTTTTAAATATGATGTCTTGAAGGAGCTCTGTTTAACATCAGTCTTGAGGACTAGGAATGTCTAATCTGACTGCCAAGGTCCTAGGACTGATGCCTCTCTTCCAGACATATATCCTGAGGACACTCATTTTCCAGAAGTCCAGGCATGTAATTACTATGATTTACAATAAACTCTCCAAGGATACAGAGTAATTGAAGCCCATGAAAGCCAAGGGTCTCAATGATTCTACTACTGTTTTTACAATTATAGCCAGAACAAAGACACAGAGGAGAAAAACTACACACCTTCCCCTTTTTTATATTCCTTGCTATCAGAATTGTATGAGGCTTTGTCAAGAGGTCTTCCAAGATGCATGAAATCAGTCTCCCTAGTTTTGTCTTGCTTTCCCCTTATTTGCCCTTCTTGTTACCAGTGGCCTTCTAGTCTCTCTGAAATAGCTAATGACACCTCTTTCCTTTCATGTCAGTTTTTCAGACGAGTTTGATCATTCCAAACAGCTGATGAAAATGTATAATTGCCTAATCTTCACTAACTTCTTTTCCCCATTGACTGTATAGCCTTTGCAGACCTGCTGAAAGATGCATGAATGAATCTGAGCAGTTCACCCATCTGATTCTGATTTAACTGCATGAAATAAACATGCTATCCTGCACCACAGTCCCAGGTGGAGCATCCTGGGAAAGCAGTTAAACCTTTGAGGACAGGTAGAAAACAGATCAAGGTCACCAAGATAAATGTCAATGTTATGCTGAAAGGTTAATTCGAGTATAAATTATCATACATTGCATGAGAAAAACCACAAAACCTCCTTTTTTCTCTACTCATTGCAGGAGTGAGCAAAAAAACCCAACTTCTGCAGTGGTCAAGATTGCTGCTTGTTGGTGATGATTAATGAAACATGCACTGAGGCCTATTACAATGACAAATATTTAACACACCATAAGAAAAGGTAATAAACCTGAGAAAAAATAGTTTGGAAGGGATAAAGAGAGAAGCATTCTAATTCAGGCTGCCATCACACCTGAATTTACTACTGATCTTGACTGAAATCCTCCAGTGCAGTTACACTGAAGCCCAAGTCTTTTAATGAATAAATTACCCACTGATCATCAGTTGAGAAAGGTGATTTCTCCCTAGTGAACAATTTTCTGGATATGTTTTGGGGTTATGAATTTTGGTGTTTGGTTTTATGTTTTGGTTTTTTTTTTAATATCCTGGCTCCACATAAGAAAATAAGAATTTTACTAATATTTCTACTGCACATGGGGCTCCTCATCAAAATTTCAGAAATTTAGTGGGATAAGAACTGTTATTTTGGAAAATGGAGAAAGTAACGTTAAACAGGGCACCCAGTGGGTCTCAGATGGCTCTCAGCTTGCAAGAGAAATAAAATGTATTCCTCTTTCTTTGTCATGTAAGCAAGAGCAGTTACATGGAGTAATTTTCCAGGCTTAGTAGTTGCTATGAAGGAGAACTGGGTACACAGCTCCCTAAGGGTGGCAAGCCCTCCTTCCTCTGAGCCCCCTAGGAATGTGTAAGAGGGGCTATGGATATATGTTGTGATCACAATATGGGTGAAGTCCAGCCTGTGATGAGCTGCTGCACGAGAAAGAGGAAAGGAGGGCAAGAGAAGGCAGCTGCTTATGTGCAGCTTTGATATAACTTGTCAAAATAAAGCAGAGCTTCTTTTAAAAATCACTTTGAGGGGCTCTCCACAGGATTCTGATCTTTACAGTACCCTAGATCTGAATAGTAGTTTAGTAAAAGATATGAGATGTTTGGTATGCTTATCTCAGATTTTACCAGAAAACTTTTTATTCACCACATATAAACACAGAAAAAAAAAAAGCTCTTTGAAATCAAGATTGGCCTCTACTTTGCATAAAAAGTTATAGATCTTCGGGTGAATTTCCAAATGAATTCCTAAAGATTCTGGGGTTTTTTAAATTTTTTTTTTCTTAATCATTAGTGTCTGAAACAATACATTAAAAGATCCCAGGGGAAAAAAGAGAACACTTAACTTTCACCTGCTGCTTTGGTTAAATTTTATTGTCATATTTAACTGTCACAAAGGACTAAATGAGCTATGCCAGTCATAAAAACAATGCAAAAAATAAGTGAAATGATAAGGGCCACCTGGAAACCCTCTTGTTCCTTTAAGGAAAAACAGACCTTAAGTGTGACTTTAGTTGAGGTTAATTAGAGTTGGCACGCAGCATTTTGAAATACTAGAAAAGAACACAGAAATCTAAAAACTTTGCAAACTTTTGCTTTTAGCAGTAGAATAATCTCTTATGCTTTTTAATAGGAAATTTTTTGACATCTTACAATGATTTTAGCATACTGCATTGCATGGTGTGTTGCATGGCTTTGATTTCAGGCACAGGTAAACATAAAAGAATACCAGAGAGCACTAATTTATTGATGTATTTTTTTTTCAGAAAACCATACTTTGATGCAAAAAAGTAATGGAATTAACAGGCCTATAAATAATATTTTATGGCAGAGGCCAATATCTGGCAACACAGTATTTTTTTTTGACTTCCTTATTGAGCAGAGACTCAGGAAAGGATTGCTACTGACAAGTTTTCTGGTTGCCTTTGATGCTCATGGTCTTAGCTCTCTAGTCTTGTAAAATATGACTAAAAGTATAGGAAGAATTATTTTCCATTGATGTTCATAAAACAGTAACCATTAGTGTTGTACAGTATGCATGTTATCCTATATTTATTAAAAGTTAAAGATGACATAATGCTTCTTACCTAAAATGCCTAAGGAGAAATGTAAGAATGTGGGTAAAATATAGAAGAACCATTCAAAAGTGACTGGGTGAGGACCTTGAGAAAAAAGGCTGTGTTGTAGAAAAACATGAAGAGAAAAAATAAAAGGGAGCAGAGATTGTATTTCTTGGGTAGAATTTGTTTATGATATTGTCCTGAAGAACTGCAGATAGTAAACAACCAAATACCAGAAGAAAACACAGCAAATCCTTGAAGAACAATGGTATCAGTGTGGCAGATATTCAACACTCTAGAAACTGATGCTCTGGAAGTTGAGTTTAGGAGGGTTTCTTATTAGAAGAGCAAAACATTCTACAGGTTTACAAATGTGGATTTTTTTTATGATTTTTTAAAAATAAAAATATGGTTTCAATCTATTGATCCCTAACAAGGCAGTAGAAAATGTTCATGAGGGTAATAAGAAATTATCTTCTTCCCTAAAAGGAACCCAATACATGCCTGTGTTTTGACTCTCTAAACCTTAAACAGTTATTTTGCATAGAATGTGTATGCTGCCCAGGTATCCTTATAACTGCTCTCTTCAAGAGAGGGAAGCCCATCACCCTTTATAATGGGCTGGTGCTGCCACCTATAGCAAAAGGGACCTTGTCTTTTAGCCTACTTCAAGCACAGTGCATACTGAATGATAGTGGAAAGACAAGAACTTACAGAATTACAACTGGGATATAGAAAATGGATGACAGTTCACTGAAAATTGTGAATGAAATCTATGTGCAAGAAGAGCAATTGTTTTTATACACTTCTATTTATCGATTAATTTCCTAGTTGTGTCCCAAAAGTAACAGTTGGCAAATTCATTTAGACTGCATTCCTCAAAACAGTCTTTTTTCATCCTATATATCCCAACCTGATAATGATGATAATATTGAAAATATCCTTAAAATTGTGTCACACCTTACTTTTTTAACTACATATTTTAGATGTTCTCTTGTAAGATATCTGGATCTGAGTTCAGGAAACTAAATATTTTCCATGTTTCACATATTTACATAAAAGTGGCTTCTGTCATGGCCAGTTCTTCAAATCTGCTGGCACCAAGGAGTAGCAGATTTAAAGTGGTTTTTTTTAGAATACCATCCTTGCTTTTACATTCATTCTGTAGAATGTCACCTATCCCTGAAGGTCCCAAGTGTCTGAGCTACAGGAGAGTCCTGATGATAATTGTTTGAAAAACAAAACAAGCTAACAGGTAGCCAGTTGTTAAAAGCAATTTGCAGCTAGTAAAACACACAGACATTGAATTCTGCCCTTTTTCTGAGAACTTCAGAGATTTTAGTGATTCTTTAAAACATAAATTTGTAGACAAAATGCAGCAGTAACACCATAAGGTAGTTATTTTCTAGGCATAAGCCAAACTCCCATCCTTAGCAATGAGTCATGGCAGAGTTTCTCACCTGGTTTTGTAACTTATCACGTGTTGCCACAATTTATTGGTTGGACATTTCTTTCAGAGATTCAGCTTCTCTTCACATAAAGCAGAAAGATCACATAAAGAAGCTGAAGTATAAAGAAGGATCACAGCTCATATTGATGCCCAGTAGCTATAGCTAATGCCAGTGAGAAGATTAAGAAATAGCACTGACTATTGCAGAATTGCCATAGAGAGCACAGGCTGGAGTTGGAAGGAATCAGTCTCCAGTGCAAAAGGAATATATATATATATGCTAGATTGATGCAAATGGCAAGTCCTGAGATACAGCTGAGATTATTTCAGACTCTACAATACTTTAAATAGAGCTTTGGATTAACTACATAATGTCTGCATTTTATACCAAATAAAAATATCTAGAAAATATACAGGTTGTTAATGAAGACTTACTAATTATTATATATGTATTTTGTAGGGTAAACATCACATTCATACATACAGTTGAAATGGATCACTATATTTTATAGATAACTAATTGTGCATCCAAAATTAACATTATTTTCTCTTCCAATGCTCATGTTTATTTTAGAAATCAGGACTTTTGCAGTCAAAGTAAAGGGAATGATGATTGTTATTAGCAGTAGTAATAAGAGCAGTACTAGGATGTGATGGGTATTAGTTTCTATTTATATTTACATGAAGAGAAAGACCATTGCAGGAACAGGTTGCTTGGGTTGCTTCAAATCTTTACCATATTAATTCCTTTAAAAGAACCTAGACCAACATGATTGTGTTTTGAAGAAAGGGGTAGACTCAGTTACATTCCAGGTTCACTGTGGCCTTAGTCTTAGCTGGTGATTTCACAAAATCACCAGCTGCAGTATTAGCTGCATCCTTGATGCCTTTCTGTTCTGCTTCTTTGCCTTTGCCCTTCCTTTCTCGTTCCCATTCCTTAGACCCATCACAGTCTGCACAAGTGTTTGTGTGATCATACTCTTGAATAAAGCCAAAAACACTTGAAACAAAAATAAGTCTTAGAAAAATAATTATTTTTTTCAATGCAGGTGCACTTTAGACTGCAACTGTTACTGAATACTTTGTCTTTCAAAATCCTGGCCTTATTTTTCTGTGATTTTCTATAATAATTTCATAAGATAATAGACATTCTGAATTTCTACAATGCATTCTGAGCCATTACACATATCCATCATGTATATCCAGCCCATAAACTCAAAACTATAGTTTGTGAACCATTTGTACAAAAAACATTTATTATACAGTTCTTCTCACAAACTGAAAAGATAAGTGAAGCTAGACAACAGGTCTTGTTCAACAAGCTCTTTCAGCAGTTGTCCAATTTAAAGCTTATGAACAATTCCAAAGTCAAAGCACCTGCTTGCATGCAAAAGGATATTTTGTTGAATCTTCTGCAGTACTGAGAATGAAGTAAGGGAAGGGTGCCATAGCAACAGTAACTCAGCTCAAATTCACAGCACTTTTCCATGTTCAATGCAGGTCTCTATGTTGATTTTGCAAATAAATTTGTAAGAAATTGACTGAGTCTTTAAATTAACATATTCATGAACAGTGCTCCCCAACAGCCCTGAGTCTGCAGGGTGGAAACAGAGGGTCACAGGCATTCCATTGACTTCATGCATTCGTTATAAAGCAAGATAATAAAGAGGGGCTTTCCTCTAAGTAAGCAAGGTACATCAGCTGACCAGTACCTGCCATATTAATAGGTTTTTAAGTTTGTCACCAGTTGTAAGAAGAAATACCACAGATTTCTTAGAAATTTGCAAATTCCTTAGAAACTTGAATAGAATATTCCTTAGAATATTCCTTAGAAATTTCCTTAGAAATTTGCAAATTCTGGGAAGGCAAAATTCTCAGTGTATCTTCCAAGACGACTGAAAGAAAACTGTGCCTGTATATCATAACTATAATTTTGTCTATATTTGTGTTGAAATAGAAAGACTTTTGGCTTGTACACTTGTTCACTACAAGGTTCTTGTGATTCTTTATATCAGTAAAAGATACTTTTACTTTACTTTTCGTAAAAGAACAGAAGAAAAAAATTTATCTTTGATATGTATTGTTGGTGATCTACTGAACCTAAATTATCCCTCTATGAATGGAAAGGGATGAAAACTTCAGCCCACCCATACATAAGTGTCTCATATGGGATGACATCTTCTATCTGTTCCTCTGCAATTACTGTTGAAGAAAACCTAATGACAACCTAAAAATAGATTACTAAATCTTAAGCCTAGGCAAAACACACAAATTTGGCAGTACTTTGGTCATTATTTAGCCTTTACAATGGTATCACCATACTTGTGAAGAGAAATCCTTTGACCTCTCTAAGACTTGTGCACATGGTAACATCCACATAAACCACATTTTTATTTGTGCCATTTCCTTAAATACACTGGAAACAGTATTTTTGTAGGTATTTCATGCCTATGGAGGTAGATTTTGGCTTAGATGGGCTATTGAATAGAAGAAACTCATCTAAACTAACAAGAATGTCTTAATAAATAAGCAGTAAGGATGCTGAGGTATATAGCTTAGTCCTCATGAACAAAAAGAACTAACAAGGCATCTGTGTAAAATGAGAAGCTGTTTATCTCTGAACAACTGAATGTTTTGAAGGCATGAAAACAACACTACAACTTTTGAGTAAATAATGGAAGAAAGCTATCATAATGCCTTTATTTTTGTTTCCTTTTTCTTTCAACCGATGTGTTATTTTCAAGATCTTTCTCTTTCCTCTTAAAGCAGTTATTCACACAATTGCATAAGAAATAGAGGTGAAAAGGTGTTAATTAACTAACAATGGATTGTGAAGTTCAAATAAGAACGGCATTCTGTTGGAGGGGAAAGGGAGGAGGGAAAAGGCAGCTACATTTAGCTGAATGTAGCCAAACCCAGAGATGCAGAGATCTGTGTGCCTGCTTACCTACTGATATGTGGGAGTACTTTGACTGTCCATGTGAGTAGAGTAAGCATACAAGTAGCAATTCATTGCTTCAGAGCCTTGAGGTGTGCCTTTGTTCAATATTTACAAGTACTGATCCCTCCTCAGGGGACCTGGCACCACTCAAGTCTTCCGAATCTATCTCAAATGCCATGCTGAGGTAGGAAGGATTGTATTTGAGAAGAGCTGGAATTTAATTGTTTTCTTCTGCATTAGTATCAGACAATTATTTACTCCACATTTCATGAAACATACATTGCCATGCCATTTCCATTTCTGCTGGAGCTGTGTTTTCTTCTGGAGTCCCCTCCCCTCGCTCCTTGTAGCTGATTTCACTGCAGTTTTGAAAAAGCGCTACTTAACATCTTGTTAAAATGAAGCAGAAACTTCAAATCATTCAGTCTTAACCCTAACTAAGCAAGTGCTTCCCTTCACCAATGAAATAAATTAGTGACTTGGAAAAATGCCTGTTTGTATGTATTACCATGGGTCTTGCCTTGCAAAACCTGGGAGTTTTTGTTTAGGACTATACCAGTGGTCAGCATTAATCCTTTCACAAAGTATCTTCCCTGTGTACCAAGATGTGGGATTTCTGTCTCTCCTAGGCTCTTTTATCCTCCCCAGGGGCTTGCCAGTGTTTATGCGAAGGTGTAACATGGAATGACATAAATTAGTCTGCACTCTAAGTCTGGAGACATGAATTGTGATTAATCTGTGTCAGAGAGTAAGTTTGCAAAAAAAAGGTAAATACATTAAACACACACTACTAGTAGCTGTGTCCCTATTAAAAATATGTTTCCATTTCTGGTTAGCCCTTCCAAAAAAAAAAAATGTCTGACCTAAGGCATCATCTACATCATCTACCCAAATGAGGTACCTAAACCAAAAACTTAATAGCCCATAAGTCCTTGTCTACTCTAAGAAGATACACATTCAGTTTTATCAGAGCTGATATTCCCTCTTCATTCATTTCATAATGGACATGCCAGTATCTTAGGCTGAGTAATTAGATGGGATGAAAAAGGGTATACGTAAATAATTTGATGCAAAGAACTATTAGATATTTTCTCTTCATCTTTGATACTTCCTGCTCAACTATTTATTTCAAAATGCCAGAAATATGCTGTAATGATAGATAAGTTAAACCTTAAGACTGACAGTAGAATTCTCACACTAAGAAAAAGCAACACTCAGATTTCATGGAATTTATTCCATGTGGTTGAGTAAACGTATTTGAATATTCTCTATGTATCAAACCTGAGAGCAACATTTTTCTTCTGAAAAAGGAAATATAGGAGACTGCCATGGTTTAGTGTCTTAAAAACTCTTTTCCTCAGCTTCACACTTTTGTATCAAAACAGTATAAAAACAAAATATGAATCCCATAACTTTTAGCAGACTATCTTAATATCATAGGATCACCACGTAAATAATTTGTCAGGATGGATCTGAGAAAGCAGGAGATCAGAAATACACAAAGGATTTTGCAACATGCAGGATAACCTACCACACATGTTAGTGTGAGGTTAGTTAGGAATTCCCTGTGTGGATTTACTACTTCTTTTCTTATTAAGGTCTATAAAGTCACCATAAACTAAAATTTTTGAATTGTGGAAGAAAATACCACAATTTTTTCTTACATGTAAGTAGGGGGGATGCTCTTCAAAATGCTCTGTTTGCCATGTTAAGATTTTTAAGATTCTGTGCATTTGATATATATGCAGTATCTTCTTTTTGTGTAAATCTTACTTCTTTAATTAAATTCCACCTATTAGCTTGTGAATGCAGGCATCAATTTCAAATCTGTTCAAGCATGGATTAACACTTATTCTGTTAGTCACGTTTATATGAGCAAATATATGTCAATACATGAGAATTGCATATAATTTATATGCCGCATACATGAAGTATAGCATGCATCTTAAGGATCCAGTATTTAGGTTGATTTATCTCCACAAAACTGCAAAATAAAATTATTAAGACATACAACTATTATGCAGATCCATCCATACTCAATCTTGCAAAAAATTGATTTTGTGGCACTTAACATAACTTGCATATAATTTAGTGAAGATGAGAACTCAGAAGTAGCTGACAAGTTAAGAATGGCTATATGCAAGGTTGAAAACTGAAGGAAAAACATACAGACTTTACAGTCAGAGCACTATTGAGAACAAGAAAAAACATCCATGATAGTTGATATATGACAGCTAAGCAGTTCCATTCTAAAAAGCAAAAATGAAAGACTATAAAAATAAAAAGCAATAAATCTTCCACTCTACTTCACCATCCTTCTCTGCTGTGCTCTTGTGAGGCCCCACTTGGAGTGCTGCATCCAGCTCTGGGGTCCTGAGCACAGGAAAGACATGGACCTGCTGGAGCAGAGCCAGAGGAGAGACACAAAAACTGATCAGAGGGATGGACACTTCTACGAAGAAAGGCTGAGAGAGCTGGGGTTGCACATCCTGCAGAAGAGAAGGCTCTGGGGGAGATATTTTGCAGTGTTTCAATGCTTAAGAGGGCTTGAAAGAAAGATAGATGGGGACAGACTTTTTTAGCAACAGGACAAGGGATAACGGCTTTGAACTCAAAGAGAGTCAATTCAAATTTGGTATAAGGAAGGAAATTTTTACAATGAAGATCATGAAAGGCTGGAGTAAGTTAACCAGACAGATGGTAGATGTCCCATCCCTGGAAATATTTTGAGTCACCTGGCCTAGCTGAAGATGTCCCAGCTCATTGCAGGGGGACTGGGCTAATGATCTTTAAAAATCTTTTCCTATCCAAACCATACTATACTGTCATTCTATAATTCTATGATCCAACATCCAGCAAATGTTTTTAAGTACAGCAACACATTCTTATTTAAGTCTCATGGGTTCTCTTGTGTGAGTTTAAATCAAACTAGTATGTTAATTTCTAAAATACATGCCATAAACCATGGTTCCCTGTCAGGGTAAAGATATATTGTCTAAAGCATATATTAAAGACTTCTGGGAGTACTGAACCTATTCTTTAGTACCTCAGCTTCAAAATGCAACTCAAGCATTCATGCAGTCATTTGTACTTAGTCTCCTATTTTTACACATGTTTTAAGCTAGGTTAACATATTTCAATGCATCAGCTTCACAAAAGAATGAGTTTTACAGCTGATGCATTGTCAAGCAGATGTCAATTCTGCAAGACTATCCTAATCCCCTAGTCAGACAAGGAGCTCATTTTTCTTTTTTAAAGCAGCCTTAGATGTTGTAGCTTAAGGGTAAAAGTCTCAGAGTTATGTTATCTTCAGGTTTCTGAAGTGTTTCAGAACAGGTATGAAATATGTAACAATTACCCAAAAGTGAGGGGGATTTTATACATATATTTTTTGTGTTTAGGAAAAACCTGATATAATAATAAGTCCCAGCAGAATGGAGCATTTAGTGAGTTGTTGGTATCGTTCTTGGATGCGCCTTCAACAACTTGTACATATCTGAGATGTTACCACAAGCATGTCACAAAATGGCTCAAAGTTCGTAGGCACATGTTTTGGGGTTTTTTTCCTTAACATAACTGATTAACTTATGGAAAAGAGTTTAAGGACATTCCCAATGGAAGAATAAGTGACAGACAGAATTGCTGTGGGGATTCAGGTCAACCTTACAAGAAAAGAAGATGCCTAACCAACTGTAAGAGAGCAGATTGGTCAATGTGAAGGTTTGAAATGTGGGGATTGGTCTGAAAAAAATCCAGTCCATTTCAGAAATGCAACAAGAAGCACTGAGATTTAAAATTATGGTCAGAAGTTATCCAAATGAGATATTGCCAAAGACCTGTAAATATAGAGGTATGTCAATGGATCTGTGTATCAGCTATGAAATAATTTCAGAAATAATAAAAGAAGAATTAATCCAGGAGCAACAAACATTACTGAAAATAGCACATACAGAGTTGTTCTAGGTCTGTGCTCAGAAGCCACATTCTTAGGAAACAGGAAATTCGCATGAAGATATTTTCTTTATTACTTGGCTTAGTCCCCTAGTGCCACTAACTAGCAAGTAGTATTTAAAGCAATTTGATCTAAAGCTGTATTTTTCTCCTGCAGATGTTTTTAGAACATTTCAGTGAAGCTGAGGAAGTCAACAGTGGTCACAGTTTTTAGCTTGAGAAAAGGGAGAGCAAAAAAACCCTCAATTTGTTTGACCAGAAAGGGAATGTAATTATACTAATACATGTTTCTTGAAAAAGCTTCATCTCAGTGGTCATGTCTCTAGAAAGCAAACCACGTTTTTGCCAGTCAGACTTCTTACTCTAACCCTGCCTCACTCTGCTGTGCAGTATATTTGCCTTTTAGTACCATGCTGTTCTCACCCCGTCTGTACCACTCAGCTCTTGTAGAGTGCAGTGCCTCCTCCATCTTCTGGCAGCAGGGTGAAGAAATGAAGGATGAAGGTACCCTCTACTTCCACACAGTTTGTTAAGGTTTAAATGACTACACAAATGAAGATATATGAATTCAAAATAAAATATAAATTTATGCATGCTAGGGAATCTCACAGTTTGCACTAGATGCAGGCAGAAGAGATTGTCACTTAAAAAGTAAAAAGATGTTTCAGATACCAAGAGGAGAATGGAGGAAAGTGCTTAACAATGAATGAAGGCACAGAGTTGCAAAAAATAACTACAGAAATGCACTGTGTTAACTGGAAGCAGAGATTTAGATAAGGATAGCACCATGAATTCACTTATGAGCTGAGGACGAGGTGTTTGAACTGCATATGGAATGAAGGAAAAAAAGAGATGAAAAAGAGCATAGGAGAGTGGAATGGAATTGTAATGGCAAGTATAAAAAGAGAGAGTAGATTCTGAGATAACTGAAGAAGGAAAAGTAAAAATATATGCAGAGAGCCTAAATGTGATGAAAATAAGGCAGAGGACATAAGAATGATTTTTTTTTTGCTATTGTACATCTTGACACTGTCTGATAAGCACATATTTCCTGAGGAACAATTATTTTAGAAGAGAAAGCTGAATTAAAAAAAACCCAAAAACTTGCAGAGGTTTGTTTCTTATTGTCTTGTTGTTGTGGTTTAAACACAGATGGAAATAAAGCATCGCGCAGATGCTCACTCAACCCTCCCCCCTCATCCCCCTGACCCCAGTGGGGTGGGGAGAAGGATCGAAGTAAAATTTGTGTGTTGGGATAAGAACAGGTTAATAATTGAAAAGCAAACAAAATATAGTAATAGTGATAAGAAACAGAAATTACAATAAAAGGGAAACAAACAAGTGATGCACAATGCAATGGCTGACCAATGTCAGGCCTCCCCCCCTTTCCTGAACCCAAATCCTCCATGCTTCCAGCTAATTCCTCCAAGTTTATGACGTTAAGATGTTCTGTGGTGTGGAATATCCTTTTGCCCAGCTACGCTCCCTCCCAGTTTCTTTTGTGTGCCTCTTCTTTAGCAGAGCATGAGAAAATAAGAAAAGTCCTTGGCTTAGGATAAACAAGTCTTAGCAAAAAAAAAAAAAATTAAAAAAAATCAGTGTGTTATCAACATCATTCTCATTCTGAATACAAAATACAGCACTGTAACAGCTACTGAGAAAAAATTAACTCTATCCTGGCTGTAACCATGACACTTGTTTTTGAGAAGAAAAAAGTTAAAATAACTTTGATAAAGAAGATTGCTTTTATTTTAGGAACCCCAGAAATAACTACTTGATGAGTGGTTATGACTAGATCTTCTGCCATGACAAGGACATGTGCCACAGTGCATTCTGTGAAACCATTCCAAAACAATCAACTAACCAAAAATACCACAGACCGTTTAGAACATCCTGTGGAACTCACTGGAAATATGTTTCAGTCAAATTATGAAACCCATCTTTTGTGGACTAGAACATTTGAGGCACTGGGACAAAGTCCATTGAGTATCTTGCCCCTCTTAAGACAAAATATTTTCTTTCGCAAGAAACATTGAATTTTAGTGATTTCCTGTGGGAAAGCTAACCATTGCTAAAAAAGGAAGGTATGGAGCTGGGAAATTTCTTTGTTAACCTAGCTCTTTGCTGGGCATTGTGCAACCTTGTGCTCAGATAACCTTTCCACCCAGGTCCACCTTTCTATCTAGACCATGAGAACCAGTGTCTTTGGAGTATATATGCACAGCCCTCTGCCTCTTTGCCAGGGATGTGGCATCCAGAGCAGCACTTTGTGTCAGACATTGCCTCCTCCTTCCCTGATGAAGGCTGTGAACAAGCTGAGCATCCAGGGATGCACACAGTGGAATGGGGGTGTGATAACATGGAAAGTCTTTTTGAACTGTAGAAAATCCTGTGGTAATGCTACTAATATATCTTGGTATCATCTATTTAACTCCCTTCTCCCAAAGGATCTGCGGTGTCCTCATACCTTCCGGAATCCTCTAATGCTTTCCTGCTTCACCCACTCTCTCCCTGGTGACATGCCATCCACAGCCCACTGCTGCTCAAATTACACCTTCCCTGACACTGTGTCCTTGGAGGCTTCAGTTACACCAGAGAGCTCGTTTTCTGCTTTGCTAGGAGATGACAGGAGTCAAGGGGAAGGGAAGGAAGGAGAGCAGAAAATGCCTTTATAAGTAGCTGCCTTGGCTCAGGGCAGTGAAATGGTAAAGGCAGGAGAGACAGGGACCGAAGATGCCTGATCAGGGCCTGCATGAAGGATACCACCACCATGGAAATCTCCTGCACTGAGCCAGGACCTGCTGTTCTGTACTCTCTCCATCCACTCCTCAGGGGCCTTCTCCTCCATGGTTAGGCTTTTGGTAAAAATGCTTTATGCACTGAGTGAATATGCCTTTTCTGTTTTCTGATGGATTTTCAACATCCCTACCGCTCCTGCCCCTTTGGTTCCTCACAGCCAGATCTCTTGTCTTTCCAAGTAACACCAGCTCTGCTCATTCAAAGCACACCAACCCGACTCCTCGTTACCCCTTGTGTCCTTATTCCTTATTCCCTGTGCATTCCTCTCAACTTACTACCAGTCAGTGCTTTTACCTGATACTTCCCTTTCTGTAATGTTATCCTGTAATGGGGCATCAAATCTATTTTTCTTCTCATGTTGTCCAAAAAGGATTTTCTCTAATTTGTAACACTGATCTCTCAGAATTATTGACTTTATAGCAAACCTGAACACTGAAAACACGCTCACTGAATTATATTTTGATGATGCTGGTGAAGACTTTGTTCCATTTTTAAACCACTGGTGGAATATGCCTATTAGTTAGATGTCTCTTGAATTCTTCACACTTAAACCACTCATGATGGATCATCAGTTAGTATTTTTATTTCTCAGGTCTTTTTGCAGGAGACAAGCAAAAAGATCTGAGAACTAAAAATACTAACTGATGAAGCTGGTCATACTTTTGTCATTATTGTTATCATTACTATTAAAGCAAGCTTCTGCTACAGAAATTCTGTGATCAAAAAGTCTCTACAAGAATATCTAATGAATTCAGCTGATGACTGAGAGTGTGTGAGCTATAGATGTGTCAAAGGAAGGCAATGATTCTTGACTCTCCTGATTCATACTGTGACAGATGTTACATTCAAGAAGTAGGGGAAAGTCAGAAATAAGAATTTATTTATTCATTCCACAGTCTCCTGCAGCAAAAAACTACAGTAGTGACAGTGCTCACCCACACTGAACAGCTTAGAAATGCCAATTTATGATTAAAAAGAAAGCTGATTGTTCCGTTAACATGGAAACCTTTCAGAGCACAACAAAGGAAAAAATCATCTACTTTCAGGGCCTTGCTGGCTACGCAGTATGACATCTACCAGAGCACATTACTGCAACTTTTATTTATTCCAACATGCAGGTTGGGATGGCAGACATTTTTCATGCAAGCCTAGAACTCGTGCTGGCCCTTTTCAGGGAGTTGATTTGGGCCCAGTATATGAGATTTCTCTATAAATAACTCTGCCATTCCTTGGCAAAGAGGTGAATTTAATCCTGAATGTAGATGTTACTTCCAGATGAATGACACTCCCACCTCTCCAGCCTCTTCCTGGAATATGTGCTGCCACAGGTGGGTGCCACTAACAAAATTACATCAGTGCAAGGTCAACTATAATTCTCTCACTCTCCTCAGTATCTAAAGAGCCAGCAAAGGACAGCATTCAGCAGCTTTGTATATTTTGGGGTATCAAAGTTCCACTGTCATTCTGTAAAATTTGTGATCTTTGCAGGGAGGTGGTGGTGGGAAGTGAGTGATGGAGAAGGGTGCATTTGAAAGAAAACCTAACCACTATGTTCATTCCTTTTTATTTTCCTAATCTTTTTTTTAAGAGGTGAACAAATGTTTCACAGAGAGAAAGATCTTAAAATCTTAGAACTCAGAACTCACCCTTTGCTAGCCCAACTTGCCTTCAGCCTCAGCTGAAGCTCTGGAAAATGCTGGTGATGGCATGGCACAAGCTGTGAGTGCCCACGTGGCCTCCACTTGAACTCTGAGCCACAGACAGACACTGTTATCCAATCTGCTGCTTCCAACAGGGAAATCTGTCATTATTGATCTGTTTAGACCATTATATTGCCTAGAAGCTGTGTTAAAGTTGATAATGACAGCTCACTGCAATCTTCCCTTTACTCTTGCTTTCCATTTCTTCACTGACTTCCTTCACCAGTCATGAAGTGGAAGGGTACCCTTTTGTGTGTATTCCCACGGGATAATCTGGTAGGGAAATGTGAATGTCTTCCCAAGGCAGCAGCTTACCAGTTGTATGTAAAAAAAAAATGGAAAGCCTTTTTTGTTCTGGGATTTTCAAAATTAGGTTATTGATGCCTCTCTACAGGAAAGCACCATCTTTAAATATGTCATTATTACTGCGATTTTGTAGTGGTTTAGGAATGTTCCTCCCCAATGTACCGTTGCCACTGAAACCCCAAACCACACATTGTTCACTCTTTGTCCCCCTTTTCCCCTTCCCATCCCCACTGCAGCAGATTGGAGAGGAGAACCAGAGGCACAAAACACAAAGATCACAGACTGAGATGAGAACAATTTACTGGAAACAACATTGATACAAAAACTAAGAGTGACAGCAATAATAGTAATAACAAAAGCCTAGAAAATAGAGTGAAGAGCTCAGTCCAACTGCAGCCACTCTTCCCAGCTGCTTCCTCCAGCTCAGGACAAGTGTCATCCCACTGCTCTCCCCACCGAGCTTGCTTGACCCAAAGGAGCCCCTTCTCCCTGGAACAGAGTTCCTTTATCCAGCCCCCAGCAATGACATGAGGTGGTATGGAGTAACCTCTGTACTCTTGTAGCCTGCCTAATGCAAAAAATAACCCTTTCCTTGCTGGAAACAGGATAGATCTCTTACAGAAAATCACTATTTTTAAATCTAAGCAACATACCTTTGCACACTTGCTTATTTCTTTAATTATTTTTGAAGGGCATATACAATAGCTGTCTTCTGTCAGCTATGTAGCTTTATTCTTCAATGAAATTCAGTTATTTGCTCTGTTGCTTTATGTATTAATTAGTCCAGCATTTGTTCGGTAGCTCTATATATTCATTAAAGGTCTATGAAACACGCTACCAAAATGTCTAACACCTTGCAACTCTGATTCATTTCTGCTCAGTATTCAGGTATTGGTTCCAGCAAACCTTCTGTGAACTTTTAATTGCAGCTGGTACAAACTTCGTGCTCTCCCTGCCTGTCTGAAAGCATCTTTTGATACTCTTCTGTGATGCATTTGAAAGCTGAATCTTGTCTTTCTGCAGAAAATCAACACTCTTCTTTCCATTTCTCTAACTGGATGAAAGTGCTGTCAGTGCCTCAGAGGATCAATTAGAAACTATTTTACTTGTGTGACTATAGAAAGGCAATCTGAGCTCTTTCTCCAATGGGGGAAAAAATAAAAATCAAGAGTAATTTATGTCAGTCCTTCTTCCTAAATTAACCAGAGCTATGAATTAGTAGAGTTCTATTTTCACTCTCTCAGAAACCCCACATGCAGTATGACAGCAAGGCCACAAATGTCCATCCTTTATATCACCATTCCTAACAATGCCCCACAACTGGTGTGCAACAGCAGCTCTAAACCATGTCTGACAGCAGTACACAAGCAACAGAAGATCACTGACCAGGTGTGACTCTGTGACATATCAGCACTGGTGCACCAGTGCAAAATTCCACGTGCTTTGTGCCTTAGCATGGCTCTTATTTATCCCTTCAACCTTGGCGTATCTCATCATCTACATCCAAAAAGACAGTAAGGTCCTGTTCACCAAATTTTAGCTTTACTGACTGAAGCACATGAAGTGATTTTTGAACAACACAATGTCTTAAGGAATGAACAAGACATCTGTGGGAATGTCTATTAACTGGAAATTAGGAAACCACAGAGACTCATGAGGCACACATGGAACTTGTGATAGAGCATAAACATCCCTGAGTTATGCAGCCACCCAGAAAGTATAAATGGGTTTAATTAACCTCTGCTGTGAGCAAGCAGATTATTAGAAATAGCTGTTCAAAAATTCTATTCCAGGTAAAAAAAGCAACCACTGGTTCCTCAGAAGTGATTTCTGTGGTACACATTAAGGAAAGTTTTAGAAACAGCCCCTGTCAGCTGTGGCAAGTAGAAAACAAACCAAGGAAAGCAAAGCTTCTTCATATTTAACACAGGGTTTTCACAATAAAATCAGTAGCAGAAAGAGCAGTAGAGGACATTACAGACTTTTAGGAAAGATGTGGTCTCCTTGTAGAGAAGAATCTCCGAGCTATATCACTGCTTGTTATGTATATTGCTGCTATAAATTCCTGAGTGACAATGAATTAGCAGAGATTGTGGCAGCCAAGATGCCTGCTCTGTCAGAAGTGTCTTCTGTGGATATCAGCTGTGGCTGGTGCTCAAGCCTCTTGTGTCACAACAAGCTCTCCTGCTATGGAGATGCTGTCTTTCAGCACAGCAGAACTCCTTTCCCCCTCCACCTCCATGACTTCTAGAATAGTTTAAAATACTGAGAACCTGAAGTATTTATATGTTGGCTGAAAGGAAATTAGGACTGTGGGAAAGGAAGGTCCACAAGGAACTCCGCAATAATGAAACTACCTACGGCTCTCCAAGCTGGAACAGAAATAGAGCACCTCGAGTCCTTAAAATCAGAAGAAGAGAAAACAGACCAAAAAATGTGTTTATGAATCTATTGTCCAGTTCCACTTTGAGCAGCTATGAAGAGTGATCTCTAACAAAGAAATAAATTACTGCAAAATAAAATATAGAACTGCTCCTGTACTAAAAAATACTTTTTTAAAAGGTAAGTCATTTCCCATTTCCTAACAATACTGAGTCAGCCTCTTGAACTTTCACACATGCAGTAACAGAAACTGAAAATCTAATTCCACAGCTTTTCTTCCTATGAATCTATCTTTCTTTCAGTTAGTATGCAAGCAAAAATTGAAATCTAAGCCTAAGGATCATCAGACCTAGTAGCCAAGACTGCTATTTTGAAAAGGTCATCTTCTTACATGCAAATCATTTAGAGTGAAATCCGAGCCTTGGCAAGTCTCCTATTGATCTCATTTATTTCACATGCATACACTGATCAGGAAAAACACCTTTCAGTGAGGAAGAAATTGAACTGGAAATGTAACTTTATGAATAAAAGTCTTAAATATTATTGCAACAAGATTTTGTTTTTATATTTCAGGTTTTAGACTGAAAACTATTTTTTCTAATTCTCCAAAAAGTTGTATTTAGTTCACCTATACCACTTCATGGCACTTTCTTCAAAGCTAGCTTCTATATTGGGAAAAAAAATCTTTTGCAGACATTTTAAATTTTAGCTTGATTAACTCAGTTATTTTGACTTATTTTTTTGATTGCTTTCAGGTATCTAACCCACTCCAATTAATTACTACAGATGATAAAATTAATCATCTTATTATCTAGAAGACATAGCTAACATGGTACCCTCGTTTAGTATGCTACAAGAAAGTAATGCAGAAACCTAAAGCTTTAGAAAAGTTTTAAACATACACAAATTATTTGAAATATGAGATTAACTCCCAGATATACAAAATCTCTTTTATGGCTGAATTGTATAGTGGCTGATGACCACGACCTCCAAGAGACCAGGATTTGGAGAGGAGATGTGCTACTGTACTTCATAGTTATCAACAAAAAAGCCTAGAACAAAAATCTACTACAGCTGAAAGTAGAAAGTCAGACAAGTTAGAGTACTTTGAAAAACCATGTGCCCCCTAAGTGTACTGAAATGTCCCTGTGTTTTTTAATCAATTACTAAAAAAAAAAATAAAAGGCTAAGAACTCATTTGTCCATGATGTTTTTACAAAACATATTTTTAAAATACACAGTAAATTTGTCAGACAATAAAGTTCAATTCTTTACATATTTTTATTTATTTTGGGGAATGGTTTGAAAAAAGAGATAGTTATATCCTCTCTGTCAGACAGGGTGAAAATTATAAGGCCTGTGTTAAGCAGAATGTTGCCTTCTCAAATGGCGAACATCCCTCTGTTTCAGGATCAGACAAAAAAAGAATTGGATGATGGAAAAATTTGGAAATGTTATAACCTTTTTGATGTTGTTGCTATCTTTGGAATGAGTCAGTTCTGAGGGTTTTTCATTTTCAATTAAAAATATGAGTGAGAGGGTGAAAAAGGTTTTGAAAGTGTCAAACACTTTGGATACCAAGAGAAATCATTTTAGTTTGGCTACACATTTAAAAAATCATCTTCACCAACTAGGAATATCAACTATTCTCAAAGCCTTTAGTGTAGCAAAAGAAAGTATGGGTTAGAAACTCAGGGTAAGGCCCCTGAATTGGAAGTCTGAGATGGGATTTGAGTCTGTCAAAGAGGTCTCTCAATGCTGCTGGAGAATTGCTGCCTGTTTACTGAAGTACAAGCTTGTTTAAAAATATGAGCAATCATAAAAGAGATGTTTCTCAAAGTTCTTAGGCTATTCAGTTTCTCCCTCTAGATCTAAGCTGAAAGTGTCTCCTCTTGTTTGGTTTATGGGACGTATAAGTCTATGTATGAAGCAAACTATCAGTTCTGCTTTAACTTAATTTCCTTTCTCTAATCATGATACATATCAAGATGACAACATTTCTCAAAATAGCAAGAGCCAAATCCATTATCCTCTGCAGAAAACTGCTTGACATTTGTGACATTTAAACACCATTCTTATATGTAGTCAGGGAATGTGGTGAGGCATGATTGCTCTCAGTCAAGCAACATAGGATATCATGGTCTGTAAAGCATGGGGCTGGGATGCTCTATAGGTCAGAAAATGTGTCTTAAATTGCTGCCAGTCACATTTTGGGATGGTGAAAAATGATGAACTCTTCTGGTTTTCTTTCTTTTTAATCATTAATAGCACAGAACACAGTCACCTAAGGGTGTTCCTCTTTTGCACGGGCTAAGGATGATGTTTTCCACTTTTCACAGACCTTCTGGAAAATCTGTAGTGAAAAAAATCAGAATTTAGATTCTGTATCTGTAGGCTTGGGGCTGCCCTTGCTATAGTCTTATTAACCCAAACAGTGCAATACTAAAAATTATTTAATTTTTAGCAGGAAAGTCTGATCTCCTAACTACAAGAGGAATATGTGGCAGATGTGCTAGAGCAGTGAATTCCACTCCAGCGTGTGCAGAGACAGCGAAGGAGGCAGCTCTGTGACTGAGGGCTGGAAGAAATTACACTGGTGTTGCAATTTTGAAAATAATACATGGAAATTTTCAATGCTCTTGACTAAGAGCACATTCTGTAATTCCTGGGCCTTCATAGAAAATACCTCTCTTTCTTGACAGGCTGTGGTATCTAAAAAGAAACATCAGAGACTCATGTAAAGGCTTTTACTATTTACAATCATAGATTTAATTACATTACATTTAATTACAGTAAAGTACTGTTGATGCCTGTCTTCTCTTCATCTGTCTCCTGTCAGTCTTAAAAGCATTTCATTGACATGCCTGGAAAATAAACTTGTTTTTAGAAAACTCTTCATATCAAATTAATGATTAATGAATTCATTTGATTCTAAAGAAAAAGGAATGACAATCAAACAGACAATTGTACTTCTAGGTTTTATAGCATACATAATTATCAAATTAAACCTTGTCAATAGTAACTATTTTGTTTTGGTAAGAAAAGCAGTGTGCTGCCTTTTCTTGTGTTAACATTAATTCTTCAATCTCTGGTCTATCAAATCATCAAATCTATATATGTGATACACCTCTTCTGTAGAACTTTTTTTTTTTTTATGGCAGGTTTATACGATTTCTCTTTTAAAACCCCTATGAATCTTATTGCAAAAGGAGAACTATTAAGATGGATGCTTTTACAGCCATTTCATTGCTCATTTTCCTTTCTTAGCATACACATACTTTATTTGGTATTTTGCAAAAATCTGAAACCATCTTGTCAAAGAAAAAGTAGTAATTTTTCTATAATTACATATGTATAGTCCAGTTCACTGTCCTTGCTACTGCTTGTCAAGTTGCATTGGATTAAGTTCCAGTGGTAGTTAATAAATCTTTGAATTCTTTCGTGTAGAGAGATGCAGTAAGAAAAATCTATGGCACAATATCATGTGAATTATCTGTCTAGGCACTTCCAATCTCTCTGAAGATATAGTGGAACTAATGAATTACTAATATTCACTGTTTCTAAAGCATGCTTTTCAAGCCCTATCTATGTCACAGATCAATACTTTAAAGTAACAAGGAAATGGAGGAAAGTATTTCAGTGATGAGACCAAAAATATATTGTTTTCCGTCAGACTTGATCTATATCAGCAAGACCAATTGAGATGCTCCAAAATGTTGACAGAGTATCTATGAAAAGAAACCAAAAGCAAAATAAAACATTAAAGTAACTAGAATTTTAAATGGGAAGAAGACAAAGTCATCACCAATTGCCCTATTAAAGTCAAGACCTTTATTTTTACCTTGCTTTAGTTTGAGCTTTCATTCATAAAAACACTTTTTATTGGTTGTTCAGATGCAATTTAGCTATTTTAGTCAACAATCAAAAATGGTTATATCTCCATGGTATCAAAAGGGAAAAAAAAAAAAAAAAAAAACAAAAATCAACCCTAAATTAGTTTTAGAATTTAGTTTGGATTTATAGTGACAGAGGAAGAAATCAGATTCAGTTTGTAGATTATGGCACCTAATGCAGGGCTCTCTAAGTAGACCTCCAGTGAGCAAGGTGTGTAGACTGTCATTACACTGGGGAAATCTACATTCTATTATGATCTTAGATAAGAGTGTGAGCATAAAATTTAGGTGTCTTAATGTTTAAACTATATTTTAGCTATGTTGCTTTACGCAGTTATTCATCTTGAAGCTGAATGGTGATTGTTTGAGACAGTCAGGCAAAAAGTCTCTGCTTCCATTAAGGAGGGGTAAATAAAAGGTTGCATGAGATCCTTGTGATGATCTCTCTGAGCCTGAATTTGGTAAGTTTTGGCTGTCATGCGATTTGCCTAATTCAGTTTTTTCCACGATCAAGAGAAGAGGAAGATAATTGACAAAGGGCTTGAGGATTGGCTTTCAGGCTATGTCTGAGGCTTTCAGACTACAGCTTTCAAAAGACTATAGACATTAGTAACCTTCTAGACTAACAAGCTGAATGTACTGGGGACCTTCATCTGTGGTATTAAACTCTTATCTTCCAAGCAGAACAGCCTTGCAGCTGCCTAATGAGAATAATACTCAACCCATGTTGAGCCCTGAGCAGCACTCAGGAGGTGTTTGGAGCAGGGAAAGCTGACTTGGGCCAAATCAAGTGGGCACCTACTCTAACAATTTAGAGTTCTATGCTGATTGCTTCAGGGCCTGGAAATATATTTTTAGGCTCTTCAGTTTATTACTAGAGATACAGGTTAAATGTTTCTCTAGCAACGTATTTATAGAAATGTTTAAAATCCAGAGTGCTCCTATGCTGTGGCTGAAGACATATTTGGATGCTCTAAGACAAGCACACCAATAAATATTGCAGATATTTCTTTAAAGAAAATGAGCAAGATTGTCACTTTATCTAGATGTGCAAGATTAAATATTGTAGAAGAATGCTGCAGGTGAGGATCAAAACTATAGAGAGAACAGAGTTTTGAAGGAAAGATCTTGGAAAATATCCAATTTTAGGTTACTTCAACAAAGTCAGGATAGCACTGCTATGATCCACTTCTCTCCATAGCCCTAAAGTGATAAGAAACAGAAGATGCCTAATATGTGCATAACTTTGAACTGAATCTTCCTTTTAAAATATCCAGTAATTTCAGAAATTTAATCTATAAAATTTTTCACATGGATTACTTTTTTCATCCTCATATGCCCCCTCATTTGATTGGTTTGGATTATATTTTATAAAGTTTTTTAATACTTTATTTTTCAAGTTGTACTTAGTTGGAAGGATAGCATACTCAGCAACATCCATTTCTGTTCTCCTGAAGTAAAGTAATTAAAACTTGCTGTACTTTCAGCTTGTGTGTTTAGTAGATATCTGTCAACATTCCCTACCTGGATTTTCTTTTTTCTCTCCTGCGTATTTTAAGTGTATATTTGCACTTCTGCAGGAATTTGGGCAAGGGCTGAATGTTAAGCAGAGAGAAGGTCTGTCACAAAACCAGGGTAACAAAATGGGAATCTGGAACGAATCTCTGGAAGTCATTTTGTGCCCAAACCTTTCTTAAGAAGGACACCGAAAGCCATTTTCCCAGGATCATATCCAGATGGCTTTTAAATATCTCCAACGTAAAAGTCCCCACTATCTCCTTGGGCATCTTGTGCCAGTGCTCTGTCAATCTCACTGTAAAAAACGTGTTTCCTGATGTTCAGGAAATCTCCTGAGTTTCAGTTTGTGACTATTGTCTTTGGTGCTATTATGGCACCACAGAAATGAATGAGCTTACACCCTCTTCCAGTCCCCTGCCCCTCCTTTTTTATATACCTTGATAAGATCTCTCCAAAACCTTCCCTTCTCCAGGCTGAAAAGTCCCAGCTCTCTCAGCCTTTCCTCGTATGCTGGATGCTCTAGTCCCCTCATCATGCTTGTTGGTCTTCACTGAACTCTCTCCAGGATGTGCCTGTCTGTCCTGTACTGAGAAACCCAGAACAGGACCCAATACTTTTGAGATGACTTCACAGCACTGAATAAAGGGGAAGGATGGCTGGCTCACATTCCATGTGGTGTCCACCAGGACCCCCAGGTCATTTTCTTCCAAGCTACTTTTTTGCTGTGTGGCTCAGGGCACATTTGGGCTGGCTCTTCCCTAGGTGCAGGCCTTCCCAGTTCCCTTTGCTGAACTTCATGAAGCTCTTGGCAGCCCATTTCACCAGTCTGTCACGGTTACTCCAGATGACAGCACAACCCTCTGGCCTATCAGCCTTCCCTCTCAATTTGGCATTTGAAAAGTTGTGCCCCATCATCCAGATCATTCATGAAGAATATTAAGCAGGAATGGCTCCAATACTGATGCTTGGGGTACACCACAAGTCACTGGCCTCCAGCTAGACTTTATGCCACTGTCCATCACCTCTGGAGCCAGTCATTCATCCAGTTTTCAATCTGCCTCACTGTGCGCTCACCCACCCATGACCTCACTTTGGTGAAGCTACACTGACTACTTTTGATGACCTTCTCATTCTGGAAAATATTTTATTATTGTTTGTGACAAAAAACAAAAACAAAACCAAAAAAAAAAAAAACCACACAAAAAAAAAAACCCCAGCCAGTTATGGTAGTTGTGGTCAATGCTGTTTGTTGTTTTTTTGTGTTTCAATGAACTTGATCTGATAACTAGAGAAATGGCAGTCTTTGTTAAAACTCCAATTACTAATCAGTGTATTCACTGTGAAATTTGTTACTAATAACCCAGGTGAAATACGAAATTCTGGTAACACCATGTTGATTGCAATGATAGTTGCATTAGCAAAGAATATCCCTGATACACACATTGGTAATATATATGCCACACTTGCAAAAATCATTTGCTAGAGTAGGTGTTATTAGTCACATACGGTATAACACAGTTTTCTTTTAAGGTAATGAAAAAGTAAATTATTCTCCTTAAAGTGGAATGGAATAGAGGATTTAATAGCTTCATTAACTCAAACAGTGCATAAAATCTAACTTAAAAGGAAAAAGATTAGCATGTGACCTGACTTATTCTTTATTTTTGCCTTTATGAAAAAAAAAAACTTAAAAAATAAATCTAACCATCTGTTCCAGCTCTTCCAAGTAACAGCCTTTATTAGGTGAAGACTGCCTGATTCATTAAGACAGGGGCACTGCAGACACTTTCAGTGATTCTTACATGTATTTCTTTTAAAATAATTTAATCAATGTTGTGATCTAAAATTCAAAGTTTTAATTTTCTGAAACCTTTTATCAAAGAGCAAGTTATATGTAAAAAATAATTTTACATATAAAATTATTTATTTATTTTACATATAAATAATTTTTTTTTTTCTTATAATTTTTTTTTTCCCTCAAGCACACCTTCCAGGCAAAGCAGAAAAACTGATCAGGGATTTTCTTTATTGATTGGATCTTGCCATTTGGCTCCAGAGATTGATTTCAGAAGAAAAAATATTACAACTTCAACTACTATCTCCGGAGGAAAAACAATATTGATTTTTCAAGAAATCCAAGGTTTTAGTGCTGAAAATTGACCAAAACAAAAAGAAAATTAGCTTGTTTTTAGGAGTATTGTGTACAGAGACATTCAGTAGAGTGCTAGGATGTATTTCAGGAATTTTGCATCAAAAATTACTTAATATTCTAACTCCAAAATCTCCTGTTTTTATTTCCTTAAAACTGTAGAATTTATATCTGTCCTCTTTGTGAACTAGTGAAAGAATATAGCAAAAAGAGCTGGAAGGGTTGCAAAAACCTCTTACATTTTAAGTTTCCTAAGACTGAACTTCAAGTTAACTCTATTTGTGAGTTAAAGAGTTTTATGAACGGATTTTAAAAATTAAGTATATCAGTATTAAAATTAACTGCTGAATTGTAGATCGTGCTAACTGAATTGTGTGAAAACCATGAAATTTCTTTTCCTTGAAAGCAATGTACACTATCTGATAACAAAAATGTCTAAAGTTTACAATTGTCTCCACATTATGAATAGTTTCTCCTTATTACTGAGATGCAGTACTCAGCCTTTCTGCCATAGCCCCCAAAATGTACATTTTGTGATCATATCCTGTTGTAATGCAATATTATCAGAGTGGAAAAAAGGAAAAATAAAACTGATTTTGTAGAAAAGTACCTGTGACAACCAGATAGAAATTCCACTAAGGCGAAGCCTGAGCAATTCTTCAAATTGTGACTGTACTTTTATTTTTTTAATAGTAATTGTTTAAATGTTACAAGGTAAGGATTTCATTAAGATTAAAAAAAAACAAAAACAAACCCAAAACCAACAGATGCCAACACTGGCCATTGGAATCTCAGCTTTATCTGAAATTTCCTTAGAGTTCTTTCGAGAAAATCCATAAAGTTCTCAATTTCCACACTGATTATATCTTACCAATTTTCTGAACAAAGGACTGAATATGTGTTAAGTTTTACCCCATGTTACATAGAAATTTATACAATAAGGAAACTTTTAAGGGGTTTTTTTTTGCTTAGTTGATGACAAACTTGCTATATGTAGATTTTGTGTTTACTTCACAAAAATGCTGGTCTGAAAATAACGCTGTACATGTACAGAATAAATTTTCTTAGACTTGCAACAAATATTTTGATTTTTATTCAAAAAGCACATTTGAATCATAGCCTGCTGTCATAATTAATATGATTACACATTAAGAACAAGATTTTTGTGGCATAGCATCCACTAACCTTTCTCTAAAATATAATATGCTCATTTTCACATTCTTCACAAAAAAATCTCTCAAAATAGAAATTTCAACCATGTTCCAGAAAGGCATCATTCAACTGAGAGCAAGCACGTATGAACACCTGCTCTTCCACACTGGAGAAGTCTCGGAGGCAAGAAAGGCTGTTGTGTGAATCCAAGGATTACTCAGCAATGCCTGCTGGTGTCTTGAGCAAACACATTAGTCTCTTGCTTAAAACAGATGCAGGTCACGTTCTCTGGGCCAACATGTGCAGACAAGACTGTTGAATTGCCATCTGTGCTTAATCTGTCACTGAAGAGCAAACAAGGCTGTTCCAGCCTTTCAAAGGAAATGCTGACTGGTAGGAACATGTGCAGCATTAAAAAGCCCTCCAGTCACAGGACTCTGTTCACTTATGCCTTCTGTTTGATTGCTTTCTTAATTAATTATTTGGCCAAGATGGCTATCTTAATCAGTATAGGCATTTATTTAAAAGATTAATTGCTAGAAAAATAAGGAAAAAATTCGCCTTGAAGTTTTTTGTTTTTTTTTTCCCAGTACACTACTGCAGTTATGTAATTTCTGGACATGTCTGTTCTAATTAGCCATCTTCTTCTTAAAATAGTCCTAGGTTTTTAAAACATGATTCTCTGAAATTACGTGCTTAGGGCTGTAAAAATGTACAAGAAGTACTTTCAAGTTACTTTAATATATTATCTAAGGGTTTTTTTTAGAGACAAATCACACCAAAGGATGGTTCCAGGAGGAATGTTCTGCCAAAACCATTAGTTTGCCAGTGGATTTTTTAGTCCTCTTTTCTACCATAGAGGCACTTCTGTGGATTAAAAGTAGATTTTACCTTGCCAAAATCTTTCTCTTCTCTGAAACTCTCCTATGTATATACAAATTCATGCAGCTCCCTCTATCTTATTTCCATCACCAAAGAAAGGATGTAATTTCACAAACCATATATTATGACTCAGCTACTGCAGCAACCAGAAAAATATATCAAATTACTTTCTCTCTAGGGGCAAGACATCACTTTGATAATTAGGCAAGATGGCAGAAAAAGCTGGTGGAAAGATCAAGACAAATCTGCATGCATTTTAAATAATATGGATGATGTGTATCTGTATAAAGTTCCACTGATATAAATGCCACTCTTACTAATATAGCCTGAAAATTAAGCTTGATGTGTTTCGGATTTTTGTAATTTATCTAGCAAACTACTCAGCTGCCTGCTGTCTTGGGCTGGGTGCTGAGGGCAGGGAGAAAAGATAAAATATTGCCAGGCAGTTTAGCTCCCCAGGCAGTTAAAGGGTCGTCCTTCCCATGAAGTCAGAGGAATAGTCAAATAATTTTGTTGCACCTTCTATTATGCCACAAACGTACAGCAAACAGGACAATTTGCCAGCCTTTAAAAAGTAAGCTTGGTTCTTTCCAAGAAAGAGGAAATATGAAGACAAAGACTTCTGAGAACAGATTATAATTTTTCTCTACCAGTACATGAAGTTCTCATAAATCTTCTGTGATCCCAGACATTTTCTGGCCAAGCACCCCTTTTTCTGAAAGTTACTGCTATATTTTGATTTGCCTCTGTCTCTTCAGGTAATCTATTTTAAGTAGGTTTTCTTTTACAAGTACAAGGTATCTCTAACCTTTATTTTGCTGAGGCTAAAAAGGAGAAAATTAAGCCCTAGAATGGTAAAACTGTTTTTTTAAAATCAAACTGCCAAACTCAGTGGCATTTTTCACAAGCTATTGGCATCATTCTAAACAAATCTCTCTTTTTCGGGCTGTGGGCATAAAATAATCACGGTACTTAATGAATTCAGGATGGTTTCATGCTCTCAGGCCCTATTCCATAGAGATAATGACATTAAAAAATCAATGTGTGGGGGTTTTTTAAAGTCTCCAAAACATTTCTGAAGTAGCTCTTATGCACCCTTTGTGGCATATCCAGCTAACATGGTAGTGAAATAGAATGGTCATTTTTAGCAATATTTTGGGGTAATGTGTGATGTAACTCGATCCTGTTCCTATAATTTAAGACAATTCAGTTTCTTAAAACTCCTGCTAATAAAAATGAAAAATTAATTGGAAACAAAACCGTAACATGTTCCATTTCGCTTTTAGTGGAATCTCTCCTCTGTCACCACTGTTCCTTTCTAAACAGTGACAATTTTTCATTGTGAACCTGAACTATGCTTTAATTTTGACAAACTGTGTTTTGGAGCAGGAAAATGCTCTGTTGGGCTCTCTGACTAGCTCTGCATACCAGAGACGAGCAGATGGAAAGCCTGTACTAACTCCCACCAGCAGTGAGATTCAGGGGGTTGATGCTTTTCACTTCCCAGGAAATTTTACTGGCTTCAAATTTTTCTCCTCCCACTCTCAACCCTCAATCCTCTTTGGGGTTTAAACCAGCCTTTTCTCTTGTTTTTTAGTTCTTGCTTCTCAGTAACAGTTAAAATCACTCCCCATCTGAAACAAGAGCTTGGATGACTCCTGGATACACAGATATTTTTATTTCTTTTGCAGCATGCATCCAGAGTTTTCTGAACAGTTTATGAGTGGATTAAAAATGTTGGCATATCCAGCAGCCTCAGCTAAAAGACTGCTGTTTTGTCTGCAGAGAAATCAAAGTTTAAATTTGATCAGCAACTCACTTATCACCATTCAGAATGCCAGGACTGAAGTAGAGATTGAAATTCAGGGTTTACATGGCTGAGGGCAGATTATTCATGCTTTCTTCAACTATTTTGTTTCTTAACCATTAAGGCTATTAAACTATTTAAGACTTGTCCAAAAATGACTGTCCCTTTCCTGTCCAAATAATGTAATGCCTGAGTGCCCAGGTGCCATTTGTTAGGGAAATTGAAAGGCTATTTTGAGTTTAATCTATTCCTTTCAGGCTGTAGTTGCTAGGTGTTAAAAGCTCTGCTGAACAGAGACGGCTTTCAGTGCCAAGAAAGAAAGCTCGGATCTGACAAAAAGCGACAATCACAAATAAAACCTATTTTGCTGCAAAGGGCCTGCCACTCTCGTGGTGACAAATACGTGTTCAAGTGACAGTGACGAAACGGCGCTGCTGCCCTGTTTGGCAGCTCCCGGGGCGCGGCGGAGCGCAGCCGCTGCCGGGCGGCCCCGCGGCCGGCGCTGCGCGGAGGCAGCGAGCGAGGCGCTGCTCCGGAGCCGACATAAGCTGCGGGAGCCATCGCATGCCCCCTTCCTTCCCCCCCTGCCTCTTCCTTCTCCGCCTGCCCCCTTCCTTCCCCGCCTGCCCCTTCCTTCCCCGCCTGCCCCTTCCTTCTCCGCCTGCCCCCTTCCTTCTCTGCCTGCCCCTTCCTTCCCCACCTTCCGCCTCCCTCCTCGGGATCCCGGGCGCGCAGCGCCGCCGGCCGGGAGCGGCCCCGCCTCGACAACCTCTGCGCTGCAATCGGGAGCAACGCGTTCTGAAATGCAAGAGCAAAATGTAGGGGCTGGAAATCACTCATATACAGAAGGAATAAAAGAAAACCCACCAAAAACTAACAACACAGCACCACAACAACTCTCCCCCAAGCCCACCACCTTTACCCTGTCTTCTTGTGTCGTCAGGCTGGCTCTGTAATTACTCTAGGATTTCCATCCAAATGTTTCCCATTCAAAAGGATTTAAAAAGATAATAGCAGATAATTTAAGCCACCGTTCTGAAGAAACTGTACAGTACTGGGACCTCAAATTTGTCATAGCTATCACAACCTGTCCAGTCCTCCTACTGAAAAAATAATAACTCATGGCTCTGTACAGCTTGTTCCTACTTAGATTACAAAAATTTTCTGTGGGCATCTGAAGTGGATAGGCAAATACTGTATCCTGCAAATATTTCCATAATGCATGTGTTAGTCTGCCAAAATGTTACAGTAATTTGGACTCTATTATGCCTCAGAAACCACCCTTTACTCCCAGCCATGCTGTGGATGAGGCATGGACTTCTGCTCAATGACCTAAAGAACCTATCTTACACTTTCAGGGCTGAAGATAATTTTTGTTTTCATTTGTGTCTGGTCCATGTTCTTAAAGTCCTGATGGGGGGTTGAAACGGATTTTTTTCAGGTATTTGAAGAGGTGGGGTGATTCCCATCACAGGTTTAGGTATGGAGAGTTTGGCACAGACCAAAGTTGTTTATTCCATGTGGTATCCTGTTGTGTTCTCAAAATTTGTTTTTATTCAGGTGTAATTTTGTGGGGGAACAATTATTTCATATATGTGCAGTTTTAATTGGTAGTTCACTAGTTTTTCTTGTTAAGCATTGCCCATTATTGGTTGTAATTGTCACAACAGTATCCTGTCTTCAGGTGTTTGTAACTGAGCTTGGACTGAAATGTTCCATCTTAGATATATTCTTCAGTTTTAGCCTTTGGGACACTTACAATCAAATTTACTTTAGCTGTTTCTGAGAATATGAAAAAGAGTCATGTCCCTGTTAAAAATCCTTGTGCTCCTTCTTTTTCAGCCTCCTGCACTTCCTCTGTCGGGCAAGAACTTGATGTTGAACTGAAGTATGACTTTTATTTTAGGGCACGCTTCTTCTGTTGCGAATGAAAAATACATCAGTATTTTTTCTTACATTTATGAGCCTTTAAAAAAAAAAAGTGCAGTTTAGTTATAGGATGTTTGCAAAGGTTTTACAGTTTGGCTGAAGATTCCACTTGCTCTGAGTACATGAGTGCTATCCACATGGGTACATGTACCAGCTTATATTCCAGGGCAGGGCTGAACGGGCTACAAAAGGATTTGGGCAGCTCTGATCCCTTGCGGGCTGATGAAAGCTTGGACTAAATTCAGAATAAGGAGCTCACTGATGTGCTGCTACCAACAAGAAAGTTTGAACCAGGAGGGGAGAAAAGTTGTCTCAAACAAGGAAAGGAAAGACATATAGATAGCAACAAAGTCTCTGAAGCTGCATTTGGATTTGAGGCCTTCTGACACAGCATAGCTTATTCCTATATAGCTCTGTCCCTTCCCACCCAAATATAGCCTCATCCAGACTGCTGGCTTTGAGTGGTTTTCAGCCCTTGCTGACTGCAGGTATTGTGTAGAAAAGCATTAGTTCATTCAGGTTAAAAAGATGCCAAGTCCATACTGGCATCTGCCCTACAGTGCCTTGTGCATTTTACTCTTCTCATGTAGACAAAGGCTTCTAGTGGTAGTGAGGTGGGAACAGAGAAAACACTGAACAGCTCAATCTGGGAATATTAGAGAAGATGATTGAATAAGGAGTCTAAACAAAAAACATAGGTTTGGGAGAAAGATGGCTTTAGAGAAAGTGTTTACCATGGATGAAAAGCTCCTGGATGGGGAAGGTTGGGACCTGAAAGTAATTTAATTGCAATCTTTGTAAACAACTATATCATTTTCAAATACTGGATACTTATCTCCTAAACATTTATCAAAGCAAGATGCCCAAATCTCTATTCTGACATAGCAATAACAGCAGTCAGACAGAATGGTAATCAGTCTGGGGCTTTGCAGTCCCAGATTAGATTTCATGGGTTTTGAAAGATGTTGCATTCTTGTGTTTTTGTAATGATATCAATACATAATAAAGCATAAATCATGTGGATTTATCTCATTTACCAAAAAACCTTAACTGAAACCAAATTTGCATTGTTTGGATTTCTTCTAAGCTTATCCTTAATGTTGCAGTTTCTTGAATCTATGTGACAAAATTTGTTTCATGTTTACATTTCAGATGTATATTCTAAGCTGTACCTCCCATTTAAACTGTAATTCCTGTGGGAATTTTATTGCTTTTTGAGAAGTTCATTGATGATCAGTAGGAAGGTAAATGCAAGGGAGAATTACTGTGTTCTCAGTTAATGGTATGGAACTGTTTTTTTTAGTGGAATTACAGATTTGCTAAAGTAGTGTTTTGCAATTAATCTATCCTGCTAAGGGACAAAAAATACAGCCAAGGTAAAGTGCTTACAGAATCACACAATTGCTGAGCCTGACATCCATTGGGAGATTGTGGAGCCAAACCCCAATGCTCAGAGCAAGGTCTGCTAGAACAGGTTGCCCAGGACAGGTCTTAAAGATGCAGAGATGGAGATGCCACAGCCTCTCTCGGCAATCTGTGTCAGTGTTTGACCACCCTCACTGAGGTGGTAAGTATGTCTCATATTTACATGAAATTGCTTATATTTCATTTTGTGCCCCTTGCTTCTGGTCACCACTTGGGCACCACTAAGAGGAATCTCCAACTCTGTATTCTCTACTGTCCTCCTTGGATGTCCACACATTCATGAGATCTGCCTCACCCTTTTGTGCTCTTTACCAAAATGCTAAACTAGTGGCTGCAAGGTTCTTCTCAGCTTTTATTTGGCCACTCCTTGCATGCAGTACCTAAAATGAAACACTGCTCAGCCTGATCCCTGGGCTCAGGCACATAAGACCATGGAAAGGAAGAGACATCACCTTGGTGGTCTATGATCTCCTCCCAAGGAGAAGGAGCAGAAAGGCGTCACTTGTTCTGCCAATATCCCATTCAGTAAATGAAGAATGAGTCTCTTGTCAGGCACCACTGCTAGGATATAAGGAGTAGTAAAAATGGTCTTGTTTCTTCATTAGTGTGCAATAGAGAGAAAGTACCAGGTCTGTGGGCTGCCATTAATGGAATTCCATAGCAATATTCTGTCAGGATCATTTACTAAATTGAGTACATATTTAATTATGTACAGTGAAAATATTAGTGATTTAGATTTTTGTGTAATGAGCTTTTATTATTGTGAACACCAAGCCGATCTTTACGCACCATCAGATATACCTATTAAGACACAGTTCACGATAAATTCCTGGTTTAGGAAGTGTGTATTGTGGGAGATAATAGGAAGTTTTATTTGGGAGGCCTTCTGATGATGAGCTACAAATTTAAAAGTATTTGGACAACTTGAAATTATTAGCTACTGGTTGTCTGGGGAACCTAAATTGTATTTTGATAAATTAGATAAATTCAAAATGTTGCCATAAAGTTAGGGTTGATTCATCCTCTTAGCTGTGAGAGCACTTTAGAGCAAACTCTTTCTCTAAAAAAGAGGGGGAGGGAAGGAAGATGCTGTTATTTTCTCTCAGCTATTGTTTTTCACTAGAAATTCATATGTGTAACTCATACCCTCTTGGGGTACCACTATAATCAATCAATCCCTTTAACAGAATTTACCCAGAATCTTTACTATTAAAGGAATATTTTCTACTTTCTGTCTTTTTGATTTCTCCAATTCACAGCAGTAAATTAAAAACCCACAATTTTTTCCTTATGCTCTTGAGATAAAATAATATTCCTGAACAGCTCTTCTCTAACAACTGTAGCTTCTTTTGTCAGAAGATGAAGATTTTAAAAGTGCAATAAGCTGTTTTTTCTTAGAAGCATTTCAGACAGAAATTCAATATTTAAATCATTCTCTGCCATATTATTGAGCAATACCCAGAGCTGTTTTTCCCAATCTATCACAAAAGCAGATGAAAGAGATGAAAAATTCAGATATTCAAATCTTGGGATTTAAACAATTTTATTTCTAGATTACAAGTACTTCTAAACGACTAATTTTTAAATATATACATAAATAATGGCAGAATTTTGAAGATAGGCATTTCAACCTTAGAACTTTTAAAGTTACAGAGTTTAAGAGTCTTATAAAGTTTTAGAGTGTTTTAAAACAATCTCCTGTGACCAGTACAGTGTCAGTGGTCCACCACTGAACTCAAAAAGATGACATACAACTTGTACACTGTGAATGGAGGAAATACTCTGTAATAATTTGAACTCATTTGACTGTGTATCAAAATGATACATATTTTGTACTAACTGTGGTGGAGTCATCTTTTCTAGTGCAATAACAAAAGAGAAAGAGAATCAGAAATTCCAGCTTTATAGGACTTTGGTATTGCATTGAGCAAAGAACTTTTGGGTTAAGAAGCCTTTTTTTTCCTGAATTTTGAATGCTAACTGATGTTGCTTGAAATATAAATTCAGCCATTACAAAATAAAATTAAATAAATTTGACAAATCTTTCTTATTCATAAAAGAAAATAAAGATGTTTATCTTAATCTTCAAACTGAAAAAACAGAAAGAAAATTTGAATAGGAACAGTCTGAATTAGAATGCGAAATACTCAAGAGCTACATTTGAAATGCCTTTGGGGAAGCTCTATTTTTTGTTCTCGTGATGCTGCAGTTCTTGTTAACCTTCCAACAGAATAGAATAGAATAGAATAGAATAGAATAGAATAGAATAGAATAGAATAGAATAGAATAGAATAGAATAGAATAGAATAGAATAGAATAGAATAGAATAGAATATTTTCAGTTGGAAGGGACCTGCAATGATCATCTAGTCCAGCAGCCTGACCATTCCAGGGCTGACCAAAAGTTAAGGCATATGGTTAATGCCATTGTCCAAATGACTCTTAAACACTGACAGGCCTGGTGCCTTGACCACCTCTCTAGGAAGCCTCTCAGTGTTTGACTGCCCTCCCAGTAAAGAAGTGCTTCTCTACGTTCTGGCTAAACCCTTCTGGCACAGAGTCGAACCGTTCCCATGCATCCTGTCACTGGATACCAGGGAAAAGAGACCAGCACCTCCCCCTCCTTGGAAAGTTGTAAAAAGCCTCACAGCCTCTTCTTCTTTGAATTAAACAAGCCCAAAATCCTCAGCCTTCCAGCCCTTTCCTCAACTTTGTTGCCCTCCTCTGGATGTATTCAAGGATCTCCACAACCTTCTCAAATTGTGGGGCCCAGGATTGCACGCAGTGCTCCAGGTAAGCCCACACTGAGTGCAGTGGGACAATCCTCTCTTTTTCCCAGCTGGTCATGCAGTGTTTGAGGCACCCCACGCCTTTTGCCCTCTAGGCTGACAGGGCTCACTCACTGCTGACCTGTGTCAAGCCTGCTGCCCACCAGCACCCACATATCCTTTCTTGCAGAGCTGCTACTCCAGCCACTCTTCTCCCAGTTTATACTTGTGTCCAGCATTACTCTTCATAGGAAAAGAATATGGCATTTGTATTTGTTAAATTTCGTCCTATTAATGATTGCCTAGTGCTGCAAGATCCCTTTTGATAAGCTAAACTTCTATGAAGGTTTTTATTGTCTTTCAAAGGCAAAAATATACCAAAAGGAGATGCTATAGGGAGACTCAAAACCTTACATTTATTCAAATTTTTAAAATTCATAATTAGTGAATTTGAAGTCATTTTTACAGACAGTAAAAAGATAGAAAATTACACTGATTGAGGAATAAATTTAGTAACATGATCTTCAATTAAGCAAGGGTTTGATAAGTCTAGCATAAACTTCTGCTCATTAGTTTATGGCACATCAAAGCTTTTCTTGCTTTACTGCCTCTGTCTTACTCCCTCTCTCTCTCTCAACACCACCCTATCTTATTACAGTCCAGGATATCATCTTGAGGGCTATGTCAGGTTATGGGAGCTAAAGACAAGGCCTTCTGCCAAATAAGAGATTTGCATCCTGCTAAGTGTTCAAGTTCTTCAAGTTCTAATGATTTAAGTTGGTTTCTATTAACTAGCAGTGAATAAGAGTGTGAAGGATGAAGACCAAAAAGTATTAAAGCATTAAAAATTATTTGGAGAAAAAAGCCCAAGAAGAAAAATAGAGCCACAGATCTAGGTAGGCATTTACTTTTATGAAGAATTCAAGAAATTTAAATATGTCTATTTATATATATAAATATATATAGTTGCTTTGCACAGAAAGCCTATCAACACCTACAGCAACTTTGTATTTAATATTGATTTTATTTATATTTTTTAGTGATTTGTTTCCCTAGAAGCATGAAAAATTTAATACTTGTATGACAAACTGAGTTTAAATCTTCTCTCAACTTAGACCAAAGTTGAAAAAGGCTTATGGCACTTCATTTTATCCTTGGCTACAAATATGAGGATCAGATCCACAGCCTTTCCCACTACCATTTTTCCTTCTCTCCATTTTAAATTCCTAGCCCACATTAGCATCATTCTCTGTCAAGCAGCTTCTTAAGCCAAGAGATCTGGCTGTTGGGAATACTGGTATATTTGTGATGGTTTCCATGGCTATAATTTCAGCCACTTTAAAAAGCAAAGCTGTGGCGTATCACCAAGGCTTTGCCTCTTCTTGGCATCTTCTAAAGGGAAAACTACATGAGCATTCATGACAGGTCAAGGTTCATAGTCTGTGATCTAAATGGGATTTTTTTGTTCTTTTTCTCTTATTTTTGTGATGCATTGAATTTGCTTGTATATATGCAAATGCACACTTCATTCATTGATAAACAGGTTGTAGTGTCTGTTTATAGCAAAAAGTATCTTTATCTATCAAGTACTCTCTTTGGTTTTTTTCTAATGCTCAAAAAAGCCTCCATTCTGATGTTGGCTGAAATACATGTTAGGATTTAAAAAAATTTCATCATCTAGTTATGCTTTCTTTTTTCAGTATAACATAATAACTTAAATATTACATTAATAATAATACATATATAATATAATAATAAAATATTGAATACTTTAGTATAACGTAAAAACCTTCCTGAATGGGATATATGTATCTGAGGGGAACAAAGGGTCTCTACAAATAAATCTCTAGGGTAGCAGTTTTGACCTCTTTGGCATATGCAATGCTAACCTTCTTCTGGTTCTTATTCTGCCAGGCCTCTCTCAGTGTATGTGAATCATTAGACAGTTGGCAGCAGGGTTAGAAGTGTACAAATATATATATTTATTTAGGGAGCTGAATGTCAAGCAGTTCCCTGCTCTTAATAGCTGATGATTTTACAAGTCAGTCACTTTCCTTGTGCTGTCACTCCGGTTTGGGTTTCACATGAGGTTGTCTTGGCACTTGCAGTCTTGGCAGGCAGGTTGTGTGCTCTCCTCTTCCTCTTCCGCCGATGTGCCTTCACCCTACTGATCTGTGGAAGGGAAAGCAGCTATCAGAGGGAAATCCTCATCTTCAGTGCTGCAGTCACTAACTTCTCCAGACACCTCCACTGCCGCTTCTCTTTCATCTGTGTGCTCGCGGTGGCCCATGAAGTACTGGTTGGTGTTGTGGGGCGTGCACATCCCCGGCAGGCGGTATCCTGCCAGGTTCATGGGCCGGAGGCGCGCTCTTGCCTCTCGCCGTATTGCTGCTGGCAAATGTGAGGTTGTGATCCAGCAGCGCTTCTTTGCGTTCCAGAGCAGCTCGCTCTTTTCATCACTGCCACCCTGCTCACCTGCCTGGTCTTGGTGGAGGGGCTCAGTGCATTGTAGCGGTTGGTGCTTCCAATTCCTGCTGCACTTGTGACCCTGCCATTGTGCCTTCCTAGGCTGCTTCTGCTGCGGTCCGTGCACAGGACTACTGTGCTGGCAACCCTGTCTCTCACAGCCATTTGAGGACGATGCACAGGGGATCTGCTCCATGAGGTCCTTCTCTCTCTTCTGTTGCCCTCGCTGGCTGTCTCCGTTAACGTGCCTTCCGCCCCTGTGCTTCCATTCCTACTGTTGTCTCCTGCCCCTGCCAGCCCTGTTGCTATACAGGAGCACAATGAGCATGTCTTTTGTCTGTGCTTGGTGGCCCTGCCATGGTCTCTTGGCCCTGTCCTCACCTTGCTGTGCCTTCTTGCACTGCCCAGCAGTGACGGCAGCCAGCAGCACGGCATGGCTGGGGGAGCGGTACGGGCGTTGGCTTTCCCTCCGCTGCGGCCTGGCCCCATGGGGGGTGCTTACCTGGCAGGCCGCTGAGGGAGCCTCTCCATGCTGACACCCTGCTGTCCTGCAGAGGCTTTTTGTGTGGGCACTCTGTGACAGACTGCCATGGCACCCTGCCTGGTGGAGGCAGCGGTGCTTGGCGGTGACATTGAGCTGGTGACAAGGGCACAGTCCATCAGTCAGTAGGGGCCCCTCCCGTGTGGGCCCTGCAGGCCCAGGCCAGGCCTTGCTGGAACAAATCTGATCTCTGGCCCTGATATCAATCACCAGCCCTGATACCATCACCAGCCCTGATACCATCACCAGCCCTGATACCAATCACCAGCCCTGATACCATCACCAGCCCTGATACCAATCACCAGCCCTGATACCATCACCAGCCCTGCTCTTGCTTCCCTCCAAACACCTCATGGCACTGAGGGAAAGTTGTCCTGGGCCCCTGGTGAAGAAGGGTGTGGAGGGACTAAATAGCTGTCATGAGCTGGCACAGAAAGTCAGCACCTTCACAAAGCCTTTCTCACCTTACTCCAGCCCTTTGTGTCAGCTGTTGAATGAACTCCTACTTTTTCAGTGTGGAAGGTAGAACAATAGATACCAGGCTTATCTCAAGATTAATTTTCTATACAAAGCATATTGGCATAACACCAGCTACAATTTGTAGCATCCTTCTTGTTGGCTTTTTGTGATACAGAATAAAAACTAATAAATCACAGAATTATGGAATCGTTTGGCCTGGATGGAATCTTAAAGATCCAACCTCCCTGCCATGCACAGACACATCTCCCACTAGACCAGGCTTCTCAAAAACCCCAGCCAGGCCTTGAACACTGCCAGGGATGGAACTAAATAAAATAAAAACTTAATTTTTTTTTATGTGTGTTTGTTCTGGTGAGAGAAAAAGCTTTATAGATGACTGCTATGTTGAAGAAAAGAGTGTCCTCATCCTCACCACACAAAGATAAGGATGGGTTTTTGGAGCTGTGTTTGTCTTTGGAAGTTAGCACATTTTGTGTTACTGGGAATAGGTGGGTATTTACTGTTTTAGTCTCCCTGTCCACCCACTGATACTGTCAGACCAGGCTTATGGTTTCATAGTAAGTGATGCATTTAGATCATATAGACCAGAAACTGTGTTTGCCTTTTGCTGAGAGATCTCATAAAGGACTCTGAATTTTTGTACTTAACAATTAGAGTGTCTGTATAGTATCATGCCCTGCAAAAAATTGTTCTGATGACATTTATAGTCTACTTCTTTAAATACAAAATTAAAAATTATAATTAAAAATGTATAAAATAATTGTTTGCAATATGCTATACAAAAAAAAAAAATTCCTCTTTTTTATTTTTTATTTATTTTCTAGGTTGATTTAAAAACCACAAACAAAATACCAAAGCCAACCAAATAACCCCCTCGACAAAAAAAAAGCAAACACATTTCACATGATCTTCCTTTGTTTTTATCATCAAAGAGTTTTCCATTCCTTCAGCTTTCATTAAAGATGAAAGGGAAAATGTGCATAGGGTCGAGTTTACCAAACAAGTAAAGACGAGTCTCATCTACCCTTAGTGTCAGGCTTTGGTATGATTTCAAGTGCCACTATTTATCAACACACGATGGCAGTAGCAGTCCATGAAATGAGTAGCTGACACTGTACATGAGTGAAACTAAATCTGCCTAAGGCCTTTTTTTCTAGAGATAGCTACAGTCTTTGCTTATGAATATTGACAGTTCTGAGCCCAGCTCCACAGAGAAATTAAAAAAAAAAAATGAAATTTCACAGTCTTTTCTTGATCAAAGTGACCCTGGATATTATCCCAGGTACAGTTTGTGATCCCAAACTCCATGTTAGAAGGGGTAAATCGGTATTTTCATTAACCATAATGACTTTTTGGAAAGCTTTCTGGCTTATAATGTTGATTATAGTAGGTTCTGCAGTCATTCTTTATCTCCTGGTCATTTTGGGGATCTCCTCAAATCAAAGATTTCTCTAGCAGCCCATTTAGCTTATAACACTCTCTTATCTGTGATCAATTTTGAGTTGGGTATCAAAAGTGCTTACTGGAGAGCCATATTGACTAAGCATATACTACTTTTTTCAAATTTCATTTTCACTTCAGTTTCATTGCATCAAGGGAAAGTCTTTTAGACATGTGGCTTAATCCTCACAATTATGAGTTTGATTTAATGTCATTACTTGTCTCCCTGTTGAACCCTGACAGCTTCAGCCTTTCTGCGGAACATGTCTTTGTGTATTTACTTTCAGCTGAGATATTTACAAGAAAATAGACATTTGACATCAACTCCCTGTAACTTAAAGTAATTACATGGTTGAGATTCTTGGGGATCTCCCAAGTTGAGTCTGTGGATGAAGGAGTGTTTGTACTGGTCAATGGATTGTGCTGCTGAGGTAACCCTGTATGCTTCCCAGCTCCAGAACTCAGCAGCAGAAATAGCTGCATCACTCCAAAAAGCCTAAGTTAACAGGACTTACTAAGAATCTTACCATCATTACAAAGATAAATTGTTGCTGCAAAAATATAGATAGATTATGGGAAGGTAATCTGGAGGAAAAATTCTGTTTTCTGAAGAAAACATGTTTTTTGGAATATTGCTAATACTTTTTCAATGAAAGAAGTAGAAAAATAGATGTATCTTTAAGAGAATAATATTTAATTAAAATAAAACCCAATAAATTATCAATTGTGCACACAATTTTATTTTTATTTCTTTATTACCATGTAAGAGTTAGACTTTAATATATAAAAATTATTTAAATTTAGACTTCATACATTAGATCTGAACAATTCAGCAAAAAATTTTGTATTTGCATTGTTTTTATAGTAAAGTATTTTTCTTGATATTGATAAATAACTTGCAGTTGGGTAGATAATGGATTTGTCTTTTAGCATTTCATCTGTTCAGTATCTCAGTAATAAATTCCAATATGAACAGAAATATTTCCCAAATAAATGATGTTTGTAAAAAATCATCTAGGTTGATGTAGCTTAGATGAGGTTACCAACTGGCAAGCGGGGTAGACACATGTATGCATAAGGTGTTTTGCTCAGGTTGATGGGATTTCCATCCAGCCTGATGTCTTCAAGAGCCCTACGCACATAAGTAAAATCTCTCCTTTTGCAGAAAGTATCTTCATGCAGCTCTTGAATGTTGTTGTTCTAAAAGAAAACAAGCAAACAACAAAGGAGCTATCAGAATAGTTACCTGAAAGTAATTTTTTACTCTGAAACACCATTTATGGATGTATTTTCAGTGTCTTGAGAGATACTTGCTTAAACTCAAGGGCTCAGATTGTGGCAGCAAGTCATCAACAGAGAAATCTTCCAAGCAGGGGAAAATTTCTTGGCCAATGCAAAACTTCAGAACTTAGTTACTCAAACCATGCAGCAGAGACAGGCTTTAAAGGAGGAGCCTGGTAGAAGCATAGAACATTTTCATTTCCAGATTATAGTGAAGAGCCATATTAAGACAAATTTGATCCATGATAGGCCAGTCCAAAAATCATAGAAACATAATTATCATCCTAACATCTTAATATCTTAATATTATAACACCTTTGCCTCAGCCTGCAAAGGTACAACTCTGTAATTTGATCTGTGACAATTTCTTTCCCCCTGGCCCTCTCACATTAGTTTAACTCACACCTGTATGTATACTGGCAAAATTGAATGCTTTTGGCTTTATTCCTTTGATTTAAATTACTCTTACATGCCTTATATTCACTGAGCTTCTATTCTTGAAGCTAAGCATTCTCAGCAATGAATTGCTGGAATACAGCATTGTCAGGAAACTGGGACTAAAAAGCTCATTACCTACAATGAGGGCCGAAAATTGTTTCCTTTTCCATTCCTTTGCTAGTGAAAAATTGGTGTGGACAAAGTCCTACTTACTAACTTTTTTCTGTAGCCCATAGCACTGAATATTTAATTTACAGGCACAAACAGGTGAAAATAAAGTCAGCTAGCAGGCAGAGAGTTTCAATGAATTTACTTTCTGAAAGATCAAGGTTAAATTATGTGAGGTACATTATATTACTTACTGAAAGGCTTTTTCTGTATGATGTAATAAGTAAAAACATCTGATAAACAAAACTGTAAATTGGTACAAGAGGAGATAAAGGGAAAGAAGCAGAGCTGGAAAAGGTTAAAAGGAAGGATTCAGGAAGAAACTATTAGATCATAGTAATTCTAGAATTTAATTTTTGAAAAATATTTTATTAAAAATTCTGAAAATGAATGCTTAGCTGAGCTAAATTTTACTTCTCTAAAAGACTGCAGTTACTAGTTAATTTTATGTTTCCCATAGCTTGTTTAGTCAAGTAAGAGCACTTTTGGATAAAAAGAAGAAACACTGCAAGACAAATATTTGCTCTTCTAAGTTCTGCATACGCTTTTGAGCATGATATAAAGAGCCATTTCTTTTGTAGCCTACCTGAAGATGAAGAGCTTGCAGGCTTTCAGGGAGTGGCAATGGAATGTGATCCAAGTTATTGTCAGTGATATAAAGATGCTGCAGTTCATCCAGATTCTAGAGGAATATGGAAAAAAACCAGGGAGAGACATATGAGAGACATATTTGAAAATCTCTGGCAAGTAAGTTTGAAATCTATCGCTGCAATGAGCACCACTGAATAGTGAAACATTTTGTTTCGGCATGATATGGTAAAAAGACAGAAATTCAAAGACAGTAATGAACTCTGATTTGCATAGGCTGAGAATGTTGCTGATAAGGGTTAGGTGTTCAGATTAAAATGAAGGGGGAAAATATTTTTCAAATATCTATGAAATTATTAAAGATGTAATTTTAATGATGATGTTTCCTTTCTTTTGTGAAGACCACTCAATTTTGCAGCAGTGTATTGTGGTGGAGCAAATTATAACTGTACAAGGAATGCCTGAGTTAAAAATACATTTCTCATTCCATTTCAAAAGGTAAATAATTTTCCCTTGACTTGTTGGAGGAATGAGTGCTTAGAAATCTGGCAGACACCATAGCTAGTCTGCTCACAGTGGCCTTTGAAAGGTCACAGGGATCAGAAGAAGTGCCTGAGGACTGGAGGTAAGCCTGTGTCACCCCATCTACAAAAAGGGCAAGGTGAATCTAGGGAACTACCATCCAGTCAGCTTCACCTCCATCCCTAGAAAGGTGATGAAGTGCCTCATTCCAGAGGCCATCTTCATCCCCAGGGATGATAAGAAGGTTATCAGGAGTAGCCAGCATGGTAAATCATGCTTCACCAACCTGATTGCCTTCTAAAATGAAGCAACTACCAGAATGGATGAGGGGAAAACACTGAATATTTTCTACCCTGACTTCAGCAAGGCTTTCAATGCTTTCTCTCATAGAATACTCTTAGCAAGCTCAGGAAGTGTGGACTGGAAGAGTGGAGAGTGAGGTGAATTGAGAACTGACTGAACAGCAGATCCTAGAAGGACATAATAATCAATGGCACAGTCTAGTGGGAGGTCTGCCACTAATGCTGTCCCTCAAGGTTCAGTGCTGGGCCCAGTATTGTTTAACATGTTCATCAATGACTTAGGTGGAGGGACAGATGCCTCCTCAGCAAGTTCACTGATGACACAAAACTGGGAGCAGTGGCTGATACCCTAGAGGGATGTGCAGCACTCCAGAAGGACCACAACTGTCTGGAGAGATAGGACGAGAAGAACCATCTGAAATTCAGCAAAGGCAAATTCAGGGTCCTGCACCAGCAGTACAGACTGGGGGCTGATCTGCTGGAAAGCAGCCCTGTAGAGAAGGACCTGTGGGTCCTCACGGGCAACAAGCTGTCCATGAGCCACCAGTGCCTTTGTGGCCAAGAAAGCCAACAGAGTCCTGGGGTATATTAGGAAGAGCATTGCCAGCATGTCAAGGGAGGTGATCCTGCCCCTCTACTCAGCCCCAGTGAGGCAGATCTGGGGTGCTGTGTCCACTTCTGGGCTCCTCAGGACAAGAGAGAGACATGGAGCTCCTTGACCAGGTCCATTTGGGGGCTACAAAGATGATTGGAGGGCTGGAGCATCCCTCTTATGAGAATAAGCCGCACTTTTAACCACATCCTCTGGAGACAGGGAGAAAATATTTTCCCATCAATGGAAACTTACTTTAAATGCCTCATTTGGTATCCCTCTGCGACCAAGCCTGTTCTTACTAATATCAATGAATGTTAAGGTAGATGGTAGCTCAGGGAGTTGCCTTATCCTATTGTCACGGAGCACCAACTCCTGAAGTTGGGGCAATCTTCGGAAGGCATCCTTGTGGATATCTGATATGAAGTTTGCAGTCAAATCAATCCTCTTTAAATGGTCTGGCAGAGAAATAAGATACAACAGACTTATAAGAATGTATTTCCTGAAATTTAAAAAAACCCCTGCCTGTGTCATTCTTTAGACATCTTTCAGTGAATGACTTCAAAGTTTAGTTTTAAGATTTCTGTGTGTTTTGGGATACTTATAAATTACTATCTTTTGGAAAAATGACACTTAAAGGGAAATAAACATATTTTCTACTACCTTGTTCCACAATTCTTTATTTCAACACTTTCCTATATGAAGAAATTTGATATATTGACTTCTTTATAAAATACACTCAAACAATTGTTTTTTTCCAATTAAAAAACCCCTAAAATTAAATTGAATATTTGGGGGGTTTATTACTTTTCTAAAGATGATTGCAAGTAACAGCAAAAAGATCAATGATCACTGTAATTTATAATAACTCAGAAGTTTGACAGAGAATCTGCATGTAATGTATGGACCTTCATGCTCCAAATTGCCAAAATACATGTGCATTTATGTGTAAAATTTACCATAATCAAACATTATATAAAATATTTCACTATATTTCTGGCTGATATAAGCCAGAAATAAACAAAATTAAGTTGATTTCAATAATGCTGCTGTCCATACTTAAGTTAGCAAAGTCATTTCTGCTGATCTTCTTGATTCTGTTATAGCGTGAATAGAAATAGGTGGTTTTCTTAGGCAATGGTGGAACAGCATGAAGCTCACGATCATCACAGTAGACTGTGGTCCCCAGGCATGTACACAAAAGGCAAGTGGGAAGACCTGTCAAGGAATTTAAAAGAAAACACTTTGTTAGAAAGGTCATGAATAAAACTCATACATAAATTGCTACAATAAAATGCTCACATAAGCACCTAATCATCAGTCTTTGTCTATGGTAAAGCTCGCTTCCCATTCTGCTTTGATTAGGAAATCATATAATTGCAGTGTTAAAGTGATTAAATTCTTTTTAAAATGAATTTATTTTTCTCCCTATGCCTAGAAGAACAATTAACTTGTTATAATAAATTGTTTCTCAGACTATAATAGACTATTTGGTGATAGCAACCAGCCAGAAGTTGATTTCCTTTTAAGCTAGCAGGTGTATACTTCCATCTAAATGGAGGAATAATAGCTGATGAATTATATTTTCCACGTAATCTGTCTCTCTGACACTCTCTTTCTCTCCTCACCCTCCATTTTTATATTTCTTTCTACCTCTCTCTCTCTCCCTCACATTTACTATTAAATAAAATCCATCCTATTGACTTTGGCATATGGTCTCATTTACACTTTTATTCAGGCAGAGGCATCCTTCTAACAATTTTAATAACTGGATTGTAACACTTGTGACACTGACTTTTTGATACATCTTTTATGACTATATTGTGAGTATACATTATGAGAATAAATCAGCATATCTGTTTATCAGTTTATAATCCCATAGAAATACTTTTCTGTTTCATGTTTTCCTTCTCCTTGTAGCAGATGGGGTGGTTTGCTCATGTTATTTATAGAATAGTAGGATAATTCAGGAATATGAAAATGTTTTTCTTGCAGATTAGTTTGTTCTCCAGGTCAGACGTGGCTACATGAGAGATGTGCCTTCTTAATCTGCCCCAATTACCTGCAGGTTATTGAGGTGACTTTTGGGGCAAGATTAAACAATCAGTAACCGGAGAACTCTTTTATTTTTATGTGATAATCTCTACTTGGACATCCAGGAATACAATTTCCCTAGAGATAGGAGTCTTTTCATGCCTTCCCAAAGTTTTCTCCACAGGACAGATTAAATTGGTTACAGAGACTAGGTCTGATACAGGGAAAAAATTATTCACACCTTGAATTATTCTGGCAAATCTAGACCTAAATGAATATTGAGTCAAGGATGGCTGATGTTTTTTCATAATATTGCAACATAGTACCATAGTATGGGGAAAGGGTTTCACTCTGTCCTATTTTTGATCTTGAAGGAGTGGTATTTTCCACCTGTGTCTGGTGGACACTGATAAAAAACAGAGGTAGGGGAAGAATTCAAAAAGATATCAACAAGAAAAATTAGTTTGGCTTAATGTTACTGAGCCTTGTAGTCTTTTATTTAGTACCAGGCCAATAGCAGCAACATCTGACAGGAAAATATGCTTCTAAAATAAAGGAAGACAAAAGAAAAATCTGATTTGATACATTACTGTCTTGAGCATTTCTTTAGTTGATGAGCTACTTGATTTTCATTCAGTACTCAAAAATGCTGACAGAGGCAGAATTAATCATATAGAATATTTACAGGATATAATGTAACATCTTCTAATTTTCAAAATTGAAAAAAAAAAAGTATGGACCTCCTTTTTTTTTTTTTTTCTGGAATCTCCTTGGAAGTTCTCATTCCATTTTTATTTGTTTTGACAGTGTATGTTTTTGCCTGGTCAAGCTCACTTCTTGTATGGACCAAAATAAGACTATGAATTATTAACTTCACTGAATACACAAATTTGGAAGCAGGAACTCTGGGGTTTATGTTTGGGGTTTTTTTGTTTTTTTGGTTTTTTTTTCATTTTTCTTCTGTGGAACTCAGCTGTAGAATAGTATAAAGCATAGTAGAAAGTAGGATTTTCCTGTTACTGTTTGTTGATCACCATACAACACAAAGATCCCTCACAGGAATTGATAACTCCAGTGATCTTTACCTACTGTAATTTAGAGGAGCTTTTGACAAATGCCAAAAGTTAGCAGTGCAAAATTTATGTGGGAGAGGGACAGATTGTATTTTGCAACTTTAATTCCCCTGCAAGATTTATGAAGTTCTTATTTCACTATAGATAGTCAGAAGAACTGAAAATTGTTTCCACTAAAAAGTTCTAAGTAGCTCCCTTTCCTTAAGTTTTTCAGTTTATAGCTTTCATGGTCAAAAATTCTTCAACATTTTAATTATACTTTGTATTAACACATTTATAAAAAACATGTAGCAAATCATTATAAGCAAAGACAGTTGATAATGATATTGAAGACATATAGATTTCTAAGACTGAAAGACAAGTACTGGTAGCATTGCCAAACATCAGCAAATTTTCAAGTTGTAAATCTTCTGAAACAACTGGCACAGTTGTTTTCATAGTGAAGTAGTATGGAAACCTTTTGACTAGGCACCTATCTGACTTTGGAGGAGGAACCAAGATAGATCTTTCTTCAGTAAGAGACATACAGAAACTATGTGCTTCATTTTCAGTAAAAAAAAATAAAATGGGCTTGCTCAAAATCAAGACTACACACAAAAATATTTCTCTTTCCTACTAACCATCTTGAGTCTGGGGTCCAAGAACCCCTGACCCCTGTGCTGAAGACCCATCAATTAATTTTGGTGTTGATGCTTCATCCTCGGTTTCTTCTGTCAGTGGTGCAGAAGAATAACTCTCTTGAATTACAGATTGTAGTTTTGTCCCAATATCTGTCTAGGAGAAATTGAAAGGAATTGTTACTGTTTACTTCCCTTGGAAGCTGTTTCTCTTGCAGTTATTCATATTCTTCCACTAGAGGTCATATATTTTCTGAGATTTAGTGCTGGAGATGCATTTTATCCAGGAGCTATGATGAATTCTGATCATCTATAAACAATTCATGAAAATCCAACATACTTGTTCACTTTTTGTCTGTGTTTTGTGTGTTTTTAATGTATGTGCACATGCACATACATCATTACTGAAAATATATACTAGCAAAATTATTTTTCCATATTTATTTAAAGATAAATTAGATTTGTGATAAAAATTGATAAATTGTATATAAAAAAGGAAAATTTGCTATAAAATATCAAAAAGGGGCAGTTAATTTACCATGAAATTGTAAATTGTACCATCATACATCCAAATCCAATATAGGTGTGCAGGCTCTGCTTAGAACACTAACGTGATTTTAAAATATTACAAAATGATTCTGAACATGGTTTAAAAATATTACTAAAAAATTCTGAACTACAGCTTCACATTCAACTTTCTAATATGTTAAAGACTCTAGTTAACTTCATTCATTGGTAGCTGTATTATGTAGTATGAAAAAATTGTTATAGATAAAAATATTAGATAAAACCTTGGTTTTAAAACACTTACAAAATTTGAAAGATCCTTGCATGGAACTAGAAAACTTATTTTTTTGTCCTTCAATCAACATAACTAATCAAAGCATTTTCATCTGTCAGGTTACCTCTAATTCTAAAAATGCATTCTGTTGATTTTCTTGTATGACAATTCAGGATAAAAATTAAGATATAGCAATTTTCTTGTATCACATCACCGCTCATAAATAGGGTATTTCAGACTTGCCAGGTTTGTTGCAGAGAGGTCTATGTTAGCAAAAAGGCAGAGTTGCTTTTAGCAGTCACCCAGACAGTTGTGTGATCTTTGCAAGTTACTTTCCCAGTGTATCTTCATTTCCCCATGTGTAATAACATTGTTCAACAGAGCCAGAGCCCCTTTTGAAAGTTCACTCCTTATTTAAATCTAAAACAATTAATTAGTATCATTATAGGGTTTTGCACATCTGAGGTGTTGTTTAAAATGTAGGTAATTGTGGAGACCCTGGGGGGCATCCCCTAGTTTAGGGGACAGAAGAATCTTCCCCCAAAAAGCTGTTAGACCCTTGGCTCCTACCCCTGTTCCCATGTCCCTGAGCCACTCCCTCCTTATTCCCTGATTTGCCCTCATCTTTGTACTACCTCAAGACCAGGTTCAAGACCAGGTTCACCCCCTGCCCCTCGGATAGAGAGAAACCCAGACCCTCCATGTGTGTGCCTGGGACCTGAACATCTTACTGGGTAGCTGAATAAAGCATCTGTGGATGCCATGCAAAGGCCCTTTGTGCTTCCGTACCCTGGGCTTTCCTAGCAGCAATTCAGTCTGCAACAGGTAATGCATTTAATTCTGTGGGTGCTGCACCCCTGTGCTGCAGTTAGCACTCCTTATCTCTTTCTAAGACACAGCCAAATATAGGAATTTCATCACAGTATCATTATTCCAAGTGCAAAGGTACCAAAGCACAAAATTCTGCAGCTTTCTAGCACAACACCACCACAAAACTGAATCCTGAGTCTTTCATCTGATCAAGCATCTCCTTTTTTGACACCATCCCACAGCTACTTTCTTTTCTGTCTTCATGAAGAACCAGTCGTTGAAATCAATCACAGTAGTGTTCATAAATTATAATTGTAAAAGACAGGTAAAAAATAATTGACTGGCCAAATAGTTAGAATTTTTGAAATTTGATTTTGTATGTAGACTATAGAAGTTAAAGGAACTGAAACACCTAACATCTGGATTCCAAGCACAAGCAAATAGTTGCTGTGTTTGATCCCTATTTGAATCTTTTTGTATGTATATATATGTATGTTTAATATGTAACCAGCAGCTTGAGGGATGTGATTCTGCCCTTCTACTCTGTTCTTGTGGGACCCCACCTGCATCCAGCACTGGAGTATCCAGCACAAGGAGGACATAGGCCTGTGTAGAGCAAGTCCAGAGGAGAGTCAAGAAGATGAAGACAGGCTGAGAGAGTTGGGGTTGTCCACCCCAGAGAAAAGTAGATTTTCAGTGCCTAAAAGGGACCTACAAGAAAGCTGGAGAGAGACTTTTTAGAAGGACATGTAGTGATAGGACAAGGGGGAATGGCTTGAAGCTGAAAATTTTATATATTATTAAATTCTTTACTGAGAGGGTGGTGAGGCATTGGAAATGGTTCCCCATAGAAGTTATGGATTCCCTTTCTCAAGGCAAGGTTGGATGGGGCTTTGAGCAACCTGGGCTAGTTCAAAGTGTCCCTGTACATGGTGGGGGCGTGGGAAGTAGAAGATCTTGGTCCCTTCCAACACAAACAATTCTATGATTCTATGAACTGTGAAAATTTCAGAAAAAAAACACTTTACATCTCATAATAGACTATCTTGCAGCATAGCTATATATAATTACAAGCAGTATTAAACATTATGATCCTGGATTGCCTTAGAACATCTAAATAACTACCTAAAGTCTAATTTTTTTGTACATAAATAATTTGGTTTAGGTTATATAATGGCAATAATTTCAAATATATTATATCAATTTGTGGGAGCTCAGCACATCACTCCTGATGTCCAGAGCTACCGAGAGAACCCTTGGGGGGCTCGGGAGCCTTGGAATGTTGCCAAAAGCACTTGGTGGCTTGATTTTGATCCATCTAGGGATGTGCCACCGATGTATGAGGAGATGGAACCTGTGGGAATTACTCGGGTGTGAATGGTGAAGGGAAAACATAGTTATAGGGTAAATTACAGATTTTGGGGTTTTGGTACAGGGGGGTTGTGGAGACAAGATGGAGGAATCAGGGCGTGTCACCAGGCTCTTCTTTCTTCTTGTCTTCCATCTTCTGTTGTGGTGTTGGCACTTGTGGATTGGTCTGGGGTGAGGGTGTACCTGGTGACGAGGGTGATAGGTATTGGGGATAAAAGGTAAATATGATATACGTAGTTTTTGTTATAAAAGATGTGCCTGCCTTGGGGAAGGTCAGAGTGCCTTTGGCTGCCGTGCTGGTCAGATCCCGGTCGGGCAGAGAAGGGACTTTGTAGATAAGATATAATAAACAATTCTGAAGACTGAAAAACCCTGGAGTCCAGACTCATCTTTTGAGACCCAGCCTGCCAGAACCATCCTAAGCGTGTGTGGGAGCAGAGACGAACAGCCGAACTCCATATCAATTAGTTTCACTGAAGACAGAGAACATGAAAGCGATAAAAAAACAGTAAGTACTCTGAACCACACAGGCTCAGATTTTGACTAAGAACATTTTAGGTTTCCTGTATATTCTTTCATTGTAGTCTACTAAGCTACAGATGCTATTACTAATTAGAGTTTATGGATAAAACACAGTTGTAAAGTTCACAAAATGCAAGGTGATCAAATGAGCAAAATGACCTTCCGCTTAACTGAGTAACTTGAGTTGATGTAAGTGAAAGGATGTACCTTGCTCTTTTGTGCAGACAAATACACAGTGTTACCATCTGCAGCACTGACAGTAGACAGCTTAACCAGGAATGGACTTGGGGACAAATCAAAAGAAGGCTTTGGGAACAAAGGAAATGGGACAGATGTTCTCCGAATGGAGGAAGCCTAGAGGGGGAGATACATTCCAGACTTTTATTGACCCAGGTTAGTGCTGCACTAAAGTTCTTGCACATGCTGTCTACTTCTTCACCAGATTTGTAGAAATCAGATAAGAATCCCTCTTCTGAACTTTGGAATTAAATCCAGAGATTTGAGATCCGTTAATGTCTTTATATGCAACTTTTGTTCTACTGAAAGTAATATTCTGAAGAAAAGTATTTTCAATATAGGCTTTGTGAATAGGCTTCAGACCAAAGATAATTTTCCTTTCACGTGTTATGGGCTTTGGGTCATCTACACTGACTGCCACCTCCCTGCATATTTGGGGCATGATTTATGGAACTCACTCTCTTGGGATTTGTTATTTACTTTATGATTTCTGATGGTTCTTAGTTGATTAATCACTGCAGCTGTTGGGTAGCAAAGTGGAGGTGTTAACCTCTAGTACTTCCATTTCTACATTTTTATCTCTTTCTTACTGTAGGATGTTTCCTAGATTTGCAGATATACAGTTGAAAGTCTCCCAGCAGTTTCCCTGCAAATGCTCTATGTCTGGGGTTTAAGGAAACTGTTCCAAATAGTTAGCTTTATCTCTTCAGTGTTCTGCAGTTGTGTCATAAGAAAATAAAAATCATTGATGTTAACTTGATGATGTTGCAATTTTTATACTTGCAACAGAGTTCATTGATATACAGTGTTATACATTGATATATAGTGTTTTACATACCAGACTCAGAGCATGAGCAGTATTTCCTTGCTGTACATAACTTGGACTTGAACCAGTGACCTAAAGGTAAAAGTCTGTTTCCAATTATTGGTCATCTGATCCATGCAGCTTTGTATCTTTTAAATGTTTGATAAATCATGCAAGATTGTAACAAGACAAAGATGTTTCTTGGACTATATGCTGTACAGAATAATCCCTCATTTTCCAGATGTGTGTTTATTTTTGGCAACTGGACTTTAATTTAAAAAAATTGATACATTAATGATTGTATATCACTTAATGGCATTATTTTCCATAGGATTTTTTGGAGGGAGGTGGGAGCCTGCAATTAGGCAGGGAGTGGACTTTTATTTCATCTGGTACTTTAAGAAATATTCTTTGTGAAAAATCACAAAGCAGGAAGAACGTTGTAGAGAAATATAATAAAGTGTGTTTGCCAATATCTACAGGTCTTCAAATCTGCCTTCCAAGACAGTTTTAATACACAGCATAAGAAAAAACAGAAGGGATATCACATCACTTATCTTTAGCCATCTATGTGGTTAATAGTTACCCTACTCTGTCTTTGGAATCAATCAAGAGATTTTGAGAATACCAGTGCAGATTAGTCCCAGAGCATGGCAAAGGACAGTGATATCTTTCCTGAGTCTGCATGCAGTATCTGCTTTTCCCCCATCCTATATTTATCCAATGAAAGTTCTTAGCGTGGCTGGCCAATTCAGAGGCACTTTCAGACCAGAAAGTTACAAAAGTCAAGAATGCAGAAATCAGAACACATCAGTAAGTGATAAAATGCAATTGGTAAAATCCAACTTGCTACTTTCCGCCCATAGGCTGGTCATTTAGTTTATATTAGCATCACTTCACAGTCAGTATAGAATGAGACAAAACTTCTGAAAGGCAGCTCCAGACATTGCCTACAGAAATTCCTTTTAGGGTGGGCTCTTTAAGTATCTATATATCACCAATGACAGTAAAAGAGGTGAGACAAACAAAAGACTAGGAGCGACTCAGAAGTTTATTTAATGTGTCTTTTTTATGTGTCTATTTTATGTCTACATCTCTTAGCATCAAAGCTGATGTATTACATGTGATAAGTTTAAATCCACTGGAGAATTCTGAAGTGTGTTCTGTTTCAGTGTTTCTTTTACTGCAAAAAATGCATTTAATACACAAATAAAAATTCAAAACTTAAAAATAGGCATTTTAGCCTTGAAGAGGCAGTTGTTCCACACACTGACCCATCAAAAGGAACTGGTTTCTCCCATAGCTGTTTTGAAACTAACAAAGGCTTACAAGAAAATATCTAATTATGGTAGAAGTAATTCATAGAATCACAGAATGGTTTGGGTTAAAAATCATCTATTTCCAACCCCCTTGCCACAGGCAGGGAGGTTTGCTTTCCTATCCAAAAGTGGCCTAAATTTGTCTTGTAATTTGCATTTACAGACTTCTTTTCTCCTATTGTTCTATCTTAAAAAGAAATGGAATTGTTAGTCACTGCAGACTAGTGAACAACAAGAGCTGTAGTCAAAACCTTTCGGAAAAACTAGAATAATTCCTATTCAGGGATAAAGCTTCAAATTATTAGTTTGATTCTCTGATCAGCTATGTGACCATCTGACTTATACATTACTTGTACCAATTAATAGAGTTTTAAAAAATTTATGTGATATTCTGAAAAGTCATTGAATATCCACTTTGAAGTCTCTTATTTAATCAGACACCAACCACAAAGGCAGGAACAGCAGTGTGAGCCTCTATCATCTCTGCAGTGAGATAGAGTGAGTTCTTGCTCAAGCATGGCTCCTCTTCACATGTCTTATGACAAAGGAGAGATTGTTTGTGTTTGTGTATATGCACACAGACATGAGCAAATGTGTGTGTGGAACTCAAGTTCTGAACTCTGTGCATGCACCAAAATGCCCTATTATTTGTTTGATTCAAATTCAACAAGCTATCAAGTAATGCTAATCGAATTGCATCAAATATTAGACTTTCACTGTTTCTTTCTGAATATTTTGTGGATCATATTTTACAGCTCACCTCTTTTGTGTAAACAGACCCAGACCAACCTGTATTTAACTCCCTTACTTTTCTGCTTATTCAGTGCTAAGAAAACCATTCTTAATTAAGTGCTCCTTTGCTTTTCAGCCTCACTGATAGCCTATCATAGCAATGAAAATATTTTTCTGATGCTCCTATATTTTTGCTTCTTATTTTTCTTAGTTTTTACTACCTAAAGAAAAATTGACTGATTATATTTAACAGGCACTATGATAAAATTGCAGTGCCATTTTATTAGGCATTAGTAGCTGATGTACATAAGAATCTCTCTCCACAATTTGTTTTTCTCACACATTTTCCAAACAAAGTTTTAGTTTCAAAGAGGGAAAAAGTGAGAAGCTCACACAATAATTCCCTTGAGAGTCTGGCTTGATTCTATTCATTTTAAAGAAGGAAATCTCTCTTTGTATATGCTTTCAGAGAAGTTGGGAGACCCAGTCTTGACTGTGGCCTCTGGACTCTATCATGATATAAATATTAATTCAAAATACTAATGAACTGTAAAGAAAAGAGGAGATACATCAGCTCATGTTTATACTGTTACTGTCTGTTTCAGAAGATAAATCCAACACAAAGCTTGTACACTTATGGTGACATTTCTTTGCTGTAGCTTTCTCCTTGAGGACCTTCAAATTCTTTCCTTGATAATAGACTTGTCTGTTACACTGCCCTTTTCTATCTATTATCTGTGAAAGAGTTGATTCTGCTATCTTAATGTCTGTATGCACAATTTATTTCTGAGTGATACATAACTTCAAGTTTTACCAGTAGTAATTTCCATTTGGATGCAAAGCATTAGCTAGGTCTTCTGTGTCTCACTAACCTGGGATCTTGGAAACCATAGATTTTATAATCTATAATGTCACCTAACACGTGACAATGCATAGCTTCGATTGAGGATTCAGTACAATTCTCACAAGTAATTCACAGCTACAATTACTTTCCCCATGCAAATATTTGCATTAAAAAAAATATTCCATGTATAGATTACTAACTTTTCCCAACCTTAAGATAATTTCAGAATCTATGACAAAATAGACTTCAAGTGAAGAACATCAAGACCCATTATCTAGAAGTGTTTTCAGAAAAATATTTTCAATCCAATGGAGTGTGTGTGTATATACACACATACACTCTACACAAGAAACTAATTCCAGAGTATGAGAATTAGCAAAGTCACAAACTTGGACTCAGTCACCTTTACTTAATTGCATTAAGAGTATAAATTCTCACGCTAAGCCTGAAACACATGTCTAGGGTTCATCAAAAGTTATTTGAGGAATATAGGTGTATGGGCTGGAATGAACTTTCCCCATGGCATTCCTCAATGCTGTGCTTTGTGTTTTCAGCTGAAAAGGTGTTGATAATGCACCAGTGCTCAGTGACTGCTGAGCAGTGCTGGCACAGCACCAAGGCTGTCTCTCCAACATTCCCCTCTCACCAGTAGGGCAGGGGGGGTCAAGATCTCAGGAGGGGATATAACCAGGACAGGTGACCCAAGCTGAGCAAAGGGATATTCATCAATATGGCACCTGGTCAGCAATAAGAGCTGAGAGAAAGGAGGCAGTGATGGTAGGAGGTGGGCTTTATTATTAAGGTGTTTGTCATCAGGAGCAGCTGGTACATGTACTCAACTCCTACTTCCCTGGAAATGTTTGGCCATCACTTGATGATGGGAAGTAGGGGATAAATCCGTCGTTTTCCTTTGCTTCTGCAATGCAACCTTTGTTTTTCTTCATTAAACTGCCTATGTGTCAACTCCCAAGTTTTTAACCTCAATTTCTTTCCCTGTCTGTCTGAGAAGGGGGAGTGAGAAAGCATTTTGGTGGTCACCTTATTGGCTAGCTAAGATCAACCCACCTCAACAGATATCCAAAGAGAATGACTCATACTTGTCTTGGAGCATGGTATTGGGATGCCAAGCCTAATTTTTAAGATAGAATGAGTGGAAAGAATCCCTTTGTAATTATCTTCAGGTCCTTCCACAATTTGGTGATTACACATCAAATGTATGATTACAGTACCTAATAGTCTGGAAAAGGACAGGTTGACACAGGTGCTTTTGTTTAACTCCTTGAGGTGCACAGGTTAATTTTTACTTCAATTCACATTGAAATTATCAGGAGTGGCATCTGAATGCATCTGAGGTACGAGAACTTGTCAGTTTGCTGGACCTTCTGCCAATCAGTTGGATATACAACCTTGCTAAAGTTTGCATTTTTGCCAATGAGTGTAAAAATGGATTAAACAGAATGGCTTCTATTTGCACATAACTGCATTTTCAAATCTTAAATTGAAGACAGCAACAACAGAAAATGCTATCTGAGTTTTTTTCTCCACTTCTTCAACAGCCTGACTACATGATTCAGAGCTCTCTAAATGGAAATTCAAGTCTTAAAGAGTTACTGCACACAGGCTAGATCTGTTAAAGGCCTGCTGGTTGTTTGGGTCTCTGTGGTATTGCTCATCATGTAAACTATGCATAATAAAAACTAACCTGTGACCTTGAATAAATATTTTACACATAGATCCACTTGTGTTGTTCACATCCTTATGATAACAAGATTTTAAGCAGTAAAGTCATAACCACAATCAAGAAATCAAACATATTCTGCTTAAAACTTGGGTGACATCAGTAATATCAGTGATTAAAATATAACTTGCAAGACTGACATGCCCTATCAAATAGTACACTGACACGTCTATAAAATTTTCTTGATTTTCTAGTGATTTCAGTGCACTCACCACTCATATCTCCTGGGGTATGGGGAACTATGAATGCTTAGGATTCTCTTGGGTGGTACATGGTATTAGGAATGTAAGCAAAAAAAAGATTTTTGGCTAAACATCTATGAAAAAAAGGCTCTCACAGTGAGGTCCATCCATATGCAAAACAAAACTCTGTTCAACTGCTGTGTTGGATGAACTTTACCTGATGAATTTTAAAAAGGTTGTCAGAAGAGCTCACTAATGGAAGATAATCCTGCTCTGGAAAAGAAGCTTACCACTTTACCCTGACTCTGCCTATTCCATGCCTTCTCAAAAAAAACAATCTGTGTTGGCATTTCATATCTTTTCCTGTCATCCTGAATTACATCAGTCATCCTGAATTTCCTTTTGGTTGGAAAAGATCATCAAAGCCTTGCTTTATCTCTGTCCTTCACTCAGAAACTTGGAAAGGGCCACCTCATGTTTTGGTGCTACAGGACCTCACAGAGAGAGCACAGCACAGGAGAATCCCACCTACCATTAAATATATTGCTAAGAAATCTGTTGTTGAATGAGAAAAACTCAGCGATGAAGCACATTCAAAATAACTTCTCCCTTTTCTGGGAAGGAAGTAATTTCTGTTGGAATGATAAAGGCTTCATTTCTAAGAGCAAAGAGAAACAGAAACTGTGGTTTATTAATCAATGTGAAATAGAGCACAGCGACTAAAATTGGTAGTACTTTATCAAGAAAGTGAGCTCAAACAGAATCAAGTAGAGCACAAGAGTGGCACAAGGGAAACAGGCCAAAGGCAAGGTACGTTCCTTGCAGAAAAGTTCTTCTCAATCCCTCTTAGACTGAAAATTTATTTCCTACAAATTATAAGGTTCTGATCTTAGTGCTAACTTTAAGATTATTTTTATCTCTTCAGTTCTCCTGTTTTGGAATATAGTTATTCTTAAATTGTCTCTGTCCTTTGATTTCAAAGTTGTTATCCAATTTCTGTCTCATATTGATGAAAGAATAGCTGCTGTCCCTCCTGCTGTAATCATGAATCTTTCAAAGGATTGTATTTTCATGAACTATGCATTGTTATGTGAAAAAGCACTAAAACATTATGTATAAAGATACCATGTTATTTAAATGTTATAGTTTTTACTCAACTTTTATCACACACAATCCTGAATCACAGAGTGCTTATGTTACCTTCAGGTAACATAATGTCTAATCAGCTGGGTGAGAAAAAATAATTAATGTAGCCTTTCAGTAATTGTAAGAAATAAAGGATTATAGAAGAGGAAGGAAACATTTAAGTCAAGAAGTGGAGTCCCTTGCTTTTATAGGCAACATATCTTACCCTCTTGTACTGTATCAGAATTTCAACAGGTTATTTTCAGTAATTTTTTTTACTTTCCTGTGTTTAAATTCAAATGCTTTCCCTTTCTTCTTTTCTTCTTTCTGCCACTTTCCTAGCAGCAAGAGAAAACATTAGCATTTATAGCCTGACACACTTGTAGTGAACATAAACCTAAGGAAACGGCATTTTGCAACCTTATTTAATGGGAAATGCTGGAAATCCTGTCTTAACTGCCTCCATGCATCACCTAGACAGATAAATTACAATGATGATCTCCAACAGAATTTGGGGAATTGCATGGAGACCTGAGGAAAGCATAGTACCTTTTACCTATCCTTAAAGATTACCACAAATAAAACCCAGAAAAATTAGAATATATTTTGGCTGTGTTTGTAGGTTAGAGAAAAAGTAAATGAACTGCAAAGGCAATAGAAACCACATGAGAATATTTGTCAGATAAGTATTTTCATGGCAAATAAAAACCGATCAGTAACTACTGCATTTCTGCACTTTGGAAAGACAGAATAAATTAAGTTCTAATTACCTCTACTTGGTCAGACTGCTTGTTTCCATCATAGGCAAATGGATGAGGCAGCTCTCCAAGTGGTATGTCATAGAACTCAGAATCATAAATTATGGTATCACGGATAGGGGCAGCTACAACTGACTCAAAGATAAAAAATCCCAGGAAAACATTTACAAAGGTCTGCATTCTGTTTCTTTTCTGAAAGAGAAGAAAATGGACAGATGGTAGGTACTCTGGTGTTGACAAGGAAACTATGAACAATTAAATGTCACAAATACAGTACTTATATATAAAGCCCACAATATTTCTGATGAATAATTAACATTTATTTATGGTGACTCAGTATTTTAATCTGGTTTTCTTCATGAAGAGTCTCTGGAGCTGAGAATTCTTCATACTGCTTTGTCCATATTCATAGTCATATAATTTAGAAAAGACCTATGGAATTTTATTGATGTAAAAATAAACATCTGAATGATATTTTTACCCTTTCATCTAACTTCACCTATTTTCATTGCAATCAGATATGAACTTTTGAGAAACTAGAGAAAAGGTAAATTATTATATTACTTGTCTCTATCACAATAAATAATCTTTTGGAATGTACAACAATGTAATAGTATATCTCTCCTCCATCATAAAAACCACTAAACAGAATGAAACAAAGAAACCAACCTGTTGGAAAACATTAGGAACTCTGTCATTTCTGGATAAGCATAATCAAAACACTTTTCACCCATTAGTTGTTTTATCAGAACATAATTTTACTTGGTGTGGCATATCTGGACCACACTTTTGCCAAGGTCTTGGGAGCAAAATAAAAAATAATATGTTGCCCCATGGGCAGTAACACCAGTACTCTGAATTCCGTTGTTAATAAATCAAAACCATTTTTAAAGTAGTGAGAAATTGTGGTGTGGTGTATTCACCTGTTCTCCTTGAAAAACAAAATTGTAAAACTGAATTATCACCTATTTAAAGTTCCGTAAAATTGAATTATCACCTATTTAAAGTTCCAGAATTTAGTAAAATGGTAGAAAATTCATGCTAGAAGTAGTGTTTATGCAGTCCCTTTTCCTTGTAAATGATGCATTCACTATTATCATATAAGATGCCTGACACAACGCTCTATTCAGCGTTCTTTACTTACATCTGTATTTATCTACAGCTCACATTAATTTCACCAAAAGCACAGTGATAATGAGCAATGCATAGGTCTAATAAACTGTATTCCTTATGTGACGCTGTGATACACACTCTTAAATATTAAATTTCAAAATTGTAGCTACTTATAATAAAGTACAAGAAATACATGAGACTTTTTTCTTAATGTATGTACTGGGCAACAGGCTGAATTTTAGCTTCATGAAAAGAGCTCTTTATAAAGTTGGTTTAGGCAGGAGGATATGAAATTCCTCTGGGGATGGCCAGTAACACAAGGCGTTCATTTTTCTCTCATTTTCTTTATTCAGAAAGATTTCAGCTGCTGCTGGACGAAGCTAGAATCACTGGGTCTTCTCTTTGAGAAAGCTTAGATGAATTTCAGCTTTCAGTGTTAGCTTCCAATATTACTAAAAGTATTCTGCTTTATTAAAAAAATAAGTAAAATAAAATAGAAATGCTTATTTCAATCTCTGAAATAAGCAAGTATGCTAGAATTAGCGAGTTTTTCTTGGTCTTTGTTTTGACAGAATTGGTTTTGGTCTTGCTTTTCCTTTCCATGTAGTTTATCTCAGATGATTCAGTTATAGAGGGTGTTGTCTATCAACCCAAAATATTTTACTAATATATATGGTGTAATTTTTCCTCTGAATAAACAATTCTTAAACAAAAAATTGTTCAATACGCATAATTGTTTGCATGCCACAACTCTTAAAAATAAAATATTTTTAAAGGGTATAAGGCTTGGTAAATATTAAATTTTGCATATATAGAGACAAACCCAGCAAATATCTGTGAAAAAAAAAAGTTTACCTATGGCTATAGTATCTGCACTAATTTGCAGGGTTTTCATGTCTCTATTTCCCTTTAATGCAATATATTGGAATGTACTATAGAAATATTGGCATCTGCAGCAGCTGTAAGATCAAATATTTTGATGAAGATTATGTACACCTCTCACAGGAAGGTACTAAGACATATCCAGGGAAAAATAAATAGTCTCCGCAATCTGCAAGCTCTGAATCAGTATTAAGCACGATAAAATGAAACAAATACTAGTATTTCCAGTGATAAAAATTCAACTGAGAGAGAAGTGCCAAAACTTACCTTTAGCTTCCACTGTCTCAAATAGGATGGAGCTACTCAGAATGCAGAGCCAGTGCTATTAGACCCTGACCAATGGCAGTGGCATTCTGCGGCAGTGGGAGGTAGTTCAGCTTCTACCCTCAGCTGAAGACCTCAGCCCAGGGAGTTTCTCAGACTTCAAACACCTTTAATATATGATCTTGCTGAACTGAATTTTTTGGAAAGTCAAACAAAGATTTGTTGTAAGGAAATGGCATTTATTTCACACGACAGTTTTTTTACCTCTTCCCCTCAAATTTCTTGCTGCTCCTATCAATATAGCAATAAGTTGTGTTCTGGAAACAACTTTTGTGTATTACCTGAAAACCTACAAATACAAATTTGTCATTGTCCAAAATCAAGCCTTAAGCAAATTGAGTTATCTATTAATATTTTCCCTATATGTAACATCTCTATTTTGTGACTTATTATATGTGATGTTAAACAATTTTCAATCTACTGCAGGTATTATCTGGTATGTATTCAGAGGTACTTTTCCCCCGCCCCCTTTACTTTTCTGTGAGCACTTCTGAAGCAATGCTCATAGAATATACTATTTCAAGTGTTTTCCTTCCAAGAAGAAATGCCACTTTCTTAATTGAAATAAACCTCTATCATAGGCTGCAAATAATGGGCATACACTCTAGTATAATGTGCTCTATCACACCAGAAAAAGTTTTACTATATTAGCATGTCAAGCTATGTCTTTTCCTCACTGATTTTGTTTTCTTTATTATCAGTTCCTACTTAATTCTTTACTTTTATATTATCAATATTTGTACAACATCCACCTGTTCCTCTGAATATTTTCACAATTTTTCCAACTCTTCAATTAAATATTCCTTCTAATACTGTCAACGTTCAATATTAACAACAGAACCTCTCCTGTATCTCTGGAAGGATGTAAGATTCATGTATAAGGTCCAATGTGCTAAGGAAAATTTATTCTCTTTGCTTTATGTAACTTCCACAGCAATTTTTTTTTTCCAATAAAGCCATCCTAGTGGACAAAATTTGCATGAGGCACTGAAAGTACATCAAAAATTTTAAGCCATGTGCCTTGTGGCAAGAATCCAAGATGTTTGGCCAATAGGTCAAAGGGTAGAATAGCAGTAGCTCAGTTACCAGATAGTAGAGGTTAGGGTGTTGTGGGACATACCAAATAGCTCAAGCTATCATGTGGTATTTTGGCAATTGAGTCAAGTCTGCAATTTTAGAATATGACCACCCTTCAATGATAGACTTCTTTCTTAGGAAGGTTTAGCATGAATTGCTTCTAGGAAAATAAAGGTCTTGAATCATTAAATCAGGTATTTTTAATTTCTTTTTTCACAGTCTTTCCTGTTACAAAAGCATCTTCTTCCATGAAGAATCATGGCAGTAAGTAGAGTGAAAACACTACACTATTGTGTCCTGTTGGTCTTCTCTTTCTTCAGATCAGTAGCCTCAGTTTACTCCTTAATTTAGTAATCTAGTTCCTTGCAATGCCTGTTTGTGCTCCTTCCTGACAACAAAGCAAGCATCTGTACCTGCTGCAGTAAAAATTAATCATTCACCTTCTTAATGCTACTGATAATTTTTATGCTTCTCCATTTGCAAGTAGTTAACATTATTTCACTTTTCAGTATAGTATTTTCTGCTGTGCTTGGTAATTTAAGATTGATTCTGCTAAATCCTCCCTTCCAATGTGTCTCCTTCATTTACAAAACATATTCTCTCTAGGCAGGTCCAATATTCATTGCTTTCACATGTGCAAAAGATCGCAATTTTTTATTTTTTAATGAAGGAAAATTCTTATCTGTAACAATTATATTATAATTAATATAATTATTAATGTTTGTTCTTACCCAACTAAGTAGATTTAGGCATACTGAGACCCAGGGCCTACAGAAACCTTGTATCTGTAGGTTTGCTTTTTTTGTTTTATAATACCGGTAAAGTTTAAACCACTTTGTGTCTGGATCTTAACTTTGACTTCAGTGATATGCTGTACTCCTGTCAGAATACAATATGCTTTGCTGGCCTTGTTTTCCAGAAACACTAAGCAAGTAAAATTAATTGGAAATGTTAACTTACAAATATTGGATTTCTATTTTTAGTTGGAGCTAGGGAAACTTATCTGAAAAAGAATATATTTTATATAAAGAATTTTACAAGCTTATGAGAATGATAGTTTGCTAAGCCCACAAATAAGAAAACAGTTTTGTTTGTTTTGATTTATGCTTTAAAGAACAGGAATGTGGAGACTGAGTGGTGTATCTGTAGGGGACATGCCTTAGTTGATGCCAAAATTAATGTTTGGCAATTTGTTAGAGCTTGGATGACAGAAGCCCTGACTCTAGCAATTCTAGACCAGCTAGAAAGCCAAGACCCAACAAAAAAAAAAAAAAAAAAGACTACTTAGAGGTCTTGTGGCATCGCTGAGCAAAACCCCAAGCTTTTTAAAAAGCTCACAAAAAATTTGCACTTGAGTTAGAAACTGATTCAGATCACTGCTTGCATTTTCTGAGTCCTGTTATCACAGAAGATAATGAAATTCTTGAGACTTGGGAGTGAGCTTTTCATGTCCTCTAATTAGTCCCTTCACCGACACTTGGGTTTTTTCCAGATCCTCTGGCCTTGTGCAGTCTAAGTTACTGTCTTGTGAGCTTCCTCAGCTGTCTTTAAATCTTGCTGTTTGACTTAGTTGGGCTTGATTAAAAACTCACTGAAGTTAATAGAGAGTTCTATCCCACTCAGTGGTTTTTGGGGCACTGCTTATAGTGGAAGCATACCCAGCTGTGACCATTGCCTAACACATTCCTAGGAAGAATGCATTCCCACTGCATAATTTCTGGCAGTAGTAAATGAATTAATTTATTCCCCTGGTTTTTTTGAGAGGGCTTTGTTTCCATTTCAGTTCTCCCAGTTCTTGGAGGTGCAATGACTCCCAAGTGTGTTCTTGAACTCAGTGCCAAAGCCTCAGGGTCATCCTATTCTTGTTTTTCCAAAGCTTTGATTATAAAGCACTGAGCGTTTGATTCAGACTGTCAACATTCACTCGTTATAATTTTTTCTTTGCTTTCTTTTCTTTCAGTCCTCACAGATTCCTCCTCAGGGACTTGTGATAAGAAAAAATGTGTGGAAAAAATGTTACCTTTCCATAAAATGAAAAATCCTGTCTGAATCTCAAAAAGAGCTTGGGTATTGTAGCAAATTTCCCTCTTGTCAGCTTCTTGGCCTGCCAGTCTGAACAGAAGCAGAGGTCTTCAGTCTACAGTGTCAGCTCTGGAAAATTTTAGTACTGATTTTTAACAAGAGGAGCAAGATGTGTCCAGCTTTGCAAAGAGTGACAGGAGAATCCCAAAATAACTTTATCATTTTGTTGTTTCACCTTGGGATCTGGATAAAAGATTCTCCTGGTCTGAAGCTATCGTGTAAGAGTAATAAAGCAAACTAAGTTAACATGTTGATGTATTGTCATCTAGAACAATAGTAACAAAATAAAAGATCACCTCCTCCTGGGCCAGGGACCAGTCCTACATAAGGGGGGAGGCAATACAAGACTGCTCCTTTATTGGTGACAGTAAGTTCAACTGTTGGGTTACTCAGTCTCTTAAAACGTCACATTCCGTTTCCTCCAAATTTTTCATATTCTGTGGCCAGAAAAGCATCTGTCAGATGAACAAAATTGGGTCACTCATATTGTGTTACAGAGACAATTGTATTTTGGTCAGAAGTGGGAGGTCCATGAATGTTCATTTGAATATTAATTTCTCAAAATATGCTGTGACTTATGAGCTTGTTAATGTCAATATGAGGAAGCAAATGAATGTTTGTTTTCTTTGAGTTTACTGTAGACAAGTAACTGCAAAGCAGATGTAATTCCTTCTACAGACACTTTTAATTCTTTGGAAAGACATATTATAGTGAATTAAAAAAAAATTTAAATACAACTTTTCAAACAATATCTTTTTACCTAAACATATGTACCTTTACCCAATTCAAATTGTTTAGGTTTGGTTTCCTAAATAAAAGTAATATTTAGCATTCCAGATTAAGCCCACTGAATGGAGAATTTTACTACAATGCATATCAAAGAGCACTAGATCAAACATCTTTGACATCCTACTTCTCCCAGTCATTTGTTATGAAAATCCTCCGACATTTTCTCAGACGTTAGATGATGTACCAGTGTGTCTGCTTCATGTCCAAATAAAAGCTTTTCTCACCTTGTTTTTAGTGACTTTATTATTTCCAGCATCATTATTTATCATTCATTTTCCAATCTTAGATATGTGGTCAGAGTAGTAGTGAACAGAGGAAAAGCACAATGTGAATTCTGGAATCATTGAAGATATTATGATGAGTTTCAGGGCTAAAATTCAGGCCAGTACTTTAGAGTGATTCCTTCTGCAGTACTGAACACTCTTGACTCTTTTGTTTGTTTGTTTGTTTGTTTGTTTGTTTTTTCTGTAGGCATAAGAAGAGGATGGAGAGGTAGGAACCTACTTTGATAGATCCCTTGCCTGTCTCAGTACCACTTGCACTTCATGAATTGCTGGTTGCGGAATTTTGTCCACCCTAGGGCCCTGGGTAAAGGAGAGCATCTTATGAAGCTCTCTGGGACTAGGGAACAAAGGCTGGATAACAGAAAAACAAATATCTCAGAGAGCAGGAGAAAGGAAGGAAATCATGTGTCTGCAGAAGGGATTAGCATTTCCATTTTGCTCATCAAAGTTAAAAGAAGTACAAAAGAAGGATTTAGAGTGCTCCAACTGTTCCATCCCCTGTGCAAATTAGCATAAACAGCAGGGAAAAGAGAGTTAAACAGAAAATGTGAGATAGCTACAATTGTTTTTGCTAGCAAAGTCTTGTTTAGATTTAATTATTTCTGCATAAACAGTGAATGCAAGCAATAAAAAGCTTTTTAATGAGTCACACAAATACCTTTTACATACAGATCTACTCAAGTGTCTTATTTCTCATGTTTGCCTCATTTTTGTTCTTGATGGCAGATTCCTTTTCAATTCACGTACTCTTAAACTCTGTTATTCTTTTCCTCTATGTTTATTTTAATTGTCACCTCTTACTTTCATGGCTGAAGCAGGCAGATACCATATGACTTTTTCCCTGTCCTTCAAATATATATTGCTGCTTTTTTTGTACTGCCTGTCCAGCTGTTTGGTTTAGGATTTGGGGGGTTTTCGGTTGGTTTTATTGGTTGGTCAGAGTTTTTTGAATCCTTCAGAAAAAAAATAACATGACAATTTTAAATTTGTCAGGGGTATGCTGGATCCATCTAATATTACTTACCAGCAATAAAATCTCAGAATATTTTCATGCAGTCTGGTCTACCAGACTGATGAATTTCTAAATGAGAAATCAGAGTATTATTTCCTTGCATATGGAAAGACCATATCTATATAATCTCTGATACATCACTGCATTCAGCATGCTTGGAATTTCTTAGTTATTAAGAAAAAGCATTCATTTCAACAGAGCCCATGCACATTTACAGTAGAATCAAACAATCCATAGTTATAGCAACAGGAATGGATGGCTGTCACTTTACTTTCAGAAAGGATGATTTAGAATCTTCAATATCTGCTTCTGAAATTACTAAATTTTGTTGCAAACTGTCAGCAAGATCCAAAAGTTATTCCTTTCAATCGCCTTAAGCCAGGCTTGACATAAAATTCAAAGATCCTCCATAAATGCATTGCTAATTTTATATCTCTAACATTTGTTGATAGAATATGCCCACAAGTTAAATCCATCATAGCATGCTATTCACTCTTTCTGTGTGATATGAATTTTAAAGCAGATAAAAAACTTGTCAGATTGTCACTATATATTGTTAGCCTGGAAAAGCACCTTGTAAATCAGAGAAGTCCAAATATTCAAACTCTGCTAAAACAGGTCTGAAATACAGGTTATAATCAATTATGTTCCTTGCACTTCTTTTTATTTGATTAGAAAGTATCAAGAGAATATATTTTTTGAAGGGTATTTAGTAATTTTGGTTTTGAAACAGCTGGGAGGTAATACTATATTATCTAAATATAATCTAAATTGATGTTGGTACCTAAGGTAAAAATTTTCCCTGTTCCATGCGAATATGCATATGAGAGAAGGAAAGATTGTTGGTTTTTTTTTTTTGAGGATTTTGCTGGACAAATCCTAATGGGTCAATTTTTTCTACCTTGTTACTACTCCTTTCATACTTTTGAAATGACTTGGGTTACAACCCACCTGGGCTGGTCTGTCGGGTACGTGCACACATGCAGGTCTTTGCAGGTTGTACCAGAGCTCCTTAATGAAGGAAGTTTCAGGAATTCCCAGTGAGGACAAAGGCAGGAGTCAGAGTTTCAGGCTCACATATTTGGATTCTATTCCACTCACATTAGACAGACTGCCATTCTTCTGAAACCAAATTTACAATTTGCTGCTTAAGAGGTATAATTTACATCAGTTTTGAGAAGGAGTAGGGAAAGAAATTGCAGTTCTTTCTTTAATCATGGTTGAATATAAGATAGTACTGCTGAGTATGCAAGAATGTGGTGTTGCAAAATGGTTTTTATTAGCATACAGAGCTATTGTCTGCTGTTCCAGCCCAGCCTGTGGACTGGTGGCGTTAGACCCTTTCAGGAAAGTGCTGTTCCTGGCCCCAGAGATGGAAAATTTCAGTGTGTTTTTGCTTAGCTAAACAAGTACAGTTCAGAGCTGGGTTATCATATTTATCTCTAGAAGACAAATGATATTTTGCTTGGGATTGAAAAATAAACCAGAAACAAAGTTCGATTAGACAAAGATTTGGAATTCAGTGGAGCACAAGCTTTGTGTTATTATGTTTACATACCCATTTATTCAAATGAAACTGTGAACACTATTATACTATACTTATTTAATGGATAGAGAATAGAAAAGAATTTATGTAGCATAGTGTCCTCAATATCCTGAGAAAAATTGAAATTGATGTAATAAATTAAAGTTGATTTTCTCATTAGCATAAATATTTCCTGCTTTCCTGTGAAGTTTGATCATGAAATTTTATGTGTACTCTTAGGTTTGCATTTTATATTACGTAGATTGCAGTGGTTTATACCCTCTATGTGTGTTTCCAAAATGTTAAAAAATGTTTATAAAGAAGTTGGCATGATCATTTGCATTTGACTGCCTTCAACATTTGCAACATGAAGGAGTTCTCTGCTGTTACTGAAGTTGTTACAATATGCATGGATAATAATAACATGTAGTATCTTAAATCTTGTAACAGAACAACACACTAGCAAGTAATTCTCACACACAGTGATCCCAAAAAGTTACAATTCCTCCAGACTGTAGAATACAATCTGGGATTTATTAGTGCAGTGTATAAACCAGTCATTTGAAGACTTTGCTTAGTCACCAGTGTGTCAGAAATGCAGTTAGTGTCCAGGTTCTCAAAATATAAGTGGTACCCTTCAATGCCATATATTCATTGTCTCCTTTTGATTGTTTCTTCTAGCAGGAGCCAAGGTAGTGTCTCTGAGGGCTTGGATCTCAGGGAAAGATCCACTGACCTTAACTTACATTGCTCTGATCTAGTATATTTGAAATATATTAATTCTCTTAATCTCTTATGGAATCAATGATTGAGTATTGGTCCTGTTAGATGATCCAACCCTGACTATAACACAGAGTTTCAGGCTCTATCCAGCTTTTGGATGCCTCAGTACAGGAGTGGTGGCACACAGTGGGTGCCTGGGAGGTGGGTGCTGTGGCCAGAAAACATGGGCAGGAGTGAAGGAGCCAGTTGCTCAGAGCGAGACAGACACAGCTGGTGTGGGCCAGGGCTAACCACAGCCTGACTGCAGGACCTCAGGCACTGCAAATAAGAGACACATCACCCTTCAGCCAATAGTTCTGTTTATTTGGTTTGAATTTCTGCTTTAAACTGTTTCTTTTCTGAGTAGATGTGGGAACATGTCCTTTGAGACACTAATGTACAATGAATGTGAAAATCTTGTTTTTTCTCATAGGCTTTAAGGAAAACTATTCATTAGCTTTAGTTCTTAGAATGACGAAGGACTTATTTATTAACAATAAAATAATGTGGCTGTGAATGAGAATTAAAGATGCTTTTAATCAAACCTTCATTTATACAAATTAAATGTTTGGAAAACATCTTTAAAAACTTTGGAGAAAATATCAGCCTAGATAGCAGATCAGCAAAAGTACAGGTTGCTATGAGCATGCAAATGAAGGAAACTATAATTTGTTAATGAGCAGCATGTGAATTTCTCTGCTATTTTACAGGTCAGACAGTCATATTTTTAAAGTGCAGATATCCAATAAAAATACTGAAGTTAATACTCCATGTGTGGTTGAACTGAAGTATTAAAACATTGCTTTTCAGCTCTATTTGGAATATAGGTGGTGTTTTCCAAAAGAGTTTTTCTAATTTATACACATACACACACACACAGATCCTGGTAGCTTCAAAAGATCTCAAGATAATGTGATCAAATGGTCTTTACACTTTTGATTAGTGGCATTGTCTTTTAGGAGTTTTCTTTGTTGTGTTTCATTGCCTGCACCATGTGTCTTTGACCCTCATTGCTTAAAATCAGTGTTTCCTCAGCTCACCATCTGCATCAAGTTACCAGGTGTTTCTGCTCTGCAAGCTCTGTCCCCTCTCTGTTGCTGTTAATAGAAGAAGGACCAGAACAGGGTGATGAAAGGCCTTTTATCCAGCTCAATACCTGTTTTCACACAAAACTGTGCTGATAAATATGTGAAGGAATCATTCATGGAGAAGTTTCAGCTTGTGCAAGTTTTCTGAAGTCTGTAAACCCAGACTAATCTGGATTCATCCAGTTTTAGACTAAGGGAATAACTCCAACTCTGTGCAGAGAAAAATTCTACATGCAGGCACACGGGAAACAGTGTTAAATTTCATTGTATACACGGTGCTTCCTTTTTGTTTCTGTCCTTTGATGAGCAGTGCAGTGATTATAGCATTGTTTGCCCAGATGCTCACACTTATTTTGCTGATCCCTTTGTTGGTCAGTTGGTCCACTGTAAGAAACTGGGGAAAAAATGATCTGCTGGCACCATGGCAAAAGGCCTTCTGTCATCCATTTAAAAATTCAGGTGGAAACTTTACATTCCTAACTATAAGAGTGGAAGATGAATTGTCCTATGATGGCTAAAAGACTTTGGTCATTTTAGTGTAAAATCACAAAAATGACTTAATTAGATTATGTGATAACAAGTAATGGAGATTTTTGCTCCAAATGAAAAAGTTGTACATGAAGATCAGAAGGGGTTCTTTTAGCATTTCGGGAAAAGGGGTAACATTCATCTATAGCCTGTCCTAGTCAAAATGGCAGGCAAGAAGGAGTATTTGAAACTGGGTGTTTACAATGTATGAAGTGTATCTGAATGGCCATGTACAAGGAGAGAAGAAAGAAAAAAAGAATTGCTGTACTGGAGATCAGAAGGAAGGTATTTTAATAACAGAGCTTTATAAAAACACTGACAAGAACCATGCATAGGAATAACAGTTCAGATTTATGAAACAGCCTAGTGCAAATATTTTCACCATAGAATTGTGGTATGCAAAAGAAGAGTGGGTGAGATATTAGTATCATTAAGGAAGACACATAGATGACATTGTGGAGATTTGTGAAGACAAAGAGTAAGCTTCATTTTCCCCATTTAAAATTCCAGTTTCTTTAATACAGTTGTCAGCAGGAGACTGGGGAATCCCTACCACAGAAGTTAAAGATCAAGTAGTGTGAATCAAGAAACTTGTCCAAGGAAAATGAGCAAAGGGAGATCAGCAAGGAGTGGAAGAGATTGAGGGAAGGACTAAGAGCTACTGAAGAATGACCTGAGAAGTCAGAGCATACCCAGTTACTGATGTTGTTCTTTAACCCATAAATAAGATGCAGAACCACCACTTTTTCACATAATCATTTCCTGGAAGGAAAGAAGACATTTTATGTATGCAAAGATGAAAGTGTTCATCTCGTTTGTAATTTCTAGTATTCATAGATTTTCTTGGCCTAAGTAAATTCTGAGGGACACAGCTGCAGCTGGTGAAAAACATCAGATTTTCCTGTCAGAGTGCAGATTAATGAAAGTTGAGGCCTGAACATTTTATGGTGGTTTAATGATAGCTAATACATAAGCATGACAGGCCAAAACTAATTAAAGAGCAGTGCAGTGTGACTTGTAAAACTACATTACTGAAGTAAAGCCATCTCTGAGGTAAATCACTTGGAGCCTGTGGTGAGCTTAGTCTGCTGGCAAAAGTCATTGTTTTCATTTACACCTCTGAAACCCCATGAACAAAGGCAGATTTTGGCCCATGTGCTACTTTAAATAGAATTCAAGGGTAGGTAATAAGTCAGACATGTCTATCATTAAAAAGAATCCTGCTGAGGGGACCAGTCAGCTTTGGTTGCTACTCTGTAGTGCCAGTGACTGTCACTGTATCAGCTGCTACAGAGAAAAGTTTGTTCCTGAAGGACTTAATGCAAGAGCATTTGAAATGGTTTCATTTCATTATGTCTGGAATTTTATATCATTGAATAAAGATAATAAAGGGAGCAGAGGAGAACTCCATAATATATAGTCTGAGAAGAATAACCAAAGGCAACAAAAACTTTCCCTTTGGCAGTTAGTTTTTTTCCTTTTACTCCATGAAACATGAGAACTTTCATTATATAAAACTGTGCTTTCCTCTGAATTTTTCCTTTAGGTTTGCCAGTGAAAGATGATGATTTAATTCTTTCCAGATATTCAGTTGATTTAATATAATTTCTTTCATGTGGAACAAAAGGGGATAAATGGGCACAGATCCTAGAATATCCATTCTTTTTCACAAATCCTTAAGGGTGCATTTCATGGAATCACAACACATTTTTGGCACTCAATTCTTGAAATAATTACACGCTGTTTGATTATAAGGCTGTTTATTGAAGATCATATGGTGTTTGTCCTGTGTGCTTACCCTGATTTTTTTCTTTGTTTTAATGGATTGAGATGTATGCTTGAATTAGAAATACTATTAAAACAGACATATTTGAATAAGAAGCCCTCTTGTCCAGGTTCTCTAGACACAGCTGTTACTTTTGCAAACCCAGAAGCTTTCATGTACCTCATTCTCATTCTCATTTCTCTTGGATTATTTCCAGAATGGCTTGAAGCATTGATTATGGTTAAAAGCTTCATTTTCCTCTAACTAAAACCAGTTTCATAAAAGTCTTCATTTCATAGTATCTTTTATTCACTCTTGTGCCTCTTCCTCTATTCTCTGTCTTTTACGTGCATGCAGTATGTTTCTTTTGTGTGTTGCACATATTTAGTTGGAAAAATCATACTGAAACGAGCATATGTATCAGTCAATTGGGAGCTATTGACACAAAGAACAACCTTGCCACTGTGGAATTCTGGCAAGAAGATGAGTCACTGTGGAGAGGGAATGAATGATCCAAACCAACATTTTATTCCCTAATTAGATTTTGTATTGAAATAAAAATATGTTGTGTTAAGGTTGAGCCAAAAAAGCAGTTCTGTGGGACAGAGATTTGGTAGGAGAGTTGTTGGATATTTTCTTCTCAGCTTTCTCTTTCCTTTGAAATTCACTTTCAAAATTGATACCTTTTTTTTAATGTTCTATATATGACTAAGGTAAAAAAGAGCTTAGAGAGAGTCATGGTTTACCTTTTAGCCCTTCCTTCTCCCTTAGTTTTTTTTAATAGGAACCCATAAGATCACCCTCCCTGTCTGGGAGCGGCTGCTTCACCGAATGAGGGAGCAGCTGAATTTCATTTCTATTGCTGTCATGGCCATTTCAAAACAGTGCTGCTGTTCTCACTGACAAATTGTTGACCAGAATCCATTTGGGAACAATGTCACCCCATCTATCTGTATAGTAAGAAATGCACTTTTGCATTCCTGGAACCCAGAGGAGGTAAGATCAGATATTTATCTGCCTTTAAAAATAAAAAACAACTGAAAAATATTTGACAGGTGACCTGTTCTTCAGTGAAAAAGAAATTCAAGTTGGAGTTCTTGCATTTTAAATATTAATTTAAATTTAAATTTAGTCCTTATCAATCAACATTAAGTATTCAGTTGTTTTACCATCATGAGTAAGATGACTTTACAAAGCCATCCCATTTAGATGGCTAAAGATTTTATATTAAGCAATGTTTGGACATTGCTTAATATTGACTTTTCTCCTTCAGCATGGACAATTTGTTTCAAGGGTTCCTAGACAAATTAGGATGCTTTCATTGCATGATGTAAAATGGAAGCTAGCAAGAAGCACAACTTTACTTTTGATCTTGTAGTACATCTGAGCCATGATTCAGCCCCAAAAAGTATTTAGGGGGCCATAGCCCTTCTGTAAAGCCCAACAAGTAAACATGCCTCTGAAAATTCGTAGACCTTGGATCTTACATCTGCCAGTATCTGACATGTCAGCTGATAAAACTAAGTATATAAACTGATAAAAAATGGAGAAGCATGTGTTTTGCAGGATGAAGACTAAACCTGAGAAGCTGCCAGAGCTAATTTGCCTCTGACAATACTGACATTACCTCTTCATGTGGTTTCCAACTAATGAAATAGATGGTTGTGGCCTATTACCATATTCCTTTTGGAATTCATTCTAAAAGGCATGAAAAAAAAGCATGAAATACACAGAATACAGCAATGCATGTATTGCTGTATTCTGTGTTATTCACACATCTGCACACTTTCTTTGTGTTTGGACTGTGCATTAATCAGCACTTTAGTCAGCATTACAAATAGAGAGCACTTACTCTTAGTTGTTGTTATGCCAGTTCCCAAACTCTAGCCCAGGCTGAAGGATTATAAATCTCAGACTATAAACACCTTTGTGGACTGATATTTTCCAAGAGTTCCAACTCACAGTTTTTCTCCCTAAAAGCTCATGAGCATCTTGTGTCTGCTTGCCCATTCTTTTCCTCTCGTGGAAAGGGATGCCCAGTAATGCTCTCAAGATTCCTTCTTTCCCAGCTGCCTTTACTTCTTCCTTTTATCCCCTCACTACAAGTTTTTCCTCTTCCCTTCCTAGTCATCCTTTTCATGGCTTTTTTTCCTCTCTTCTAGTATTTGACTTCTTTTTTCTTCTTCCTTATCAAGATGTGGTTATATTGGTTACATGAAAAATAAAGGATAAAGTTTTTTTTTGCTTTTTCAGACATGGACCACAAGAGCCTTTTCCTCTATCTGGAAGTACTGAGTAAAAGTGGTAACAGCTAAGGCTCCTGTACATATGTTTGAGATCTCTAAGATTTCCCCCTAAAAAGGCAGTTTTTATACAATTACAGTACTGTGAAAGGGCACTTTTTTAAAAAGTGGAAAAAGGCCATCTGTAGGGCTAAAGTTAATATACCTTTCTAAGTAAAGAATGCCATCCACAGCTATTTTGACTGTGATCTGTTAACTGATTTCTGGTTTGTTCATATCACATCACTTCCTCTTCATCACAATTTTTATCTGCTCCTACAACTGATAGAATAACTCCATGATCTTGTGATGCAGACAAGGAAGTCTCACCTAATCCTGGTCCAGGGCTGTACTATCTAATTTTATTGCAGCTTTTTTTTCACCTGTAAAAAGGACAAGGGTTAACTCATCTTTAGACAAGTTAAAAGGCACCAGTCTGAGGGCTGAGTCTCTTGAAAAAATAAGAATTTATATTCCCAGCAAGGAAGTTAACTAGAGTCAATAGCTCCAGTAATTCCCAGTACATCAGGCATTTTGTTAAATTTGAAAAGACTCTTAAAATTATCATATATGTCACTACACACACACAGGGCAGTACAATTTGGAAATATTATATGTTTGCACTTCAATAGGAGGCAAATATTCCATACAAAATGTGTCTTCTAGCAGATCAATGCAAAAAAGTTTATCTAACACATTTCAAATTGTCCATTAATGACAAGATATGATTTTTCTAAGTTTATTTTCTTTTAAATAAGGCAAATGAATTCCTCTGAAAATAGTTTATGAAATAATGAAAACTTAATTCAAACTGTATAAGCACTTAGTATATTCTCCTTATAAACACTAACAGCTTTCAAAGGAGAGGCAGTCTTTATAGTTTCCTGGGGTTTTTTAAACAAGATAAATGTTTACATGAACTTTAAACAACACAAATGACTGCTGGGCTCTTCCTAAGCTGGTATGTTTTAAGCAGTTTCTGAAGATCTAGAAATGTTGTCTGACGACTGTTTGGACCCAATCTCAGTGATCAGCATAGGAAAAAAATGTTTCAAACCAACCCTGTTGACAGCCTGCTGTTTGCCTGTGAGAAGGTAAACAAGAGACAAATCCTTACACCTTATTAGAAAACTCTGTGAGTGTTAATTCAGCCAGTGCAATCAAAAGAGACAGTTAGAGGGGATCAAAGTGTTTCCATTTCTGCATTCATAGATTTCCATGTTTCTTCTCTCTGAAGTCCCTCTGGGTTTATGCCATAGCAGCAAGCTGCCCAAGCTTCATGGTGGGTCTCCAAAGACCTGTACAAGTACTTGCACATACTTAAGTCTGACAGTTTGCCCCAGCTGCATCTTCATCTCTGTCTCGCTCTGGTTGATTTTCTGTTTTGCATGTTTGTGATGAAATATATTTCAATGAGTTGTTGAATCCATTTTTGCATTGATTTCTACCACATAATTCAGTGCCTTCATAAGCTGAGCTGCTGGTCATTTGCCTCAGCTCCTCAGACACAAGAGATCCTGTCTGTCATTCCCTCCCCAAGCCCGGATGACCCATGTCAGAAGCTGCCCACCAGCAACAGGACTTATCCCCCTCCATGCCTTACAGTACCAACATTGGGAAAAATCCCAGTATGGAGCTAGTATTAAACCAGCAGGAAATAAAACCACCTGAGTGGTGGGACATAAGCAGAGGATGTCTAAAGATGGGGAAAGCAGGCACCACAAAAAGCCTTGTATCTCTGGGAGCACCTGTTTCCCTGAGTAAAAAAATGGGGGCTGTAGTAGAGTTTTCAAAAGTAGGAAAATACAGGTATGACTTATTAATGCTTTGAGGAAAATCAGAAGCATGGATAATACTGCAACTGAAATAATTCTCAATGTTCCTCAATACCTAATAAGTCTGCTACATTGATCCCAGACAGAATGCAGTTGTAAATAAAGAGCAATGGAGAAAAAGAGGAAAGCATGACAATTTTGCCTTGAGAACAGAAAATTTGCTTTTCTGATTGTTTGTTTATTTGATGGTCAGTCCAATGTAAAATTATTTATATTTATTTGAGGAGAAATTAATTATTTTAGTCTTCTTCAAATAAAAATGAAAAATAGACCTCTCACCATGTTCATATGCGGTGTTTTAAATTTAATGGTAAAGAACTTGCACCAAACCAAAATAAACACATAAATAATTAGCTCTTTTAAAGATCCAAACCAGTGAGACTTTTCGAGAAAACCTTCATGCACAGCTTTCTCTTCCCAAACTGGTCAGCAATTCAGAGGAATAGAATTTGGGCACCTTGTTTCTGGCAAATTTTCAGTGTAAGTCACTTCTATTCTGCTGCAAATCAGAGTTGAGAAGGCTTGCTCTCAGTCTTCTTCATTAGAAGTAGTTCCAGTTATTGAAAGAAACAAATCTTAGGATTCAGAAAAGAGCAGAAACCTCTAGTCTGGTGCTGAAAACAGCCTCCTCTAAGAAAAAAATAAAAATTTACACTCCAAAACAATCTGCTTCTGATTCAGACAGGGTCTTGAGCCTTGATCCTATAATACCATGAAGTGTATCCTCACTGCCAGGAGAGAGAATCAGTGATTATTTGAAGTCCTGTAACAAAGCAGAGCATCACAGGGAGATTACCTTCCTCAAAATAGGCTTCCTAGCAGTGGGAGCATGATTTCAGACAAATTCAAGGATTTCAGTAACTGGTGAAGGGCACATCATGCTGCATGGACATCCTAGCAACAAGAATATTAAGTAAGAAAAATGAACATTTTTTTTTCCTTTCCTCTGGCTGAAAATATTTGCTTTTGGTTTTTTTTTTTCTGAATCCACTAAGATTTCATAAAAATGGTTATAGACCATTTTAATGAATAAAAATATTGAAAAACCCTAGTTTCACTGAGAGCTGCTTAGTCCATATGTCACTTTCCTTGCCCCAGTCCCTAATTAAGAACAGCTTTTCTTTGTGGAAGATGTGATTCTTGTTTCTTCATAAATTTTCCTAGAAAAAAGACTGGGAGTGGGGAGACACAGTCTCAGAAATAGATTTCCAGATATACTCTACCTACAAGGCAGCACCAGCCTGGGTCTGCACAGAGACACTGGGGGAGGTGTGAGCACTGTGAGCAGGGGGACTGTCCTGCTGCCATGGCTGTGTGCAGGCAGGGCAACCCTTTTCCTAGGGAATTCCAGAGGGAGCTGAACTGCCAGGGAAGGGCAGGACATCAGGACAGAAAATTTGCTGCATAATGATGCCTAAGCTAAAAAACACAGAAGAAACTAAATAAAGCTGATAGGCAGATACCTTGGTCAAATGGATGTAGAATCATAAAGTGATTTAGATTGGAACAGTCCTTTAAGATCATCTAATCCCAAGAGCTCTGTCATGGGCACAGAACCTTCCACTACAACAGGTTGCTCAGAGCCTCATCCAGCCTGGCTTTGAACACTTCCAAGCATGGGGCACGTACAACTTCTCTGAAGCCTTCTCTTGGGCAGGCTGAGCAGCCACAGCCCTCTCTGTCCTCACAGGAGAGGTGTTCCAGCCTCCTGATAACCTCAGTGACCCTCCTCTCAACTCATCCCACTGAAATCTAAACAAAACCAGTAAGAAGAATGTACAGGCTGTTGGTAGCAGTGCAGAGAGTATAAGAAAAAACTGTTTGGGGAAAGATTTTGAATTCATTAAAGTGTAGATTTGCTGGAACTAGCACTGCTAGAGCAAGCACAGGGCTTAGAGACAGTATCAGTTCTACTAATGGGTGAGACAGTAAGTGAGCTAGGACAGAACATGATGTGAGTTATGGATACTGATTGTTTCATCCACTCAACCTGAAGTGGTTATTGCTATTCCTGATTATCATTACACAGACAGTGTGGTGCCCTCTCATCATGTTTAAATGGGTAAGCAAGTCTGGGTAAAAAAAATGCAATTATGGAAGAGACTTACAGTCAAGAGAAAGACATTAACTTGCTGACTTTGACAGCACCAAGGATTCTCAGCCATGCTTGGCAGAAGAGGGATATTAGCTGTTTAACAAGCAACACAGAAATGTAGATGTTACAGTAACCTAATTCCAGGTAGGTAATGAAAATATCTGCAATTTGATATCAGCAAATACTTTTTCTAGGCTGGAAAAATGATCAGCAACTACTTGTAGCAAACACTGGAAACCATTTGGGTGCAGCAAGGGTCACTGAAAATCCCTCCAATGACACAGGATATGTGCTGGAGTCAGTAATTGCAAAAATGCAAGTTAGTTTTCTAGTTGTCTCCTGAATTTTTACCTCAGTGTTTGTGTTCAGTTGTCCTACAGGCTGCTGTGGTCACTGGCATCTATTCATGATTGTTATGGTGGTGTTTTGCCCTCAGAATGTTGAAGAATAGTGGTAGCCCACTGGACTCTTGTGAAAGAAACAGAAAATGCCAGAGAACTGTATGGAGCAGGGGGAATCACACATGTGGCTAAATTTTTAACTCTGCTGGCAGCATCTGAAAAGGACTTTTCTTCCTGCAGAGCCAGCTGTGTTATAAAACCCCACAGCCTTTTGATAGATCCAGCATTCCAGCCTCCAATCATGCTGGCAGACATGTCAGAAACGTCTGGGTATTTTTCAGTTCTTGAGCCTCTCACTTTGCTTTAATACTTTTCTTTACAGGACAACTGTCTGTACCCTGGCTGAGGTGGTGGCACATCTGTGTTAACAACCCTAATTTCAAAATTACCGAATGTGTAAGATGGATTTCTGCAAAAAGCACTGGATATTTGGGGTTTGATTAGTGATGGACCATGGCTGCAGTGTGCTTATGGTGACCTGTTTCAGCATGTCATACTTGTAAATGTCTTTGTTTCCATGATATTCCATTCAAAACTGATTGCAATGTATTCTGACAAGTAAGGGAAGCAAACTGTTCTGTGATGCCAGCTGCACTTTCAGACAGGACAGCTGAGAAGTGTGTTCCTCCCTTCTTTCAGAGGAAAAGAACACAATTTTTTCTGAACCAGGAAATATCTGTGGGAAGTCTTAGAGAAATCTTGGATTAGGAAGAATTAGGATCAGACTTTCAAGCACAGTGATGCTTTTTACATTGTATTACTGAGTCTCAACATTAGGAAAAAGACAATGGGTTTTACATATTCCTTTCTAGTCTTCTGGCACAATGAATGAACTGACTGTGTAGTGGCTAAAAGCCTACATGGTTCAGTACCACACAATAATGCAATTTAGGCCTGCTATTGTAGTCTGAAAGGAAATTTCACCAACTTTACCAGGATGGCTCAGAATGTTAAAACTGTGGCAAATGGCCACATACATACAGTAAAGAAGCTTAACCCCCAATCAGTTTTGGTTTATTTTGTGAAGGTCACTGCAGCAGCATAACTGGTTTTTGTTCTACTTTGTAGAGCTGGCTCTGGGAGAGAACATCAAGATGGAACAAATTAGCCTAAGTGAGAATACTTAAGATTTTCTCTTTATTAAGTAATTCCCAGACATGGAGTCAGTTCATTGCAGTGTGGAAGGTGTAGAATATAGAGCACTTGGCAGCAGCAGCTCTTCAGCCCAACAGATGTTTGTCCAGGCTGGATCACGAATTTTCACTTCACTCAGATTCACTGGGATTTGACAGTAACAAATCTTGAGTGTCAATCTGCATGTGTTCTAGAATTGTTGCATGGGATAGTACTGACTGTTTGAAGGACTGATTTATAAGGATTTCCACATTACACTGCACTGGAAAAATAGCAGTACAGCTGGTGAAAATAACTGTTAAAAATTAATTCATCCCATCTTGTGCTCTTGATTCCATCACATAATGCCCCTATCCAGCAAATGGAATACCTTGATGCTCTAGTATCCCTTTATGATTTTACATATCAACCTTTGCTATGTTTAAGCTTAACCTCTCTTTGGGATGGTTTAGTCTTTTCTTCAATGTGTATATGGTACCTAAAAGGGTAATTTTTACTGGGTCTTCAAGACCCTTTTTGTACTATTGGAACTGTAAATAAGATTAATAAGTGTGTATATGCCTGTGAATATTCACTTTGAAGTACCTGTATTTGCTCTTTGTTTAAAGTAGAAATCAATTTCCAAGTACAAGAACATAATTATTGTTATAATTTAATTAGTAGATTTGTCACATAATTCTTTTTCCAAAAATAAATTACTATGCTATTATGGAGTAAGGAACATAACTAAACATGCATACATATTGTAAAGGCTTTTTAAATCTGTACTTTTTCATATAGGGTGAACACAGAGGTACAGAAAATACTTTTGTTAGAAGGGCAGGAGTTTCTCAGCAAGCACATAAAAAGAAAGGCAAAAATAAATGATTTAGTGATCAGATTTTTGAATGGGTTATTCCTATGCTGGGTTTCTACACTAGGTTATTTCCACAAGTTCTCTGGATCAGAATAAGGCCTGATTTTCAGATAAAAAGGATTGATTGTCAGAAATTACTGTTCTCAACACTTTGAAAAATCTACTTTTAAGAAAATACCTAATCTGCAAAGCAAAAATTATACCATGTGCATATTCTTTAAATAGTTGCTACTGAGCCCAGTCTTAAAATGTTAGCAATAGGTGTAACTAATTACTTCTATCTAGAAATGCAAGAAGACTGAAATAATGACTGATGGATATTCTGCTGTGCTGGCTAGCAGAAATAAGAATGTCATACTCTGTCAGTTGACTCTAATATTCAAATCATTTATTGAAAGCCAATATTATAAAATAGAAAAAAAATTAACTAGATTTTATAAAATCAGCCATATTTCATGAAAATTTACCCTTTGATATCTCCCTTGTTAGTGAATTGTTAATGTTTATGTTCTGATAATCTGGACTTTTCTAAAATCCAGTATTATTGTGTTCATGTATGTGAGTTAGCAGATAGCTGAATACTGCTCTGAGTTGATTGTATTTGCTTAAAGGATACAGTTCCTATACAAGTGCTTTCCTAGTTCAGTAAATAATTGGGAGGGGATGTATCTCTGAATTTCTTAATTTTCTCTTCATCACCATTGCATTAACTAGCCATTCAAATTTTTATCAAGTATCTAGTCCATGAAATGTGTAATCATTACTATTCTTGATTGTATCTCTCTGCAAACTAAAATTAACCAAATGTTCAATGATGATTCCAAAGTTGCAGAAAGAAATGGTGTCAAAACTAGAAATGGAATAAAAAAGCAGGAAACTGGGGATATGAGAAAACAGGATTACATCTCATGTTCTCTTATCCCTGGATTTGAGTTGGAGCAGTTTATTCCAGTTCTGAAATTCACTGAATGAATCCCTACAATGATATATATTCAGTATACTTCTTTGGCTGCTAAGCCTCATGTACTTTTCACCTTAAAAGTATTAATCTTCAAAGGTTGGCAGCAATTTATGGGTTATTTGCATGTCAAGTGGTTGTTCACCATGAGTCACTATCTGAAATGTCAGTGGCAGTTCTGATAACTACTAATCATGCAGCTCATGAGTTTATTAGCATATGTATTTGGCCAAGTGCACCCAAATTCATTGTGTTAGTTACTATATAATAAAATTAGGATGCATAACTTGTCTATAGGAATTATGTTAGCAGGGTAGACATTGTCACATTTGAAAAGAAAGATGGAGTAAGTAAGGATTTTCTTTTGAATACTTGGGATCTTACATCAATGATTTTCAATATATTCACACTATGAATTTATAGGATAAGGTGTTAAGCACATGTTTCAGGTCCATACAAAATGCCTTCTGAAAGAACAACCTTTTGAGTTGTAGAAAAGATACAAGCAAAGAAAAAAATGAAAGTCAAATAAAGCTGTTACTTCTTGATTTGAGTTAGAACAAGTTTCATTCCAGCAAAACTTGTATCTTAGCACTCTCACGGTACAAGAGTGGCACTGCAATATATTTAGATGACAACAGCTTGAAGTAGTCGGAAACAAATCATGATGTCCAGTGGGATTGGAGGCTGAATTTCATTTCCATCCAGACGAAGGTATCGGAGGCGAGGGATGTTCCCATAATAACCATAATCTTCTTCTAGGGCAATGGAAACTGGGCATATCTGAGTGCCATTGACACCTAAAATGTAAATCAACAGTTAGGTTATTTCTGTGGGAAAAGTTCATGAAGATAAAATTCACTTAGGACACAAATAAAGTGAACTGCTACTGATGTTAGCATGGGAGACTGTTGCTTTTGTTTCCATTTAAATACTTTGTTGATTGAAAGTAAGCATCTCCATATAATGTGAGCTGGATCAGTGAATCACACATTTACTGTGGTGCAATGATGAAAAAAGGCCATTAGATGCATAATTTATCCTTGGACAAAGGGGATACTAACTTATACAACTACATGGTAAGCATTGAGAAATAGCTCTTTACACTCTGAGTGAGCAAGGCAAGATTACTTCTGAAAAGTTTTGAACATCTTATTTTAATGTCAGTACATTAATTTTAGGCTGATAATATTCCCCAATGAAGATCTTGCATTCAAAACAATAGCAGTATTGAATGAGAGGAACTTTTTGTATAAAGTTTTTAATTTTTACCATCTGTACTTTTCTGTTCTCTGACATTATTAGGTGGCTTTGGTTCTAATTGCAAGAATATAACTTGTGCAATGGGATATTTTTCTTCCTAATCTGAAAGCTAACAAATCCTCAAAATTCTACATACAGCACACATAATTTGTTTCTGTATAGATAAAATTTGAAACTATGGCTTCAATCATTACCCATATTCTGAAGTGTTGAATAGCTTGGCTTTTTGTCTCCTCTAGGTTACCTCTGCACTGTCACTTGGCTAGAATGCTTTTTCTATTTTGTCTTTGGTTGTTAAATAGTCAGGCAGCCTCAAAACGGTCTCTAAAGAACAACGAAGTGGTGTTTGTTTGTCAAAGATATCAAATTCCTTCCACCAAATTATGATATTTTTTGATTGATCTAACTGCTTGAGGATCTTGGCCCCAGATTAACTGAAAAAAAAGAGTGACTGAAGAATGTGTATGTAACAGATTTTTTGGAACAAATTTCTTTACTAACAAAGACATAGGAAAAAAATGTCTCCCTTTATATTTAGTAATGATACCATGCAAAATCTTCTGACTACAATCCCCAAAATCAGAGAAATGTTATGAAATAAAAATAACAACATAACTTACTTTTTTTTTCCCATAACTCTTTTTTTTTTTTTCCCACCACTCTATTTTGAAAAGCTGCCCTGATGTTTGCAACATCTTGGAAGTGGACTCTATCTTTGTCATGGAAACTGGATAAATACATCCAGTTGGCCAAGGCCCGAAGCTTTTGTTATATCCGTGATAGCAAAATGTGTTTGTGTATCTTGTGAAATTAGATTAATGTTGGCAAAGCTTTTGGTATTTTTGGAAGAAACAAGCTACAGCTTATCTCTATGTGTGAATTTACAACACAGAAAGCTTAAGAATTCTCGTTACAAAGGCAGCTATTTAAAGTTTTGGGTGAACCAACACTATCTAGCAGAAAATATCTGCTTTGTTTGATCAGCACTACTGTTCATAGAGACAAGATGGCTTCAAGTGTATCCTAAATCTCTGTCTTCTCTGACCAAAAACTGTCTCACTGCACTTATTTTCACTGAGTTAATTACTCCAAGCTTGAAGTGAGGCAGAAGTTATCTAACCACAGGCCACCTAGGAAGAAGTTATTTCCTGATGATGTGTGGTATGAATTGGTTTGGGTTTTATTGTTCTCTTCCCATAAACAGTAAATCCTACCCAAACTATCAGGGGAGTAAAAGCCTCTCTCTTTTTTTCTCTCTTTCAATACTCTTCATGGGTGTATTGCTGAATTTTGTTTAAGTAGGAGGAACAGGTTATTCCTTCCAGAGGTACAATTCACCTTGCCATGATCCACATAGAATTTGTGTCAGCCTATGTAAATCATTTAAACTCTCTGTATAAACTCTAGAGAGAGGTGAATACTTCCAAAAGGGGACTGATAGCTCCTTAAGATGGGATGAATTTCCCTATACAATTGTGTATCCCTTTCTATTGAGAAGGAGGTCTGTATGACTACCACAGATTAGATCAAAAAATATAGGATAGTTTATTCAAAGATAAATTCTGTGGCGAGACGCTACATAATTCCAGCAATTTTCAATAGAATTGTTATGTCCTTTAATATTTAAACATGAAACTAAGAGCTGCTGTAAGGGAAAACTGCCAAAGTTCTCATTAATGGCTAATACTGTATGACTGCTGCAGAAATGCAGAAGAGCTTTTTCCAGTAAAAATTTAGAAACAAAATTTAGATACATGGCCCAGGGATTTCTCTCTTTCTCTAAATGTGGAATAATATTAGCTCACAGTATCTATCTTGGCATCCTGGTGTTCTTCCAGGGGAACTTACTGTTTACTCCCTTTCATCTGTCCTTTGATAGCACTGCAATAATACCACCTGCTTACCCTTGCTCACTTGTTACATCATTTCATACCTTCTCTTTGCTTACTTTAACATTCTCTTTTCCATTATTTAACAATTCCCCAGAGCCTCACAAGTGTATCTCCCAGGTAAATATGTAGACATGTGTTTTTTAAAATTCCAGGTAAATATGTAGCCGTGTGTGTTTTAAAATAGAACAAATGTGTTGCAAATCTGTTGGAGCCATAATTTCTTTCGGATTTAAGTTGATTTTGCTTCCAAAATTAGAATAATTTTTTTCCTCTGTGTATTGAGCTCCTTAGGGAAGGGATTACAGGGGAAATTCTTGTTCCACTGAGTCAAATGATGAGGCTATCATTGGCTTTCCTGGGCTTCAGAAGAAGACCTTGTATCTTCATAAATGGTCTCTGGAGAAATAAGGCCATGCACTTATTTGAAGGATTGATATTACAAAATAGCATTCAATAAAACATAGTCAAATGGTATTTACATAGAAATGCTGATGTCTGAACTCTTGCAACAACAGTGTAACTATGATTCACCAACAGAAAATAAAACTGATTTGCAGTTGTGAAGAGAATTCGTGTTATAAAAAGGGCTCATACTGCACACATAAAAGTAAACCTTCAGCATGACTCTTTTGTGAAGAAACCAGATCAGGACTTTGCAGATATTTTTCTTTCAAACCTTTTACATTGATTATCTTAAAATAATGACTGGTCTGGGTAAAAGAAAACAAAACCAATCTGCAGAATTAGTGTCAGTTCTTACTCCTCTGACCTGATGGAATTAAATTCCTTGTTTGCAATCCTAAAGGCCCTTTAAGATATTACCTATTAGAGTAAAGTCTCATGGAGACTATGTCATTATACCTTACTTCTTGAACAATTATTCTATGTGGTAAAATATCCTTACATGATACCCAGGTTTCATTTTCATTGCACCTATTTTATATTCAGTTACTAAGAATTCCCTTTTTTTTTCTTCTTTTTGGCTAAAGTCAGTTAGTCACAAGCCAACTTGTGCCTAATTTGACAATGATTTTTGAAAAGTGGTAAAGACATTAAGGAATACAAGATTGGTGGAAAAGCATCATGATTCAGTTTCACAGGTAATGTGTCATTGGAACATGAGACTTGATTTTGTACATACCACAAAAGTTAATTTTCGTGGTCTTAAGCTTTGTCAGACTTATTCAGGGAAGGAAGAGGACTGGACAGCTCTTTAAATACTACCTAGATACAAAACTGTTCTTAAACTGGACAGGATACATTCCATTGATTTCAATTTTGTGTCTACTTGAAGTGACAGAATAAAGTCTGCGCCTGAGGCCTTGCAGTGAAGCAATTAAAATGAATCTCTTAGTAACCAGGGGGCAATTGAATATGTTCAGAAACAACATCTGTCATAAGCTTTAGCTCTAATTAACAGATAAAATTCATGCAGGCCACTTAAATATGTGCCGGTTATACAAATGTATTTATTTATTTATATGATTTCACATTTTTATTTTGCCAAATGCAATGAATAAATGTAAATTGTCAAGAAGTATCTTCATTTCCTAGATCCTTGTTTTGTGCAAAAGCCAAACCATTATTTTTGGTATATTTTTGGGGTACAATGGCACAAAAAAGTGGTAAGGGACCATGTATTCAATTAAATCACCATGATGAAAAGATAAATATAGAAACTTGGCTTCCTTCTGTGCAGTGGTGAATAAAAAGTCATCATTTTTGTTTTGGCTTTTGGCAAGAAATGAAGTGCTCCCTGATTAGATACTTTCATTATATAGAGAATGTAATGTCCCTAACCACCACACTCTCTCTATACCTGGATGAATTTGGAAACAGTCCTGGAAATGAAACTATTAAAATCAACAGGCTTCTGTTGCCTTGGGTATAAAGCCTTGTCTCATTTGCACAAAATGGAAAACTTTTGAGGGCATTAATCTTAATAGAACATACATGCTGTAAAATCAGTAAAATAGAAAAACAGTTTGCTCAGAGAGGTGGTAGATGCCCCACCCCTGGCAAATTTCAAGGTCAGGCTGGACAGGGCTCTGAGAAACCTCATCAAATATCCCTGCTTATTGCAGGAAGGTTGGAATGAATAACCCCTAGAGGTCCCTTCTTTCCCACATTATTCAATGATTCTATTATTTTAATCACTTTATGTCAAAGAGAATTTTTATAGTTAAGTAGATATTTGAAGTGGAAAAGGTTTTGAAGAGTTTCACACTGGTAATACAGACTTACTTTTGATTTTGTTGTGATCAAGATGAAGGTGCTCAAGGTGAGCATTGATTGGTGGAATTTTAGTGAGCTGATTGTGAGACAGCTGTAGGTCTAGAATAGATGAAACATTAAACCCATTTGAAGGGATTCCATCATCAGATAGTTTATTGTAGTTCAGCCTAAGGAAAGTCACTTTGGGTATTGCACTGAAGTAGTTTTCTGGTATAACTTCGATGGAGTTGTTGTCCAAAAACAGCTGCAATGTATTAGCTGGAATGCTTAAAGGCATTTTCTTGAGTGAATTTTTTGCTATGTTGAGCTGCATGAGGTTGTTGAGTCCTTGGAAGGTGTCACTTTGAAGAGCGCTGTCCAACAAACTGTTCTGGTGCAGGTCTAACATAGTGAGGTTTTCCAAGCGGCTGAAGACTCCTTCTGGGATTTTGGAGATTTTGTTTCTAGCTAGTCTTAGCTGTTCCAAACCCACTGGTAGCGGGGCAGGCACCTCTTCCAACTCGTTCTCTTCAAGGAATAAGTAAAGCAGCCTTTTCAGCTTGCTCAGCACACCACTCTCAATCCCACTGTTGGTGATCTTATTCTTGTTCAGGTTTATCCACCTCAGATGAGTGGCATTGGCAAAAGGCTTCTCTGAGATTGTTTCAATTTGATTGTTTTGAAGATAGAGGTACCAAATTCTGGCTGGAATTGGAGGTATTTCTTTAAGTCCTTTGTTATCACAGTATAATGCATTGGGGAAACTGGGAGGACAAAAGCACTCCTGAGGGCACTCAGAAGTATAGTGGGACCAGTGGCCAGGATCCAGATCATCATAAACTTGTCTCACAGTTCGAGTCCACACAGAATTGACCAAGAATAAGAGCAAAAGGCTTGTATAGACTTTTAGAATCATGGTGTGTGCCTTGGAAGGGGAAAAAAACAATTAGCTGTTTCTCAATGAAACTCCCTAGAAGCATACTGGATTAACAATGCAGTTTTGCACATAAAATAATATTTCCTTTATAAACAGCCTAATTCTTTCCTCTAGAGTGATATCCATGACCTGTTAAGGAAAAACTGAAAAGTAATATAAAAGGTATAAACAATTCTGTGCTATATGTTGATCAACATTTCCCTGATTCAGCTTAGACTCCACATTGGCTACCAGTTTGACTGGTGTTCATGCAAATATCATTTCAAAAATATGAAAATGTGGATCATTTTTAGACAATAAATCAGTACCTCTTTTACATTTGTGTAAGTTTTCCTGTACAGACCTATAATCTACATTATATAATGGTAAATCTTCAGAAAATATATCATTACCACGATGATATAAATGCTATTGTATTCAGTGTTCCTCCTTTTAAAATTAATCATCCCCTCTTTTCTGTTTTTGCTCTCTCTTAAATTATAATGGCATCTGGATCAGATTTTCCAGGGTCTCTTGTCTTCATTGAAAAGTGGAAGATCAAATAGTGTTTTAACAGCTGTTTGTTGGGCATGTTCTTAAAAGCTTGGAGGGAATATGTTTGACTAATCCATTCCTCGCCTCTCTCACTGTCTCACATCCAAAGTTACAAATTTCCTTCCCTAAAGCAAACAGACAAAACAAATGCCTGCCCTAAATGACACAAAAAATATGCCATAACCAAATTATATCCACAATAAATAAATCCTGACCTAACTGTTCATATAGCTTTATGCATATTTTAATTATTTTTCCTACTTAATTAAATGCTTTTTTTAGACTCTTCTACAGTTATAATTATGAACAAAATTATCACTGATAATTTACTCAGAAAGGAAATATTTGTGTAGCACAAAAACAGTGTCTTACAAACTCTGTTATCTTTCTTATTGGCTCATGAAGATTAACAAGCATTTTACAATGTTGAGGCAAAAGACAGCTGAAATTTCTGGTCAAAGTTAGGAGGTTGGCTGTGACAAAAATAGTATTTAAATAAAAGCAAGCTCTCTCATATGATTAATACATCAGTAATGTTAAGAGTTCAGTTCAGTTGCTGCATATGATATGTAGTAATTTAATTGTTTTCAACATTGTTATTAGCAGTAACAAGTGCAGAATCCTATAGCTTTTCCAGCCCCAGAAGCTGCTATCTGGAAGCATTTCAAAGAAAGGGACAAATAAAGCATTTTTAAAGAAAAACATTTCTATTTCACACAGTGAATTTGCAACCTTCTTACTCTGTAAATATTCATAACCTTAATAACACTTTAAAAAAAGGAATATAAAGCAATTTACCTTGTTAGTCAAGTTCCTGCAGCTATCTGAAGCCAGTTAGAAATCACTGTAAATTCACCGCTTTTGGCTGCTAACCCCTGTGTTTGTTTCCTGCCCTCCTAAGAATTAGCAGCATACAAAACTGGAAGTACATGCTAGTATTCCCAGATGTATTTCCATGCACACCTTATTAGCTATTGCTTCTAGTTTGACATTCTTTCAGAGCTTGGGCTTACCTCAGCTTTTTTGGATCTTCTTCTCTTTCTATTGGTCCCTGTTGTTAGGCTGTAATAGCTTGAGTCAGGCTACAAGCCGTGTTCTAGGAATACAGCCTCATATATACGCATCAGTGCTTACAGCTTTTAACCCCTGAAACTGCTCAGGCACCTCAGCACCTAGGCTGGGAAAGAAGGAAAGCCTGGCCTTAATATCAACCAGCCCCTGAGATGAAAGCATTGGAGTTTTTCATGTTCTATCAGATGAGGGCAGCTGCTCTAGATGAAACAGGTAGCCCAAAGTGTACATTTATTCACGAGTTTTGTTAGAAGATACTTTACAGGCAAAGCTGACTTACATCATAACTTATTCTCATAATACCTGACTTGGCCACAAAGGATTAAAACCAGTGCCATCTGTTTCTACGGAAATATTTGATTTGATTTTTATTAAATGCAGATGCTGTCATGCCATTTAAAGATATCAAAATTCTTGATTAAGAGAAGAAGAGAGCAAATGCATTTGCTAAGAATTTTTTAATAGCATATTTTCAGTTCTTTTAAGTTTAAATCTTACCTTTTCCTTTTTGTTCAGAGAGATATTTACATGTATTTCTACAAAGTTATAATATACCTCTGTGTCTCCTGCAATTTTCTTTCATCATTGATCTAAAGCAAACTCTTTGCAGCCAATTTGCTCTCCAAAGATAGGCACATATTTCTCACATTAAGTATTTTGGAAGATTTTTGTTTTCGTTTTTAGTCCAATCTTAAAGTAACAACTTCATATCAGAAAAACTATTCATGTTCAAAGCCAGAACAATGACATAAGTATTTTGAGGGAAAAGTTAATGGAAAATATTGAAAACATAAAATATATTCTGGTACTTTAAATTAGTTATATTCATTTTAAAATTTTGTTGCATAGTTATTTAAATTCAGTTTCATCTGTTTGATTTTAACCATTAAACCTATAACAACCTATTTCATAATTTTTAATCCCTTGCTTTCTTAAACTAAGAATGTCTCAAAAGAAGCTTAGAAGCAGAAAAGACCAAAGTAGTCAAAAAAAAGGAAAACAAATCTTCAATACATGGGCAGCTTTCACTGACTTCAGTAAGGCTAACGTTAAACATGTCATAAATTTTTTTCATTAGTTATGTTTGTATCCCCGCTTTCCTTGTTTATGAAAAAACAGTAATTACCACCAGTAATTTTTGCATTGTTTATGTGTTTAAAAATAAAATAAGTTCTGAAGTATTTCACTCTACTAGCACTCCAGGCCCTTCAACACCTCTTAAAGATTATCAGGGATTTCTTACAAACAGGTGTAAAACTGATTCCTTCATGCATACTGAATATTTTAATAATTTAAATTCGATTGGATTAATTTACATCTTAAACAAAGGTTCTAGTTTTAAGCAGATGTACTAATTATAGGACAAAAGCCATAACCCCCCCCCAATTTTCATTATGAATGTCACTTTAAACACCTATAACTTAAAATGTTTAAGACTTGTAGCAGAGCTGGTACCCCACATGAGTGACAAGGATGCTTGTCAGCAGGAGTCCATCCAAGGGAGATGGGGAGGGGCAAAGACACCACTGTGTGAAATTTAAAATAGTTATGTGTCCAATTGGGAGCCATTTAAGGAGGCTTCACCATGAAAAGTGCATCTATGATTCTTGTTGTTCAGTATAAGACTGGTTTGCTTCTGTGCTAAATCTTCACAAAGTCTGAAGAGAGAATTTGGAGGCCTCTTTGCCACTAAAGAAAGAGCTGAGTCCATCTGGAATGTTGTACTGAAATTGTGAGTCCTGATGGCAGATATCTGCTGTGACACACCTCAATGCATGTTGCCAGATGTTTGCATTTAGCAACAGCAGAAAAGATTGATTTATCTTATGCTTTGTGGTGGTCTGAATTTACCTGCTATTTTTACCTGCTAATTAAGTCCAGATATTCATTATGTTATCACAGAAGTCCCTGGCAAAGGCACTTGCTGTTTACCTTGTGGAAGGCAGTGGTACTATTTGCATGAAATATTGTTCAGCAAGGGGTCACATTCTGCCCTCTGTGGATTTAGAGACCAGGTATTGGTCCTTATCAACCACACTTTTCCATCCCTTTCAAAGGAGGAGTCCTTCACTTGGAGAAGAATATAGCAAAGTACATTTTCTAAGACTTTCTCAATAGTGTGAATTTCCATTTCTTCTGATGCAAACAAAGCAGAAAAATATGACAATAAATATCTTAAAAATCAAGAAGTAAGAGTGTTTGTGATGGTCATACATATTTTCTTACATGCTTCAAAAATTTTTGAGATATCTCTGCAGAGACAAGTGATTGCCTGGGTGTCTAATCAGGCTTTGCAGAAAGCCTGCTTTGCATGAAGCCTTCAAGATTATGCACATCTCATGCATTTGGTGTTGAGTCCTCCATCATCTGGTGTAAAATATTTCTCATTTAAATGTTGCACTCTATGGTGATAAAGTTTTACAGACTAATAAAAGACTGTGGCCAAGATTTTAAAAAATGACTAATAGTTTGGAGACTTTTTGTTCTGCAGATCCAACCTAAGACTCTTTCCAGAACCTTATTTTCAGTAAGAGCTAAGAATTTTGTGTTAATGAGGTAATTTTTAACTTGAGAAGCTGAGTGATCAAAGGCAAATATCAGTGAAAGTCAAAGTGCTCCTGAGACCATGAACAATCTCTCAAAAAGTAACAGTATGAAAGGCATTTGCACAACAATAAAAGGAAGTGGAAAAAAATGTTACAGTAAAAATACTGTGGACACCCACGCTGAATTTTGGAGATAATCTCTAAGAGATACTGTTGGGTTTGTTCTAGTTTGAGAAAGATGTCTGAAGCTATTACAGGATTTTTACTGCATGTGTCTCCTTTCAATCCACACTGTAAAATCAAGAGAATTTGTATTAAAAAAGTATAAAAAAGTGAAGAGCATCAACAACTGCAGGGGGTAGTAGCATCTCCTTGAGAGAAATAATGTTCATGCTTGAAACTAAAACGGCTCACAACCTTGAGAAAGACTAGAAGAGTAAAAAAGACAGAAAGACCCATTGGGAGGAGAAATGGACAACTGGGACTGCTGTTTGGAGCTGTTCTGTTTTAGCCTCAGAGCTGCTGACAGGGAAAAAATGCGTTGCTTTCTTTCAGTAATGGCTGCCATATGTCTCAAATTGAATTGGAAGCAAGGTCTGTTAAGCATCAAGCATGTGTATAGTTCATCACCAGCAAACCCAGGAGTGTACTGCAAGCAGGGCTGGGCTCACTCATTAGCCTTGTGCATTGCTCCATTTAGCAAAGGCTGCAATCCAGGGTGCCTAAGTTTGGGCAGTACTTCACAAAAACTGTGTGCCTTGCTCCACAGGACAACCAGTTCATCTGAAACAGGCTCTTGAATTGTCTTCATGGTTACCAGAGAAAAGGTGGTTCTTCAAAAGCTGAAGACAAAAGGTCCAGTTTGTGTATCCTTCATCCTATACTCTTAATGGTAGCTCCAGACAGCTTCATGGGGGTGTTGACTTTACTCAGGCTTCAGCCTGCCTCTTTCACTTCTGATAACAGGACTGTAGTGATCTCCCTCTTTCTGCATCGCTGCTCTGAGTTCTACCCAGAGTCAAAAAGACAAAACTTCTATTTCCAAACAGTTCCCTGACCACCAGACAGTGATAGAGCTCAATTAATAATATCTGCTGCTCCTTTTAAAAAACAGCCAAAGGTCAGCAAGATCAAAGAGTCTAAAAGAAAGCAGATGACTGAGCCCTTCAGGCTAGCCCAAGGGACACTGCAGACAGATCAAAGGACCAGCCCAGATGTTCCAGACCCTGCTCCTATGGATGTATTTTACTCCACATCATTCTTAGTGAACAAAAGAAAGTAAACCAAAACAGATTTAGGAGCAGGAATGCTGCACCTCTACTAGAAATCTAGAATTACCTGCTTAAACCTCACAGTGGAAGAAATTGCATTTTTTATTTAAATTGGCATTTTTTGTGCATATGCAGGCAGCTGAAAAATGGGGAGTTTATGTGGGAAGCTTTCAGTTTAGATCAGAAAACACTGGTTAAAGAAACCCTGGGGAACAGTTGGACTGGCTTAATTTGTTAAAAGGAGATGTCACCTGACCTCTTGTTTATATAGGATTTAGGAAGATAAGATTCCATTCTAAAAGTCCAGAAACAAAACAGAAAGTTTACTTTCTGCACAACTTCACTCCCCTATCAAAACTAGAGTGGGAACTGAGTAGCTTAGCTGAAAGAGATCATTGCAGAGCAACACATTTCAGAAAAGAACAACTATGGAAAAGGGCTCAGCTTTTATGGGAAATATATTGGTCTCCTGAATGTGCTTCATTAAATAATTTTTGGCACTCTGTTCACTTTCTCTCTGGTTTGAACTCTTTACCACAGTGACACCAAAAGAGTTCCATGACACAATGCCAAAATCTGGTATTTGTCTTGGCTTGCTAGGTTTACTTTATCCACTATGGAAATGTTACTGTCAATCTCTTACTTTACTTTGTTTTCATGATTTCAACAATTTCAACACTGAAACAAATCTATCCCACCCTGGGACTCTATTTTTAAAATGCTAACTGTACCTCAAATTAAAATATCTAACATGCATTTATCAATTACACACATATATTGAGTTGCTGGGACAATTTGTAGCTATTTAGGTGATTTATATTTTCCAGAAAACTAATGGTAATTGAAAATATGTATTAGTGATCTGATGCCCATTCTGTAAACATGTATAAATTTTGAACCATAGACTATCAAGGATTAAATATTCTGAGATAACATCAGGATAGTGAAAACAAACTGGTTTTACTATCCTTTAATTATATCCTTATCCTTAATTTATGTTAACTTCTGTTTTCTTATTTTCTTCTATTATAAAAGAAATCCAAAACTATTTTAATTCTTTTTCATTTTAGATCTCCACAGTAAGACAATACATTTCAAGAAGTTTAAACTTACACAAAGTTTTGTGCTCTAAAATGAATGACAAGGGTTGCATAAAAGATAAGGCCCACAACTTAATGAAAAAAAAAAAAATTATTCCCTTTACAGTAATGATCTGCTACAGTGATTTTGCCATATGAGAAATTCAAGGTTCGGGGGCTTTTTTTAATATTTATAAAGAAAAGCCAAATGGCATAAGCTATATGAAAATGCAGCTCTTATTTTCCATTAATTGTAGTAATTTTTGCTCTAATTTTTAATGCAGATACTCTTGGGAAATACCGAAATTAAACATTAGACTATGTGATTTTTATTTTCTTAAATTGCAATATCAGTCATCTCTTTCAAGAGCTGGCATTTCCCAAAGCACTTGAGTTTTCTTCCAGAGTCCCAACTTCAAGCTCAAATCTCACTCACCATGACTGCTGCAGTCACTGATTATCCTTTCAGATGGAACATGTTGAAACTCAGTCTTTATTGTGCAGATGAAATTCCTCAACACCCAGCACTTTGATGCAAAGTGACACCACCTTTTTCTTTGAAAACAGCTCTGGAACCCAGCTCCAGGCAGAATTCATCACCCATACCTGTCCAAGCACCATGCAGTGCTCCCCAGCCCTAAACAAGGACCTAAATAACCCTAAATAATCAAAGGGGTGTTCTTCAACACAACCTGCCCTTTTCTTAGATGATTCCATGCTCTTCATGGTGGCAACTGGGAATCCCAGCAGTAAATGCCTAGTTCCCTTCTGCTTTTTCTGTGTAATACATACCTCAGCTCAAGGCTGTGGTTTCCATTAGGAGCCATACACCTTTTCTTCTTCTGAATTGAGGGTGGGAATAATAATATTGCAGGGGATGATTCATCTTACCCAAAATTAGGAACCTGTACCAAAAAAACCAAAAAATAATTATACACAGGTAATCACAAATTCTTCTTCCAACCAATGCAGCATTGCACTCAATTTTGAAAACTTACTGGCCTTACTGTTTATTTTTTTGACAGCAAAATGGCTGTAATGGTGAAATCTAAAAGTGAAGTTCAGGAAACTTTTGTTCATGCAGTTTGGAAAGCAGTGTGTGTAGTAAGATGGATGGCAAAATCACATGATGTGAAACTGGAAAGATAATGGAAATAGGAATTGTGAAAGGCTTGTTTAACTTCAAGTTCAACTTCAAGCTTTGAGATTATTAAATTGGTTTATAATGTAAGAAATTTATAAAGACTTTCAGTACCTCTGTCTGAAATATTTTGCATGTTTCAATGAAAACATTATCATCAACAGAAATAATTCTTATAAGTATTATTTACTAGGTTCCAAAGTGTCTTGGAATCTATTTATTTGAATTGTGCTCTGGTCAGGTTGACCAAATACTACAAGAGACTTGTATGCATTGCCCCACACTGGGATTCACAGAGCAAAGACAAAACTGCATTTTTTTTGCACAGTGCAGCAGCTTTCCTCTTCTTCAGAAGTCAGGTGCATTTGACCAAATCCCTTTGTTTCGACACTGTCATATGGAGAACATAAATATTTCTCTTCTCATGTATTTACCCAATTTCTTCACTTTCTTCCTAATTAGACTTTATTTTCTGCTTTCTTTAATAATTTCAGAATTAAAATGTAGCTGTAGCAGAGATGCACCACATAAGAAGGATTATACTTTTAGAAAGAAATTTTTCTAATAATGAAGACTTGTTAAAAATATTGTGTTATTTGATCTGTAGATTAAGAATTCAAATTATGAAAATGAAGATGGTTCTCCTCTTAAAACAGGTAGAAGGGGTTTCACCCACAAATCATCATGTTTATAGCACTAAAGAGTAGCAATATGTATATTTTAGCTCACAATCACTATCTTATCTTAGAACAGTGTGATAAAAACTTCTCCAGCCTCTAAAGCTGCTTTTCTTTACATAATGAAGTGCTAATTTGCCCTGGTACTTTAACCTGACCTTTCTACATTCACGGTGAGTGTCCTAAAGTGCAGCTAGAACTTTTTTGTTTCTTATTTCAGCTGATGTTGAACTTTTCAGACTAAGTAGAAAAGAGAGTTATTTCTGTGTGAAAGCCTTAAGGTCTACAATTTAAGTTATTTTTTCTTACGGATGGAAAGCCTTTTAACCAATATCAGAATCTGAAAAAAAATGCATAACCAAAATGTCCTCCATGAGCACTCTGTCCATTAGGATGGTGGCATGTGTGCTAGTGCTGTCCCCCGTGGGAGAGTTAGAAGGGATGGATCTCTGATTTCACTGCCACTACTCAGTGAATCACAAGTGTTAAAGTGGGAGCAGATTGGCACAAGCCAGCAAAGGAATCGAAAGAAAGATTCCACAGTTCCTGCCTATGGAATCTATATCCAAAGGCCAGCTAAGTTAAGATTTTGTGAGTATCATAGGATTTGGAATTATGGACTGGAACCTGAAACAAGAAATTTTCCACATGAATTTCACGCTAAACTCTTCAGCTGTAGAACTGGTTAGTAAAACTGATATTTTCCCCCATTGGTTACTAGTATTCTTAGAACCACAGATTCACAGAAGTTATAAGTTTGAAGAAACATCTGAAGGTTGTTTAGTTCAACCTTCTTCTTAAACTAAGACTAGCTTCAAAGACAAATCTGTCCCTTAGGGCATTGCCCATACATGTTAAGAAGATTTCTGAGGATGCAGAGTCCACAGCTTCCCTGGGCAAACTGTGACAGTACTTTATGAACTCACTGTGAAGAATTTTTTTTTTATGTCCAGCTGAAATTTCTCCTTCTGGAACTTTCTCTTTGCCACCATTCCCTTTTACCAGGCACCCTGGAAACTGGACACTTTTTCTGTATCACTCTTTTGGGCAGTGGCAGACTGCAGTAAGACATGGACTGAAACATATGGTATATTCAGAGAGGTTAAGGGAAGCACCTTGGCATTACCTGGAAAGAAGAAGGCTGAGGGAAGTTCTTCTAACAGGTTCTGCTCTGTCATGAGTTGGACTGTTCTCAGTCTCACTGTTCACATGCCTTCATTTTGCATAAAAGTAATCAGTGTACTGAAACAAGCTGAAAAGAATCATACTTTTCTGCTGTGTTGTTAGATTTCAGCAATCAGGGGACATATCCCATTATCTGTTTGTGCTCTAGAAGTTTTAGTGTTCAGTATATTTTTACATGAAGGGAGCAGTTGGGTTAAAAGCTCTCTGGAAATGGTTAAATACCATTTCTCATTCAATTTTCTTTCCTTTGGGGGTCTTTTGCATGCACTTCCTTCTTCTTTTTCTATGTTACAATGCCTAAGTGCTATTCCACAGTGATTCCCACCCTGATGTGTTCAGAAAGCCCCAGATTTAGACTTCATTCTGCAATGAAAATTCTAGCCAACTTGTAACAAATTTTACTGTCAATCCTTCCTGTACATGGGTTAAAAATCAACAACATTTATGAATTCCAAAATGAAAAAGAAAAAGGGAAATATTTCTATTGTTTTCAGAATCCCTCCTTTTGTTTCAGTCTCAGGTTTCTTTGTGAATTGTGTTTTTGTTTTGAACATCTGGAACTGGCAACCTGCCGACTAAATGGTTTGGTATGAATTGGTTTGGGGTCTTTTTCAGAGGTGATAGTTTCTGCTTTTGCTATAGAAACTAGCAAAGTTTCTGTTGGAGTTTTTAATAGTCTAGTAGTTGAAAAGAAAACAGTACCCATGGGATGATCTGTACTTGCAAGCAAGCCACTTACAGCTCTCAGTTACTAACACATTTATTTTAGTGTATTCCAAGATACTGACAATATTTGGACTATTTAGTCCTGGGTGGAACATACTACCATGTCTTTTCCATGTGTAGCTGCATTTTATTCACCACCTGTGGTTTCTGAGAGATTTCACTGTTCTTTTGACAATGCTGAAACATTAGTTTGCACGTTTTCACAGTGCCATGGTTCCCATACTGCAAACTTCATAAGGCATCAATTTATTGGCCAAAGCAAGTGTAGTGGCACATGTTAAATTATGTGTATAAATATATTGAAACATCAAAGTGGAGAAAACAGTTTATTTACCCTTACAATAAATTTTAATAATGATAGAATAGCTTAGATTGTCTTGTCCTAACCTGTTTTTTTTTTTCATTTTATAAAAGAAAGGAACATTGTTGTCAATGATATGGACAAAAGGACACTATTTGATATGTTTTATTTTCTACAGTCTGGTTAAAAATAGCATGCAAGTAATGGAATAAAAATATTTGTATATATGATTTATTTGGAAATAACAATTATACCAGCAATGAATAAAAACCTTACCGTGACAGTTAAATGAAAGTATGACAAAAAGAAGAGTAAAAAATTATTTAACCTGAATATTTTTTTCCTCGTTGTCTTTCATGTTTTCCATTAATATAACAATGTCATAAGCTCTGAACACATATTTTCACAAATTTTAAATTGTTCATGTATTGTTAAATCATTTTTTCCTTTGCAGTGGGTGACCATATATAAAAGGCATGATGATTAGGAAAGTTGGACAGGAATCTTGTATGGATACAGGCTGGCCCATACTGTTCAACATAACTCATAATGAATCCCACCTGACTTCCCTGTGAGTCTGGAACCTGCTGGCATGCTGAATCTTTTTAATCAACTCAGCCAGATAAAGACATATTTTGCATCAGATTTGGTAATTCTTGTGCTTTCTAAATAGAACCATTTGTAAAAATACACACTCGTTCCCTTAAGTTTGCCAAGTCCTTGCTAAATATTCACAAACAGAATGGATAATATGCAGACTGACACTTGCTTTAAGGCATATCCTACTTTTAAAGCACTACCAGGGTGCGTTATTCCTGCAGTTGCTGCTGCTGGAAGGGACCTGGGTGGTCCCAGGGGCCTCACTCCAGTGAGATCTCAGCGGCCACCCGCAGGCAGTTGTACATCTCCGGCGGCAGGTCCGCCCGGGTGAGGTTGTTCCCGTCCAGGCGCAGGTGTGTGATCTTGGAGTAGGTCGTCGGCCCAACCACCTTGCAGAAGCTGCTCAGTGGGAACTCTGAAGCAAAGAGAACAGAAATAAGAGGAAAATAGGAATGATTAGGACAAATAGGACAAAACCGTTATTTTTCTGCTTTTTTTTTTGGATTTCAGTTGAAAATTGTGACCTTAATTCATTATACTATTTTCAATATTTTGCATTTACACTGATGTAACTTCCTGTAAATTTATTAGAACTTGATGGACTTGTGTTGAGAGAGGTTCTTTCTGTTAGTTGTGAGAGGTTCAGAATTTCAAGACTGTGTTTTTCAAGTGCCATTTTCTTCCAGTACAAGTTGACTTTTAGACTTCACATTTTTTATAGAGGTCTAATCTGGCATTTAGATCAAAGGAAAAATCACTCTTAAAAAATAAACTAGAGATGCAAAGAGAGGAATCAGTCAGTTTGTGTACATTACACTGGAAGGGTAAAACTGTTTTATAAGATATTTTAGGAAGTAAAAAGTTTCTGGAGAAATTGAAACCATGAAGCAGCTTTACCCTAAAGAACTGGCAGTTCAATGGGTGTCTGTTATTTTGTATGTATTTTATATGTGCCATTTTGATTTACCTGTTTCAGAATGAAATTCGGGTCTGCGGTTGGAGAAGAGTTTTACATTTAAGCTGTGCAGCTGAATCTTTCCACATCAGAATTAGGTGAGTATGAATGCAAAAATTACTTATACAATATATATCTTTATTGTAATTTATATATCATGTTATATCTGGTCTCTATTCAGTTGGGGGATTTTTTGGTTCACATGACACCGTATAGATCTTGAATGGAAATTTGATTTATGTCCTATGATCAGTATTAACTGTAAGGCAGAAATTACATGAATTACTGAAGTTCTCTGCTCAGTATGAAGAGCACACACCCACCCACATTATATCCCTCTTTCATGCAGAGAAGACCTATCCTCAGGAGAGAACGTATGTGGATAAATCTGTTGTCCCTGCATATCACATTGTGTGATTTTGCAAAGAGAGTCTTCATTCACTGTTTCCTTTGAGTCAGACAGAGGATTAATCTACTGAAAAGTTCTAACTACTAAAGAACCAGTCTGAGAGACTTGTTCTTCTTCAGAACACTGACATTGCATGAATTCACAGAGAAAATACTTTAAAAGATTAAAGGGACTCTTTCAATGAACCTATGCCTCATAATTTCTGAGACATCAAGTTAGTATTATCAAAATCAAATGCCATTTGATTTACCTTTCACAGGTCACCTTATGCATCTTTTCTATGTGGCTACTTAACACATCTAAGAAAGTATGATCAAATTGTAGTACTAAAGAAAGTGGAGGAAGTACCTTTCATACGTTCTCATAAAATTTTGGATTAACATTGTTCTAATTGGATTCTTCCAGGACATACTTTACAATAATTTTCTATCAGTAATGAAACATGGCTTTTGTAAACTAAGTATAAATGTACAGGCAGCTCTTTAGAGCATAAGAGCTTAGGACATATTTTGGACAGAGATATGGTGTTAAGAGTGGGTAAAGATTCATCCACAAAAGAAGTTGTTTTGGGTAGGAGTTAAGGAAATATAATTTAAAAGTCAGATCTCAATCATCAATTTGATTAAAGCAAATCAAAGCAATTTCCTATATTTTGTGTAGAGTGCAGCCTTCTTTTGGAATGGTGAGAGATGAATGACATCCTTTGGACAGTCCATATGGTAATACTGTAAAATTTTAAGACCTCAGACCAATTCTGACACCCTTCTGGTCCAGAATGTATCAGCAGAAGCAAACTAATAATTGTTCATTAAGAACATATGATCAGAGAGATTTTTTTAGGATTATGTCTGGGTAGAATTTTGCTGAATGAAAGCATAAATTCCTGAGATTTTAACTCATTTTCTTGGGCTATAGGCTATGTCATTGACTATTTAGTTCCAGTTTTCTTCAGATAACTTGGATTTATTTTGTAAAGTTTAAAATAATCATGAATTCTAATATAATTTTTTTCCATCTTCTTGTCATTCAGGAATAACATAGTAAGTATATTTTTACTGATGACAAACATTTAAAAACTTTATCGATTTAAATTTTATGCTTTTTTTCATATTGTTACTTTTTAGCATAAATGCTTGTATTTGGTTGCAAAAGAAGATGGGCTTATACAAGCTGGATAGATGGTTAACTACTCAAAGAACATGAACTTCATACACATAAATCACAAAACTTAGCTATGATAACAAAACTCTGATTGGTGCTGACTGTCTATGATGCTAAAACCCCTTGGGAAGTGGATGGAGATCTCAGCCTTACAGAAGTCAAATGAACTCAGTCATGGACCTCAGCGGGATTTTGTTCCAATATTTGGTCCACATCTTTTAAATGTGGGCATCAATTTTTTTTACTCTTCCTGAAATTTTCAGTTGTTAAAATCATAATAAAAATTGTTTCATTTTAGTTTCAGCCTCTAGTAGCAGAAAATAAGACCAGTGGGTCTTGTGGGTGCACTTGATGAGCTGTTACCTGTCTGATCTGTATCTGGAATTGCAATCCTTTAGACCGGAGTACTGTAGCATCAAATATCTCTGTAGTTTACTTCTTCTTTTGTTACACTTACTAACACTGCAGGTGAAAAAATGTCTTCCTGAATTGATAAAATTCAGGTTCAGAACTAATGTAGCTGGAATTTTTTCCCCACATATTTTCCCAACACAGAATTCTTGCATAAGCCAGACACTGAGAGAATAAGAAGTATTGGATGAAAATTGGATTTTCATCTAAGAGTACAGTGGGCAACCCAAACAGGATATGAAGTTGCACAGTCTGTTGTCCACTAATCACATGCGACATATTTTTAGATATTCCATGTTAAAAAACTCCTTTGGGAATTGTTGGAATGAGTGAGATAAAAGACCATAAAGCACCTCCACAATTTAATACATAGTCTTTTAACTGTCCTCTGGAACATTTTCATTTTCCCCTTTTCTACTCCATTTATGTGGAGTAACCCTATTACTTCCTGGGGTTTCATGTGGAAGCAGCAATTTTCTCCTTAATCCCATACAAATACAGATGAAATATGGAGAAGGCCATCTTTGGATCCTCTTCTTGTTTCACTGAACCTCTTTAGTTCTTGGGATCTTTTTTTCCATCCTGCAGAGTTTCTTTTTGCCTTGAGGAGTCTGTAACACAAGTCTGTGTCTGTGTGTGTGTGCTTGTGTACATGCATGTGTGTGTATGCAATAATAATGGCATCTTCAAGGCATTTCAGTTTAGAAACTGCAGTTTCGGTTTGAGCTATGGAGAAAGTGAAAGCTTTTCTAAATCTTCCATTGTCCTATTCTAGCTTGGAGATGCAATGAGCACCAAGCACAGTAGATAAAAGTGTAGATTTGACACCTACAATCGATATAATGGATGTACTTCAATTTATTAGTTAGAAATCAGAGGAGTTACTCTGAATTTGATTTCTTAACAGTTTGCTATCTGCCTCACCCACTGCTTCTTGCAACACAGAGGTAAACAGCACCTGCTAAGGCATAGCCAATTCTGCTACACATTTTGATGTTTTTATTCATCAGTTCTTGTTCAAAAAACTCAGAGTCACTCAAATAAAGGTATTTCTCAAACAGATTATTTTTTATGAATGACAATGCACAATGATTGTAGCAAGCCCATGGTGAAACTCATGGACCATTGATATTTCAGGAAACATGAAATATCAATGGTCCATGGTGAAACTCATGGACCATTGATATTTCTGGTTCCAGCTTTGTTGATATTTCAGGAAAGGATATTTCCTTTCCTGAAATATCAACAAAGTAATTTAGAGAAATTAGAGAATTCTAATTTCTCTAAATTAGAAATTTAGTAATTAAGAGAAATATCCTTTCCTGAAATATCAACAAAGCTGGAACCAGATAATTCTTTCTTAGACAAATATAAATGTTAACTGCAAGCTTTAAGGTACCTGAGAAAAAGGGAGACATAGCAAGTTAAGAACTCTGGAGAAATATCTTTATGTTAGTTCTCAGTATAATGAAAACTTCAATCTAAGCAAGCACAAACTGAAAGATTATACTTTTTGAGTATAATTGAGGTCAAATTATCATTACTCCTTAGACAGAGGTCTCTCGCTGCATATGCGTACCACAGGCCATCCCATGAAACAGAAGCTGGCCTAGTTTACTTTCACAAACAGAACAATTTATTAAGCAAAGGAAATGGTCATTGGTTTGAGGTTAAGGTGTCATGAATGGTGAAATCCAAGGGCTTTGTTTGCCTTATATTAATGATTATTTCTAATTAATTTTTATACCACATTGTCAATCAGCATCTTAGGGAACTATATATTATGCCTGTAAAATTAGATAGCTGAGAAAATTGATTCTTGAAGTCTGCTAGATTTTCTGATAAAGAAAAACAAACAGTAAGTCATAATTCTGTTGCATCAGTCCATAGGGTAGCAATGACAATGTAGCACTCCCCACACCATCCCCTGAAAATGCATTGTTCCATGAACAGCTAAAATTGTTGTCATTGCCCCTGACTCTAATGTCCTCAGAAAAGTGAATACAGCCAAGCTTGGAACCTGTTATCTTGCAGAAGGCTGAAATCATTCTAAGCCAGGGAAAGTGCTTCTACTTCATGAGAAATTTTAAATCATCCTTGTTAACTGTTTTAGGAGTGGCAGAGTATCTGGAGGAGTTCCACAGGTTGCTGTATGTAGTGCCTTTACAGCACTACAGTGGGAACATTTAACTCGTTGTTTTCCCTCAGGAAAACAAGAAACTGAGATGCACTAGGAAAAAAAAAAGGAGCCACTGAGAAAAATGAAACATAGTAAATGCAAAACATTTCAAAATATCTTGCCCTCAGTCTGGCAAGTTCTCCACTAAAACTGTTTGGTTTTAAAGGCTACATCTCCATGGAGATGTATGTATGGAGTGGCTAACACTGATACTCTTAATCCTTGACTGTCACAAGCAGGCAAACAAGGATTAAAAGGAGGATTTTGTGGTTTAGTCTATATCAACAAGCAAGATGATATAAATCCTCCTGAAGAACCATAGTCATATTTGGAATATCTCCCTCTGCAGCTGGAGAACTTCTGGCACAGTGGTGAGGTCTCTCCAGCTCTGCAACACCTCCTTGTCAACCCAGGAAGGGACAGCCTTGTGAAAGCCCTGTCTCTGCAGAAACCTTCATGGTCTCATGCTTGGTGTGGCATTTCTGGACTTCAGAAGGAACATTTCTCAAATTATAAGTGAATGGAGACAAACTTGCCACCTGATCATATGATGTGCAGAATGGAAATGAAAAGAAAGAACAGGGGCAGCTCTTTGGATTTCAAGAGAGCTTTGGAAGGATGCTGCATGAGACAAGGGAGGAAAGGAACAAATCCAGTTGCTTTGATGTATCTTTTTCACTGCATCTTGTGCCTGCTACCTTACGAATTCGTAGTTTTATCCCTTTCTCCTCCCTCCAGCATTTTGGTTACCAGCTCCTGAAAGGTTACCATTGTCAGATCCTCACCTGAAATCTCTCTCTTTTTGTCAGCTTAAGAATTTTGAACATCTTTTGCACTGATCCAAATTTTCAGTTTTTTTCCTGAATTGTATTAGAAAGCTCCACTGGCTTCTACGCAGTTACTCCATTTTACACAAGATGAGAGTTTGGGGAAAAAATCCACATCAGTATGAAAGCATAAATTTCTCATTCTGAGGCTATATCGAGTGACTATTCAGTAAATATCTATCTTTTAACATGAATGTGGACAACTGTTAGGTAAATGTCAGTGCTCTAACAGTCTAAGCAGTACTATTTTTTCAGACTTGTTCATGTGTTATTTCAGATACTTGCACTGACCTTGCAGTATCTAGTCTGTGGCAAACATTAATGAATATGTGCAAATTTAACTTACTGTTAATTTTGTTGACTTGGAGGTAGAAGTTTTCCAGGTTCTCACTGACAATTGGAATGCTCTTCAGCTGATTGAAGGAGAGATCCAACTCAACTAGTGATGTGATGTTGAAGACATTACCTGGGATTCCAGAATCTGTTAATTTATTGTGGGATAAACGTAAATACTGCAGGGCTTTAAAACCTTGGAAGTACTCATCAGGAACATTGGAAATCTGGTTATTATCAAAATACAGCATGAGCAGGGAGTGAGGCAGTCCTGTTGGTAGCTTTGTAAGTTGATTGAAGCTTAAGTCAAGATACAAAAGTGAATTCAGGCCTTTAAAAGCCCCAGAAATAGATTCTGCTTTCAGCTGGTTGTTCTGGAGGTGAATGACAGTCAGATTCATCAGCCCCTCAAATGCACCAGGATTGACTTTTGTGATCTTGTTGTGACTTAATTGCAGGTCATCTAGAGTTTTTGGAAGCGGTCCAACAGCTTCAGTCAAATTGTTGTAGTTAATGTGAAGTTTCTTCAGGTTCTTTAGTTTAGAGAAGACCCTTCCCTTAATTTTTGAATTTTCCAAATGGTTGTGATCCAGGATCAGCCACTGTAGGTCTGTTACATTGTCAAACGTGTTCTCTTCAATTCCCTCAATCATATTGTTTCGGAGATAAAGGTATTTAATTCCACTTGGTACGATCGGAATGGTTTTCAGCTTAAGATTGTCACAATACATGGCAGTAGGGTAGCTTAAAGGACAATTACATTCTGGGGCACAGACTGCTGCAGATGGCCCAAAAGGATCATAGCCATAATCATCTCCAGGACCGTAGTCATACTGGCAAAAAATGCCACTAATCAACAGCAGAAAGACAGCTAGGGAGTTTAGAGTCATCTTTCTAATGTGTCTTGTTCCTGTATGGTGAAAGGGAATAAACAGGATATAACTTTAGGTTTTTATCTCACTCAGCAATATTTGAAATTTTACCACATAAATATTACATTTAAAAACTAATTATCGTTCCTTTTTAAAGTTTTTAATTAAGAAAAAATATTGGGTGGTTAGTATTACAATGTTAATACTGTATTACTGCCCCTGTCTTGTATAATCTTCCTTTGCAATGCAAAATTGCTGGCCATTTTGCTGTTGTAAGTAAAACTTTTTTTATATCTTTCTGCATTCATGGATTAAGTCACAGGAAAGATGATGAAGTACAAGGTTTTTAAACTTGCTACAGAAGTTTTCAGTTTTTCTGAAGACCACATTCAGAGGCAGTTCCACCATTTATTTCTACCAAGCATTCCTAATGTGCTGAATTGTCTCATAGCTAAACATGTGGCTATTTGACTTCAGTCTGAAAGCCACAGGGAGGTTAAAACAGGATAATGCTCTCATGCATGATGTGTTGTTAAGATGTGTGTAGCTTGAAAGCTCTTTTTCTCATGGTCTATGTTCTGTAAAGCATGGTCCACTAAGTTTCATAGCCACCTAAACAAACTAATAGGAATATAAAGCATATTATCTTTAACATGTCAAACAACCAATCTTGAATAAGTTTGCAGTGGATCTGAAAAGGCTGAATCTGACAGTAGACCAGAAATGACTGAATTTCAGATAGTGAAAATGTTCTTGCAAATTCTCTATACAACAAAGTTGTTGCTTACAATTTATGCCCCTTCTAAATTAATTGAATAATTAAACACACTGGCTTTGCATAGTCAGTTTTTCAGTTCACATACAGCAAAAGGACATTTGGTGTCCTTGGAGGTGTTTGTGATTCACTGTACATGGGGTCACTTAACTCTTTAGGGCCATAGCTTTCTCATCAGGTACTCCACAAGATGTCAATTAATCTGTGAAGACTAGTATCTGGTTTGCACCTCTAAGTGGCTAGATAGATGTTCTGCTGGGAAAGTAGGTCTAGAATCAATAAAGTCAGTGAGCTTTGATTTTCACTAGTAAAAGACAAGGCTCCAAGACTCAACTACTGTTCAGCGAATGAGAGGATTAAGAAAATCCTTAAAACCTTTTTTTTTCCCCAAGGAATTTCAGAAAGTATGTGAAGCCTGTAAACAGACCACAAGACATTGATCTCAGATCTGGGCAATCTTCCAGCAGAGTAACTTTATCTTGGTATTGTAATTTTTACACAGAGGATTAATGCTAAAGTGCAGGGCCATAGCTACAAAATTTTCCCTAATTCTAAATGTCTTTCCTTCTATTGACTTCTTAAAAGCCATACTATATTCTAGTGAGATAACTATCTCATTTAAAGCATCTCTAGGGTTCCTGTCCCCTGAAAAAAGAATCTGATTGCATATCATCTCCATGGTGCTGGTCCCATCACATTTACCTAATTACAAACCCTAGGATAATCATTGAAATATTAGTTGTCAGGGTGATTTTCTTTGCCTGTCTTTCATTACTTCATGAGAACATGCAACGTGAACATGAGCTCGACCTTTAGTCCCCTGCTGGTATAAATAAGTACAGCTCATCTGAAAGCAAGGGCTGCAGTAACACAATTCATCTCAAAATCTGGTCCTATTTAGGTACTAAACATTAAAGAAAGGAAATCAAGTACTTCTATATTCAAAGTATAAAAAGAGTGTAATGAACTCCTTGCACTACACTCTTTGGCCTAATGGTGACATTTTTTACCTCCTTAATTTTATAGTTTTTAAATAACACAGACATTTAAAATTCAAACTCTTTTTTTTTTTTCTGGTTTTAAATTATATTTGTAATGCAAAGTTTTATTATTGATATCATAGTCTTCCAGTCCTTTAAAGGACTGTACAAAGTTTTACTGCTCTGCAGAACCCTTCAAGTAACTAAAAATGTTAAATAGGAAGTGTTTTCAATTATCAAGTCATTTTAGAATTTATGTGACAATTCTATAGTTCAGGGGCATATGGGTCTGTGTGCAACATAAAATTGCAAAGTAAACAGGAAATTTATTTAACTTATTTTATTAAGACATTTCTCATTCAGGTATCTGAATGTCTCACTGTCAGAAGTGTAAAAGGTTAATAGATCATGCTTGTTTGTTGCAATGAACTACATGAATCCAAAATATAAAATCAGAATACATTCTTAGATGTTGGTATTACAACATAAACATGCTTTAATTAATTGCCTGTGCCTGTTCTAAGCAGTTGTATTGCAAAATACCTGTGAAAATATTTGTGAAGTTGCTCAGGCAGCTTGCCAAAACATACTAAATGGTAAATCCATGATTTTGGGAAAATACTCGCTTCATTAGAAATACTATTCAAGCTATGTTTGACTTTGTCTATACTTCCTTAATCATTAAGTTATTGAGAAACAAAATAAATATAAAATTAACAGACAATCAAGTGTAATTCTGTAGCTTAACTTCTTACCCAGTTTGCAAAAGACTATATTTTTTAAAAGTTCCACTACTATATTTAAAATGTGCTTCAAAATTATTTAGATATTTTAAAATGCTTCTGTTTGCCTCTCCTTGTTTATGTGATTAATTATTTAAATATCAGGATACATTGTCTTTTTGTAGAATGAAGCAGAATGATTTAGCAAATGGGGTTGACAAAGCTCTCACTAATATTATGAATGAAAAAGTAAACAGTGAGTAGTCTCACACACTTCTTTGTACTCTATGTCAAATCTTATTCCGATGTAGAACAAAAAAGACTGTAAAAAATTGCAACACTGATGTACAGAGTATGTGAAATTGTTCTAAGGAAACTGAGAAAGTGAATCGACAGTGAAACTGTTGATTTGTGCTCAATTTACAAATTGGCAAACTTATCCTGTCATGTCTTCATGTTCCCATTGCAGCTACATTTAAACAGCTGAACATTACAGTTAAAGCATGCAGCAGCACTTACCTTACTGCCTTCAAGCTGCTTTCCTTAATTCCCAGAGCAGATGCAATAAGAGGCTGTATCCACCAATATATGCTCTAAACAGTGTCAGGAGGTAAAAGTCTGCCAGATCCTCTGTGTTACAAGAGGGGAAAAAAAAAAAAAAGCCCTAGTCACGCTGTTCTCTGAAGCTGCTATGTCATCATGGTGATCTTGTGGTGTGGCATGTACAAAAATGCAGCTCTCTAATGAAGTGCAGGTGGATACCATATTTTGTACAAGGACAACCCATCTGTTCCTCCTGTGGGATCAGAGAATGATATTTCACAAACCTGAGAAAGTTAAAGAGCCATAGGTTTATACAAGTGGGTTTTTTTTTGTTTTTCAGAGGGAAAACATGTTATAATGTAAAAGAAATTGCAAACAGGCTTTTGTTTTCCAACTTATTTTATACTGCTAGACATGAGCTAACACACAGCACTCAGACCTCAATGCTGCTGTTCTTCTTCAGCCAAATGACTCATTCATTTTTCTGCCTTTTTCTTTAACTCTCTTATGACCACAGTAAAATATCCTTAATGAAAACTTTAGCCTAAGGATCAGATTCAAAATTATCTTTGAATCATTCCCTTTTCCACATTACATAGTGAGTTCAAAGATTACATATTCGAGTTCAAAGATTCTTCTGCAAATCATTGGAATTGATTTGGTCTGGAGATTTTCTTTGGTGGTTGAATGTATGTTTGTTTAATAAAAACACATCCCAGGAATGGGTTTTGAGCAGTTACTGTAAACTCACTCCATACATTCGTTCATTTTGCACTTACAGTTTCCTCCTGCTTTTCAGAATCTGGAACTACTCAGCTTTATGTTGTCTGTTTCTTATTCCATGGATGTAGTTCAAGAATGCATCTTAAGGCTTGGATGAGATGTTACTTTCACCAGGCAATGTAGAAAAAAATTACATTAAGAAAGTAACAGTTTAAAGGGGATCTTAATGCTTCCCTTATAAGAACTTTCCCTTATCTCTAAATGGAGGATGTCTTCCTTTTTATGGGAAACATTTTTTTTTGATAGATTTGAGCAGGGAAAAATGTCAAATGTGCTTATAGAAAGTACGCACAAGGCATTTAAAGTGTCTTGTGTGTTTAATTGCATTTGATTGTAATTGTTGGGGTAGAAATTCAGGGATCTTGTCCATTTTCAACTTATTATCTTTATGAAAAGTTATAGTACACAATGTATTTAGGCTGGAGAACCCTGTCAGTTTCCTGAAGAGGAGCCTGGATATGAGCTTCTCCCAAAATTTGCTGGTGATGCATCTGTCTCCACAGCGGTGAAGTCTACTGGGAGCATGGAAAAGCCAGTGCCCTTCACCAAGAGCAGGAAAGACAACAAACACTTACAGACCTTTGTGCTTCTGCAATGCCCCAATTAGCAAACAATTTGCTCAACACAGAGTGCCATGTGCCAGTGCAGCCCACAGGGAGGAAATGTTATGCTTTTGATGTTCTGACATCATGCCTGGTGTGGGAGAACCATTTGCACTCTGGGAAACACGTTGGTGACAGATTGTTACTGCTTTACTGCTTGAAGGGTGCCAAGAAGTGAATGTGAAGCAGTGGGATTACAATAGTGAATTAATCTAAGTGAAAAACTGCATGGTATCAGGACTAGAAATGTAGAAGTGGACAAAGCTGCTGTTGTTCTGCATGTAGACAAATGGAGACCAGATGGAGTTTCTCATGCACAGAATGATATTTATCTGAAAACTACTTCATTAGCTTTAGTTGACCAAGGAAACCTCAACTGTGATTGACTGCAAATGTAGCAACAAACAGCACTCAGCAAGAGATCAGTTGGAATAAAAAAATATTTTTCATGCAGAGAGAGATAACCTTTAAGATTGGCTATTATCAAGATTGGCTCTATGGAAGAACATGTAAGAAGGTGAGCAATGGAGCATAATATTTGTAAAGAGAATTTTAAAAAACACAGGAAAGGCATTAATTGTGCTTTCTCTGACTATAGATTTGTTTTGAAGGACAAGCCAAATATTATGATAAATTAATGTATATTTTGAACCCTCAGTAATAGGTGTAGTTTTGTATTTGCAGTACAAATAGAATCAAACATTGGCTGCAAGTACAGGATAATCCAGGCTTAATATGCTTTTGGCACAGTTGTATTTATGAACCAGTTTTTCTGTACATCAAGTATACATCCTTTTTCTCATTCTGACAACAGAAATAAAAAACATGCATATCTTTTTAGCTTACAAATCTTATTAAGAAAACTGATGATATTTTGAAATTAGCATATGGTAAAACTTGGGTCACATAAAGTTCAGCTGAGACTTGTTCATTCATATAGTTCCTGGCTTGCTGGCTGTTTTAAATTAGCTATGGAAATTGCACAGTCAAGATGAAGAATCACATGCCTTCTGAGGTTAAGATAAAAAACAATAGATTTTCTTCCCTTTTTAATAAGATTTTTACCATCTCTCCAATCTGTTATTTAATATTGCCCTTTGGCATAATTTTTATGCTCTTCCTAATCTTACAGTTCTAACTCATGAAGCTATCACCTCATAAACCTGTTTAGGAGAGCAGGTAGGTGCTACAACCCAGCAAATTAAGGTATTGCTTCTTCTGCAAAAGAGGGTGGGACTGTGGCTGGGTGATTTCTTTGTTTCTGGTCCTATTTTGTGTTCTGTGCAGGGGTTCTTTTGATAGGTCTCAGAAGTCATTAAACACCATGTGAATGAAGTTTAATTCCTTAATTCCTAAGAAATAGACAAAATAATATGTAAATTCACCTATGTCATCTAAGTTGTAAACTGGTTATAAATATGCTTCACACTGATGATGTCAGGACATACTAGTATTTCATTTTTACAACTACTGTGCTCCAGTTTTTATTCAAAATTTATTTTTCTTTTGTACCTTAATTATTCATCTTTCTTGATGGGAAATATGATCAAAACCTATTATAATCTAACTTTCTTTGTTTTGTGATATGTGAGTAGAAATATTTTTTTATGTGATACAAAGCTCCTTTTTTGGTTTTTTTTTTTTAATTTGTATTTTCATAGCTGGAGATGGCCAAGTCTAATGGGTTGGAATGAAAGAATCTGAAAGCAGAGCTCACTGCAAGTCAATTTGCACTGGCTGAGATCTAGCCATCAAATATTGTTGAGTTACAGTGCATTTTGTTTCTACACTCATCAGAGGTATCCTCTCTGCTTTTAGTCTCTGGTAAAACTGCCCTCTTTATAGTTTCTATGCACTTCTGCATAAAGGGAAGTGCCTCCCAATCTGTTTGGATTTAATACCCTTTTCCCCAAAAGATTCAGGTTACTGAAACTTAATAGATACTATCTAAACCAACTGCTGCTTTGTTTTCATCTTAAACCTTTGCACACATCTGGTGCACAGAACCAAGAGAATTGGGTGCCCAGTATCAGGAATAGGGTGGTTTTGCCATGGCAACACCTAGCTCCAGAGGAATTCCTCGTGGAGCTTTTCACACTGCCACATGAAATGAGCAATGAGGTTTCTCCTCTGATCACTCAGGATGTAAACTAAATATTACTCTCAAGATGAAATGAAGGTTAGTTCATTTTATTTGGCTACCTGCAGCAGGGGTTGAGAAACCTCCATCAAGGGAAAAGGCTTCCATGGACACCATGCAACAAGCCACTTAATTATAAAGAGGCAACATAGTGTTTATACATGATGTTTTCTGTGTCTCTAAACAGTGAATTTACAGCCTGTTAGCAAATGCATAGTGAATAAACAAAAATAGGATATTGGCACAAATCTCCAGGATCAATTAGTTAAGTATTTCTGTAAAGTTCTGCAGCATTTTGAAAATAGTACTGAAGGCTGACTCATGTTTAATGAAGTCCACTAAAAACAATTCAGTTCCAGGTTCTGGAGGCCGTAGGTGCTTATTTTTTCATCTGAAAACTTCCATTCCTCCTAATTGAAATTTTATTTTTTCAGTCTCTACACTGGACTTACATGTTGAATGGAAAGTGTTAGACCACATACTATAAGCATTACAAAATATGTGGTTATCCAAATCCTTCTTTTCCTTTCTCCTAAAAAGGAAATGCCAGCTATGGAAACTTACAAAAATGGTAACAGTGTTACAACCTATTAGCAGACCGCAACAGATATTTTAGTTGAGCACGAATCTTTGTTTTTGTCCTTTCAAAAGACTGCTCACTGTTTTGCTTCAAACTTGACAGTGTCTGTATTCTAGTTCTGTTATCCTCCTCTCTGTTGCTTTTCAGACTGTTCTTGATTTGATTCAAATGGTCAACAGCAAAATTTCTTTGAGATGATCCAAAGTCTGATCAAAGCTTTTTTTGATGAGGACTAAACATGAAGGCAAGAATCTGTTTTTAAACCAGACTCCTTAAACTATCTTGTTTGTTTTGTCATAGCATTCAAAATCTGCTGATCCATGCATAAAGAAAATTGGGTGGCCTTGGAGCATGAGACAAATGATTCCTAATGTAAAGAAGCCAAGAGGGTCTCAAGGAGCTGTGAAGTTTGTAAGTTGTGGTCACAGGGAAAAATTATAGAATCTCTGTGTTTCTGTATTGTAAACAGTACAGATAATTTATGGAAAAGGAAGAGTTGGACTTGGCCAACTTGGTTAGTTCACCACCTATTATTTGTATATGCTAATGTTGTACCAATAGAGACCTGCTTTGAAAATCATTCATCCTAAACACCTTCACAGAATCTAAGCATTATCAATGTCTGCCTTCAGATCAATACAGGTTAAGGTCAGAAGAGGTGTTAAATCATCTGGATTCTGCTGTACAATGAGAATATAGCATTTTCCCTTCTGCAAGTTTATGTGATCCTGGACTTAAACAGATCCACTAAGTCATAAACTGTCTTTGCCATGATGGTGGGACAGTTTTGGGAGCCACTTAACATGCAGCTTTTAAAAATACTGCCTATTATCATTTCTAAAATGAAGCACCTTGAACAAATCTACTGCAACTACAGAAGATGCTTTTACCAAAATTAAAACCTCACCAGCAAGTAAAGTTTGATAGATAATATCTTTTATATCGTTGGCTACCTATCAGTGTCTATTTTGACATTAGTTGTCACTTAGTTCATTACCCCCTGAATGCTGTATGAGATTTTTGCATTATTTCCCCTAGGACTGGAGACAGATTAATAGCCCTGTGGTAGAGACAGCATTTACCTGTTTAAAATCCATGAACAGTAACACCACATCAGTGTTCTGGTATTTCCAGGTTCATGAAAATGGACTGCAAATGAACCAAACAACTCTTACATGTCTTCCTGAGATGATTAAGTACAAACTATTGTGACAACCAAACCTGAAAGTATTTCTCCCTATCAAATATTTTTCTTGTTTTTTTTTTTCCCTTTAGAAAGAACATGATGTAATAAAAGTGCATCAGTCTGAAAAAGCAGATCTACTCCTTTCCAAATGCAGCAAACAATCTGTTTATTTTTATTCATATTCCATTGTTAACCATTGGCTTGTGTCTCTTGAGTTGTACTAAAGGTAGATATATCTACTATATATATGTATAGTAGGAGTATAATATGTACTATTATAGATTACATTACTAGAATTTCTTTTCCTCATCGAAATCTCCATCTTCTTCCAACTATCTCCTGCTCTGCTGTCTGTGGATCTGTCACTGACACATTCAGTGCAACTGCTTTATTTTTTTCCTTATTCATAATATGTACAGGGCTGCTATTATTTAATCTTAACCTGTCATTTTTTTTCTTTATGTCTCATAATTTTTTCTCTTCTAATTACATTTTACTTTTCAAGTGAAATAAAGAGAGTTATGGTTAAAACTGGCCTTTTTTGGGTGGTATATCAAGAAACAAGAGGTATATGAGGAAGTATTTTTATTTTTCTTACAATTTTTTTTCCTTCCAGACAAATTTGTTCATCCTTTTCCTGTTTGGAGACATTGAGCTCCTCTGAAAGACTGACTGGAAATATGCTTTTGGCCATATTAAATGGTCAGCTTTGGCAACCACAGATTCCAATCTAGTGATTTAATTGTATTTATTTTTATCAGGAGATCCAGAGTGGATTAACCTCATGTGGTATGAAACACCTTTTTTTCTTAGGAATTGTGCAGAGTTGAGAAACTCTACAAATACTTTACTACGTGGCTACATTGCACTGCTAAAAGCATCTCAAAAAAAAATCAATTTTCCCATTCTAAAAGCTACTTTTTTTTTTTTTTGTTAGTCCACCTTATATCTCACTAAGACAACCTCCACTTCTCTGCAAGATGCAGGCTATCTATTATCATAAACATTGTCAGATATGTGATGTATCTGACATTTTGGTCCTGAGAGACAGCAAACACAGGTGTCCACATGTGTGATAAGAGTCCAGGCACTGCCCAAGATCAGTGGGGATGTAATAAACAGTTGTGGAGCCTGGGGGGTGGTCAGCTGTCCAACACAGACACAATAACAGCATTCACTTACCTAAAGGTAGGCATCCAGTATTGTTTGAGAGGCTATCAGGTGTCCAACTCACCTGTCTAGATTATGGAAGAGGACTTCAACACTTGTGCCCTTTTCAAATGGTAGCTGATGGCAAAGCAAAGAACTTCCCAGAGCTTGATAGCAAGACATCTGCATTCAGGCAGCTGTCTGTGGTCAAGGGGTTTCAGTCAGGGAGTGCAAGGACATCTAACTAGCTGCTCTCTGACATGCCCTGGGCTGCACAGCACAGCCAAGGGGGGCTGACTCAGGATTCTGAGGAGATCTCACCTGTCCTGAAGTAGCAGCAGGACACCAGGCACCTACAAGCAATCCAGAATGATATTAGACCCTTATCTTTTGGAAGCTATATTGTGTCCTTGGAGCTCCAGTCCAGGAAACAATCAGTATCCTAAGTAATAGCCTCACTTTGTGTGGACTCTCTGAATAGTATTCTCCAACTATTTTCTCGACAGTCTTCTCTTAGCTGTGTATTCAGCAGAATATCTGCAATGAAATGTCACAGAATTAGAGCCAAGCAAAATGGGATGTACAAGACTGGAAGCAGTCATGACCCACAGGTATTTTCCATTTTCTTACCACTTCTAAAAATCACAATAGTAAAAAATGCTAAAATATGCAATTCCCTGAAAGGTCAAATGAAAACTTAGAAGCCAGTTCTGTGATTCCATTAGACCACCACCTGAGGCCTCACTGATCAGTTTTTTTCATTCAAGCAAAGCTTTTCATATATTACTGTATAGGTTGTATACCTTGGAAAGGAAAGAAACTATTAAAAAACATTTTGTGTCACAGGTTCATAGATTTATTTTGAAAGGACAAATGTGCTTAAGCTGTGTCTAAGCTGGTCTCCATCTGACTCAAGAATGGCCCAGCTGCACTTTTCCCCTCATCCTGCAATGTTTTAAGGAGAATACAGCATTTCCAATTAAATTTGTTTGCCTCCCATAGATTTCAGACCTCTGTCTACTTAGTCTAACTCTTTTTTCTTCATATTTTCTTTTGTCAGACTTCAGCAAGCAACTAGTTAGTGTCTGTTTGTTAAATGGTAAACTGAATTGGACCAAAAAACTGGGATCAACATTTGGTCCTTTAGCTTCCCTGTAGAGCTTTTAATGCTTTCATAATATTTTTTTAATATAAATTTTTTTCTTTTTATTTTAGTTATATAGATATATAGATATATATATACATATACACAATTTTTAAATATATGTATGATGTATATAAACACATTATGCTACAGAACAGCATTTTTAAAGACTTTGCATCTTTTGGAATAGTGATAGAAAGCTAACTCAGAGGGAATGCCTTCCCTTCTCTCTTCTTAACTGGGTTGCAATGGGTTTTGAGTTGTGGTTATGGAAAATAAAACACTGCAATCAAATACTGTAACTCTTCCCAAGTCTCAGTCAGATTAGAATGCCATATTATCAGCTGTTCAAAGATATAAAACCCCAGAGATAAACTTTATCATGAAGGATTGCAAAGGCATTTAAACTGACAAAGAAAAAGTAAGGCAAGCATTCAGATAACAGGCAGATTACCAGCATTTTCAATATTTGGGTAGATAAATGAAAAATATTAATGTTAGAAAAAAAATTGTTGTATAAAAGGAAATTGATGACTTCTCTCTGCTTTAGGCTTTACTTAGACTAGTAAATCACATAATGTCCCTGACACTGGCAAGTTATTCTGTGCAGTATTAGTATAACAGAATGGGGTTTTGCATGATTCTAGCCTGAATTAATTCCTAGCCAAGCTTTGTGAGTTAGCACTCTCAACAGAGAGCTTAAATTAAGCCACTGTGTTTCATGAGGCAAGAAAGCCTTACAACAGAGATGAGACTAAGTCGTGATCCAGGCTTTGAAAATGGCATGATTTCACTTAATAACACAATTGTAGCTTTAGACTCTAGAATATAACCAAAGCCATCAATAAGAAAGTAGACATTCAGGTCCTAATGTTTGCTGACATGCTCTGATCCACAATTTGAATTTTATCAAATTATAATTTCATTATTTCCACCATTTTCTCAAAATTTATGTGTGTTTGCATGTGTGTGGTGGTATTTATATACACTTTTGTCTTACACTGAGGTTTTGAAGATACTATAGCCTATTTTTAATTTTCAAAGGAGAAACAAACATGCTTGAGAAACAAGATCTGATTCCAAGATTTAGCAGAAGAACCATATTTAAGTGGAAAAGCTGGTTTCATATAGAGCTGCTGACACAAGTTCAGCTACAGCAGTGTCAGTGAGGAACACTATAATTTAGATATTCTTACCTCATAGACAGTTCCTAGATAGACACAGATAATATGGCTGAGTAGTCATATTATTGACACATAGTATACAGACACATACCACAGTTGTGGAATGGCAAACCCATTGCTCTTATTCAGTTTCATGAAAAGAGAATGAGCCCTAGGATCACATATTTGCAATAACTTCACTCATAAAGGGAAGTGGTTTACACGGTGTTTTAGCAGGTAAATCTTTGCCATTATTATGGACCTTTTTACACAACTATGACTGAATAACCCTGAGACTCACCAGCCCACCTGAGGGCTGCTCTTTCATGCAAGCAGGGAATGGATGTGCAGGTGATGGCCCACAACATTTTGATTCAAAGCCTGGTGAAGGGAAGAAGCTGTTTGCTTCACCAATTAGCAGGAAATCCTTCTTCTGACAGCCACTGCTAATGAGTTGTCACACACATCAAAACATTTTTAGAGAAGTGCCTTCCAAGGCTTTGGAGAACAGGGTTTGGGTTCCTAATTAACTCAGGTGATGTAGATTTTACTCCAGCCTCATCAACATTCTCCAGCCACACTGCCTCCACTCCAGCAGCTGTATTCCAGCTGAATCCCAGTCCTAGCTCTGTTCTAGGCGTGCTGTTCCTAATTTTGCACCTGGCATTGTATTATTGACTGGCAATCTGAGCTTGACCTTGAGCCTGCCCTCTGAGTGGACATCTGTTGCAGTCCCCCAGACAGCTTTGCTGTGCCTCATGGGGTGCTGTGGCACTGCCACCTCCGTCCTGAGGCTGCTGCCCTGCCCTGTGGGACTGCTGGCTCCAGCTTGCCTGCTCCTGCACAGCTGCTCTCTCCTGCTGAAACCCAGCTGTAAGGTCAGGGAAAAGACAAGCCATTGAGCTCTAATGTAGCTCTTGGACAATGAGTGGTAGAAGTCTGGGTGGACAGAGGCTGTGGAAGAGGTGGTCACGGCAGGAAGAGCCTACTGGTGTACTCAGAGCCCTGATATTGCATTTGGAACCACAGAATGGTTTGCTTTAGAAGGGACTTTTAGAGATCATGTAATCCAGCCTCTCTGTAATAAGCAACACCTTCCATGAGGCCAGCTTGCCAAAAACCCAGTCCTACCTGGCCTTGAATGCTGCCAGTGACAAGACAGCCAGAGCTTCTCTGAGCAACCAGTTCCAGTGTCTCACCAGCCTTAATTTAAAGAAAATCTTTTTCATGTCCAACCTAATTCTACCATCTTTCAGCTTAAAACCACTGCACCTTATCCAGTCACTGCAGGCCATGGTAAAAAGCCTCTGTCTTTCTTATAAGCTTTCTTTATAGAGTGAAAGGCTGCAATAGTGTCTCTCCTTAGTCTTTTTTTTCCCCAAGAACAATTCCAAATCTCTCAGAGTTTCTTTGCAGGAGAGGTGCCCCAGCCCTCTGACCCCTCTTGTGGCTCTCCTCTAGTCCCACTCCATGAGCTCTTTCCTGTGCTGAGGACCCCAGCACTGTTTGCACAACTGCAAGTGGGTTGTTCAGGAACATGGAGAAGAGGATCAGCTCCCTGGATTCCCTGATGGCCATGCTGCTTTTGGTGCAGCCCAGGAAATGTTTTGTTCTCTAGGCCACAAGTGCACACTGCTGGTTCATATCCAGTTATTTGTCCACCAGTATCCCAAAACCCTTCTTGGCAGGACTGGTCTCAGACCATTCATCACCCAGTCTGTACCAGTGCTGGGGTTGCTTTGATCCTTGTGAGGTTCACGTGTTCATGCTGTCACACCAGCCAGAAGCTGTCCATGAGGTGACCAAGGGGCTAGAAAGCTCTTTTATCTCAACTTCCTCCCTTGAAAGGTGGAGCTGGGCTGGAGGCATCCTCAGCTTCCTCCTCTGTAGGACAGAGCTTTGGTAAATGGGACATGTCTTCTTCAATTCATATTCATGCTATTTCTTTCTCAGTTCTGCAGAATAAGCTAAAATCCCTCTGTTGTTTCATTTTTTTAATAGTGTGAAACCATTCTCACTGTCTAAGATGTAGGAAATGTGACAATCCTGTGTGTTAGAATTCTAACAAGGCAGTTCAAAGAGAATATTGCCACTTCATTGTAATTTAGTCCTTTGACAGCAATAAAGAGCTAACATATTTAAGGTTTTTCATAACAATCCAATTATCTCTATCTGCTAAAGAGCAATTCACACATTCTCTATCTCTCTGTAATCTACACATGCAGAGGCTTCCCTGTATATGAAAGACTGGCATGTCTTTAAAGAATTTGGTGCTGAAAATGAGCAGTAAAGGATAGAAATCGAAAATATAGCCAAGAGGCTAATCTTTTTTGCATAATTTTCTTGATGGCATGATGGAATATTAAGTCACTTGAGGTTTAGGATCTCTCAATCTCTCTCTGTTAGCCAACACTTCAAAGTCAGTGCTTTGTTTCAAGAATTCATTGCAATGAATCCATGTTTTTCTTCCATGTTAGAATGATGTGTATGGACAAACCTCTGAAGGTTTATTCTCAGAAGGGAGTATGAAATGCTTTTAAAGCTTTTCAATTGTCTAGAGTTTCTAGCATAGGCAAGCAGCAGTTAGAATTATTCTGTCTTTCATGTTGAGATTATTTTATGCATCTTGAAATTTCTTTTTTTTCTGCACTCTGGAATTTGGTTTATTCTTTACAAGCCTTTGATTCCTGCAAAGATTCAATACCTTGAAATTAAAAGATTAAAGGATTCAGCATCAGAATGCTACATGATTAGCTTTAATTGGTTCTGAGTTTTTCCTGCTGAAAGGGCTTTCTAACATGTGCTTGGTAGCAGACACATGGTCCCTATTTTCCATGACTTTAGGGATTTGAACACTTTCAAAAATTACTCTGTAGAGCAGGACTAGCCTAATTAATCTCAATTAAAGTCTTCATCTGGAAACAATAAAGTAATTTGTATAAACTTGTAGTTTCAAAAATAGCAACCAAATTCTTAAAGCTTTTTTATTCAAATATAATATATGTTTTAATATACTAGTTGAAAATTAATAAAAGGTGTAAGTATGATTTATCACAAAACATTTCAATGCTGGTTAGAAAATAACATAAAAAGTTAGAAAAAATTTGCTTGATTTCATGTTAAATATGAATGCAAAAAGTTTTGTAAATTGTAATAATTTGTACAGAATCACAATTGGAAGGGACCTTGAGAGTTGCCAAGGCAACTTAGAGCAGGTTGCACAGGAACTTGTCTAGGTAGATTTTGAATGTGTCCAGAGAGGGAGACCCTACAACCTCACTGGGCCACCAGTTGCAAGAAGTTTTCCCTCATCTTGAGATGAAACTTCTGGTGGTTTAATTTTTGGCCACTGCTCCTCTCCCAGTCGCTGGGCACCACTGAAAATAGTTTGGCACCATTCTCTTGATACCCTCCTTTGAGATATTTACAGGTGCTGGTGAGATCCCCTCTCAGTCTCTCCTCTCCAGACTAACCAGACCCAGCACCCCCACTTTCTCCAGATGAGAGGAATTCTCCAGTCCCTCAATCACCTTTGTAGCCCACCATTGGACCTCTCCAGTATCTCCCTTTCTTTCCTGTCCTGAGAAGCCCAGAGCTGGACACAGCACCAGGACTGGCCTCTCCAGGGCTGAGCAGAGGGGCAGGAACATCTCCTAGTCACACTGTTCCCAGTGCACCCCAGGATGTCACTGACCCTCCTGCCTGCCAGGGCGCTGCCGGCTCGCGGCCAGCTTGTCACCCACCAGACCAGTCCTTGCAGAGCTGTTCTCCAGCAGGTCACCCCCAGTCTGGGCTGGCACTTTGAGCTGTCCCTCCCCATTCCCAGCACCCCGAATTTGCCCTTGCTGAGCCTCACTGGTTTCTCTCTGCCAAATTCTCCAGTCTGTCAAGGTCCCACTGAATGGCAGCACAGCCTTCAGCTGATCAGCCAACAATCCCCCCCTCCCAGTTTTGCATCACCAGCAAAATTTTTGAGGGTACATTCCATCTTTTCATCCAGGGAATATCCAGAATAAAGAAGTACATATGCCACTGTCCATTCTGCAAAAAAGCTAGGAGCAACATCATCTGTGAATTAATATTTGTGCATCTAAACAAAATATCATGCCATTTATGACTAGAGATCATAATTTTCAAATATTTACCTTCTCTCCTTCTGATAGTGAGCCAAAGGAAGTACCTGAGACATTTCCTGCCATGAAAATTTCCTGGGTTGAAGTGTTTCAGACAGGATTTTTTTTGTTTTGAAACAGCCTTTTGTATTTAAATAGTTGACCTTTTTTATTATTATTTTTTAGTTTACCTTCAAAATTGATGCCCATCTGTATTTTTTCAGCTCCTCTGAGTGAAACTATTAGAGCTATTTGTGTGGGTAAGTGTTTGCAGATGCAAGGCCTACAGTTATTGCTGCTTTTCAAAAGCTTCTTCACTGTGTTTCATGCTGCAGAAATACTTGGGGATATAGAAACACAACCATCACTGCTTCTCATCACACTATTAGTTATTAGTTTTGTTATTAGTTTTCTGCTGTAGTCTTAAAAGATGTGTGAAATATAGAAATAAAAATATAGTTAGAACAATAAAATTTCTCGTAGTTTTTTCCCCATTATTTCTCCAGCAGAATTAAGTCCAATTCAAGCAGGCAGTAACAGAGCATTAACATTCTTCTGGTCTGCTGACTTAAGACACCCACATAGAGGTAATCTCCAAAGCTTTCAAGCAGCATAATGTACACACTGAGAAAGAAAACTGCCTGACAAAGCAGTTATGAAGAAACCACTTCTTTAAATCTCAGAAAGGAAAGTGTGGTGTTGAGCAGGCAGGGTAAACAGCCTCCAGTAGTGCCTGTATCCAGACTGATCCTCTTATGCACTTATGGCACAGGAACAGCCCTGAACTTCCCGAGCAGGAAGCAGGGCAGGAGGCCAAAGACTGGTTTGTGTCACTTAAAATGCAGCCATTGATGAGTCTAGCTGTTTGAGTGTTTGTGTTGAGTGCAATCCAAACAGCTAAACAGTTTTTGTGCCTTTTCAGGACATCCACAGAAACTTTGTTATTTTGCAGATGGAGCTGCTGGAGCATTTTTAAGATCATGTTTTATGCTAAAAATGATCAACTATTTTTAATTTCACAATTTCATTTTGAAGATAAGGCAGTTAATATTGGAAGCTCTATCTCACAGCCCATATTTCCCCTTCAGTGCTCTGCAAATTGTCACTAACATGACTCTTTAATTTATTTTCCTTTTTCTTGAATGAACTATTTTCAGCTAAATTAGGGCAACTCTTCAAATAAAAAAAAAGAAAAACAACCCAGAAAACACAGATGTAGGCAAGTCTCTGAAGCAAAACTGACTTCAGAGCAATGTGTGCATCCAGAGAGAATGAGCAAAAACACATCCTTGTTCAAAGCAAGTGTATTTGATTGTGGGTGTACAAAAAGACTATTGATTTCACAGCTCTGCACCTCTGACTTAATAAAAAAAGACCAAAACAACAGAGTATGTGAATTTGAGTACCCTCTTCTCATAAAGCTTCATAAACCTTTTTCCTTTTGGTTTTCTCTCGATAACAGTAACTTTGTCTCTGTCCCTCAGTGACACTAGATGGCACTTCAGAGTAGTGGTGGGATCAGAAAGTCAGTAATCTTTTTTAGTTGTTTTGCATATGATATTAGAAATACATTAAGTTAATGATTGCTTTGAACAAACACAATTTTCCAGCTTTTTCCTATTTTTTTACACATGAGTGAGTGTGAGGTAGAAAATGTTCTCTGTTTTCAAAAATAGCTTACATAAGCAGAAATAGATTATAACAGAGAGGTTCACTAGCAGCTCAACCCCCCCCAAAAAAAAACAAAACAAAAAACAAAAACACCCAACCTTCTCCCCTCCCCTCCTCCCCCAGAAAAAAGAAAAGGCCCCCAAAACCAAATTATGGGCCAAAGTCCTGTTACCAGACCTTGTGCTTAGATAATTTTAGAAACAGTTTGTGGAGGCCATTGCGAAAATGTATGGTCTTGGAAATGAGAGCAATACACTGATGCCAAGATTTAAAAGCTGGTCCTTTCCTGGAAATGAAATTAGATTTAGTGTCATTTATACATCAGTGATTGAGTATATGAAAACTGTCCATAACCTGGTGAAACCAGACCAAAAGATGGCCACACCCATGCTGGCTGTCAGGGATAAGATGCTTTAGGCTGCACCAGGAAACAAGGGTATTAATTATTCTTTATGTGCTTGAGTCCAACAGTTGTGGCCATTTACTGTCTTCATACTTTACGAAGAAGTTGAGGATGCACTGCAGGGCCCAGAGTCTTTCTACTTTAGTTCTCTTATTTCCTTCCACCCAATTGTTTATGGATTGTTTGTGTTTGTTCTTTTTCTTTTTTTTTTTTTTTCCTTTTTTTTCTTTACTTGCTTTGCTTTTAAGTGGAAGAACCATCTGTTCTTTATTTATATGAAGAGCAGTTTTGAAAGTATTGGGCTTCCCGCTGCTTTGAAGTCTCTGCAGATGCTGTGAGTGGATAGAATCCCATCAGCCAAATATTATTGGTGTGGCTGCACAGCCTATGGAAAACCAACAGTGTGTTTACCTTTCAAATTTGTCATGATCTTGCTTAGGTCTCTTGCTACAGGATTTGCTAATTTTGATTCATTGAGAAAGACTGGGAATCAGGAAAGTCCTGCAATCTTTGCAGCCTTTGGTTGTTAGAAGGGAATGTATTTTATGAGAAATAACTTATGCCTTAGCAGCCAGCAGCAAGCTTGATAAGGGACATATCAGCGGTATTACAGAGGAGGACCAGACTCAGATATTTTCTTCTGGATTTGTTAAAGTTTGTTCTAATTTGAAAGAAAAACCCTAGTATGTGAGACGTTAAAACCATGGTTGGAGAAATGGAGAGTTCGTGGATATGTTTGAATGATACTTTATGTGGTTGTGGTTGTTGTTATTTTTTGTGTGAATATCTTTCTGTCTCCATGTACATACAAACTCTGTGGAATTTTTCAGGCTAAGACAATGGCTCCGTTCTTGCTTGGAATGCCAGTGCTTACTTTTCTGCATGAATCTCTCAACATGACAGTTGATATCCAACCAAGAACCAAAAGGAAAACAACCCCATAACTGATGATTTTCTGGAGTGTTTTCCCTCCTGTGAAAGAAAGTTATCATATACTGCTTGTTTTATTTAAAAATAACTCTGAAAATGTGAAATCCAGAAGAAAAACAGGTAGAAAGCAGAGAAATCATTGGCTGTTATATGGAGAAGATAGCTCAGAAGAGTGCAAACATGCTTTTTTCTGTGTAGGGGTTAGAGTGAGTCATAATTGTTTCCAATTATTTACTACTGAATAAATGACAGCTATAAAAAGACTATTTTTGTTTGCTCCTGAAAAAATACCTATGAGAGTCAGGCATGAAAAAGTTCCTTGAGGCAAAAGAATTTCACACAACTTATTCTTACTTTAGTTATCACCATGCCAAAGATGTTCAATTTTCAAGACTTTTTCAAGGTTCTGACACACTTATGTTATTCTGTCAAAACAAAAGAAGAAAAACAAACACTTTGGAGTTTGCCTGTATTACATTATTCTTTAATATAAATGACATATAAGTTTTACAAATTAGAGAGATTGACTTTGGAGTATTAAGAGTCTGCAGAAGATTCTTTTCAGGTGATGTTTTTATTGAGTATATGTTTAGCTTTGAAGATTGACAGGAGATATGTGCAGCCTACCTTTGATGTGCTTGCTACCCGCTGGTATGGGTTGAAGAGTCCCAATTCACAAAGGGCTCCAAATCACTCTAAATAGATACATCTCCAAATGATGTCCCAACAATGTCCACATTAGCAGTTATTTCACTTCATACATTTCTATACTTATTGTTTTGCTTCCATAGTCTAAATTCCCCAAATTTGTCGGACAGAGGAGCCTGCATAGCTCTGCTTCATAATTAATTCCTTTTTTTAAAAACCAGTACCAGTAAAAGATGTTGATAAATGTACAATGAAGAACAAGTGAAAACTGCTATGGGTTTTTGTTTAGATAAATACAGGGACAGATAACAATTCCTAAACCCTAACTCTGCAAGGCAGTACAGTCATAGAAACTGCTCTTGTGACTAAGGTGAGAAGGATTTGCTCTAGAGAAATTTAGTCATCGAGCTCCAGATATAGGTTACAAGTTTTTTACTGCAGACTACTCAATATTTTATTCATTAGGATGATGTTAGGCTAAATCTGAATAGCATTGCTCTAGAAGAATGGCAAACTGTAAAGAACTATGTGTACAATACAAATTTATTTTATTTTTTCAAAAATAATGACATTAGCAACAACTTTATTTGCCTCTGCTAAATAGATACATTCAGAATTATCTTATAGTGGATATTTTTAAACCTCCAGGGCTTGAAATAAATTTAAAGGAGGTAACTCTTACCTTCTCAAGTCTCAAGATGATTTGAGAGTCTTTTTTCCCCTCTGCTATTTTTCTCTGTGTGTGGCTATAAAAATAACCTCAATCACTGTCTGTTTTTCTTTTTTTAATAAATCATAACTTGACAAATATTTACTCCGAATTTCATATACAGTGGAATCTGAAAACCTGTAGCATTCAGCAAACTGAAAAATGCCACAGAAAGCATGCTGGAAAAGAAGGCTGAAATAAATCAGTTTAAAGCACAGTGGGCAGTTCTTACTGATGGTATGCTCGCTCTTGTACATCTGTAATGACTCATTTATTCTACATCAATGGATCACCTCCACTTGCAAGTGAAGTTTGGCATTAATTGTTAGCAATGGTTTTTTGAACAGGCCTATGAGGACAGACACTCGAGCTGGAACAACGGACCCCCATCCCCAGAGATCTATTTGTAATTCCCAATCTGTACTGCGGAGCGTTCGTGGATACACCGGAAGGCAGAGGGCTGGATTTCCCAGTACTGCACGGGGTTGCTGAAGAGGCTCACGCCGGAGTAGCTGGCCTTCTTGGTGTTGTAGCCAAGAGGGCAGAAGTCGTTGATGCCAATGGAAGCAATTTTGTTGTTATGAAGATAGACCACCTGAAAAGCACAGCAGTACTGAAGTGAGAAAATTGAGCTATCCCAGCAAATGAGAGAAATTATTTCATATTAAATGCTTCATATGTGTCATGGTTTGAGCAACATGATACAAATATGTCTTCTTTCCAAACAAGTCTTTGTGTCACTATAGGACAGGAAAGAACACAAGCCCACACCGCTGCTCTCGAGGTGAAGAAAAAGGGTAGTTTATTTTCTGACTTTAGCATTTATAGATTTCTAAAAGTGCCAGTGGATTGGAGGGTGAAAGTGCCACCTCTCCAATGACACTGGACAATCTAACAGTCTATCAAATTTCTCTCCTTCTATAAAATAATGCAAAACAATGAGTTATTTACAGAAAGGGTGTGAGAAAATTCATTACAAGAATGTAAACATCAGAAGGCTTAGAAAATCTTAAAAAATCAGGGCAACATCCTTGACTCTGTTTACTTTTTGATATACCTAGTATAATCCAAATTGACATAATTTCTACAGAAAGTGCACAAACTGTGCAAGGCAATCTCATAATGCTGCTGTCAGCTGGTGGAACTGCAACCAAAAGAGAAGCCAAAGATGTGAAATTATGAATACAGCACTGTGGCTCTGGAGCATGTGCTGCATACAGAGAATATATTTGATGCTAATTGGTTTCTCTCCAGCTCTAGTATTTTCATTCTCATGAGTGCAGCTATACAGGACTCAGAGCCAAAGTAACCACTAATGACAATTTAAAGTAGCTGATGAATATTATTTAGCTCCAGATGCACCACTTCTGGAGAATTTTTCCAAGCAATATGCAGGAGGTAATTTACATTTGGGAGTCTTCATTCTTTGGGAGCTTTCTTTCCTGTAAAATCTTAGTCTGGGTGAAGAAAAATTTGAATTGCTCCCAAGAGGCAATATTTCTAGATATCTGGTCAAAAGGTCCCCAAAAATAATGATGTTAAATGCCTATTTTGTCTATTTGCCCTCCTGATGGCACAATTTTGTGAGATAACAGAGCAAAGGTTATTGGGAAAGGTTGCAAAACATCATTTAGTAGAAATTTTTAAAAATCAACAGAATAAATGATTTTAGAAATTATTTTTTGAGTAAAGGTACACAAATAATCCCATCTTTTTTGTGGCCCTTCAGACATACAGCGACAATGAATTTACACCTCCAGATCTATACACCTCCATAACCATTTCCACAAAAAAATCAGAATAGGAGTCTTCCTGTTGTATTCAACATTTCCTTGACAATTCAAGCATTTACAAATCTTGCATCAATCTAAAAATACTGTGAACATTTATGTTCAAGACTGAATAAACACAAGAATACCATTAGGAATCTTTCAACTGTTGCTCTCTGAGACAGTATGATAAACTTTACCTGTATGTATTTGTGATCACCCAGCCCACTGGGTACTCTGACAAGTTCATTGTTGTTCAAGTGGAGCTCCCTCAGATGAGGTACATTGTTAAGAGAGCCATTCTCAACTGAAGAAATACTGTTGAAACTGAGACCCAGTCTGAAAAAGGTAAAAAAAAAAAAAAAAGTAACCAAAAAAAAAGTGTTAAACTTGCCCATATAACTGTCTTTCTTGGGCTGATTGCTTCTCTACACTGCTGCTGCAGAACAGACCTGGCTAATTTTCAGAATTATATGTGAGCTTGGCAGAGGTAAGTTAAACAAAAAACTTTACATAAGTTTGACACATGATGTGAAAAATCACAATTATCATTGTATCATTCAACTTGTGCTTACAATATTGCATCCTTTGATGAGCTGTATGACTCATCCTGGTGTGGATACCTACTGAGCCCCCCCAAAAGCACCAATTTTTCTTTAGAAACTGAAACACTGGATAAGTGACACTTGTAGCTTAAGGAGCACTGTCTGAGGCTTTTTGTCAAGCTACATAACCCATGTTCCCAGAATGGTTAAACCACATCCTTCTAAGATAGTTAAGTAGCTAGAGCCATGTTCCATGCTGGAAACAGGAGCTCTGCCATGCTTTATGACCCCACAGAAGTGGGACTTACACATTTCCCCCAAGTTCTAATTCAGAGTTTTCATCACAAAATCATCCTTTCTGCTTTACACCTCCACATACTAGGCTTATAGCACAATTTAAGTTCAATTTGGACAGCCTGTTTCTATCTGTGGTTTTTTTGTGTTGATAGTAGTTTGGTTTTCAATTATTAAACTACAGAAATTTTTCAAGAGACTGCCATCATTTACAGTACTCTGTGTTGCCATGAAGAAACCAGTGACAATACTTCAGGAGTTGTCATCATCAGGAGTATTGTAATTATAGAAAATTATTTCTATAAAGGCTAAACTTAGCCAATATTTTTTGCTCTGGTTTTCTTTAAGCATTTTTTTAATATTGAGGGGGGAAATGCTCTGAGATTTCTAAATAGTTTAATCAATAAGAGAATTTCATACAGCTAATAAGAAACCTCATGTTAAAATAATTTGCTATGGAGAAGCACTTTTAAAGAAAGCCTTCTTCACAGTTATTTAATAACCTGTAATTCTGCTTGTAGCAGTTTCAGAAGTCAGGATCTGAAACTAGAACAAAATCACAGGACTGAAAATTCTTGCTTGTTCTTCATGGCTGAGAGGTTTACTAGTATTAATTAGTATTACATATAATGCAAATAGTCTTATCCTACTAATTTGAATATGGCAATGCTATCAGACTGTTAAATGACAAAGGAGACTTTAATGACAGCTCCCATTCACATCAACATGAATTTACTTCACTTAGAAATCAATTCACAGTGTCCCATCTCCTAGCTAGAATTTGATAATGAAGAATTTTCATTAAAAGTTATTAGAATGAACTTTCTTCTTAACAGGGTATACCAAGATTTAGGAAAGCTTGGGGAATTGGATCCTACATAGCAATTCAGTCTGAAGTCCTGCAGAATGCTTACAATGGACTTCAGTGATGGGTACTCATAGTGAATGTCTTTGAAAAGATTGGGAAAAAAACCTCCATGTTTTGTCAGAGAGCTATAAATTCTTGTTTGACACCTATCTAAATATGTTCTCTCTACATATGCAGGTCTACAAGAAGATGTGTCAAACCTGGGAGACCAGTACCAAGAAAACCAGTTCTGACTCTCAATACTGGTCTATCGAAGAAAAATAGTCCCTTTGCACAGTTTTTTAGGGAAAGAATGAAATTATAGGAGTCTGTAGTGAAGTGGACCTAAATCCCAGAAGGAATTAAATTATATGTAATTACATCTCCTCTAAATGTCCTACAAAAACTCTCAGTCACTTGGGGCTATGCTTACAGATGAAGTAAGTCAATATTATTGTGTAAAACAGAGGGTGATTTGGAAAGAATATGGTCTCCATCACCCTTCCCATAGGAAAAGAAAGGAAGAATTTGAAAAACCATTCTTGCTTCATACATTTGATATATTACTTCCTTTTTCATTAGTGAATAAGTAATATTTTCCCAGCATTTCAGTAAATCTCATCCAAGCATTCTAAATCATTGAAGAGCATCACCAAAAACATATCTCAAAATTGAAGACACTCTCAGATTATTTTTTCACCTTTTTTCTCCAACGTCCCTGCTGAATCATTTCCAATAAGTTTTTGACAGAAACTTTATGATGTTCAACACTGTTATTATAATTATGGGTTTAGAATCATGGAATCATTAGGGTTGGAAAAGACCTCTGAGACCTCCAAGTCCAAACATTAATGCAGCCCCACCACGTTCACCCCTAAGCCATGTCCCCAGGTGCCACAAATATATCCGTGTGCTTTTTGAACTCTTCCAGGGAAGCTGATTCTACACTTCCCTGGGCAGCCTTTTGAAGTGCCTGAC